>NC_080841.1:75058714-76292074 GCF_030435755.1 Ochotona princeps | reverse complement strand
AAACAGCAGTTTGAGCTGCTTTTTGACAACAGGGGAACCTCTGTTGTCTGCCTGCAGAACCCCCAGGACCTGTCTTAATCTTATTTCCCCAAATATCCCTAAGTCCTTCATGAATGGATGCATGGTGAAATTAGTTGCCAAACTGGACAGCATTTCCATGGTACTCAGGCCAACCAACTGCAACCTTGGTTGCACCCAAGGTCAACCCTCTTGAGCCACAAGGAACACGAATCCACATGTGAGGTTTCTGATGGCAGCAAGAGCTGGTGTGAGCTGGTGGGGGTGCTGGTGTTGATGGTGATCAAGAAGAAGGGTGATGTGGCCCTCTGGAGCGAGGTGAGTCTCTCAGGGGTTGGCTGTAGTAGCCTCAGCTTGGGAGGAGAATGGAAGAGGCACTTTCTCGAGGCATGCCACTCCACAGCATGTCCATGAATGTTTGAACATCCACTGTAGCAGATCTCAGGCTTTTCCAGGACCAGAATAGCTAATGTCACTCAGAATGTGACCGGTACTAGCATCTGACAGCTGTTTGCAAATCCCTGTGCAAGTGTGTTCCTCTCGCCTATGAATGTCAGCCTTTTCTGGTGTTGGCAGCCACAGCATACCCTTGTTCTGGATCCTGGGTGCCCTGCCAGCCAAGAAAAATCTATCTGGAAACAGGTGTCACCTTTCACAACTCTGCAGGCCCTGAGAAGGGTCAAGTCCAACTTCCCCAGCTGGCAGACACATGGAGGGAGTCAGCGCCCACTTACAGAAGAGATTTTGTGCCATGCTGTGCCAAGACTCATTGCCCACCTTCAGGATTTAGTAGAAAGGTAACAGCTGGTTTTATTCAATAGAAGTGTGTAGGGAAGAAAAGGCAGAAGAAAGGTGAAAGAGAAAAAATAGAATTCAAATTTATTTTGCCTTCATTTACTATTGCAACAACTCAAGGCCATTGGACAGTAAACTCCAGACTTTTTTATTTTTTAGATATTTGATTTAATTTTAAAAGATTTAGTTATTTTTATTTAAAAGGTAAACAAAGAGGGGGGAGAGAAAGTGGAATCTTCCATCTGCGGGTTCACTTCCCAGATGACCATAACAGCCAGAGCTGGGCTTGTCTGAGATCAGAAGCCATGAGCTTCCAGGTCTGCCACATGGGCACAAGGTCCCAAGCACTTGACCCATCCTCCTCTGTTTTCTCAGGCCGTTAACAAGGAGCTGGATTGGAAGCAGAACAGCCGAGACTCGAACCGGTGTCCACATGGGATGCTGACACCACAGGCAATGGTTCATCCAGCTATTCCATGGCGCCACGGTTGGATTTGCTTACTTTCAGGAGAGAGAGAGAGAATGAGAGAGAGATCTTCCTCTTACTGGTTCACTTCCCAAGTGGCCAACTGGTGGGATTGGGCCAGGCAGAAGCCAGGAGCCTGGAACTCCATTTAACTTTCCCACATGGGTATAAGGGGCCCAAGTAGTGGGGCCACCTCAGCTGCTTCCCAGGGTGTGCATCAGCAGGATCCACTAGGACTCAAGCCGGGTCCCTGAGACAGGATGCCCACGTCACAGGCAGTGGCTTCACTTACTGCCCCAAATCTGCGATTGTCTTATTGAGTACCAACTGCAACTTAGTGCTTTTTGCCTTGCGGCCCCAGCTGACACTGGGCTGCCTTGTTAGTGGCTCCAACAGCAAGTGTAGGTTCCTCCGTATGTCTTACCTGGCCATGTGGCTCCAAAAATGCTGTGCAGACTGCAGGGGACCTGCCACCCAAAGCACTTATTTATTTATAATTTATTTATTTTTATTTTGCTATTTATTTATTTTGGCGTCTAACTTTCAGAAATCCTTCAGGCTAAATTACTTGTTTATGAAGACAGTATCAACTATACATTTATTATTTTTTTTTAAGATTTGCTTATTTGAAGATCAGAGTTAGAGAGAAGTGGAAACAGAGAGAGAGAGAGAGAGGGACGAGAGATGAGAGAGAGAGAGAGCTCTAACATCTACTGTGTTCTCCTCAAGTGGCCACAACAGCCAAGGCTGGGCCAGGCTGAAGCCATGATCCAGGAGCTTCTTCCAGGTCTCCTCTGCTGCTTTCTCAGAGACATTAGCAGGGGGCTGGATTGGAAGTGGAGCAGCTGGATCCCCAAGGCACTAATATGGGACACCAACATTGCAGGTGACAGCCTAGCTCACTGCACCACAACTCCAGCCCCATCTCCACTTCTTCCAGCAGATTAATCCAGGGCTACGTCAGCTCAGCTCTTTGTGTCTTTCTTGGAGCACTGAAATGTTGTTGCTGTTATTATTATTTTAAATCAAGCAGGGGGATAAACAAAAGACTGGGTAATAGGGAATGACCTTGCCTGCCTGGTTTTGCTTCCAGTGTGTGACGTTGACCAGTGTTTAAAAAGACTCCAGCTAAGCGTCCTGGTGCAACATGCCTTGCAAATTATACGCTTTCAACTCCCCGTGTAATTGAGTACAAGACATGAACGATCATGCTGTTTTACGACATGTAACTCAGAGCCTGTGGCCGCATGCTCCCCCACCCCTGGCCACCCGCCCTTGGGTGCACCCGTGACTGAGAAATAGACAAAAGCTCAGAAGGGTTCCCAGATATCCCCTGAGTGTGTGGATGGCTCAAGGTTGGGGCTGTCTCCACTGTCTGCAGCATACATTGCATTCTGAGGTGCCATGCCCCCTTGTTCATGAACCTGGAGGGGCTGTGTTTTTGCAGAAAGAAGGGGCAAATAATAAAAACAGGAAGAAAGGGGGAGATAAGTGGTGTGCCTGTCCCTTGGTACTCAGACAAGGAGCCAGCAGGCACATGACGAGACTGAACTTCACCGTCCAGGGCGGGGAAGTTCAGATTGTTCCCTTTAGAGACGAAAAGCCACGACATTGAAAAGAAATCAAAGAGCAAATATCAAACAAGCCACTCCTCTTCCATCATCTACTCTGTTGTCTGCGTAATCCTCCGTTCTTTGGTCTGAGAGATCACTTGAAATTGTGTGAGCCTTTCAGAAGATTATCCATATCAGCCGGGGCTTTGAAGTGGGGGCTGTTGGCATCTCATTACTGCCAGAGATCAAAAACCGAAGCTGGAGCGCCTTACCCAGCACCCAGGCACTCAATTATCAAAGTCAGGGCAATTTTTCTGTGCTGCTAACCAAGGCGGACACAAGCACCTCTCACCACCTCCCCGCCAATGCCCTTCTCCGCCCTAGTTAGTGCTACCCTGAGCGCCCACTCCCCCCGCCCCCGCCTCGCCCAAGTCAAGTCTGAAGGCTACAGTGGACAGCAGCTGTTCTTGTCCAAGTTCAGAACTTATTTTCAACACTTTTGTTAACAAAACAAAACAAAACCAAACCAGTCTCTATGGGGTTAAATGGTTTTCGTGGAAAAGGTTGTAGCCACAGGTCACTCTGAGGTCCCTGGTGCTAGGCTGGGTTGAGCCACACAGTGCAACTGGTTGATTTCCTTGCTCTGAACTTGGCATTAAAGGGGCCCTGCTGGTATTTGTGAATTGTAGCTGCTAATGAGCAGGAACTCCCACCCCCGGAGCAGCCTCTTGGGGAGAATTTTTCCTGGGATGGGAGGAAACTGGATCCCTGCTGAGTTTTTTTTTTTTTTTTTTTCTGGAAAGTTCCCGAAGCAGACAGTGCCTTTCAGGATCGGGTCTTGCTGGAGCAACACGGCTGCTCCCTGCCTGTACCTGCTGGTTTGTTCTGAGAAATCAGGCCGGTACCCTGGAGATGTGATCAAAATCCCTGTGGGGCAGAATGCCAATCCCGTGGTAGTCCATCATCCTCCTCTTAGACTCTGTCCTCTCAGCTCAAGGAAAGTGACGTCTTTTGGTGTCCTCCCCTCACCCCCGGGAGACTGGCACTTTCTCCAGTCAGCCCCTGCCAATTGCCGTCTCCTGTAGCCTCTCCTCGGGCTGCCACTGATGAACCTGAGTCCTCTGAGTGGTGAAAATCAAAACTCCAACTCCTCAGTCTCCCAGCACCCACAGCATCTCTGCTCCCTGTCCATTGCCCAGACTCTGCCCATCCCGGCTCTCCCTTTCAGGTTCCCACACAATCCCTCTCCTTCCTCTGGGCTTGTGGGCCTCTCCCATGTTGCTCCAGCCCGTGCTACATCCTCTGTGGGATCCTCAGTTCAGCTTTCATCTTCCTCCTGCTGTCCCAGCCTCTCCCCTTCAGAGGGCTTTCTCACTGGCACTTAAACACTATCAGAAAGCAGCTCCCAGCCTGAAGAGCAAACAAATACACCCACCCACCTGGGCTTCTCTGGGCTACTGTCTTTGACCTTGCTTCTCATTCTGCAATTCCCAGGGCTGTCTGAGCTGAAGGTCTCCACGTCTCCTTCCTTCAGCAGCTTCTTGGTCTGACCCGGTTTTGCTTCTGCTAACCCCACCAGGAGCCTTCTCCCCGTGAATGTGCCTGTCTCATGTCCCTCTCACCCTTGGCTTCTTACAGGCACTCAGCACCACAGTCCTCTCTTTTGGTTTGCTTCCTTGGAAGATTTCCTTAACCTAGTTCGGGTGTTCCCCAGGAAGTCCTAGCCCACAGCAGGTGCTGGATAAATGTTTCAACAAAGACATTGCATTCCCACATCCCCTAGTCTCTCTCCATTCTTTTCTCTTTCCTTTTGAATTTGACAAGCTGAGACAACATGAGCTCCCACTCACTGGGTCACTCCCCGAATGCCCGCAACAGCCATACTAGAGCCTGGTTGAAGCCAGACATGGGAACTCTGGCCAGATTTCCTGAGCTGTCACGGCTGCCATTTGAGGTCTACAGGAGTAAGAGCAAGAAATGAGGCCCAGGCTCTCCCATCAGGGAAGCAGGTCCCTTCACAACTAAGTTTTTCCATAGAAGAGGATATTAGGTCCACAAAACCCTTCCACCTGCAACTCAATGAGCAATTGTCAAAACACAACTTCCAGGCTAACTTACAGAGTAACACAAAGTCACTGACATCCACGGAGCCAGGGCCAAGATGAAGGCAGATGAGAGATGTTGGAGGTTGGTCTTGTCTTCCGTGTCTTTGCTCTGGCATTCTGGTAGCTCTGTAATTGGGCATGGTGGTGGAGAAGAAGGCAACACCAAGAAAAGAGAATATGTTTAAGACATATAAGGGCCTGCACACTGGGTCTCTTTATCTACCTGTTCTAATCCTCACTCTTCTTTGGCAAGGCAGTCATATTATATCTATTGAAGAAGGTAGAACGGAGGCCAGAGAGGTGCCTCTTCCAGGGGCCATTTAGGTAGCCAGTTTGGGAGTCATTTTGGCCAACTCTGTGGGTCCCAGATCCTTCCATATCCTTGTCCTGGGCCAAAGTATTGCAATTTTTACTTACTCTCCCTTGGCCCCCCAGAGAAAGGAATTCAAAACAGAGGCCTAACACAGTATATGAGGGACGGCAGGATCACCGGAGTGTGAGTCAACCCACATGGCCAGCCCCACCACGGGTGGGCCAGAGAGCTGCCTGCAAAGAGAGGCCAGCGAAGGCTCCCCAGGCATGGATAAGAGCAAAACAAAGGACTCTCCCATTCTAATGGTCTCCTGTACATGGAAGGGGGTGGGACCCCAACTGAAGACACCAAGAGGGTGGAGATCACACAAGTTCGGGTGCATTCAGGGTGGTATGGCCGTAGACGAGGGTGGAGATCACCATGTACCATGATTTCTGGGAGCTTCACAGTGCCTCCACGTGGAGTTTAACTTCCCCCTGGCCAGCCTGGTATCTCCTCCTTCCAGGGGTCCCCGATACATCCCGGGAAGGTGGGTGTGTTAGATGCACAGGTCAAGGGTGCAAGGCTGGCTGACATCCTAGCTCTACTGCCTTGACCCTCACTCTCCCTGTCTATTTCCTGCAGGTCACTCCCAAATGCCACTGTCACCTTGGCTGGCACTGACTTTCAAGGCGGCAAGCAGCAGACATAGTCACATGGAACTAGAGGAGCTGATGCAATCATACCCGGTGAGCAGATCCTGCTCAGCATTGATGAGGCAAGGAAAGGGGTCTCACGGGAGCTGCCATTATAGTGTGACCGGCTAAACCTCCTCTTATGGTGCCTGATATCCTATATGGGCCCTGGTTTGTGTCCCAGCTGCTCCACATCCAATCTAGCTTCCTGCTGATGTGCCTGAAAAAGCAGCAAGGGATGACCCATGGACTCGGACCCTGCACCCTGGTGGGAGACCCAGACAAACCTCCTGGCTTTGATGTGGCCCAACTCCAGTGATCGTGGCCCTTTGGGGTGTGAGCCAGTGGATGGAAGATCCTCTCTCTGAGTGTCTCTTCTTCTCTCTGTAACTCTACCTTTCAGACAAAAATACACGAATCTTTAAAAAAAAATAAGAGATGTTTCATCGCTGATGTATATTCAGTCATTCAGCAATGCTCTTCAATCTATTAGGGATCTGGAGATGCAAAGATCAGTGCAGTTCTCTTCCCTGCCTTAGAGAGAGGAGACGGTCCAGAACCCAGGACATGTGGGGGAGGTCACAGGCAAGTGTGGGAGGCTCTCTGGTTGAGGGGGTGAGTGATGGTAGGGGTACCGAGCTGTAGGCGTTTCACCAACAGGAGTGGGACCTGCTGGGACCACTCATTGCACATGTTAGTGTCACAACACCACAAAACCAACCATTAGCAGGTGGCATGGGGCAAGGAGAGGTGAGTTCTGAGCATGAAACTAAATATCTGTTTCCGGAACAGCAGGATACTTCAGCAAGTTCATACAACACGGAATTAAAAAGAGATGCCCATTGATTGATCACTTTTCCGGGAATTTGTTTGAGAGGCAGACAGAAGAAAGGTTAAAAAAAAAAAGGTACTGCTCCTACCAGCAGGCTCACTCCACCAACGCCTGCAATAGCTGAAGCTAGGCCAGGACTGAAGCCAAGAGCTGGGAACTTAACCCCGGGGGAGTGGCAGTGGTCCAAGTGCTTGAGCCATCCTCTGCTGCCTCCCAGGGTACACATGCGCAGGAAGCCAGAGAGAGCAGCCAAAGTTCAGGCTTAACCCAGGCACCCCAGTTAAGACGGAGGCATCTCCAACTAGCCATCAGCCAAACACCGGTCCTGAGTCCTTCACTTTGATCCAAAAAAAATTTGAAACCATGCAAGACTTTTTAGTTACTTTCTCATGGATTTTCTTGGAAAGGAGAAGCATGCGGAGTTGCAAGAGAGGGAACTCACCTGAGTGACAGATGTCAAGACCCTCCCTTCAGGCAGGCGTGGCCTGGAGGAAATGGAGTCCGGCCTCATAGCTGCCCCAAAGCACCAGATTTCATCAGGGACTGCCCAGCAGGGGCCAGCGTCAAGAGGCACCAGAAGGGGGAAGCAGAATGCATTCTGCCTTTATTTCTTTTCTTTTTTTTTTTTTTAGTTTTTTTTTTATTTAATATTAATTACATTGCATTATGTGACGCAGTTTCATAGGCTCTGGGATTCCTCCAGCCCTCCCCATATCCTCCCCCCATGGTGGATTCCTCCAATTTGGTGCAATATTACAATTCAAATTCAGTCAAGATTCTTTCATTGCAAGCATATACTAAGCATAGAGTTCAGCATCTTATTGTCCAGGCAAGTTCAATGGTTTCTTGGGGAGACCACTTCTGGTCTGAAGGCAGAGCTGGCAGAATTTCATCCCAATCAATTAAAAGCCACAACATAACACCAACAACAATTTACAAAATTATGGAATTATTTGACATGGTATTGAGTAACCAATATGTTAAAAAAAAATGCAGGTTCTTAACCACATCCTGTGACTACTTCATTGACATTTCATTTTAGTTTATACACAACCAGCTTCTATATACCTTTAAATGGCTATAGGGTACTAGTCAGCTGTCTCATGTTTATTTTCATTTTAGTATTTAGCATTTTGTAGTGTTGAAGCATAATTTTACTGAACCTGGCAGATTTTAGGATAGTCTAAACTGGTTTATAACTGTAACAAGGCATATGTCAACAGATGAAGTGTAGAACAGTTTGGGGAGGGCTGTGTAGAGAAATCTTCAGTACCTTAGTGAGGAGTAACTAATCTTTGTGTCCTACCTAGTAAGGTATGTGTGAATCCAAGCTGACCATTTCCTGTCTGGTTCTAGGCTTTCCTTGTTGTTCTCTATCTATTCTAATTGTGTGTGTGTGTGTGTGTGTGTGTGTGTGTGTGTGTGTGTGTGTGTGTGTGTGTTTTGGGGTGGGGGGCTCCGGAGTGACCCTGATGGTCATTGCAAGAGAGGGTGATGATCCAAAGTTGGAACTAAGTAAGGGCCAGAGAAAGCTCCTCTCCCTAGTACCGAAGGAAGCTTACTGTTCTTCTGTTTCTGTGGACCGCTCAGGGCTCCTGGCTGTTGTTCCGATGACCTTGGACCCTGCAAGGCAGGATTTGGGCTTTTTCCATCCCATGTGGTAGATCCAACGGGGATGGGTGACCTCAGAGTTCTTGGCCTCCGAAGGCACTCCAATTCCCCGTGGTTTCTTTGGCAGTTGGGATGTAGTCCTTGGTGCCCATACTGATAGTCCTTGGTGAGGATCCGGGAGTCTCCAGGGTTGGGATACAAGCCGCCTCCTGTCCACCTGCTCCTATTCTGGAGTCCCCACCTGTTCTGTGAGCGTGACCTCCTGTTAAGAGGTTGTCAGGACCACCCCTGATTCCCCTTATATGACTTAGTAGTTTTACTATTGTCTAATACTGATTTGAATCTGTTGTCTATGAGTTACCTATTATGTTCCTGATAGGTTATACTTCACAGCAGCAAAATGACCCCACAAACAACAGGAAACAAGAAATTCTCAAAACAAGGGAGGAGATAAACCAAATAGAAATCAAAAAAGCTATACACAAAATCAATGAATCAAAAAGCTGGTTTCTTGAGAAGATAAATAAAATAGACACCCCACTGGCTTGACTGACAAAGGAAAAACAAGAGAAAGCGAGAATTAGCAGCATCAAAGATGAAAAAGGCAACATAACAACAGACACTGCAACCATTAAGAAAATAATTAGAAATTACTACAAAGAATTGTACTCCAACAAATCAGAAACCACCAGGAAATGGAAAGGTTCCTAGACTCCCACCACTTACCAAAACTTACCTCAGAGACAACAAAAGATCTGAGCAAACCAATAACTGAAGTGGAGATAGAGTCAGTGATTAAAGATCTCCCAACAAAGAAAAGCCCAGGCCCAGATGGCTTCACCATAGAATTCTACAAAACATTCCAAGCAGAGCTAACCCCGATCCTCTATAAGCTCTTCAAAACAATAGAAAAGGAAGCAACATTTCCAAACTCATTCTATGAAGCCAACATCACTTTAATCCCAAAACCAGATAGAGAATTAACAGAGAAGGAAAATTATAGACCGATCTCCCTGATGAATGTTGACGCTAAGATTCTCAACAAAATCCTAGCCAATAGAATACAAAAAAACATCAGACAGATCATTCATCCAGACCAAGTGGGAATCATCCTGGGAATGCAGGGATGGTTCAACCTACGGAAATCCATAAATGTAATACAGCACATCCAAAAAACTGAAGAACAAAAATCATATAACAGTATCAATAGATGCAGAAAAAGCTTTAGACAAAATCCAACACCACTTTATGTTAAAAACCCTAACCAAGGTATGCATAGAAGGAACAATCCACAACATAATCAAAGCAATATATGAAAAACCCAATGCCAGCTTCATACTGAATGGAGAAAAACTGGAACCCTTTCCACTGAGATCTGGAACAAGACCACTGCTATTCAACATAGTCCTAGAGGTACTTGCAGAGGCCATAAGACAAGACGAAGAAATCAAAGGAATTCCAATGGAAAATGAAGAAGTCAAGCTTTCACTATTTGCAGATGACATGATCCTTTACAGAGAAGAACCAAGAGACTCAATACAGAGACTTCTAGAATTTATATGAGAGTTTGGTAGAGTGGCAGGGTACAAAATTAATGAACAAAAATCAACAGCCATAGTGTATGTAAAAACAGCCCTAATATTGAAAAAGATCTAACCAGCAAGATACCATTCAAAATAAGGGAGAAGTATGAAGTATCTAGGAATAAACCTAACCAAAAATGTAGGAGACCTTTTTGAAGAAAACTACAAACTACTTAAAAAACAAATTGAACAAGACTTCAAAAGACGGAGAAACATCCCATGAGCCTGAATAGGTAAGATCAATATCATTAAAATGTTTGTACTACCAAAAGCAATATATGCATTCAACGCAATCCCAATCAAATTACCCAAAACATTCTTCATTGAACTGGAAAAAATGATACAAAGGTTCATTTGGAAACAAAACAAACAAACAAACAAAAAAACCACGAATAGCTAGAACCATCCTAAAGAATAGGAAATTAACAGGGGGAATCACAGTTCCAGACCTCTGGGCAGTGGTTATCAAAACACCCTGGTACTGGCACAGAGATAGAGAGGAAGATCAATGAAGCAGTAGAAACAACAGAAGGGAACCCACGCAGATACAGCCAATAATCTGCCTTTCTTTTAAGCCCTTCTCCTATGTGGACTCTGGCAGACAGACCTTCCTGTCCCAGCATGGACACTTAACCAGCCAGAGAGGGAGCAGTTTCCACTGCGAAGTTGTTGGGACAGAGAGGGTGAACAGGTGGAAAACCATGAGCACCCGAGGACTTGCTCTGATATGAACATGGGCCCAACACAGCTGTCTGGCTCACCCCAGTCAGATTTTTCTGCTATTTTCTTTAAAGAGTGTATTTCTTTTTTTGAAAGTCAGAGTCATATAGAGAAAGAGATCTTCTATCTGTTGGTTCACTCCCCAGATGGCCATGACTGGTCAAAGCCAGAAACCAAACAGCTTCATCTGGGTCTCCCATGTGGGTACAGGGCCATTTTCTGCTGCTTTTCCAGGCCACTAACAGGGAGCTGGTTTGAAAGTGGAGCAGCCAGGACATGAATCAGAGAGAGTCCACTTGGGGTGTTGGTACTGCAGGAAGTGGCTTTATGCTCAAACCATAATGCCCATTGCTGATGTCATATGTTGAGGCCTTACTTCAGCTAACAGGACTGTAACTATAACCTCTGAACAAAGTACATGCCCTAAGAGTGTGGCCCAAAAAGATTTGCTCTGGCTGCCAGAAGGAATGTACAGGGATCAGGTCTCCCAAATACCCGGTGCACTATCAGAAGCTGGGGCGAGCCTTCACCTCCCACGTTGAGGAGCAGACTGGAAGTGTCCAAAATTTAGGAGGAAATATCTAAGGACTGGGAGAAGACCCGTACTCCCTGACAAGCTGTGTTTGCAGCTGCAAGGTTTTGTCTCAAGGGAGAGTTCTGGAAGGTTCTGACTGAAGAGTGAGTTCTGGAAGATTCTATTTTCAGGGAAAATTCTGGAAGATTCTGAAAAGTTCTGCCTTAAGAGAGAGTTCTAGAAGATTCTGCCTGGAGTGAGAGCTATGTTTTGTCCCTGCTCTGTTGTTCTGAAGGGAATGCTAGAGTGATGACTCGGGGTTTTGGGCATAGAATGGATAGCATGGACTGGATGTTGCCATTGCTGATTTTCTGAGTAGTAAACCTTCCTCGGCCCCAGGTTGAGTGTCTTCTTCTTCTGCCAGACGCAGCTTGTATGCCCAGCACAGCTCTCCAGATCATGGCCTGTCTCATGATCCAAGCCGGTCTTTGAAGATGGAATTGGATCTTCCAAGTCTCTCCTTGGATTTTGGCAAGGTTAACACAGAGGACATTTGGACCAAGGTTCATGCTGAGTTTCTGGCAAGATTCCAGTCCTTTCCATATCAGACTCAGCCACAGTCACAGGCCCCCAGACTGAAGTCTGGTCCTGCCTGTCTCTCAGAGCACCCAACTGAGTTCATGTCTCCATCTGCAGGGTGGAGAACAAGGACTCCGTGGGCCAGAAAGGGCAGTGTGAGACTGTTGGGAAGAGAGCAAGGAAGGCCCATGTACCACACCGGCAAGGGCCAAGGCCTGGATCCCAGGGGCCAACTTGCTTTGTGTGCTAAGAGGACCCCACATGGGGCCTCACAGTTCAAAAATTAAGGCTTGTGTATCAGGCCTCTTCAGGAATTAGCATACAGGGAACTGCAAGAGGCTCTTGGGAAGTGAAAGGGAATAAAACTGCTAACTGGGAAATCAGTAGAGAATGGCCAAAGCTTTGAGAGCTCACACCTGCATGGGAGACCCAGAAGAAGCCTCCTGGCTTCAGACTGGCTCAGTTCCTGTCACGGTGACCATTTGTGGAGTGAGCCAGTGAACAGACCATCTTTCTCTTTGTATCCCCTTCTCTCTGTAAATTTGGTTTTCTATTAAAATTAATAATAAAAAAAGTGTGCACTGCTCAGTAAGGGATTCAAGTGTGAGTGTTAGTGTGTGTGAGAGGGAGCTGGATGGGAAGTGGAGAAGCTGGGATATGAACTGGTGCCTCATATGGGATCCCAGTGCACGCAAGGTGCATGCCACTGAGCCGTCATGCTGGGCCCTCAAAAGCATTTTTGAAATGTGCATTTAAGAAGTCTTCAGATAGTTCACACGTATAATACATAGCATGAAAAAGTATAAATGGATGTTAAAATAAATATATGTTGATTTTGTTGGATATTATAAAATACATCATCATGGCTATCTTATAAAAAAATTATATTAGGTTGCAAAAATCCTTGCATGGGGCTGGCACCATGGCATAATAGCTTAAGCATCAGACTTGCTGCTTCCATAGAGGTGGAAATCTTGGCTGCATCACTGTCTATACAGTCCCTGACTAATGTGTCTGGGAAAACAGTCAAGGATGGTTCAAGCGCTTGGGCCCCTGCACCCGTGTGGGGGACCCAGATGAAGCTCTTGCCTCCTGGCTGCAGAACAGCCCAGCTCTGACCATTGCAGCCATTTGAAGACTGAATCAGTGAGTGGAAGATTTCTCTGTCTCTGCTCTCTCTCTAGATCTGCCTTCGAAATAAAAGCATGTAAATCTAAAAAAAAAAAAATCTACCTTTGCATATCAGAATGTGGTATGTGTGTGTGTGTGTGTGTGTGTGTGCATATGGGTGCTCAAGTGTGCATAACAGAGACACATCCCAGTTTTTTACTGAGCAGTACACACTCACACCCAGGTTCCCTACTGAGCAGTACACGCTCACCACACCCTGGTTCCTTATTGAGCAGCGCACACTCACAGCGAAGAGTTGTTGAGCATTCACCAGGTTCTAGGCACTGAAGAATGTAATGGTGACTAGACAAAATGCTTCCCTCCCATTAGCAGAAGACAGGAATCAGCAAATGGTCCAGGACATTTGGCATATCCTGCACAGAAGGACACACAAGGAGGTGTAGGGAGTGCTGGGGCTGATGGAGAGCTCAAGACTTGCCTAGCATGGTTAGGGAAGGTGTTCAACAAACACCTCCTATCCGGAGCTTCCAGATATTGTGAAATATTTAACAAATGGGCCAAGTCCTCATCAGTGGTGCTGCCTGAATATCTCCTCCTCCTCTCTTTTATTTAAAAATTGTATTTGTTTATTTGAAAAGGAGCACGCACGAGAGAGAGACATCGAAAGAGAGGAAAAGAGAGAGAGATCTCTCCCTTCCTTTCCTAAATGCCCGCAAAGACTGACTGGGTCAAGCCAGACACTAGGAGCCTGTTGTTCCACCTGCATCTCCAATACATGCAACAGGTGCCCAGGGATTGAGCTGTCACCTGTCACCATCCAGGGTGTGCATTAGCAGCAAGATGGAACTGGGAGCAGGCCTGGAGCTCGAACCCAGACACTCAGATGCAGGGTGCCAGTGCCTAACCAGGGGTGGGAGTGGTGGTTTAGTTGCTGGGCCCAGTTCCCACCTCTGCCCCATCCATTAGACTCATTGGCAACGTTGAGACACAAGGTCAGGTCTTGCTCTGATGGAGGGTTGGGGGAAGTTTCTGAGTGGAAGTAGAGCCATTGCAAGTCCCCGAGTGAAACACACAAACTCCCGAGTGAAACACACAGGCATAACCCAAGGTATTCAACACATGCCCCAAGGAGTCCCTTTTTCACAGCAAGAGGCCTGCCATTAGCAAATAGGAGAACACGTGAGCCACCCAGGGGAGGGACCGAGGGAGTGGACACTCTGGAGGCAACTCAACAGTTAGATAAAGTGGGGCTTGCTCTTTCTCTCTCCTCCAGGATACAGTGACTTGCTTCCTCTGCAAAGGCAGCATCTAGAGGAAGGGAGATGCTGTTCTGGCACCAGCACCATCCCTAAGGCCTCAGGACTCATGTCTGTGTCCTGCCCCTAGGCATGGTGGCTCAAGTATGTCAATGCTCATGTGAGGCCAAGTCCCTGAAGGATCAGAGCCCATTCAGGAGCCCTTCTCCCATGGGGAAGGTGAGTTCCGGGAGCTGGATGGTGCAGAGTTATCAGGAGCCCTGGCTGGGAGGTGCTGTGTGCATGAACTTGGAAAGGGTTTTAGAAGGTGGCCCGGCCCCTGATGCGTTAACCTCGAATCCTTACTCCCGAACTGGCAGTCACTCTGGACATTCCGTAAGTGCCAGGGTTCAGATGTGGTTTGTTCCCCAAGGCCTCACGTGTTGATGGCTTGGTCCCCAGAGTGGTAATCCAACCCGAGATGAGGTGGGTCACTGGGAGCGCTGCCCTCCAAAGGAATCGGACTTTCTGTTTTCTCAGGAACTCAGACAGCAAGTCAGGATGTGGTCTCTCCATGGGTGCTCTCCCGTTTGCCTATTTGCCCACCACTAGGCCCTTCTCCGTGACTTCTGCTGTTTGGTATTGCAGCCAGGCCAACTGAGAGCTAGACACAGACCATTTCACTTGATATGACCCTGTCTTAGGCACATTGTGACAGTAACGGTGGACGGAGTAAGACACTAATCATTTACCTGCCTAGTTTCCTCTCTCCAAAGCCGGTGTTGAAAGCAAGCTTCATGAGATGATTATAGGCATTAAATGAGTTAATTTGTTTTTGAAAAAGATGATTTATTTTTTTTAAAGTCAGAGAGAGAGAAACATACATCCATTCGTTCACTTACCAAGAGGTCACAACAGCTTGTACCAGGCCAAACTGAAGCCAAGAAGCAGGATTCCAAGAACTTGGATAATGTTTTGCTTCTTTCTCGGGCACATTAGCAGAGAACTGAATCAAAAGCAGAACAGCCAGGACGAATTGGACCGATAAGGGATGGATTGGCTTAACTCACTCTGCCACAATGCCAGCCAGCAAGTGAGTTAATTTTATAAGTACCTAGAAGAGAGCCAGCACCTAAAAATTGTTTTGTTTTGTTTTTTCATTCTTAGAAAGCAATTGAAGATCTCCACCTCTTCCACACTTGAAATTTCTGTGTTTTTTAGATGCTCTGGAATCTAACTTCGAACTCTGCTAAGTCAAGGTGAATGATAGGAAACTGTGGGATGAGCCATGTTTCAGGGATAACTGTCGTTCTATTCCCCTTTTCCTGATTTTCTTTCTTTTGGAGGTAAGAGTCAGTAGAAATCATAGCTCTGTGTGTACTTTAAGGACTACAAAAGTTTGACTGTGCTATTTGAAACATGAAATCTACTGCACACACACTCCCAAATTTCATTTTCATTCCTTCCTGCACCACCAACTCCCATTGCTTTCTATTCTGTTCGTTTCTCTGTGCCTCATTCAACAAATCATTTCTTGATCTGTCTTCCATTTCACTGACACTTTCTTCAGCTGCATCTAAATTGCTAGAAGATTCATTTGTTTGGGCTCATCATTTCTGGCTTTCTATTTTTTCAAGTCTAAGATTCTCTTGGATTCCTTTCCCAAACCTTTGTTTTTTTTTTTATACTTTCCATTTCTCTTTCAATCTCTCTTTTAAAAATCTAGTCAACATATTTAAAGACTTTAATAATTCCACCGCTGGAGTCCCCTTGTGTTTAAGTTTGTTTTCCAACTTTACGTGTGGCTGTACTTTCACTTACATTGCCTTACCTCTTTTTTGTTCCTAAAAAACCTTCATGTCTATGTCTATTGAAAACACTGAATTGTATGACAATATTTTTTTCTGAAGATTTTGCCGCTGCTTCTTGCAAGCACTTGGGACACCAGCATTTGTCACCTTATTTCCACGTGGGGGTTATCACATCTGGTGACCTGAAGCTGGGTGACAACTCCTTTAAGGCTACCCTCCCTTTTCCCTGCTACCCCTCCTTTCGGATTTCCGGCCAATGACTGGGATGCCCGGCAAGTCCTCTCACACTTAGCCTTCAGAGCTAGTTTTTCCCTCCCAGGCTCATGAAGCCTCAGATTTTTTCAATTTGTTTTGATGAAGTTTTATGAAGCTTGATGAAGCTAATCAGCTTCTTGGTGCCTTCAAGATTTCAGAACATCCCCAGATTTTTCTGATTACCAAGTGCAAAATCGTCCTAATGATCCGAGGGTGGTGTTAAGGGCATTCTTTCACTGGGACTTTTCTCGCTGAAGTTTAGAAATGTCACGTTGGAAAGACCCACGCATATTCCTGTCCCGGGTGCTATGGTGCCGTATAAATTTGAGCAAGCTGTTTCCTTAACAGCAAACTCCCTTGAGAACCCCTTCATACATTTGAAATTTTATGACTTCTTGGCCTGAGGTTTTGCAAAGAGAAAAGTGCTAACCTTGTGAAAGTGGGAATTTTCTGAATCCATAGTGATGGATTTCAACATATCTGCATTAACCTGCCTCTGCCTGCAGCCTGTTTGGTAGGAGAATGTTCTCTGATGGCTGACGTCAATATTCCTCCATCAGAATCTGGAAGCACAGTGACTTGTAGAAAAGAAAACTTAGATCAATAAATGGCTAGTGGGTATTGGGGGCATTCAGAAGACAAGAAAGGGAACAGCCGAGTAGGCTTGGCCTACGACTGAGACGCCCTCACCCAACGCCAAGTCCAGGCTCAGCACCTGACCCCGGTTTCCCGTCAGACTGACAGTTCAGGGAACTGGGTCCCTCCCACCAACGTGGGAGATGCCAGCTGGCAGCATCAGCCCTGGCCCAGGCTAGGTCTTAGTGGACCCTGAAGGAGCAAACCCATCTCTTTCTGTGTCTCTCTGTTTTGGGTATCCTGCTGTCTTTGTTTCCCTGCTTCGTTAGTCATCCGTTTGTCCATCCATTCATTCAAGGTTCTAAAAAGAGGCAAAGAAACTTTAAAAAGGCGGAGCGGGGGGGGGGGGGGGACCTAGTATGATGGCTCAGTTGGCTAATCCACCCCTTGCAAGTCCCAGGATCCCGTAGGAACATTGGTTTGTGTCCCAGCTGCTCCACTTCCCATCCAGCTCCCTGCTTGTGGCCTGGGAAAGCAGTCGAGGGTTGCCCAAAACCTTGGGATCCTGCACCCATGTGGGAGGCTCAGGATAGGTTCCTGGCTCTTGGCTTCAGATGAGATCAGCTCTGGCCATTGCAGCCATCTGAGGAGTGAACCAGCAGATGGAAGATCTTTCTCTCCATCTCTCCTTGCTTGCTAAGGTATCTGATGCGGCGCAGGCACTCTCATTCCTGGGGCAGGGAGACCAACAGAAGAGGATGAGATGACTCCGATTGGGCATATGGCAAAAGCTCAAGACCTGAGGCTGTGCCTTGTGGCTGTCTGCCGAGGTGCCGCTAGGGAGCGCTACTTGGCTGATCATGGTCAAAGCTGAGATGCGATCAGGTGGGAAGGGGCTCTGGCGTCCCATTCTCTCTACTGCCCCCCACTGGCAGAACCTCGCCAGAGCCAGGCAGCCAAGGACCCAGGCCTCCTGTGAAAACAAGGATGAAGGGATTTTTTTTTTTTTTTTTGAAAAGCAGAGTTACAGAGAGAGAAGGAGACATAGAAGGAGAGATCTTCCATCCACTGGTTCACTCTCCAAATGGCTGTGATGGCTGGAGCGGGGCCGATCCAAAGCCAGAAGCCAGGAGCTTCTTCTGAATCTCCCACGGGGGTCCCACGGGTCCAAGGATATGGCTCTCTTCTGCCTTCCCAAGCTATTAGCAGGGAGCTGGATCACAAGTGGAGCAGCTGGGACTCGAACCAGTGCCCATATGAGATGCTGGTGTCACAGGCCTCTGAAAGGTGGGATTTAATCTCGATGACTGCATTTTAATAAGCAGCCATCATCTTTCCAACAGGCACTAGTTGAGTCATTGTGCTGCTGCCTCTGCGGATTATTGGTGTTTATAGTGATGAGTTGTGTCCGTGCTGTTTCACTTGGCCCTGTTTTGACTGTGTCCAAATGGAGATGTTCTACACCAGCAAGCGACAGTGAACCTTCCAGTAACAATCACCAAAAGTAGCCACTTGAGGAAACAAAAGAGAGACAGAGAGAAACGGACAGCAAGAGAGAGAGCGGAGAGAGGACAGAGAGAAGAGAGAGCTCTTCCATCTATTGGCTCACTTTCCAAACGACCACAGCACAATGACCTGGCACAGCCGGAGCTGGGCCCGGCCAGATCCAGGAACCGAGCCCAGGTCTTGATATGGGTCGCAGGAATTCAAGTGCTTGGATCATCATCCTCTGCCTCTCTGCACACTAGGAGGAAGTTGGATCAGACGTGATGTCGCTAGAACTTGAACCACAGCTCCAATATGGAATGTAGCAGCTCAATCCACGAAGCCACAACCACAGGCCCTATCTGCTCCCATTTGCAAGTCTTTTGCGTTTATTTCTTAGATGAATTAGCTTTGCGTCTGCTTGTTCAGCGCTGGTCTTCCTGTTCACTTACCATTCTCCTATAGGCAACCAGCGCTGGCCTCTTCACAAACATGAGCAGCCCTTGCGACAGCTGTTGGCTGCAGCTCAGAGGGCTCTAGGATGCTTAGACTCAGCCAGGATCCTCGTTAAGTGACAGTCTCTCATCAGGTGCCTTGAAAGCATAGGAGCCGTCCTTGCGTTGCTCCTTGTCTGCCTTTGCCCGTGTGTAAGAACTGGCTTGAAATGTGTGAAAAGTCAAATTCTCTGACAACAGACTCCACAGTGGTGTCCACATTGTTTTTATGATTGTGGAGTCTGTTGTAACAAGACATGTTGTGGTTAATCAAGCATTTAACAGAGTTTGGAAATCATTATGTTACATTGAGATCCGGTGGCAACTGTGTTATGCGTTGCCTAAGAAATGAGTCATTCCTTGGGGGCCATTCCAAACCAGCTGCAGAGAGCAGAGCTCTGGATGCTAAACAAGAATACCTGCCCATGCAGATACATGCAGGAGGATGCCTCAAAAAACTCATGGAAAATGTGTATAATGAAGAACTCTGCTTGGAGACCAAAACTATTTGTCACGCCAATAAACTTATTTTTCAATCCTATTGTTTCAAAGGTCTTTATGTGTTTATTTTATTTGGAAGGCAGAGAGGAGATAAAGAGAGACAGGGAGAGAAAGAGAGAGAGGAGAGATGTCTTCCATTCATTGGTTCATTCCCCCCAAGTACTTGAAATCACCAGGATTCAACTAAGCCAAGGCCAGGAGCCCTGGACTCCACCTGGATCTCCCAGTCGGTGATAGGAACCCAGGTTCTTGAGCCGTCACCTGCTGCCTCCCAGGGTGAGCGATAGTAGGAAGACAAAGTCAGGGAGTGGGCCCATGGCTTGGATGGAAGATGAAGGATCCCACATGGCAGCGGAATGGTTGTGCCAAGCACCTGTTCTAAATCATTCTTCTCCATGCTTTTCCAGGCAATCTACCACTTTATACATAGCAAATGGGCTGAAAACCAAGACAGAGCAGAATCCTTGCCTAGCTCAGGCACAGACTTCGTCAGCTGTAGGAAGCAAGGCAAGAAGCAGAAAGGTCAAGACACTCTATGTTTTGCACCAGTAATTGGCAACCAGGGTTGTTCAGTTGCAACCAACAGAAATCCCAAATTTCTCAAAATGTAGCCACGCCCTCTGGAAGCAACAGAAGAAGAGTCTTGGAGGCCTAAGGCACAGAGGGCAAATCCTATCTGTGCCAGCTCCCATGGACATGCCCCAGCCCCAGCGGAGGGCAGCCACTCTGAAATTGCCCTCTGGCTCTTGAATCCTGACCTCTGCTATGAAAATGTCACTCCATGGGCCCGGCGCAGTGCCCTAGTGGCTAAAATCCTCGCTTGGAACACGCTGGGATTGCATATGGGTGCCAGTTCTAATCCCGGCAGCTGCACTTCCCATCCAGCTCCCTGCTTGTGGCCTGGGAAAGCAGTTGAGGATGGCCCAAAGCCTTGGGACCCATGTGGGATCCGTGTAGGAGACCTGAAGGAGGTTCCTGGCTCCTGGCTTCGGATTGGCGCAGCACTGGTCATTGCAGTCACTTGGGGAGTGAACCATTGGATGGAAGATCTTCCTCTCTGTCTCTCCTCCTCCATGTATATCTGACTTTTCAATAAAAATAAATAAATCTTTTTTTTTTTTAAAAAAAAGAGAATATGTCACAATCCTGATTTTATCTGCTTCTATTCTAGCTCTGGATTCTCCTCCTCCTCTTCCTTCTTCCCTCTTCTTTATTTAGATTTATGTTTTATTTATTTGAAAGGCATAGTTTCAGAGAGAGGAGAGAGAGAGAGAGAGAGAGAGAAACTTTCATCCAGTGATTCACTCCACATCCCAAATGGCCACAGCAGATCTCCCTTGAGGTTACAGGGACCCACGCACCTGCTCATCTTCTTCTGCCTTTCAAGGCACCTTCGTAGGGAGCTGGATAGGAAGTGCAGCAACTGGGATTTGAACTGGTGCCCAGATGAGTTGCTGGGGTTGTAAATAGAGGCTTGCCCTGCAATGCCACAACAAAAGCTCCACTTCTTCCATTTTAAAAATGACTTATTTGATTTAGTTAGAAAGGCATAGCAACCAAGAGAGGAAGACATTCACACAGAGTGAAAGCAGGAGTGAGAGGTTTCAGCTGCTGGTTCGCTCCTCAAATGGCCACAAGGCTGGGACTGGACTCTGGAGAAACCAGGAGTCTCCCACATCAGGGGGCTTTCGCTGCTTTCCCAAGCACAGTAGCAGGAGCTGGACTGCAAGTGAGGCAGCCAGGACTAAAACCAATGCTCCAAATTGGGGCACCAGCAGTGCAGATGGTGAGCACACACGCCGCTCATGAACTTGGGTCTTTCTGAAGAAGTCCTGCATGTGCTGGCTTCATCTCTCCCTGTGCCCCAATGGCTGAGGTCCACTTGTCCCTGTGAAGAAGGCTACGGGAGTGTGGGAGGCATGGATCCCAGACAGGGCATCCCCAACAGCAAGGAAATTCAGAGGATATCAACTAGCCATAAAAAAAATGTGGTACTTAGCACCAGAATCACAGCACCTCAGGAGCCAATGGAAAAATGCAGACTTCTTTTTTTAAAAGTTCATTTGCTTATTTTTATTCATTCACTTATTTATGGAAAAAGAGAGAGAGAGAGAGAGAGAGAGAGAGAAATTTTTGATCTGGTATACTCTTTAAATGCTTGCACCAGCCAGGGATGCGCCAAGCCAAAGCCAGGAGCCAGGAACTCCGTCCATGAGTGGTAGGGACCCAAGTCCTTGCATACATTAGCAGGAAGCTCAGTTGGAAATGGAGCCCCATTCAGGCTCAGGCACTGTGGTAGGAGATGCAGGCGCAGCTTTCTGCATCCTAACACCTCTCTGGGTGAATTTGAATTTTTACAGGTGATATTATTTACAGGTGATGAAGAGCAAGAGTCAGAACATTTCATTACAGCTCATGCTTCCCAAGCAACTGCAGATGAGTAAAATTTGATTTCCTTCTGGGATTGAACAGAAGTGCTGTGGACAAGAGAAGCAGTACCCACTCCTTTCTTCCAAAAGCAAGTTCCGGTGACTAGAGGCATGGACTTGACAGTGAACGTTTGGGGCAACAATCAAGACGCTGCTTGGGATCCGTGCATCCCATGAGGCTCCTCTGCTTCTGATCCCATCTTCCTGTTCAGGCATACCCTGAGAGCAACGGATGTTGGCTCAGGTACTTGAGTCTCCACCACGCATTTGAGGGACCAGGCTGGAGATGCTGATGGCTGGCTTCCATGTAGCTCAGCCCTAGATCTTTGCAGACATTTGGGAGTGAGCTTGCCACTGGGAGATCTCTTTTTCTAGCTCTGTCCCTCTGTCTTTGAAATAAATTTTAAAAATTTTATACACACACACACACACACACACACACACACACAATGCACCCTGAAGCGGGTTGCTTGTCTTTGAATATTCATCAATTAGCAGTGTATAGCAGACTGTTTTTCCAATTTGTTGTTGTCATGACTCCAACGTTGTCTCCCACCCAGCTGCTCTTCCAGACCCTTCTAGAAGGTTGCTACTCTTCCATCTTGAATGTGAGCTGGCTTTTGTGACAACTTGAGCCGAGTGAATAGTATAAGGAACTATTCGAGCAGCGATCTAAAGACTGACCCCGCCGTCCTGGACCCAGTGCAACCTTGAATACCTGCTTACCCAACATTACAGTAAACCCACTAGGTCTCGGTCCCTTAAGACCCATCCGCCTAAGTAAGCTTCTTGACCTTTAGGTTTAAATTGTGCTCTTTGCCAATCCCTGAACTTAATGCCCCCCCATACCTGACAGCATGCTCCACCGGTCCCCTGAGGCATTTATCCCTCATGTTCTTGTAAAGCCGCATCTGTCATTCCCTGACACCCCCCACTCCCAATCTCTGCCTCTAGGTTATAAAGGTGCCTTTCCCCCTTTGTTCTCACTCTACTCTGCTGTCTCTGTCTTTTTCTGCTCCTGCTTTCTCCCTGTCCCTGGGCTGCCTCCCCTGCTGAAATAAAGGACCTCTCTTGTAGCTCCCTTATTGTGTCTGATTTCTTGGGTTTGTGGCGAAAATAGCTAACAAATAGAGCTGAAGTAACACCTTGGGGCTTCTAGATCATGAAAGTGCTGGGCTCTTGTCCCTGGCCCTCACGGCCACCATACTAGGAGGAAGCCCAACCCACTTAGGGATTGGATGATGTAGAAAAAGATTGACGCCCTCTCCCAGCTGGCACCCCTGCCTCAAGTGCCCTGTGCCCAGCTCTATGAGCCATCCTGAAAACGTACCCTCTAGCTCCTAACTGGGTACCAGGACAGCAAAGGTAAGTCCTTGCTCTGGACCACAGTGAGTGAGAAAACCAGCTGTGCTAAGCTGCTAAGCAGGGCTGATCAGTTTTGGAGCAATAGGTCACTGATGAAGATGGGGGTTGGTTACTTCTTTATGCCTCATCGTCTCTGCATGCAGAGAACACGATTGGATTCACATCATGGAGTTTTTTTTTTTTTTTTTTAGAATTAAATAAATGCTTAGAAAATAGCATGACATCTACTAAGTGTGTTGTGTCATTTAAGAAAGAAAGGAAAGTGTCCCGATCCAGGGTGGCTTTTGAGAGCTTGACTACATCGGGGTCTCTAAGCAGTGTGGGGCAGAGCCAGCAGATCAGCCCCCGCTTGGGTAGGTGAGACTTTCCCTCCTTCCCCCGGCACTACCCTTATCTTTTTTCTTTTTTTCCAGAAGTATGGAGACAATTGAGACTTGTTATTTTCTCGCATCACTTGGAGCTGGGCCTTTCATCTCGGATTCAGCCAATTCCCTTCAAAGCTCAATATTAACCAGATCTGCCTTCTGACAGCTGACCTTAAGCGGGGACACGGAGTGGTCCTCGCCCCAGGGGCGGAGAAGCCCAGGACAGACAGAATGGAGCCAGTTCCTGTCCCCCAGGGGAAGCGCAGCCTGGGGTCTAAGCCTCCCACACGGTCTGACAGCCAATAGCCAAACAACTGATAGATTCTGGAAGGCATTCTTGAAGAAATTCCTTTTTCTGCCAGAGGGTGAAAGGGTTGCTAATTGATTTTGTCTGCCTTTCAGATGGACTTAAGGGAGACACAAGAGTTTGTCGTCTAACAAGAGAGCTTTTGCATACTGGGGGGGGACATCTTTTCTACGTTTCCTAGCTTTGCCTATTAACTTTTTTTTTTTTCCCCCACCGGCTTGAACCCGTTCAGTAAATGGCATTAAGGTTGACCATTCTCTAAAAAGACGTACTTGAACCCCAGACCATGGCCTAGGCACAGCAAATGAGAAGTTTGAAGCAGGCCAGTTCTTCCCAAAGGGTTTTGACTCGTGGCAGTCCCAACTCTTGCTGACCAGACAGGTATAGAAGGTAGTGTCAAATTTGAAAAGCTGTCAATGCAGAAAATCTGTCAGCCTGAGGCCTGATCGGGGGCTGGGGTGTGGGGAGCAGGGCAGAGCTGGGTAACTCTAGGATATCAGGCAGCTCCCAATGTCTGAAGAGAGATGACAGTTGTTTGAAAGACAGAGAAGGCACCCAGTTTGCCCATCACCACGTGTGGGTGAAGCTTTGAGCACAACCAACAGCAGCAGTCAGCAAGGCTGGCCGGAAGCCTCAAGTCTGAACCTGGAGCTGGAAGAAAATAGTCAGTGAGGATGCGTTTGTTGGACAACAAGGAACACTGTGGGAAACCCAGGGATTCGGGTTCCCAGAGGCAGTGTAAGCCCTGGAACGTCCCATTTTATCCTTCATTGCTTGTTATTCTGGCTCTGAGTTGTTGTTCTTGTGATTTTTTTTTTTTTAATGAAAAGTATGAGCTTATAGCCTTGGCCCATGCACGAATCGCTGGTAAGAAGAGGTGAAGATATGGGGGGCCCGGCGTGATAGTGTAGGGCTTAAAGCTCTCACCTTGAACGCGCCAGGATCCCATATGGGCACCAGTTTTAATCCCGGTGGCCACACTTCTAATCCAGCTCCCTGCTTGTGGCCTGCAGGGGCTCTCTCTTTTTCTTTCTGGCCAGGTGCTTCCGTTACTCTGGCACCCTGACGCTTGGCTGACCCAGTACAGGTAATTCCCTGAGCATGGTCCCTGTGTGCTGCTTAGATGGGACAATGGTTATTACAATGTTGTTCCTGGTCTGTGTGCTATCTGGAGTTCCAGGAGGGGTGAGGCCTAGCAGTAGTAGAATGTGGACAGAGAAGCCAGGGAAAGGTGAATGTCTGCAGCTTTGTAAGTGTGTCCAGGTTCTTTGTGAGTGTGTCCAGGTTATTTGTTGCATGTCTCTTAGGATGACATATATTGTTGGGGAAGCTGGGACATAGGTTTTCAGCTTAATGGATAGACTTACGGATGATGACCATTTGTTTGTTTTGGGATTATGATTGGTTGGATTATGATTGGGTGGATTATGATTGGGTGGACTGCTGTATGGACTTGTGATTTGCTACTGTGCTCTATTATCACCAAGCATGGTTAATAAAGACTCCTTAATAAGCCTTAGACATGTCTGGTGTGATCTCGCTCGCACCCTGCAACAAGAGGGGAGAGAAAAGGGGGGAAGAGAGGGGAGAAGAAAGAGAAAGAGGGAGGGAGTAAGGGAAAGAGAGAGTTTAAATCTCATTCAGATGACCAATTTACATGTGGTTTTTTTTTTTCCAGCTTTACCTTCATACCTCTCTCTGTAATTTACTTGGTGTGAGGTTAGTCACTGAAGCAAGTCAGGATATAAGCAGCTTATTTTTATGATGGTTAAAAATGGACTTTTACCTATTTTTTTAAGACCTAAAGTTAATGTCAGTAACCAAGAGGCTTAATATGTAAGAAATGACTCAAACATCGGCCCCCACCATTTTAGACTTGGTACCATTTTTAACATCTGCTTCCCCTAGCTTTCTGCTTCCTTGAGATTCGCGCCTTCAGATTCTAATTTTGTTGTCTGCCAATCCGCTGTAACTTTGTAACCCAGTTCCCACCAATGCGCCCGTAGCCTCTTGGTGCCTTACCTGACAGCCCTCTCCACCAACCCCTTGTGGTTCCTCCCCTAATCCCCGCCCACCTACCAATCCGCTGCAGCTCTGACAATCCTATCCACCAATCCCTCACGGCCTGTGACACCCGCCCCAGGCTCAGCTCTTCCGGTCCTCCTCCATCGTGCCCCACCGTCCCTTCCCTTACAAGATGTCCCCCTTCCTTCTCTCTCCCTCTGCCTCCGCTCCGGTCCCTACCCTGTTAGAATAAAAGACCTTGTAGGTACCTCACTGTATCTGATATTTCAGCTTATTGTGGCACACTTACCCCAAAAAGAGCTTGCACGAAAGGACTAACATTATTACTCTTCTGACAAAGCAGATTACTGTGTGTGATTCTGTGAACATCATGTGTTATTTCAAGGGGCTCCAGAGCCACAGACCATGGTACACACATGCTAGGAGTTTGTTGTTGTTGTCTGAAAATTCTAATTTAGTAAAAAGATTGATTAAATGTTTTGAAAGGCAAAGTTAGGCAGAGAGAGAGAGAGAGTTCTTCCATTTCTGGCTCACTCCCCAAATGTCGTCAATGGCCAGAGCTGGGCCAGACAGAGTCCAGGAACCCAGAACTCTAGCCAGGTCTCACGTGGATGGCAGGAGCCCGAGCACTTGGGCCGTCTTCCTGTGCTTTCCCAGGTACATTGGCAGGAAACTGGATCAGAAGCGGAGCAAGCAGGACTCGAAGTGGTACTCACACAGGATGCTGGAGTCACAGGTAGAGTAACCCACTGTGTCTTGACACCAGCTTCAACACCTCTCCTCATTTGTGTGCACTGGTGAGACATGTATAAAAGGCTGCCGTGCTTATCTGTACTTGTCAGCAAAGTACAATAGAAAGAATGAGATGCTCACATCGCTTTGCTCTCAGCGACCTCAGTCAGATTTTGCTTATCTACTCTACCTTAAAAAAGAAATGCAGAGGTAGGCATTGGGACGCCCACAGACCCTGCTGAATGCTTGGTTCACATCTCAACTGTTCTGTTCCCAGTCCAGCTTCCTTCCAATGCGCCTGGGGAGGCAGAAGAAGATGGCCCAAGTACCTGCCACCTACACGGGAAAGCCGGATGGAGTGCCAGGCTCCTGGCTTTGTTCTGACCAACATCTGGCTATTGCAGGTGTTGGAGGAGTGAACTAGTACATGGAAGATCTCTCTCTCTCGCTCTCTCTCTCTCTCTGTCTTACTCTCAATGTATCTGTGTCTCAAATGAAAATAAACAAAACTTTCTAAAAAAAATGTATCTGTGACGGTTCATGTTCCCTCCCACCTCACCTTCCATTCAAGGTCGAGCATTTATCTTATTTCGTGAGCTCAATGAACGTTGCCTTACTCAGGTTGGATAAGAATGGGTTCTGGCTGCTTCTGCTTCCCTGCCTTTGGTCATCTGGTCAGCAGTGCTTGGAGGCCACCTGTACTCACCACTGTTGCCTTTCATGTCTGGGTTTCATCCCTTCTGTTGACCACAATGTTGGGTGTGCATGCATCCCAGGTGATCATGCAAGGTCCAGCCTCAGTGACTGCACCACAGTGCCGCCTCCCCTTCCTTGTGATTCTTTCCTTGTGAAGGAAAGCACTGTGGGCTGGGTTGTGTCCATCAGACTTAAGTGCCGTGGAATATAATAGAGGGTGATGCAGCCACCCCGTTATTACAGTTGGTATCTCCAGGTTTTATCCAAAGTTGTCATCATGCATTAAAGTGCAGACTGGTCTAAATAATGAAATTCTTAGAGGCAATGGTCATGCTGGGAGCAAAATGAGCAAGACAGGAGCCATGGCAGGTTCCCTCCATTGAGTGATATGCAATCCTGTGTCTGCTCCCTTGTGTGGTTGAAGGAAGCGGGGTTGCTCCTAATGCACATTGTGGTGGTGATGGGGAGCCTGGGGGGGGAGGCAGACTGGGCTGAGGGCTGGGTTTTCTTCCCTGTTGGAGACTCTCCCAGATCAGCTTCCTTATCTTGCCGACAAGTCTTTCCCAGATAAGCTCCTTATCCTGGTATGTGCAATTGAAGGGAGTGGTGTGCACCCAAGGCAGACGTCCTGTTTCTATTTCAATCCGCAAGGCCTTCCAAGAGGACAAAGTGACCATGAAGCTTCGGACCCCGAGCCAGGACCCCCACAGGGCAGGAGCTCAGCTGTGGCTTCTGCAGCTCAGCTCTGCGCAAGTGTCAGAGAGCTCTTTGCTGCTCTTTTTAAATTATGAAAACTGGCTGGGCCAGGGTGGAGATACAGGACATTTGGAAGAATGGTGCGGAACTGTGGGTTAAATGGTGCTTGATGCTCTCTTGTCTGACCCTGGCTGCTGGTTAGGCATATGTGCCCTTCGCCGGGACCCCTGGAAACAGACGTGTAGGGGGAACCCGGAAGAAGGGAAGAGACCCCAGTTGCAGGAGAGCCACAAGCCAGGGCCCTGTGTACAGCTTTCTCCTTCTATTGGCAGAAAATCGGCCATTGCTGCTAGCAGTCATTTCCCAGGAGAGCCGAAGGCAGACACAGCACAGCATCCTTACGTTTCCAGGTTAGTTCTACCCTCTGCCCCTTCCACCTACCCCCCCAGCCTTCCCTCCAAACCCCCAGAGAGCAGATGCGCCTGGAGCCTCTGAGAGCTCCCCATGCACCGCCCAAGGCAAGGACCTCAACCCTGTCTCCTCTGGAGACGGTCTCTGGCGTGTTTACGAAATGAGCATTGCAGACTCTGCTTTCACAATCAACAATGAACCTAAAAATAGACCCAAAATTGGTTCTGAGATAATTCCGGCTTTAAACTGCAAGAACAACAGAAGCTGCCTTCCAGGCAATGGCAGCCCTGCACTCTGCCTGCCAGAGACCCTGAGCCGCCTCCTCTCAGGGGCCGGTGGCGGTGGGGGAACAGGGCACCAGTGTGGTTCCCATACAGCTGTCCCCCACTGGGGATGAAGCCTTCTGCAGAACACTGAGGCCACCACTTGAGCCCAGGGGGCACCGTCTTATGTTGATCCTTATCCAGGCAGGGACAGCCTATACGCTAACCAGCAGGGATTCTTAGGACATCCAGGATGCTGCTAGCCAAGTCCCTCTCTGCACCTTTGAAGTCTCCAAAAATGCCATTGTATTTCCCAGATTCTTATATGCTTATACTCATTTCATTGTTGGGTCCAAATACCTTGTGGATGTTTAGGGCAAGCCTCGTGTCTTGCTACTCAAGGAATTCTGTGATTTCCCCAAGTCAGCAGGGAGTACTTTCATTTGGTGTCTGTTAACTTACTGGCCTTGGGACAATTCCCAAGAAGACAGAAAATGGAGTATTCCAGAACATGTGATCTGCAGAGTGGAGCTTCTTCCATCAGAGCTGGCAAATGGGGATTCCCTCGCTCAGTCAACACCCAGACAATGAGGAATTTCCAGCCAAGTTTAGCTTTGGAAAAGGAAGACAGGAGAATGGAATGAAGGGAAAAAAATCTCTGTCATCATGTTCCTATGTGTCGTGGGATGGTCTTCCTGCTGCAGCTGGCGGGCACAGGGACAGCTAGACCTTACTGCCACGTCAACGGGCTACAAAGCCCCAGATGTAAACCCAGACTCAGTGCAGGATTTTGAAGTCAGGTGGAAATCCAAGTTTCCACATTATCCTGCCCCATCTCCCTTTCCCAGTGAGATCTATGGCCAGGATGAGTTATTGGATCTCTCTCAAACCCCATTTCCTCAGAGTTCAAGTGTAAGGAATAATGTGTAATAATTGTTGAACCACAATTTATTGAGAACTTACTCTATGCCCAGCCTTTTCAAGCATTTTCATGATGTTGACAATTTTCTTCTTCTACAAGACATGAGGATCAAAATTTGTGGCATCCCTATAACGTGCCAGGTGAGAAATCTGGTACCCAAGCAAGGTTCTCATCCTGCAGCTGTGGGTCTAAGAAATAAGACACATAGTGGGTGTTACCAGAAAGTTACCAGAAATGCCCGGTGGGTTCTTTCCTCAGCTTAGTATAGAAATAAAACACCGGGAATCTGTTGCAGACAGAAAACTTTATTTGCAAAGGGACCAGGTGAGCAGGGAAGGGAGGGAAGGGGAAAGCACCTTCGAGAAGCCGGGAGGTGGGGTGTCTCTCGGAAGAGGAGGGAGAGAGAGACACCAAAGGTTTGAGGAAGGGTCTTGGGATTTTAAGCCTCCCTTGACCCCTCCTTGTTGGGCGGGGAACCTACAGATAAGATGTTCCCCATTGGTGGTCTCATAATTATAAAATGGGTGGGCAATGCTGGTGGCCACCCATCTGGATGGTCTCAGTGGGGAGCTCAGGGTAGGCAGGAAACCGAAGTAGCATTGATCAAGGATGGACCTGCCAGGTACTGCACCGTGGACCTGTGCCGTTCTCCTCAGCTGGCATTTGGCTTGGGCAGCTGGAGCTGCTTTGTGTTTAGTTCTAGCAGAGAATCTCAGGGTTATGCAGCGCTTCAAAGAGAGAAAGAGAGAGAGAGAGATTGTCCATCTGCTGACTCATTCCCAAGTTAACTGCCATGGCTGAGGCTGTGCAGCCCTCAGGTTCACCTTCCATGCCACACGCATCTTTTGCAGTTGCAGTTGAAGAGGTCCAACTTGCTTGCTAAAGACCAGCATGCTTGGTGCCTCTGCTTCCTTGGGATATTCACCAAGGGACTTCCTTGAACACAGACTACTCTCATGTACCCTGCATCCCACACGTATGAGGCACTCAATATCTGAGCACTTTGGAATATGTGTCTGTATTATTCTAATTTCTGGTTTCTACCTAATTATTTTCCTTTGAGTTGTCCATGAAAGGCAGAGAGACAGCCTTGCAAATGCTCGCAGTGGTGTAGGAGAGTTGCAGCTGGGAACCTGGAGCTTGATCTGGCACCTGCTATATCCCAGCCTCGGCCTCAGCACTTTTCTTTAATATGCCAACAAATTCTGACTGTCATGTTCCTTTTGTTCCTACAGTTTCCAAAGGGAAGGAGACTAAACACAAGGAGCAACCTTTGTCCATGACAAGTTAGGATAAGAAAAACAAACAAAAACAAAAACAAACACCTTATTTCCAAGTTAAATCAAACACATTGTGTGTTGTGTAAGTTGATACCATACCCATTATTCTCAAATTCCTTGTCTCTACACAAGTGATACACTATGCCAATGCAGAAAACAAAAGTCATTATTATTCATTTTAAAATTTTTATTTTAGATGATGTTTATGTAGTTGATCAGGGTGGGAAGGATCGAGGGTTAGAGGAGAGTGGGTTTGATAATTGTTTCCAGGTTTTCTATTGCTTCCTCCTCTGTCTGGGGGAGGGAGTTAAGGGGAGAAGCCACACCCAGCCTCCCAACTGCCCCAGTACGGGGGATGGTGAACAGCCACTCAGTATTGACTCAGGGTTCTGATACGGTGCACACTCTGAGGGTTCTGCCCAGGTGGTTTCAATAGTTTTGAAATATTGTCAATCTCGCCAATCCAAGGAGGAGAGAACACTTTCAATGTCCATTGGCTGACATAGCCCACCTTAGAGTCTCCATTCATCCAAACCAAATATTTGCTGTCATTACTGGGCTGGGGTAGTTGTCCAGTTTGTTCTGTCATCCTTCCTCTGAAACGGTGCGATGTCCCATGCAGGGCTCAATGGGCTGCCATATCCTCCATGTGGATCTGGGCCAATGTCCGCTCCTTGGTCTTTTCCACTGTGGAGCACCAATTCTCACAGGTGGGCCCAATGATGTGGGCCATGCGATCCAGGTCCCACCAGACCCCCTGCCCCCAGGGACTCATGGACCTGGCACCCACCATGTAGGTGGGTTCAAGAACCCAGGTTAGGCAACCTGGGCCCCACTGGATGCCCCACCCCCATGGATCATGGACGCAGCACCCACCGTGCAGGCAGGCCCAAGGACCAGGGTTAGGTGGCAAGGCCACTATATTTACAAAGCTAGATCATAGAACCCACTAGTAAGCCTCGGAACAGGGAACGGGTAACGTGAGGCATGTCCGTGTCCGTGTTAGTGTCATGCTGGCTATGTTGGGGGGCAGAATCTGTAGGGGAGTGTGTGGACTCACCCATGTGAAACAGTAATCTCTGTTGGCATGTGCAAAATCTGTGACTGGGAACAGGCCTACTTGGGGAGCTAAGGGGATGCCCCGGCTGGGTTGGGATTCCCATTGGTGAGCACAAGACTTGGAATGGGAGTAGCGGGCTGGGCTGGATATGCCTACAGTCTCCCTAGCATGAGTGTGGACTGGGTGCACCAGACTGGGCTAGACTCCAGCACCCACTGTTACTTGTGAAAGTCAAGGTGGGTATAGAAAGGGGTGGGCTAGGCGTTGTTTCCCAGTGAACCACATGATGGCTGTGTCTGGGTGAGGACCAGGAGTAGCTGGGCTGAAACATCCAACAATAAGAACTGGATTGGGTTTGGACCAGTTAGGCAAGGACTCTGTTCCCGTCATAACAAGAGGCAGATAAAATCATCCTGGATCCAGGACCCACTGGTGTGTGCAAGATTTGCCATGGGGAGATGATCTAATAGAGGAACCTAAAGAATTCCTTTGTCAGGATGCAGTCCCTGCAGGTGAGAGCAAGAACCAGGGCAAGGAGTAGCCCAAACAAGGCCAGGTTACAGTACCCACCAGCATACCTGTGGGTCTGGTCGGGGGGGCAGACCTGGCTGGTAAGTTCATAAAATCCACTGGCAAATCTGAGAATCAGGTGAGGGTGCAAAACGGGCTGCAACACCAGCCAGTTCACACTGGAGCTGGGACAGGCAGCTGGCTGGGCTAGGATAGGCTGCAGCACCAACCAACAGGAGCTAGAACTGAGGGCATGCTGGACTGAGCCAGGCTGAAGCACCCACTGGTTGATGCCGAGGTGAGGCAAACATTACCAGTTCGGGGGCGGTGGGTGCTAGGGCCATGAGCCCTGGGACGGGGGAGTCTGGCAGGGCCTAGATCATCTGGTCTGGGTGTTAGGAACAGCCTGCCTGGTGGGTGCCTGACCCATGATCCCTGGGGACAGGGAGTCATTTTTTAATATAAATATTCACAGTGAATAAAAATAACATCTGTATGAATTTTGAAATGTGATAATAAGGAAGTCCTATTTTATTAGAGATCATGATTTCCTCCAGAAAGTTTGTGGAGGGGGTCAGCGTTTGGCCGAGCAGTTAAGTTACTGGCTGGAACGCCTGGATCTCATATTGAAGCACCTAGTATGAGATCCAGCTGTGCTTCCAATTCTAGCTTCCTACAGATGTGCACCCTGCAGGGGAAGGTGCAGGGGAAGGCTCAAGTGCTTGGGTCGCTGTCATTCATGTGGGAGACTGGGATGGAGTTCTGGGCTCTACCTGCCATTGGGGCCAGGCCTGTGGGAGACCTGGATGAAGCTGCTGACCTCTGACTTCGGCCTGACTTAGCCCTGGACATTGTGGCTATTTTGCGGTGTGGACTAGACGATAAAAGATCTCTCCCCCACCCTCTCTCTGCAACTCTTTTACATAAACAATAGTCAATCTTTTTTTTATTAATTATTTTGCATTATGTGACAGTTTCATAGGCTCTGGTAACTCCCCCACCCCTCCCCTCCCCCCCTGGTGGATTCCTCCACCTTGATGCAGCATTACAGTTCAAATTCAATCAAGATTCTTTCCTTGCAAACGTATACCAAGCATAGAGTCCAGCTACTTATTGTCCAGATGGGTTGAACAGTTTCTTGGGGAGACCATTTCTGGTCCGAAGTTAGAGCTGGTAGAATATCATCACAGTCAATTAAGAGTCCCAATATAACATCAACAGCAATTTGCAACATGGAATTGACATGGTTTTGAGTAACCAGTCTGTTAAAAAAAAAAAAAAAAAGCAAGTTCTTAACCACATCCTATGATTAGCTCATTGACATTTCAATTTTAGTTTATATACAGGACCGGCTGCTATATACCTTAAAATGGCTATAAGGTACCATTCAGCTGTCTCGTGTCTATTTCGTTTTAGTATTTAGCCATTTGTTGTGTTGAAATATAATTTTGCTGATCTTGGCAGATTTTAGGATAGTCTAGACTGGCTTGTAACTCTAACAAGACATTTGTCGACAATTAAGGTGCAGAACATTTTTTGGCGGGGGGGGGGGGGGTGTGCAGGAAAATCCTCAAAACCATAGTGAGGAGTGACTAATCTTTGTGTCCCACCCAGCGAGGCATGAGCCAATCCACGCCAGCTCTTTCCTGTCAGATTCCAAGCTCTACTTGTTGTTGTTTGTCTATTTATTTTAGGTTTTTTTAGTTAAACAATAGTCAATCTTAAAAGAGGGTTAAGTTTATTTGTGTGCAAAAAATTTGAAGTCCATGTAGTTTATTCAGAGCACAGTTACCGGGAACGTTTGAAGGTCCCTTGTCGGCATGGATTTCAAATCCCGCTTGTGGTCGGATAGCGTGAGATGAACATTTGAAGCTTACACCCATTGGTTAATCCCATCCCTGGGAGAGGGCATGGATGGAGTATTGTGACCCCACATTTTGTGTGAGGATCAAAAAATGCCATAGGACGGCTGATTTTCTTGTGTTTGCTCGTTTTTCCTTTTCTGGAAAGCATACCGGTCGGGGGGTGGGTCCCACTGGATACAGCTCTCCTAAAAGCTGAGAGCAAGGAAAAGCAAGCCTCTTCCGAGACAGTAAAATGCCTCCTTTCATCAGATGCTGCCCACAATGCAGCCATTGTGCTTCCTCCTTCCTTCCACTGCCAGGAAGCTCAGAATTAAATTTAATGTGCAGTTACAGTAACTATTTTCAACTTCCCTTTTATGTGTCTTTAGACGTTCTGTTTTAATAACCTTATGGTACATGGACATTTTATGGAGACCTGCTTAAAAATATTTTCTGCATGAAAGAAGAGTGTAAGTTATTCTTTAAAAATAAAATAAAAAGCAAGCCTCTCATTGCATTGGAATGTGTGGGTCATTTGGTAGGAAAATGCGTGAGCCATGAGCAACGGTTGGGTGTCTCAGGCGCACTCTTACCAGGGATCAGCTGTGTCCCGGAGCAGAAAACACCGCATTGAGATAAGGTCCCAGGCCATCTGAAACCTTGATTGTGAGATAGATTTCTGCTTTCCGATAAGATTGCACACGCTGAACTTGGTTCCTTGAGCATGCAAGGGAGTGAAACATCACCTGCTTTTTTTTTTTCCCCCTTAGTGATTTCCTGAACAATGGTTAAGTCTGGGGAAGTTTCTTGCCTCGGCCCAGGGCCCAGGGGGAGTGTAGGTGTGAAACCCTGGGCAAAGGGCTTTAGACACTTGTTCTAGCTGGCTCCTTGTAAGGTCTAGAATGTCACCGAGTCAGACTTTCCGTGACTGATGCGAGTGCTCTAGTATCTGATGTTTGAAATTCCAGAGAGCTCAAAGAACATGGTCGAAGAAAATCAACCATGTTGCTCTTAAGCTTTACAAATAAACATTTGTGTTTCAAACACGGGTAAAACCCTGGGAATGAGGGAAGACTCCGCAGAAGCCCAAGGGACCTTTGAAAAAAAATCAGTGGAAAAAACAGACTTAAAAGATACATTTAGGGACTAGTGCTGTGGCACAGCGCTTTGCTTTGCCTCCTACAACCATTCAAGTGCCGGTTTGGTTTCCGGCTGTCCCACCTCTGATCCAGCTCCCTGTGGACACTCTTGATGAAGCAGCAAAGGATGGCCCAAGCACTTGGGTCTTTTCACCCATGTGGCCAACTTGATTAAAATTTCAGGCTCCTGGCCCAGCCCCGGTTGTTCTGATCATTTGGGGAGTGATCAAACTGGTATCTCCCTTTCTCTCTCTCTCTAACTCTGCCTTCCAAATAAGTAAACACATCTTAAGAAGATCATGTGGGGTGGGCCTTTAGTCTAGTTTGAAGACCCCAGTTAAGATGGCCCTCGCTGAGTGTTCGAGGCCCAGCCCGGGCCCTGGGCCCTAGGCTCCATCTTCCTACTGATGTAGACCCTGCCACTTGCATAGCAGGCCGGACTTGAGCACCCAGCTTTGAATGGCTCAATCCTGTCCATTTGGACATGAGCAGCATGAATTAGCAAAGGGGCCTCTTTGTCTATGGCTCCCTGCCTCTGAAATAAATAAATACATGCATTGAAAAAAAAATCCCATAAACTAATTTTGGCACAAAAAAAATGAAATGCATGCGTAGAAAGGATTTTCAAAAAGCTCATGGGACTACAAGTTATGAAAAAATTATACATGGACTCATAAATCTTTGTATCCAAACGCACATCATTTTTCTTTCCACTTGTCCACAAAAATTTTGTATTTTTTAAAAGTTATTTATTTATTTGAGTGACAGAGAGACAGATATAGAAAAGGGATATCTTCTACACGTTGACTCACTTCCCAAATGACTGCAACAGCCAGGGTTGTGCCAGGCTGAAGCCACGAGCCTGGAACTCCATCCATGTCCTCTCTATGGTACAGGGACACAGTGGCTTGAGCCGTCTTTCTCGGCTTTCCCAGGAACATTGCAGAAAGCTGGGTTGGAAGTGGAGCTGTCAGGACATATTGAAATCATGCCAGTTTCCCAGGCAGAATTCCGTTCTTAGGCCAGCCATGTTGATGGGGGAGGTTCTGAAAGCCCCATGTAATTGGGTAGTAAATGTGAGCTTCTTCAATGGGTCCTCTGACGCCAAACCCCAACATCTTTACAAAAACAGAGTCAGTGAACCATGCTTTAAAGTAAAGGGGCTGGGAAAAGGCAAGGGAAAGCCAGGCAGGGACTTGCAGAATGAGTTACCAGTAAGAAACGAAAAAAAAAAAAAACCAAAAAACAAAAAACAACAAAGCCAAAAACAGTTCACACTCAGCATGGCTTCAGGAACATGCTGGAAACTTAATAAACCTGGAGCAAAGTTATTTAAAAGCCCAGTAAAATATCAAGTGGTTAGATTCCACACATTCTTGCATCCTTGTGAAGTGCTTGTCTCAGAGCCCACATGCCAAAGGAGTGTACAAGCACACACACACACCACACAGTGCCCCCACGCCTGTCCTCCAGCCTGGCAGTGGTGGGAAGGTGGAGGGGGGGGTCTCTGCACAGCCGTATCTTTCTTTGGCTGTTGCTGCTTTCTACCAAATTCGTCATCTTTGACTTCAGTCCAAACTGGAAACTACAAGCAGGTACTGACGTTGGCAGTGAATGTACAAACGAAGCTCAGATAAAACAGGCAGATTAAAATAAACTCCCTCCCTCCCAATTAATAGCAGGCTTAATTGTTCCAAGGTGACTTGCCAGAGTTTTGATTTCCTTTTTCAAAAATTTATACACACACTACATTGCTTTTTAAATAAGGGCAGCTGGGACATCATCCAAGGCTCATATGGGATGCTGGCATTGCAACAGAGGCTTATCTTGTCTACCACAACACCTGCCCCCGCTGTGACATTTTGAGTGTTGTCTGTGATAATAATTTCCCTTCATCATCAGGAAAGTGGTTTAGGACAATAGGACAGTTTGCCACCTGACACAGCAGGGTCAGAAATAGCTGCCTCTTGTGCCCGGAAGTGGGTTCCCTCTGGTGGTTGGCCCGTGTCCACCTCTCTCAGACCAATGGGGTCTTCTCCAGCTGGGAGGAGGTATGGATGACCACAGCCCACCTTGTATCACAACTTGCAAAATCCCTCTTGTCTTTCTCTCTAGCTCCTTCAAGTTTTTCTTTTTTCTTTTTTAAAGATTTATTGTTATTTTTACTGCAAAGTCAGATATACAGAAAGAGGGAGAGACAGAGAGGAAGATCTTCCGTCCAATGATTCACTCCCCAAGTGAGCACAACGGCCGGTACTGTGGGTCTCCCAGGCAGGTGCAGGGTCCCAAGGCTTTGGGCCGTCCTCAACTGCTTTCCCAGGCCACAGTCAGGGAGCTGGATGGGAAGTGCAGCTGCCGGGATTAGAACCGGCGACCATATGGGATCCCGGCGCGTTCAAGGTGAGGACTTTAGCCGCTAGGCCACTGCGCCGGGCCCACTCCTTCAAGTATTTCCCCAGTGGTGATAACCATGCAGTGACACCCTTCTCATCCTATGTGCCCAACGAAGACACAATTCCTTTTATTATCAAGAGGTATAAAACATTCCTGTAAGTCTGACTGATACTCTGATGAGGATGTCTGGTTTTCCTGGGGGCTGATGGCTCCTGCAGAGGGAAAGATACACAGAGAAGGGGCTCCCAGCTGTCCCAGGACCAGCAGGCTGGGACAGGCCAAGGCCAGGGGCTGGCCACTCAGACTAGCCAGAGGGCTGGGACAGGCTGAGGCCAGCTGCCCCAGAACAGCTCCTGGGACAGTGGAGGAGACCTGGAGCCATCCCTTGCTTCTTGCCTCTTCGGGTTTGCAGCAGCCAGGTGAAGCCCACGATCAAAGTGAGGACTCTCATCCTGGACACGGGGGACTTCATGGCCAGGCTCAATGTCTGCCCTCATCTGAGCTTCTTAAGCTGAGGGGTAGGCATGATTTGGTACTGTTGCTGGCTCCTGCCCACACCTGTACAATAAAATCCTTTTGAATTATTCCCTCCCAGCTACTGTCTTTGGCTGACACATACTGTAGCTGCATAGGCTAGGAAGAATATATATATATTTAAAAGATGTCTCATTAATTCTTCTACTCTCTTCTTCCCTTAGTCCCATACTTTATGAAGCACGGAAACATGGGGGCACTCCATAAAGGTTAATAATATTGAGTGCTGACTTGGTTTGCTTACAAGGCCTCCTTTAATCCCAGGAGCTGAATGTTCTTGTCCCCATGTTCCACACAATGAACCAGAAGCATGAAGGAACCTGCTCCAGATGCCAACTGCAGCCAAGCAGCCCTGTCGCTCGCAGCACCTGCGTTCTTCACTCTGTCTGCGAACGTCACGCTGAAACCCAGGGCTCACGATGATTGCACCTGCCTGGCCGTGCTATGCTTCTAAGACAAAGCAGAGCTGCACCCAGAGTGGGATGCCATGGGGAGTCTTCAAGTACGAGGGGCACCTCGGAGACACACCCCATTCAGAAGTGGCTTGGAGACTACCGCTTCATGCTGTTTGCCCAGGGGCTATGCTTTTCTTTGCTGGCATGCATACTACAGACCAGAGCCCTGGCCAGCAGCCTTTCTGGGAAGCCCTGGCACCATGCAGGCACCAGAGGGACTGAAGCTAGGCGAGGCCCAGGACACACTTTCCTGGCCTTGGGCAGTGAGTCCCAGGGAATCACGAGCTAAGTGACCCTGGCACTGGGCTGCTGCTCCAGTGTCCCCTTGCATGGCCCTCTGCCACCACCCTACTGCAGCTGAGCAGTTGTTACTTCCTGAGGGTTTGGCTGTGATGGAGGCAGCTTCCTAACCTCTGGCAGAAGCAGATGGACTAGGCCAGCAAGAAGCATTTAGGGTTGGAGCCCACGTTCTCCTTCCAGATGACCCTGGAGATGCAGAGGCTGTCCTGAGCTCCTCTGACTGCCAGGGCTGGGCCAGGATGAAGCCAGGAGCCTGGAACTCCACCCAGGTCTCACCCACGGCAGGCCCTTGAGCCATCCCCTGCTGCCTCCCAGGATGCACTGGTAGGAAGCTATACAGAAGTGGAATAGCTAGCATGTGAACCGGATCGCAACTACGGCGAGTACCAAGCCATGATTAGCCGGCTGCACACCATCTCCCGATGGCCTCCATTGACATTGGCTGGGCTGCAACCCACTCTGGAAGGGAGTTGGGTGGGATTCTTGCTCTCGGCCGATTTCTCTGAAATTGCCAGTCAGAGGATGAAGGGAAAAGAACATCTGAACCATGTGCCAAGTTCCTCACAATCAGCAAGATGTAGTTGGGCAGTCACTTGGTGCCTGAAATCTCAATGCCATCACTCGGCGTTTTAAAAGATTTTCATGCAAAATGCTGAGTGATGGGGTGGCAGGGCAATGGGAAGAGAGATATATTTCATCTACTGGTTCATCCCCCCCAAATGCCCACAGCAGCCAGGGCTGTAGCAGGTGGAGCCAGGAGCCCAGAACTCCATCCAGGTCTCCCTCATGAGTGGCTGACACCTCAGCACTTAGGTCCTCGTCTGCTGCCGCCCCCTAGGTGCAGTAGCAGGAAGCTGGGTGGAAAGCAGAGAAGCTGGGGCTTGATCCCAGGCACTGTAATGTGAGATGCAGAGTCCCAAGGGATACCTTCCCTGCTGTGCCAACACCACCTTGCTACTGCTGTCATTTTGAAGAAGAGAGGGAGAAGGATCACATTGTTTAGAAAAGGTTGTCTGTCCCATATACCTTACTAGGTAGGACACAAAGATTAGTTACTCTTCACTAAGGTATTCAAGATTTCTCTGCACACGCCTCCTATAACTGTTCTGCTACTCAGTTGCTAACATATGGCTTGTTTGAGGTATAAGTCTGTTTGAACTATCCTAAATTTCTCATCGTTCAGTAGAAATCATGCTTGAATACTTTAAGCTGCTAAATATATAAATGAAAATAGACACGAGAAAGCTGAATAGTACCCTGTAACTATTTTAAAGTGTATAGCAGCCGGTTGTGTATAAACTATAATTGAGGTGTCAATGAAGTAGTCACAGGATGTGGTTAAGAACTACTTGCATTTTCTAACATACTGGTCATTCAGTACCATGTCAATTAATTTCATGATGTTGTAAATTGTTGCTGAAGTTGTATAGTGGCTTTTCATTAGAGGGGATGATATTCTGCCAGCTCTACTCTCAGACCAGGGATGGTTTCCCAATGAAACTGTTAAATTTATCTGGACAATAAGATGCTGGACTCTCTGCATGGTCCATGCTCGCATTGAAGGAATCGTGACTGGTTATGATCTGTACTACTGTAACAATGTGGAGGAATTCAATGGGTGGGGGGAGGTGTTGGGGGAATCCCGGAGCCTATGAAACTGTGTCATAAAATGAAATAAATGTAGTTTAAAAAATAAATAAATCAAATAAGTCTAAAAAAAAAAAAAAAACAAGACAAGGAACAGTTGTCTGTTGTTGGATCCTGACCTTCCAGGGCATGGTGACACGGAGATGAAGGATGCTCAAGGTGAGGTCAGGGCTGCTGCCCCCAAAGGCTGCTGAGGTTGGGAGCCTCCTGGGATGGAAGAGTGGGACCTCGCCTTCTGGCCACAAGCTCAACGCTGTCCTTCAGGGCTTCTAGCACAACAGGTCTGGGGACACCCCACCCTGGGCTGTCACATGCCAACTGCTTGCATTTTCCTCACAGGGACTCTCTTTGCATTTCTTCCTCCTACTCTGCCAGATACAGGCCAAGTCATTTTTAAACACACTGGTGATGTTGTGCACACATTAATAAAAATAATGACCCAACTTAAAAAGAGAAAATCACTCCCTCAAACTGCAGATTTTCCTCAGCTCAGAAAACTGTTCTCTCCTTTCGGCTTGTGATCCAAGTCATGATACTGTTTTCACAAATTAAAAAAAAAAAAGTGTAGGAAGAATGAGCTGAGTTGGGTTAAGAGTTTTATTCTAAATACGTTTAGCAGTAAGAGACAAAACAAAGGCTTGGTATTCTGGTTGATTGCATGGAGTATTCATTGCAGCTTGTAGATACATTCCTTTGCTAGTCCTCATAGAAGTGTGTCCCGTAGGGTCACGATTGGTAAGGCAAGTCGTGACCCGCCAGGCAGGCACAGGCCAGCCACCGCTAGAGCCTGCTGCTGATGGCTGGGAGAACGCTCAGCGCTGCTGTAGTGTGTTCCTCACTCTGCTGAGGATCCAGGTTGTGGCTCGTGGCTCATGTGCACCTGCAGTGGCCTGTCATCCCAAGCTCCTGGCTCCGGATCCCCTGCTGGGTGGGCGGAAGCTGCTCTTCAGCTCTGTAACTCAACTGTGGGTGCTGCCACCCTAAGCCCCTTTCTCCCACTGCTCTGCTCTGCCAGTGACTCTGCTGACACAACCCCTCGCTGACACCTCCTTCAGCTCTTTGCTGAGCATTCCAGGTCGGCCCTCGTCCCCCTGCTTGCAGTCCCTACTACCCCTACAGGCCCCTGCATCCATCTCAGTGCCACAACCACAGCCCTCTGGGAGCAAGGGGCAGACTGCGGTGCCCCTGCTCTGGGAACTGCCCTTCCAACTAAAGCCCATCATCAACCCCACGGCTGCCAGTCTCCTGCCAGGTCTGCCTGCTTGCCCCAAGGTATCTCCGGAGGCACTCAACGGTGTCAAGTACATTGCATTTGTGAGATGTGAAGTTGCAGTAGAAACTTCATATCTCCAGAAAGTTCTTTTTTTTCCTTTGTGTGTGTGTGTGTGTGTGTGTGTGTGTGTGTGTGTAAACTCCATGACTTGCTTCTGTTTTCTTATCCTTTGCTTTTTTCATATCAAAATGGAATTTGAGGTTTTGATCATTGGAGGGTGTCCGTTTGAAGACTCCATTTTGGTCATTAAGATCATGTGGTTCTTTCTTTAAAAGATTTTTTTGTTTATTTAAAAAGCAGAGTTAGAGAGAGAGAGAGAGAGAGAGAGAGAGAGAGAGAGAGAGAGAGAGAGAGAGAGAGGAGGACACACACACACACACACACACACAGTTGCAATGACCAGGGCTGGGCCAGGAGCTTCTTAGGGTCTCCCACATGGGTGGCAGGGACCAAAGCACTTGGGTCAGCTGCTGCTGCTTTCTTGGATCCATTAACAGGGAGCTGGATCAGAAGTGGGGCAAACGGAACTTTAACCAGCACCCATACAGGATGCCAGTGTGGCAGGTGGAGGCTTGGTCCTGTTCTTATGTTGTTTTATCATATGTGTGTTTATTCTTTCAGCAACCGCTCCATACTTTACCTACCCCAAGTCCTAGGCAGCTGGGTAACACAGACTTGCATAATTTGACTTGGAGATGCTGGCCAAGCTGTTTCTTCCCAGGTCGTGATGGAATAGAGTGGTGGTTGTGGAGTCAACAAGTTCACATCCTCAGGCCAACTGCCCGTCAGTGTTTCCATCTCTACAAGGGGAAGCATCCTTCTCGCATAACTGTAAGGCTTAAGTAAGGCCAGATCCATAAAGCTCTTAGCACAGCTCTCAGTTGTCACTCAATGCTTCCCTCTGGCTTTCTCTGGCGGACATTATGTTGTGTTTTGGAAACACAGTTCACCCGTCTTTCACTAAATAGAATATGAGGCCTCTGTGGCTTCATAAAAAAGCTAAGGGATTGAGCAGAACAAGGAAAACAACATAAAACTAAAGCAGGATGCTAACCTCTATTGGACCTGGTTGATCTGGTTACCTTGATTGACACTCTAGATTCTGGAGTTGTACGACTTGCTTTATCCCAAAGGAGAAAGACGTAGGCAGCTTAAGGAAGGAGAAAATCTTCCCGACACTAGATTCCATCTAGAATTTCAAAATAAGTTTTCTACGTGGAAATCAGCCATGGGGGGCAGTGGTCTCTCCATTCGGTTCTATTTTACAGTCAGTGTTGGCCAGGACATCTTAAGCGTGAGTCTAATAGGGGTAGGATGACACAAATAAAATGCTGGAACTCTGACTGGCAGTCTAACAGCCTACTTGTACCACTGAGGAACAGAATGTTGGAGAATGTGGTTTCTACTTGCAAGAAAGTGGGGGTCCTGGTCCTGACATCCCAGACTTGAGTGAGTGCTGACCACTGTGAACCCACACTTCCTGTGGACAGGGCTACATTCTAGGCAAAGGGCAGGCTAAGGACTGGACAGCATACACCTTCTTCCTTCGCTCACAGGATGTGGGAGCACCAGCCTGTGCCTTCCAGGGGCGGGCACAGGAAGTTGGACACCAGCTAGGCAGAAGCCAAGGTTGACAGAATCCGGAGCAGTCCTGGGTGGTCAGGGGGGATCCAAGCAGAGTTCCTCCAGGACTGGACATGTCTAGGTCATCTTCCCTCCCCATTCACCCAGGGAAGTGTGGTGTCTCCACATCAGCCCCACATATACTGGAATCACAACAGTGCTTGCGCACCCAGGTGTCAAGTGCACAAACAGCCAATTGTGAGCAAGTGACACTGAAGTGATCCACCAAGAATCTACTCCAGGCTGAATGTTTTGTTTTTCAATTATTTGAAAGAGGGAGAGAGAGAGAGATTTCTTTAATCCACTGGTTCATTCTGCAAATAACCGCAACAGCCAGAGCTGGGCCAAGTGGAAGCTAGGGGCTAGAACTCCATCTGTGTTTTCTATGTGTGTGGCAGGAGCCCAACAGTACTACTAGGGGCATCTTCTGCTGTTTTCTTCTACTGTGTGCCCAGGTGCATCAGCATGGAGCTGGACTGGAAGCACAGCAGCTGGGACTTGAACAAGTACTCCAGCATGGGACACTGCATTGCAAGCTGTGGCTTAACCAGCTGTATCTGATTTTTAAAATTATTTCAATTTTATTGGACAGACTTACAGAGAGAGCTCCCATCTATTGATTCACCTCCCCCAGATGCTTGTAAGATCTGAGGCTGGGCCAGGTGAGGGCAGGAGCCAGGAGTGCTTATCGGGGGGAGTGGGAAGCCTGAGCCATCACCTGCTGCCTCCCTGGGTGTGCATCCATGGGAAATGGGTTGGAAGTGGAACAGCTGGACTTGAACCAGGCGCTCATATATGGGATGAGGCCTCCCGAGCACCCTCTTAGCTGTTGTATCGTGTGCCCATCCCAACTCTAGCTTTTTGTATAGTGCCCCAGTGTGTGAGGACAGAGCACAGTGCTTTGGGCACCACGTGAGCACCCTGATGTTTTGCCAGTGAAATTCTACCGAGTTATCGCTTCCCAGATGCATTGCCTTTTATAGGAAGGTCTTTAAAAAGTTCAAGGAAAATACCCATCATGAGAAAGCTGTGTGTAGGTCTTAGAACTTTTTTTGCACCAAAATACACTGATCCTTTCATTTTGTTTTCCCAGGCACCTTGAGGGGTACTCCTGTACCAGCTACCCATCACATGTCTGCATTTTTTAAAGATTTACTCATTTTATTACAGCCAGATATACACAGAGGAGGAGAGACAGAGAGGAAGATCTTCCGTCCGATGTTTCACTCCCAGAGTGAGCCGCAACGGGCCGATGCGCGCCGATCCGAAGCCGGGAACCTGGAACCTCTTCCGGGTCTCCCACGCGGGTGCAGTGTCCCAATGCATTGGGCCATCCTCGTCTGCTTTCCCGGGCCACAAGCAGGGAGCTGGATGGGAAGTGGAGCTGCCGGGATTAGAACCGGCGCCCATATGGGATCCCGGGGCTTTCAAGGTGAGGACTTTAGCCGCTAGGCCACGCCGCCGGGCCCATGAACTTGGATTTTTAAAAGCACGATGTGATCGGTGTCTTATTTTCTTTCTATCCTATCTTTAAAACACAAGCGTGCCTTACAAAATGTAGACACTGCAGAAGGGAAAGAGAAAGCATAAGGATTGAGGGGCCCATCACAGTAGCTCAGTTGGCTAACCCTCCCCCTTCAAGCACTGGAATCCCATGTTGCTGCAGGTTCATGCCCTGGCTGCTCCACTTCCCATCCAGCTCCCTGGGAAAGCAGCAGAAGATGGCCCAAAGCCTTGGGACCCTACACCCATGTGAGAGACCCAGAAGAGGCTCTGGGCTCCTGGCTTTTGATAAGCACAGCCCCGGCCGCTGCAACCTCTTGGAGCATGAACAGCAGATGGAAGGTTTTTGTCTCTCCCCTCTGTAAATCTTCCTTTCCAATAAAAATAAATTAATCTTAAGAAAAAGAAGTGGTGTTGAAAGGGATTCAAGAATGGAGGGTGAAACTTTTTTTAAAGATTTATTTATTTTTATTACAAAGTCAGATATACAGAGAGGAGGAGAGACAGAGGGGAAGATTTTCCGTCTGATGATTCACTCCCCAAGTGACCGCAATGGCCGGTGCTGCACCAATCCGAAGCTGGGAACTAGGAACCTCTTCCCGGTCTCCCACGCAGGTCCCAAAGCTTTGGACCGCCCTTGACTGCTTTCCCAGGCCACAAGCAGGGAGCTGGATGGGAAGTGAAGGTGCCGGGATTAGAACTGGTGCCCATCTGGGATCCTGGAGCATTCAAGGTGAGGACTTAAGCCGCTAGGCTACCCTGTCGGGCCAGGAGGGTGAGATTTTTACAGTGGATTTTAGGCAGTCAGCTGCCAGTGGGAGAGTGGAATTCTGGTTGTTCTTTTAAAAGTTATTTACCTGTTTTCTTTCGTATTTTAATTTACTACTTTATTTGAAAAGCGAAGAGCTGGAAAGAGAGAGACAGAAGCAACAGAGATTTTACAACCACTGGGTCATTCTCCAAGTACCTGCAACCATCAAGGTTAGGTCAGGCAAAAACCTAGAGTCTTGGAATCACTGGGTTCCCCCAAGTGGGTGGTAGGGAGCCCAGCACTGTGGGCCACCATCCCTGCCACCCAGGGTGTACTTGGGCAGAAAATGAGCCAGAAGAGGAGCGTGGCCTCCAGTCCAGGCCCTCCAAATAGGATGGAAACACATCATCTGGGACATGGTGACCACCCAGCCCGGTGCCTGCCCCGCGGCCCCTAGGCCAGATTCTAGTAAATGTTATCTGTTTGCTGACAGCCCCTGGATTGACCCAGGTTGGTGAGCAAGAGTAGATTGCTTGGTCTTTCTAGAATTCAGCATAAATGTCAACAGTCGTGTCACTAAAAGCGTAAATTTCAGAGAAACAAAAAGTATCAGCTAAGGGTTAATGTGTCGCTAGCTTCCAATATGCCCAAAAAGGCAGAAGAAGGGGAGTGAGAAACACACAGTAGCAAATACGCAAGGCAATATGCTCTCACATGACGGCCCTGACCTTTCTGTAACCTCACGAAGTTGGCTCTCTCAGCCTGGCGTACCTGCAACTGGGGCATTGAACTGTTGCCGTTTAATCCCAGGACTCACTTCCCAGCTTGCCTGTCTGTCTGTCTGGAAAGCAGGCAGGAGACAGCAGGGTGCTCTGAGAGAAGCCCCAGTTATCCACGTTAATGCCGCGGAACTTGACCTGGAGCTGAACGCTGCACTGCCAGGCTCCAAACGGCTAAGGGGAGCAGCTGTAACAAACATCACTGGACCCAGCAGATCCACCTGAAGTGACCATCTGGCTTCTCGCCAGGAGAGCTGGTGGGTGTTACAGAGTGAAGAATCCCGCCTCTGAGGATTTCAGTCCTTCCAGGCTTAACTCGGGTCACTCTGTCCTCACAGCAGCCCTGCTCCTCCAACTGCTGCTTCGTGCTCACCGGAAAGGGGCTGTTCTCTAAAAGCGCCAACCCACTTGGAGGAGTGAACAATGAATGAAAGATCCTGCTCTCTCTTTCTCCTCTGCCTTTCAGATAAATAAATTCTTTTTATTAAAAGAGAGAGAGAGAGAGAAATTGTCATCACCTGTGATAAACCTCAAACACAAGCACTGGGTCTTTTCAGCTACTGCTCACCCCTAAACAGTTTGTCCAGGTAGGGGAGCCCCATTCAGATACTATTACCAGAAAGGTTAGCACAGATGGCATGCCATGGCCAGGACAATGAATCTCAATACCCCAAGGTCAGGTGCCCTTGGCTCACATGCCAGGCATGACTGAGCAGATGTGTGTGTATGTGTGTGTGTGTGTGTGTGTGTGTGTTGGGGGTGTGTGCAGGGAGAAGGGTCCAGGGATCTGGGTCTCTAACAGTTCCTGGGCAGGGGGAAGAGGGGCTGCTGAACCACACTAGGGAGCAAGCCACACTAGGTCCTCTTTTATCTGCACACATGGAGCCTTTGGCGATACACAAGTGAAAATAACCCAGACATGTGCTAAAGATGTCCTTATATATCAGTGACACCCATGAAAGAACACAAACTTGCATGGGTTCTCTGGATTGGAGGATAGTTTCAAATGCTTCTTCATGGGGCTGGCACCTGTTAAGGCCGATCCTCTACCTCCAAGTGCCAGCATCATATATGGGGGCTGATTTGTGTCTGGCTAGCTCCCTCCTTAAGGCCTGGGAAAGCAGTGGAGGATGGCTCAAAGCCTCAGGAATGAGCATCCGTGAGGGAGACCCAGAGGAAGCTCCTGGCTTTGGTTAGGCTCAGCTCCAGCTGTTGTAGCTGCAAACAATACAAGAAGCAATGTAAGGTCCTAGAGTTTGCACAAATATAGACAGCCCATGCATGAGCTGTCACTTGTCACCCCAGTTTCTCTATGCTAGGCAGGATGCCATGGGCAAAAGAGCATCCAGGAGGCATCAAAAGTCAAGCTTGCTCACCTGAGGGTCTGACCAGACCTCCAGGAGCCGTTGGCAATGGAACTTCAGGTTGACACCTGCCAATGAGGAGATGCAACTTTCAATGCCTCAAGAAAAGCAACTTCCAACTCTGGAAGCCTGGAGTAGGACTCCAGATGTCCTGGGCTCGTCAATGCAATTGCATGTCAGCTCTCCAAGTGTGTGTGAAATCAAGGACAACCAATGGGCTACCTTCTGCAAGCCCTCCATTGCCTTGGACGAGCCCCGCCCACAGCAATGGTAGTCCCCTGATGAAGGTGGGGGCGGGGCCCTAACTGATGACACAAAGAGTAGAGCTTAGCGTGTGTGTGTGTGTGTGTGTGTGTGTGTGTGTGTGTGTATGGGTGGGTGATGTTTTCCAGAGTTTCACGGCACCTCTGTGCAGAATTTAACTGGTGCCTCTTTCTTGATCCTAGATGAGACACAGGTGCATCATGGAAAGTAAAGGTGTTCGATGGACAGGCAGCAGGTGGAGTGTCAATGCAGGACCAGCAGACATCTCATGTCACCTATTCTTGTCTCACCCCCTGCTGTGATTCTCCCGTACTTATCTGTCTGTGGGTTCCACGTCAGCATATTCAACCAATGAAGGCTGAAAAAGGAAAAGTAGAAACTTGGTGCTGACTTATAGGATGAAGTTGTGCCTGACCTGGGCTCCTACAAACAACAAGCATGCATTGATATTGCAAGGAACCTGGGTAGCAAGTGTTTGCATTGTGTTAGAAGGAACCTGCAGATGACGTAGTCTATGGGAGGATACATGTGGCTCTTACGCAAACACGATGCCATTTTATGTAAGGAACTTGAGTTGGACGGGAATTCACCTGCTTGGGATCCTCAGAGGCATTTAGAAGATGTCTTTCAAATGCTGGATTTTGGGAAAACAAGATTAACTGTAGGTTGGTCTCTTTATACTTCCTTGGTTGAGTATCGCCCTGTTATTTAGCGGGTGTTTCCTCTTGTATTTGTTCCTGTTGTCCCGGGGAAGTGCCTCTGTCTCCAGGGGCCTGATCTCAACCGCATCCCAACTCCAGGCATTCCACTCCAGGATCCGAATGTGCCCTGTACCTCAAAGCTCTTTTCCCTCCAAAAAAAAGACAACTTTATCCTTATTTGACAGTCAAAAAGAGACAGAGAGAGGGCGCGCGAGAGATTTTCTCTCTGTTGCTTTTCTTTCTAAGTGTTTGCAGCAGCTAGAATTGGGTCAGGTTGAAAGCCAGAGCCTAAGAACTCCAGCAGCGTTCCCTATGTGTGTGACAGGGGCTCAAGCACTTGGGCCATCTTCAGCTGCCTTTTCAGGCTCATTAGCAGGGAGCCGGATCAGAAGTGGATGAACCAAGGTTGGAACCAGTGCCCTAACATGAGATACCAGTATCCCACACAACAGCTTAACTCCCACGCCCTCTTGGCACCACAATACCCACTTCCAGATGGATTTAAACAAGCTTGCACGTAAAGTCAGTATTGTGGTGTGGTGAGTTCAGCCACTACCTGTGACAATGGCATCCCATCCTAGTGCCAATTCATGTCCAGGCTGCACCACTTCTGATCCCTGCTAATGATTCTACAAAAGCAGCAGAGGATGGCGTAAGTATTTGGACCCCTGCACCCATGTGGGAAACCCGATGGAAGTGCTGGTTCTTGGCTTTGGGAAGGGAATCAATAGATAGAAGACTTCTCTCCATCTCTGTCCCTCACTGTCTCTCTGTAACTCTGTCTTTCAAATAAATAGATCTTAGGAGAAAACAAAGATTAAAAAAAAAAAAAAAGCTTGCACGTCACATGTTTCTGCCCCTTAATCTTGAATGTGAACACAATCACAATGATAACAACAAAAAGACTTATTTTTTTCCTGAGGCATTTAGAATCAACCATACGAAAGTATGGGAAAAAATGTACATCACTCCACAACACAGATAAACGTTTTAATTCCACCTGTTCTTTTTGGGAGAGCATCTCAGGTTTCCCATTGTGTCTGACATTTGTGTGTGTGCTATCCAGTACTGAATACACAAGACCCCAATAATGCTGTATTCACAAGTAGATTATTGTCTGCCTAACTTCAAAAGAGCTAATCTGAGTTTCTTTCAAGCCAGTGAATCAGTTGTCTGATATTCTCTCTGACAAAGAACTTTTCGAAACAGCCCAAATAAAGAAGACCAGCTTTTTTCTTTTTAAGTATTTATTTCTTTTCAGCTTTTTTGAAAGCCAGAGAGACAGAGAGAAAGGGACCTCCCATCTTTGGGTCACTCTCCCAAATGTCCGAAGGCAGGAACCCAGAACTCCACCTTGGTCTCCAGGGGAATGGCAGGGACCCAAGCATGTGCCCTGTTATCTGCAGCTTCCCAGGTTGTTTGTGGGCAGAAGTTCAATCAGAAGCAGAGGAACCAGCCCCCCAGTGTGCATGGGCCATGGGTGTCACAGGTGGGAAGTTAATCACTGTGCCACACTCCCTCTGTGGGGCTAGTGGCTCTGCTCTGATCCACTGGGCATGGGGGCTAGCGGCTCCACTCTGACCCACTGTGGAAGGATTAATTTGGATGATGAAACAATAGCAAAATCTGCTGGGTCCCCAGTGTGATAAACACATTGAAACCTTCCTGGACTAGAAGGGTCTCCGGGGACCGTCCTGTCTCCTGAGGATGCCTTCAGCATCACTTCAGGCAGAAGCATGCTGAACCCCTTGGGCCTACTGAGCTTGGGAAGTTATGCATGGTGCATCTCACAAGAGATCACAGCAGTGGCTTCCCCAACATGGCAGACGCTCAGCAGGGAATAGCCTAGATGGCTGTGGTTGGAAGACTATGTCACACACCCTGGGACCCCAGACACGAGGAGTTGCTGTGCTGCATGCAACATCAAGACCCTGCTCGACAGGTGTGGACACACCCTTGGCCACTGGAGCAGACTTCTTGACAACTTCAAAGTTTCATAATGAGTGTTCTCCATGGCGGCTACAGAGACTACACACTGGACTCACTGCTCAGGGCCACTTTCCCTGGAGACCTCCATGTCCTCCCATCCCTTCTGCATGCTAGTCTTCCGGGAGGACTGCTTGATTGAAGGCACAAGAGGCACATCCACTGGGGTTTGTTGATATCTGAAATTGGTGCAGGAGTTTGGACAAGTCCCTGGGGACAGGTAAGGGGTGATCCCCCACCAAGGCACTGTACCACAGAACAAAGACCTTGGGCACAGTGAAGCCATATCCCAGACAGCCCAAGGCAAAGTCCTGCTGCTAAGGCTGGTTGCCTCCCTCTTCCGGCCCTTCTGGATTCTTCTTGGAAGGGAGTAGGGCTGGCTCATTCAATGGTGTTTCTAATGACTTTGTCTGTATTCTTCTCATTAGGACTCCAGGGTAAACAGATTTATAATGGCCTTGGTTTCCTGTGCTGAGATCAAAGGCAGGGCCCTGGATGGGGAGAGGGATGGCAGAGCAAGGCAGGGTGGGGCAGAGGGTTCCAGGGCTTCTGCAGGACCTGCTACAGTGCTGAGGTGCCCACCAGTTGTTTAGAAACCTAGGCTTCTGTTTGCCACAGCTCAGGGAGGAGTGATACAAGGACTGGGACCCCAGATGGCAGGGAGCCACAGTCTGTAAGCACGGCATTGGAGCAGTGTTGATTGGACCTTCTTCTGGCCCAGCCCAGTGACCTGAGTCTGGAAGCTTCTGTTTCTAGAAGTGCACAGGTGTGACAATCCCACGCCCTCTCCAGTCATGACGGAGATCAGAGCCCCTTGCACACAGGTCAGCACGCTGCACCTGCTGAACATGTACGGATCTTTCTGGGCCTGATGCCCTGGAGCCCGTGGTCCCCCAGGCTTGTCGAAATTTGCTGTTGAGGTTCAGGAGTGAGTCATGTCACCAGAGAGTGAACTGGAACAGGTGGAGTCAGGTGTCACCGGCAAAAGCCATTTCAAGGAGAGCCACCTGGATGCCATGCTACCACACCTTTCAAAAACAAGAATATTCCTTGAAAATCTGTGTCAATGATTGGCCAGCATCGCCTGTGATGCTAGCATTCCATGCAGAATCAAGGCCCCGGCTCAAGGCCCCGGCTGCTCCACCTTCCATCCAGCTCTCTGTTCATGCACCTGGAAAAAGCAGCTAAGAAGGCCCAAGTGTTTGGACCCCTGCACTTAAGTGGGAGATCTGGATGAAACTCTTGGCTCCTGGGATTGGTCTGGCTCACTTGTGGCCATTGCAGCTCTCTGGAGAGTGAATGAGTGTATGGAAGAACTCTCTGTCTGTCTCTCCTTCTTGCTCCATAACTGCCTTTCAAATAGTTTTCTTTTTCTTTTTTTTTAATAAGAATTACTTTTTTTTATTGGAACTTCAGATGCACAGAGAGAAGAGACAGAGAGGAAGATCTTCTGTCTGCTGATTCTCTCCCCAAGTGGCCACAACGGCTGGAGATGAGCTGATCTGAAGCCAGGAGCCTCTTTTGGGTCTCCCACGTGAGTACAGGTGAAGAACCTAGATGTTTTCTGCTTTTGTGATTTCTGCCTCACTTGCTTGGCTGGGGGCTGTGTGAACTCCAGGCCTGACAGTCTATGTGACAACCGGCAGGGCACCTGGCAGGTCACGTAGGCAGAGCACTCCTCAGGAAGAAGGTCCCTGGTGTTAGATAAGACCCACTGCCCTATAGCTCATCAGTTTGCACTTTTTGAAAATTGTTTGCTTCAAACCCACCAATCGAAGCCTGCCAACTTGTTCTTTTTGAAAGTTAACAGTTAAACTGACCAGTCATGACTGTATAATTATTGGCCTGAAATGTATAAGAACCCTACACTGTTCAACCTTGCTCCCTTTTTTCTGGCCCTGCTGTTCCTGCTGCAGCCTTGGCTGCAGCTGCCCCTCTAGCCCTCCCACCCCTGTTGGATTGTGTGTGGGGGAGGATGGCTGGGAGACCTAGGTTAACCTGAATAAACTTACCTTCATGTGTTAGCACCGACTTCAGACTCGATGATTTTCTGGGGATCTCAAAATCCAGCACAACACAGGGTCCCAAGGTTTTAGGCCATCCTCGACTGCTTTCCCAAGGCCACAAGCAGGGAACTGAATGGAAAGTGGGGCTGCTGGGATTAGAACCTGCAGCCGTATGGAATCCCAGCATGCAAGGTGAGAACTTTAGCCACTAGGCTAATGCGACAGGCCCAATTTTTAAACAAGTGTGTGTTGACAGTAAAATAAATAAATAAATAAATAAATAAATAAATAAATAAATAAAATATAAAGTCCCATTCCAGAGGAGGCGACACTACCCACGATAGCTCTGATTGGCACTAGAGTTTCCATGACTCATATTCTGGGCATTAGATATAAGTTGTTGTCAGTGGAGTTAGCAATGCTCCACATGCAAATGCCAAAACTCACATGAAGAGGACGATTAGGTGATGGGGTCGAAGTCCATCTGCTTCACTGTCTTAACGATTTTCTAGAAACCTGAATATACATAATACAATGCATTTTCCAAAAGAGAAGAACTGGTAAAGTTCAATGGTCCCCAGTCTTAATAGATTCGGCAACTGCATGTACCTGTAGTCCATGTCCCCAGAGGAGATTTGGTGTATTACCCTCACCCCAAAAGGAACCCCTATCCTGGATCCTTCCCAGTGTCTGCTTCATCCCAACAGAGAACACCTTTCAGTGTCTGCTCCCCGCAGCCTTTGAGGCTCCACGAAAGGCAAAGATTTCCCACCCCATTGCCAGCTGGCTGCTCTCTCCCCCATTCCTCGACTCACTCACAGGCCCATGCAGCTTGGAACATGCCAGTGTGGAGGGGCAGGGCCACACATGTGTGTGACTGAGAGGACCAGGTCGGGGTGGGTGAGTAGGAGGGGGTAAGACGGGCAGCTCTGACACCCTGAAGAGTTGAAGCAGGCATGGAGCTGCCTGCTGATCGGTGAAGCCGTGATTTCGGCCGAGAAGGAGAGAGCTTAAGCTGCAGTCAAAAGTTGGAACCTGCTAACCAGCAGGGTTATCAGATTTCAACTCAAAAACATACATCATATATATATTTATATCGATTTTTTTCAATTAGATCATATATCCTACCTTTGTCTTATCCATTTATATCTTTGCATATGATTTCAACTAAATAATATAGGGTTTATTCTTTCTTTAAAAAAAAAAAGATTTATTTATTCACTTGGAAGGCAGAATTACAGAAAGGTTTTCCATTCACTGGTTCACTCCCCCTGTGGCCACAATGGTTGAAACTGGGCCCGTCTGAAGCCAGGAACAAGAAAGTTCTTCCAGGCCTTGCACATGGACGCAGGGACTCACTCACTTGGGCCGTCTTCTGTTGCTTTCCCAGGCACATTGACAGGAAGCCGGGTCGCAAGTTGAGCAACGGGGAGCAGAGATGGGATGCTGGCGCCGTGTGTATGTATTTCCTTCCTGGGGAGACAGTGATGGAGTGAGAGAGCTCTCTCTCTTCGGTTGATTCACTCCACAAATACCTGCAAGAACCAAGAGATGCAGTCACAAGCTGTGACCTCAATCCAAGAGGCCTACATGAATGACAGCGACCCTGCTCCCAGGGTCTGTGTGAGCAGGAGGCCGTATGTGCCCTGATGTAGGACACAGAATCCAAACGGGTGCCTTCACCGGCAGTCTAAATAACAAGCATAAATAAGAGACCCAGCCTGGCGCCTGCCTTTTAGAAAGCATTGAATATATAGAGAAGCCATATCAGGGCAGCCAGTAAGCCTAGTGCTTTGTGGATGGTTTTCTTGAAGTTCTGAGGAAGTGCAGAGGGGTAGACAGGCTGCAGAGTGCCTGAGATCCTGAGGTTGAGGCGAAGTACCCCTGATCTGTCTTGGTCCCTCAGAGACACCCAGAGTCTTATCACAGAAGCCGCTGGCACGGCCAGCCCAGGTCGTGCCCCTGCGAGCCTTTCCCAGGACCGAGTCCCCTGTTTCTCATTAGCGTTCATTGCTACTGCGAGGGAACCAGTCACAGAATATTCTGTAACAGCCTTCACCACAAAGCGTTTCCATTTTGCCAATAAAAGAGTGAGTTATTTGGGGATTTATAAGTCCTGCTTTTAAGAGAATTAAAGTCACTGTTACAGAGTGTTTTTCTGCTATTACGAATTGGGCTTTCTCTGAACTTTTACTGCCGTAAAAGGCCGCCAAGTTTCAAAACACACACACACACACACACACACACACACACACACACACACAAGAAACAACAAAACCAAACCGGATGAGCACAGGCTTAGCAACAGGGAGCAGACAGCAATGTGAACACCTCAACTCAGCTATGCAACCGGATAGCCGAGTGAGACCAGCACTCCTTGGCTCGGACAGACTGATGTGTTCTGACACTGTGGCACTTTTTAACCAGAGCGTGAAGTTAGAGCAGACAAGGCTCTAACACTGGCACTCACTTTGCGGATGTTGGCAGTTTGGGGTCACGTTCAAAACTCTGACGATGAGGGCTGGAAAGGACTCCACGGCCCGAACTGAGTTGGCTGTGGCCAGACATGGTGCGTTCACACACAGACACCCAGCCGACCTGGTGGGAGACTTCCCCAGGAAGAGAGAACTGCTGAGAGCTGCAGGGAGATGACCCCTCCAGTCTCCTCCAAATCTCCCTTCCAGCCTTCCCAGTCCATGGGGAAAACAGGCAAGTGCAGCGAGAGGTGGCATTTCCTCTATGAGAATTACAACCAAAAATGCCCCTGGGTTAAGAGAGAGGCCTTTCGTTTTCTAGGAAGCAGGGGTTAGGAGGAAAGGAAGAGGGTGTTTGCGTCTAATGATGGTGAGGAGGAAGATGGAGGAAGTCAAAAGAAGCCAAAATAAAATGAGATCATTGGGAAGAGCAGAAATCTGTTTGACATGATAAGGAGCAAACTGTCAAATGTGTCAACCGTGCTGGATGGAATGCTTTAAAAAAATGAGAATATTGTAGTTAGTGCTGTGGCATAGTGGGTAAAGCCACCGTCTTCAGTACCAAAACCCCTGTGGTAAGCATGTCTCTGGGCCCCAGTTCATAGGCATATGACCCCCCCTTTCTCTGCACTCATCTGTGGCAGTGGCCTTGATGCACAGCCTTGCATTGCCAGTTGATCCAAGGCAACGAAGGCTTTGGCAATGATTCCCTTCAAAAGCCTCCTGCTCCATTTTTCTTTGTTTTTAAAGATTTATTTATTTTTATTGGAAAGGCGGATATACAGAGAGGAGGAGAGACAGAGAGGAAGATCTTCCATCCGATGGTTCATTCCCCAAGCGGCCGCAACGGCTGGAGCTGAGCTGATCCGCAGCCAGGAGCCAGGAGCTCTTCCGGGTCTCCCACGTGGGTGCAGGGTCCCAAAGCTTTGGGCCGTCCATGACTGCTTTCCCAGGCCACAAGCAGGGAGCTGGATGGGAAGCGGGACCGCCGGGATTAGAACTGGCACCCACATGGGATCCTGGCGCGTTCAAGGCGAGGACCTTAACCACTACGCTATCACACCGGGCCCAAACCTCCTGCTGTTTTCCAAAGCCATTCTTGTATCTCTGGGTATTTGAATACCAGAATCTGTACTGAGCTTCTGAGGCAGACCTGAGAGTTTAAGCTAAATGGTTTACAATATAGCAGTTGTGTGTTGTCTCCCAGTTTCTGTGAGTTGGGAGCCTGGCTTGGGACAGCAAGAAAAGGGTGTGCCAGCAGGAAGCAGGCCCTTCCCAGTGCATTCATTTGTGGCTGCACTCAGTTCTTTGGGCTGTAGGGCCAAACATCCTACATCTGTTAAAAATGTATTTAACTATTCTTTTAAATTTTATTTATTTGCTTTTTTATATATTTTTTCTTTTTTTTTTAAGATTTATTTTTATTACAAGGTCAGATATACAGAGAGGAGGAGAGACAGAGAGGAAAGATCTTCCGTCCGATGATTCACTCCCCAAGTGAGCCACAACGGACCGGTGCTGTGCCGATCCGAAGCCGGGAACCAGGAACCTCTTCCAGGTCTCCCACACAGGTGCAAGGTCCCAAGGCTTTGGGCCGTCCTCGACTGCTCTCCCAGGGCACAAGCAGGGAGCTGGATGGGAAGTGGAGCTGCCGGGATTAGAACCAGTGCCCATAGGGGATCCCGGCGCGTTCAAGGTGAGGACTTTAGCTGCTAGGCCACGCCTCCAGGCCCTAAATTTTATTTTTAATAATGATTACATGGTTGATCAGGGTGGGAAAGATCGAGGTTTAGGGAAAATTGGGTGAACTCATTGCTTCCAAATTTGCTATTTATTCTTATTTCTGGGGGAAGGGGAGAGTCAAAGAGGGAACCACTCATGACTTTCCACACGTCCGAGTACTCAAGGATGAGGAACCGCCACCTCCTATCAACCCAGAGTCTCAATGTGGACATCCTCCGAGGGTTCTGTCCAAGTGGTTTGGATAGTTCTGAAATGTTGCCGATTTCACCGACCCGAGGATGATGTCACCCTCCCAATGTCCACTGGCCCTATTGACTGAGATTTTTTGTTGTCATTGTTTGTTCGGGGTAGTTGTCCAGTTAGTTTTGTTCTTCTGCTATAGCACCAAATGTGCTGCCATAGTCTCCTTTTACAACAGGACCTGTATACACTGCTGTATCTTTTTCATTAAATAGGGCATGTTCTTGCAGGTAAGTCCAAGTATTTGAGCCAGGTATCCCAAGCAGCGCCAGATACCCCAACCCTAGGCCTCACAAACCTACTGAGATGAGGAGAGTCATGCCAGCCTGGGCCCAGCAGGGGTTAGGTACGTGAGTCCCAGGAACAGGGATCTGACAGGGCTCAGGTAGCTTGGCTTAGGTCATGTGGTCCACCTTGTGGTGGGGGATGGGTTCCTGAGCTCCAGGGACAGGGGTGTGGATCGATTGGCCCAGATCCTAGGGATGCCTTCTAAGGTGGGTGTTGGCTTCATGAACCCCAGGGGTCGGGGATCTGGTGGGGCTTGGGTATCCTGGCCCGGGTCCCAGAGCCCACCTACTAGGTGGATATTGGGTTTGTGAGCCCCAGGGGTGGGGGATCTAGCTATTTTTTGTTTTGAAATAGTTATGGGGTGGGGTTGGAGAGAGAGACCTTCCATCTGTTGGTTCACTCCCCCAGATGATTGCAACAGCCACTGCCTAGCCAGGATGAAGCCATTAGGAGGAGCTTCTTCTGGATCTGCCTCATGGTTGGCAGGAGCCCAAGCACTTGAGCCATCTTCCATTGCTTTTCCCAGGCCATCAACCAGGAGCTAGATCAAAAGTGGAACAGCTGGGACTGGAATCAGAGCTCATATGAGGTGCTAGCACGGCAGGTGTTGGCACTGTCGGTTGTGTCACAAAGTCATCCCCAGACATTTCACTGCCTAAAGGCCATTGGCAGGAAGGCATTCTCAGCAACCGGCAGCCTGCCACAGTTCCTTGCCACATGGGTAGGCACCAAGGTCATTCAATGCCCAGAAGGCAACCAGGAAGCGAGGGGCTACAAAAGGACACGTGCTGTCACTGTGCGTGACACTATTTCATGTATGTAATAACTTCAAATCCCACCCCTTGGCAGTATCAGAATGTTTAAAACAAGTCATCAGTCATGACTGCAATCATAGTCACGTGAGTACAACAGGCAGGGCTCCTGGAGACCACACGGCGATCTGGCTGCCGCATCGACCCAGTGGGAATCAAGGTTGGTTTAACATGGAGCAGTCTCTGTGTTTCACCCTACAGTTCAAGCACTAAGGAAAAACCCCAGAATCATGTCTATAAACACAAAACTTAAAGTCATCCAACATTCACTGTTAACAAGCGTTGAACAATTTGGGAATAGACATGCGTATCCTTCATCTGTGACAGGAGCCCTGCAAAAAGCCTGCAGCTAACGTTACACTTCCACGTGCCAAGGACAAAGAGAAAGGGGAGAGAGAGGAGACGCATGAAGTGCAAACTGTGCCTTGAAGATCTGTGCATCTAACCATGCAACATACTCCAACAGCTTAGAACTGCACACCACAGGGGAATGGGAGAGAGACCAGAGACACACACAGAGAGAAGGGGACAGGAGAAGTATTGGAAACAATACAGTGGAAACGTTTGGAAAGCTGTGACTTGGAACCCGAACATCCAAGAAGCCATCAGTTCAGTACAGGATAAGTATAGAGAAATAGACACATCAGAGTCCAAGCAGCAAAGGTCAAATCTTAGGAGTCAGAGGGAGGAGATCCAATCTACATGGTAGAATAAAGAGGTGGAGATTGGGTGACTTCGCTAGAAACCTTGGAAACATGCAGGGAACAGGTCGCTGCTCTGCTGTGTCAAAAGAAGGGGGTTGGGTTGTGATCCAGAGGGTTAAGCTGTGAACAGCCAGCAGCCCATAGCGAAGTCCCAAAAGTGCCATTTCCAACCCAGCTCCCTGTAATGTGCTTGAGAAGATGGCTTGGGAGGCCTGGATGGAGTTCCAGGCTCCTGGCTTCAGCATGGCCCAGCCTCAGCTGTTGTGGCCATTTAGAGAGTGAACCACTGGATGGAAGATCTGTGTGTATGTGTCTTTCCCTTTCTGTTTATCTCTGCCTTTCAAATAAACAGAATAAATCTTAAAAATGATATGGAGTTAAAATTCAGGTGAACCAGTAGATGGAAGATTTCTCTCTCTCAAATGCAGAAAAGCGTTTGAACATACATAACAGCATAAAAGAAGTGTGATAGGCATTCTTCAGTCTGAGAAGTTATCCCAAAGGAAGCCTTACATCTCCTGGGAGGGATTTAGATCCCCCAGGAAAAATAAATCATTGGGTAAATATCATACTTGATGCATGTGGATATATACCCAATTTTACATTTGCAGCATTTATGAGAGTTCAACAGGAACACAGGGCATGAAGAGGTTAAATTGAATTGCATTTTTGCGTTTCTTCCACTGTCCACAGAGTATCCTAGTATGTCAAAACAGCACACTTTAAATATGCATATAATAATTTCTACCACAGCCACAAGAGATAAGCTGCAAAGTCAATACAAGAGCCAAAAAAAAAAAAAAAATGAAGAAAAGTTCCATTCATCCAAGAAAATCAGAAACGTGGGAGCCGAGGAACACAAAGCCCATGGGATGGATGGAAAACAAACACCCAGATGGAAGATTTCTGCCCACTGTATCGGCCATCAGATAACCATGTATGGCTTTCTTCTTTCGTGTTCTCCCTTCTCCATCCCCCTTCTCTTCTCCTTGCTCTCTCCTTTTCCTCCTTTAATTCCTCCTTCCACTGTGTGCTTTCTTTCACCAATCCAGGGCAGTTCGTTTATACCTGTGCAGTGCCCAGTGAGGAAGAAGTGTTTGCGTTGGCTAGGACAAGAGGGCAAGAGTGCACAGGTGGCTGCCAGCAAATAGCCCTGCGTGTTTTGTGGCCTACAGAGGCAGCCTGCTGCCCACTCAGGCACCGCTCCAGAGAAATGAAGTTCAGTGCGTACATAAACATCAGCGCACAGATGTGGACAGTGGCTGGACTCCTAAAATGTCCTGGAAGTCACCCGGATGTCTTCCCATGGGAATGCAGTATGTCTCCAGGAATGTATAATGAGAAAGAATGTGCCATCTTCATAGACGATAACCTGGATGAATCTTCACAGAATCAGAAATCCTCCAGAGATGACACTCAGTGAGGCTTCCTTCCCATAACATTGCTGAAATGACCAAAGCACCGGGGTGGAGAACAGGTGGTAGTTAGCACAGGTTTACCAAGGGTGAGCATGGCAGGGCAGTGTGGAGAATCTGTGAGGTGTGGTGGGGGCGTGTTTTGTGCTCTTATCATGTCAAGTCAACATCCTCTAGTGCTATACACAATTTTGTAAGAGGTTATCCTTAAGGGAGACCGAGGAAAGAGTACTCACGAATCTTTTTATGGGGTTTCATTTGGATGATTAATTTATTTGAACATCAAAGTGTGTGGAGGGGAGAGAATCTTCCATCTGCTGTTTCACTGCTGGTTTCTGTCCCAGATGGCTACAAAGACCAGGGTTGGTCCAAGATGAAGCCAGGAGCCAGAGGCAGAAGCAGGGCCAGGCTCTTCTGCTTTTCCCAGGCATGTTAGTGGGGAGCTAGATCAAAAGTGGAGCAACTGGGACAGGAACTGACATCCCTAGGGGATGCTGGCCTTGCGGGAGCAGTTGAATCGGCTATGGCACAATACTGACCCCTTTATAGTATTTCTTGCATTTGCGTGTGTAATCCCTGCTATCTAAAAAATAACTTTTATGAAAAAATCAACTGATTATTCCCTAGAATAACACACAGCATGTGTTTGTAAATTTGATGTATTTTCATTTCTGTTTGAAAGGCAGAGAGTTGAGGAGGATCTTCTATGTGTTGGTTCACTCGCCAAATGCTGGCAACAGCTGGGGTTGAGCTAAGCTTGTGCCAGCAGCTGGAAACTCAGTCTGAGTCTCTCCCATAGGCAGCAGGTACCAAAGTCATTGGGCTATCATCACCAGTTGCCTCCCAGGGTGTGCCTGAATGGGACTCAGAAGTTAAGTCAATACTTGAACACAGATGACCTGATGTGGAGTAAGACCACTGCTAGTGTGATTTTAAACACAGAGCCACTTTGCTACTCCCCCATAACTTGTATTTCTATATTGGAAAGTTAGATATACAGAGAGGAGGAGAGACAGAAAGGAAAATCTTCCATCTGCTCATTCACTCCCCAAGTGCTCATAATGGTCGTAGCTAAGCTGATCCAAAGTCAGGAGCCAGGAGCTTCTTCTGGGTCTCGTACGTAGGGTCCCAAGGCTTTGCGCCATCCTCGGGAGGCACTGGGCCCTCACTTGGTTTTAAAAGATAATTCAAAATAAAATTTTCCACACTCAAAAATCTTTATTTTCAACTAAAAAAATATGAAAGCCCTTCAAAAATTTCATGGAAAGAAAAATGGAAGTAAAGAACCAGTATATTTTGGACCATAGCCCCCAAAAGGGTAAAAATTCATGCAAATATAAAATCTTCAGAAAGTTTATGTATTCTGAAAAGAATACCTAGATTAAGGGCCTGGCACCATAGCCTAGCAGCTAAAGTACTTGCCTTGCATCTACCAGTATCTTATATGGGTGCCGGTTTGTGTCCCAGTGACTCCACTTCCCATCCAGCTCCTTGCTTGTGGCCTGGGAAAGCAGTCAAGGACGGCCCAAAGCCTTGGGACCCTGCACCCATGAGGGAGACCCAGAAGCAGCTCCAGCTCCTGGCTTCGGATCAGCTCAGCTCCAGCCATCGTAGCCACTTGGGGAGTGAATCAGTAGACAAAAGATCCTTCACTCTGTATATCTAACTTTCCAATAAGAAAATAAACAAATCTTTTAAAAAGAAAAGAATATCTTTTTCTGCCAGCTCTACCTTCAGACCAGAGATGATCTTCCCAAGAAACTGTTGAATTTATCTGAACAATAAGACGCTGGACTCTATACTTGGTATATGTATGCAAAGAAAGAATCTTGACTGAATTTGAACTGTAATGCTGCAACAAGGTGGAGGAATCCACCATGGGAGGGAAGGCACAGGGAGGGGTTGGGAGAATCCCAGAGCCTATGAAACTGTGTCACATAATGCAACGTAATTAATAATAATTAAAAAAAGAGAAAAGAATATCTGGATTTAAAACCCCTTTTTTTTGCACCAAAAATAAAAACTGGTTTTTGAATTCAATTTCCTGTGAACTTGCTGCAGCTTCCTCATCTATAACTGTTCACGAGATTTCACAATGGTTTCTCTCACAGTAGTCATCAGTCAGCCGGGCTGCCTGTGGTCCACTCAGACCACATCTGCTGCAGCCAGTGCCTTTGGATTTAATTTGTCTAGGTGGCAGCTCCCCAGGGCAGCAAGGGGCCCGGCACGCCTGCAGAGCTGCAGATCATGGAGCACCTGCTGCTCCTGACCCCAAAAGCCACCCTGGTGCCCCTGGGTCTAGCATCTTAGAGATCATTCTGATTGCAAAGAAGAAACTCTGGAAAGCTCCAAAGTGCCACTTCATAGTGTTTGCAGGTGCCATGTGCAGATGAACAAGGCAGAGGGAAAGGTTGGGGAGAAGCCCCCGGAGTTCGGGCTGGTGACACATCCCAAGTCTCTCTTAGGCCAGCTGTTCCCATGCATGGCCGCCCTCGGGATTTGTTTTGACCTTATTCTATCTTCTTAAGGAAGAATTTTCTGCTCAGGATTTTCTCATTAGGCTCCAGCCACATGTCAGATCCTGGGGTACAGTAGTGAAAGGACAGCTAACCTGTCACCCTTGTTCATCGTCCATGTCTTCAGTGGCTCTCTTGCACATTGGAGGATAACAGTCCCTGCCTTTTGGAAGTCCATTCTGTCTGGTCTCCATGGCGTAGATGAAGACACGAAAGCCAAGGAATATTTGAGGAATCACATATTGTCAGGAACCCTGTCTCTGCTTCCAGCCTTAGCCCTGGGGGCTCTGCCTTTGTGGCTTTGGCAGCCTTGCTGGCTCTTCTGAGTCCATTATGGATGAGATTGGATTCAAATCCGTGTCCTTGTTCTCACTGCCTTGGGTGACACCTGCTTCTACCTAAACCTGAACTGGAGGCTGGTTTTGCACTTGACTCATTCTAACTTGAATGTCTGCGATAGGAAGATGAAGACTCTTCTCATTGTTTGCAGAGATCTAGAGTGGGAAATGATCTGCAAGTTGTGACCTTCTCCCCATCAATCCCACCAGATGAGGGCAAACATGATATCCTCGCCATCTCAATTGTCGCTGCTCCCCACTTGCCAGTGTGACATTTCTTTGTTTTCCCCTGTCTGAGAAAACCATGATCATAGCTCACGCTCAGGGACCAGGGTAGTCATCCTTCACTTGACTTCCCTACTAATTACTCTGGAATAATTACCATTAATATCTTTAACACATTAGATTGTGAGACATCACAGAATGCCCCTAGATTTTCAGAGCTAGAAGAGGCAGGGTTTGAACCAGCTTGCTGATATCTGTCCCGTACTGCACTAAGATCCCTGTAGGAAAAAAAAAAAAAAGAAGAAGAAGTCATTCAATGTGATTGGCTTAGCAGGAGCAACTCCTAAAGGAGCTGTGTGCATCGGGGGAAGGAAAGCTTATCACAAGCCAGGAACACCTGCTAACGTTGGAACACCAAGCACCAGACCGAATCGTGGTGCTCTCTCTCCTTCCTGCCTCCTTCTGGCCACAAACAACAGAAGCATCCTAGCCTCAATGTTGTCTTTGCCAAGGTCAAGCAGATACTCCCATTCAGAAATGTTTCACGTGCCAAGTCTGTGCAGATCAACACCTGCTATGATGACACGTCACAAGCATGCGCAAACTGAGGAGCTGTTGCCTTTTTCCATCCTCTACACCTAACATGTATAAAGGCCCAGCGCTCTACACCCTGGGCAGCCATTTCCCTCATGTGCTCACTCGGCCATTAGGAAGCGATCCCGGGCTGTCTCCCACTGGGTAGCAGTTCGTCAGATTCTCTCTGCTCCCTCTTCTTTCCTTGGCCACCTCCCTTGCTAAAATAAAGACCTCCTGTGTAACTTGTGTAACTTACTGTGTCTGGATTTCTCTGCCCTGGACAAGTCACTTTGTTGATAAGTAACCCTGTAACTTTCCCATGCAAATAAAGAACTGACCAGTGTCTTCCGCCCGAGCTCTCAATTGGGAGGTGTGACAGGCTGGCACACAGCAGCCAGCAGTGCCCAGGCGCGTTCAGGATACCCAAAGGGTCCGTGGAAAAATGGAATACAGGAAGGGCTTTAATCTTGGTGGGGAGAAAACATGGAAACCTCTGTACTGTCTTCCATAATATATATATTTTTGATGAGCAACTTGAAGAACCCCTAGCGTGCGTGGATTTCAAATTTTCTTAGCACCAAAATAAATATCTGAAAAAAAAAAAGTTGAACCCAGCACAGTGGCTCAATTAACTAGACCGCTCCATTCAAGTACTGGGATCCTGTAGGGCCCCAGTCGTACTTCCCATCCAGCTCCCTGCTGTGACCCGGGAAAGCAGCAGAGGCCAGCCGGAAAAAGCTCCTGGCTCCTGGCTTCAGGTCTGCTCAGTTCTGGCTGTGGCAACTGTTTGGAGAATGGACCAACTAATGGAAGATCTCCCCCCCCTTCTCTCTGTAAATCTACCTGTCCAATAAAAATGAATCTTTAAAAAAAAAAAAGCTATGGCAATAAAAGCTGACATAGTGATCAAGAACACAACCAAACACCCCATCCTGGGCAGCAGTTTGCTACTTCTTTTTTTTTTTTTTAAGATTTTATTATTATTATTGGAAAGCCGGATATACAGAGAGGAGGAGAGACAGAGAGGAAGATCTTCCATCCGATGATTCACTCCCCAAGTGAGCTGCAACGGGCCGGTGCTATACCGATCCGAAGCGGGGAAATTGGAACCTCTTCCGGGTCTCCCAGGCAGGTGCAGGGTCCCAAAGCTTTGGGCTGTCCTCGACTGCTTTCCCAGGGCACAAGCAGAGAGCTGGATGGGAAGTGGAGCTGCCGGGATTAGAACCTGCACCCATATGGGATCCCAGTGCGTTCAAGGCGAGGACTTTAGCCGCTAGGCCACTGCGCTGCTGGGCCCTCATCATTGCATTCTTAGGCTGTCACATGGAACACGGTCACCAGCGAAGGGAGACGGGAGTGCTGCCATGCCAGGAGGCTCTGCCACTCTTTCCCCGGCTGCGGTAGATCTGTGGTAGGGTAGGCAGTTAGTTCAGGGTCACAAGCTTAGAAGCCACTCCTCATATGGGATCCCGGGGCTTTCAAGGTGAGGACTTTAGCCGCTAGGCCACGCCGCCGGGCCCTGCTACTTCTTTATATGTTATTTATTTTCATTTTGGTTGAGGGGTAAAAATACACACACACACACGTGTGTGACACATGACTCTCATATGCTGGTGCATTCCCCAAATGCCCCCAACAGTCAGGGTTGGGCTAGGCACAATCCAAGAGCCCTGCAACTTACACCAGTTTTCCACATTGGAGGGTAAAGACCCAACCAACTGAACCATCACCTGCTGCCTGAGCAGGATGGGCATTCGCAGGAAGCTGGAGCTGAGAGGAGAGCTAAGATTTAAACCCAAACCCTCCAATCGGGGAGGTATGGCAGCCCAACTGACAGGTTAAACACCGTACCCAAGTGCCCACTTCGGCTTACTTTATCCTAACCATGGCAACTGGTGGAACAGGAGGAAGGACTGCTTAGCTTTTTGAAGTCATTGTTCACTGGAAAAACCCTTATTGTAGCTGCTAGATTCTTTCCAGAGAAACGATCATGGAGTGGCAAAAGCAGGCATCTGGCACAGTGGTTAAGATGCCAATTCAGATGCCTGTAGCCCCGCTGTTTAAGCCAAAGCCCAGCTCTTGGTTCCTGACTCCAGTTTCTGGAGTATGCACACCCTGGGGATCACCAGGGAGTGCTCAAAGAATTGGGTCCCTGCCTCTCACATGGGTTACCTGCATGGAGTTTCCAGTCTCTCACTCTAACCTGGTCCAGCATCGGAGGATTGAATCAGCACATGAGAACTCTCTCTGTCTCTTGGCCCTTCCAGTAAGCAAAAGCCAACAGACAATCCATCAGCTATAAGCTTGGGCTCTGACATCCTGGTCAGCACAATGCTCTTGACTGAAAATCCTAGATGTTTTCTGCTTTTGTGATTTCTGCCTCACTTGCTTGGCTGGGGGCTGTGTGAACTCCAGGCCTGACAGTCTACGTGACACCCTGCAGGGCACCTGGCAGGTCATGTAGGCAGAGCACTCCTCAGGAAAAAGGTCCCTGGTGTTAGATAAGACCCACTGCCCTATAGCTCATCAGTTTGTACTTTTTGAAAATTGCTTGCTTCAAACCCACCAATCGAATCCTGCCAATTTGTTCTTTTTGAAAGTTAACAGTTAAACTGACCAGTCATGACTGTATAATTACATGGAATTGGCCTGAAATGTATAAGAACCCTATGCTGTTCAACCTCCTCCCCACCCTCCCCTTTTTTTTGGCCCTGCTGTTCCTGCTGCAGTCTTGGCTGCAGCTGCCCCTCCAGCCCCCTCAGCCCTGCCGGACTCGGGGGGGATGGCTGGGAGACCTAGGTTAACCTGAATAAACTGCCCTTCATGTGTTAACATCAACTTCAGACTCAATGATTTTCTGGGGAAATCTCAAAATCCGGCACAACAGGACCTGCTCGGGTTACCTGACATGGCTGCATTTCTGCTTCCTTTTTGACAAGACAGGGCTTCTCAAGGTTCCTGTATCTAGAAGTGGGACCTGAAACTCATCACAGATTTTCGTTCAGCCATTCTTGTAGTTCCTGGAGGATTTCCTTGCTGGGCTTTTGGAAACGTTCAAAGCGCTCACTTGGGTTTTTTCCGGAGCATTCTCGAAATGCTAAGCAGCTTGTATCAACCCTCCTCCCTCTCCTTGAACCAGTCTCCTTTCCAGACTAAACTGTCCTAATCTTGGAAATCTCGCTTTCCTTTGGAGCTAGAATCACATGGACCAAAGTAGAAACAAAAACACTCTCCCCAGCCTCTACCAGAAAAAGTACAGCAAACTGGCAGCTCTCAGCATGGCCTTTCCTGTGGAAAGACTAAAAAAAATAAATAAATAAATAAAATGGCAGCGAAGTTCAAAGCCTTAGAAAGCCCAGGAACAAAAACAAAATCTCTAAAATTACCCTGATGGTTCTCCCAGATAAGCAGGTAATTCTTCGAGGTAATTTGGAGAGAATTCAACAGTGTTTATTACAGGTTCACTTAAGGGAGCCAAACATTCGTCCTTAAAAGCTATTTCAAAGCAAAACGCTAAACAATGTTTTAGCGTAAGGAGGAAATGATAGGCACGCTCTAACATCCCGAGGGTTTTGAAGGATGAAGCAAGGAAAATAGAAGCGAGGGAGAGAAAATTACAGAGCAGACAGGAAATGCAAAGGAGACAGCTGACAGGGTGTGTGTAGGGTCTGCCCTGTGAGCCTGAGCAAATAATAACTGGATACATACAGGTCGACAGGCTCTCTGTAAAACAGAACGCACTAGGGAGCTTGATGCTGTGGAAGTGGGTGACTTTTCCTCCCTCTGACATAAACCGTTAATGGAAAATTCATATCACCTTTAAGCAGATTAGCTGAATAAGTTCTTAGAAGGGAAGACATCAGCCTACTTGCTGAGAAATCAAAATAAAATGCTTAGAGATAAAGGATACCCATTGTGCTTTACCCTCTCCTGTTGGGGGTGGGAGGCGTGGATGTTGAGGGAAGGAGGAAGTTACATGCTTTTCCAATCAGGTTTAAAAAAATGTACAAATGCTTGGCATTCTTAAGGAGGATGAGCAGACAGATGGTGGATGGATCTAAGTCCTGTTAGTCAAAGAGGTATACATTGTGCTTTCCTAAGTCGTACTGTGAGTTCTCTGGGCAGACAGTTGAAAAGTGGGAGTGACTTCTCATTCAGAAATCCTCTAAAAAGTTATTCTTTGAATAACTCTGATGTCCGGTGAACTCTTTGTCATGTGGAAGCCTCCTCTCTAGCCTTGTGTCTTTACCCTGACATTCCCCTCTGTGTGGGTGAACTGTGCTTGTCTATAGAATCCATCAGATCAGCTCACCCGTGGTGAGAGGGGAGAGCAATATGCACGTGTTGGGGTTGATGCAAGTGAGAACGTTTGTCTGAAACACCTCACTGGTGGTGTCTGTGTATTGTGGATGAGGTTTTTGTCATTGTGATAGCCTGAGGCTCTGAGCTCGCACACTGAGCCATGTTGACTTTCAGGAACAGGATCAGCGAGTGTTGCGTTAGGGTTGTGGATATTTGATACTCCGAGGCGAGATTGTCTTGTAAAGGCCAGGCTCTCTGCTTTGCAGGCCAACAGTTCAGTACAAGAAAGCTTTGCTTTTAAACTGTCTTTGCTTCAGAACCTATGTTATTTGGGAACGTGTTCATCTAGTCTGAGGGTTCCAGCAAGACTCTACTGCTTTCCTTTTATGACACACTTAGATGATTTTCAGAAAAGCACGCTTAATCTATGCAGTCCAGGAGTTTAGAATTGTATAATGTCAGATACTTCTTTTCCTATGTGCATGTTAAATTTTTTTTTTTAAGAAATTGAAAAAAAAATGGTCTGTTGGATATAAAGCCCTCTTATAGCCAAGGGCTACACTCAGTCACATAAGAGACCATTCAGAACCTTATTATTTCTCTGTTGAAAGCGTGCACAGGCCCTGGTTCAAGACTTTATTGGAAGGAAAAAAAACACTCCTCTTGCATTTGGAGTCGTGTCTCTTTCCACTTGCTTCAGTATGAAGTGGTATAACTGAGAAGGCGTTTCTTGAACATCATCAAGCCTTTAAGAACAGAAACTCTTAAGAACGAAGCATTTGTGATGCTGCTCAGCCTGAAAGGTAGAGAATTACTGGCTGATCACATGCTTCTCTGAGAAGCACTTTTCTTCTTGGGCCTCAGCATCTCACGTTAGAATGCAAGCTGGATGCCTGGAATTTCTTTCCTTGAAATATATCGAGGTACCGTGTTAAACAAATAGTGTTTCCTGGGATAAGGTCCAGTATAGAATTATTCCTCTCTGAAGACATTGAAAAAGAAAGTCAATGGAAGCTGAGAGAGGCAACAAACTGCTACCAAAATCACAGCTTTACTTCTTGTGTGCAAAAAGCATCTGGGATCTTCCGTTCAGGAGAAATTGAGGAGAGACTGGAATTAACAGACATTAAACCTCCACTTATAATTTTGTCACTGCTTTCCTGGATAACCATGAAAGCTATTTGTAGTTTGGGGATATCTTTTAAAACAATTAAAGGACTTAATAGCTTTGCCTTAACATTTGGATTTTGCAGTTTATCTCATCCTGAGATAAGTTACATTAACATATAATATGTACAATAAATAATGTAGGCTTGGAAGTCTCCCTCCTAAGGGGCCCATCTTATGCACAATGTAGGAAGAGGTCATTTAGGATCATTAGTTGAAAGGCTAATTGGAGTTTAATCTTACTCAGCTTGTCTCACTTTTAAAAACGTATTTATTGAAGAAACAATAGAAAGCTCTTTTCTCTAAATACCCACAAAGACTCCTGCCTGGGGCCCAAGTTGGAAGCCAGGAATTCAATCCAGGTCCCCAACTCCAGGAGTGGAAGAACCCAAGCACTTGAGTTGTCACCACTGCCAACCCTCCCCGCCCTGGAGCAGCATTTGCAGGAAGCTGGAGTCAGGAGCTGCTTCTGAACTTGAGCTCACCCTCTTCTTTCCTTCTGGCAAGTCTAGAGCTTACCTGCTGGGACTAAGGCCTCTCACCACCCCACCTCACAAGGTCCTGTCTTGCTTCTAGTTCTGCTTGAGCTTCGGTTCATCTGTCCTGCCTTCACCTGTTCCACTAGGAAATCAGGTATGCCTTTTGTCTGAACTTGAACTCTGCCCCCTCACAGCCTCAATGTGTAGATCAAAGTCCATCTGAGCTTCCCCCAAGAAGCACAGAGCAGAAAAGCCATCTGCTTGTTGCAGAGGCTGTCCAAACTCTCCCCCCCACCACCTCACACACACACAAACACACACATACACATGGGCTGACTGTTTGGTTGCTTTCTTCTGATTTTTCCAAGTTTTCCTATTTAAGCACAGGACATGTCCCTACCAGGGTAGTAGTAGGTAGTTTAGTTTAATGCCTAAATAGCTTTCTCCACTTTGGGAATGTACTTCCTGTTTTGACTTGTTCTCTAAATATATATGATTTTTAAATTATAGGTTGACGTCAGGAGGACAATTTAGGCAAGTATGACTTTCTTCACAAAACACGTCCTGGTTTCAGTACATAAACTGTGGAATGCTAGCAAGCTCATAGAACACACCCAACACGGTGTGCTTCTCACTCTCCTTCCTGGTGCAACGGAGCCCAGGCAGAGGGCTCCCCATGCAGTGCTTGCTGTCTGGCGGCTACGTGGGGGCTGAGTTACCAGCCAGCAGTGGGGACTCCCCCAGGGAGCTGGGCTGTGTCACCTGTGTTGCCTGCCAGGTGGCTGCACACCAGGATGCTTCCTTCCGTGCATGTGGCACTCTCTCTCTTCTCCTGGCAAGTCAGGTTGGAAAGTCAAAGGAAAAGAGAGCTCTAATGCCCGGTGGGTCCTTTCCTCAGCTTAGTATAGAAATAAAAAGCCGGGAATCTGTTGCAAACAGATAAGTTTATTTGCGAAGGGACCAGGTGAGCAGGGAAGGGAAGGAAGGGGAAAGCACCTCCGAGAAGCCGGGAGGTGGAGTGCCTCCCGGAAGAGGAGGGAGAGAGACACCAAAGGTTTGAGGAAGGGTCTTGGGATTTTAAGCCTTCCTTGACCCCTCCTTGTTGGGCGGGGAACCTGCAGGTAAGATGTTCCCCATTGGTGGGCTCTTAATTAATTATAAAATGGGCGGGCAATGCTGGTGCCACCCACCTGGAAGGTGTGGCTAAGACCTCAGCAGGCCTGAATGGGCTCAGAAGCCCCATCGAAGCAAAAACAGTGCTAGACCTGAGCTGCACACGGATGAATGCCAGGCTTCCACTTGGTCACAGCTTGGGTTTCCCGGCAAACAACTTGTAATGTGGAGCTTGGGTGGCGAGCTGGCACCTACCTGTAGGGTATGCAGGTAGCACACAGCTGCTGTCTGGCAAGCTCTCATTCTGTATCAGAATGCCTGGGATTCAACCTGTTTCCAAGTCCAACGCAACTTCCTGCTGATATGAAGCACTCTCTTGAAGGCAGCTGGATCTCCATTACCTGCATGGGATATCCAGATAGAATTCTGGCCCACAGTAGGACACTGGACTCTCTGCCATTGTCCACGCCTATAATCTCAGGATACACTTAACCAGCAGAATGATGGATTTAGAACTGATTGTGAAGGACTATACTACTGCAATGACATGGGGGAAATTAGTGGGAGAGGCGTGGGGATATGGGGAGGAGGGAAGGGAGATATAAAATAATAAATAGATTTTAACAAAGCAACGTCAGACATTAAAACAGATTTAAACAGACAAAATAAAACCAAAACAAGCAAACAAAAAAAATTCACCTGGCTCTCCTTTAGACACTTGGGAAAGTGAACCTGCAGGCAAGATCTCTCTACTCTTCTCTCTCTCTCTTCTTCTGAACAAATAAAAATCCATGAACTTAAAAACAGAACTGGAGGAAGGCAGCCCAGGGCAGAAGAGAAGCTGGGCCCCAGCCCAGTAGCCTCATGGGGTCTCAACCAATCCAGTGAAAAGCATTGGGGGGTTGGCGCTGAGGAATCGCTACAAGCTGGAGCTCCAGGGCCAGCTTGCCCAATACCCTCCTTGCTCTCCTCATAGTCTATTTACCTTTGGACTACCCTGATGATGGGGGAAGGAAAGAGGAATCTAGTTCAACATAACTGCTTTGAGATGAGGTGGAATGCCTGGTGGAAGCTGGCTGTGAGCCAAGGGTAACCCACACTTCTGGCCGCTGAGGGACAGGTGCGGAGGAAGGAGATCATAGCCTCTGCTTGACACCCCGTTTCATCTTGAGGGTGTCAGGCAGAAGTCTGGGATGTGAAGTTAAGATCGCTCATGGGCTTTTAATGAAAACGATGGACTCAAAAGCAACTTGAAATGAATGGAAAGAAGCCAGATGTGGAGCTCTGTGCTGGTCCTAGGCAGCTGGAGCAGCACACTGTGGGCCCCCCTCAGCCTGGAGGGAGTGACACTGGGGGCTGCCCGACAAAGACAACGACTGCTGAAGGATGCGTGAGATGGCAGCCAACAGGAAGACACTTTCTTTTCATGCTTCCGCTTGGAGAGGTCAGTGGGATGCAGATGACATCTCTATGACGCCAGGCTGTGTCGCACGGGGAGGTTTCCCAGGCATCTGAGCAGTGTCATGACTAGGCATATTCATACGCTCGGAATGTCCAGTATGTGCAGTGATGCGTGCCAAACAACAGAGAGGGAAAATCTCCAGGCAGAGAGAGAGAGAGAGAGAGAGTGCAAGGGTCTGTGTCATCCAGCAGAACGCAGCCTGAGGTGGGGCTTAATGTCCAGTTCCTGCAGACAGTGTAGAACGCTTCAAGCGGGAAATCGGGTGCAAAACACGCTCCACGGGTAACAGCAGAGCCCACCAGTGGCCCAAACCAAGGTTGAGGATGGAAGAGGGATTGCATTCAGCATGGTGAGCGTGTTGGGAAGGCAATGGAGAGTAGTTTTTAGCAAACCAGCTCGTGAAAAAAAATGCCATTTTTAGCCCTACATAATTAGCGTATTGTACCCTTTATCTTACAGAATGCCTGCAGTTCTACCCAGTGAATCTTCCAGTGTTTCTTTTCCCTATACTTTCAAGTCAGAACAGGAAGGAGAGGAAAGGAATGGGTTCAATCATTGTGTGTATGTTACTGCAAGGGGGAAGAGAGTGAGGCCCTCCTGTGCACTGGACATCCGCTCTCTCTGTGGTGTTCTTTCCTCCTGCTCAGGCAAGGAGGAAAGAGAGGAGGATCATGTGTGGGTACCCAACGCAGTTCCCTTGCAGTGGATAGATGTTCCAGAAGTTTCTTCAGTCACACCCTTTCATACCTTTTCCTGGACTTGTGTTTGGACATTGACCCGTGAGTTGCAAAGCATTGAGTACTCTACTGGGTTCCACAAGGACAAGAAGAACTCTTATAAGGAACGTGCTTCAGAGTTTGACCGAGGTCTAAGCTTAAACCCTGGGGGCTGACACACCTTGGCCTGACTTGTCTTTCTTTGAGGCAAGGAGAGGTACAAATGTTTAAATGCTACCCTGCTTGAAGATCAGTTTTTCTACTATTCCTTCCCCTAGGAATTGCCTTGTCCTTGTCCCTGGCTGACCTGGTTCACCCACTCCATCCACTTGAACTTGAGTTAAGAGGAAATAGATTTCACCAGCTAAGTCATAGCAGAGGAGTAGCCACTGGGACCAGGAGCCAGGGATGTGGCTCAGATTTTCAGTTCTGCCACATGCTCCCTGCCTGTCCTCTGGGATCTGATGTGCCCAGGATCTGCCCAGGGTAGCTTTGGGATACACAGGGGAATGGAGCACAAAACAAAAATTACTTGTTGTCTCTAGCAGCTGTCTGCTTTGTTTTGGTGGATGTTTGCCCCAGGAGTGGTGATGGAAGCCAAAAAATGTCTCCCTGGGCCTCACCCCTGCCAGGTCCCAACACTGGGATCACAATATAGAGCAGCTCAGGGTTTGGTCCTGGGGCTGATACCACACATCCAGCCAGCTCTGATTTGTTCTTAAAGATGATCGACAAGACATCTTCAAAAAAGTTCATGGACAGTGTGGACTAAGCCATCTTGGGGCACCCAAATGAAACTGTCTTTTCCTTCTGTTTTTCCACTCGCTTCGGAAGTACGTTTGTGTTTCTGGCTGTCAGTTTCAGGCATGGATTCCCAACATCCCTAAAGCAAGGTTGGTTGGCCTCCTAGCCCATGGCTTTTTCCCCTCCCTGGTGGGCAGTTGGGTGAGGGTGCAGAAGCCTCAAAGTTTTGAGGCCCAGGCTCTTGACTTCTGACCCTATGGACTGGACACAATAGGAAGCACAGAAAACCAAGACATTCTCCCAAAGCTTTCCCCTTGGGATGCAAACCAAGGCAGCTAACCCTCACCCTGCAGTGTGCATGCCTCTTAACCCTGGTCATTTCATACTCATCAGTACTCATTCTCCCACTTCCCTTCCCAGAACTGCTCTCTCCTACCCTCGGTAACGTGTAGCCACTACTGTGTGCTGGATTGAAGAAAGTGGGTTCTGGGCTGAAACCCTCACTGCGGGTGCCTTATGTGGTAGGGGACTTATTTTTTCTCCTCTGTAGTGTGAGATAACTGGGGATCCTAACGTGCTTAAGACAGTGTCTGGCATATAGCAAGCGCCTTGTCTGTGCAGGTGTCACAAGCAATCGTGTTTTAGGCTGGGAAAGTAACCCTAGAAATATTGAAGCTGGAAGAATGGATTTCTTCTTCAGTGTGAGAGAGACAGAGAGAGAGAGAGAGAGAGAGAGAGAGAGAGAGAGAGAGAGAGAGAGAATATACCACAGCAATGCTTGTCCCTGGGAACTCTGCTTCCTCCAGTTGCACCCACTGTCTGTGGGTGAGTCACATAGAATCCTCGCTTACAGCCCAGGTCCCCAGGTTCACCCTGACCCTACCGTGGCCTTGTATCATCTTGAGCCTCTTCTCGTGATCATGGTTTTCTTTTTTTTTTAATATTTAATTTATTTTTATTGGAGAGACAGATTTACAGAGAGAAGGAGAGATGGAGAGAAAGATCTTTCATTTGCTAATTCACTCCCCAAGTGGCTAATATGGCAGGAGATGAGCCGATCTGAAGCAAGGAGCCTGGAGCTTCTGGCTCTTCCATGTGGGTGTAGGGTCCCAAGGCCTTGGGTCATCTTCTACTGCATTCCCAGGCCACAAACAGGGAGCTGGATTGGAAGTAGAGCAGCTGGGACATGAACCAGTGCCCATAAGGCACCCTGACATGTGCAAGGTTATGATTTAGCCATTGAGCCATTGCACTAAGATCTTGATGTTGATTTTCTTTGCTGCAGGAAGTGCTGGGCTGGATCCCAGTAGCATACCTCAGAATGAGTTAGCTGGGGGCATAACCCACAGTAGCTTTTACAAATTCCTAGCACATGGGGCCAATGCCATGGTTTAAGCAGCTAATCTTGCATCTTTACTCCTATACAGCTCTGGATGTTCGATTTCTTTTTTTTTTTTAAGAGTTATTTTATTTTCATTGGAAAGTTAGATATTCAGAGAGGAGAAGAGACAGAGAAGATCTTCTATCCAGTGATTTACTCTCCAAGAAATCACAATGGTCGTAGCTGAGCTGACCCAAACCCAGGAGCCCAGAGCCTCTGCCGGGTCTCCCACGCAGGTGCAGAATCCCAAGGTTTTGTGCTGTCCTCGACTGCTTTCCCAGGCCACATGCAGGGAGCTGGTTGGTAAGTGGGGCTGCAGGGATTAGAACCAGCACCCATATAGGATCCCAGCATGTGCAAAGTGAGGATTTTAGAGGCTACCGCGCAGGGTCCACGATGTTCCATTTCTAATCCAGCTCCCTGACTGTGGCCTGAGAAGGCAGCAGAGGATAGCCCAAGCTTTTGGAACCCTGCAATCTTATGGAAGAGCAAGAAGAATCTGCTGGCCCCTGGTTTCAGATCAGCTCAGCTTCGGCTGTAGGGCCATCATTGGGCAGTGAACCAAAGGATATATGACCTTTGTCTATCTCTGCTTCTCTCTATAAATTTGCCTTTCCAATAAAAATAAAAATAAATAACTAAATGAAAATCCCTGGTACATCCTCCCCCTCTGGAGCCCTGAAGGTGGGATTTGGCTAGAGGATTCCTTCAGCTGCCCAAGAGGTCTCAGCATCCAGCTGCACTTGGCACTGCTGGAGAGCCAGTCCTCAAACCTGGCCAGGCCACAGAGTCACACAAGAGGTGCCAACAGGACATGCAGTAGACCTGGTCTCCATCAGATAGCAATGGGAACAGATTTCCCTTGGGGTCCACGTGCCCAGGTGTTTCTAAGCTGTGGCCAGGCTGGGGCCCTCCAGGCTTAGGTGGTCAGCAAGGCTCATTGCGGAGCTGAGGATCTACAGGCTTTGCACCTGCACTTGCAGTGCTTGTGAGGCAGCGTGATTTCCTGCCAGGCAGTGACAGCTGTTCCCTGCCCCACTGCCCCAGGCTGCAGGCTAGGCAGCCTTCTCCAACGCCAAGGACTGAAATAATGAGTCGGGCCTCCCCTGATCTTGTCCATCTCTGGCTCCAGCTATTAAGGATGCCCAAGGGCCCTCTGGCAGTAATCTAGACAACGGACATGCTAGACTTGTGGTAGAACCCCACTTATACCACAGTCGCTCAAGTGTGAGTTACTGGAGCCCTTTGTAAGCATCTTGAATTCTACCTAAGGGCATCAAGACTAGAATGCAGCTGCAAAGGGGTCCTGAATCCCTGCCGTGAAGACAATTCTATCCCATTGCAAAGTCACACAGAAGTTCAACACTGCATGGAAGTCGCAACATGGAGCACATAGTCCAGAGCTGAAGAGTTAATTATTCGTTCACAGGCAGAAGCATCGAAGAGAAAGGAAGGGACACACACACACACACACACACACACACACACACACACAGAGAGAGATTCTTCCACCTGCTGGTTCACTCCCCAAGTACCTGCAATGCCTTAACTGGATCAGGAACTCCATCTGGGTCTCCCATGTAGGTGTCAGGGGCACAGGTATTTGAAACATCTGCAGCTTTCCCAGGTTGCATTAGCAGGAAGTTGCATTGGAAGCAAAGTTGCTGGGACTACAATCAATGCTCTCATGTGGGATGTAGGTGTCATGAGGGGCTGCTTAACTCGCTGTGCCACCACCATAGTGGCTGCTGATCCTTCATCCTAGTTCTCCTTCAGCCAATCAGCATCAAGAAACCACAGTCAATGCTTCGATGCATTCACACACCTTGGGATGAATGGTCTGCCCTCCTAATCTCATACATTTGAAAAAAAATGGCCGGTGAATGGTATCAGAGTGCTTTGAACACAACCTATTTCTCTTGGAAAGTGGAAGGACTATCCCAGGAGGCCATGGTGTGTCCCTGGAGGAGGACACTATCACGAATGTCCACCTCCCACTCTCAGAATGCACTGGCAACTTCCTCACACACACCCTGCCCGAACTGTGACTTTGAGACCACTGTTCACAGGCGTGCCTCTGTTGGCTTGCTTGTGTCTTCTGAGAGCCTGCGATGGTGACAAGGTCAGGAGGATCATGGAACACAAAGGGCCCAGAGCCAGGAAGGGCCTGGGGTGGAGGCAGAGCATGCGCCCTCCTTCTGTTTGCATGAGGATGCAAACACTGACCACTGGTGGGGCAAGAAGAGAACCTACACGTTTGCAGTGCTTGATGCCTGGGCAGCCATCCCCACACTGCACAGTGCTGCCAAGTGGGCCACAAGTGGGAGTGAGAGCCCAGGGGTTTGGGGCGAGCAGGAGCTTGGCTTCGGCATGTAGGCAAGGGACGGTGTTTGTGCTCCTGGTGTGGCCGGACATTCAGAGGTCCATGGACCAGTGCTTCCAGGGCATTGTACCATCTGGTTGCTGAAAGGTGAGAACCTTCCATGGCAAGGCCAGCAGGCTTGGGTGTCTGGCTCCCACACAGCTGGCTCTGCACTGTTCCCTGCATGAGAGCTTTCTGAGGTCGCTTTCCTAAAGGGCAGTTGGCCCACTCATGAGGGCTCCACCTTGCTGACTTCATTCAGCCCCTCAAACCCCCGTCTCCTAATATCTTTCGGGAGGTGAAGACAGGAATTGGGGATGCACAAGTTTCCCCATCCCTGGCAGCACAGCGGCTGGTTCGTGCCTGCAGGAGGCTAGGAACGGCAGCTCTGAGGAGTTCCAGAGTGGCTTATTCACCAGGGGAGCCCACAGAGGTGCTCCCAGCAGCCTGGGACAGAAGTGGCAAAGTGGACACTGTTCCTGGTCCTCCTGCCTCATTTTGCAACTGAGCCTCTGTCTCTGATTTGGGGACACATGCTAGGAAAGTGTGAGTGAAGAAGCAGAGGGGCTGGGCAGCAGGGAAAGGGCGGTCCTTAGCACCTGGAGCAGCCTCACCGGAAGTGGTGAAGCAGGTAGCATACACCATGGGTGCCAAAGGATGACTACCTATGGATGCTCAGACAGGCGGGGTTGAGTTCCGGGGAACAGAGTAAGAGTGAAGACAGAACGTCAGCTGGGTGTATTTTGGCAGACCAGTTCATTTTTTAATTTTTTTTTTTTTAGATTTAAAATATTTAGCAGACGTATAGAAAATGTATCTGGGTTAGGATACAATTTTATCCTTTGCTACACGTCGCCATCGTGTCATTTCCAATCAGGGTAAATGTGTTTATTTGTAGCAGGTGGATTCACCTACACTGGCCTATGTTCACAGGAAGACAGTGGGCTCTTGGGGGAAGAAAAATCTGTGTCCATTAGTTCTATGCCCACAGCTGTCTCCAGTCTTTGGCTCGCTAGGACCTGCCTGTCCCAATTACAGCAGAAAAGTTGGGTAGGTGGCAGCCTCTGGGATAACAAGATCCCATCCTTAGCGACTCACTGCTGGTGACCCATGGCTTCCGACAATGATCCGCTGGCAGTTTCATGCCTGCTAGCCCAGTCCCTCCTTCTCACATCCTCCTGGGAGGCCCCGCCCCGGACACTGTCACCAGCCATGCAAAGCACCCTTCTTTCTGCTCTCCTTCCCATGCCCTCGGTGAGCTCGTGGGCTGTTTTGCAACCGCAGATTCCAGCTGGGACAGGGGGAATGTACACAAACAACATATATTGTTTTAAATATTTACTTCATGGAAAATAAAGATAGGTATCTCAGAGTTTTTTCCCATAACCCCAGGGATCCCTGTCTCCCAGCCAAAGCAATCATACTGCTGTGATAGACCTGGCATATTTTCTACCACACACTTTTTAAAAAAATCTAATTTTTATAGGGGCCTGGCACCGTAGCCCAGCAGCTAAAGTCTTTGCTTTGAACGCACTGGGATCCCATTTGGGGGCCAGTTCTAATCTTGGTGGCCCCACTTCCCATCCAGCTCCCTGCTTGTGGCCTGGGAAAGCAGTCAGAGATGGCCTAAGGTTTTGGGACCCTGGACCCGCATGGGAGAACCGGAAAAGGCTCCTGGCTCTTGGCTTTGGATCACCGCAGCACCAGCCGTTGTGGCTGCTTGGGGAGTGACTCAATGTATAGAAGATCTTCCTCTCTGCCTCTCCTCCTCTCTGTATATCTGACTTTCCAATAGAAATAAAATAAATCTTTTAAAAAATAAACTGCTTTGCTTCTAGAGAGAGGTCATCGTGTGTTTCATGGACTTGCTTTCCAGAATGTCTGATGGAGCAGCTGTGGCTGGCGGAATGGGAGATGCATGTTCCCATGGGAGGGTGGCTTTGGGGGTCCCCTGGAACCTGAGAGAGAGCTCCCCAGTTTTGCTGTTCAAATGGGCTGCAATGATGGCCAGTGCCCATGGAGACCTTCCACTGATGCCCATCAGAGACCGGGGGCCAGAAGTCTTATTTTTATCATCCCCCAAGAAAGCCTTCCAAGATCCCCCTTGTTGAAATTGACTTTAATAAGATTGGGGGGGGGGTCCCCACAGCGTGGTGGGCTAAGTTTCTACCTGAGACACTGGCATCCATAGAAACTTCTGATCTAGGCCCGGCTGTTATACCTCTAATCCAGCTCCCTGTTTGTGGCCTGGGAAAGCAGCAGCAGATGGCTCAAGTCCTTGAGACCCGGAAGAAACTCCTGACTCCTGGCTCTGGATTGGCTCAGCTCTGAGCGCTGTGACCATTTGGGGGAATGAACCAGCAGTTAGAAGACTCTCTCCTTTTCTGCATAACTCTGCCTTCCAAATAGAAATAAAAGAAATCTTACCAAGGTAGGGGTTGGTGCTGGCAGCCTTTGGCATCAGCATCCCATATGGGTGCCAGTTTACTTCCTGGCTGTGCTACTTCCGATCCACCTTCCTACTGCTATGTGCCTGGGAAAACAGCAGAGGATTGCTCAACGGCTTGGACCCCTGCACTCATGTGGGTGGCCCAGATGGAGGTCCAGGCTCCTGGCTTTGGCCTGGCCTGGCTGTCACAGCCTTTTGGGGAAATGAACCAACCAATGCAATCTCTCTCTCTCTGGCTCTCTGTAACTCTTCCAACTCAATAAATAAATAAATGTTTTTGTGTCGAAAGCAACCCAGCTCCAGCAGGCAAAGCACCATTCGCCAGTGAGTCAGAAGGTGAAATGGATCCGCTTGGCTGCAGGGAAGGCGGAAGCCACATTGCGCCATGCTGACCCAACTCACACTCTGAGCTTTCTGAAAGGAAAAAGGGAAGGAGTTCGAGCAGCCCAATGGCAGAGAAGGCCACTTTGCCTCTCCAAGCTACCAAGCCTGTTTCACTTTTCTTTGAAAGCATCCAGTTGCTGCCAGGAACAGCAAATAAAACATCTTTATGAAGTGAGCGCAGGCCCCAGCAGCAAGCATGAGCTGGCTCTGAAAGGGCCCCAGTGTTTTTGCCGAGACGCTTGGGTCTGGGGCCCCGGGCAGCTCCTCCCTGCACCCCGACCCTCAGGCTCCGACTTCTGGCTGACCCTCCCAGGGCCCTTGCTCCTGAACTCATAAATACTGCCAGTGGTGCTCCCTAGGGCAGGGAGGGCAGGCCTCCCCAAAGTCGGTTCCAACTGGAACCATGAGCACTGGCAGCAGGCACGGCAGGAGCAGGGGTTGACCAGGCACACTGGGGTCCCCCTCAGAGGCTCCTCCTCTCCCGACTTGGGGTGACATCTGCAATGTTGCGTTGTGGCTGCCAGGCAACACCAACCAGGTTCTCCTCACTCCCCAGTGGTGAACTCATCCTGAGACATCTGGGGCTGCCGCCTTCACCATCACCTCGACCTCAGAGGTCCTGGGTCCCTCCAAAGGCTGGGAGCCGGGGAACGCCCACATCTTCATGTTAGCGTGCCTGGGTTTGAGTCTCAGCTTTTCGCTGATTCCAGTTTCCTGCTAATGCCCCCCGCCAGTGAGGACGCTGTCACCTGCTGTTCACACAGGAGGCCTGGGTGAGGTTCCCAGATCCCAGCTTCAGCCTGCTCCGGCCCCAGCTGGTGCTGCCAGTGGATGACAGCTTGCTCCTTGTTGCTCTTTCTCTGCGTCCTTCTGGAATAAATGAGTTACACAAATAAACAAAAGCTGAGGGCAGCATTGCCATCACTGAGTAAGTCTGTGGACATACATGCATATATGAGTGTGTGCACTTGGGTGTGTGTGTGCCTCAGTATACTGTGTACATGTATACATTGTGCATGTGATACATGTTCCTATGTGTATACACGTGTGAATACCTGCATGTGTGTGCTTGTGTGTGTGACACATGTGTGTGGGTGTATGTACACCCTCTTAAGGACCTTGGAAGTACAGACCCATCTCAGCCCAGGCGGTGACCGGCCAGCTGACTCATCGCTGGAATAACCAGGGATTGATGCTGTAAGCAAGCTAGCAGATAGTTTTGACAACCTCCCAGTATTACCCTTGGAGAAGATGGGATCCAGAGACATTAAATAGCAAATCGCAGTCTGTTCGTGATGGAGCTTGGGCTAGTCCCCCAGGCAACGCGGCGTCTTCCATCTCTACCCCCAACTGAAGCTGGCTCCCCTCCAGCCCCCTCCTGCAAGGCTGTGGTTCAGCCTCTCCCTTCCAGAGGGGTACCTGGCATGTCCTGTCCTGTCCCTCCGTGCCTCTCTACTTCTCCCCAACCCCTGCCAGGGTCCGCTCTGACTGCTGGGAGAGGCTGCCCCATCAGTTAGAATAATAACTGGTATCCAGCCCATAAACTCCCAATAGGGCAAAAAGCTGTGGAAAAGGCCCAGCTGTGTTATCAGAACACAAGTCCACGTGCAGATAACTTGCTAACTTCTTCCTTTGTACTTATGTCGAGAATTTTCCAAATAGAAGCATGAGCTCAGAGCTCGCAGGGAAAACACCAAGCTGGTTTGGGGTGAGGACTGTATTACCCTTGCGTGAACTTCATTTGGCCCAAGGTATACACTGGGACAGCAATGAAGCTATGGCTTTACTGGCACTGATGAAATGATTGAATGATGAAAAATAAATGGGCACAATGGCCAGAGCTGGGCCAGGCCGAAACTATGAGCCTGGAACTTCATCCAGGTCTCCAACAGCAATGACACGAATCCAAGTACTCAGGCCATTCTCATCTCCTTTCCCAGGCATGTTGGCTGGAAGGTGGACTGAAAGTGGATCATTAGCTAGGGTGCTGATACTGCCAAGGGAGACTTAACTGGGTGTGTCATGATGCCAGTTTGGAAATGCTAAGTTGGCACCTCAAGGAAGTGGTTTCCAAAGAAGAGGATTTTCCTCTTCTCTGGGCTGGGGATCACAGCACAACAGCAGGGCAGCTCCCCTGAAGCTGGTACATCCCAAGCTGGGAGAGGACGCTGGGACCCCACGCCCTCTCTGGTGTGGCTGATGGGATGTTGACGAGTCAGGGATCCCAAGGAGAGGCTGCGATTCCGAGCTCGCCTTTCTGCTGGCAGCCTGAGGAGATCCTCTCTCTAATGACAAAAGGTTGTACTGCCCTGATGCTACGCCAGGCTCTGCACAAAGTGGTGAGCACTGGGCTGGAAGGGGTTGTTGTGAATATGGCTCCAAGTGCAGCCAGAGCAAGTAGGCTTCTGAGGTTTCTCAAAGCCACGTGAGCATGGGGCAGTCACGCAATGACAGTCCTTGGAACGTGGATTGAGAAGGTGACTCAGGGCCCAGCAAGTGACAGACCTGATGGTGAACATGAGGATGGAATCATGGAGAAGAAGGCACTGCTACCAGGCTGTCTGCTCTTGAATGGTCACCTTGGAAGACCCCAATCTACACAAAAAAAGAAGCAAGTTTCACAAATTAGTTTAGGAAAGGAAAGCTCAGTCTAAAATTTAGAAAACAGAGCACTTGAGTTACTGATTCTGTAGAATTAACCACTTTAATTTTAGTACTTGCCTCCTTCCTTTTCTGTCTGTAAGCTATAGACTTTTTAAATTATTATTATTATTATTATTATTATTATTATTATTGGAAAGCCGGATATACAGAGATTAGGAGAGACAGAGACGAAGATCTTCCATCCGATGTTTCACTCCCCAAGTGAGCTACAACGGGCCGGTACGCGCCAATCCGATGACCAGGAACCTCTTCCAGGTCTCCCACGCGGGTGCAGGTTCCCAATGCATTGGGCCGTCCTCAACTGCTTTCCCAGGCCACAAGCAGGGAGCTGGATGGGAAGTGGAGCTGCCGGGATTAGAATCGGCGCCCATATGGGATCCCGGGGCGTTCAAGGCGAGGACTTTAGCCGCTAGGCCACGCTGCCGGGCCCCAGCTATAGACTTTTTTTTTAAAGATTTATTTTTGTTTGAAAGACGCAGTTATAGAGAAGAGACAGAGTTGAGAGAGAGAGAGAGAGATGTTGATTAAATCTGCTGATTCACTCAACAAATGGCCAGAAGAACTGGAGCTGAGCCACTTCAAAGCCAGGAGACAGGAGCTTCTTCTGGGTCTTCCAGTGAGTGCAGGGACCCAAACACATGCTCCATCTTCGCTGCCTTCCCAGGCAACAAGCAGGAAGCTGGATTGGAAATGGAGCAGCGGGGACATGAATTAGTGCCAGTGTGTGATCCCAACATTTCAGGAAGAAGCTTATCTACTTTCCTAGGGTGCAGCCAAACCCTCTCCCCACTACGACCTGTTTTTAAATAATCATACCAACAGCAGATAAGTAAGGCAAAAGTCATGCATGAGAGTACTAACAAAGTTTATGGAAATTGTGTTTTTTATATATTAAAAAAAGTGAATGGATTTAAAGTTTTGGGTGGTTTGTTTTTACATCAAAGCCAGTGCTGGGTGCAAAGATACAGTGACTGGAGGGAAGCAGTGTGGCACCCAGGATAATGCTGTGTGTCCTGGATGAGGACCAGGAGGTGTGATGTCTTCCCTCAAGGGACAGACACAGGAGCCCCTGGAGTGGAAGCTTAGCATCAGTGATGTCAGACCAGACCTTCCACACTAACCAATGTCAGACCTGGCCTTCTACTCCAAACTCCATCAGACCTGGCATCCACCCCAACTGCTGGACTTCCACACCGACAACAGTCAAACCAGGCCTTCCACACTAACTCCTATTATACTTTGGCTGAGTAGAGGCACCCTGTTTGAGTCTGGGTTTCCCCTGCCAGCTCCTTACCTCAGGACTCTAATCTCCACTGTTATATGTGCAGATGGGGCCTTTGAGTGGTCCCCAAGACAGAATGGAGATGGGGGACAAACCTTTGTCACACTGGTTAAGCCTCTGGGACTCCCACATCTCCCATCGCGGTGCCTGGGTCACTTGGCAGCAGGAGACATGAGTGTGTGTGTGTGTGTGTGTGCAAATCATCTGTTAAACTAGACCCCGCCTCCTTGTGCATAGGCTACTTCACACGCACCTGATTCTGGAATTCAGGGAGTAGATGTCTCAACAGGCAGCCAGGACAACGGGGGCTCCGGGGTCACATCTAGCAGAGTGACTTCAACTTTTCACATCCGGCCAGCTTTTCCTTGTACCTGTGGGCCTGAGTTTGCATCAATTGTCCTCAGCACCTGTCAACGCAGAGAGCTAAGTGATCGCTGAGGTGCGGCAGAGAAGTTTTCCACCATCTGCGGTGCACCTGTTGGGATTCTGGCCTTGCTGGCTAAGAAACAGGGTAGAGAAAGAGAACTCCAAGAGCAGAGTCCAGCTGAAACGGACATCTGGGACCAGACTTCAAGTTGGGAATTGCCTCTGCCGCTCTGAAGAGGACTTTCGAAAAATAAAATACACAACATAATGTGTGTGTGTGTGTGTGTGCATGTGTGAACCCAACAAATGGAAATTTCTTCTAAAATCTGGCACAGCGCCACTGCCCTGCCTGGGGAGACAGACTGCCCACAACGTGGCGGGGTCTGGTTTTACAGATGATTTGCAGATATCTAAGCATGATTACAGTTTAGCTTTTTAGATTTTTATCACTGAAACCTATTTCAAAGGGCCGCAACTCAGAGACATTGGGAGGGGAAGCTTATAAAAACAAACTCTCGGGCTTCTTGAAGCCCCAAACAGAAAATCCAAATGAAAACATTCACAAGCTGAGTAGGCCCCCTCCTCCGCTCCCGGGGCTGACTCTGCCCTTGGAAGCTGACTTCTAGGTCAGGGTGAGCTTCAGGGCTGTGGGGAAGACACGGATGGAATACTGCTCTAGCCAGAGTGTCTCCTGCTTGCCCCAGGTAACAATGAAGCCCACGGAGATGGCTGAACACTGAAAAAAGGCCGGGACCACCCAGCTCCCCTGAGGCTTGCAAAGGACTCAAGGGCAAGGGGCTCCAGCAGCTTCCAGAAACAGGAGGCTCCAGGAGAGAGGACGTGGCCAGAGAGGCCAACCCAAGCAGGCTTCCTGTGCAATACCACGTGGAGGGGAGATGTGGGCTCTCCCAGCCCCCTGGGCTCCAGCTGTTTCCTGCATCCTCCCTCAGGGTCACCCTCATCTCCTCAGTGCATGCCTGTGTCCCGAAGACCTACCCTTGATGCTTGCTTTCCTTTCTTTTTAAACATGTATTTATTTGAAAAGCAAAGTGACAGAGAAAGAAGGAGAGATAGAGACATAGAAAGAGAGATCTGCCACCTGCTGATACCCTCCTGCAATGGGCACAATGGTCAAGGGTTTAGCCAGGCCAAAGTCAGGACCTGGGACTCCACCTGGATCTCCCACATGAATAGTAGGAGCCCGGCACGGTAGCCTATGGCTATCCCCATACTCTGATGTTTTCCAGCATTCAGGAAAGGGACAGGGTGAGAGGGAACTGGGCGTGGAGCAATGGTGGCCCTCTGCCTGGCTGTTCCGGTTATTTCTAACCACGTGGACACGTGGAGTCTCTCTGTTCCTTTTCTCCACCGCTCGATGGGGCTACGGTAGCAGACGCTCAGCACAGCGGTGAAGTCACAGCTCTACACAGCCACATCCCATGGATCCAGGCCTGCTAGCCTCACTTCCGCTTCCGGCTTCCTGCTGCTGTACACCCCACGAGGCAGCAGGATGGCTCAAGGACTCGGGTTCCTCACACCCTCATGGAAGACCCAGGTAAGTGCCGATCCCCTGCCTGTGGCTGCGAACACTGGGGGAGTAACCCAGCAGAGGGAAGACCCCTTTCTGTCTCTGTGTCTCTCTTGGTCTTTCCGATGAATCAACAATAAATAAATAAAAGACATAAATTTCAAGCAGAGCTGTTGCTCCTTGTCCCGCATATCTATAGAAGGCCGGGCTAGGACAGTGCAGAGTCCCAATCTGTCTGCAAGGAGTCGAGGCTGGGACTCCTATGATGTTGAAAGACTGAGGTGACTCTGGCATGGAGCGGGAACACACACACACATGCACATTCACAGCACTCAAATACACGCAAGTACACACATGCACAAGCGTGCATACACACTCATATACACTCAAATACACACACACCCACATGTACAATCTCACACACATGTGCATTCATATACTCATGCACGCATCCACACATGCACACTTGTACACACACATTCACACCTGTACACACACACCCAACACACAAACAATACACACTCTCTCATGCTGCCCTCCACCCTCATCACGTTTGCACGAATGGTGAGAATTTGGTTATCATTCAAAGTAAACTTAGGATTCCCACTGAAGTAGAGGGTAACCTTTGCCCCACAGCTTTTGTTTTGTTTTTGTTTTAAATTGTTTATCTTAGAGAGTGAGAGAGTGAACTCCCACCCATGGGTTCACCCCCACCCCCACCAACAAATGTCTATGAATGCCGGGGGCTAGACCAAGAGTCAGCAGCTTAGTTCACATCTTTCTGGATGGAGTGGCAGAGACTCAACTAGTTGAACCATCAGTGCTGCCTCCCAGGGTCTGCAGCGGGAAGTGGAGTCAGAAGTGGAGTCAGGACTTGGCCTCAGGGACTCTGAAGTGGGAGTTGAATATCCTCATCACAGCCAGAATAGTTGGACCCAAAGGGCACTGCTTTCCAAATTCAGCCTGTAGAGCTGTGTGTACAGAAAGGGGGAATCATAGGGTAAAAGCCAAGCAAGCTCTTCCTTCCAGGGTTCCAAGGCCAGGGAACACTAAAGGGATCAGTGAGGGCGTGAGCCAAGCACCAGACTTGGAACTGTCATCCGCAGTCACCCATGGGTCCAAGACAGTGCCCGGTCTCCCAGTCAGAGTCCCTTGGGGTCATGTGCCTTCACTGTAACAGAGAGAGCCCCATGGGTTTGAAACAGGGTTCTTCTCTCCTCTTGCTGCTTGCTGCAGCTGAACCTGCCTTTGAACTTGGGCCCAGGCAGGAGGGGATAGGGGGAAGCTTTCCTCAGGCCAGCGACTTCTGGCAGAGTTCTCAGGGTTCCCCAGTCCCTGGGGGCTGTCCTATCTGATCAGAGCACAGGAGACATGAAAGAGCTGGCCTCCCACTGCCCCAGATCCAGTGACACCCAGGAGCAGGACTTTGAAATGAATCTGCTCTTGGTCTCTGGAGAGGTGTGTGGGCTGAGTGGTGTTGGGAGTGGGGGTGGGGCAGAGATGTTCACATCCACAGACATGGGAGAGAGACCAGCAGGCAGCCCCTTGCGGCTGGGGTGGGGAGGGGGAGTGGGGGACAGTCTGGGGAGATGAAAGCCATGTTTAATTCTGGAGTGTTTTCATCTTGGTGGTTGTGTCTTTTTAAAACAGGGAGTGATCATCCCACAGGGACAAGGAGGAGGGCTTAGAGAGTTGAGGGCCAGGATTGGGAGCAAGGGGAGGGAGCGACCGGTTCTACCCCAGGGCTGTGTTTCTGAGAGTCCTCAGCTGCCTTAGCGAGCCCCAATTTCTGAAATATCTAATCCAGTAGGCAGCTAAGACTGGGCCTGGAGTCACATGTGGGGATGGGCTTGTGTGAGAGCCCATTCCAACTGCTGCTTTTGACGCCTTTGGGGGAACCTTGTGTAGCCACAGAGGGCTTGAGAGAGTTCATGCTAAGTTAATTCCAGTGGAAACAGTGCCAACATTCATGACTCAGGACTGGAGTGGTGGTGCAGTAGGTTTAGCCACGCCTTGAAACACCAGAGTGACAGTTCATGTCCCGATGCCCCCCCTCTCCTGTCCAGTTCCCTGCTAATGCACCTGGAAGTCAGCAGACAATGGCTCAAGTACCTCTTCTCCTTTCAAATATATAAATAAACCTTTTCTTTTAAAAAAAATCATACACTTTTTTTTTCGAACTATGCATTTTTTGTGAGCTTCTAAAATGTTGACAGGTGATGAGATGGAGAGAGAGAGCAGGAGCTGCCATCTGCTGATTCACTCCCCAGATTCTGGGCAGCAGGTGGGACACAGATTACTGGCAGTGAACCCAGCACAGGTGTCCCATATGAGTGGTTGAAATCGAAGTCCTTGAGTCACCACTGCCATCTCCCAGGGTCTACATTAGCAGGAATGCAGCCGGGACTCGAACCTATGTACCTAGATACAGGAAATGGCATTTTAACTGCTTGGCCAAATGGCTGTGCTCCCCCTTCCCCCTGCTCCATGAATTTGTGGAAGGCCCTTGGACATTCCTGGCATGCTCTGGGCAGACTGTCACAAGGAGAAAACAAAGACAATCCCATTTCAGGGAGCAGCAGATAACCCAGTGTTACTTGGTGACCCCACTAACACCAAGAAGCACCTGCTAGTTCTCACACAGCCTGACCTCCTGTGACAATCCAACGTTGTGTTATCAAGGCTGCCCAGGATGTGGCTTGAAGTAGAGGGTAGACAGAGTAACGCCCAACACACGGGAGCTGCTATGCAGAGGCGCGGAGAAGCGGGCGTCACGGCTGGAAAAGGGAGCCGTCCTGTAGCTCCCTTCCTTGAATCTCCGCTGTTGTTTGCCACGCTGGCTCTTCATCCGGTCTCACGCACAGATCAGGAGGTGACCCCTGGTTAGCTTCCTTCCTCTCCCCTCCGGTTTTGATAGACCTGTTTATTATTTTTAGGTTATGAAACCAGAATGAGTTTATAAAGGCATCTTTGTTGTTGGGATTCTGGAACTGAGCTCCTAACCCTTCCCTCCCACCGTTTCTGATTGAGATGACCTCCATGGAATTATGATTCCTAAATCATCCTAGATAGGGTTTCAGGGGCATGGTTTTCCCATTGAGGCTCTTGCTGACTTGACTTTGGGGTGATTTTTCAGAAGCGAGAGTGAATCCAAGGAGAGGGACGGAAGGGTGAAAGGCAGAGGAACAAGCTGGGCTGGGAGACGCCCCCGTGAGGGTGCCAAGCTCTGACCTGCAGCTGTGCTTCCACAGGGTCATCTCCGGAGTGAATCCCATTGCACACAAGCGAATGTTTTCTAAACCTCAGTCATGCAAGCGAGGAATAGCGCTACCCCAGGCAGCAATGGTCTGTCTTGCCATTCACAGAAGACTACAAGCATCTAAAGAATGTCAAGTAGGGCAGAGGGGTGTGGTTAGAGGCGTGGAGACAGAAAAAGGGGGCCATGACAGCCACTCTAGGCCTGAGCCAGCCTCAGCTGGAGGTGCTCAGAAGCCACCTCCCGCCTCTGCTTGTGAGCTTGAAGTCTGCACCTGCCTCGCTGGTCACATCTCTGAATCCCTTTTTGCTAGCTAGCGTCACTACTTCCTGAGCCAGCCTTGCCTTGCTCAGTGGGCTCCTGCTGATCGCTCCGTGCTCTGAACGCCCAGGAGCAGAGCCTTGGAAGGCCCTGCAGGCCCTCTATCTGTCACTTGCATTTGAGCCTAGCTCACATGTCTCCAGCTGGGGCACATTGGCCTGTGTATCAGCCAGGTTGATACCCAAGGGCGTCAGTTTGAGATTCTCCAAGCAGGTGAAAATAAATGCTTCAAGTCCCTTGGTTTTCCCAATCCCAGTTGAGCCCTGGGAGGTTCCTAGTGTTTCCCACTGACTTTACTCTGCTTTCATCCTAGTATGCTCTTGTGTGAACGCTTCCTGATGTCTAAGAAAGCCGATAAGCCTCTCCAGCCATTGCCATCTTCTTCCCCAGAAATTGTGAACTGCCTGCACTCAGCAACATCGGGAGCCAGAATGGAGGAATTTCATCCTTGGGGCCTTAGTTGATTTGTAGTGTCTCTCCCCCTGGCCAATTAGAACAAGGTGTGTGGGGAGGGTGTACAAGAAAAGGAACTTGAATACACGGGTCTAAGCATGACCCGTGTGCTTTCCATAAGGGCCACTCCTGCCTCCAAAGTCCAGCCATGGGGCTCTGACTTGCTTCTGGTCTTTTAAGAAACACAAGCTTTGGTCTTCCGACTTGGAGAGGTAAGAGTCTGCCATCCACACTCCAGGCTCTGACTCAGGCCACGAGAGGAGCCGGGCACCACCTCCATCACCCAGGTGCATTGCTGCCACATCAGGGCCATTGTCTGGCTGGGGATCCAGGACAGCTGCACCTGATGCTCTGTGCCCGCTGTCACTCGAGGGTGGTTTCATCCTTACCTCCCTAAACTAGCAACGATGGCATTTTGCGCAGATTCAAAGACAATCCTCATTCATCACCCTCAATTAATCACCCTCAATTAATAACCTATTTTCCTTCAATTTTGTGTGTATGTGTTTGCTCTGATAGCAGAAGTTTAATTCACTAAATAAAGTAGTGAAGGGGAGCCGGGTATTTTGGCTCAGAGAGGTAAGTTGCCACTTGGAATGCCTGCATCCCGTGCCAAAGTGCCTGGTTTGCATTCTGGCGGCTCTGCTTCTGATACAGGATCCTTGAAAGTGGCATATGATGGCTCCAGCATTTGGGGTTCAGCCTCACACGTGGAAGACCCAGATGGAATTCCAGGACCCCAGCTTTGGCCTGGCCCAGGCCCTGCTATTGTTGCATTTGGACAATGAGCCAGCATACAGATGCTTTCTTGTCAGTTTCTGTGTTGCTCTTTCAAGTTACAAAAACCAAGATTATAAAGGAAAGACTGAAATCATCTATAACATAATCCAAAACAGTGACATACATGTTTTCAGTGCTGACCGTGCCGGTTTTCTCTGATGGAACTCAACAATGTAGCCAAGTGCATGACTGTTGACAATTTGTGTAGGATTGCCTACTAATACTTCAACCTTCCGGCTGAAAGGTCAAAAACAAACTGAGCAGGGAGGGCTTCATCCAGGTAACAGCCAACTGCTTGGATAGATCATGTCTCGGGGGGAAGGATAGGTGGGCAAGGTGGCCTGCTGTGCTAAGGGGACTTGGAATTGTGGGAGTAGAATCCCATCGCCAGCTTAGGCCCTCGGAATATGGCCAACTCTTGGACAAATCTCTGAGAAGAGTTCTGCTCTGTATTCCAAATAGGAGAGTCACAAGGCTTCCTTGCAACAGACCAGGAAGGGCACAGGCAGAATTTTCTTCCAGAAACCAAAGGAAGACCAGCTTGAAGTTCTCCTTTCAAAGTGTGATAAGCTGCTGGGTGAGATTTTAACAGAAGAGTTAACTGGTCTCTGCACGAATGTACTCATGAATGGGTTTCTTGGGGTTGGATTCATCATTGGGTGGCAGTAACTGCCACATTCTGTGCTAGGCTATTACAGGCTGTGCCTCCCTACCTTTCTCCCAGAGCCCTCCCCAGCCGCCATGGGAATAAGCTCAAGCTGGTTTGCTCAGGCAGGAGTGATCACATGGAGCAGAGATAAACCATCCCGGCTGAGATGACCCAACAGGCTCCAGCAATCAGCCTCTGAACACACACACACACACACACGCACGGGTCAAGCACAGACGAATCGTACTTATGAGTCCAGCCCAAATTATTGAGAAGCAGAACTGTGAAAAAAAGGAGAAGTTTATCCTCTTGTGCCACTACACGTTGACAGTGAAAACTAATAGATGCATTATCTCAAATCTATTTCTTGAGAAATGCAAAAGAATGAGTCACATCTGTAAAAATTTCATAACTGCTCCCAGCATGTTGTAAACTATCAATATGCTTGTGCTGTCATCTTCATCATCACCATCATCATCGCTATTAAAGCTTTAAGAAGTCCTTAAGGGACCCAGAGCGGTAGCTTAGCAGCTAAAGTATGTGCCTTGCATGTGCTGGGATCCCATATGGGCACCAGTTCTAATTCCAGCAGCCCTGCTTCCCATCCAGCTCCCTACTTGTGGTTTGGGGAAGCAGTTGAGGACGGCCCAAAACCTTGGGACCCTGCACCCGCATGGGAGACCCAGAGGAGGCTCCAGGCTTTTGGCTTCATATCGGCTCAGCTCAGGTTGTTGTGGCTGCTTGGGGAGTGAATCATTGGATGGAAGATCTTCCTCTCTGTCTCTCCTCCTTTCTGTATATCTGATTTTCCAATAAAAGAAAAGAAAGACATCTTCACGGTCCCAGAACATATTTGGAAAAAATACAAAAAGAAAAAGTATCAAATGTTGGCTGGAAGAGGATATTTTGACTTGTATTTTAGGTAAAAATCTGACAATGATAAGTAGATATATCTTTACTGATATGTTAGTTGTAACAATAAGAATAACAGTGCCAATGTGACTGGCATCCTTTAGCATGCAAGAAGTATTTTTGTCAACTAAGAAGGCTTTAACTGTACAAGAATGACTTTTCCCCAGGATGATTAAAATTGTTGGAATTGCTTTAAAATGAGCCTCATTTTGAGTTGCTTTGACCCCTCCCACCTTGGTTTGTGAGGTATTTATGTTGAGATCAGATGGCTTGCAAGCAAAATCAACTCATTTCACTCCCCATGCAGGAAATTAACGGAATCAGCCAGGGTGAGATTGGATGTAACTTCAGAATTGAAAAGCATGGAATCTGTCACCATAGCTCAGTGGCTAAGTCCTCACCTGGCAACAGCCAAGATCCCATGTGGGCAACACTTTGTGTCCTGGCTGCTCCACTTCCCAGCCAGCTCCCTGCTTGTGGTTTGGGAAAGCAGTTGAGGACGGCGCAAAGCCTTGGGACCCTGAACCCACGTGGGAGATCTGGAGGAGGCTTCTGACTCCTGGCTTCGGATCGTCTCAGCTCTGGCCGATGGAGCCACTTGGGGACTGGACCAACCGATCAAAGATCTTTCTCTGTGTGTCTTCTCTCTGTGAATCTGCTTTCCCAATAAAAAGAAAATAAATGTTTTTTAAAAAACTAAAACACAGTGTTTGTTCTTCCTGTGGGAATAAGCATTTAACACATACTTACGCTTGAGATCATTCATAGCAGCAGATTCTAACAATGATGCTTTAGGAACATAACTTTTGTACAACTTGTTAGAGGTGATTTTATACCATCACAGGTACAACAGGAGGCCTGGAGAGCACCAAAGCTTTCTCAGCAGACTATATACCTGACATTGCTGGCAACAACGGGCAGGGTTTCTGCTTGGGACTGCAAAGGACTGCTAGAATCCATGCCATCTTATCAAGCTCTTCACTACAAGTTCTATCTCTAACACCCTCTGGGAGCACAGCAGTTTTCTCCCAGTTTCAGTTTACAAAACATCCTTATGTGTCAGTGTCATTTGCCTCCCACCCCAACTAGCGAGAGAGAAAGATCAGACACAATTGTCTTTTACAAGACAAACAAATGCTAGGATTGACACGCCTAAGGCCACCTGCTTGTTCATTCACACCACTGGACTCAAACCCAGATTTTCCAAATCTTTAAAAATATATATATTCATTGATTTTTTAAAAGGATTTATTTATTTTGATTGGAAAGTCAGATATACAGAGAGGAGGAGAGACAGAGAGGAAGATCTTCCATCCAATGATTCACTCCCCAAGCGGCCATGACGGCTGGAGCTGAGCTAATCCGAAGCCAGGAGCCAGGAGCTTTTTCCAGGTCTCCTACATGGGTACAGGATCCCAAAGCTTCGGTCTGTCTTCAACTGCTTTCCCAGGCCACAAGCAGGGAGCTGGATGGGAAGCAGGGCTGCCGGGATTAGAACCGGTGCCCATATGGGATCCCGGGCATTCAAAGAGAGGACTTTAACCACTACGCTATAGCAATGGGCCATTTGAAAGCCAGAATTGCAATGAGAGAGAGGGAAAGAGAGAGAGGTAGATCTTCCATCTGCTGATTCATTCTTCAATGGCTGCAACGTCCAATGGTGAGCCAGGCCAAAGGCAAGAGTTTCATCATGGTCTCCCTTGTAGGTGACGGGGGACTAGGCACTTGGGAAATCTCCCACTTTTCCAGGCCGTTAGCATGAAGCTGGATCGGAAGTGTGGCTGCTTGGATAGGAACAAGTACCCATGGGAGATGCCAGCACCATAGGGAGTGGCGTTACTTGTTATGCCACGATGACAGTCCTGGATTTCTGATTCTGAGCTCTTTTCATGGCCTATTACCCAGCTCTCTGCAGAACCACTGCATAATGAGGAGACCATGACAAAAGGACAGCTGGGCACATCTGATTTGGAGTACTGGTTTTCTATGTATCAGCCACATGGATTTGGGCAAGACAATCAACCTTTGAAACCTTACCTGGTTACATGTGTTTATGGAAATGGGAAGAAATTGTTCCATATCTCACAGCATTTTAGCTTCATTGCTAGAAGGGTTGAATACACACTCATCATCTCTGCTGTCACGCTCTTGTTACTGCCGTGACCAGCCTGGGTGCAGACTTGGGCAGTGACAGTCACACTGTGAGTTCAGTGTCTGGGATCTCCAGCCATCTCAAGCACATGCCAGCTTCTCGTCAGGCACTTGGCTGACTGGTAACCCTACTGCAAGCAGCAGGGACAGAGGTGCCACCATAAGCTGTGTGTGTCACTGTCTTTCGGGGTTGAGTTAGCAGGTGCATGGGAATGCCACAGAGATTTTTCACCCAGCTGCTGCTGTGTTCTCATCACTAGTGGGAGAAGGTAAGAGTACTTCCAAGAGTTCAGGGAAGCCAGAATCCAAAGATTCATTTACGTTGCTTGAAGTAAAAAAATTTTGAAATCCATCATGCATAGAATGGGGACTTCAACAGTTCAAAGACAATGCAAATTATGAAAAAAAAAACTGTGTATGAATGCTCATCTTCTGATAGGAGCAATTCGGTGTAGCTGTAATAAATTCTTGGACTCCCTTAGAAGACTAAGGATGAAATTAGCTGATGATACTGCGACCAAAAAAAAAAAAAAAAAAACCAGCAGTCACTGGCCAGTGCATGATTCTTGCTGTAACTGTTCTGTAGGTCCCAAAAAAACAAAACCAGTTGGTGTTTGGCGCTGGTTTCATCTCCCTTCTGCACCCTCTCCTCCTACAGTTACCTGTAACTACTGCTGTTACTGCTAACTTCGACATCTTTAACCGGCTTTGAAGTATCCACGAGGACTGTTTGTGAGCACCTGTGTACTCTGTGTGTGTGTGTGTGTGTGTGTGTGTGTGTGTGTATGAACCCATTCTGCGTGGGTATGTTCTTTCCTCTCCACCTTAGAATTTGCATCTCAGGGACTAACATTATGGCATAAGCTGCCACCTGCGACACTAGCATCCCACATGGGCACCAGTTTGTGGCCTGGCTGCTTTACTTATGATCCAATTCCCTGCTAATGGCCTGGGAAAAACAGTGGAAAATAGCCCAACTTTTTGGACCCGTGTGATCCCTACGGGAGACCCAGATGAAGCTCTGGCCATTGCAGTCACCTGGGGAGTGAACCAGTGGATGGAAGCTATCTCGCTGCTTGCAATTTTTTGAAATAAATGAGTGAATCTTTTAAAAAAATGCTCACTTTATTCTACAACCAAACTAATTCCACCTTGTTCTTCAAAAATGATCTCAGACATCAGGTGTATGATGAGTAGTTTTGTGTGTCAATTAGATGACAACCTGAGACATTCCACCAACCATGCTCCTGATATTTCTGGGTGAGAATAGCAGGAGGATCCCAGCCTGATGAGTCCATGGCCCTGCCTAATGTGTGGGGGGCCTCACCTAGTCAGTTGATGGTCGGGTTAGAACTAGGGAACTCAGCCTCCTGTGAACACAGAACCTCCTCTTCCGTGAGGGTCTCAAGCTGGGCATGAGTTTTGTCCTTTGTTTGAGTTCAAATAGCAGCACTGTTTCTTCTGGCCCCTGGCGTCCATGCTGCAGCTCAGCCAGCACTTCTCCTGGTTCTTGGGGTCTTTGGCTTGGTAAGAATGACACCACGGAGACTCCTGGGCCCCCCCTCCCCTTTGCTGACACCAGACCTTGCAACTTGCCAATGGCCATAACTGCAACTTGTCATAAATAGTTCTCTTTATATCTTTATATATAACTTGTCATAAATATTTCTCTTTATATCTGCCTCCACACACTTACATCTAAAGCTATCTATTACCCATATATTCGCTATCATTTATCATGTATTTTATGCATGCGTCTGTCAGCCTACATAGCTATTATTTCTTTATCTATCCTATAGCTACCTTGTATTTATCAATTGCCTTTCTATTTATCTGTCTAGCTATCTAGCTACTTATCTGTCCAGCTGGCTGGCTATTTGTCTGTCATTACCCAGTTATCTATGCATCCATTGTCATCTCTACATCCTCCTATTATCTATCTTTAATCTTTCCACTTATTATCTACTTGTCTATCCACCAATGATCAATAGATCTATCATCTATCTATCTGTCTATCTACCTACTATCATCTATCATCTATCTATCCTATTGGTTCTGCTTCTCAGAAGAGCCCCAGTTCACTCCGGAAGTCTTCCTCTACGTCATCTGTGCCTTCTGCCCTCTCCCCATTTCCGTTGGGGTTAGATCCTCCCTCCTGGTATAATCAGCTCTCAGTTTCCCAGACTGCCCACCATTACAGGGGGCTATGGAGCCTGTCCATTGGTCTGTTGCACCAGCACACTGAGAAGCCTTGGAAGGTGGCAGCTCTGACTCATTCATCTGTGTGAGGTGCTGCTGGCGTGGACTTTTCATGCCCTGCCATCCTCAAATTCGTTCCTGCCTTTGCCAAGCACGGACAGCTCCTTTGGAGTAGCATGTTTGGCTTCATGACTGAGGCTTCCATGCTTCTGCTCTAGTCTGTTTCCAGAGAATGCATTGTGAATTTCTCCACCTGAAGTTCTTACGTTGTACTTGTCCCTAACAGCTCGTGAGACTTGCAAACCTTTCTAGCCTTCATGTGTGACACTGTGACTTTTTCCAAAGGAATAAACTATAAAACAAAGGAGCACATATAAACATAGTGAAAAATAATCTGTATTGAGTAGCTTTTTACATGCATGTGTTTTGGGGTGGCTCACATGTGGAATATACGTAGGCGAGCATGCATGTGTGTTGCTATACATACTGATTTCTTGTCAGCATATTTTAAATGAGTGAACGAATGGAGAAAGGGAAAGCCACACAGACAGAAGGAGAAAGCTCCCGTCCTCTGCTCTACTCCCCAAGTGCCCATGACACCCAGGGGTGGGCTGATGCCAAACCAGGAGCCAGGAACTCCATCCAGGTCTTGAGCCACCACCACTGCCTCTCCCAGGGTGTGCGCTGCCAGGAGGTTAAAGACATGAGAGAAGCCAAGCATTCCAGGTAGATCAGAGGCCTCTCCATTGCTTGAACAAAGCACTCACTCCCTCGCCAGTCCTGGGAAATCCATGTGTGTAGCTTTAGGAATCGCAGGAACTGCCTACGATCACTCACTCTTCAGCATGTCCAGGACTTGCAACCTCGCCCAAATGCACAACTGGATCCCTTCCGGCCCCAGGGTCTCTGAGTGAATTTAGTCCCATCCATCAGAGACTTTCATACCTCCCGTCCCTGTGCGAAGCCTGTGGGAGCCCTGTCCTTCGCCCCTCTCGATAAGACAATCACAGAAAAGCCAACAATCCCTCCTTCTCTCTGGATCTCCCAGAAAGACCCTCTGGTGCAGACAGTGGATGAAAAAGCTATGGAGGGAACCCTTGGCTGGGAGAACTCACGGGGTTGCTACGGCTGCTGGGCAGCCACACTGCCAGTGGGGGCGCTGTAGAGTCAGACACAGAGTGAGTAAACTGGGACCCTCTTGCTCCCAAGGGGGCTTCCCAAGGCTCATCGGATTCTCTCCCAGGAAGTGCTGGGGAGATGGTCACGGACTTGAATGAGGCTGTATTCCCAGAAGGCAAAAACCATTACCATAAGTTTTCTGCTTGAACAGGAAACTTTTTTCTTTTGTTTTCCTTCTTGTGTGTACAAGTGTGTGCAGGACACTCAACTCAGTGATCGGTATGTTAGATAATGAACTAAAAACATGGACTGTTGTATTTGAGAACAAAAGATAGGGGAAGATAGCACCCAAGTGACACTTGTCTTTTTAAAACTTCCTAGACCGACTTTCTTAGAGCAACACAGCAAAGAGTCAGTTGATCAAAAGAAAAAGCTGGAATCCCAAGACCCCAGGGGGAGAAATTTCCAGTTCCCCAGTGGCTGATCTAACATCGAAGAGTAGTAACTCTGAAGATGTTATCCCCTCCTTCAACCAAAACTGTCACTTTTCCCAGTCCTCTCCCATGGGTCACCTGACAATCATGATGGGCTTCTGTTCTTGAGTCCTCCCTCCCGCCAGCAGCAGCACTGCTGTGTCTGCACGCGCAGGGCAGAGATGTTGTGGACATGAGGACATCTGTCTTCTAACACAATTTTATGCTGATTTGTGACCAGTGTTCCTTATCTGTGACTGTTCGTATTAAGCCCCCAGTGGACTTAGAGGGTGAGTTGAAGTATCAGTTTGTTAATACTCAAATATCAGTTTGTTAATACTCAGGCTCTCTGCTTCTTCAGTGGCTCACCAGCACCTTACTGTGTTAAACATCCTGCAGAGAATTCCCCAAACCTCGACATCCAAGAATACACTTATGTGCCAAAAACACAGTTGTATGAACTCAGTTCATGACGTAGACCTCGGGAGTTTGTTAGTTTTATTTTTTTTAAAAAAAGATTTATTTATTTTTATTACAAGGTCAGATATACAGAGAGGAGGAGAGACAGAGAGGAAGATCTTCCATCCGATGATTCACTCCCCAGGTGCCTGCAAGGGCCGGCACTCCGCCAATCCGAAGCTGGGAACCAGGAACCTCTTCCAGGTCTCCCACGTGAGTGCAGGGTTGCAAGGCTTTGGGCCATCCTCAACTACTTTCCCAGGCCACAGGCAGGGAGCTGGATGGGAAGTGGAGCTGCCGGGATTAGAACCAGTGCCAATATGGGAGCCCAGCGCTTTCAAGGCGAGGACTTCAGCTGCTAGGCCACGCCACCAGGCCATTTGTTAATTTTAAATGATGAAGCTGCTGGATGTGAAAATGGTTTGAGATTCTGGCAAATCCTTCTGGAAGGCTTCTGCTCCATTTCCCAGTAGATATGCCAGGAGTTGACAGATGCCCTCCCTGCACCTAGCATGTATGTAACCATTATTTCCAAATAACACTTCTCCTACAAAGTCAAGTTCAGCTCTGGCATGTTCCACTGCAGCTGTAATAGCTGACCTAGGGGAGACCGCCCAATGGATAATCAAATCGGGGGTGAAAGTCTCTGGGTGGGAGTGAGGAGGGATGGGAGGGTACAGCTGTTAAGACATTGCTTGGGATGCCACTGTTATGCCTGTGTAGGAGTCCCAATCCACTTTCCTACAAGGTCTCACTCTGGGAGGCAGCAAGCAAAGCTCAAGGCCTTGAGTCCCCGTCACCCATGGGAGAGACTCAGACTGAGATCCTGGCTCCATGATTCAACTTAGCCCAGCCCCTGGGTGAAGGTGGGAAGTGAACTAGCAGATGGGCGATCTCTCTCTCTCTCTCTGATCTCTTTGCCTTTCAAAACAAAAATAAAATAAGTAAATAAAATCAGACAACAGCATTAAAATGCCCCCCCCCATGGTGGAAAGCAAATGTGCTTCTTGTTTGGAAAGAGGTCCGTCTTTTTATTGTGTAAACATTCATGCCATAAAATGTCGCTGCATTTCAAGTGCTCAAGCTAGCGGCATAAATTACTTTCAGATGTCATGCAATCAAAGCCACTATCTGCTTCCAAGAATCCTTCATCAGCTCACCCCAAGCAGCAGCTCTGCCTCCACCAAGGGCGCTCCCTCCATGTGCTCCTGCAGCCTTGGCTCGGCTCTAGTCGACCCTCTGTCCTTACAGAGCTGCAAGGTCTAGAGTGAATGTTCTGTTTCCGTTGTCACAGTTTTGCTTTTGAAACTTTAGATTGACCCGTGTTCTCCAGCCATCATGAAATATCCCTGGGTATTCAAGTTAAATGAGAAAAAGCAAAGCCCCAGATGGCCTTGGAATAATTACTTTGTACAGATGCTAAAATTTGACAATTAGTAAATATGATACGAAACTGCACTGCACAGTCAGTTAACGCAGGGCTTACTTATTTTGATATTATTATACCTTGTATTCCAGAGTTTTTTGAGGACAGCTTTTGGATGCACACAAGGTTGCAAAATGGGAAACTATTACACTTACTCTAACATTCGGTTGTGGTCCATTACCAAAACCTTCTTTGTGGGACAGGTGCTGTGGCATAGAGAATTAAGCCCCTGCCTGCGACGTCATTATCCCATTGGGGAGTGTTGGCTCGGCTCCCAGCTCTTCTGCTTCCAATCCAACTTCCTGCTAATTCACCTGAGCAGGCAGTGGAAGCAGCTCGGTTGCTTAGGATCCTGCCCCACAAAGGGGGGACCAGGATGGAGCTCCTGGCTTCCTGGTTCTGTCCTGGCTTTTGTGACTATTTGGAGGAGTAAACCAGTAAGTGGAAGACTCACTCTCCCTCCCTCTCTCTCTCTCTCACACACACACGTACACACACACACAAACATGTCTTTGGCTAGGGTTACTTTGCATTTCAAATAAACAGCTGCACATTAATAAACGCCCACAACAAAAACATTCCATTTGTCACATCCGCATGCACTAAGTGTGCATATGTATGTTTGCATAGTTGTATCAAGTCTTGTCACACACGTATCTACATAGTCACATGACCAGCACCACAGTGAGCATAGAGAGCTGGTTTTCATTTTCAAGAAACTCCCACACCCTCCCACCTGATGGCCCAGCCCTTGGGTCTGTCTCCTCTAGCTCCACACTTTCGTCACTTGGAGCATCCCACAGGAATGGTACTGCAGCACCATCGCACCTTTGGAGGTTGGCATTTACCCTCAGACTCCTTAAAGTGCCCTGCTCCTGAGAGGGTGCTCCACATGAACATATGGGCATCCAAGATGAAAACCAAGGTCTACTGAGGCCTTTAGTGGTGTGTGTGTGTGTGTGTGTGTGTACGTGACCTGGGCTACTGAACTTGAACAAAAGAGTGATACATCCAACATCGCGTTGGATATGCGGACTTGTGGTTGAGATCCTTTTCACTCCTCAAGAAGCTAGGAACTCACGCTGCCTGTCTCTGCCATTTCCACTACTTCCCCTTCAGCAAGTCGCCTTCCCACCTGACCACTCCACCACGTCCCCTACCTGTGCCCTCTGCTTGTGTTATCTTACACACCACCAGCAACAGCTCCCTTAGTCTTCACTCTGGAAATATCTCTTGGAAGGACGTTCCTTCCAGCCCTGGGCTGCCCCAATCTCATTGCTGTGTGATTGCCTAGCACGTGAGAAGATAAACCAACTGTGTTTGTCTGGATTTACACTCATTTACAAGTTATGTGTGTGTCCGCCCTCTCTCTACAAATCACCCGGGGACATCAAGATCCTCATATCCCTCCTATCTACAACAAGGGTGCCATCTATGACTGCAGCAAATATTTATTGGTTGGATGGACAGATGTGCACACGATTGGAAAACTACTTCTTGTTCTGCCCCCACCCCCCAAAATGGACTAAGCAAGACAGTGGGGCAGCCCAGAAACCCAAATGGGCACAGTGATTGGGAATGTGCAGACCAGCAAGATGAGGTAGGAAACTGAGAAATCCATCCAGTGCACTGAGCTCCAAACCTCAACACCATGGCAAATGCAGTTGGATCCTGCGCAGGCCCAGTGAGCAGGAGGTCGTTTTATCACCTGAACACCCTGGAGAAGGGAGAACATTGGGAAGGCAGCTCTTTCTCCTGGCTCTGCCCCTGCTGCCTTGTCTAATTTCCTAGTATGAGCACTCCATAGCAGCTGGCAAACCCTCCAGCCCCAGGCCAGCGAGAAGTACAGAGAGAGCTCCATTCCTTGCCAGTGCTGTGCAGGAACGAATCCAGACCCACTCCAGCCTGAAAGTTCACTTGCTTGCAATCCTCTGCTTGGGTCAGGCCCCCTATGGCACAACCAGCCAGCTCACCTGGCCTGAACCTTGCCTGCTTCCACAAGAAATGTGTGCACAGACGGACTGCGAGAGGTGACGGGAAAGGGTTCAGACGTGGCATTGGGGACCAGAAAACAAATCAAATGCATTTTGGTAGCAAAAAAAAAAAAAAGGGGGGGTGTTCTCCATTCAGAAAATTTTAAAAGTGAGGGGAAGCAGGATGTATGTCTGTGTGGGCATTGTGGTGCTGTAGCTTAAGCCACTGCCTGTGATGCTGGCATACTGTCAGAGTGCAGGTTCAAGCCCCAGCAGCTCTGTCTCCAGTGCAGCTCCCTGCTGCTGCACAAGGAAAGGCAGTGTGACATGGTCTAAGTGCTCAGAACCCTGCACCTGTGTGTGAGTTGCAGATGGAGTTCCAGGCTCAGGCTGAGCCCGGACCAGTGTGGCCACTTTGGGGAGGGAATCGATGGATGGAAGAAACTTCTGTTTCTGTTTGTTACTCTCTGTGTGTCACTCTGCTTTTCAAATAAACAAAACAGAAATGTTTTTTTCCCCTCAGGCAAAAAAAAAAAAAGATGAAAAGTTTCTTTCTCCGAAGGAAAGAAAGGAAATGAGATTTTCTACTTCTAATTGAGAACAAAAAAAAAATGAGTTTCTCCAGTGAAATATTTCTGTACCATCCTAATAAATCCAGGGCTGGCCTTTGATGTTAAGGAAATATTTGGCCATCCAGATAATATCTCATTTTTGAAGGATGGAAGTACTGAAATAATAATACCATTCCCATCACTGGGAAAGGTCCCCCGGGGTGCAGGCTGGGGACAGTCTCACTGAAATCATGAGTTTGAATTCCCGGGGAGGTGTAGCATTGAGGCAATCACAATCCCTCTGCAGAAGCGAATTTATCCCATTGGGTTTCAAGGTCATCTGGCATACAGGGTGATGAGGAAGTGGTCGCGGAGGCAGAAGGAGTGAAAATGAGACTCTGGGTTGTTCTTGTCTCATTCTGTCCACTCATCACTTTTACCCACCCAACACTGGATGTCCCTGGAAGGGAAGTGATGTCCAGGGTGCTGAGTCCTAAGGAGGATTTGCTGCTGGCCCCGATCCAGAGCCTGTCTACAAGAAACCGAAGGATAGGAGGGAAAACGGTGTCCAGACAACTGCGTAAACCACATGGAGAACCAGCTGCAAGCTAGCTACAGGTCACAAGCAAGATGTTGTTAAAAACCCGGAAAAGGTAGAAATTCGAAAGAGAAAAGGCACTTAATCAAGCAATTGTCTGTGGGAGAGGTGACATTTGCAATGATCCTTGAAGATGGGTAGGGTTTGGCTAGGAGGAGTCTCAGCTGAAGAGAAATTTACTTTCCAACGTAGACATCCATTTACAAACTCATGAGGCATGAAAGCCAAGTGGGAGTGATCCATTCTGAAAGGGGCGGAGAAGATCCTGTAGGTGCTTTGCTCCATAATCCATTGTAATATCAGCTCTTGTTCAACAGACCACAGATCAATACTGTACACGCTTTCTATCCAGCAAAACCCTAGCTCCAGCAGACATAAATGCCTGCATTGTGGAGTCAGCGTGGCTTGAAACCAGGAGCAGACTCAGGGACCCACGGCTTCTTTCCACCACTGCTGGGCCTCAGGGGCACACAGCCTCATCCCATTGCTGCTGCTTCTCCTCCCCGCTTCTCCCATATGATGTGTATCCTGTGATTTTCAGCATCCTGAGGCTGTGATGGTAGCAGCAGGAGTGGACTCTGGGAGACAATTGGCCCATATTTTAGTCATTTACTCCTCTCCCCCTTGACTTCAAGAGTTAAACAATAGCATGCATAGAAAGACTTTAAGAATCCTGTTTGGGCACCTAGCAGGCCAGTTGTATTATGATACAGGACTAGTGGCAGCTGAGCAGCAGTCTGCATCTGCATTATACATTACTGACCAAACTCTGAGGATGAGGCCAATTCCTTGTGTTCCAAGTCAACTTTTCGTCACTGTAAGTTTAACTACTTATGAAGGAAGAAGGTGGTTTTGCAGGGGCAGTGCTCAGGGATTCAGAGGTTCACAGTTCAAAATCAGGTGTTGTCTTGCCCCTGGGTTCTGAGGAGGGTGGTGGGTGGGTGGAGAGGGTGTCCCATGGCCTGCCAGAAAGCAGAGGGGTGGGGCAGGGGTTAATGTCTCCACACCTATGTGGTCTCTTTAGGAAGCCATCATAGTCTACTTTGGGGATCCTCATTCCAAGCTACTTAACCCGATCCAATAACTTCCCAAACCCTCCAACTGGACCTGGATCCATTAACCACTAATGTGAGGCTTTGGGGACCAAGCTTCTTTTAACACAGGGACTTTTGTGGAAACCCAATCTGATGTCCGAACCAGGTCACAGACCCCAAAGATCACCCAAGCCCAAGAGACAAAATCCCACCACTAGGTGACTTGGACTGTAAAGAAGACCAGTATGGATCTGAACAAGCGCTCTTCATTTGACCTTGCAGCTGGAGTAAGGGCTAGGGACGGTCATGTGGAGAGATGGGCTAGAAAACAACACTCAGATCAACCACAAGGAGTAGGATCCGTTCTCCTTCTCTTCTCCTCGCCGCCGTGGAAAATAACCCCTTCTCCAGTTGACGTTTAGCTCTTAACTCCCCCGGCGAGGATTCATCTCACTCCCCATTGGAAGCTGCTCCTTCCAGCACTGCCAACGGCATCCCATGATTTCTGGCTTTTGGATAAAATGAAAAGTCCCCCAGGTTCTTTACATTATGTTTTTTTTTTAATTTTTTTAATTTTCCATCCTAGATATCTTATTCACCCACTGGAGTTGTGGAAGGTGAATTCCCAGGGGTTTTGGTCCCTCCCGCACCCCGAGTCACTCTCTTTAACAATCTATTTTCACTGGAATTTTAACACCTTCCTTGAAACAAGAAGCTGCACCACTTCACACCAGACCTTTTGGAATCTATAAATGTCTCAGCCCACATCCTCCTTGGGGTTCACTTCCTCTTATGAGAATGGGATAAAATACACGGTTGACCCAGAAAGGGTCATGCCGAATGGAACACGGCACTTTTGCTTAAAAGGCAGCTATCTCATTACTCAGACCCCCTCACCTCTGGCCTAGCCTAATGCCATAATTACTCTCTAAATTTCCCTTTATTTAACATCATTCATTCTGTCTTCTTTTGTTACCATGATTTAACTAACTACACAGACCAAATACAATGCCAGAGGCTAAAGGAGGCATGAATCCTACTTGTGGAAACCTGCTTTTAATTTAGCGCTAGGGGCCGGTTTCCTAGAAATTGCCACATTTTAAAGAAAATGGATTTTTCTTCTTTGTGTCAAGAGCTGGTTGATCTAATTAGAATCCATTTAATCTAATAATGAGGAATTTGAGTGCTGTCTTCAAAATGAACATTTCAGTCCCAAAGCCCTAATGATCAGATGTGGATTCTTGCGAGCCCAAGTCAGAAATTAAATCCTTGGCTCCCACAAACACTTTCTCTACTCTCATGAAGATGTGTTAAAAGGTATGAAGGAGAGAGGAGAAAACAGAGCTACAGTAGCCAGTGAATCGACTATGATGAATTAATTTCCTTCTAAACAGATCCCGAACTACGAAAACAACCAAAAAGCTGGGGGAGCTCTTCATCCCTGGAAATTCTGTGAGAATTAGGGGCATGATGGGTTTTTTCCACGCCTTGTGCTTCCCAATGGGCTGCACGCAGGGTTGGGGCTCAGCAGTGAATGCTTGGAGAATATGGACTGACCAAACCTTACTTGGCGCACAGTTAGTGGAGCATTAAGCCTTTGGCTATAAAATGTGATGTCTCAAGAGTTAAGAAAGAGAGAGAGAGAAAGAAGGAAAGAGAATGAAAGAAAGACAAAAAAAGAAGGGGAAAGAAAGAAAAAGAAAGAAAGAAAAGAGAAAAGGAGGAAGGAAGGAAAAGTAGGAAGAAAGGGAGAGAGATTGGGGGATATCATAAGAGTTGTTCTCTAGGAACTACTTTGAATCTGTTCTCTTATTAACATCACATTAGTAAGAAAACAATGGAGTGAAAAATAGGAACCCTTGCAAATGTGAAGTTAAAAGGCTGATCCACGGGGAACACAGTGGAAGTAACGCGAGAGGGAGACAGCTTCCCACCAGGTTCTCTGATTCCCGCAGCAGGTGTTGGACACAGGTGCATTGAGTGAGTGACTCTGAAGCCAACGTGCCACTCCCTGCTGGGTGACTGACCTTGGTTCAGGTTGGCTGCAAGCTACATGGAGACACCGTACTCATCAGATGCTCAACACAACTGAACAGGACACTGATCCTGGGATACAGTGGTGCTGGCTCAAGACACTGCGCTCCTGCCACTCACGTGGGAGATCTCCACAGAGCCCAGCAAGCATTTGCGGGGATGAACTAAAGGATGGGATCTTTCTCCTCTTTACTTATGTATCAAACATATGTGCAGAAACCCGGAAAGAGAAGGACAGATAGCTTCCCATCCAGCTCCCTGCTTGTGGCCTGGGAAAGCAGACGAAGATAGCCTAAAGCCTTGGGACCCTACACCTGCATGGGAGACCCGGAAGAAGCTCCTGGTTCCCGGTTTCAGATGGGCTCAGCTCAGGTTATTGTGGCCACTTGGGGAGTGAAGCAGATGATGGCAGATCTCTCTTTTCCCTCTCCCTCTTCTTCTCTCTGTAGATCCAGTATAAACACATTATTTAAACACATTATAAACACATTATTTGCATCATAAAAAGACATCTTTCAAACCCCTTCTCAGGAAAATGAGCTACTTTTCATTTTCTCCTTGTCTAGGGACTGAACCCTTCCATTCCTAGAATTTCGCTTTCTCTGATCATTACTAAAATGCTCAAAGAAATCCTCAGTACCTGCAAATTCCAGATGCTTGTGAGATACTTGAAAGGCGCCTTGTGTCAAGCTGGCCACGTTATCACCTCAAGACAGGATGCTGAGCATCACCGCTGATAGGGGCTGGGGCCATCACAAGCTTCCTACCTTCAAAGAACATGCTTTATTTCACTGTCTATCTTTTATTATTGTTATTGTTAATTACATTGCCTTATGTGACACAGTTCATAGGCTCTGGGATTTCCCCCAACCCCTCCCCGTGCCTACCCCCCATGGTGGATTCCTCCACCTTGTTGCAGTATTATAGTTCAAATTCAGTTGAAATTCTTTCATTGCAAGCATATACTAAGCATAGAGTCCAGCATCTTATTGTCCAGATAAATTCAACGGTTTCTTGGGGAGACCATCTCTATCTGAAGGTAGAGCTGGCAGAATAACATCCCGATCAATTAAAAGCCCCAACATAACATCAACAACAATTTACAACATTACGGAATTAATTGACATGGTATTGAGTAACCAATATGTTAAAAAATGCAAGTTCTTAACCACCTCCTGTGACTACTTCATTGACATTTCAATTTTAGTTTATATACAACCAGCTTCTATACACCTTAAAATGGCTATAGGGTACTATTCAGTTGTCTATCTTTTTAAGCAAGATTATTTATTTAGTTATTGGAAGGGCAGAGGTCCAGAGAGAGAGAGAGGCGGGTATCTTTCATTTACTGATTCATTCCCCAAATGACTATAGAGACTGGCATTGGGCCAGGCTAAAGCCAGGAGTCAAGAACTCCATCCAGGGCTTCCACAAAAGAGGCAAAAGCCCAAGCACTTGGGCCACGCTCCACTGCTCTCCCATGTACGTTAGCAGGGAGCTGCGTAAGAAGTGGAGCAGCTGGGACATGAACCATTGCCTACATGAGATGCCAGAGCATCAGACAGTAGATTAACCTACTATGGCACAACTCTGACCCCACAACCCGTTTTCAAAACGAAGCAAAGAGAAACAGCAGGTGCACCAATCATCCTCAGCCTTGTCGGCTTGCTTGTTGGTTTTGATGTGCTGAACTGTGTTGCCTTCTGCCCGTGATGAGGACGCTCATGTTGTGATGACTTATATAAAAGAAAAAGATTTATTTATTTATTGAAAAGTCAGATATACAGACAGGAGGAGAGACAGAGAGGGAGACCTTCCATCTGCTGATTCACTCCCCAAGTGGTAGTAACGGCCGGAGCTCAGCTGAACCAAACCCAGAAGTCAGAAGCTTCTTCCGGGTCTCCCACACAGGTGCAAGGTCCCAAGGCCTTGGGCCGTCCTCGACTGCTTTCCCAGGCCACAAGCAGGGAGCTGGATGGGAAGCGGGGATGCCGGGATTAGAACCGGCACCCATATGCAATCCCAGCGTGTGCAGGGCGAGGGCTTTAGACACTAGGCTACCGCACCTGGCCCATGTCGTGATGACTTTGAATTTGGATTTCGCCACCTCGTGCCACCCACTGAATCGTGCCTGATTTCTAAGCTGCAAGTGTCAGCCCAGGTGCAAAGTTCAGGAGCTGGAAAAGAACCCTTTCATCCTTTGGGAGACAGCACCTGCTTTGTTCACCCAACTAGTCTCAGTAAAATAAATAAATAAATAAATAAATAAATAAATAAATAAATAAATAAAATTGAAAAATTCTACAGTCTTATGGGAGAGGGTGCAGTTTTTCTACAGCCATCCCAGGAAGTGATCTGGCCATGTAAGAGAAGTTTAAATGCCTTGCCCTTTGACCCAGGAAAAAATTACAAATATGGATCTGGAAGAAGATTCATCAATCATCACAACTTCTTATGAAGACCAGCACTCTGACAACGACCCAAAAAGAGAATATTCATGAGAAAAAGAACACAGGAATCCTGTGCATTTTTTAAGAGTCATTTATTTTTACTTTAGAGGCAGATTTACAGAGAGAAGAAGAGTCAGCGAAATAAAGATCTTTCATCTGCTGTTTCGCTCCACAAATGGCCACAATAGTTGGGACAAGGACAGGCTGAAGCTCTACCCAGGTCTCCCACGTGGGTCACAGGGGCTCGAGCCCTTGGGCCCCGCAGGTTAAGCATTTGCCTGTGATCCTAGCATCCAGTTGGATCCTGGCTGTTCCATTTCTGTTAATGTGCCTGCGGAAGGAACAGAAGATGGCTCAAGTGCTTGGGTGCCTGCCATCCATGTGGGAGACCCAAATGAAACTCCTGGCATCCTGGGCTCAGGCCTCGTCCAGGCCTGGCCCTTGCAGCCATCCGGGGGAGTGAACCAGGGATGTGTGATGGAGCAGATGAGGGGGCAGTTAGAGTGGCAGCCCTGAGGGTTTCCAGCCAGTGATGTGGAGGACTGGAGGAGAAAGAGGGAGTTACTACTACTCAGCCATGGACCTGTCTGCTGACTTGTGCCTCCAGGAGTTCAGCTGCCGGGAAAGGGCCTTAGAAAGGAGCTTGCTAGAAGTCTCCAGAGAAAGCTGAAAGCTGAAGGAGCAGGCGCAGCCTTCTCCAACCACACGATTCTAAGCCGGGTACTGCTGTGCTCCGAGAACTCCCGTTCTTCCAGGAGCTTGTGCAGGGCACTTGGCGGTTGCTGTTGACTCATGGGAAATGACTGGTACTAACTTGGGCTTGGTGCTGTGGCACAGTGGCTTAAATTGCTACTTGGGTTGCTCACGTTCCGTATCAGAACACTGATCTGAGTCCTGCCTGCCCTGCTTCCAATCAATCCAACTCCCTGCCAATGTGCCTGAGAAAGCAACAGATGATGGCTCAAATGCTTGGGCACCTGCCACCCACATGCAAGACCCAGATAGAGTTCCAGCTCCTGGCTTTGGTCTGGCCCAGACCCAGCTGTTGTGGCCATTTAGAGGCGTAAGCCAGCAGAGAGATGTTCCTCTGTCCTTCTCTTCCCCTCTCTCTGTCACTCTTGGTTTCAAATATGTGACTAAGTCTTTGTAAAAGTTGATGGGAGAGGTAGCCACAAGCAGCCACCGCAACAACAACGACAACAGTTGAGAGCTGTCCTCTGCCCCTCTGTTGCCAGAGAACACCCATACAGCCTGGGACCACTGCAATTAATTTGTCTATCGGAAGGCAGAGGGACAGAGAACGAGACGGAGAGAGCTTCCATCTGCTGGCTCACTCCCCAAATGGCCACAACGGAGAAGTCTGGGACAGGGTAAAGCCACGAGCAGGAGTTTCCTCCAGATCTGCCACTTGGGTGCAGGAGCCCAAACACTTGAGTCATCTTTCGCCCCTCTTTTCTGGCATGTTAGCAGACAGTGGATTAGAAATGGAACAATCAGGACTCGAACCATCGTATATATGGGATCCTGGCAGTGCAGGCAGGGACTTAACTAGCTACACCACAATGCCATCTTCCTCTTTCTTCTTCCTGCTCACAGTCCATCCTCTGGGTTGGGATTTGCTGTTTCCACTTGGCAAGTGGAAAAAAGGAAACTGTAGCAGAATGTTGGAGTCCTCGTTACAGTGACACCTCACCATAGACAGGCTGTGGCTTCAATGCGCCCAGCAGGCGTGCTGGGCCTTCTGTTTTCTAGTCAAAACTGTCACAGAAAGGAAGCCGATACTCAGAGGCTGGGCCCTTTCAAGGCTTGTCTTTCAGAATGTGGTGTCCCCAGAATAGAACCAAAGCCAAGCAGCCAGGCTGGCTCCGGCCGTGTGACCATCACACAGCATCTTAGGGGAGGCTTGTTGATGATCCTGGGGCTTCCTAGCCACCCGCCAAGAACATGCTGCTGTGTGGCTGGGGGTCTTCTGCCTTCTCCACACCTCCTGTCTCACAGCTCCTATCCTTATCCTTGAGATAAGCAGCCCAGGACCTGCCAGGAACCAGCGCCGGTGATCCCAGATAAAGCATCTATAATCCACTTTCCCATGTCCAGAATATCAAGAAACACATTTTAGGAAACTTAAAAAATCACCTCATTGAGATAAAGGAGCCTAAAAATATCCACGACCTGTCCCTGCACATGCCTGTGTGACAGGCAGACGCGTCTCACTGTCAGCGTCGGCTGATGCTGAGCTTGCGGGACCTCAGGAGGACAGCTCAGAGGTGGCTCTCTCTTCAGCCGCCACCGCCCTGGACCCCAGGGGCAGTCCCCGGGCTGCAGGTGGAGGATACACACTAGGCCACAATGATCCAGCGCCGGAAACGTGCACCCGTGACAGGAAGGAAACCGGGGTGCAGGCTTCTGCCACAGTGGTGAGATGAGGTCTGGGTGATGGCTCTGCTCTGAGTCCAGCGTCCGGCTGACACGCACCTTGGCAGGTAGCAGGTGATGGCTCAAGACCTGGCACCCTCAGCACCCACCAGGGAGACCCAGTTGGGGTTCGTGACTCCTGGCCATTTGGGGGGGGGCAGTGAAACAGATCCACCTCCATAGCTGCAGCTACCTCTGTCTGTCTCGATTTATCCTCCTGAATTCCGTCTCTCCACCTTCCAAAGAAAGAGAAAACTCATTCACAGGTGAGCACCACAGAGACAATCAACATCGTCAGCCGTTTTCAGAGCGGTTACGTAAACATTGCAATATGCTCCATACATGTTGATTCCCTGTTGGTTCCTGGAGCCACACGGATATTAAAATTTGATGGTGATTTGATTAGAGAATAATGACAAGGGAAAGAAGTCCCAGCTGGACATGTTTTAGTGCAGATGTAAGATTTTCTGTTTTTTTTCTTTCCCAGTATTTTTGATCTGAGGTTGGTTGAATCAGAGGATGTGGCATTTGTGGATTTGGAAGGCTGACTCTAGCTCGGTTTGCTAAAATTATTATTAAAAGCTGACAAACAACACGGCCATGATCTAGATTTGGTCAGACGGCCCTTGTGTGCTTAACTACATAAGAGGATCTTGATTGGAGAGGAGAATAATTGGGCCTGGGAATGGCCACGCCCCTGTGCCAGTCTTGGCTGGTGAATTCCAAGGCCTGAAGCCGCATGTCATGACCGAGGGGCAGGATGGGAGTGCTGTGGGCGGAGTTCATCTTCTGAATGCTTTTGGGAACTCACTACCAAGTGCATTACTTGTTGGTGAGCCTCTAGGCAGAGGAATTAAAACTTAAAAAAAAATTTATATATATATATATATATATATATATATATATATATATATATATATATATATATCTCCACAGTGGAGACCAGATCAAATCAAAGGCAGCTGAGCTTGGTCAGTGGCACAGAGGGTAAATATTATTTCATGGCTCCAACAGATCTCTAGGCTGCCTGGCCAAGACTTGTTGATAAGGCACTTTCATGTTTCCTACACCCACACCCCACCGCACTCCCAACCCGGGAGGGCCCATAGTGAGATTTTAATCAGCAGAAAGCAAAATTGATCCTGGGCACAGTGCAGGGATTTGGGATGTCCATGAGCATCACCAACTAGGGCCAGCTCACCACCAGGAGGGTGAAATGGCGGCGAACAGTCTTTCTGCATCGGTGGGTTGGGGGTACTTCCTGAGCACGGTATACTTTTCCAACCCCATTACTTCCAGAGGGATGACTTCAGGGAGTGCCTCAGTGGTGACAGAGCAGCAAAGGAACTGCCCTCGCATCGGCGTGGAGCTCTAAGTGCAAGGACCCAACGCCCAGACGTGTTCAAGCTCTCAGGAGCTCACACAAGGCCATTCAGCAGGCGGGTGCGGTGTGCCAGACACCCTTGGGCCCCCTTGGGCAGATACTCTCTGTGGTTTTGAAAGAATAATTCCTTTATTTGGAAGATGAGAAAGGGAGAGAGAGGGAGATGTTCAATTCACTGGTTCACTCATCAGGTAGCCAGAACCATCAGGATGGGGCCAGACTGAAGCCTAAGCCAAAAGCTTCATCCGGGTCTCGCGTGTGGGTGCAGGGGCCCCAAGCACGAGAGTGACCCATCCTCTGCTGCTGCTGTCCCAGGCACCTTACTGGGGAGCTGGATTGGAAGTGGAGCAGCTGGCATCCAAACTAGTGCCCGTCAGGGATACTGGCATTGCAGGTGTCGGCTTTACCCACTGTGCCATAGCACCAGCATCTTGAGACTTGCCAGAGAGGATTTTGGAAAGTCTATGGAAAATGAAATTTAAAGATCAGTTTCTTCATGGTACAAACGTTTGGAAATCTGTGAACAATTTTTTAGACCATGTCTTGTCTGTGACATTTCTGAAGCTCTCTCACGGGCATGGATTTCAACACAGGGTATCTGGATACACAGATCTTCTAACGCCATCTTTCAGAACCTTTCCCATGAGTCCCGTGAGGGGGGGCCCTGTCTGGCTGCTTCCAGAGACTTCCCCATCACTAGACACAGAATACTGCAGGCAAGGTGAGGGCAGCCCACGGTGAAGTTTTATCTTTTCAAAGAGAAAGCGAGATGACATTGTCATAGTGCTTTTCCCCAGAGATGGCGTCATTTTGAAATAAGGATAACTATATAAAGAAAAACAGCTGTGGGCTCCCCAGCAGGAAGATTTAGAAGAAACATTTCGCTTCCTCTTATTCTCCGTCATGAGCGGATAACGGTCTGTTCTCAGCACTGGGTCCCTGATTACATACTGAAGAACACAAGGTAAAAATAAAATGAAAATAACTGCCCCAAATTGCTTAACTGAACTCTGTGGCTTGGCACGCAAGCCAGGGCTGATGTCTAAAAACTTATTTTTGAAAGAAAACTCATTTCGCGGAGGGAGAAACCACTGCACACTGTCCTTCCTCTGCCAACTTCAGCTCTTGACCCAAGCAGCTGCCCAACAACAGATATTTCAGGCCTCACCAGAACGGAGGCGCAGCCTCGTGCTGCGCAGGTGCACGCATGCTCCAACACACACCCCTCAGACAGGCTCCGGCACCCGAGACGGAGGTAGGAGGCGCCTGCAGGTGCATTGCAGGTGTAGCCCCACCGCCTCCCAGGAACCAGAGCAGCCCTGGGCACACTCAGCGTCCTCTCCCGAGGAGGCAGTGAGGTCGGCCACCCCACGTGCCCAGGGTGACTGGGTGAGGGCAGTGCTTAGGGAGGGGGGGCATGGGGCTTCTCTTTGACCGTGACCCTGTAAATACAGGAGTGCAGGACCCATGGCCCGGGTCCTGCTTGCGGAATCTTTGGTGCCCAGCACGGAGATGACCTGCTTCCATCGTCGCTGTGGCACTTATTGTCTTGCGGTTCTGGTTCCTGTGAGAGACACACCTCTTGGATGTAATTTTCTTCAAGGTCCTTCCTTGTGACAAAATCTGAAAATAGCACGTGGCTTGAGGGAAGGCATTTTCACAATGACAGCAGTTTCATGGAATCCCTCCTCCCAACCAACACAGCCTGATAACCCTTCAGTTACTGCCCAAAGGGCCCTGAGATTCACAGAAACAAACCAAAATGCTGGGTTCCCCAACTGTGAGGTGCTCCATGGCTGTGGGGAAGAGAGAGACTAGGAAGAAAAACGGAGACTTCAGGAGGAAAGAAGGGTGTAAGGCTGAAAAAACACACCAGCCACTAAAACAACACACAGAGCCTGGGGCAAGTCCCGGCTCCAGCTCCTGGCTCTGGCTTCCTCCTAATGAGCTCCCAGGGAGGCAGAGGGTGACCGCCCAGGTAATGGCTCTCTGCCACTCATGTAAGACACCCACATTGAGTTCCTAGCTCCATGACAGGCATGGCGTGGACTAAACCCGCTGATAGAGATCTCTCTCTCCTCAAATCAATAATTCACACAGTAATGATCTAATAGAATACAGACCAGCAAGCTAGAGTTCCATGCATGAAGCATAACTTTTAATAGCATATGTCACTTGAGACTTGATGCGCACAGCAGGTGCCAACTCATGGTCACGTGTGTAACTGCATGTATGGCAAAGACCACAAGGACTGACATGCACTGATAGTTGAAGTCGCTCGAGGCCTGTGGTGCCCACTACTTGCTGCTGGGCCCACAGGGAGCACCAGGGCATGCCTGGAGATGTATTTCCTTGGTGCCGCTGGGGTTGGGTGCTCCTGGTGGCGATGGAAAGCAGCCAGCGCTCAGGAAGTTCTTGCACCCACCCTTTAAGAATTACTGAGCCTCAAATGCCAGTGACCTAGAGGAAACATGGTCTGGAACCAGGGCTGAAAAACGAAAGGTATGGCACTGTGAGTCATCTCAGACTTGCCACTGCCCTCAGAGATAACATGTTTGTGTTGACATCTGTCGGCCCATCTAACTCCCACTGGTCACCCCCATCCAAAGGACAATTTAAAGAAGAGAAGAGAAGAGAAGAGAAGAGAAGAGAAGAGAAGAGAAGAGAAGAGAAGAGAAGAGAAGAGAAGGAAAGAAAAGAAAGAAAGAAAGAAAGAAAGAAAGAAAGAAAGAAAGAAAGAAAGAAAGAAAGAAAGAAAGAAAGAAAGAACCACCAGCTATGACTCCCTGAGTTTGTAACCAGCAGCATTTCGGTCTTGAAGATACAGATCTACAGAAGCTGTTCTGCCAAGGCCTTCTCAGACTTTTCTAGGAAGAGACAACACACCGCTGAAATCACACCAGGAGAGTCCTCCCAGGCCCGTCAGAGCACACGAGCCTGCGCCGGCGGACAGTGCAGAGCTCCACTCCTGCGGCCTCTACCCAGATTGGCCCTGAGGAGATGGGAAGGCACCTCTTAGCTAGGAGAGCTTGGTAAGCAACGGCAAGCTGGAATGTTCTAGATCAACCTGTTGCTATTTTCAGATGGACGTTTGAAGCATGCACTTCGTCCTTGTGGAAAATTTCCTTCTCCCACCAAACCCACCAGGCGTTCCTCCATTTCCTTCCGCTTGGCCGCCTCTGGAGGTACCTGGCGGTGGTCGCTGCGCTTCGGTGAGATTCCCCAAGCATCCCATGCATGCTACAAGGTCAGACCTCAAGGTCAGACCTGGCGCGGAAGCAAGCAGCCTCGCTCAGGAGTGCCACCTGCTGGAGAGAGAAGGGCGGCGGAAAGTGGAGCGCAAGCCGGGATCCCCGGGGCTGCTGCCGCCAGGGCTGGCTCGCCCGCAGCACCTGCGCTCTGGCTGAACCGAATCGGTTCCGCTTAGTCTTAGAATCATTCCAGATCAGCTGTCCAAACAACGGTGTGAACTCTAACCGGTGATCCAGAACGAGAATAGAAACCAGCGCTCGTTTTTGTGGTTAGGCTAGGTGAACCGCAGGGGGGTTGCTGGGAGCTGGAAGCGGCTGGCCACTGGCCTGCGGCGGCGAAACGGCACTGCGTGCTCCCCGCATGCCCGCTGATGGAAACCCAGTGCTTTTTCCTTAGGTGTTCTATCAAGGTCCCCAACAGAGTCCGTCTAGGATCAGCATGAACTCATCCAGGGATCTGAACATTAATGTTATTTATTACTTCATTAAATTTTTATAATGTATTTATATCATTGTGATAAAATTATTATTATGTATTTATAAGTTCCCTATTTCCAATTAGAGCTCTCTTTTTTTAAAAGATTTATTTTATTTTTATTACAAAGTCAGATATACTGAGAGGAGGAGAGATAGAGAGGAAGTGGAGCTGCCAGGATTAGAACCAGCAGCCATATGGGATCAAGGCGAGGACCTTAGCCACTAGGCCACGCTGCCGAGCCCTAGAGCTCTCTTTTAGAACCCCTATGCTGAGGGGCTCCCAGCCTCCATATGGGTGCCAGTTCATGTCCTGGCTGCTCATAGGAGACCCAGAAGAAGCTCCTGACTCCTGGCTTTGGACTGGCTCAGCTCCAACCACTGTGGCCATTTGGAGGGTGAACCAGCAGGTGAATGATTCTTTCTGTGGTGTCTCTGTCCTTCCCTTGAAAGTCAGTAATTCTGACTTTCAAGTAAAATAAATAAGTCGTTTAAAAAAGAGCAAGAAAGAAATTCCACTTGGGCACGTTTTGAAGTCAAAGCTTCTGCAGGCCTACCCAGAAACAGAACAGAGTCGAAATGGGCAAAAGTGTGGCCCTGAAGCCATCATTTCCTTTTTTGGGGGGTTGGGAAGGTGGGGGCAGAAATGAGCCGGGCTCCAGCCACTTTCATTGAATTAGCCATAATTACAGTTATTATCTGGGGTGTTCGCACCGCTTGCAAGGGTCTTGACTTTTTGGAATCATCTGCTGAGATAGTCATTGTACCCATTTTCCAGTCGAAGGAACTAAGGCATGGCATAGAAGCTGCTTTCAGCCCTAGGTCATGGCTTGGTTCCAGCAGGGAACTCTCAGCCCGTCCTTGTCTCCTGAACATGGAGGGGCACATCCGGGGCAGGGATGGGGTGGAGGTTGGGGTGTAGCACATCCAGGGGCAGGGATGGGGGTTGGAGGTTGGGGATGGAGCATTCAGGGGCAGGGATGGGGGGTGGAGGTTAGGGTGTGGAGCGTCCAGGGGCAGGGATGGGGGGTGGAGGTTGGGGATGGAGCATTCAGGGGCAGGGATGGGGGGTGGAGGTTGGGGTGTGGAGCATCCAGGGGCAGGGATGGGGGGTGGAGGTTAGGGTGTGGAGCGTCCAGGGGCAGGGATGGGGGGTGGAGGTTGGGGATGGAGCATTCAGGGGCAGGGATGAGGGGTGGAGGTTGGGGTGTGGCACATCCATGGGCAGGGATGGGGGTGGAGGTTGGTTGTGGAGCATTCAGGGGCAGGGATGAGGGGTGGAGGTCGGGATGGACTTGCTTCATCGTGGATGGGCTCCCCTCTCTGGTGGTACCCTGATAAGAAACATCAGAACCACCCACATTCCCTCCAATGAATGTAAATGACACCTTAGGATTGTAAATGGCTCTGCTGGCCACCAACAAATTGAATTCTCATAATTGTAAGTTCAGCCATGAGAAGAGTCCAGTCATTGGGCATTGGGAGTGTGGAGGAATGCATTCTGGGATCTCATTCTTTGGTTTTCTTTCTCCCCCAAAACAGCATCCGGCCAGAGTGAACCTCAAATGTAAAGAAATACCACAAAGAATGCGTTTTCTGTTCCCTGCCTTCGTGCCTCCTTGAAGCCCCATTCACTGCCTCTCGGGCCAGCCCCTGCTTGCAACAATCCGGCCACTGTCCCTGAGACTTGGCAAGCGCCTCTGACAGAACCAACAGCAAGGGAAATGTTTTCACAGCCCTGTTAATACGGCAACAGAGCTTTATTGTTGTCCAACAGACCCTTAAAGCGAAGCCGCTCCACCGCCTGCTGACCCACCTGCTCTGGCCCAAGCTGTTCCAAGCCCCGAAGACCAGCACTCCCAAGGAGAGTTTGAGCCGCACTTCAGCCTCCGGGAGACTGGACTGGTCTGGATCCTTCACTCAGGATCTCTGACCCTGGGGCCAAAGTGCTTTGTATTGTTAAAATCTAATGTGCCCAGCGTGTTGCTTGGTGCCCAGGCAACGCCCAATAAACGGCATTGCTTTTTTAACGTCTGCTCCTTTTTTGCCCTCCGAGCTGCTGTGTTGTGGGGCAGATTTTATAGAGTTTGACATGATTTCTATGCTTGCAAATGCCACCCAGATCAAATTTGGAACATCTCTGACACCAGGGGCCTCCTTCAGGCCCCTTTCTCGTGATACCTGCACCCCGCTCCGAGAAAGCAGTCTTGCCTTAGTCTACGGCTGTTCTACCATTAGAATCTTCTTGAACCTGCCGGAAATGCCACCCCGCAGCTCTGCATCTGTAGGCTGCCCTGTTCTACCAGCCGGCATCCTGCAGGGAGGCCACATCAGCACGTTGGTCCCTCTGGGCTGTTGGCAGTCCAGGGCAAACAAAGCTGGGAAGTCCAGGGAAAACAAAGCCACTGATGAGTTTCTTGGATGTGTCTTATGATTCTTCTTCTTCTTCTTTTTTTAATCAGGTTGGAGTGCAAAGTCTGTTTCCCTCATTTTTGGATTAACTGTGCTCTCTTCCGCACTTCTGTGTTGGATATACCCAAACGCTGGCTACGGTGACTTCTCATTTGTTTTACTCTGCCTTTCAAATTATCTATCTATCTATCTATCTATCTATCTATCTATCTATCTATCTATCATCTATCTATATATATCTCCCATCCCTGCCCCTGGATACTCCATTGTTCCACTCCCCAACCTCCACCCCACCCCGAGCTATGCAGAGTTCAATATATATATATAAACTCTTTTGCAAAAATATGTAAGGGGGGTTGTCCCCCAAAGTCAATGCTAGTGCTAGAGACCCAGGATTGAACATGTACATGGCAACAACAGAAGCTCAGGTAGAATTCCATAGGATGCCCAGCACCAACCCGCAGGAGTCGTCTCTCCAGTCCCACGTACGCCATCTGGCCAAAGCCCCAACTCCTCCAGCAGGCAGCCGAGCACCGATCAACGTGGCAGTGTGGAGTTGGAGTCTCACGCTCAGAGCCTACAACACACCATGTCAAGCCATGGACACACATTTTTTCAAAGAAGTATTATTTTTTAAAAGATTTATTTTTATTGCAAAGTCAGATATATATAGTGAGGAAGAGAGACAGAGAGGAAGATCTTCCATTGGAGGATTCACTACCCAGGTGACCACAACGGCCAGTGCTGCGCCGATCTGAAGCCAGGAGCCATGAACTTCCTCTTCCGGGTCTCCCACGTAGGTGCAGGAACCCAAGGCATTGGGCCATTTTCCACTGCTTTCCCAGGTCACAAACAGGGAGCTGGATGGGAAGTGGAGCTGCCAGGATTAGAACCCACACCCACATGGGATTCCAGCACATTCAAGGCAAGGACTTTAGCTGCTAGGCCATGCTGCCAGGCCCGACGTATTTATTTTTATTGGAAAGGCAGAGTTAGAGAGAGAGAAAGAAACACAAAGAGAAAGACCTTCCATTCACTGGTTCACATCCCAAATGACCATGATGGCTGGACCTGGGTCGATCCAAAGCCAGGAGACAGGAGCTTCTTCTGGGTCCATGTGGATGCAGGGTCCCCAGGACTTGGGCCATCCTCCACTGCTTTCACAGGCCATTAGCAGGGAGCTGGATGGGAAATGCAGCAGCCAGGACTCGAACTGGCCCCTTTAGGGGATGCTGGAGCTGCAGGCAAAGGCTGAACTTAGGAAGCCACAGTGCCAGCCTGCGTGGATGCATATTTTACAGAGCACGAAGGCAACAAGTACCCTCAGAATGTATGACCAGCTGACCCAGGGAGTGGCTTCCAATGTCTTTGCATAGAAATAAGCATTTTCAAAAGTTTTGTCCTTAGTGTCAAGTTAAGATCCCATTTACCTCAAGCTTGTTTTGAGGGTACAAGAGGAGCAACGTTTTGCTTCCTCTGAATCACAAAGAAATAGAATGCATTTATTCTAAAAGCCTTCAGGGCAGGATGCACTGGTTTAAACAGTCTGTGGGAAGGGAAACATATGGCCTAGAAGACGTCCCTTGGCATGCCTACATCTACATTGGAGCGCTGGAGTTGGCTTCCTGCCTCTGGTCCCTGCTCAGGCAGACCTGGGAGGCAGCCATGAGGGCTCAAGGGATGGGTCCCAGCCACTCCCATGGAAAACCTGGATTGAGTTCTCAGGCTGATGCTGGCCCTGACCCAATCGCAGCCATTACAGATGTCTGGTGGCATGTACCACTACCTAGGGTGTGTGTTTTTGTCTGTGAAATCACCAGCTATTCTTACTGTGTAGCCATGGGGTTACAATTCCTGAGACTCGGACAATAAAATCCCTCTCTAAGCCAAGGCTCTTGCTCCAACCTGGGTTGGAGACTTCTGTCCAGGGTGGCTGTATGCAGACTGCCCATCCACCCACCCACTCTCTGCCCACAGGATTTCCATTGACGTAGTTGGAAGCTCTGGTACCCAAACTCCATGCCCCCAAAGAGGTCAACATAGGAGGCTATCAGAGGAGGCCCCCTCTTTCAAATTCCAGTGTGTGGCAGCTTCCAGGAGAGAGTCTGAGAAGCTCAAATGTTTAATCTTCTGCCAGAATGAGCCCAGGAAAGACCTAACTGGCAGAACCATGGAGAAGCCTTGTGGGCTTCCGGCTGGGGCGGCAGCAATGCCTGAAGAGGTGAGAGGCAGGTGGGCATCACTTCCAAGCAGTGAGGATCTTGAGAGAATGCCAAGGATTTCTGGGCCATCCCAATGGAAGCGCGTCCATGACAGCAGCTGTGATGGGTGAAGGTGTGACCACAGTAAAATGAAAGAGGCAAGGCACGGGCTGACACGGTGGTTAAAATTCTACTTGGGGGCCAGCGCTGTGCAGTAGTAAGTAGGTTAAGCCTCTGCCTGTGGCGTCAGCATTCCATATGGGTGTTGGTTCTAGCCCTGCCTATTCCACTGCCAATCCAGCTCTCCATTAATGCCCCCTGTGAAAGCAGCAGAGGATGGCCCCTGCACCCACGTGGGAGATCCAAAAGCTCCTGGCTCCTGGCTTCAGATCAGCCCAGTTCTGGTCAGAGTTCCTGGGTTCAAGGCCCAGCTTCCTGCTGATCTGTGTCCAGGGAGGCAGTGGGGTGGCTCAGGTGTCTGTGGGTTCCACCTGCCAATGTGGAAGACTTTCGTGGGATTCCTGGCATTTGGTCTGGGCCAGCCTCAGATGCTGTGGGTAATATTTGAGAGAGTGAATCAGCAGATGGGAGCTCTTTGTCTCACTTTTGAATAAAAATATCAGTAAACAATTCATAACAAGGTGTCCATAGCCCCCCCCCAAAAAAAAGAAAAAGAAAAGAAAGAAAGACAAGGAAAGAAACACTGAACGGTAAGCCAGCAGAGCTGTTGTCAACTGAGCAGCAACTTTTGAAGGCTGTGGGAGAAAGGGTGAGGATGAGAGGCAGAAGCTGAAATCATATGGAAAGTAGAATGTCCAGTGAAGGTCCAAGGGACTTAGAAACCAGAAACTCGGGGCAGGTGCGTGCGGTGCACAACTGGGCAGAGCATCAGCCCTTCCAGAAACTCCCAGAAAGGTTTCTGGGGCTGAGATTTTGTGTGCTATGACACATGCCACATCTTCTACAATATGATGCACCAGGCATCCCAAAGGCCAAGAATGTTGTGGTCCACAGTCATGGCCACTGAAGGCCAAGTACACTGTGGTCCATGGTCATGGCCACTGAAGGCCAAGTACACTGTGGTCCACGGTCATGGCCACTGAAGAGCTCAATGGTGCTCAGTTTCTGCATCCTGAGAGCAAGTGAGTCCTCCCTGGTGCAGTGTACAGTGAGAGAGGACCACCCCGATCTGTGTGCCCCATCTTTGTTGTATTGTGCTGCCAGCAAGACATGACTACTCTGGACCTGGGGCATGGCAAATCTCATTCCAGATCATGCCATTGTCCAACGGATTCCACTTGCTGTGTGCTCTCTCCCTCTTCCTCTTAGGATGCAAGGCAGCAGCAAGAGAAAGGGATGTGTGTGGTGGTCGGGGTGGGGGTGGGGTGAGGGGAGCTGGGGAAACCGCCGGCCTGTCTCTCAAAGGGAGCTCCCCGTTTGCGGCTCAGGGGGCCACTGGAAGGCATTTGGGCTGAGGCATATGAGCTGTCGTTTGAAACAGACATCCCTCAGTTCTGCTGCGCATGGCTTGGATACGTCACCAAGTCGCCACTTTCCAGTTTCAGGAGAAGTCCCAGCAGGTTAAACGCTAGAACAGCAAGTTATTTACAACCTAGGCCTGATGCAAGAGCTTTTAAGGCAGCCATTCAGCGGACAGAAGCACACACTCAAAGGCTAATGTAACAGCTCAGGCTGCCGGAGAAATATGAGCAGAGTGAGTTTCAGCAGGACACCTACAGCCATGGGCACTTGCTCCTGTTTGATTAGGCAGTGAGGAGCTCCCTCCTGAAACAAATTCTATTCCTTCCAGGCCAGCCATGGCAAGAAGCCAAATTACCAGCATGGCCAATTAACTGCTTCCAGGCCGACTCCCTGTTCCTTTGCTTGCATGGACTCTGATCCTGTGGCTGGAATTGTATGTGCACAGGCATAACTCAGCAGCACTGTGTTGACTGAGGGGAGCTGAGTGTCCCAGAAGACACTGGGGACAGATTGGAGGGGACCCTTGTCTCTGTCTCTGCTCCTCCAGCAGACAGTTGACAGGACCAGGGTGCAGCCCCAATGCGCTCCTCTTACCCTCCTTACCCACCTCGCCCTGGCTGTGCTGGTTTTTGTCAGAGATAGTGCCATTACAGCTCATAAATCATCCCTCACCCAGACTCGCTCTGACAAGAATGCAGATAACCCCAGGGGTCCCAGGGAGCAGAGCAGGCAGGAATGCTGGGGTAGGGGTGAGGGGTGGGAATGTAGGGGTGGGAGGAGGTGCCATCTCTGCAGCCTGGTGTGGGAGGCCAGCAGAGCCCCATTGCATGGCAGTGGCTGGAGGCTCAGCTCACTTGGGGAGCAGTGTCAGACAAGGGGGGTGTCCCTCATATATGAACAGCGGTGGCATGCCCAGACCCTCACAGGTGCAAGCAAAGCTGCCGGAGCACCTGCTGCATGTGCTGGTGACAGTCCTCCCAGCAGTCTTTCCGTCGTCGGCCACAAGATTCTATCTGCAATTTAAGCAGTGTGCTGCCCAGCCCGCCCCCCACCATGCAAGCTTGTGTACATTCATGTACTTGGAGAGGGACACAAGGCATTCATGTTGGACGGAATCTTCACACCTACCATTGGGCTGTTAGACCTACTAAGGGTCTAAGCTGGGCAAAGTGTATCTGTCGGTCTCATCTTTTCTGTGTAGGGATTATCCATCTATGCGTCTATTACCTGTCAGTGTAGCTACCCATCATCTCTGAACATCCATCGGCCATCTTTGCATCTACCATACATCTCTGATCGCTGCCTGCGTATTTGTCTATCAATCATCTCTCTATATGTATTATATGTATATATGTAATATGAATAAATGGGTAGGAAATTGAACTATGAAGCTTCCTGGTACAAAACGTCCATCAAAGCCTACTTCTCTCTGGTGTTGAGACTCGAGTGCCGTTTTTAAGCCCAGGAACTGTCCTTTGCCTACGCTGACTTGGTTCTAGAGGTGGATATCTGGAGACCATAGACTTGAGCTGCCCGTCCACTCCAGGACGCCTATGGAGACCTCCTTCTGCGACACCTGCTTGAATAGGTGTTCCCTTACCCACCCTGGGAAAGGTCAAAGATCCCTTTGTCTGAGCAAGTTTCAATGGGCCTGACTGACTTCAGGTTCCCTCAGATGGTGACTGACTTCCTCTTCCAGGTCTCCCACTAGGGGAGACGGAGGGGGAGAAGCAGAGAGCCAGCCATGGGGATTTAGGTCTGGATGGAGCCCTGTGTTTACTGGGTTCCATTTCCTGACCCTCAGCTGCAGTTGGCTGGACTCTCGTGGGTTTTCTGAACCACACTCAGTCTGTGGGAGTCTCGGGAGCTTTCAGGGACCAGTTGAAGAAAGGATCTCAGGAGTAAATGTGCCTTAGTCCTCTGCCAGCTCTGAATTCCATTCCTGTCTAATGCTCCAAGTGCTGTGTGTCCCGTGAACGCAGTGTGAGTGTAAGGAGCTGTTTGCCCACTGTTTGATTATGCTTGTGCCACAAGAGAATGAAGAAGCACGCTCATTTTGTTGCTTATATATTTGAAATCCATGCAACATGTTTTCAAAAGACATGCATTTTCCCCCAAATTTCACAAGATCCCTCATCTCTTCTACTCAGCCTCATCACAGGGGAAGTGTTCAAAGACAGTTCATGCCATGCATGTCACTCAAGCACACGGCAGCTGATCTACAGATGTCAGCATGAGCAGGAGGAGCCCTTGCCAAAAGAGTAAGACAGCGGGGGAGTGGGGTGGTGGCTCCCCGAGACACCCTATGCAAATTCCATCGCCTACACACGGGGGGGGGGGGGAGGGGCGGGGGGGGGCTCAGCCACACCACCAAGGGTACCGTCTACAGCCTCAACTCTAAGACTTCCTGCACCTGAACCCTCTGCAAGTCAGAGTTGCAGGGAGTTGAAATACATGCCTGGGAGCCATGAGTGGGTTTCTTGGTTGGCTGGTTGTTGTATTCCAGGTTTGTTGCTGTTGTTTTGCCAAAGGTTTCAGAGCAGCCACTTTCATTCCTAGGCGGTGAGCTGTCCTTGCCCGAGGCCAGCTGCTGAGCTAATGGAGCAAATAGTCTCCGCCTAACAGCAGAGGGAAGTGCAGAGTTGGGCAGGAGAGTTCAAGGGTCTTTCTTCCTCAGCAGAAAGCTTTGCTTCCAACAGATGGTCACCTTGGGGGAAGGAGCAAGTCCCTGGCTATTGCATAGACACAGTGACATTTTTTCAGAAAATAAAACTCAAGAGAAACAGACTTGGCTTGTCAAAACAAGCAGATGATTCTCCAGCGACTCTTGTCAGCCTCTGACCTTGCCTGCCATTAGGGTCAATGAGTTGATACGGCAGGCCGAGGGAGAGGAAAAGAGGGAGCCGGACAACTCGACTCCAAATAGAAGCTTCTAGAACAACAACCAAAAAATGCATTCTTCACTGCTTCCAGTGCTAGGCAGGAGCCTCCAAACAGCAACAGGAAATGGAATAAAACACTCAGCATTTTGGGTGCCTGAAATTTTTGAAAACTGGAGCTAAGAGGGTGTCTTCAAATTGTTTATGAGAGGGCCATATATTGTGGGGAAAAAACTTGCGTGGAAATCACAACTTTCTGCACCAAGATCAATTGCTCTTTGAATTCCACTTGCCTCCAAACGTGTATAACGGCAACACAGCCAACTGGCTTGGCATTGAGTCCGATTGTTCTTTGGGATGCAGAAGCGATGGGTGCAGTTTATCGGGAGTGAGTCGCAGCATGGCGTGTGCTGGGACAGAAAGCGTAGAACAGGGAGGCACCGCTGCTTCATGTACTACACAGCTGGCGAGAGCAAACCCTGGCTCGTATTGGTGAAGTAGCCCTGGTGCAAATCATTAGCACATCTAACCTCAATATTTTGAAATCCAGAAACAACATTGAGTCATGCTGGTCGTACTGTAAAGTTTTATTGCATTTTTTTTACGGAGTCCAAAGTAAGCTGGGAATCGTGTGAATTATCTCTTTACATGTGTCAAACCCAGGAATTTGGCACAGGGATCAAATTAATGGAGCTGGGCTGGGAAGTCACCAGGAGTGTGTCGTTGGGATGGGAACAGGACCCTGGCCTGCAGGAATGCCTGGCACTTCATCAGAATGGGACCTTGGGGGGCAAACCACATACCTGACACAGCATCCAAGCTTTGAAACATAGGACTATGCATATACATTTCATCTTGCACTAAAAATAGATGCATTGATAGCACAAGGAGCCAGCAGACAAGAGCGTGGACTGCTGCCCACATTGGCATGTGACTGTGGTATCCGTGTTTCACCAATTGCATCTCTGGGAGCCTGTGGAGCCAGGCACTTGAACTTGGTTTGCAGGACAAAAGGCAGGCACCCACTAGCCCTTGTAGTGGGGAACTCAGAACTTGTCAGTGAAGAAACCGACCTGTGAACTCGTCCCTGCTGCTTTTATGAGACTCCGGGTTGACTTCCTGCCAACACTCCGCCTCCTCCTCTTCCGGGGTCAAGTCCGTGAAAGCAGTCAGTCAGTGGGGAGAGTGTAGGAGTGATCCCCAAGACCATAAGAGCAGAACACACCTCCAGGGTCCCAGGCTGCTCAGGAAGACTTGAATCCATAAGCTTTAACTCAAATGAACACTTTGAACAACAATCATGAAACAGATGAGAAAATCCAGTTTAGTCTTCTCAAAGGCCAACAGCACACTGGTAGTGCCAGGCACTAAAACAGGCTACCGTAAATGAACTCCTCTGCTGTTAGAACCAGGATGGACAGAGGAATCAATGCTTAAGCCACAACCTGCAAAGACACAGTGACATTTTTCAGAAAATAAAACTCAAGAGAAACAGACTTGGCTTGTGAAAACAAGCAGATGATTCTCCAGAAACTCAACAACAACAAGACCATTCAGTTAAGAAAGGAGCAAAAGGCGTGAACAGGCAAAATTCAAATAGTCAACAGACACATGGAACAATGTTCAGGTTCACTAACCCTCGGGGAAATGCAAATAAATGCCACCCCTGTTAGAATGATTATCATTCAAACATCAAGGAATGATAAATTCTGGCACGCATATGGGTTGGAGAAGGTACCTAACACACTAGTTCATGGGGAAGGCAAACTAGTCCAGCCGTTATGGAAGATGGTATGGTTGATCTGAAAACAAATCAATTGTATAACACAACCATCCCACTCCAAAGGGGATGAAATCAGTAGATGAAAGAGAGACCTGTACCCCATGTATAGTGAAGTTCAATTTATGGTTGCTACAATACGGAATCAGTCCAGATGTCCATCAACTGATGACTGATTTAAAAAAATGTGATAGCAGGTAAAGCCACCATCTGCAATGCTGGCATCCAATATGCATGCTCGTTTGAGTCTCCGCTGCTCCGCTTCCAAACCAGCTCCCTGATAATGACTCTAGGAAAGCAGCAGAGAATGGCCCAAGGGCTTGGGTCCCTGCGCCCAGGTGACAGACCTGGAAGAAGCTCCTGGCTGCTGGCTTCAGCCTGGCTCGTCCCCAGCTGTTGTGGGCATTTGGGGAATGTAACACTGGATGGAAGATTTCCTTCTGTCTGTCGCTTCCTGGCTCTATCTCTCTTTCTCTTATTTACTTGAATGTAGATAAATAATAAATTAAAATGCACAAAAGAAGGAACTCGTGTTTTTAAAAGTCATCCTTTCTCCAGCACATGGAGAAGCATTTTGTTCCCACCAGGTCACCTTATTCTCATTTTTGTGTCACTGTCCAACCTTGTTCATTCCAGTAGCTATGAGCCACAGGTACCCGTAGAGTTTCCTATTTGTGTGGGGTCTGACTGAGTGGAGTCAAAGAAGGGAACTGTAAATCATTTTCTCTGACTTATAAAGTCAAAGAAATAAGGTTTAGAGTTGAGTTGCAAAAACAGAATCTCTATGGCAGCTTGCTGTGCTCTGCAAGGCTGCAGGTTTCTTCCAGGCCAGCCGCCACGCGTGCAGTGTGGAACTCCTCCGCCTGTTCATTGGTGTGTGGGTATGAGAGCCAGCAATGCAGGTGGTTAGGATATTCACAGAGCATGCAACAGGGTGTGAAAGTCTAAGCCCTACCCTGCCCCTGACAGACACACATCTTATTTTTAAACATACATGCAAGAGTACAAATGATGTCTTTTACAAAACACTTATTTATTTTGAAAGGCAGAGTAACAGAGGGAAGAAATGAGAAGAGAGAGACAGATCTTTTATCCATTGGTTTACTCCGCAAGTGGCTGCAGTGGTTGGGGCTTAGCCAAGATAAAACCAGAAGTCCGGAACGCCACTGGCATCTCCAATGTGGGTGGCCAAAGCTCAAACACTTGGGCTCTCTTTTGCTGCTTTCCCAGGCATGTTGGTACGCCACACCAAAGTCCTAGGGAATTGCTTAAATGTTTGCTTATTAATTTCCATCAACCTGAAAGGCGGAACAAGAGTGAGAGACTGAGGGAGAGATCTCTCATCTGCTGGTTCACTCTGCCAGTTGCCCACCAGGAGCCTGGAACACCATCTGAGTGTCCCATGTGAGCGGCAGGGGCCAAGGACAGTTCAGCCATCACCTGATGCCTCCCAGGATGCATCTTCAGAAAGCTGGATCGGAAATAGAATAGTCAAGACTCGAACCAGGCACTCAAATGTGGGAGACAGCCTTCCTGGATGGGAACTTCAACTGCCGCCTCACAACACTCAGCCCGGTGCTAGGAGAGTTAAATAGTGTGTGTTTGGGCCACTGCTGTGAGCGGCATCTGCACTCCTGCCCTGAGCCAGGGTTATGCCTGAAATCTTTGTGATGTTTATGAATATAAAAATTTCACGGAAACATGGAATTAAAAGGTAAGTTTAATGAATGGAAAAAATATTGAAATTCACACATATCCTTATTGCATCACGTACATCTTTCATGAACTTTTTGAAGCCTCTCAACACAGGCATTTCATAATTTCTTTTCAATTGCATGAAGTTTTTGAGTGCCTTAAGGCAAGCATGAAAATCATATTTCTACACACACAGTGCAGTCCGTGGGGAAGGGAAGACCACAGAGAAAGACAGAGTCCAGCACTTGGAAAGCTTGCAGAAAAAACTCAGTGTTCTGAGCAGGTGAGTCGGAGTCCAGGTCTCTCTCCCATCAGCTGGCCTCTAAAGCAGGCCAGAATCATGGCCGCTTGGTTGGCTGAGTCAGCCGTTGTGTGTTCAGCTTTGGTTTGTGCTCCACTACTGACCCAGAAAGTTACACGGTGCCGTTTTATAGGGTGGGGGTGGGGAGACAAAGAAGGCGTGTGAAGGAGAGACGGCCTGCTCGCTCTCCCCAGCAGCCCTGTGCCAGCAACAGGCAGCAGGGAATCCTGAACCCAGGAGCCCTTTGATAAAGGCAGCAAACTACAGCCCTGGGCTGTCAGAGCCAAGGGCAGGGGCCAGCATGGTTTCCCCTGTGGAGTGTGTGTGTGTGTGTGCGTGCGCACCCGTGTGCCCGTCCTGGGACACAGCTTCGTTTCTGGACTTGCCTTATTTATATTTCAAACATGCAAATTGGGACTTTGTGCGTGGGAACACCACACAGTCCTTCCTCACAAACATGGCAACAGGAAGCTTACGGAAGGATTTCCCACAAAAGAGCCGTTCAACCTCTATGCGGTGCAATGATATTCATGACATTCACATCCTCTTGGAGACATTGAGGGTCCACTTAAAGAACAGGAAAATCAGGGCTACGAGGCCTCTTTTGTAATTTCTTTAAAAATGCCATATACAGCACCCGGAATTTTCACAGAAATATTCAGGATTTTTTGTAAGAACTATACCATTGAGGTAATCCTGATTATATAAAAAGGATGATTTCATAGCTATCTCTTTTTTTCTTGCCCCAATTGTTCGAGATCATTTTCCTTCTCCTACAAAGTTCCTTGCTGCTCCTTCTCCAGAAGCTGGTATGAGAATTCCATCAGGAACGCACGTGTGTTAGAGATCCATCTGTCTCTTTATTCTCCATGTGTCCGTGACCAGGTCATTGGTAAGTTTAGATACAATTTCTTGTAGAATCCAGTTCTGTTCTGGAAATACCAGGTGCTGCCCTGTGGCCTTCAAGATGGACATTTTCGCTCTGCCAGTCTAAGTGCACTTGTGGCATCTAAGAATATCCACATCTGCAGGTGCCTCTGCCATGGTTACTGCTGCCACATGCCAGGTCCACCCAGCTCCTCAGAGGAGCCCAAAGTCTTCACGGAGCTGGCATCCCATCAACACCAAGAAAAACTTGGTGCGGAAGGTGCATCATTAAGCAACATCACCAACACCTCTGCCAGTAGTATCACTTGTTTCTCTAAGTGAAGCAGTTTGAGTCCTTTTCCTAATTAAAATCTCCTCTTGAACTGCTCTAACACAGAGGGTCACAAGACTAATCTTTCCCATTAGGGAAAAACACAGAAGGTTGTGGGAATTTTCTTTTGAAAGGAGGAGAGAGAAAGGGAGAGAGGTTCTGTTTCCCATCTGCTGGTTCACGCCACAGCCAGGGCTGGGCCAAACCAAAGCCAGGGTCACAACTCCAGCTGCGTCTCTCGCTTGACAAGGTGGGAGTCCCCTGTTCCCAAAGCCTGCCCAGAAAGATTCATTGTGCAAGACAAACTCTTGCTTTGAGTGGGACTTAGGCTTGTTGGCCATCATTGAACCTAGGCATGAAGTACGGAGAGCAGCTCTTGGAAGCTAGGACTGAGGTCAGTCACATGTGTTAGTACTGTTGGGGACAATGGCCTGGACAGGATGGGTTGACCCAGGCAACGTGGATCAGCAAGGACACCATTCACAGGTGGCTGAGAGCACAGTGATGACAGGACAGTGATGACATCACTAGAGAGCGAGGTGCTGGGACGACACCCAGGAGGCTCTCTTCTGGATCATTCTACCTGGGCCAGGTTTGTGTAGTTCACCTAAGAACGCTGCAGTTCTGAAGCTCTTGTCCATCATGATAGGTTCATTCCAGGCCTGGAGATGCTGGGTCCAGGAGGGTGCCTGTGACGTCAGCACTCCACATGCTCTGGAATTTACCGTAAGCATGGGTATCAGTTGGCACACCTCCATTGTAGAATGCATGTGGAAAAATAATGAAAATTAGATTCATCCTGAGCCAACTGTCAGTTCCATGTTTAAACTGTCTTTCAGCCTCCTGGCCCCTGGAGTTTCACAGGCAGGAAGGAGAGCCCAGTGGCTACCCAGGGAGAGTCTTGAGGCCCTAAAGAGCCGCTCTATCCTGGTAGGGGTCCACTGGCATGAATGGTGACCACTGCAGGTGGTGCAGCGTGCTCTGAGTCCGGTATTGCCACTCGGCATGGGGAAATGGTCTTCAGGGAGAAGAGACTGAGGCCTTGGGAGTAATTCACCAACATGAGGAACACAAAGGCCTTTCAGCAAACTTGGCTACAAACATGTGCATTTATAGGAAAGGTGACATTGTAGAATCAATGGAATGAGTGTTGTTCAAAAAGGAATACACCATAAATGTTATCGTGACAAAACTGGGAGTCTACAATGTTACCCGGCATGCTGGCAATGTTGACATAACAAGTCAAGGGCAAGATTCTTGCCAAGAGAATAAATGTAAATGTGCATATTAAATATTCTAAGAGCCAAGATGGCTTCCTGAAACGAGTGAAGGAAAATGATCAGAAAAGAAGGAAGCCAGGGCCCGTTGCAGTAACCTAGCAGCTAAAGTCCTCACCTTGAAAGCGCTGGGATCCCATATGGGCACTGGTTCTAATCCCAGCAGCTCTGCTTCCCATCCAGCTTTCCTGCTTATGGCTTGGGAAAGCAATCAAGGATGGCCCAAAACCCTGGGACCCTGTACCTGCGTGGGAGGCTTGGAAGAGGCTCCTGGCTTCAAATTAGCTCAGCTCTGGCCATTGCAGCTACTTGGGGAGTGAATCAATGGATGGAAGATCTTCCTCTCTGTCTCTCCTCCTCTCTGTATATCTGACTTTCCAATAAAAATACAAATTAAGAAATAGAAAGAAGCCAAGGAGAAAGGTACCTGGGTTCAACTGAAGTGCCAGCCCGCTCCACCCAGAATGACCCACTTCGTCAGAACCAACGGGAAGGAACCTGAGCTGCTGGAGCCCACTGCCTACTGCCCACTCATGGCATAACAAGTCAAAGAAAAATGAAAGACCTCTGGACTCTGAAAAAAATTTTTTTAATGAACTGTATTTCAAAATCTTGAGTTCCTCCACAGCTATTGATGAGCAGAAAACATCCAGAAGAAAATGTCTGAACTACAGGGACCCCATGCATATGAGGTCACTATGTACCCACTGCAAAGATTTCTATGAGACCATCCATGATTGAAAATCCAATCTATGCCTTCTGAAGCGCAATCACAAAGTAGCACGGGACTAAGCCTTCCTCTGGGTGTTCTCAGCGATAGAGCGTTATAGTTTTAGGGTTTGAAGTGACTCTGGATTCCTCTCTAAGATGGTAGACTATGTGGTGGGTATTTGACATAGCTGTAAGACACTGCCCTGGTCACTATATCCCGTTAACAGTGTCTGGGTTTGAGTTCTGGCTTTCCTTCTGATTCAGCCTCCTGCCAGGGCACCCTGAGAGGCAGCAGGTGACAATTCAAGTCCCTGGGTCCCTGTTAGCCATGGACGAGACTCGGCTTGAGCTGCTGTGTTCTAGCTTCAGCCTGGTCCAGTCCTGGTGGTTGCAAGGCATTTGGGGAAATGAATTAGCGGATGGAAACTCAATCTCTCTCTCTCTCTCCGTGTGTGTGTGTGTGGTGTCTTTATTCATTTCAAATACATCAATAAATTCTTTGAAAAAGGAAAGTACAGAACTTGTGATGAATCTGTGTGAGGCTCAAACACATTCATCTTTCAGCTGGTGAAATAGTCCCTCGAGAATCGGAATGAGAAATGCCTTCTCGGTTTCCTCCAGCCCGTGTCTGGCTTCCTTCACTGTGTGTAATTGGCAATGAAAACGTCCGCAGCATGGAACACACACTCCAGAATCACATTTGTAGAATCTGCTGCGGCAGGAGAATTGTCAGGGGCTGGAGAGCCATCTCAGCTCCCGTGGGATGAATTGCCATAATCGTCTCTAGCAGGGATTCTCTCGGGGCACCCACATTGGGGTTCAGGGTGAACTCCCCAGGAGGGTGTGTTTTGGAAAGAAGTGTTGAGAAGTGAAACATCTTCCCCGAGGGCCACTGACCCCTACATCTGAGGCCTAGACAAAGGCAGGGTCCCAGTCCCTTTGGGCTGCAGGGGGTCACGAGGCAAAGTCTTCATGTTTTTTATCCTCATGGCCCTGAAGCCATGGCTGACTTCCAGGAGCATTGCGGCCACATGTCAGGAGCAACCGGAAATGGAGAGGAGCTAGGGTAGGGAAGAAAAGCAAAGCCAGGGGCAGTAGACCCTGTCCGGGACTCAAGGGCCTCGCAAGGACTGAATCCTGGGCTGCTTCCGGTCACGTCTGAAGCTATGGCGGTGGGAGAGAAGCCCACAGGCACCAGCGGGCCCCTTGGCAGCTGGTCCAGCCTGCAGCTGTGGATGTTAGCTCCCTTGAGCATCAGTGGCATCAGAAGGCAAGAGGATGACCCAGGTGACAGATGTGCCATGTGACAGATAAACACACACCCAGAGATACACATACACACCTATACACCACACACACACATACACAGATATAAACACAAACACACATATACACTTATGCACATGGATCCACATGCATGCGCACACACATATACCAACATGTATACATACACACCTATACGTATACACAGTATGCATATGCACACACATACACATCCAGCTGAGCTAGGAGAGGGTAGATCAGTCAGGGTCTACCAGATGCACGGAAGCATTATTATGGACACAGGCCGGGGGGGGTGCCAGAAGAGGAGTAGAGAGAGGGAATTACTACAAGGGACTGGCTCAGAGGTTCTGCAAGCTGACAAGTGCCAGGTGGCCGATGGCAGAGCTCCAGTGTCATAGTCAACAGCTTCAGACCTGAGAACCACACTTGTTCCTGCTGAAGTTCAAAGACAGAAGGAGACCGATGTGCTAGCCCAGGGAAGTCAGGTAGGTCGAGCGCATGCTGCCAGCATGTCTGCCCTGCTCAGGCCTGTATGGCGTGCAGGAGGTCCAGGCATGTGAGGGAGAGCCCTGCTCAGTCCAATCCCAATGCTAATCTCGCCCAGACATCTCGAGAATAACACTTGACCCAAAATCTGGATACTCCTCGGCCCGGCCCAGCCAGGCACAGTTGACACAAAAACTCATGAGCCACCAAGACCAGGACCAACTCAGTGACCCTGACAAAGCAGCCAACCTTCTCACAGCAAACCCTGCAGGCCAGGCAGATGACGTCTGGGCATGTCACACGGGCTGACATACTGGTTCCTCCGCCTCCAAGGGAGATGCTGTTCTGAACCTGCAGGAAGGGAGGAGAGGAGTTACAAATAAGAGCAGCCAGGCTGGGTGGCAGAATCGCCCTTCCTGCAGCTGCCCATCTTGCCCCACGCCTTCACTCTGCTGTCCTACTCCCACAGCTCCAAATGCCTGTCACTTCTCTTTGTCAATTAATTCCATAATGATGTAAATTTTTGCTGATGGTATGTTGGAGCTTTTAATTGACTGGGATGATATTCTGCTGGCTCTGTCTTCAGACCAGAGAGGGTTTACCTAAGAAGCCGTTGAACTTGACTGGACAATAAGATGCTGGACTCTATGTTTGGTATATGCTTGCAATGGGGGATTCTCAACTGAACTTGAGCTGTGGTTATGCAACAAGGTGGAGGAATCTACCATGGTGGGAGGGTTTGGGGAGGGGTGGGGAGAATCCAAGTACCTATGAAACTGTGTCACATAATACAATGTAATTAATGAATTAAAAATAATAAATAAATTTTAAAAAAAGAAATACACACAATCAATGGAATGATTCTGTCCACCTGTTGCCTGTGTCCCAGACACAGACGAGCCATCTGAACAAAGTTCAAAGTAGAAGAAATCTTTGAATTCACCAATCTCAAAGCTCCTTTGGCTTCGTTGTTTTTTCTCACTTATAATGAGTCGCCAGAGACTTTACCTAAAAGTGCAGATTTCTTGGCCCCTCTCAAGAAGTTGATGTGGTCGGGCTGATTTCAAAGGCAGACTGGCAGACCGAGTTAATGATGCCTGCCACCAAAGGCAACTATTTCGAAACAAGTCAGGCCATCTCTCTTGTTTTACCCATAGAAATTCTTCTGTCGCCACCTGCTCCCTTGGGAGGCTGTTGTCACTCCTCCTAGTTTACAAACCTCAGACTGGCATCCTGTCCATCCTCCTCAATGAATTCCTGAGTTTGGAGGGCAACTCCCTGGGTGTCTTCCACGTTGCCACGTATGACATGTTAAGCAAAGTGTGGCAAGGGATGTTGGGAGAGAATGGAGACAACAGCACTGCCAGAAAGGAGCAGAGGACTGCAATGAAGAGGGCCCGTGTGGTGGTGCGTAGCATGTGAGGCCTTTGCTTGCAGTGCTGACACCCCGTGTGGACACGGGTTCAAGTCCCAGCGGATCCACTTCACTCGATCTCCCTGCAATGTGCCTGAGGAGACAGTGGAGGATGATGCTAGTGCTTGCGACCCTGCACTCACGCAGGAGACCCTGAAGAAGCTCCTGCCTTGGGACCAGCTCAGCTCCGGCTGTTGCGGTTCCCCAGCCCTCAGATGCTATTCATCAGAACAGCAAAGACAGATCGATTTTCCTTTCTCCGTTATAACTCGGCCTTTCAAATAAAAATCAATAAATAGTTTTAAAAAATTAAGGAAATCCTATGGACAGAGGAGTGGGGGAGGAGAAAGGGAAGGAAAGCCGGGAAGTGGAGCTGATCTTACGATGGCTCCTAGTCTCCAAGGCTACAGAATTAGCTTCAGGGTGTTCACCAACCACGGTATCTACAACAGCTAAGATGAAAGTAGGGCAAAACCACCCCTGAAGTGCTTATAGACTTGACTTTGTTCAGACGCTGAGCAAACCGTTCAGCTGAAATCCATTAAGGAAACTAGGATGCAAAGAACCAGAGAGCATTGCTGCTAGCAGGTGTATGGGGGAGAGGAAGTAGCTTGTGCTGATGTAGCCCGCAGCCGTCATGTCCACTCAGGGACTCCCAGACCTCCAGAGCGCTAAGATGGTGCTCATCAGAACAGGAAATGTGACCCACAAACACAAGAGCCAATAGGAACTAAAGCCAGCATGCTTCTCGGGACAGTCCCAGGCCCTTTGGCTTCTGTCTCCACGTAGGCAATTAAGTCATGAACCCAAGACTGTCTTGTGACCTGCTCATGGCTGTGGTGCTTGGAATCTAGCCACATGAACAACCCATTCCCCGCAAAATCAAAACTGCGAGTAAGACTCATTGCTTTTGGGAAAGGCAGGCCACGTGACAATATGTCAAGTCCTTAATAATACAAGTCACAAAGGTATTTTACCCACACCTGTAATGTACAAAGAGCCCTTCTGGGCCCAGGACGTGGGCAAAGATGACCATAAGACGTAGATTGTGGCTCAGTGGGTTAATCCACAGCCTGCAATGCTGCTAGTGTCCCATTTCAGAGCAATGAATTGAGTTCTCACTGCTTCACTTGCAATCTGGCTCCCTGCCAGTACGCTTTGGAAGGCAGTGGAAGATGGTCCATGGGGAATGGACCAGCAGACAGAAGACCTCTCTCTGTGTCACTCATTCTCTCTGTGAATCTGCCTTTGCATTAAAAATAAATAAACGTTAAAAAAAAACAGCTCTCTTGCACATGACTTTGTGGTTTTATTTTGAGCATCTAAAAATAAAATTGGCACTTGGGTTTTGTCACCAAAGCAGCCATATCTCCTCAGGGCGGTAACCCTGAACTCAGCTTGGTTTCCTAAGCGGCAAGAGTAAAACCTGTCCTGAGTTTCAATCTTCCATTCTGCTGCCCAAGCTAAGGCCCTGGGCTCCTCCTCCTCCTGGTTGGCCCCGGGCTGCTGGAAAGCTGGCCTGGGGTCAGCCTTCCCTGGTTGATTTGCAGAGACCTGGGTCTGGCAGCTTCCTGTCCAGGAGGCCAGGCTGTGGAGCCCTTGGGTTTTCTAAGCCAAGTGAACGGAGCCTTCTTACCTTGAGAAAAGCTAATACTTTCCAAACCTTGCAAGATTCTTGGCTTCCAAGTATCTCCAGCGTTCACTCTGGACAGAACCTAGAAGTGCATTATACACTGGTCATTTCTAAAGAGGGAGGGGATAAGCGGGATCGTGCGAGTCCATTGAAAGTGGGAAGGATTGTCTTGCAGAAAATGTCATGGTGTGAGGACAGCACAAAAAGTAAACAAAAAATGATTTAAACAGAGAGGCGAATTTGGTGCATAAAGGTGAAGGCTTGCTAGCGTGATGGCAAAGCCGGGTGCACCACCATGGTTCACTGAGCACCCTTGTAGAGGGAGCCTCACCTCCTTGCAGACCATCTCACCACCAGGAACCTGAGGAAGTCCCTTAAAAAAAAAATCAGGTAGCCCTTGTGGTATAACACATCCAGCAGCATATTTTCCTTTTTTTTTTTTAAGATTTATTTATTTTTATTGGAATGGCACGGCAGATTTACAGAAAGGATAGACACTAGTTCACTCCGTAAATGACCACAACAGCCAGAGCTGAGCCCATCTGAAGCCAGGAGTCAGGAGCTTCTTCCCGGTCTCCCACGTGAGTGCAAGGTCCCAAGGCCTTGGGCCGTCCTCGACTGCTTTCCCAGGCCACAGACAGGGAGGTGGATGGGAAGTGGAGCAGCTGGGACATGAACCAGAACCCGTATAGCATCCCGGCGCTTGCAAGGTAAGAATTTAGCCACTGAGCCATCACACTGGGCCCCCAATAGCACATTTTCTTCTTTGAGGTGAAATGAGTCACACAGGAGACCACCTTTAAAATACAAAGACCTAGTCTTCCCTCAGCCCAAGTATTTGAAGGAAAAAAAGAAAAAGAAAGAAAAGAAAAAAAAAAACATAAACCGTAACAATGCCAGAGTGTGTCATTTGTTTCTCGACCCAGAGACCAAATGTAATCTTATGATCTTTCCAGCAAGGTCAAGCAAAGCCGCAGCTGGTGCCAACCCAGAGAAACCCCAGATCTCGTTCTTGAAAGCCATCTGAACTTTTCCCTGGCAGTCTCCTCTGAGAGCTGCCATGAAACACACAAGGGCCCCTGTGGACTCCCCACCCTGGTCTGTGCTTTTCCCATCCATGGGTGGGTAAAGATGCTAACGGCCAGGACAAGGTAGGTATGGCACAAAAATCAGAGACAAGAGGATCCAAGAATCCACCAAACAGATGAGCAGGCACAGGGTATATTCCAAGAGGGAAGGTTTCCCGGGTCCAGGCGGGATTCCAAATAGCAGCCTGCAACAGCGGCCCTGGCTGGAGCATCCGTGGAAGGCTCCGTTGGTTGAGCTGGTACGCGTCCTTAACACAGAACTGGGGCGCAAGGGGGACTCATCACCATGCTGGATCTTTGATGCCTCTCATTCAATCTCATTAGTGGCCCATACTCTGCCTGGGAAGCCAAGATTTATTTTAAAAAAAAATTTTTTTTGGATAAAAATGTGAGCGCGTGGAAAGCCAAATCTGAATTCCCACGCACTGTGTACACAGCTAGGTTGGGGTTGGGGGTGAATTCAGCAAATTGGGGCATGGAGGGTCAGCCTTCTGAACACACAGCCTGAGGGAAGGATGGGGCGTTGATCAAAGCAGCTGGAAAAAGAACTTTCTTTCCAAGAGATGGCGAAAGAAATGACAACCTCTAAGGGAAAACAAATGATAGTAGATTACTGTTCATTAAAATGGGGCCACTAAAAATGAGACTTTTCCCCCGTTAATTTGCTTTAAAAGTATTGGGCAGCAGCAAGGGCTTGCTGTTCTTGCTTTGAATGGTGCTGGATGATGAATGCATTGAGAAAGCCCAGGATGCCTAGGGTTGTCACAATGTCTGTGGCATTGGCCCATGTGTGGCAACTGTCATCTCTGGCTAACATGTTGGCTTGCAGCTTGTTAACAGGTCACACAGACATCTCCTGTTCATTCAGCATTTATGAAGCTCTGACCAGGTGCCAGGCACTTGGAGACTCTTTCCTAGAGCAAAGCCACTTAATCATGAATATTCAATTAAGAAACACAGAAGCGGTCTACTTGCAGCCCAGCTTGGTGCTACGTGCAAAAGAAACACAGGAAGGTAATTCACTACGCATGGGCTTCCTGAATCACAAAAGCGAGAACTCCACTTCAATACTTTTAGGGAGGTTTCCTTCTGTTGTTAAAAAAAAAAAAGACAAAAAAATCCTGTTTTCATTGGTTTTATTATTTGTTGATAAACAGTTGCCTTTCATTTATAAACTTCAAGCATCCAGATTCAAATCTAAACTAGACATTGCAAAGGTCACCCCGCGGTGACGTTCTCACCATTGGAGACTGACAGTTCAAGGAGGTACATAAAGACTCAGTGGGCGTGCAAACCTCTGCAAGCCTGAGACGATAAACACACGGCAGCAAGGAGGCAAGCGCCCTGCAGATCTCCGCACAGATTTCTTCCCGCCTGGCCACGGCAACCTAAGCCAGGATTCTGACACAGACGTGCCATCTGGTAGGGGGATAGAGTCAAGGCCAGGGTCAGGTTGAAGGCACCTCCACTGCCTCATATCTGGCTCCAAAAGAAGCTCTGTGCCTGTCACCATCTGCGGGAGTCGGCGACTGTTGGCCTGCTGGGTTCCTGAGTTTTCCCAGTGTGCAGCTGGATGCGACGATGGAAAAAGTCATGCCACACAGGCATTTTCCTTTAGAGAAATTAAAGCGAGTTCAGCCACAGTGCAAGTTCTTTCTGCATTTATCTTGGACCGAAAAAAAAATGGAAATGACTAGAACATAGCATGCTGACATATGAGAATAAAAATGGGGAAAATGTATAAAGTGCTGGCCAGGAGCACAAATCTACCGATGAGTAGACATTTGTAGTTGGGGTGGGAGGGGAAGCAGCAAAAATGTGGTAGGCAGAACTAAATATTCTCTCTCTCTCTCTCTCTCTCCCCCTCTCTCTCTCTCTCTCTCTCTCTCACACACACACACACACACACATAATTGAAGATCAAATAGCTGAAGAAATCCCTGAAGTATGGCCCAGATTGGCACATGGGGTTTTCCTGGCATAATGCAAAATGCCAAGGACCAAAAGCAAAGAAAGGACCTGTGTACCTGCCTCTGGGTGGGGCAGAAGCACAGTGTGGAAGGGCTGCCCAGCTGTTGCCCCACAGACTGGAAAGGAGCCTCTTTCTTCAGATCTGGGGAGGCGCAGGTTCCTTTGCAGAGCTGGGGCAGATTGGAATCGGCAAAGTCTCAACCTACAATGACAATAATTCACATGCTCTCGACTCCTCACACTGAACATTGCCCGCGCCTCCTGGAAAAAAAAGCCTCAGAACTGATGCCCACAAGAGTCTCCACGCGGAAAGGCTCAGCATCCCTGCATGCAACCTGACCTGCTGCTCCTGCCTGAGACTTGGCTTCCTTCCACCAGGGAGTCCTCGTCGTCACAACAGCCATCTCTAAGTGTCATGCGCCGGGACCTGCAGAGCTCCTGCAGCAGCTGCTCACACCTGTCCACCCAGGAGGTCTTCACTGCCAACCTGTTGAAGAAGGCACCATTCTCATTTCATCCTGCAGACAGGACATACGGGGCACAGAACAGATAACGTACTGCCCTGAAGGCAGCAAAGTGCAAGCTTGGACACTGATGATCTCATTTTGATGCTTGATTCTTAACCTAGAAAAAAAGTCTCCTCCACTCAGAGAAAGGGTTCTCTTGTGTAAGTGGAAACGAAAGCCGTAGAAGCCCATGAGAGGGGTCTGGACTTGTGCTGTGGCAGGTAAAGCCGCAGCCTGCAATGACAGCATCCCACATAGACACTGGTTCATGTCCTGGCTGCTCCACCTCTGATCCAGCTTCCTGCTAATAGCCTGAGAAAGTAGACGAGAGTGACCCAAGTGCTTGGGCCCCTGCACCCATGTGGGATGAAGCTCCTGGCCCCCTGGGTTCATCCTGATGCAAACTTGGCTGTTGCATATATTTGGGGAGTGAACCAGAGGGTGAAAGATCTCTCTTTGTGTCTCTCCCTCTTTCTCCGTAATTCTGCCTTTCAAATAAACAAATACATCTTTAAAGAAAAAAGTCAATGAACAAAGGCAATAAAAATAAAAATCCTAGGGTGAAAAATGAGCAAAACATTGTTTCAGAGGCCACACTCTGGGTGGCAGCCAGTGTTCTGACGAAGGTTTGGACCATCCGGTGAGGATGAGCTACCCCTTATGACAGCAGCCAGCATGGCCCATCACACACAGCTTGGAATGCTGCTGATGACTTCCAGGAGAAAGGGCACTGTGGACAATGCGTGATAGCAAGACTCCTGGAACTGCCCAAGGCCAGTGCTTTGTTGCATTAGAGTAAGTCCCTCTTTCTGTGCTGAAGTTGAAATGAACTTGTATGGAGGTGGGAGTGCCGAGCCACAGAAGCCTAAAAGAGTGTGAAGGCAACAAAACATTCGTAGTGGGGTGAGCCACGGGTTGGAACTTAAAAATGAGGATTGTCTTCCTATAGATAATTTACCGTTAGAATGATTGTCCCCCACAAATAAACGTATCCTTTAGCTGCATTGTCCCACAGACGTTTTGCATGCAAACATTACCCTGATGTCTATGAGGGACTCCAATCTGTGGATGTTAGTTTGCTGGGATAACCAATGCCTCTGGCCAACAACGGGTTGAGTCAGCTTCAGGTTGAGCCAGCTTCAGAGTGGAGTTTCCTGTTGTGGTGCCCCCTCTGAGGCCGCAGGCAGGAGAAGGAAAGCATCATTGCCTGTGTTGACAGCACAGGGACCCTAGGGTGTGTGTCCCCATCTGACCTCTGAGCTGCTCCGCCCCAAATCCTCACCCAGTCCCATGACCTCCTGTCGCAATTTGTCCTCACAGTTCTCAGGCTCCTGTTGGCAACCGCATGACACTGTGGATGTATTTCCAGGCAGTCTTCATTTCCGAACGGAGAATGCTTAACGGGAAGCGTCTGGCTCACCTGGCCAGGGTTTCTGTGTAGGGAAAGGTTGGGCAGGAGGCCGTAGAGAGGGATGTACGAGATCGTGAATGCACTGAACGTCTCTGGATTTGACTTCACAATGGTTGAAACAGTTCTTTCTTTCTTTTTGTTTGAAAGGCAGGTTTATATACAGAAAAAGAGACACAAAGAAAGATCTTCCATCTACTGGTTCACTCTCTAAATAGCTGCAGTGATCAGAACTGAGCTGATCTGAAACCATACTCCAGGAGCTTCTTCCAGGGCTCCCACATGGATGCAGACCCAAGGATTGGGCCTTTCTCTGTTCCTTTGCCAGGTGAATTAGCACAGAGCTTGACTGAAGTGGAGCACCCAGGATATGAACCGATGTACATCTGGAATGCAGGCACTTGCAGGCAGAGGCTTAAGCTGCTATGCCATGGCACCAGTCCCTCAGAGCAGTACATTTTAGCATTGTACATATCGTGCCATGGCATCGACCATTGCAGGTGTTAAAAGCTGCTGCTGGGAGCATCAACATGGTTAAGAGTCGAGGTGTGATTTGTGATTCCATGCTGGTCCCATCTGGGTGGCCACTGGCACTGCACATCCGTGAGGCAGCCTGTGCACCTGTGCAGAGGGACTCCCGAATCCTTGCCCGGCTTCCTGCAGCTCCCAGGTGAGTCGACAGCCAGGCCTGCAGCCTGTGCACCTGTGTGGCTGACTCCCACATCCCGGCCAGGTTTCCCGCAGCCCCCAGATATGCGGACCGCCAGGCCTTACAGCGTCTTGCCACTCCCAGTATTTCTGATAGTCACCGGTGAAGCACAGGCCCTAACAAGCAGAACCAGGCTGCAGCAGTAGGATTAACACAGTCACTTTTTATAAAAATGAACTCTTCAGGCAGGGGTTGGATACAGTGGTAGGCACGCAGTGTGAGATGCACACACCCCGCATTTCAGCCCTGCTCTACTCCCAGCCCCGGCTTCTTGCTAACACATGTGCTGGGGGGCAGCAGGTGATGGCATAAGCCCTTGAGCCCCCATCACCACCTGGGAGTCCAGGGTCAAGTTCTGGGCTCCTGGTTTTGGCCTGGCCAGGTCCCTGCTCTTGCAGCTATCTGGGGAGTAATGAGCAGATGAAAGAACTCTCTTTCTGTCTGTCTCTTGGCCTTTCAATCAAAGGAAACCTAAGTGAATAGGACCCTGGAAGACATGAGTTCCAGGAGTCATGTACCTTCACAATCATTTGTAATAAGGAGTGACTTTGAACCTCCTTTGTGTTAGTCGTTTTTTTGTCCGATTTCTCATAAGCAAATTACTTAGAAGGTTATCAGATGCAGAATTGGGGACTTTTATTTCACTGTACACAAATTTGTTTCCAAATCACTCAACTTTTCTGTGAAAATGGGCTGTGGGAAGCATGTTAACCGACAAATTTTAAACTTGCTTTAGAATAACTTCAGAATCACAGAAAATTTGCTTAGATAGTGGAGTCTCCATGTTTCAGGGAATTTCAACAAATGTATGAAAAATGAAAAAGAGATCCGTTTATTTTGGTGCAAAAAACTTTTTTAAATGATTTACTTTTATTGGAAAAGCAGATATACAGGAAAAAGAAGCTATTCCTTCAGAGGGTGACTGATGAAGCACAGAGAGAAAGATGATCCATCCGCTGGTTCACTCCCCAAGTGGCCGTAATGGATGGAGCTGAACTGATCCAGGAGCCAGGAGCTTCTTCCGGGTCTCCCACGTGGGTGCAAGGGTCCCAAGGCTTTGGGCCGTCCTCGACTGCCTTCCCAGGTCACAAGGGAGCAGCTGGGAACGAAGTGGCACCTGTATGGGATCCTGGTGCATGCAAGGCGAGGACTTTAGCCACTAGGTTACTGCGCAGAGACCATAAAAACTTTTAAATTCATTCATAGCATTTCCATAACTTGTAGTTTTAGTAGATTTGTTTACTTATTTGTACTGCTGAGTTACAAGAGGGAGAAACAGAGGCAAAGAAAACCTGTCCACTTCCATACGGGAGGGGCTGAGCCAGACTGAATCGAAGAACCGGGAGCTTCATCCAGTCTCCTATGTGGGTGGCAGGGACCCAAGCCCTCCTGTTATTTTTCACTGCTTTCCTTGGTCCACTGGCAAGGAGCTGGATGAAATAGAGCAGCCAGAACATCAACCGGTGCCTGTATGGAATACGCTTGCAGCAGGCAGAAGCTTAATGCACATCACTGTCCCAGAATAATACACATTTTTTTTTATTCATTGATTACATTGTATTATGTGACACAGTTTCGTTGGAACTGGGAATCACCCCACCCCTCCCCCCACCCTCCCCCCATGTGGAATATTCCACCTTGTTGCATATCCACTGATCAAGTACAGTTGAGATTCCCTCTTTGCAAGCATAAACCAAACACAGAGTCCAACATCCCGTAGTCCAATCTAGTTCCTCAGCTTCCTGGGGAGACCCTGTCCAGTCCGAGGGCAGAACCATCAGACTATCAACCCGATCAATTAAAGGCTCCAACGTACCCTCAGCAACAATTAACTTCGTTGATAATACACATTTTTTTAATGAACTTTTAAGACCCCGCATTGCACAGCCTGGCTCCAGCTTTCCCAACTTAGCACCATCCATGTCCGTAGTACCGTATGTCAAACATAAGAAACAAACATCGCACTAACTACAGACTACGGGGGATTTCCTTGTTTTCCTAATGTCCTTTTTTCCCAATGCAGGATCCAATCCAGGACACCAGTCACATGACTTCGATGCACTCCAGGCTCCAAGTCCACACATGGCACACTACTGCCCAGATATCTGTTCTGTGGAGAAGTCCCACCCCAGGGTCCCACTCATGTTTATTCATGATCAGACTAGACCTGTGGTTCAGGGAAACAAGGGACAATGACTTCTCCTCATTATGGTAATAGTTGCTCTGAGGGCGACCTGGATGGCTCCCCCAGCTGAGGTGCGCTCAGTGGGGTTGTGGACATGTTGCTCTGGTCTGTCCCTTCCCCAAAGTCACAGGCTGGAAGCAGGTGACCCCCTCCAGCCCTGACTCAAAACAAAGAAGATTGCACTCCGTTTCCTGGGTGAGGATTATCTACGTAGATTACTTGGAATTCTTCTGTAGTCAGATTTGTTCCTTCCCCCGTGTATTTATTTACTCTGTCCTGAGTTTACATCACTCTGTGCTCACAGTCATTTTATTGTCTGGGTAACAATCTAAGACTATAGTGATTTATTTTGCTACCCCGATGGTCTCATCTTTGGTTCTGGGGAGTTCTTGCAGTTTGGTTTTGCTGTGCCTTTATCCCTCAGTACTACCCCAACCTCTTTTTCCTTCTCATTTTCTTTTAACTCGGGCAAGATGCTCTAGGTTCGTATTGCATTTTTTTTTCTATTCTAGTTCTAAAATCATCTGGTGATTTGATAATCCTTCTATCGAGTCTCGGCTCCTTTATTGGTGGCTGCACTAACGCGCATGCCTGCCAGTGTTGAATGAAGATTGTTGTGATTGCACATCTCCAGCATCATTTGGTGTTGTCTGAGTGAAGTGACACCCAGTTATGGTCTGTCGCCCACATGTTCCTGAGCCACAAATGATGCTGACATTGTCACGTGTACCCATCTGCCACCTGTGTGCACCTGCTTTGTCAATGTGTCTGTTCAGTTTGTGGGGCAGAAAGTTATGTGTGAGCAGGGACACCGCTCTCTGCCCAGGCCCACCTAAGACACTCCACTTTCAACGTGTCACTTCTGCTTAACATTTTTCTGAGAAAATGGGAACTCAATCCATATGGTACATGCACCAGGAGACCCAGTTCGACACTGCAGTGACCTTGCTTCCTTATATAATTGCTGTAACAAAGTTAACGTTGATGCTTTGCCCCACCCACACCCCCTGGGGGCCTCCCCATACATACTGGGGAAGTACATGCGCAGATAGCCCACAGGTGAATCACAAATGTCAATCAAGAGCATCATGGCCCAGCACCAGTCATCTTAGGAAGGTGGCCACTTTCATCTCGACTGGCCTGTTCTTCTTCTGCAATACATCTGGCTTTGTTGTCACCATTTTCATTTCGCTGAAGTGTAATTCGTTACTCCTTGGGTGAAAAGAATTGAAGCAAATCAGCTGATGCCAGCGACGATGCCAGGTGATGCCAGGTGGCTTTTCCCAGTTTTCACGAGGTCATTTGTCTTCTTCGTTTTTTTAAGATTTAGTTATTTTTACCAGAAAGGCAGATTTACAGAGGAAGGAGAGACAGAAAAGACAGATCTTCCATCTGCTTGTTCACTCTCCAAGTAACCTTAGTAGCCAGAGCTGAACTGATCCAAAGCTAGGAGCTGCTTCTGTGTCTCCCATATGGGTGCAGGGTTGTAAGGCCTTGAGCCATCTGTTTTTGTTTGTTTTTTAAGATATTTTCTTCTTGGAAAATCAGAATTACAAAAACAAAGAGAAGTTCACTCCCCAAATGGCCTCAAAGGCTGGAGCTGAGCCAATCCGAAGCCAGGAGCCAGGAGTGTCTTCTGGGTCTGCTTTCCTCGACTGCTTTTCTCATGCCACAAGCAGGGAGCTGGATGGGATGTGGAGCAGCAGGGATACGAACTGGCACCCATATGGGATCCTGGAGCATGTAAAGGGAGGATTTAGCCACCAGGCTACCACGCCAGGTCCCTTGAGTCATCCTGCACTGCCTTCCCATGCCACAAGCAGGGAGCTGGTTGGGAAATAAAGCAGTCGGGTCACAAACCTGCACCCTTATGGGATCCCAACATAAGCAAGATGAGGATTTAGCCACTGAGCCATTACACTGGGCCCATTTGACTTCTTCTAGACTTATATATTCTGGGCCCAATATTTCTCCTAATCCATGGTTTAACTTTTCAATCCATTAACAGTGTCTTTTAAAATGCAAGCATCTTTAACTTAGATCAAGGTCAATTCAGCTTTTTTTTTTTATTCATGAATTATGTTCTTGGTGTTGGATCTTACACAGTATCGCCGGGGTAAGCCTTTGGCAGGGTGTTAGGATACCCATGCCCACGTCAGAGTATCTGGGTCTGAACATAGCCAGCTCCCTGCTAATGCACACGCTGGGAGGCGGGAGGCGATGACTTAACCACTTGGATCCTTGATTCTCACAGCAGAGAGCCGGATTGGTCCCTGGCTGCTGGCTTTCACCCGCCTCAACCCTGGTCACTATGGTCGTTCAGGGATTAAACCAGCTGGTGGAAGATCTTCCCCTTTTCTCTTCTTTCTTTCTTTCCTTCTTTCTTTCTTTCTTTCTTTCTTTCTTTCTTTCTTTCTTTCTTTCTTTCTTTCTTTCTTTCTTTCTTTCTTTCTTTCTTTCTTTCTTTTTCTCCTTTTCTTTCTTAGTTATATAAAAATAAATTGACTATTACAAAATTATAAAAACTATCACCAACTCAAGGGGCTGTATGTATGTTTCCTTTCGTTTACTGCTAAAACTTTTACAGCTTGTTTTTCCATTTTGTGTGTAGGTTATAAGAAACGTGATTGACATGCTTTTGTTAGGCTTCTGATCCATTAATTTGTGTGTAGGTTATAAGGAAAGTATGTAACACGCTTTCGTTTTTGTTATCTGGCATAGAACTGGCAGTAAATCTGTTAAAAACTCTGTCACATGTCCTTTGAATTACATCACATCTTTGTAGACAACTGACTAAGGCTAACATTGTGGTACAGCAGGTTAAGTTGCCATCTGTGACACCAGCATCCCCTGTGACTGTCGGTTCAAGTCCCTTCTGCTCCACCTTCCACTTCCAATGCAGTTCCTTGCCAATGGCCTGGGAAAAAAAGAGGATGATCCAAATGTTTGGGCCCTTGCCACTCATGTGGTAGACCCAGACAATGCTTAAGTCTCCTAGCTTTGACCTGACTTGGTCCAGCTCTGGTTGTTACAGACATTTAGGGAATGAGCAGTGAATATAAGATTCTCTCTCTGTAATACATCCTTTCAAAAACACAAATAAGTCTTGAAAAAAATGTAATGAAAGCAAAGAAGCCTTGTAATTTTTTTCAGTGTTAGTTTCACCCCTACCAAGCTTTTCTGTGAATGTTTCTGAATTGATATGTGGAGACCCCAGCATGTGGTGTGATGGGCAGTTTCACAGACACCTGCTAAAGTACACGGTCGACTTTGTTGAGCTTTGGAGACTGCCGCCTTGGAGAGGAACTCTTGCCTGGTGATGTTGTGCAGTATGGAGGGCTCTTGATGAGACAAAAAGAAAGAAAGAGAGAGAGAGAGAGAGAGAGAGAGAGAGAGAGAGAGAGAGAGAGAGAGAGAGAAGGGAAGGCCCAGTGCAATCACCTGTCCCAGCACCCAGGTGTGCTGGATGTTCAAGGAGAGTTCTAGAATCTCTGAGCAGCGGGCAATAAAGAGGTAAGAATCTTTCTTTGTCCGAGGCTCCGAGGAAACAGTTTGGTAGAGGAAAACTCCTCACTGATCTCTCTGATCGTGTTTGTAAGGAGCAGCTATGCCTTCAGCTGGTGCTGGAAACTCCTGGGAACTGCCAGTCTTCCACTGAGTAAGTGCAGCAAGCCCTCTGCCCAGGGCCACTGAGCAGTCAGTGTCTGCAGCAATCCTCCAGGGGTCTGTCTTCTTGCTAAGGTCTCAGTGACTCCAATGGAACTGCTGGCCCAAAAACGAACTAAGGCCACCCCTGGGACTTCGCCCAGGGATTGTTAAGAGTACCATGGGGTTTTCAGCTGATTTATTTGCTGTGATAAGATTCTCAGGCATGACAACTGGATTCGTTTGCAAGCTTTGCGTTTTTCTCTTTATGTATTTGAAAGGCAGAGAGAGATACAGATCAAGAGAAATGTCCCATCTGCTGCTTCACACTCAAAATGTCCTTCCCCCAATCCCGCACCAACCAGGGCTGGGCCAAGTCAGAGCTAGGAGCCAGGGATACAGTTTGGGGTTTTGTGTGTGGGTTGGCAGAGACTCAAAATCTTGAGCCATCATCCATCACCTCCCGGAAGCCGGAATCGAAAGCAGCACCCTCATTCACCAATCCTGAGCACTACAATAAGGATGCAGGTGGCTCACAGAGCACCTTAGGACCACTGTTCAAAGCCCACCGCAGGTCTTCATCTTTGGTCTACCTCCCTGTACCTGGCAGAAATAACTTTCCGTTTCTGCAATGGGTCAGATTCAATGATTTTAGGCTTTGTATTCTGTCTGCTCTATAGCATAACTACACATCGTTATTTCTGGAAGGGAAAGCTGTCACAGACAGTGTTACCAAACAGGCAAAACCTAGTCCCCATATCACTCTCCATACCCTTGCCTGCTGATCCTGCTGCTTGCTGGGCTTCATCCCACCTCCCATTCACCCAACCCATGCCCAATACACTTATCCAATTGCTCAGTGATGTCACCTCCTGCTGTCATCTCTGGCCTGGCCAACCGACAGCATCGGTTTCAGTTTTGCCATGCCCATGTAGGAGTCCAGTCCCAACAACAAATACGAGGATCTTGAGAATTCTCCAGGCAGGGGCCAAAAATGACACTAAAAACATGCATGAATGTCAAGGCTCCTACTCCTTGTGTGACTTTCAGAAGTCTCCCTCCTCTTTTCCCAACCCAGAGAAGCCTTCAGAAAGTTCATGAAAGGCACCAGAGGTGCAGAGGAACAAGACTGCCCATGAGCTCCTGACCACAGAGATGGCGCCATGAAAGCAGGGGAGCTGCTGCTGTGCATTTAGGTAGTTGTCGTGGAGGTCAGTGTCGTGGCATAGCAACGACAAGTTAAGCCTCTACCTTGGCACTGGTTCTGGTTCAAGTCCCATCTGCTCTACTTCTGATTCAGCTCCCTGCTAATGCACCTGGGAAAGCAGCAGAGGATGGTCCAAGGGCATGGACCCCCGAACCCACGTGGGATATATGGAAGAAGCTCCTGGCTTCAGCTTGGCCCAGTTTTATCTGCTGTGGACATGTAAGAATGAACCAGCAGACAGAAGATCTCTTTTTTCTTCTCTCTGCAACTCTACCTTTCAAATCAATGAAATAAACTTTTTTTTTAATTTATGAAAACATACACTATGGCAAAAGTTTGGAGTTTAAAAACACTATTGGCATAAAAACAAATTTTCTTTTAATTCTTTTCCATCAATATTTTGAAAGATACCTGTATGTGGGGATGACAAATTACCTCAAAGAGAAGTCCTTGGGACCTTCTAGGCAACACTTTCTTCCCTTGGTGACCTTGCCTTAGAGGTCCTCTCCTGCTCTCCAGGAAGAGCCAGACCTGAAGGACAGCCCCCTGAAGGGCAGTGGTTGGGCACGCCAGCACAACGTTTCTAGTTGGAGAAAAAAGATGATTGCTAAAGCAATGCTCCCATATTTAGAAATGCAGCCAGAAAGCAGAATGAGGGGGCAGAGGTCGTGCCCCATCAGGCTGGGCTGCCCCAGGATGCCTGCCTGCCATGTCTGAGTGCCTGGTGTGACCAGCTCTGCTTCCAATGCTACTTCCCACTGAGGCACACCAGGTGATGGTTCAGGTGTTGGGGTCCTGCCACACACATGGGAGAGATAGATGGAGCACCTGGCTTCTAGTTTTTCCAGTTTTGAGGTCTGTCCCAGACCTGTCCCAGACCTGTCACAGCCCTGGCTGTTGCATTCATATGCAAAATGACAATCCCTCTGTCTCCATCTGTTACCTAATAACCCTATTTTAAAAATGATGAGATAATGAGAGATTGAAAGAGATTCAATAAACTCGGAAAAAAAAAATTTTTTTTTTTTGCTTTAATGTATTTCAAAGATGGTGCTACAGAAAAAAAAAGGGAAATACAAGAGAAAGGATTCACTCCCCAAAGGGCTACAACAGTCATGGCTTGGCTGGACTGGGCAAAGCCTAGAGCTTGAAATTCCACACAGGTGCCCCATGTGTGTGTAGGAGCCCAAGGAATTGGGCCTTCCTCCACTGCTTTCCCAGGTCCTAAGCAGGGAACTAGATCAGCAGTGGAGCAGCCGGAACTCAAACCGATGCCCATATGGGATACAACCCCAGCTCCCCACCCAGACAACAAGCCTCAGAGTGGATGGCATCTCCCCTGCCTGACACAGGCTGCTGTTTGGAGACACAGACGGGGTGCCCCATCCTCTGGATTTTGTTTATTTACTCTTTTCTGTTCACAGAGTTACAATGTAAGTCCCCAAAATGCCCCTAATGGTTTCTGCCTGGAAGCCACACAAAAGGAGATTTAGGAATTAAAAATTATCAAACATAATAAATCATTAAAAGTGGATACATTGATTAAACATTAATTGACTCAAATATTCATAAATTAACATTTTTTAGTTAGAAAATGAAACCTGGAGGGTGACGCAACAGCTCGCTGTAGACAGGGCTCCACCACTCCGTGGCCACATGGAGAGGCACTTAGTGGAGAGGGGCCAGGCAGGCTCTTGCCCTGCCCTTGGTCTACCCTAGTAGCAGATCTGTAGGTACCAGGAGTTACTGGGCAGAGCCACCAAGCTTTGACGCTGCTGAGAGTAACAGACCCGCTCACAGGCTGTCCCGAGACAGACCATCTGACCCTGCCTCCCCATCTCTTCCAGGTTCAGCTCCAACAGGTCTCAGGATGAAGGCTGTGGCTGTTCTGGCCCTGGCCTGCTGCCTGGCCACCATCATCGAATCCAAAGTCTACACTCGTTGCAAACTGGCCAAGATATTTTCAAGGGCTGGCCTGGACAATTACGAGGGCTTTAGCCTTGGAAACTGTGAGCTCTCTTCCTTCCTGGTCTCTTCTACTTCCTGTCCATGCGTGCTAAAGGTCACAGCCACACATACTTCCCCCTGTTTTGCCATGCCGTGCCCTGAACAGGGACAGTTGCTGGGGGCTCACATGTTCTCATCGGCTGCTGTCTGGGCCTGTGACTTCTCCCTCCTACATCTTACCCTCATTCCTCGAGTCCCGGACTCAGACACCAGCACAAGAATTAGGATGACCTGCTGGCATGGGGTGGGATGGGGGACAGATATGAACCTGACGTGTAGCTGAGCTGAGTCTCTGCTGTTGGCAAGGTGTGCAGCCTTAGCTGTAACACACCTTTCCCTCTTATGCAGTACCACCCCGGGTGTGACCACCTGCCCCTATCCCAGGCCTGCCTGGAGGAGGTGATTAGGGAGCACGCAGAAGGCTTAGCTACAGCCGGGCCCTGTCACCTGCCTCACTGTTACCTTCTCAGGGATCTGTATGGCATACTACGAAAGCCACTACAACACCACGGCCCAGACCGTCCTGGAAGACGGAAGCATCGACTATGGCATCTTCCAGATCAACAGTTACACGTGGTGCCGACGTGGGAAGACCCAGGAGAAGAACCTCTGCCATGTCGCCTGCTCAGGTACCACCTTGCCGTTCCCAAAGCCCAGCCAACCGATGAGGGCATAGGCACCTGCCAATGGGTCCACTCCTGGCCAGGAGCTGATATGGCAGTTCTCCTCCCAGGTGACTTAGCCTCACCAGGGCTGGACTGGTGAAGCCCTGTATGCAATTGAGAGGAAAGGGCCACGACCCTCACATGTACAGAGACAACCAGTCACACTATCTGCTCTCTGCAAACTCTGAAGGAATACCATCTGTGCCAATTGTGCCAAACAGATGAATGCACTTGCTGTTTCCTGCAGAACACAAATTAAGTGCACTCCCTTTCAAGCCTTATACTGCAGTCATTCACCACGCGCAGATGACACCCTGGGTTCAGCCACCCCTGCCAAGTCGTATGCTAGATGAGTGCCGCTTTGAAGCCTGGCTGCTCCGCTTCTGATGTAGCTTCCTGCTACCTGAGCCAGCATGCATTAGCGGGAAACTGGATGAAAGCAGAAGAGCTGGGACTTGAATAGGTCCTCTGCTGAGGGATGGGGGCATCCCTCAGCTGCTTGATCCACTGTGTGACAATGCCGCCCTGAGAGTCGGGTCTGATCTGAGACGTGGAGGGCAGACAGGCTGGGGGCGTTTGGAACCAGAGGAACCCTGGGATTGGGGCAGACAGTACAGGCGAAGAAGGGTAGGTGTGGAGCTCCTGGTGATCGGCATCTCCCTCCTTGCTGATATCCTGGCAAGTAAAGAACCAATAAAATGAAGAGGCAGACATCTACTCAGACAAGTTCTGAGGAGGAAGAAAATAAGGCCGTGTCTCTCATGCAGGGATGCACTTTTACCTAACTGTGGTGCAAGTACAGTCACGTGACCTAATTACATAGATGCATATACATTTAGATTTATTGTTATTTGAAATAGAGGGAGACTGGTAGGGAGCTGTCTTTCACGGGGGTCACTCCCCCACATGTCTGCCATAACCAGGATCTCGGAGCTCCATCCAGTCCCCCGCACAGTCCCCTGGCAGGGACCCAGGCACACATCGCCTCAGTATGATCTCCCCCCCCCCCCCCCCCCGTTCTCGTCATTTTCACCCTGGGGTGCCTTCATCCTCAAAGTAAATTTCTTACAAGTACCATATGGCTGCGTGTCACTTTGCCATCCATCCCATCTTCCTAGAAAGCCGTAGAGTCCACATTTGAGACTTTGCAAGCCATCTGGCTCTTGTCACAGCTACCCAGCCAAGACAGAGTGTGAACGGCACACATGAAGACAAACGAAAAGTTGTAAGAACGTCTACCAGTAGCTTTCCAACATGAAAAACAATTGGCTTAATTTTAGAAGTTATAAGAACAGAGAGCGTTGAAAATGTGTCTAACTCGTGTTTGCTGGATGGGAGCCGTGGATGTTGTCTCTGTCCATCAAATTCTAGGGAGCAGCACCTAGCCTTGCAGTGGACACCAACACCTGACACTCGGTGCCTGGGTTTGTCATTCTGGGTCCTGGCCCAGCCTCCTGCTGATGCACACCCAAGAGACAACAGTGCTGGGTCAAGTATTTCAGTTCCTACTACCCACACGGGGCACTTGAATTTGGTTCCAAACTCTGGGTGCTGAGAACACACGGGGTGTGAACCAACGACTCAGAACTCTGTCGGTCTCTCAATTGTCTCTCAACTTAAAAAGCAGCAGAAGAAAATTCTTGGATCCTTGAGTTTATAGTTCTCCTTAAATGTGGAAAGAAACATCTTCCATTCTTGCTTGTAATACCAGGGCTTCAGTGGCAACCATGTTGGCTTATGGCTGTTGTCACAAGGCTCGCTGAAGGCACGCTGGGCTTACACACTTTCTCCCTCTGCTCTTTCAGTCCCAATAGCTTCTCTCACTCTATCTTCACATTCTCCCATCTTCCTTTTTTTTTTTTAACTTTTTTACTTTAGATGATGCTTACATAGTTGATCAGGGGAAGGACTGAGGGTCAGGGAAAAGTAGGTGTGATTATTGTTTTCAAGTTTTCAATTTCCTTACATGATACTAACATCATTGATGAGAGTGGGGTGGGTCAACAGTTAGGGAAAACTGCGTGTGATCTCTGTTTCAGAGGGCGGGGGGAGATATGGGGAGAAGCCATATCCAGCCTCCCAACCACCCCAGTACCCAGGGATGGGGATCCGCCACCCTAAATCAACCCAGGGTCCTAATGTGACACACACTCTGAGGGTCTTGCCTAGGTGTTTTTGACAGTTCTGAAATGTTGTTGATGTCACCGATCGAAGTATGAGGGAATCGTTTCAGTGTCTATTGAATGACATAGTCGACCTCAGAGCCTCCATTCGCCCAGATATTTGCTGGCATCATTGGTTGGGGTGGTTGTCCCAATTTGTTCTGTCCTCCTTCCACTGGGATGGTACAGATGTCCCTTGCCTCACTGCTCATATCTTCCATGTGGAACTGGGCCAATGTCCACTACTCTGCCTTTTCCTCTGAGGAGGACCAGTTCTCGGAGGTAGGCTAAGGGCCCAGGCCAGTCAACCTGCACCCCACTGGACCCATACCCATGAAGCTCATGGAACTGGCACCCACTGCTCAGGTGGACCAAGAACCCAGGCCAGGTGACCCAACCCTCACCAGGCTACCACCCCTGGGATTCACAGACCAGGCACTGGCCAGGTGACCCAGGTCCCACCAGACCCCAACCCCCAGGGCTCATGGAACCAGCACCCATTCTCCCACATTTCTTTTCTAAAACGCATAACCTAGCAAGCTCATTAATTGAATGTTTCATTTCAGATCTTGTATAATTTTTTCTGTGCTATGCCATTAATCATATCTTTAATCTTGTCGTATCTGTGTTTACATTTCTCTCTAATACAGTCAGATATCTCCACAAGCAAGTATAAATTATGTAAAAACACAGTCACACATACTTTTTTTTTTAAATATTTATTCATTTTATTACAGCCAGATATACACAGAGGAGAGACAGAGAGGAAGATCTTCCGTCCGATGATTCACTCCCCAAGTGAGCCGCAACGGGCCGGTGCGCGCCGATCCGAAGCCGGGAACCAGGAACCTCTTCCAGGTCTCCCACGCGGGTGCAGTGTCCCAATGCATTGGGCTGTCCTCGACTGCTTTCCCAGGCCACAGGCAGGGAGCTGGATGGGAAGTGGAGCTGCCGGGATTAGAACCGGCGCCCATATGGGATCCCGGGGCTTTCAAGGCGAGGACTTTAGCCGCTAGGCCACGCCGCCGGACCCATCACACATACTTTTAACTAATTCTTTGAACTAATACTAACTGATCTTTTAACTCTGTTTCCAAACACTTTATGGAGCACATTCACGTTACCTACAGATCCACTTGGCTCTGAGTTTTCTAGGTCTTTCTGTCCATGGTCCCTTCCCCTCTCGTGAGCCACATTTCCATGCCTCTTGGTGTATGGACCTAACTTTTTCCTGGGTTCGAGACTCAGTGGTGAATGTACATGCTACTTTCAGCAGTGTTTGGTCTTATTTGGCTAGTGTTCAAGTAGGGCCAGCTTAGTCTTCCCACAGCATGGCTCTCCCAGGTCTCTTTGGAATGTCCTGGAGGCTCGCTAGCCTCTTCCTTCTTCCTGCTCAGAAATCCCGTGTGAGCTCTGCTGCCGCCCAGCCCCTGATGGCAGCTGTCCCTCTAGCTCCTAGCAAGTTTTACCTTTGCATACCTGGTGGATGCAGACTTCCGGCTCCCACAGTGCAAGTGTTCCCCACAAATTCCAACTGGCTTCGCCTCTGATCTCCGCACCCCTCATCTGGATTGGAAGTGGAGCGGCCAGGACTCCAACTGGCACTCCCACGTGGGGTGTGTTCACTACTGAGGCCCACGCCTTTGTCTTTTTCCTCCCATTGCCTCTGCACCTTATGAGATCCACTCACAGCACATGCACAAATGTGTAGACACACAGCAGTGTTCATTGTCCTTGCAGAGGGCAGGGCAAGAAACACTTCCACTGCAAGGAGCACTCCGCTCATCATCCCAACCGTGTCTAAAGTCAAGTGTGCAAAAACATTTCCTCCCCTCTGTTGCCCTCTTGTGACTATGTTTAGTACTGCAGTGCTGCATCCGTAGCTTCCTTGCCCAGCCCCCACCGCCTTCCTTCCTCTACTCAATTTCCTCAGTAAATCCCATCAATTCTGGCAGGTAGCACTCGCAAAACCTCTTGATTATGTGACTAAGTGCTGGTCAAAAACAAAGCCCAGGGGCTGATAATCTTACACAAGGTCCCCAATTCCCAGGCTTACAACCCCTAATCCTAGCCCCAGATCCATACCCTGCCGCTTGTGTACAAGCCCGGCAGTGGATCTGACCCTGGAATAAAAACAGAACAGAACATCTGGTTCCTCCTCGCCATGTACAACCCATGTCCTCCTCGTGAAACCCCATGGATCCCACTTCTGCTGGAAAGAATGACCATCACTGAAGCCCCAGCTCATGGACCAGAGGCCAGAGTGCCTGATGGAACCTCCCACATCAGCAGCTGAAAAGGGGTGACGTATTTGAGTGAGCACATTAGGAGCACAAAGTGTTCCCCGGGCCAGAGTCCCTGCTTCCCCAGATTCTTTGCTGGCAGAAATAGATGCAAAGAGACTCGTCGTCGTGGGTGTGAATCCTAGTTCATCCACCTTGTGTGTGGTGAACTCCAGGCACGGCCATGGCAATGGCACTTGCTGCCACGGCTGACCTAGCACCGAATCTGAGCCTGACACTATAGCTATCCCTACAGGCAGGCTTAGAGTGTGACAGCTATTGCTACTGTTCATGCTTGCAGCCGGATGAGCAGTGGAAGCCACCACCAATCTCTAATCAAAACCTTAGCAAAACCTAGTACCTTCACCCAGTTGCTGTCACCAAGAGGTGACAGCTTAGGTGAACTTTTCTCATGGCCCAGAGAATTTTGTCTGCAGATGTTTGCTTTTCAATCAGAACTTTTCAAGCAAGTCGCAGAGAATAAATGTCCTTAACTCTAACACTGTCCATTATCTATGTGAATTTGAACAAGTAACACAATGAGCGATTGGGATCGCGTAGCTGAGGTCTTCACAATACTGTGAACTTGACACTCCATACAAAGGTCTTTCTATAAGTTGAATATGGCTAATAATAGAGTGATTAGATGTGAGTTTTTCTCCCATTTTCACTTATAAATGAAGCTCCTGTAAAATAAATCTTTGTCTAGAGTCACGACTATTCCTTAGGAGAGATCCAGAGGAGAAATTAATAACAGGAAAGAGGATCCCCTGGTGGGTTCCTAACCCACTGGCTACCTTGCTTTTCCAACAAGTTGAGCCCAAGTGTGCTCCCACGTGCAGTGTCGGCTTTGCTGAACCCTCCTCCATGTTGACTTCTACCCAATTCTCTCTTAAAAAGGGAACTCTTTGCTAGGAGCCTGGCTCCCATAAAGAAGTGGTGGTTCAGTGCTCTGCTTTGGGTCCAGCTTCCTGCTCATGTACCTGGGAGGCCACGGAGGATGGTCCAAATGCTTGGCTCTCTGTTGCCCACATGGGAGACCCGGAGCAAGTTCTTGGCTTCATCTAGCCCAGCTGTGTCTGTCATAGGCATTTAGAAGCGTAGGCATTGGAAAGGAAGATTCTCTTTTTGCCTTTTTTTAAATCATGTTTGTGCTGAGGAAGACTTCGAGGTCTCCTTGGGGGTGGGGAACAGGAAAAGGTACAGGAACATCCCCATCGGCATGATGGAGGTGAAGAGTGTGACGTATCGGGTCTAGCCCAGATTTACAATGTGGCATTCCATACGGGTGCTGATTCAAGTCCCAGCCATTCCACGTCAGAGCCACTCTTCCATCTGGGAAAGCAGCAGATGCTCAAATGCTTACATTCTTGCCACCAATATGGGGAAACCCCAGTGGAGTTCCTGACTCCTGGCTCATGGCTTTGGTCTGGCCCAACTGTGGCTATTGTGGGCATTTGGGGAGTAAACCAACAGTTTAAAGATTTTCTCTCCCTCTCTTTCTTTCCTTCTTCTCTCTGCATAACTCTGCCTTTTAAATAAATCAAATGAAACCTCTAAGAAGGCATAATGTTCAAGACTGATGTAGTTGACTTCAACCTTCTTATGTATAAGATCCAATTTGGATAAAAATCTATTTAGACTCTGGCAGAGAGTCCAGAATCCTATTGTCAAGATGTAGTAAACAGTTTCATTGTAAGTCCATCTTTGTCTGGAAGTAGAAACGCATACCACACTATATCCTCACATCTGAGTGTTAGTCTCAATTTCGCAGCTACTGTACTCTGCCAGTGTCTATGCCCGCAATGAAGAACATATGACTGAGTATGAAGAACTATATGTTAGTAGTGATATAGAGGAACTGGGGGGGAAGGGAACTGGGGAGGGGATAAGGGAATCTGAAACTGTATTCTAAAATAATAACAACAATAATAAGATGTATTTAAAAAATCCATTTAAAGGCACAAACTAGGAAACCATAACAAAATTTGCTATCTATCAAGACATCTTACAAGTTCATGTACAGAAGCATTGCACTGCTCCAACTTGCATATTTCTTTAGGACATTCAAAAACCAAACCAAGATTTGTGTACATGTCTTCCCTAAACTTCAGGACTGAGCCATCCCTTGAGAATGTGAGGTGGTCTAAGATAGGCAAGGGCCCCTTAAAACAAAACAAAACCTTTTGATTCTGAACAAGCTCAACCAAAATGCGATAGGGCTGTTCCGAAAGTTAGGGACGTCCAGACTGGAGTTGCCCTGAGGCATACACACCGTGGGAGCTGATGCCCATCTGTTTGCCCTCTCACAGCCTTGCTCACGGATGATCTCACCGATGCCATCATCTGTGCCAAGAGGATCATCAAAGACACCCAGGGCATGAACTATTGGTAAGCATCCTTCTGAGCTGCCATGGTTGACCCAGCAGGGCCCACTGGGCATCTGTCTGTTCATCACAGCACCGCCCATGGACCTTGACAAAATGGCACCCACCGGGTGTGAGGCTTTTTTTTTTTTCCAGTGGCAGGTGGGTGTGTAATGAGCACAGAGAACCAAGAGCCACTCTGCAATAGTGGCAGGGAAAAATCGGTCAGGTGCACAGACCGGAGGGTGAGAGCGACATTGGGGGTGGAATGGGGGTGGGGGTGAGAGAACGCACAGCAGGGAGGAGAGCAGGGACTGTGGCCAACACCTAGGTACACTGTGCCAGGACAGAGCCCCAGGCTGCAGCTTGGGCCTGCCTGTTGGGGCCACGCATGCAGCGGAATGTCAATTAACAAGGTCCTGTCCTTGCTGTTGAGGCTGATCAGCAGTAGGAGAAATCCCGGGAGGGAGGAAGGCTCAGCAGAGCCAAAGGGCCTGTGGTTGTCAGTCCTGGGACTCCCTTGGGTGAAAGATGCATGAATCTAAGACCGTGGCTACTGGATTCTCACAGTTCCTTCTGCTCTCTCTCTCTCTCTCTCAGGCAAAGCTGGAAGAAGCACTGTGAGGGCAGGGAACTGTCCGAGTGGAAGAAAGGGTGCGAGGTTTCCTGAGCACGATTACCCCACGATCACACCCTAGGATGTGTGTGATGAGTGTGCCACACCGTCCCCCTCCCCTCCCCACATCCCTTCTCGACACTGGAGAGGGAAATCTCAGCTGTTTTTTTTTTTGTAAGGGAATAAACATTTCCATTGAAATATCTCCCCCTGGATTCAGTTTCTATCATGCCATAGGGGCTCAATGTCAGGTCACAGAAAGTAGGCACCTACCCTGAATTCCTCCAGCTCTACACAGCCCTCAGAGAGTCTTTCCACCTTTTAGGGCTGTCTTGATAAGACAGATACCAAAGAGATAGAACAGAGCAGCTGTTCCTGCAACCAGAGAGAACCTTGTGCTGTTTCAACATACACGGAAATGGCACCTGTCAAGTCGGAAAGCCACACTCACATCTCTAAGACCAGGTCAACATTAGATGTGCAGAATGTACTAGTATGACCGGGAGTTCAGGCACTTGTCCCAACAATAGGCTAAGATGCTCAGCCCCCATGGATATTCCCAAGATGCCTTGTGCTTCCCTCAATGATGCTCACTCCCCTGGCCGGTGCAACAGGGCAGCTCTGCTCTCGGTGGGGGAAGGCAGGATTCTCACCCAGTTTTCTTTCCACACATCTCCATCTAGCTAGGGCAGAGTTGGTCAAAGCTGCCCAAGTCTAATTTGTGGGGAAAGCAGGAAGAGCAAGTGGGCATGTTTCCGAGACTGCAAAGAGGAATGAGGTTGGGCCCAGCAGGTAAGACTCCACTTAGCATGCCTATGCCCTGTGTCACAGGGCTTGGGTTTGAGTCCTGTCTCTGCTTCCTATTCAAGCTCCTGTTAATGCACCTGGGAGGCAGTAAAGAATAGCTCCAGTACCTGTGATCCATCACCCATGGGGAAGACCCGGATGGAGCATCTACCTCCTCGCTTCAGTCTAACTCAACCCCAGCTGTTGCAGGCCTCTGGATAGTGACCAACAGATAGAAGAGCACTTCTCTCTCTCTCTCTCTCTCTCTCTCTCTCTCTCTCTCTCTCTCCTCAGCTTAAAAAATGAGAGAATGCACTAAATTAAGGTTTAGTAGAAAAATGGTTATGCCATGAAAAAAGCCCTGTTCAAAAGCAGAGGCCCACTGATGAGGCAGCCAGTGCTGTCCCCAGCACCAGGAAGCCCTTCCGCATTCTGTCTTCACCACCACCTGCCTCTGCTGTGGGCACACATGGGCCCACTGGTGTGGCTTGGCATGCAGAGAGGACAAACAAAATCATGAGTGCTGCTAGCCCAGTAAATAGCTACTTCCTCTATTCCTGGAGAAGCACTCCATCCTAGGACAAGAGCTTTAGGGAAACAGGGACTGAGAGAGCATGCCACAAGCTGGCTGAAGAAAAGCTGAACAATACGGGGTTCAGTAAGCAGCACCCAGTCACTCCCCCAGGCTTGGGGAGAACCCTAACCATGCACGTTCCATGACCATGGGACGGTCAGCCATGGCTGTGCAGGCTCCAGCCTGAGCCAGACCTCCTGCTTTGTTAAGACCAGTGGCACCAAGTTAATGACCAAGGTTGACGTGGGCCTGTTGCCAGCTGTTCAGAGATGGGTGGAAGAGTCTAAAAAAAAAGAAGAAAATTGAAGAGGATGGGCAGTTGGCCGGCCTTACTTACAAAAACTCATAAAATTCTAAGCAGGCAATTCTACTATTCTAATTCTACTATTTCCTTCCTTCCAAGTGTTTTATTTATTTACTATTTTCTATAAATAATATTTTAGGATGAAAAATGCATTGTCCTGAATCCTTGTCTACCATTAAGGCCCTCAGAAATGCAAGAGGTAAAGATTACTTCTATTTGTGGGTTGGATTTAGTTGATAAAAGTAAATTAAAGTGACAGTCAACACAGATGTCGTATCAAAGTTTCCAAGCTATGTGGAAATATATTTTGTTTGCCTTACTTGAATCTTGTTTTCTTTGAGAAGAGGCTCACTATTTGTCCATAGGTACATCTTTAGATGGATTCTCCCAATTCCTTTTAATCTTTCCAAAAACATGCATTTGTTTGAGAAGTAGGGAAGTAGAGGCAGAGCTGACTACCATTCACCTGCTTGAAATCTCCTGCTCGCCCCTGGGACAGGACCTGGCTGAAGCTAGGATCCAGGGGCTCAACCCAGATCTGCCTTGTAGATGGCATGGGACAGAAGATCTGGGCCAGCCCCTTCTGTGGCCCAAGGTCTGTGTTAGCAGGAAGCCAGGGACAAGAGTCAGCCAGGCTTAACCAGCCTGCTAGCTGCCAGGCTAACCGCCAACCCTTGTTTTGTCGTTTTCCCATCATGGTCCACTGAGCAACAGGATACCAGATGCACGCTGGGCCGTGTGGGTGCCGGCTCTTTCCTGTCTTGGAGGACTCAGCTCTGCCTGGCTCCAGGCCACCCCTCCCCCCAGCACCTTTCCCTTCTCAACTCGGTTTGCACCCTGTGCCTCTTTCACCTGCCCTGTTCTGATCCTCTGCTCCGCCACGGGCACCTGCTGACTGCCCCATCTACTCCTTCTGCCCTGGATATAGTTGCTCCTGTGGGCTCCAAGTTTAAGAGCTCAGGCCTGAGCCAGGCTGCTGTGCCACCGTGAAACTCTGTGCCAGACTCTTTCCTCTGAATTCCTGGCTGCTGTGTCCCAGGGGACAAGGTCACTTACCATAGGAAATCCTGCTCAGTTTCTGATCCAGACCCCTGCTGCTGCAGTGGCCCAAATATGTGGAACTAATACTCACATGGGAGACCAGGCTGAAGGTCCAGGTTCGCCATTTGGTCTGGCTAGCTGGAGCATTTATCCACAAGATCAACTTAAAGGACGAAGAAGCCAAGACTTTCTCAGAAAGAGAAAGACAGAAAGAGGCACCAAGTCACCTTCCATCCAATAAAGGCTGGCCCTGGGCTGGGCTGAAGCCTGGAACCAGCAGCTCTGCCCCGTTCTGTTCCACAGGTGGCAGAAAGTTGGCATACATCAAACTTAGTGACTCAAAGAAGTGAGAACATCTTAACACCCAGGCGAAACATTGCTGAGTTTAAAAAGTTGAAAATGTAGGACCAGCATAAGTGTAAAGTAGGCAAAGCCTCTGCCAATGGCACTGCCATCCCCATGGGTGCTGATGGAGTCCCAGATGCTCCACCTCCAAGCCAGCTCCCTACTGGTGGCCTGGGAAAGCAGCAGAGGATGGCCCAATTCCTTGGGACCCTGCACTCATGTGGGAGACCCGGATGAAGTTTCTGGCCTGTAGCTTTTAATTGACTCAGCTCCGGCTTTTGTGGCCATCTGGGGAGCGAACTGGCAAATGCAAGACCTCTCTCTGTCTCTCCTCTCTCTGTAACTCTGCTTTTCAAAGAAAAACAAGTAAATCTTTAGGGAACAAAAGTTGAAAATGTGACCAATCCCATTGGATACCGGAGACCCATTGATCTATAAACCCCTGACCTGTGCATGTGGTGCTTGTGGCTTGAGGGTCTGCAGGCCTGTCCTCCAGGACAGCAAGTCACACAGCTGGCCTGCCAGGACCGGCCTGAGGCCTGGATCTGTAGGAGCCCTGGGCACAGCCGCTGCACCCCTATGGGGCTTTCCCAGGGAGGGGCAGGCTGGTTCTGTTGATGCCCTCTCCTGTCTCGCCCACCTGCCCCAGTGCAAGGGAACAGCGTGGCGAACCCCAGCAGGTGCAGCTGTGTCAGACACTTCTCAACACTTCCCTGGGGAGGCAGCAGAGGACGGCTGCAGTGCCTTGGACCTCTGCGCCCACATGGGGGACCACCGGGAGCTTCCGGCTCCTGGCTTCAACGTGGCTCAATCTCCTGATCACTGTGGTCATTTGAGGAGGGAACCAGCAGGTAGAAGATCCTTCTCTATAACTCTGTCTTTTCTAATAAAAATAATCATTTTTTTAAAAAAAATATCAAAATCAATTTTTTTAAAAGATTTATTCATTTTATTACAGCCAGATATACACAGAGGAGGAGAGACAGAGAGGAAGATCTTCCATCTGATGATTCACTCCCCAAGTGAGCCGCAACGGGCCGGTGCGCCGATCCGAAGCCGGGAACCAAGAACCTCTTCCAGGTCTCCCTCTCAGGTGCAGGGTCCCAATGCATTGGGCCGTCCTTGACTGCTTTCCCAGGCCACAGGCAGGGAGCTGGATGGGAAGTAGAGCTGCCGGGATTAGAACTGGTACCCATATGGGATCCCGGGGCTTTCAAGGCGAGGACTTTAGCCGCTAGGCCACACCGCTGGGCCCAAAATCAATTTTTTTTAAAGAAAAACTATCAAAACCAAAACTGCTAATCAACGTTGAAAGGTTGTGCTTCAATTCCCCCCCGCCCCCACCGTTTGTTTAGCAAGGTAGCCCTGGGGGAGTAGCGTGTGTTCTGTTTTTCCCTGTTACTGTTTTCCAGAATGTTCTCCACAGAGCAGCAGAATGACTGACCAAGCTTGGCAAATGCTGGCCTGGACGCCAGGGCCTGGGCTTGGGTTCCAACGGGCCAACATTTGCAAAGCACCATTTCTCAGCTTTCTGCTTATTCTCCCAGCCAAGAGCCCATCCTCGCACATTTGTTGGTGGTGTCTCTCTTGGCAGGGTCTCTGTGATGGCTTGGAGTTGCTCCTAGAAGGAAGACACTGGGCCATGTTTTACCGACAGTCGGGCCCCAGTAAATGCCATCGAGTTGGATACATGGAGAAGATGCTCCAAGTAGGCACCCCTTGCGGAAATCCAATCATGCAGGTTGCCATGGACCAAGGCCTACCAAAAGCAGGAGAGTGTGGGCTGACAGATAACGACGAGCCTCGTAGGCCTGGGCGATAGGCTGTGTGAGCTCCAAGGGAGGCTCTGTCCTTCTCTGTTCCAGCCCCTGTGCGACATGGTATTTGTTTTCCAGACGCCATGGGGTGGTTCTGGCTCCACTTTCTACACGTGTCTTTCTCCAGCAGCTGGTGGTGCCACCACAGCCCTGGGCCAAGCTGCAGCTGGTGGGAAATACTGTTTCAAAGTTGAGAAAAGGGGTGGACGAGCTGGCTTGCACGCCCGTAGTTGGCGGCGCCATACATTTCCCGCGGTGGATCCCAGCTGCTAAATCTTCCGAACCACGGGGAGCGCAGAAAAAAAAAAAAAAAATTGAAAGCTGTGGCCCTTGGGCGCACCTGTCAGTGCCAGCGCACACCCGCAGAGCAGTGTAAGCTGAGGAGCCCTCACGCATGCACAGTGGGGGCCTCGCTTGACAGATCATCTGGCTTGTTCTTGGCTTGACAAAGCAGGATCCCATTCTGGGCAGCTTGTCTCCACCCCCAGAAAACTGGTAGGCCGTGCAAAAGAGCAGATAGGGAGAGATGAAATATTTGTGCCAAATAACCCCAGCACCCCATCTTTGCTCTCCTACGCTTCACACAGGGCTGGCCTGAGTCCTGTAATAAAAGGGAAAGCAAAGAACCCAGGGGAGCTGAGAAGAGAGGGTTATTTCACCAGAGGAAGGACCGGCTGGGGAAGGAGGAGGTGGAGGGGGACGGGAGCACACGCTGCAGTCTGGGCTCCAGGGAACTGCACTTTTGACCACTGCGGGGGAACCAGGCCAGGCGGGCTAGGGGCCCATGGAAGGAGGAAGAGGCAGTCTTGGACGATGGAGGCCAGGCTGGGTCCGCAGAGGCGGGAGGGGAGGCACAGGCTCCGCGTCCACCATCTCTCAGTCAGTGTGTTAGAGGCAGGTCCAGAGGTCAGAGGCTACCGTGTGCATGGCAGCAGCAGCCCCGGAGGACCTTGCTGTGGGTGCCCAGGGTAGAGGAGGGAGGCAAGGAATCGGGTAATTGCTGAGGATGGCAATTTCTACTCTGCCTGGACAAGCCACCTGCCGCCGCTGAAGGACAGACGTCCCTGTACCGGGGAGCTGGGAGTCTAACAAAGGCAGAAGGGATTCCAGCCTGGAGTGAGCTAGGAAGTGGAAGAGAGCTGGTGGGGGCAAGGAGAATCTCAGAGGACATGAAGACGCCCGTGGGTGCCTCCCACTAAGATACCCCAGGGGAAGTGGCTTCACACAGCTCAAGTCTCCAACGATGGAGGAGGAGGAGGAAAGAAAAGAAAAGGAGGAGGAGAGGCAGGAAGAGGAGGACACAGAACAGGGAGGAAGATGAGAAGAAAGAGGAAGAAGGGGAGGAAGCACAGGAAGTAGCGGAAGAGGAGGAAGAGCAAACCCCACTGAGAAGCAGCCTGTGGCCCCATGGGCTGCCCAGGGACCATGGCCCGTGGCTCCCAGCCTGGCAGCTCAGGCTAATCTGAGAGATGGTCCAGGAGGGCACAGCTTGGATTAGAGCAAGCTCTCCGATGGCAATGGCCAATGGAGGCACATCCCTAACTCCTCAACTCTTCTGTGCAGGCCTGGCCGACTTGCCCTGTGTCCCCAGCAGGGACAGGAATGGGCGTGGAGGACACCTCCCATGGCACCGCCTGTGACCTGGGGATTCCAAAAGTCATCCCTTGGCACAATTCACGGTCAACGTCATGAAGGCACAGGGTTTAGGTAAGTCTTAGCATGGTGGATGGAGGACAGGAAACAGGCAACATTCCGGAAACAGCTGAGTTACCAATACACACGTGCCAGGAGTGGTGCTCTGCAGGAGGCACCTGGGCTTGGGGGTCACCATGCAGACAGAGAGAGCAGAGCTGTGTGCACACAGAGGCCAACAGGTACAGAGTTTGCACCTGTGGTACTAACACCGAGGGCCCAGTGGCTGAACCCTCACCTTTCAAGTGCCAGGATCCCATAGAGGTATCAGTTTGTGTCCTAGCTGCTCCACTTCCCATTCAGCTTCCTGCTTGTGGCCTGGGAAAGCAGTGGATGATGGCCCAAAGCCTTGAGACCCTGCACCCACGTGGGAGACCCAGAAGAAGTTCCTGGCTCTGAATCAGCTCAACTCTGGCCATTACAGCTATTTGAAGTGAACCAGCAGACAGAAGCCCTTTGTAACTCCTTCTCTCCGTAAATCTGCCTTTCCATTCAAAATAAATCTTTAAAAAAAACAAGAAGAAGAAGTACACCAGCAAGATGACATGAATGCATGTTAGACATGCTAGCTGGCATGACATTAATTAATGAGAGAATCAATAAGATGCTGAGATCTCTTCAGGGCTGGCATTATGACACAGCCAGTAAAACTGATGCTTGCAATGCTGCCATCCATATGGGTGCAGTTCATAACCCAGCTGTTCCACTTTCCAATCCAGCTTCCCGCTAATGCACTTGGGAACGCATCAGAAGATGGCCCAAGACTTTGGGCTGCCACGTTCCTGTGGGAGACCTGGAAGAAGCTCCTGGCTCCTGGCTCCTGCCTGGCAGCCAGGCTGTGGCCATGGTCATGAACCCTGGCATCAAGCAGCTGTGACTTCCTGCGTTCCACCTGTGTGCTGTATTACCTTCTGCAATGAACTCCTTCATCTTCCGCGGGACATGGAGATCTTTAAGAAACAAAAAGGCAAGGCATACCCCACCCCCCTCACCTTGAGAAATCCCCATTCTTGGGAAATTATTCCTTTGGCATGCCCCTTGTATCAAAGAACCTGTGCCCCAACCACCGCTCACCCTCACCACCTCCAAGAAGCCCCTTAAGGCACCTGGAAATGTAAGATTCTTGAGCCAGGGTCAGTGACACCTAAACCATGCTGAGATTTAGGTGCAGGGCTATGCCGGGCGCTGCCCCAGGCCTCCTGCAAGCCCTTTGGTTCCTGCTCCCTTGCCAGCCCACGAGACTGGACGGGCATGCCCACCTCACCATGCCCACAGCTCCCTTTTGGAGTTGTTACCATTTGTGGCAGCTCTGATCATCATAGGACTCACTCATCTGGCCTGGAAAGAGAAATTCACCCAGAGACCCTGGCTGATTTCATCTGCAGCAGGCACCAGTACCTTGAAGGCCACCCTACACCTCTCAGGAGTGGCCAGGGCTGAAGCCACCAGGCTATGAGGTTGTTGGGAACCAGAAGTTTGCCCAGGAGGTTGTCTCTGCTGCACCCGTGTACATACAGGTGTGCCAGGGGCGGGAGGGCAGGTCGGGGCAGGCTGAGGGCTGTGCTTGCTAAGTGGATCTCTTCCAGTGGCAGGCCAGGCTAAATGGGCTGATACAATAAGCTGCCTAAAATTGAATCATGGAGATCATTTGCAGTCCGGTGCAGCAGGAAGCCAGTCTCAAGGCCCTGATGATGAGAAGCAGAGCGTGTTCTTGGTTGAGACACCTGAGCATGTGTGCTCCAGCAGAGGTGATGTGCGTAATCTCAGCTTGTCTCAGCCTCTGTTGGCTCTTACTGCCACAGGCATTGGCCTGTGCAGGTAACATTCCTCGCATAGTACATACTCAGCTCACACTAAGAACCGCCACTCAGCCTGCTGAAGTACTACAGGAAGATGCACCCACTACAGGCCTTGTGCTTGAAAAAAATATATATTTATTTTATGCATTTCATGGCCACAGTGGCCAAGGCTGGACCATACTCAAGCCAGAAATTTGTTTCAATTCTCTCCCATTTGCGTGGCAGGGACCCATTCAAGTCATCTGCCTCTGCTTTTCCCAGGCTGTTACTGCCTTTACCCAGTACGCCATAATGGTGGTCTCCAAACCTTCACTTTTGACCATTGTTCTTTTTCAACTCGATATGCACCCCTAAAGCACATTTCACCCAGTATTAACATCCCATTCACAAGGCAGAACTAGCAGAGTGCTAAGTGGCAAGAATATGGAGTCTTTTTTGCCTCTCTCCTCCTCTCTGGGACCCTTATCCTTGTATCAGAACCAAAACCAATCCAAAGACCAGGCAACAGAAGGAAGGGACCAGTGGAAAAAGCCAAGATATCAAGGCAGCAGTGGCTCAAAGCATCATCAGCCAAGTCTCCAGACATCCCAGAAAGCCTGAATCTGCAGCAAGGATTAAATTATTTTTACTAAATGTTTGTGTCTGAGTGTCTCTGGTTACACTCCTGACTTCCACACCTGCTGACTTTAGGAGCACCAGGAACCAGACCCAGTGCACCAACTAGGCTCCCTGGCTTCTGTCCTACTAGTCACATGGTGTGCTGACCTGCTGTGAGAAGCTCCAGACTGAGCTGTGAGAGAGGAGGAGAGAAGGGGCAGAGTTCTGACTGAGTCTCTAGGGGGGACTAAGGCAGAGAGGGCTGAGAGCCAGTAGTCTCAAGCAACCCAGAAGCTTCTCAACATTCCACAAGGAGACCTACAACGGTCGTGGTGTGTGTTCCAGACAAAGTTCGTGTGTGAGGACCTCCTGCCAGCCAAGGGGCGAACTGCTCCCTTTCGGGGTTCAGTGACCCCCCCCCCACTGCCATACCAAATCTGCAAGTCACACCAATGAATGTTTTCCTGAGAATAGGGGATTTGCTCCCGTCCTGAGGTATCATAGTGTGTACTGATGCTGTCTGCTAGGTCTCCCTTAGCCCCGCAGGGCACAATATTGAATCTTCAGCAAGAATTCCAGAAGGTCAAAGTCCCATCTGTGATGAATGCCATGCAAGTGATGGGTTCCCACTCAAGGACATAGATGTGTTCAAGTGCAGGTGACCAAAGACCTTAGACCATAGACTCCTGGGGGCTGATGTGGAGTGGGCAGAGTAGGAAATCAGCTCTGAGAGAGAGAAAGGCTCAATTTACTTGCCCAAAGAAAAACATGTTATGTGGAGTCACAGACTACTGGGACATTTGGTTTTGCTTAGACATACAAACAAGGTTTGGCTTTGGCCCTGTATGAATGTTGGGTGTGCACATGCGCTCTGTTGAATAGGCATGCAGAGGGAGCAGAGTTAGGAATATAAAAGCAGTGGAGGAAGCATGGGAAGGAACAAAATTTAAAACTTCTTGGGATGCGCAAGACACACCCATCCTGGGCTTTGCAGAGCCTGCGCTTTCCCACGCTCATGGTGGGCAGTGCTGGCTTTCCCCTTCAAGACCGAAAGGTCAAACAGGAGCCTCCCACTGAGAGGGCCCCTCCCGGATTCAAACATCGCTCCTTCTCCAACTGTTGGCTTAGCCCAGTCACCCATGGAACACCTTACCCATTATCACCTCTTCGGTTGCACCTCCAAGTTCATCCTAGGGGCAGCATGATCTCTGCCAAAGCCCAGAGCATCAAAGAACTCTTCTTTCTCAACTCTCAGCTCTGGACCCTTCATCCCAATACTGCTGGGTAAATTGCTTTCTCCTTTAGGGTAGGAAGAGACTCTGTGGTTGACTGGCCACAAACATACCCAGATTTCCTCCCTAGAGCAAGGCTACTGGGGGAAATCGAGGCCTTGCTACATCGGCATGCTCCAGGCATCATTTTTGTGATCAGGGGTTGGAGCATCTGAGCTACAAGAACCAGTCAAGACAGTGAGAGATCGCTGCAGTGGCTGCTGAATCAATGACCATGTTTGGAATATTTGCCAACTGATGACAATGGCTGCCTTCTACCGAGAACACACAAACTCATTTCTCACATGTTGTCTCTAATTTTCGCTCTGTGTATGGGAAGTCATGGGTGCAACACTGACTGGGGAAGTGGGGAATGTGGGGGGCTGGAGATATCTAGGCAGTAAGGGGCAAAAACAAGGCCCAGAACCAACGGGCATGGAAGCCACTGCCCATTCCTGTGCACCATGCTGGCCCTAGCTATAAGACAAGACTACTGCCTTCTAGTTACTGAGCTGCCCTCCCAGAGAGCCCCTGTGGAGTCCAGGGAGCCCCAGTCCTGGGAAAACATTCTGAGAGTTGGTCAGCAAATGTGGCTTCAGATAACGTGACTGGGCAGTTGGCTGGTTGCTTGGTTGGGCATGTAGGTGGTTGGTTGCTGAGTAGTTTAGTGGTTGGGTGGTTGGCTAATTAAGTAGATGGATGGATGGTTGGTTGGTTGATGGCTGAGTTGGGTGGATGGATGGATGGGTGGGTGAGTGGCTAGTTGCTTGCTTGGGCAGATGGGTGACCAGTGGTTGAGTAGTTTATTGGTTCGGTGGTTGGCTAATTAGGTGGATGGATGATTGGATGGCTAGTTGAATAGTTTGGTGGCTGATGGATTGGCCAATGGGCTGGCTAGATGGATGGGTAGATGGGTGAGTGGTTGCTTGGTTGGGAGGGTGACCTGTTGGTTGAGTGGGCAGGTGGTTGATTGGCTGCCTAGCAGCCATAGCAAAGGACACTTTGAGAAAGGAGGATGCCAGGAGCAAAGGCAATGCCTGCAATTGGCGTCCAGCATTCCTGCATCAGCTGCCTTATGCAATGTGCCTCTCAGTCCAGGCCATCTCTGGGGAAGCTTGCACACCCACCACCTGCAGCAGCAGGCAGAAGCCACACTCTGGCCATTTACCGAGTCCCCAGGCTGTCATCAGGCAAATGCTTTTTATCTAGCTGGAGCCCATCGCCAGAGAGAAAGCTAATTTCACATACATGTACAATTTGAGAATGATGTGAAGAGTCCTCCCTCAGTCACACAGCTCTCTGAGAGGCCCCGAATTTACAGTATTTGTACCATCAGTGCCCGGACATCATGTGGTGTCCCCTTAGGAGGGGATTCAGGGCAGAGGTGGCCTCAGTCACCAGAATTCTGTCACTTTTCCCACTGAATGGCCATGAGGAAGCAGGCCCCAGGTCTGTTGGGTTTGTGCATTCGTGTGTGTATCTGAACGTGTGCATGAGTGTATATAGGCTTGAATGTGTGAGGGCAATTACAGTGTGTGTGCAAGTGTGTGCATATGTACATGAGTGTATATACACTTGAATGTGTGAGGGCAATTACAGTGTGTGCAAGTGTGTGCATATGTGCATGAGTGTATGAATGCAGGTGTCAGTGTATGTGTAGTGAGTGTGCATACTGTGTGTGTAAGTGTGAATGTGAATTTGTAACAAGTGTGTGCATGTGTTGAGCATAAGTGTAGTGAGTGTGCATGTGCGAGTGTACATTTGCACATATATCTTAGCATGCATGTGAATAGGTGCTATAAACGTGTGTGTACCTGTGTTTGTGTGTAAGCATTTCCCACAAACGTTTCAAAATAATCTTTACAGAAGAGAAGGACGCTAAGCATTCCAGATTTTCTGTTTGCTTTTTCTGCCAACGTTACACTTGGACACAGTGTTATTGTTTTCATTCCCATTTTTTTTTCCCAAAAGTGCTCATCAGCAAGCAGCTGATGAAGGAAGCAGGCCCCAGCTGCTGGAGGACTTGATTGGCAGCTTCTCTGATGGCCTTGCCTTCATCAGACGTGCCTACGTTCCATGCCTCCATCGCCAATGGCTGAACGGGAGCTGAGCCCCTAGGCTGGAAGATTTCCCTTCTTCTTGCTCTCAATCCCATTGCCCTGCCTTCTTGCAATTGTGCCTTCCAGTTTTTGTCTAATGACAATCCCTCCAGTTCAAGGGACCTGCATCTTTATTTGAAGTGGATCCCCTGGAGCAAGGTGCACTCCTGCTTCTCCTCTTGGTGAGGCTCATAGGTTGAGGGAATGTGCCTGCAACTTCAGAGTCCGAGGATAGAGCTCAGGCTCTCTGGACTGACTCACTTTCTACTTGAGGGAGGAAATAGATTTACGCTCAGGGCTGGCATGGAGTGGTGGCACAGGAATTGAGCTGTTACTTGTGACAATAGCATGCCCTATGGGAACACTAGTTCACGTCTTGGTTGTTCCACTACAGATCCACTCCCTGCCAATGGCCTGGGAACGAAGCAGCAGCTAATGGCTTACGCACTTGGGATCCTGCCATACACTTGGGAGACCCAGAGGGAGTTCCAAGGCTCCTGGCTTTAGCCTGGTTGAGCTTGGTCCAGCCTGACCACTGTGACCATTTGGGGAGTGAGTCAGTGGATGGAAGGAAAGGCTGTAACTCAAAGAATCCTGATTCTTGGAAAGACATTGAGTATTCTGGGTGTAGCCACTTCCCCAAATTCCCATGCGGCGACCAGCTTCCTCAGAGCCTTAACATTTGTGCTCCACCTGCTTCCCAAAGATGGGAAAAGGCTCACCAAGTGATGGAGACTGAAGCTTCTGCGGCCGAGTCCCATCTGTCAGTGATATGTTTAATCTGACAGACCAGCTTGCTGGTAGTATTTCACAGCATGTGCCAAGACATTGCCTGGGACCTCTTAGATGCGTACACTCTTCGTTGGTCAGGAAAAGGCTTGAAATGAGCATCGGTGCTAATCTGCCTCCCCAGATCACACTGCCTGGACAGTTGGTGATCTCTCCATCAGTGTCCATCTTGTTAAGTTCCAGGACCCAATCCAGGGTGCCACCTTGCATTTAGTGTCCACAGCACTTGACATCCTCCCACTCAGCTTACTTAACCTTGGGTTCTAGCTCTGCTTCTACTCCAACTGCCCACTCATGCACACTCCGGGAGGCGCCCACTGAGGGATCAAGGACTCAGATTCCTCACGCCCACGTGGCAGACCCCGATGCAGTCCCAGTTCCCGGCTGCTGTCTTTCCTGGCTCTGGCAGTTTGGATTATTTTGAGAGTAAGCCAGCAGAAGGGCGTGCTCTCTCTCTCTCTGCCTTCCTAATAAACCAAAAGTAATCTTTTCAATTTAAAGTTTTCTTTAAAAGTTACCAAAAAAAAAAAAAATGCTAATAATGGCATCACGCCATGGAGTCAAGAGTAGCCCGAGGCAGGAGGGAGGCCGGCTCCACCTGCTCTGCTCGACGCCCAACGCCAGCAGGATGCTAGCTCACACACAAGCACATTCCCTTTCACTTTCTCCTCGGAGTCGCAAGATAGAAGCCGTGTTGTGGGACAGATATTCAGGCTCCTGTCTGAGTGACATTTCCTGCCCCCTCAGCCCATTAACCCTGCTAGCTAAATGAACACCGGTGAGTCTCTGCAAGTCAGTCTCCCAGACTGACTTCTGACCTGTTTCAACAGAGAATTAGGATTAAAACAACCTGGAAACAGCAGGCATGCTCAAGGGCATTAAGAGTTTGTAGGAAAATGTAACCCAAGCTTAGTTAATAGGGCCAGCATTGGAGGTACAGTAGGCTAAGCTGCCACCTGCAATGCAATCATCCCACAGAAATACCAGTATGAGTCCCGGATGTTCCACTTCCTGGCTAATGCACCCAGGAAAGCAGTAGAGATGGCCAAGGTGCTTGGGTCCCTGCCACCCACATGGGAGATCCAGGTGAAGTTCTAAACTCCTGGGTTCAGCCTGGCCCAGCTCTGCCTGTTGCAGCCATTTGGGGGATTAAACAGCATATATCCCACTCTCTATCCCTGAATTTCTAATACATAAAAAATTAAACCATAACATTTAGCCGATTTTGAAATGAGTGCGTAACAGGGAGCTTCAAGATGTGTCAGGAAAACACATGTTATGGAAAAAAACTGCATCCACTCCAGAAGTTCAACTGCCCTTCTCACTAGCAGGAGGCTGTGCCTGGCCATTCGGGAGCCTGAAATGGCACTCGAGAGAGAAGAAAGAACACAAGGACTCACAGTAGCCTGTCTCTTCCACCTTCTGCGTGAATATGTCACGTTATTGCACAAACTTGCTGACTTTGGGATGCCAGTTTTGTCCAAGGGTGGGATGGGAGGTTATGAACATAGTACATTTAAGATATTCTCTATTTTTAAAAATGTAACTCGGAGAGGAAATTTGGCATCCAGGCTGAGATGCCAATGTCTGGGGTCAGCACTGTGGTGTAATGGTTAAGCTTCCACCTGTGCTGCCAGCATCCTAGAGGGGCACCTCTTTGCGTCCCAGCTGCTCCACTTCTGATCCAACTCCCTACGACCCTGCACTCCTGTAGGAGACCCAGAGGAAACTCCTCACTCCTGGCATCAGATCATCCCAGCTCTGGCCACTGTGGCCATTTGGGGCATGAACCAGTGAATGGAAGATCTCTCTCTGTCTCTCCTCTCGGTAATTCTGCCTTTCAAACAGAAACAAAAAATAAATCTGAAGGGAAAAAAACAAAAAAGATGTATGGGTTCAGGTCCTAGCTGTGTCGCTGCCTCCAGCTTCCTGTTCACGTCCACCCTGGGATGCAGGGCCGGTGATTCAGGCAGCCGCATTCCTCTGTCCATCCATGCAGGGCCAGGCTGAGTTCCTGCCTCTGACCTTTGTCTGCAGCAGCTCCAGGTGATACATACATGGAGTGAGTCACCAAATGGGACATGGGCATCTCTGTGCCTTTGAAATAAGCAGAGATAAAACACACTTTTCTTTTCAAGTTTCATTTGCGATAGTATAGCCCCTTCAGCAACAGTCACAAGTCCATCACTCTGCTGTTTAAGTGTATCATGACATTGTAGGTATAGACAATGGTAGGGTAGGAAGGCCAGCAAGGGGGAAGGGGAGGGTAGAAGGGGAAATCTCTAGAGCCTATGGAACTGTATCTTGGAAACAAAAGAATTTATTTAAGGATCCATTTAGTTATTTCTTTGAAAGGCAGGGTTAGAGAGGGGGAGAGGAAGAGACAGAGAAAGCTCTTCCATCCTCTCATTTCCTCCCCCAGATAACTGCCAACAGCAGGAGAGGAGCCAATCCAAAGCCAGGAAGCAGGAGCTTCTTCTGGGCCTCAAAAGTGGGTCCAAGGTCCCAAGCTTCCTGAAACTGCAGTCCAGCCACCAGGAGAGGTCTCGGTGACCAGCAGACCTACACAGTGTCTTTTGAGGGGTGGGAGGTCACAGGGTGTGTGATAGAGAAAGGAACAATGCTTGCATGACTTACTGCTTCATCCAGTTGGATGGGAAAATATGACGTTCACCAAAAAGTCTTGGAGAGATTGACAGATGCAACATGGGCCAACCACACTGAGAAAGTTCCAGAACCAGTGACATGTTGGAATGAGGGTGAGTCTCCGAGGGAAAAGGAGGCATTGTTCTGTGTGGCCACTGTGGATTGGGGACCAAGGAGAAGAAAGGCTGGGTGTGACTTCTCTGGAATTTCAGACTCTTAACTTTTGACAATCAAAACTACCAGAGGAAAAGGAGGGGAGAGAATGCAGGTGGCCTGGCCTCAAGGGTTGGCTTCATTCCCAACACTGGCCCTCGTAGACCTGCCTCCCTTCACATGATTGCCTACGGTACCTGCAAATCTGTCAGCTCCAAAAGCACTGTGGTGTCAGGGGTCATATCCAGCGCCTCTTAGTTCAGTCTTCCTACTTCCCAGAGAAAGACTCCAGTTTGTAAAAGATTTATTTTATTTATTTGAGAGAGAAAGAATTTTCCCATCTGCTGGTTCACTCCCCAAACGGCTGCTATAACAGCTGAATCTGGGCCAGGCTGAAGCCAGGAGCCAGGAGCTTCATCCAGGCCTCCCATGTGTGATGTCAGGGGCCCACACGCTTGGGTCATCTGCTACCACATCCCAAACGGGATGCATTAGCAGGGAGCTATATCAGAAGTGTAGATGCAATTGCTTCTCGGCCTTTTGGCTAAGATCAAGTACACAAGTGTAGAAGCCAGAGCTCAGATTGGCTCTCTGATACGGGATGTGCCCGCTGCACAACACTGATGCCTTGGCATCCGCTCTGATACGAGACGGAGTCTAACACTTCTACACCTATGCGGGCAGCTCAGCTTCTTCCAGCAGCTGCAGCTGACACTGGTGATTCTCCCAGCCGCCCCTTTTTCAAGCTAAGTCTTAGCTCAACAATCCGATGGTTACAGTGACTATGAAGCTGTGGGTAGCCCCCGGCCACACTGCCTGCCTTCTCCGCCTCTCCAAGGCTCTTACTTTTTCCCCAGTTTCACTCCACATTGTCATGCTTGGTCCCTTCCCTGAGGTGTGTTCTGCAGCCCAGGGTAATAGCAATCAAGGTGTGGTGGGACCAAGGCTGAAATGATTTCTTCCCAAATGTTCCCTCTCCCACTTAGCAGAAGCTGGCTCCCCGCTGATGCGTGCAAGCTGGTACCTGAGAGAACTCCGTTCGCCAGATCAGAGTTCAAAAGTATGCCTCCTGATGAGGGGGAGGTCCGGCCTCACCTGGCAGAGCAGGTACCACTCAGCCCCTGGCTGTGTCCATATGGCCTCCTCAGTCTTCCTGATTCTTCCTTGCACACTGCTGCTGGAAACCCACCTTAAAAGAGATGCATTATTTTTCTGAATCCCACTTCCTGCATCCTGAAAAAAAAAACAAAAAACAAAAAAGGATCATTCTTGCCTGTTTGAATTTTATCTTTCCACTTTGGGAACCACAGTAGAACCCTATCCTTTGGCTAAACAAACCAACGACCCAGGGCCTATTCTGTAGCCCCTTGAAAATAGGAAGCTGAAGCCATTTATGGCCAATGACTGGTGTTCCATCAGGAGCTGGGTGTGGGGTTGCTTGCACCACCCTGCAGGATTGCAGCCAGACACGGTGGGAGAGCAGAGCCCATCCGGGCAGGCCTGGCTGATGCTGACATCCTGTGTTTGCCTTGGAAGGTCTCAGCCCCAGGCCCCATCACCCGGTCTCGTCCTCTTGCCCCCACATTTGGCCAGCCTCCTGCATGCATGGCTCCCTGAACCCTGAGAATGGTCAAGTCGTATCCGTTCCCCCATGTGCCTTGAGAGCAAGCTGATCTCCAGGGCCCAGCGTAGGTGGGCTGAGTGCCTCGGGGAAGCTCCGCGTCCTGGAGCAAACACCACAAAAGGAAGAGGTGTGTGTGTGTGTGTATGTCCAAGGGGACCATCTGTGAGTAATCAGACGATGAGAAGGGGCCACGTGCACTTGCCCTTCACAGCCAGTACCACAGGTGGGGGGGACTACCCTCCTCTGGCTGGATACAGTCACTCAGTCCCTTGCAGACCTCAGCTCCTACAGCTACAAAGGGTTTCACAAGAGGTCCCCGGGGAGGTCTGCCCTTGAAAATCCATCACTTCCACTCCCAACGAAAAGGGAGCCAAAGCAACATGATCTTGGCTTTACCCTGGGTAACGAGAACTTGGCTTGCCTTGTCTGATGGGCCTCCTGAGAGCTCAGCGCTGGCTCCGCCAAGCAGCTTGCAAACAATGGAGTCTCCGGCAAAGACCTTGGGGGCCGCCCACACCGGACATGATGACTTATGTGGAGATCATGTGTGTCCCACCAACAGTGCCACCCACGGGGCTTCCATGGTGTGTAGGAGAGATGCCTGCAGCTCCGAGAATGGCCGGCTCACCCGCTCTGGGGAGGGTGTGTTTCCTTCAGGCCCCCATTCTCCGCAGTCTTTCCTGAGGACCGTGATGGAGAGAGTTAAATCAGAAGGAACTCGGTTTCCTCATCTGTTAACCCACGTTCTCTCCCCAACAGCCAAGGACCCCATGAGCGATGCCTGTGCTTGGATTTTGTGTTTATATAGAATATGAGCTGTGTGCAAATGTTGATTTTTTTTTTTTTTTTGGAAGTAATGATTTTAGCTGGAAAAGAAAAAGGCAGAGACAGAGAGGGACCTGCCATCTTCTGACTTACACCGCAAAGGCTACAACAGCTGGGGATGGACCGAGCCCAGTCCAGGAGCCCAGCACGCCCCTGGGGTCTCCCACATGGGTACTAATGTGCTTGGGCCATCACCTGCTTGCCTCACAGAGTACACACGAGCAGAAAGCCAGGATGGGGAACGGAAGTCGCAATCTGCTCTGGGATACAGATGTCCCAAGTGATGTGACACTGACCCGTGACACCATGAATGGCCATCCCTAGTTTTCCTTTTCAAAGGTGGGGTGCAAAACCTTGGGTTAAAAGTCACCAAAAGCACTCAAAGGTTTGCTTTGCTCTCTTTTTTAGAAAGATTTATTTATTTTTATTGCAAAGTCAGATATATATCTATAGCGAGGAGGAGAGACAGAAAGATCTTCCGTCGGATGGTTCACTTCCCAAGTGACCGCAACAGCTGGTGCTGCGCCAATCCGAAGCCAGGAGTCAGGAACTTTCCTCCTGGTCTCCCATGGGGTGCAGGGTCCCAAGGCTTTGGGCCGTCCTCGACTGCTTTATCAGACCACAGGCAGGGAACTGGATGAAAAGCAGGGCTGCCGGGATTAGAACCGGCGCCGATATGGGATCTCGGCATGTTCAAGGCGAGGACTTTTAGCTGCTATGCTACTGAGCCGGGCCCTGCTTTGCTCTTAAGAAGCAATTTGAATAGTTCACAGTGTTAGGGTATCAACCATTCCACCAAGCCAAGGATATCCAAGCTCTCATCCTCGTTAGAAATACAATGCTTGATTTGTCTCGTAAAAAAATCAGAAAATGCTTTCCAAGTTCTAGAAACGCAGGCCCCAAGCTACAGGCACAATTGATTTGCGAGCATTCTGTGTTCATTCCCACCCAAAGAATGTGAAGATAACTGAATTGGATCATAAGCGGACTTGTAGGCCCAACAGGCTCAGTTTTGGAGATTTCCTGGGAAGCAAATGTTAATCCATCAGGTTAAATTAAGAAAAAAAAAAAAAAAAAGGCCCTGTGAATTAATATCACAAAGAACAGAGAGCTTCCTGTGTGTGACTAGAGAAGATTTTAATTATCCCCTCTTGTGTCATGCTGTGGATTAACTTCTATATCCAGAAGGGCCCAGGATGTGAGAGTTAGGGCTTGAACTCCTTCTGACAAAAAGAAATGCTTCAACGCTCACCTACCACTGTGCCTGGAATCCTATTGTCCCCAGAGCATAGCAACGGGTCCCAGGAGGTGGGATCCTACAAGTGCCCAGAAGAGCCTGACACTATTGGAGACCAGTTTCTACAGAAACAATTTGAATATTTCACATGTGTAGCCTGGGATCAAACACCTTCCCTGCGAGATGAGCTGCAAGTGCCAAGCAGGGAGCACAGCGGTCATTTTACTTGCACATCATTTGCACAGAAAACAGGAGACGCGGCACGGGGGTGTGCACTTCCATCCACACCGTGGACTCCAGGTGCCCTCACCAGCAGGCCCATTCTGCCTGGGTGGGCTGACAGCGATGCTCCGTGCCTCACTGTTGTTCTGTCGTGCCAACTGAAGCGTTAGCTCTCCCAGTGCGCCACAAGTTGGGAATGTGGCGGCAGGAGCCAAGGCTGAGAGAGAAGCAGTCCTAAAGATGGCCTTCCAGAAACTGCAGGAAGTGCTGGTGGGTGAACACGCTGGCTGTGGCAGCATCACCCCTGGCCTCTGCCGAGTCCTTCCAACCGAAGCCAGAACTTGTTTCCCGCACAGAATGACATTTGCACGGAAAGGAATCTGGGAGGTCTCACCAGGACCAACACACCCACGTTCTTATCAGGAGGATGCCAGCCCCTTGGTGGGTGTTCCCAAGAGCCCCTGCAAGGAGGCGATGAATCTGTCTGAATGGTGAATTATCACGGAGACCAGGCTGTCAGCTTTGAACATGACGGGTCGCTGGTGTGCTCCTAGAGAGTCCTCCTGCCCATCGTTTCTCCTGGTGGGGAGCGGGGCAGGGAGGGCAGTGCAAAGCCAGTTTGCTGTACCCTGCTGAGGGTGCAGGAAGACAAGAGAAGATGTGAGAAGGACCTGCAGTGCTGTGAAGAGAAAACCAGCTGTCTACAGAGGAGAAGGCAGGAGGTGAAGACCCCTGCCCCTGTGCCAGGCTTTCCACGCCCACCATGCTGACTCCTCCAGCTTATGCATGCAACCCTGCCTGAAGGCATCCTGCATTCCCAGGGCCTCCCCGAGACACGTGGGGGGAGGCCAGGATACAGCAAGGGACCCTGAAGGCACAGACCCTAAGGAGAAGGCTGCCCCATGGAAGACACCTGTGTCCACAGAGAGAGGCAAGAGGACAACGTGCAGGCAGAGTTTCCTTGGAGAAGCTCTCACTTAAGCAGCTGCACGTGCTCTCCTCACATGCTATGACTAGGGGTCCACTTTCCCTGCTGTGGGAGCTGGGAGTTGGGAGCTAGGCTTGCTGGCAGCCTCCATCTCCCAGGGGAGAAAAGGAGTTCGTAGGACAGTTGATTCAATGGCCCTAGTTGCGACAGGGACGGTGATCAGGTAGATCCCAGTTGAATATACAGTTGGCCTTGAACTCACAGAGTTAACCAACCTTGAGCACACACACACACACACACACACACACACACACACACACATCTATATAATTACGTTCTGAGGTTGGCGTTGTGATTCGCAGGTTAGGTAGCATAGCATCTATTCAAGTCCCAGGTACTCCATCTGCTAATCCAGATACCAGCCAATACAGCTGTAAAACCAGCAGAAGATGGCCCAAGTGCTTTGGCCCTGCCCCCCTGGGCGACCCAAATGAAGCCCCTGGCTTCAGGCTGCTCCAGACCTGGCTATTGGAGCTATTGGGGCAGTTAACCAGTAAATCAATGATTTCTCTCTCTTTCCTTCTCTCCCTCTTTGTAACCCCACCTCTCAAATTAATGAAATAACATATTGTTTTAAAAGAAAAAAAATATGAAATGTTTCTTGAACATGCACTGATGCTCTGCCTTTGCCATTATTCCCTTAACAATAGATTGGGACAGCCACTTACTTGCATGGTGTTTGCATTGTGTTATAAGCAATGCTTGTGAGGTACTGTAAGCAATCTAGCAATGATTCAAGAGTCCAGGAGTATAGTGTTGGGGTCCGTGCAGTGGGTGTGGATGACACGAAGGTGTGAAGAGAACAGCTCCTCTGTTGGCAAGGCTGACAGGAGCTTCCAGCTGTATGGCAAGGCCCGGCGGATGTCTCTCCACCCACGGCCATGCAGTCTCATCCCCTGTTGTGTGGACACTCGAGCACCCCACTAAGAATCCTGTCATGTATTGAGGCATTGTTGTTTGCCCCCTGTGAGATGGTTTTCGTAATTAATGTGAGCTTGGGAGTTGATGTTACTGATAATGTTTTGGCGAGTGGGCATTTACACACAAGAGTACAGTTAATCCCATGCTGTTTCTGGACACCTAATTGTGTGCCTATCCATTGCCCTGCAATCTGGCCCAGACATGTAACACGCCTTCTGGGAAATGGCTTGATACGAATCCTACAAACTAGCGGAAGTGATGGGAGTATGTGCTGAAACTGCCATGTCAATAAATACAGTTACTGTGACCCTAAAGGCTAGCCTGTCCTTGCAACTCTGGGACATTGAAAAGATAGCTGTTTTAGCTGATTTTATGATTTTTTGGCTAAAGGAATTATAGGGTTCTCTTATTAATATCATCGAGATATGCTTTTAATTATTATTTGACTGTGGGGTTGTACAGCTCGCAGTTGTGGGGGGATTTAATGTTTGAAACTTTTTGTCTTGGATCTTTATGTTTTTTCCCTTTTGACATGTTTATCCCATTAAGTGATGGGCACGTTGTGGAAATAGAAATGTAGCAGGAATATATTACTGATTAGCAGGTCATCACATGTTTCTTGGCCTTGGAGTCCTGGCTGTCACCTGATGGCTACTACTGAGGAATGAACAATGCCTTACTTTGAAGAAACTATTGTAGTAACTTACAGAATTATCTTTAAGAGCACCTGGTTGGCCATGAAGGAAAAATTCATTAATCGAACATCTGTGCATGCCAGCTTAGTTCTGAAGTTAAAGATAGTGAAATCAAACGTTTATGCAGAGGCTTGTGCTGTGTCTGAGTAAATTAAACAGGACAGCTTCTCGAATTGTTACAAGAGGACACCAAGTGACAGTGCCCTTGGCTCTTCGCTGATTCCACACTCCCTTCTCGAGCTCCGAACTCGGCTGGAGCAGGTCTCTGGCAGTATAGGTTCAATGAAAACAATGTGGCATCTTATTTATTTTTGTAGTAGCTCTGCTCCATTGGAAATGTGATTTCTTCTTTTAAACATTCACTAATTCGTCTGAGAGCCAGAGATGGAGTGCTCCTACCTGCTGTTCACTCCCCTGGGGCCAGGCTGAAGCCCAAGAAAGTTGAGAACCCAATTAGGGTCCCTTTATGAGTGACAGGAACCCAGATGTTTGAGCCACCCCCTGTGGCCTCCTAGGGAGCCCATTAGCAAGAAGCTAAAATGGAGAGCAGAGCCAGGATTCCACCTCCAAGTAGACAGCATGGTCCCAAACAGTATCTGCATGGCTTGACCAAAGGCCCACCCTCTATTCTACATAATCCCCCCTTTGATACTGAATGATGACTGCATATTACTTATATATTCTAAATTGGGGTTACATGTATGCACACACGATATTGCATAAAGTGTATACACTTCCAGATCCAGCCAATGAAAAGCTACTTTACTTCCCTTTTAATTTAAGAAGTTTCCCGAAGGAAATTTAACTTTATAGATGTGTTGAATCTGAATGGAAAACCAGATCATATGACAAAAAACATTCTGTTTAGTAATCAACTTTGGTTCCAGTTGCTAAAATACCAAAGGGGGATTTTAAAATTTTTTTTGCCTCATTTTTGGCAGAACAGTTCAAAGCACGCATTTTTTCCTGAATTCCAGCCATCTCCTTAGATGTGAAGTTTGGTTCGGAATGGAGGCCTCTGTTCTGTAAGTTGAACAGATATGCTGTGATCCAGGAGTGATCTGAGGAGTTTTGGAGCCAATGAGCAAGGCATTGCAGAGAAGGAAGACGCAGGCTTTGCCCAGTCCTTCCCATCCTCCAGCCCACACGGTGGTTGCACTTGTCACGCTGGCTACAGAGGCTTATAGGATAAGCCCTCCTACTCCCATTTCCATAAAATGTGTACAGAGATCTACTGTCTCATCATGGCCTCTTTCCTTTGGGCTGTCTAGTTACAGAGAACTTTCCATAATTGCTTTGATGTCAATCTTTCTTTGTGCCATGGTTCTTCCTCAAAGCAATGCTTCTTTCTTGTCCACCACAGGAGTCATCCACTCATTTGTTCCCTCCATAATAGTTACCAAGTATCTTTTATGTGGGAAATCCCTTCTCACATGGAAACCACCTTGTAAGGCAGTGATCCATCAATAAAACCCCAAGGTTTTTGGAAATGTACAACAGTGGGAAGAGAGCAGCATCTAATTGATCCTTGGCGGGGGAGAGGGAGAGAAGTGTGTCCCCTTTGGCACGTGATGTCAGAATGAAGCAGGTGTTAGAGGAGAGCCAGAAGACAAATGTGTGGCTAACGTGGTACCCTGGGCGGCAGGGATGTGGCGCATGAACATCCCTCCAACATCCTGCTGATGTGTGCTCTGGTGCATGGCTCGACGGCCTCCAGAGCAACTTCCTTCCAGCCGGCAATTATGTGTGTCTGAGAAACGGACTTTCGTGGCACAGAGGCTGAGAAGCTCAGCCCACGGGAACCTGGGAAGAGGAGAGAAGGCCCAGCCAGAGTGTCTGCCCCTGTCACTCTCACAGAAAGATGTTCACCTGAATTCCCCCAGCAGCACTCATTATCCAGGGCTAAAGCCTCAGACAGCCCAGACACTCAAGAACTGCTCTACGGAGGAAGGCATTTTGCTCTGTTCACACCATGGGATGGTGTGCAACAAGCAAGAACCATTCACACCCATCTGAATGAACCCTGCAGCCGTATTATTGAGAGGGAAAAAAAGTTGGAAGTAAAAGAATGTACACACTCACACACTGACACACTCTGAGGTATACCTGCAGGCAGGGCAACGTCATTCCTGTGGGAGCAGTGACCCCAGCAACACATGCTGATAGGAGCCCCAGTTTCAACCGCTATCCCACATTGGAGCACTAATTCAAGTTCCAGCTACTGCTCTACTTCCAACCCAGCTCCCCACCAATGTGCCTGGGAAAGCAATGGAGGATAACCCAGGTAGGTGGGCCCCTGATACCCACATGAAACTCACACAGGACTCACCTGAGACCTGGGTAGGGCCCAGGCTCCTGGCTTCAGCCAAACTTAGCCATGGCTGCTGCAACCATGTGGAGCGTGAATTAATGGATGGATGATCTCTCTGCCTCGCCCTCCTTGTCACTCTACCTTTCAAATAAATAGAACAAATGTTTTTAAAGAAAATACTAACAACACTCTACTTCATTTTTAAAAATCTATTTATCTATTTGAAAGGCAAAGTGACAGAGAGGGAGAGACAGAAAAAGCGAGGGATCTTCCATCTGCTGGTTCACTATCAAGGTGGCTACAATGGCCAGGCCAAAGCCAGAAGTCATGAGCTTCATCCAGATTTTCCACGTGGATGCAGGGTTCGAAGGCTTTGGGCCGTCCTCTGCTGCTTTCCCAAGCCATTAACAGAGGGCTAGAATGGAAGTGGAGAAGCCAGGACCTGAACAAGCTCCCATTCAGGACACTGGCTTCACAGGTAATAGCATTATCGGCTTTGTCCCAAGGCTGGTCCTGATATTCTTTGTGTGTGTGTGTGTGCTGAGTTCTGCTCTGGTTTGTGAGAGCAGATGGTGCATGGCCTGGGAACCTTGGTGCATGCATTAGGAGATGTCCATGGAAGGCAACATACACCCTCGTACCTGTTGGGCTGCAGCCAGCAAAGGCTCCAACTGAAACATTGGCAGCCCATATGGGTACCGGGTTCCAGCCCTGGCTGCTCCACTTCTAATCCAGCTCCCTGCTAATGTACTTGGGAAAGAAACAGAGGATGGATCGCATGCGTGGGTCTCTGCTACCCTTTTTGGGTGATCTAGATCAAGTTCCCGACTCTTGGCTTCTACCTGGCCCAGCTCAGGCCATCTGGGCTGCGAACCAGTCAGTTTGTCTACAAGACAGTCGGCTTCCATTGTGTCAGTCCCCGACTTGCTGATTCTCTGCTGTGGCAGCCACTGCAAGCCAACCTGCCAAGTGCTGGAATTCCTGGGGCCTGTTACAAATCATAGCTTCTCCCCCTGCCCACTCCTACTGCATACCTGGCACGTTAGCACCGTCTGCAATGATAGAGAGGGCATGTGTGTCTGAGTTGTCGCCTTGGAAATCCAAGCAAGTATTTTGCCAGTTCCTTTCCAAAAAGCGTCTTCCAAGTAGGGCCGTGAGAGATCACTGAAGGGTCAGTGTCTCCAGTCTGAAGAGCAAGGCAGTGGGAGTTGGCAGTGTGAAGTGCTTTCCCCAAGGTCAGCTCGCTTTGTGGACATAGAACTTAGACTGTTTCCCCGCAGTACCCCATCCTGCTAAAGGCTTATGCAGACAGGCAGAAGAAACGTGCTCGCTCCCTCTGCAATGAGGCTATAAGCAAAGTGGCCGGGATCCTGCCACGGCCCTGGAGAAACTATTAATCACATTGTAAAGGTTGAAAAAGCAAAAGCAGTAAAATATTTTAATCTTTTCAATCCAACACAGCCCGAGGAAGAACAGAAGAGGGGGCCAGAATCTAATTATGTCTCTGGGTCTGGTTTTTTTTTTTTTTTTTTTTTTTTTTGCTTAATCCAACAGGCTACTTGGCATTCCCACTTCAACGTTTTCTGGAATTGCAATATGGAACACAACACAGTGGGTACATTTAATTTCAGACTTAACAAATAGCTCGTGCCAAACCACACAGCTCCACCTCAAAACGATCTTCTCCAGCAGCAGCCAGTCTGGGTCCGGGAGTTAACAACATCATAGCCTAACCTACGTGCTATTCCACTACCGTCTCTTGCCTCTATCTCCCTTTTTTCTTGGCTCGCTCTCTCTCCCTCTCCCCCTCTTCCTCTCCCTTTCTCTCTCTCTGAATACTTTCCAGCTCTTGGATTCCACCAGGGCAAGAAAACAAAGAGGCTTTCTGGTGGAAACTTAAATGACGGAGCAGTTGACCCTGAAAGCAAGTTCAGTAAATGCCTGACTCCTGAGTGAATGATCTCAAATTGTAGATACAGACAGCAGCTGGAAGGGGGGAAAAAGTGATTAACAAACTGAAAGAGAAAATAACAAAAATGTAGTAAAGTCCATTTTTTAAAATCCTGTTCTTGTTAAATGTGTCTCAGCCAAAATGCCACACAATCCGAAAGTGGACCTTGGCACAGTGGTTAAGGTGCAGCTTGGGACCCCACACCGCATAGTGAAGTGCCTGGGTTCAAGCTCAGGCTACCCCCAAGACACCACCTTCCTTTACTCCATGAAGCAGCAGGCGATGGCTCAGTTGGATGCCTGTTCCCTACGTGGGCGCTTAGGGTAAACTAATTGCATCCCACCCCAGTTCTGGCTGCTGTGGGGATTTGGAACAAAACCTGCAGCGTGGGCGTGCTTACAGATGTGATCCTGATGGCTCCCCCATTTGTGAACAGGTGAGTGACCCAAGAGCAAAGGGAACCCATTAGCCCCTCCTTTGGGTCTCCCACATGGGTGCAGGGTCCCAAGGACTTGAGTCTTTTCCACTGCTTTCCCAGGTCCTAAGCACAGTGCTGGACGGGAAATGGAGCAGCCAAGACTGGAGCCCTTATGGGATGTTGCTGCTTGCAGGTGAAGCATTAGCCAGTTGAGCCATCATGCTGCCCCTGCGAAAAGACATGGTTCCTAAATCCATACTAAAATCCAGGCTTAGAGTAAAATAAATATGGTGGTTATCCGTTTATATAAAAATGTATGCTTGAATTCTTGCAATTATAGAAACATCATATCAACTTGAATAGCGTTGATCTCCCTCTTAAAAGTCATAATAAAAATCTCAGGCTGGAGAGAGTCTGTGTGCCCCAGGCATTTTCAGTTCGTTATCCCTGAAGAAAAAAATACTTTTCCACAAAAGAGAGATTTCACACTGGAGAGGGAAAAAAATTATGAACACAACTGATTCTTCTCACTTTAGAAACAGGGAAATACCAACTGAACCTTAAGATTCACTGTCTTTTTGAAATGTATGTGTGAAGGGGTTTCTCTAGGAGACCTGAAGAAAGAGGTCCCAGCAAGCACCCAGCTTGTCACAAAAACCCAATGGCCTGAATCCAGAGATACCTGTGGCAGCAGGTTCAGTTTCAGGCAAAACAGTCCCCAGAATTGAGCCATGGAGCTTGGGTGGTGGGAGCACCTAAAACGGGTACATCCAAAACAGGGTGCATGCTAAAACTGTGTGATGACTGCTGGGGGCACCTAAGCCAGATCAATGCATGGGGCCCTGGCAACGATCATGCTGCCATGCAGTGAGCGAGTCTTGGGCTTGCCTAGGCCTGAGAGGGTTCTCCCTTTATGGTAAGTACACTATGAGTGAATCTCTCAGAAACTAGACTCGGTCCCTAGCTCTGCCCCGCCGCCACCATCTGGCGGTGGGAGGGACCTAGGGGGAGTTTGGTCACAGGGCTTGGGTGATCGGAGCTCCCAGAAGCATGGAGGCTGTTGGGGGTACCTGAGCCAGGTAGGACTCAAAGCTAGGGGTCCTGGCCATGGCCACCACTGCCACGAGGTAAATGAGTTCTGGGCTTTGGACATCCAGCACACCAAGTGACACCGGGCTCTGCCTGCTGGCTGCCCGGCGGCAAACTCTAGGGTCTTGGGGGTATGCAATTATTGCCTAGGGACATCCATATAGAAGGCCACTGCACATGTAGGTGAGGAGTGAATCGTATGTGACTCCCAGCGATGGGGTCACTGTACTTGCAGGTAAGCGAGGAGACTGAGAAGATCTGTATGGGTCAGACTTATTCACCAGCCCACATGGGAGTCCTGAGATGGGCTGTTAGCACAAAACATTTCTGATGACCACATGCCATACCACATGAAAGCTATGGATAGGGATCCGTCTGGCAGGGCTAGATCCTAGTCCTGAATGAGTTCCGTATTAGGGATGGGTGTTGTTAGGCAGGGTCATGACACTAACCAGCACACGAGAGAACCAGATCCAGGGGTAGATTCCGTGGGGAATAAGTCCCGCTGGTTAGCTCAAGAATTGGGGTGGTGATGGGCTGAACTAGATGTGACCATGGAACCCGCCAACACTCACAGGTACTAGGGCCAAGAATAGGCTGAGCAGGTCCATCCTAAAACAGGGTGCATCCTAAAACAGGGTGTGGGGCAGGCTGGGCCACAACATCCACCAGGTCATACAAAAATCAAGACAGAGAGGTAGACCATGCCAGGCAAGGGCCTAGCACCTGCTGCTGCATGTGAGATCCAGGTCGTGAAGGAGCCCGAGTGGGGGAACCTGGGAAACTGCCCTATGGCGTCATAGCCCCACACTGGGGACCTGGAATGGGTGGAAGGCTGGGTGTGGTTTCTCCCTTTATCTCTCCCCTTCCTCCAGATACAGGAAGGAAAAAAAGAGAATGTGGAAACAATGGTCTTCGGGATCCCATATGGGCGCCGGTTCTAATCCCGGCAGCTTCACTTCTCATCCAGCTCCCTGCTTGTGGCCTGGGAAAGCAGTTGAGGACGGCCCAAAGCTTTGGGACCCTGTACCCGTGTGGGAGACCTGAAAGAGGTTCCTGGTTCCCGGCATCGGATTGGCGCGCACCGGCCCGTTGCAGCTCACTTGGGGAGTGAATCATCAGATGGAAGATCTTCCTCTCTGTCTCTCCTCCTCTCTGTATATCCGGCTTTCCAATAATAATAAATCTTAAAAAAAAAGAAAAAGAAAAGAAAACAATGGTCTTACCCACTTTCCTGTAGCCCTTGACGCTTTGAGCCCTGATCAACCATGTAAATTCATCAAAATAAAAAGAGAGAAAAAAGAGAAAAAAGAGGGGAAAAAAACGGTTCCCAAAAGGTAAATATCATGTTTCCCTTACTTGTGTTAACTAATATATAAAATACCAAAAGTACATGACCAAAATTGACATTTTTCGCATTGGTTATTGTTTAAATCCTTGTCTGTACTCCTGAGTGCACCCCCACTAACTACTAGTTGAATTCTTTATTTAGTGGGAGATTAGTTTGTGATTATGAATTTAATTGAGGTAGAACTTCCAGCAGCTGCTGGCAGGTCCCAGGCCAGGTCCAACTCTATGCTCGGAGCCCTGATTCCAGCCACCACGAATACATGGTGAGCTGTCCCCAGGCCTGCCCGAGCTCCAGAGGCTGCTCCCTTCCTGGTGAGTACGTTGAGAGGGGAATTCTGGAGAACAGGGCAGGGCCGGGATCTACCCGCTGCCAACATCATGCGGTGGATGGGATGGGGTGGGGAGACAACCTTGGAGTCTGGGGAGGGGAGGAGGTAGAATGTCCAGCAGTCTGTTGGCGCCAGGCTCCACCTACTGGCAACCCAGCGGCAAGCTCTGGGATTTAGGGGCTATGAATTGCTGCCTAGGTACCTCCATGGTGAGCCCACTGTGCTTCTGGGTTGGGAATCAATCCTGAAGACCTCCCAGTGGCAGAGTCACTTTTCCTTTGAAGGTAAGCGAGGGTACTGAGACCTGGTAGTTTGGAGGAGAGGGACCAGATGATCTTTATGGGTCAGACTGATACACCAACCTCCTTTTAGTCCTGTGTAGAACTTGTTATCACCGAATGATGCTGACCAGCACACACTAATCCATGCAAAAGCTAAGGCTGGGGGCTTGTCTAGCAGGGCCAGATCCTAGTACCTGACAGAATGATGGATCAGGAGACGGGTCACATTAGGTAGGGCTATGACATTAACCAGCACATGAGAGAACCATTTGCGGGGGTAGATTCTGTTGGGGATGTGTGGGCCAAACCCTGTGGAAATGCTAGTCTCACTGGTTAGCTCAAGAGTTTAAGGTGGTGATGGACTAAGCTAGGTGTGACCAAGGATCCTGCCATCACTCACAGTAAGGGAACTGACAGCAGTCTGGGCTGGTCAAGGCAGCAGCACCCGAATGTGCATCCTGAATAGGGTGTGGGGTGGGCCGGGCTGCGACGTTCACCAGCTCATACAAGAGCAAATGGAAGGTCAGACTATGCCGGGCACTGGCCTAACACCCACTGGCATGTATAAGAACTGGGTCTGGGAGTGGATCAAGTGGAGGAACTTGGAAAACTCCCCTGGTGGGTCATAGCTCCCGCTGGTGAACACATGGTCCAGACCTGGGGGGTCGGACAAGCTGGGCAAAGTAGCTCCAATGGCTAGCTAATGTGCCAGTTGGTTATGGAGCAGGGTGGACCGGGCAGGGCTGAGCAAACCTTAGCTTACAAGCAAAAATAAAAATCAGGATGGAGCACAGGTCATGCCAACCTAGGCTGTTGCATCTACTGGTCTGCAAGAGCCAGGGATGCTATGCCACAGCATCTAAGGCAAAGGCTAAGACAAGTGAGGGGCTGTGTCAAGCTGGGTCAGAGCAACCACTGGCATGTGCACAATCTATGGCTGGTAACAGGCCTCTTTGGGGAGCTAAGGGGCACCCTAGCTGGGTTGAGGTTCCCTCTGAAGAGCACAGGGGCTGGAGTGGGGGCTGTGTTCTGGTCTGGATATGGCTGAGGTTTCCCTTGGCACAAGTGTGGACTGGGACTGGACTCATCAAACTGGGCTAGACTCCAGCACCAACTGGTGCTCTGAAGGACCAGGGTAGATGTTGGACAGGCTAGGCTAGGTCTCTGCTCCTGCTGAGCTATGTGTGAGCCATGTCTGGGTATGGATGAGCCTTGGCTGGGCTGAAACATCCAACAGTAACAACCATAATGGGTTGAAGGCCAGTCAGGAAAGGCCACTATTCCCTCTAGGACAGGAGGTGGACTGAGTAGGGTTGGCTTATGGATTCACCAATATGTGTGAAATCTGGCATTGGGAGAGGTTCTGATGGAGGATCCTGGACAACTCCTCTGGCAGGACACAGTCCCTGCAGGTAAGCGCAAGAAGCATGATAAGGAACAGCCCAGATCAGGGCAGAGAAAGGTACCCAAGAGCATACATTTGGCATGGGTCAGGGTGGAACAGGCTGAACCAGTTCACATCAGTCACTGACGAATCCGAGAACCAGCACAGTGTGGGTCGGGCCAGGTTCAGTTGCAACACATACCAGTACACATTATAGCTGAAATAGGGTATACACTGGGATGGGCTAGACTGCAACCCTCACCAACTAGAACTGGGAGTGGGCCAGGGTGGGCCGGGCTGCAGCACCCACTAGCAAATGCTGAGAGAGGGGTTGTGGGTCACGCCAGAATGGGTCGCAGCCCTAGTAGGAACCAGGCAGGGAGGGGGCAAAGCTGGTAGGAGGAATGTGAGGGCTCCCCTGCTGAAACACCTCACCCACGGGAGAGCGTGAGTTGGGATGGGGACAGACCAGATCGGGCAGGGCTATAACACCTATGCGCCTCATGTGAGCCAGATCAAGGAAGAGCCAGGCTGGGTTGAATGTCCCTACTGGTGCAAACATAAAGCAGAATAGGAGAGGGTTGATTGGGCTTTGCCACAGCATCAGATAGAAGATGCTGGCACTGGTGGCTAATCTGTTAAGTTAAACTACAGAACCATCTGTAAAGTGCATGATTCAGGAATGGGAGTGGGCCCAGTAGGGAAAGAGTGGGCACCTTCCTCTCTGGTTACCAGTGCCGCCGGAGAGCATGAGAAACAGGACTGGGGCAGGGGTGGCTGGACAGAACAGCACCCACCAGCATGTGTGTGGGCTGGATAGTGGAGCAGGTTGGGTTGAACTAGGCTTCAATGCCCATTGACATGTATGAGAGTTGGATGGGATGTGGGACAGACTGCCAAGAATCGATCCTGGGAATTTGTTTTTAGCAGGAGATGGAGGAGAAAGGTTCTCAGTAGTGTTTTTGTCCTTGTAAAGAGGCTTCGAGTTTGTTTTGCAAGACAGTGAAAAGGATTGGAGGAACTTTAAGTGGAAATTAAACAATGGGATGAGAGAGGCCTTACCTTGACTTTACAAAACTTGTAAGTGATAAAATTCGGTTTACTATTTTGTCTATCAAAATTGGTGGATTTGGGGTGGCTGAGCGGTACAGTGGTTAACTCTCTCTGGGATGCCAAGTTGGAGTCCCCGGGTTTGCCTTGGCTTGGCTTCTGTTGACACAGTTGACACACACGCTGTGAGACACCAGGTGATGGCTGGTGGATGGATCATCTGGAGGCCAGAATGGAGCGCTAGCTTCCTGGCTCTGGTGTGCTGGAGTCTTAGCGGATGCCGGCACTGAGGGAGTCAATCAGTGCATGGCAGCTCTCTCTCCTTCTCTGCCTTTGAAACACACACACACACACACACACACACGGATATATATTTTTTCCATATCTATATTTAAAAGTGGTGGATTACAGTCAAATTAGTTATCTGGCCAACCCAGTCCAGCCCAAAGTTTGTATTTTTAAAAATTTATATAAAGGGAACAAATTCCATGTGTTTTCTCTATGCGGTCTTGGAACACAGTACTGCTTTCCACATGGCACTCCCTCCTTCACTCTCCCCTGCTGCCTTTCTTATTTTTCTTTTTAATTTTTACAATGATATGCTTTCAATTAGATTTTTTAAAATTAAAAAAATTATTTAAAAAATTGTTCAGATGATATTAATGTCTTAATTGGTCCTTAAAACCACCTTTCTAGACTGTAATAATTTATTTTGGGAGGGGGTAAGACTAGTATTTCCACATTTTTTTCTGTGTCTGGGATAAAGGGGGAGATAAAAGGACAAACCCCATCCAGTCTCCCACCCACCCCAGGTCCCCAATGCTCCGAGAATCTTGCTCAAGTGGTTTTCATAGTTCACCAGTTCTGAATCGCTGCCAATCTCACCACTCCAGGCATGATGAAATCTGTCAGAATCCCCTAGCTGACATAGTCCACCTTAGAGTCTCCACTTGCCCAGTTTTTCACTGCCAACACATGGCTGGGGTAGTGGATTGATTTGCTCTGTCCTCTGTGGTGGTGCCAGGTATCCTCCGCTGGCTCCAATGACTGCCATATCCTCCATGTGCACTGGTTCTGCTCTCCACTGCTCCGTCTGAGCCTCTGAGGAGGTTCGGCTTTGACACCTGCACTGCATGGTCAGACCACGGAACCTGCACTTCTCCTCATGGTTGGGGTTCTGAGTCCACCAGTTCGACTGGGGAGATGCCCAAAGAAACTTTGTCTGAGGTGATCCCAGGCCAGATTCTTGTGTAGATTTGCAAGTACAGGGCCCTGCACAGTCCATTGTCCCAATCAGCTGGTGTTTACAATTGCTCAGTCAGTTCTGTTTGCAGCCCAAATCCCCCGGGTCTCAAGTGTGCTGATTGGGTGCTGCGGCCCAGTCTGGCACAGCCTGGCCCACCTCTAGGCATCTCTTTCTTCCCACTGAAATCTATCTTTTGGGTGTTGTTTTTCTTTTCTTGCACTTTTTTTCCCCAAGATGTATGTATTCATTTATTTAAGACTCATTTTTTTTATTAGAAAGTTAGATTTCCAGGGAGGAGAGAGAGAAATATCTTCTGTCCATTGATTCACTCCGCAAGTAGCCACAACTTGCAGAACTAGCCCATCTGTAATCAGGAGCCAGGAGTCCCCTCAAGGTTTCCCACATCGGTGCAGGGTCCCAAGGCTTTGGGCCGTCCTCCACTGCTTTGCCAGGCCACAAGCAGGGAGCTGGATGGGAAGTGGAGCAGCCAGGGCATTAACCAGTGTCCATACGGCAGGCAGAGGATTAGTCAGTTGAACCATTGTGCTGGTCCCATATGTACTTATTTTAGAGGTATAACAGCCTGGGAAGAAATCAGAATGGTCCGAGTGCTTGGGCCCTTGCGCCTCTCATGGGAGACCAAGAAGAAGCCACTAGCTCCAGGCTTCCAGTTGTTGGGGCCATCTGGGACTTGAACCAGCAGATAGAAGACCTTTCATTCTCTCTCTCCTTCTCTCTCTGTAACTCTGCCTTTCAAGTAAAACTAGAAAAATTTTAAACAGAAATGAGGAGCAAACCTTGGACTGCCTTGAATGAGGCCTTTGGCGGTGTCATAGGAAACAAAGGGTCCCATGTGTTCTCCTGTGCTCTTCATCACCCCGCGAGTGCACCTCTTTGTTCTACAGAGACCATGTCGGTCTGCCAGGGGTCCAGGGACCCAGCCTTGTCAGCAGGCAGGAGCTAGCCGCCAGCTCTTCCCCCTTGCACATGCCCCAGTGTAACCGGATCAAGTGCAGGATTCACACCTCTTTGCAAAGAGCAAAAACATTTGCTTTTCACGCCATCCCAGTTTGGCGGCACGGGTGCCAAGCCTAACCCAGACTTACCCCTGGGTCGCCAGGCAGGCAGGCTTCGAGGACGCCGCAGAGGTCATGTGCACTGTGCAAACTGAAGTTTAGGAGCCCTGGGAAGCCATAAACCAAGACAGCTCCAGGTTCTGCGGAGGAAATGAGCTCAGAGAAACTCCAAGTGCAATGAGAGGGAGAGAGAGAGTTTGACATTCTTAGAAAATAAGCTTCTCTTCCCTCCCTCCCTGTGCTCCCCCCCACCCCGGGGCCCTGGAAAGGTGTGATGTTCCACAAAGAGCATTGCCTTCATTTTATGGTCCTGGTTCAAAGCTAGCAATGCCAGGTCTGCCTTGTCCCTCTCCCCTGACTCCCCTCACACTTCAACCCTCACCCCTACCCCTTACCCCTCTCCTCTCATCCCTGACCCCGCACCACTCACCCCCACCCTCACCCTCACCCTCACCCCTCACCACTCATCCCTCACCACTCTCCCCACTCTCTCTCCGCTTACCCCTCGCCCCTTGCTCCTCACCGCTGGCAGGTGGCTCTGTCCCAGGTCCAGCTGGCTTCCCCAAGATGTTCCCAGAGTTGAGGACAGGCCGTGACCAAGGGAAGATTTGCATGGGACATGCAAGTTTGGAAACACAAAAGGAAGGCAATCCATGAAAGGGACATGAAAGCACAAGGGCACACTGTCCCGATGCTGCCCAGCGGGAGGCAGCTGAGTGACACAGGACTCTCTTACCAGCCCTTGAGAGACCCAGGTTCCGTCACTCCTTGGCCCAGGGCTCAGGGCTGGCTGGCTCTGCCCTGGTGATCCATAAGCTTCAAGGGTCCATGAGCCACTGCTGTTCAGATCTGTTGTTTGGTGACCATGGAGAGACACTGGGCCTGCTATGAGTTTCATTTATGTTATGTTATGTTATGTTATGTTATGTTATGTTATGTTATGTTATGTTATGTTATGCTATGTTATGCTATGTTATGTTATTACTATGTCATGTCATGTCATAACATGTCATGTTATGCTATGTTATAATTACAGATAGAGAAGGAGAGAAAGAGGAGAGAGAGGTTTTCTATTTGCTGATTTACTCCCCAAATGACTGCAATGACCTGAGCTGGGCCAGGCCACAGCCAGGAGCCAAGAGCTTCATCTGAGTCTCCCAGGTGGCTGCAGGGTCACCAGTGCTTGGGCCATCTTCTGCTGTTTTCCCAGGTGCATTAGCAGGGAGTTGGGTTGGAAGTGGAGCAGCCAGGACTTGAACTGGAGTCCATATAAGATGCCAGTGCCACAGACAAGTTTAACCTGCCTTAATGTGCTGTACCACTGCACCAGTCTCACCCTGTGAAGTGTAACTTTAAATATATATAATTTTAAAGACCAGAAACAAGAGAAAGAGCATGGGCCCAGCACAATAGCATAGTGGTTAAAGTCCTCACCTTGCACGTCCAGGATCCCATATGGGCGCTGTCCTAATCCCAGTAGCTCTGCTTCCCATCCAGCTCCCTGCCTGTGGTCTGGGAAAGCACTCAAGGACAGCCCAAATCTTTAGGACCCTGCACCCGTGTGGGAGACCCTGAAGAAGCTCCTGACTCCTGGCTTCAGATTGGCTTTGGTCCAGCCATTGCAGCCGCTTGGGGAGTGAACCATCAGCAGGAAGATCTTCCTCCCTGTCTCTCCTCCTCTCTGCATGTGTGCTGGCTCATTCCCCAAGTGGGTGCAATGGCCGAGGGCTGGGCTAGGCTGAAGCCAGGACCCTGGAATTCCATCAGGGTCTCCCAGGTGGGTGGCAGCGGCCCAAGCCTGTGGGTCATCTTCCACTGCTGTCCCAGGCAGAAGGCTGAATGGGACATTGAGCAGCCGGGACTCAAACTGGAACTGTGATATGAGATACCAGTATAGCAAGAGCCAGCTTCATCTGCTGGCCCACCGTGCATCAAATGTTTGGAAAATCATGGAAAGTCTTTGGCTGGGATAGAGGAGCCCTGCGCCCTGCCTGTGGCAGTCATGGTGGAAACCCCGTGTTCTTCCCTGCAACTGTGCACTACAAGAGTGCTCCGTTCCCCTCTGCCCCTGATAGGGCGGTGCGGGTGAAGTGCCAAGTCCCGTGAGACCTCACAGGATATCGGGTTTATCCCTGGATGAGAGGACTTGGGGAAATCTTTTACTGGCTGTGAGGTGAGGAGAGGGTGGGGTACATGCCAGGGGAAGCTTTGCAGGTGGGCATCGTCCTTGCTCTGACCAAGGAGAACTGACAGGACAGCAGATGGCAGGTGGGCATCGTCCTTGCTCTGACCAAGGAGAACTGACAGGACAGCAGATGGCAGGTGGAGGATTCACCCAGCTAATGCCCTCTCCAGCCCCGTCCAAACAACTACCACATGGCCCTACCACAAGCTGTTCGTTTACAGCCTTGGATGCACGTTTATTTGAAGCAGGTGCCTGGTGCGGCGACACTGCAAGCTAAGACTCAGCCTGCTGCACCGAATCCCATACGGGTGCTGGTTCGTGTCCTGGCTGCTCCACGTCCTATCCAGTTCCCTGCTAACGGCCTGGGATAATAGTAGAGGCTGGGGTAATAGCTTGGGCTCCTACACCCATGTGGGAGACCTAGATGAAGTTCCTGGCCCCCTGGCTTCAGCCTGGCCTGGCCCTGGCTGTTGTGGCCATTTGGGAAGCAAACCAGTGGATGATGGTCTCTCTCTCTCTGTGTAACTTTGACTTTCAAGTAAAATAAGTGTATCGTCAAACAACTAGGACATCAACACCAGCGTATGAAGTACAAAAGCGAGCCTCCTACACACCAATCTTCCCCCTGCACCTTCACCCGGGTACTGCCAAGAGCACGACAAGGTGATGAGGATGTGCACATGTCCACAGGGGTGGGGCTTCAGAAGATGTGAGTCGCCATATGCTGCAACACGTCTCTTCCCCCTCCTCACAAAAGACACACATCCGCCCAGTGGGCTGTTGAGCTCGGTTTCCTCCGCGTCTCGATGAGTCCTATCTTCCCGTACACTCCCATCCTCCTGGGCATGAACCGGGAGGTGCGGCAGCTCAGGATGTCTGCAGTGCCGCTGGGCTCCGGCTCGGCTCTTCATGTCCTGGGGCTTCGCCACGGCCTCGTGAGGCTGGCTCGTGAGGCTGGCTCTGGCTTCCCGTTTGCAGAAGGACATCGAGGCTGAGCCCAAATGCCTCCTTCATGTATAGGATGCAAGCTGAGGAAGGAAGAGCCATTTCCACGTCAGTCACTGCCCCAAAGCTAAAATTGCATCCAACGTTCTGCTGCTGTGTATCCCACGGGGCCCAGATATCAAGGGAAGTCACATTTGCCTAATTTCTCGGTGGAAGCTGGCATAGCGGTGCCATGAGGTTAAGCTTCTAGATGTAACACCATCACCCTTTGTCAGAACATCAGTTCAAATCCCGGCTGCTCCACTTCTGATCCAGCTCCCTGCTGATGTGCCTGAACAGGCAGCGGAAGATGGTCCATGTGCTTGGGCCCTGCACCTGATGCGGGAGACCTGGATGGAGCTCCAGGCTCCTGGCTTCAGCCTGGCCCCGCCCTAGCTGGTGCCGCCATTTGGAGAGAGGGGTGAACCAATAGATTTAAGATCTCTCTCTCTCTTATCACTCTGCCTTTCAAAATAAATAAATAAATCTTTTGGGATTGATCCTGTCTCAAAGAGAGACTTCCACCAACAATCCCCCTCACTTTTCAGAAGGCTTCTGTCCGCATGCAGCTTGGTGAGCGCCTTGCCTTGCGCCTTTAATGCAAAAGCCAGCCTCACAGAAAAGAATCTTTGGGAAGTATCTCAACCCCACCTGTGGGCTGAGAGGCCATTGGTACAGAGCCATGATTGAGAGTCTGACTGTAACAGGTGTCACACCAGGGGCCGCCGCTAAGCAGAGCATCTGTCTCCTGAACTCACCGCGCGGTGGCAGACCTAAACCAATCACAGTGTCTGGGGAGAGAGCAGAGGGGGCAGTTCCCCCTAAAGCTAAGTGCGGTGGTTGAGATCTAAAGATGAGGCCCGCAGGGCTCTAAAGCTGAAACAGCTAAGGACGTGACCCCCGCTGTGCACTCAACATTTCTTTCCCAACAGGAAACTGCTGGTAGGTGCAAGGGAGTCTCCAGGAACCAGAGGGCGTTTTCCCCAAAGCAGCCACGAACTTAAATCATCTCATTGGATTCAGGTATTCTAGCTTCAGAAAAATAAGCTTCGTGGGGGTCACAGCACGTCCCACCACTGCTGCCCGATGTCACTCAACACAGATCATTCATTCCACATGTAGCATCTGAAATCTTGCTGGGGGGCAGGCCCCGCGGGGTGGGGGAGAGAGGCAGGGTGCCTGGGCTGTGCGGGCACCCTGTGTGGGAAGATTGGGAAGATTGTCTTACCCGGGACATTGTTCTGCCAGGGAAGAACATAGAAGTCCTGTAGATGGGCGGCTCGTGTTCTTCCATGAATGCACTAGAATCAACCACCTACCAAGACAAACCAAATGAGATGCCAAGACCAGTGCAGAGCAAGCTGTGTGAGCATGGAGAAATTCATGATCTTAAGGTGTGGCGTGCTGGCCTGCGTGTGGGTAGACGGCACGGGCAAGTCCACACTAAACACGGGGCAGACTTCTGGACCCCATCGGTCGTCCGTACTGAAGGCACATGCGGCCAACTCTGCTGGGTGCTGCTGCCAACACGGGCAGACCCCGAAGCAGCTGCATGTGCGGTGCCCATACACAAAGTTGGTGCCTGCCTCAGCCATGAAGCTCGCCCTCTCCCCGCTGCCTTGGGTGCCTGAAGGGAGGTGCCTACGGATCAGGGTCGCTCTCACTCAGCTTTCAAAGACGTGCTGATGGACAAAGCAGGGATGTCGGCTGGGACAAAGACTCCCCACATCCTGCTGAAAAGGCAGAGCAGGCAGAGAGACTTGGCACCCCTGGCCTCATCCTCCTCCTTTGCCTCCAATTTGTTCAAACAGTCGGCGCTTTGAATGAGCAGAGAATTCTATTCCCAAAGCCAGCCATCAGATGTACATTCTGTGACCTTTCACGGAGTGGCAGAACCCCGCTCCCACCCCCAACTCCGCGCCTCAGGGAGAGGGGACAGGAAATAGCCCTGACCCCTCCCCCCAACCCTCACTGGTTACCCTGAGTGCTGGCCAGAGACACCCCATAAACCAACAGGCAGTCATTTATTAAAAATAATGTCATGGAGATGAAAGTTGCACGGTCCAGCAGCCCCCAGCTGATCGCAGGCCTCAGGGAGCACAGGGCGTTTTGGCTCCTGCCCATGGGGAGCGTGGTTAGCTGGGCCCCCAGCACTCAGATCAAGCCCCGCAGAGAGCAGGAATTCATGAGAGGTGTCTTAGGTGAGAGAGAACGCGAGATGCGGAGATGAAGAACCTGGAAGTTTTCTGCCTTTTGTGATTTCGCCTTAATGGCTTGGCTGGGGGCTGTGTGAACTCCAGCCCTGACAGTCTACATGACACCCGGCAGGGCACCTGGCAGCTCACGTTGGCAGACCACTCCTCAGGAAGGAGGTACCTGGTGTTTGATAAGACCCACTGCCCTATTGCTCATCAGTTTGTACTTTTTGAAAGTTGCTAGTTTCAAATCCACCAATAGAAGCCTGCTAGATCATGACTGTATAATTAATAGCCTGAAATGTATAAAAACTGGGGGGCTTGGGCTCTCTCTGGCTTGCGCGCTCCCTGTTTGCTAGTCCTGCGGATCCTGCAGCGGCTGCCCCTCCCCCACCCGGCCATGCTGGGCTGGGGGAGGTGTCTGGGAGACCTAGGTTTGTTTGAATAAACCACCTTTTTGCCTTAGCACCGACTTCAGACTTGATGATTATCTGGAGATTTCAGAAACCGGCACAACAGAGACACGGAGGTTTAATTGCTTTGCCATAGCCGGGCACCTTTGAGGAGAGCTGCAGTAGCAGCAGCAAGAAACAGCGCGTCCGCGAGCCGCCGCCCTTGGTTACCGCAGGCAAACACAGCAACAAACCCGGGGAACCATTTGCCCCAAGCGGGGAGAGGCGCCATCTGGGCTGTGGACACATCGGGAGAGGAGTGAGGTCGGGTGAGGCAGGTGGCTGGACTTTGCAGGTCTGGATTCGGGTCCAGCAAGGGGAGGGGAGTGGAGTTGCTTTTATACTGTTGGGGAAGCCTCCTTGTAGATGACCAGGTCTCTGCTGTCTGTGAGCGCACCTCACTTTCCTGATGAGATGGACGGGCTGTTTTTCCTGTCCTGCACCTCATCTCAGCTCTGGGCTGGGCATGAGGTAGCAGTCAAGGTCAGAAGTCAGACTGGCCCCTGCAGGGCCTCCCGAGGCACCTGCTTGCAGGTGGGGGAGACTCTGCTCGGACTGAGCAGCGTGGCTCTCCCAGGGACACCTTGTAGGCTGCGAAGGGGCAGAGGAAGGCAGACGTTCATGGACTTGAATTGTGCAGGTGCACTAGAGCCAGACCCCCCGACTTCAGTGGAAGGACAGGACCGAGCAGGACGGACGTCAGGAGTCAGCGGTTGCCCAGGTCCCCTGGGAGGCAGGAAGGGCTGTGGGTGACCCAGGCCCCTTTGGGGGAGGGGGTCAGCAAGGACTGTGATCAACGCAGGAAAGTGAGAAGGTGCGGGAAGGCAGAAGAGGCAGGCAAAGGGGGAACAGGGTAGGCTGTCCCAGGCCACATGGTGCAGGTCCAAGACAAGATGAACAGGGACAGCTGGAGCCAAGTGAGCACTGGACAACGGGGTAAGGAAAGCCTCCATGGGATCCGTTGTGGGGTGTCGCGCGGCCTGCACAGGGAGCGGTACGCCAGGCCAAGTCGCTGCAGTGGCGCACGCAAGTCCAGGGTGTTTTCAGCAGTACACAGCAGGCCCACGGTTGCCTGTGGAAGTGACTCTGTCCCCTGCGCAGGCACGACAGCTTTCTGGAGAACTCAATTTTACTGCCACAAACATACAGCCTTTTCCCAGCAAGTGAACAAGAGGAAAATCTAGCTCTGATGGCTGCGGTTCAGTGCTAATCAGAGACGCGGGCATTGTAATGAGGGAAAGGCCAGCTGCTCTCCCCAGCGCATCCATCCCCAAGGTCACTTGTTGGGGCAGTGGGCTAGGCCATGACACCAGTATCCCATGTGAGTCCCAGCTGCTCCAGTTCCAATCTGGCTCGCTGCTAATGCACCTGGGAAAGCAGCAGCAAATGGCCTAAGTGCTTGGCACCCTACAGCCACTCAGGAGACCAAGGAGAAGCTCCTGGCTCCTGGCTTTGACCTGAGCCAGGTCCAGATGTGGCAGCCTTCGGGGAGTGAACCAGCAGATAGACGATCTCTCTGTGTCACGGCCTTAATAAAATAAAGAAATATTTTATATTAAAGAGCCACCTGTTGGCTCCACCCAAGCTCTGTGTCCATGCTTAACTGTCCCCTGAAACCCGGGCATAAGATCATGGTGGGCTGGCAGCCACTCTGGAGCTGCAGCTGTAAGCAGTGGCCCTCAAACAACCGAGGGACATCAGTGACAAGGGTGGGGGACTGTTAGAATGTGCAACCCCAGAACCAAGCCTCTGGGGAGCCAGAGCCAAGCAGGAGCATCCCTCAGGGCACAAAGCTGACCTAGAAGTGCTGGCCACTTCGCCATCTCACCTTTCCTCCTGCCAACGGGCTTAGCATTTAGTGACTGTAGTGGCTCACAATGGCCACTAGATGGCAGTCAATGAGAGGAAACCGCAAAGTCTGGCTTGTAAAAGGAAATTAATATTCTAAAACAATAATAAAAATATAGCAAAATAGACATTAACAAAGGTTGGATCAGTGCTAACCAAAAATGCATTTTTGTTTAAAAAATCACAGAAGTAAAAGAATAAAAATATGAATAAAGCTAAAATGGGGAGTTTTTACTTAGAGTACACAACCTGTTGATTAGGAGAAATGCAAAAACTACCTGATTTAGACTTTGGGACTGGTGTTGTGGCTCTGTGGGTTAAGCCACCAGCGCTGGAGGTGCCAGCTCCCCATATGAGCTGCAGTGTAAGTATAAGCTGTCCGTTTCTGATCCAACTCCCCGTCACGTGACTAAGAAAGCAGCAGAGGATGGCCCAAAGGCTGGCTCCACCCCGCCCCCCGCCTCTCTCTGTGTTGTTTTGCCTTTCAAATAAGTGCATATAAAGCCATGCCACTGTACAGCTTTTCCCAAGCATGTTTTTTTTTAAAGATTTATTTATTTTTATTGGATAGCCAGATTTACAGAGAGAAGCAGAGACACAGAGAGAAAGATCTTCCATCTTCTGGTTCACTGCCCAAATGGCCCCATAGTTGGATCTGAGCCAGTCCGAAGCCAGGAGCCAGGAGCTTCTTCTTGGTCTCCCACATGGGTGCAGGGTCCCAAGGCTTTGGGCCATCCTCTACTGCTTTATCAGGCCACGAGCAGGGAGCTGGAAGGGAAGTAGAGCAGCCAGGTTACGAACCAGCACCCAAATGGGATCCTGGCATGTACAAGGCGAGGACTTCAACCACTAGGCTACCGCGCTGGGCACGAAGCATTTTTTTAAAGTATATATGTATATATTTCCATTCTTAATTGAAAGACAACAAGAAACAGGGACAGAAAGAGGCATCCACCCACTGGGTTACTTCCCAAATGCCAGGCCAAAGCTAGAAGCCAGGGACTCCATCCAGGTCTTCCACCTGGGGGACAGAAGCTCAGGTACTTGAGTGTGTGCTGCCTTCCTCAGAATGAAGCCAGGATGCAAACCCCGACACCATAATATGGGATGTGCGTTTCCTAGCTGGCATTTCAACCACTACGCCACTATTTCCTACAAACACCCTTATCTTCCTCCCATTTCTCAAATAAACAGGGTCTGGGGGTATGGCACAGAGTTCAGGGGGTGGCGCAGGTTCAGGGGGCGTAGCACAGGTTCTGGGGGCATGGCACAGGGTTCAGAGGATGGCAAAGATTCAGGGGGGTATTATAGGATTTGTGGGGTATGGCACTGGGTGCCTTCCTTTTATACAAGGCTCCTGAACGAGGGCAGAGATGACTGTGCTGGGTCCCACCCAGGATTGCTCCTCCTGGAACCTCAGACACAGTCCATGGCCCGGGAGAGGGTCGGAGGCTAGGAGTGTGAAGCTTGGTTACAAGGCACTGGAGCCACGAGCTCCTGGAACCGATTTCCAAACCCAAACGGAGTCCTTTGTAAAATAAGCCCTTGCCCACTGGCGGCCACAGCTCCCGTGGCTGAGCGTCCAGGCCAGAACTGCTGGGGTCTGTGGGCCAGCTTCCTCCTGGCATCTGGTCTACCTATAACCTCACCACTGCAGCTCTGCATGCGTGACTGTGTTAAGTGTCTCCTCACTGAAGACACCTTTAAATAATCATCTGTCACAGAAACAAGAGGTGCAGGGTTTGCCCAAAAAGGTTGGCTCAGACCCTGAGCTGCCACCATCCCTCCAGACACTCGGCTCTTAACCCAGACAGGACCAGACCCTTGGTGTGCCGTAAGACAGGCCTGAATTTAAATGCAGTCTCCCTGGGATGTTAGCTTATGGCTGTCTAGCCTCTCCCAGCCTCACCTCCTCTGTAAAGTGAGGATTAGACCAAGCACCAATGCAAGGTGTTGCCAGGCCTGAATACAAAGTCCAGGAGCATCAGCTGGCATTGCGGCACAGCACATTAAGTTGCTGCCTGAGACACCAGCATCCCATATGGGCACCAGTTCACATCCCAGATGATCCACTGTGGATGCAGCTCTCTGTTCATATTCCTGAGAAGGCAGCAGAGAATGGCTCAAGTGCTTGGGCCCTGAACCCATGTGGGAGATTGGGAAGAAGCTCTTGGCTCCCAGCTTCAGATCAACTCAGCTCTGGCCATTGTGGCCATTTGGGGAGTGAACGAGATGACGCAAGATCTTCTCTGCTTCTCTAACTCTGACTTTCCAAATAAAATAAATACATCTTTTAAGAAAGGCAAAAATGGGGAACAGAGTTAATCTTGATACAACTCATTTCAAGATCCCTAGAGGGTTTCTGGTAACAGGTGTTTCCCGTGTCTGTGAAAGGCAGGTGATCTTGGGCGTGGCTTGTCACTTACCCAGCGCCACTGACAGCCTGTGTGCTGCAGCCTGGATGGCACATTCTTGCATGGGCTCCCCTACAGCGTCCTGGCATCTGTGAGGGTGGGAGCCGGAATCAGGGTGGGGTGGGGGGAGGACCCACAAGGCTGCTGGACGCGGCCACTTCCTCCCCTTTCCTGTATCCGCAGGGCAGGGAGTTGGGGGTGGGGATCCCCAGGAGCTGCCCACACTGGCCCTTCCCCCTTCCACACAGCACCATCGTGTGACTCCTGGAAGCACCTGGCCTTGAGCCAGCGTGAAGCATGCCCATCTCCCCCTAGCTTGTCCCTGGGGAAGCCCCCACAGTCCCCCACTCACCTGAACTAATCCCTCTCCATGTTTGCCCCAACTGTGGGCCCTGAGAAACACAGATCCTCTTCCGCTTCCTCCTGGGGTGGGAGAAGGGGATTATCACTGGCTGCAGAGGCCAGGGGTACTGTCTCAGCTGGGGGCCCCCACTTCCTCACTGAGCAATGCACCCTGGCCGGTGCCTGGGGCTCCTTCCTGCCCAGGACAGCCCAACGTACACGTCTGTCTGAAATTCAGTTTGCAGGAAAACACACAAACACGGTTTTCTGCCGCAGATTTGCAGAATCTCCCCCTGTGAAACTGAATCGCCCTCCACCTCCACGCTGGGGGGCCTGCAGAGCCCCAGGTGCCAGTCCCGCATCAGTGCAGCAGCTCAGAGCTCACGTGCTCACTGGCGCCCACTATCTGGAAGCTGACCCAAGCTGACAAGGGGAGTTTTCTCTTGGCCCTCCCGAAAATGCCCTTTCTTCAGGCTCCACCAGCTTTAGCCGACAGTTGCAGGGGAAAGCAGCTCTTCACCTTTGGAAACAGCTCTTGGGTTTCCCCCTGGGGAAGTTAAGAAGTGGTGCAATGCAAACACAAATTGCCCACAACTGCTAGGGCTGGGCCAAGTCAAGCTGGGAACTGAAGCTGGGTCTCCCATGGGAGTAGCCAGGGCCCAAGTCCTTGATTCTTGACCCGCTGCCCTCAGGGTGGCCGTTAGCAGGGAGCTGCAGTTGGCAGAAGGGCAGGGACTCAAATCCAGATACTATAATGTGAGTGGCAGGAATCTCAAACAGCATCTTTAAAAAATAGTAATAATTTAAAAATAAAAGACCTATTTATTTATTTGAAAGGCAGCATTACAGAGGAGAAGGGAGGAAGATGTTCCATCCCCTGGACCACTCCCCACATGGCCACCATAGCTGGGGCTGGGCTGGGCTGAACCCAGGAGCCAGGAGCTCCATCTGGGTCCTTGGCTCTGTTCTCTAAATGCCAACTTCCTGCTAGCGTGCACCTGGATCAAGTGCTTGGGTCCCTGCCTCTCCCACAGGAGACACAGAAGGAGTTCCCAACTCACCCTCGCTGGTCAGCCCCAGCCCCAGCTGTTGCGGGCATTTGCGGGATCTCCCCACTCCCACGGGAGATCTGTGTCTTCCCTCTTTCTGCCTCTCAAATAAATCAGTTCTCATTTTGGACAAAAGAAAAATGACAATTACTTTGCCTCGAATGGCTCTGTTCCTTTCCTCAAACAAAGTAGTATTCGCCAACTTTTCTGCCAGAACAGTCGAGGACAGCGTACAGGAAGAAGCCACTGGAAGAAGCTGTAAGACCCTGCGCACACCTTCGCTAGCGTACAGTCCTCATCTGTAAATTGTGGAAGAAACGCTCAAAGGTCCTCCTAAGTTGCAGGTGTCAAATTAGAATTTATTAGCCACTTGGGGAGCCCCTTCTCCCCCCCCCTCTCTCATCTGTGGCTCTGCCTCTCAAATAAACAGAACTTTTGTTTCTTTATTTGAAAGTCAGAGTTACAGAGAGAAGCAGAGAGATCTTTCATCCATTAGTTCACTCCCCTAGTGGCCACAGTGCCCGAAGCTGGACCAGTCTGAGGGCAGGAACCAGGAGCTTCTTCTGAGTCTCCCACAGGGGTGCAGGGGCCCAAGCACTTCTCCTGCTTTCTAGTCCGCTAGCTGGAAGTTGGATCTGGATTGGAAGTGGAACAGCCAGGACATGAACCGGGGCCTATATGGGATGCTGGCACCGCAGACGGAGGATTAGCCTATTACACCACGGCACCAGGCACCAGAATTTTTCCAAATAATGTCCACCCCATGGTGACGGGCTAAAATAGAGGCCAAAATCCTCTCTCTAACACCCCCTGGTAGGGAGGCAGAGGTGGCGGAAGGGAGGAGGGGATCAGAGGAGGAAGGGCCCTGCGGCACACCTGGGGACCCGTGGTCACAGATAAGCAGTGGAAGCAGTGGGTTTGCCGTGTCAGACAGTGAGGCTGTGTTGGCACCTGATCGTACCCCCCAGGGGAGGCCGGGCAGTCCCTAACATTGGCACTGGAGTTTGGCCAAGCACTGAATATACCTGCTAAGACCCCTGCAGCTTACATCAGAGTATACAGGTTCAAATCCTGGGTCCAGCTCCTGACTCCGGCTTCCTGCTCTGCAGATCCTGGGAGGCAGCGGGCAGGTTGGTTTCCTGTCACCCACACAGGAGACTGGCTGCTGACATCAGCTCCACTTGTCACGGGCCTTTGGGGAGTGAACCAATGGACCCGAGTGCTCTTCTCTAAATCTACCTGCTCGCCATCTATCTAGCTATCCGTTATCTGAGAAACTGCCATCTACCATTTACCAATCTTTTTTTTTTTTTTTTTAAAGATTTTATTGTTATTGGAAAGCCGGATATACAGAGAGGAGGAGAGACAGAGAGGAAGATCTTCCGTCCGATGATTCACTCCCCAAGTAAGCCGCAACGGGCCAGTGCGCGCCAATCCGAAGCCGGGAACCAGGAACCTCTTCCGGGTCTCCCACGCGGGTGCAGTGTCCCAAAGCTTTGGGCCATCCTTGACTGCTTTCCCAGGCCACAAGCAGGGAGCTGGATGGGAAGTGGAGCTGCCGGGATTAGAACCGGTGCCCATATGGGATCCCGGGGCGTTCAAGGCCAGGACTTTAGCCGCTAGGCCACGCCGCCAGGCCCCATTTACCAATCTTAAAACCTTCAAAGTGGGGGTGGTTAACACATTGGCATATCAGGCTAACCCTTCTACCTGAAAGCATTGGGTCACCAGTTCGAGTCCCAGCTGCTCCACTGCCCGATCAAATGCCTTCCAAGTGAATTCATAAGCAAGCACAGCTGCTTCTGGACTTTGGGATAGAGAGCCTGTTGCAGCACTAAAGGTTGCCAAGTCCACAAATACTGATATTCTTTTTTTAAAAAAAAAAAAAAACATTTATTTATTTTTATTACAATATACAGAGAGGAGGAGAGACAGAGAGGAAGATCTTCCGTCCGATGATTTACTCCCCAAGTGAGCGCGACGGCCGGTGCTGTGCCTATCTGAAGCCGGGAACCAGGAACTTCTTCTGGGTCTCCCACATGGGTGCAGGGTCCCAAAGCTTCGGGCTGTCCTGGACTGCTTTCCCAGGCCATAAGCAGGGAGCTGGAAGGGAAGCGGAGCTGCCGGGATTAGAACCAGCGTCCATATGGGATCCCGGTGCGTTCAAGGCGAGGACTTTAGCCGCTAGGCCACGCCGCCAGGCCCAATGCTGTTATTCTTAAGGAAGCCCTTCGGAGGAGGCTGCCTTCAGCTAGTGCAGGTAATCACCGCTCAGCCATTTCTAGGGTGGCCATGCGAGGACGGGGAGGTTCTCTTGGAAATGGTCAGAAGGTGAGACAGAAGCAAACATTCCCTCCGGCCTGCAAGGCCAGAGCCCCAGCCCCTAGCACAGCCCGGGCAGTGCTGCGGTGGCCTATGTCCACGCTGCTGGCTTTGCCCGCAGGATCACACCCCCTGCCATCTCTCCATACAGACCTCCAAGGCTTTGCATTCTGTCGCATCTGGGGGGTGGGCACACAAAGGACCACTGCCTCAATGTTCTCCTCTGTCACATAGGTTGGCAGCCACTTGAGGGCATGTTGGATTCATGAAGTGCACGGAACTATTGCGCACTTACATTGCCTGCCTTTAAGGTCAGCCCTTAGAAGGAAATCACTGTGTTGTCCTGGCTTCCGTGTGAGCGAAGCTTCAGGATTCCTGCAGAACAGAACCTGCTTGCCCCATGTCCCTCGAGATCACAGCTGGGCTCACAGCTGGGCTGACGGGAGGCGTTACGGGCCCACGCATGATGTGCACCTGCAGGTCACAGTGTGGGGTGACATCTCTCCTGGGAATCCATGTGAGGCTGTTCCCCTGCACAATTCCTTGAGCCCATGTCCCCAAGCTCCATACGAGAGATACGACAAGAGGCCCGCAGGGCTTGCCTCAGCTGCCAGCCCAGGCCTGCAAAGTCTTCCTCTCATGTGGGGAGGAGGTAATCTAGTTTACTGTGTGTCTACATGAGGCAATCACATGGGGAAAGAAGGTCCCCAAGGCAGAGACCATGCCGCCCCTGAGCAGGAAGCTCAGTCTCCAGGCCCTTGCCAAGCTCCGAGAACCCGACCTGGCTACTGAGCTCTCTCACCTGCTGAGACTGTGAGTGTCACGCCCAACGACACAGTCACTGTGCTGTGGTTTCTGCCCGACACCGTGTCTGCTGGAAAGCAATGGCTTGCCATATCAGTGTCTAGAAAACCATCCCCTCAGCAGGTTTCAATGCTGTGCTCCTACCTGGATGGGGCCAGCAGATGCACAGACTCTGACGCCACCTCTGGCCCACACAGACCCCCACGCATTTTCCCTGAGAGGCCCGTTGATTTCATCTCTCAAGGTCTCAGTCAGTTCCTGTGGGAACTCGGAATGGCAAGGCCACCAATTCACGGACATGTGGACAAAGGGAGGTGCGGAAGACACTGCACACAGAGCAGGTGTCCACGCCTGTCCCCCCAGGGTGCTACTGCTGCAGCCGCCACCAAGGATATCCTGTGGCCAGACTATGCAGATCTATGGCAACAGGGAGCAGAGAGGGACTTGCGTGGGGTGGAGAGGACTGGGGAACATGGGATCGATGGTGAAAGCATGCACGGATTTTTCCAGAGGGATGAGAACTGATGGTGGTGATGGTGGTACAACTGCATGAATGCACTCAAATCACAGAACAGCATGCATCCCATAAAAGAGGGATGATGTCATTCAATAAAGTTATGAAGAAGCCAATGGGGTGGCCACACCCTCCATCCCTAAACAAGGTAAAACCTCACCAGGAAGATTGCAACAGCATGACAGTTTAACCAGAAATGGAATACAGATCAAGAACAGGCAGGGCTGGCACTGTGGTATAGTGCGTAAAGCCGTAACCCACAATGCCATCATTCCGTGTGGGCTCCTGTTCGAGTCCCGGCTGCTCTACTTCCTATCCGGCTCCTTGCCAATGTGTTCATTAAAAAAGGCCTTTTTAGCAATCACGCCATCAAGGGGTATGGGGAGGGAGTTGGGGGAGAGAGAAAGAAGGGGGTGATATTTGCTTCCTCTTTTTTTAATTCCTCCTGTGGACTCTAGAAGGACTTGGGAGGTGGCAAAGGACCGGTGCTGTCGTATTCCTTGATCTACCAACGCCTCGCTGAGCACCTCACTGCCCGACCTTGCCATATGGGCCTTCCTCTCTGTCTGCTTTCTTTTCTTCCTTCCCTAAATGCCTGTCTTTTGCCAGCAGTTATTTAGCCCTGTGTCCGGTGCTGTGCTCCCCCGCTGTGGCTGTGATGGCGCTAAGCCCTTCCCAGACACGCCTTTCTCTGCTCTAACCCATGGCTGTTAGGAAGGAAGCACAGGAACAGAGAGAGACAGAGCACAAACTCAGCACTGCTCTGCTTTTATTAGAGATGCATTCGAAAAATACACAGGTGGAGTGACCACTTGGCAGGACTGGGGCCTTGAGGGATTCTAAGAAAATGATGGAGTTGAGTGGGACAAGCTTCCCCAGGGATTTCATTCTTAGTAGGTCTTGCTCCCTGGCTACAAGGAAATGTGTAGACTTGGTGGGGTGAGTAGTGGACAGGAGGCAGAGAGTAGGTTAGACTGATCTCTTAAAACATAATGTAACAGGGCCCCGCGGCGTGGCCTAGCGGCTAAAGTCCTCGCCTTGAACGCCCCGGGATCCCATATGGGCGCCGGTTCTAATCCCGGCAGCTCCACTTCCCATCCAGCTCCCTGCTTGTGGCCTGGGAAAGCAGTTGAGGACGGCCCAATGCATTGGGACCCTGCACCGGCGTGGGAGACCCGGAAGAGGTTCCTGGTTCCTGACTTCGGATTGGCGCACATCGGCCCGTTGCGGCTCACTTGGGGAGTGAATCATCGGACGGAAGATCTTCCTCTCTGTCTCTCCTCCTCTCTGTATATCTGGCTGTAATAAAATGAATAAATCTTTAAAAAAAATATATAATGTAACAGTCCTTGGTGGAGGGAATGGTGTGGTGGTGCAGTAGGCTAATCCTCTTCCCTGCGGTGCCGGCATCCCACATGGACTCCACTTTCCATCCAGCTCCCTGTTTATGCCTGGGAAAGCATCAGACAGCAGCCCAAGTCCTTGGGAACCTACACCCACCGGGGAGACCCAAAAGAAGCTCCTGTCTCCTGGCTTTGGTTCAGCTCAGCTCCAACCATTGTGGCCATTAGATCTGTCACTCCTTCTCTGTCAATCTGCCTTTCCAATAAGTAAGTAAGTAACTAAATAAATAAATAGGTTTTTGACCCACACAGCCAGGCTGTATGGCTGTCCTGGGGGAGGGGTAATCACACTGGGCCTTCAAAACCCGTTTCTCAGAGGCTTTACGAAACTGGCACAGGTATGTCCAGCAGAGCACACTAGCTCCCTTGGGAGAGGGAAGCTCAGTGGGTCTCCAGGACCACCCCAACGTGGAGGTTAGGAGGTTAGGTTCTTTGACCCACACAGATGCCTGTAGGTGGGCCACATGGTGTCCTGGCTGGCCCGATCACCAAAGGTGCTGGGCAAAGACCCTTGGGCCGCCTGGTGGCACACCTTCAAGGTTAGAGAGTCTTGATTTACAGTGGAATGATGGGATCGCACAGGTGGCAGTGAGAGATGACCTGTGGTTTTTGTGTCCAGGTTAGGACTTACAGCTGAGGGACTTCCATAGATAAGTATATGACATGTGTATGTAAGTAGAGACTGACACCAAATTGGTTTGGAGGGGAGAACAAGAGTGAGAGAAGTGGGTTGAGAGCAGAGACTGTGGGGCTAATGTGGGCTCATCCTTGTAGAATTACGATCTCTGTTGGCCCGCCCCAGAATGGCAGATGGGTCAGGCCTTGCTGGGGAGCTAAGGGGACACCCCAGCTGGGTTGGGGTTCCCACTAGTGAGAACAAGAGTAGGACTGAGGGCAGCAGGCATGGCTGGACATGGCTACAGACTGCATGAGTGCGGGTGTGCACTGGGACTGTGGAGCAACAGATCGGGCTTGACTCCAGCCCCCACTGGTACTCATGAGAGCCAGGTTGGGTGTAGAACAGGCCAGGCTAGAACTCAATGAAAGCTGTGTCTGGGCATGGACCAGGTAGCGCTGGGCTGTAACACCCAACAACAAGAACCAGAGTGGGTGTGGCTGGATGAACAAGGCCACTGTTCTTGTCAGGACACGAGGTGGACAAAGTCAACCTGACCCAATGACCCACTGGTGTGCGTGGGAACTGCCACTAGAGGACACTAGACAGAGAAACTTGGGAAACTCCTTTATTGGGACGCAGTCCCTGCTGGTGAGTGCAAGAAGCAAGGCAAGGAGCAGCCCAGACCATGCCAGGTTACAGTTCTCACCGGCATGCATGTGGGTCAGTCTAAGGACAGACCAGTCTGGGCCAGCACATAGCCCCCACTGGTAGATCTGAGAACCAAGGCAGGAGGCAGGAGGAGCCAGGTCAGGCTGCAACATCAGCCAGTTCACTTTAGGACTGGGACAGCAATCAGGCTGGGTCGAGATAGGCTGTAGCACCCACCACTAGGAGCTGGAACAGGGGACAGACTAGACCAAACCAGGTTGTGCAATAAGATTGCGGATGCTGAGGTGAGGCGAGTCATGCCAACCTGGGTCCAGTGGGGCCAGGTACATGAGTCCCAGGGACAGGGGATCTGACAGGGCTCAGGTAGCTTGACTCAGGTCCTGGGGTCCACCTGTGTGGTGCGGGCTGGGTTCTTGAGCCCCGGGGATGAGGGAACTGGTAGGGTTTGGGTCACTTGGCCCAGATCCCAGTGCCTGTCTTCTAGGTGGGTTTTAGTTTCATGAACCCCAGGGGTGGGGGATCTGGTGGGGCTTACATCTCCTGTCCCGGGTCCTGGGGCCTGCCTACTAGCTGGATGTTGGGTTTGTGAACCCCAGAAAAGTGGGTTCCGGCAATGCTTGAGTTACCTGGCTCAGGTACTTGGACTTACCTGCAAGAATATGTCCTCCTTAATGAAAAAGGTGAAGTAGACACAGGCCCTGTTGCCAAAGGAGAGTATGGCAGCACGTCTGGTGCTACAGCAGAAGGAGGAGAACAGAACAAACTGGACAACTGCAGCAAACAAACAATGACAGCAAAATATCTGGGTGGACGGAGCCAGCGCGACATCATCCTCGGGTCGGTGAAATCGGCAGCATTTCAGAACTATCCAAACCACCTGGACAGAACCCTCGGAAGATGTCCACATTGAGACTCTGGGTTGATATGAGGTGGCGGTTCCTCATCCCTGGGTACTCGGACATGTGGAAAGTCATGACTGGTTCCCTCTTTGACTCTCCCCTTCCCTCAGAAACAACAAGAAGAAATAGCGAATTTGGAAGCAATGAATTCACTCAATTTTCCTTAAGTTTTGATCCTTCCCACCCTGATCAACCATGTAATCATGATTCTCAAATAAAATTAAAATTAGAAATAATAAACAAATAAACAAACCTACCTTTTGAAAACAAAGAGTCGTGGTGAGAGCTTCTGCACTGGGTGTCTGTGGGTCCCCTGAGCCATGCGATCTTTGGCAGGCAGCTAGTTCGGAGCTTGGAAGCCTCTCCTCCCTGGACTATGTAATCTCTTCTATCCCCCTGTGAGTTCAGTTACATTTACCCACCTTTATCTGGCACCTGAGGAGGAGGAGGAGGGGGTGAATAACCACTCCCCTTTCGAGCCCTTCAAAAGCCCATGCAAAGGAGGGCCTCTGTCATTGTCCCCCTGGCACTCTCGGCCTCATCCATGCTCTCCTGCTTCCCATGAATGGACTCTGAGGACGGAAAGCAGCAATCCCTCTCGCCTTTTCCCTTTCTGGATCATTCTCCCTGAACACGTCCCGCATGTGTCTGCATGCCTGAGGCCTCACCATTTGCTTAAGCCACAGCGGTGCCTAGACCACAGCATGAAGACAGACTGCTACACACCCTGGGCTTGCTAGGGGTCTGGCTGCTGCGCCTGGCCCTCCCCACTGGGACCGCTTCTCACCTGGAATGCACAGCCACCTGCTAGCAGGCCTCCCTCCCTACACAGGATTGCTTCCAGGACCCCACAGACACCTAGGTCCCCGAATGCTAAAGCCCCGCATATGAAACAACCTATTCTAAGTGCATAACCTTCCACAGCCCCTCTTGCATACTTTATTATGCAAATGATGTGTACATTGGCAGTGGTAGGCAAGTACTAGGGGCCCACAGTCCTATCCACCAATCCCTCACAGCCCCGAGATATCCACCGTGACATGAAGACACACTTCCGTGTGCTGCCCCCATACCCTCCCCCGCTTCCCCTGAAATCCCGTCCTGTCACTATGGTAGGAGACCTGTCTCTTTTCCTCTCTCGCTCTGCCACCCCTTCTGTCCTCATGGCCATCTTCCCTGCTGGATTAAAACCTCGTGCGTGGGCCCGGCAGCGTGGCCTAGTGGCTTAAGTCCTCGCCTTGAAAGCCCCGGGATCCCATATGGGCGCCGGTTCTAATCCCGGCAACTCCACTTCCCATCCAGCTCCCTGCTTGTGACCTGGGAAAGCAGTCCAGGACAGCCCAAGGCTTTGGGACCCTGCACCCGCGTGGGAGACCTGGAAGAGGTTCCTGGTTCCCGGCTTCAGATCGGCACAGTACCGGCCGTTGTGGCTCACTTGGGGAGTGAATCATCGGATGGAAGATCTTCCTCTCTGTCTCTCCTCCTCTCTGTATATCTGACTTTGTAATAAAATAAATAAATCTTAAAAAAAACAAACAAACCTCGTGCGTGGCTCTCTGCATCTGGTGTTTGGGATTTGTGACAGCAATCTGAAAAGGGCTAATGCTGAAAAGGGAGACTGCTGAGAAAAGCTGACAAGACTTTACAAAGAATACTCAGAACCCCTCCTCAAGTGCCAAGCCCAGGAGTGCAGAGGGGGCAGCTGAGAGGTGGGGAGAATGTGGCAAGAATCAGGGTGTGGGGGTGCAAAGCTGGAACAGGGAGGTCGGGTGTTGAAGCAGAGAAGCTACGGGCTCTTGCTGTGCACGTATTCAGCACCTGTGGGCAAGTCCTGAAAGGTGTTTTGCTAGGCAGGGTTATTCACTGTACTTTTTTTTTTTTTTTCAGAATTTCTGGCTGTCCCTAAATTTCCAAACACCAACAGGTCAGTCAGCTAAAGGAAATTACTTTTCTAAAAAAGATTTTTTTTTTTAATTTATTGATTTGGAAAAAAGAGTTACAGAGGAAGGGGGAGGGACACACAGAGAGAGGTCTTTTATCCATTGGTTCACTGCCTGGATGGCTGGTTGGCTAAATCAGTCCAAAGGCAGGAGCCAGGAGCTTCTTCCAGGTCTCCCCCATGGGTGCGGGGGGCCAAGCACTTGGGCCATCTTCTGCTGCTTTTCCTCGCACACCATTAGCGGAAAGCTGGATCAAATGTAAAGCATCCAGGACTCGAACCAGTGTCCTTGCGGAAGGGTGATTTTGCAGGCAGCGACTGCATTTGCTATGCCACAGCGCTAGCTCTGGGAAATAACTTCTTGTAATCTTATCTTTCAGGCAATTTTTTGGAAGCTGACATTTCTTCTTCTTTTTTTTAATCTAATTGTTAAATTCTTACAAAAACAAACAGGAGGGGAAGGACCATTTTCTTGGTTTTGGTCAGAAGTAAATATTTTAAAGCTGGATGTGTTTGATATGTACAGCAAAAATATTCAGCAAGTGGGACTGTTTAATCAGTGCTCTGTGTACCTTGTGGGACATCAGCTTCTGGGAACTCGAAACTGAACATAAGGAACTTGTGGACATCACAGAGCGCCGTGTCCAGGGAGGGGCCGAGGTACCCCCACAGCCAGTGGAGCACTCAGACAGGCCCAAGAGCGGCTGTCTGCAGGGCATCAAGGAAGGCTGTGTGCAAGGGGCAGCTCTGAGGCCGGGGCTTGGAAGGCAAGAAGAACTTGGAGAAGTGTGTTCTGTGCTACAAGTTGGCTTAACTGCATGGGGGCCGCTGAAGCGAGCCAGAACATGGGTTCCTGCACTCTGGATGGGAACCACAGGTTCTCACCGGGGACTCTTTTCTTAAAGATCAATTTATTTGTTTCTGTTAGAAAGGTAAATTTACAGAGAAGAGACAGAGAGAGAAAGATCTTCTATCCATTGGTTCACTCCTCAAGTGGCCACAACAACCAGGGTTGAGCTGATCTGAAGCCAGGAGCCAGGAACTTCTTTTGGGTCTCCCACATGGGAGTAGGGTCCCAAGCGCTTGGATCATGTTCTGCTGTAAGGGAGGCCCCAGGGGAGGGCATGGGTCCCTGCCGTGCATATAGAATACCCTGATGGAATTCCTGGCTTGGCCTAGCCCAGACCTAGCTATCATGGCCATTTGACAATTGAACCAGCAAGTGGAAGATCTGTCTGCCTCTCTCCCTCTCCGCGTGTCACTCTGTCTTTCAAACAATGAAACAAAGAATTGCAGAGGGGATTGGTGTTACGACATAGCTGGGAAAGCGGCCACCTGTCATGCTTGCGTCCCATATCGCCACCAGTTTCTGTCCCAGTTGCTCCACTTCTGATCCAGCTCCCAGGTGATGGTCTGGGAGAAGCAGTGGAAGATGGCCCAAGTGATTGGGTCCCTGGTACCCATGAAGGAGACCTGGAAGAATCAGCTGACCAGAGCCTGGCCCAGCCCCAGCCATTTCAGTCACCTGGGGAGTGAATCAGTGGAGGGAAGATCTCCCCTCTTTCTGTCTCTGCTTCTCTCTCTGTAACTTTGACTTCCGAATAAATAAGTAAAACTTATTGAAACCTATTTTTTGCAGTTTAAGGGGGTCTTCATTTTAGGGGACCTGGCCACCCCTTCATTCACAGCGTTCTGTATCCTTTTAGAATGTGTTTATTTTATTGTAAAGACAGATTTAGAGAGAGGAGAGACAAAGATCTGCCATCCTCTGGTTCCCAAATGAGTGCAAACGCTGGAGCTGAGCTGATCCAAAGCCAGAAGCCAGGAGCTTCTTGCTGATCTCCTAGGCACATGCAGCATCCCGAGGCGTTGCGTCATTCCCACCTCTTTCCCAGGACACAAGCAAGGGAGCTAGATGGGAAGTGGAGCAGCCAGGACACGAACCAGCACTCACATGGGATCTCAGCACTTGCAGGCGAAAGATGAACTAATTGAACCACTGTGTCAGCCCCAAACCTTGAAAAAAAAAAAAAAACTACAGAGAGAACGAGGGAGACAGAAAGGAAGAAGAGTGAAGGAAGGCAGAAATGGGAAAGGAAGCAGAGAGAGGAGAAAAACCTATAGACGAAAAAATGTATCAGGAGAAGTGATGGATCGCTTTCAGATCAGGAGTCAGAGTCTTACAGTTCTAGCAACACAGAAATGCGCATGTACCATATTTGCTGACATTTAATCCTTACATTTGGCTTTTTAAATGTGGTTTTGGGGGCCTGGCATCATGGTATAATATACTAAGCTTTGATGCCAACATCCCATATGTGTGCCAGGTAGAGTCCCACTGCTCCACTTCCTACCTAGCTCCCTGCTAATGGCCTGGGAAAGCAGCAGGGGCTGGCTCAAGTCCTTGGGACCCTGCACCCATTTGGGAGACATAGAAAAATCTCCTGGCTTTGGATCAGCTCAGCTCTGGTCATTGCAGCTAACTCTGCTCTTCAAATAAAAAATAAAATAAATCTTTTTTTGAAACAAAATGTGACTTTGACATTGTCATTATTGCTTGGAGGGTTTTTATTTTCCAAACTTCTATATTGAGATATTGCAGATGAAATTGAGACAAAGTGGTAATGGCTCCAGCTAATTACGAAAATATGTAATATCTATTAGATATTCATTTTTCGCCTTAGAAGTCTTATCACAAGCTTAGATTTTTGCAGCAAGTAACATGCAAGTAAGGTTGCCCCCATCTTTTCCTTGGATAATCACATTAATAAACACAAAACCCTTTATCTGACAATGTGGGTTAGAACTGTGCTCACACACTAATAGGGTGAACACCATGACCCCTGAATACAACCAGAGCGTGGCTTTTAAGAAAGATTTCTTTTATGTATTTGAAAGACAGAATCAAACAGAATCAAACACCTGCTGGCTTACTCCCCAAACTAGCTGGGCTAGGCTGAAACGGAGAGCCGGGAGATTCATCCACGTCTCCTGCGTGGATGCAGGCTCCCAAGTACGTGGGCCACCTTCTGCTGCAGGTGCATCTGGAGGTAGCTGTATTAGTTCTTATGCACTACCAAGTGCTCTTTTCAGGATAAGTTTGCCTCAATAATCCAAAATCCCAGACGCAATGAGGCACCTAGTAGGTCCTTTATTCCAGCGGGACAGGGAAGGCAGTAGAGGCAGAGGGAGGGAGAGAGAAGAGAGAAAAAGGAACATGTCCTGCCGTGGCGGCAGGAGGGGGCTGCAAAGGAAGGGGTTGGGGGTAAGATGAAGGAGGACGGGGAAAGGGTCAGGCCAGGAAAGGGCAGCATGCACAGGGGAGCGCCACACACCGGAGTGTGCCTGTTCTGTGGCCAGGGGCAGGCGTCACGGGGCCATGAGGGGAGGATAGGATTTTCAGAGCTGCAGGGGATTGGTAAAGGGCAGAGATTTTGGAAAGGAGCCTTGAGAGATTGGTGGGTGGAGATGTCAGGTACGGCACCATGAGGTTACAGCGGATTGGTGGGAACAGGGTTATGAAGTTACAGTGCATTGCAGACAATAAAATTAGAACCTGGGGCCCGGCACGGTAGCCTAGTGACTAAAGTCCTCACCTTGCATGTGCTGGGATCCTATATGGGCACCGGTTGTAATCCCGGCAGCTCCGCTTCCCATCCAGCTCCCTGCCTGTGGCCTGGAAAAGCAGACAAGGATAGACCAAAGCCTTGGGAGCCTGGAAGAGGCTCCTGGCTCCTGACTCCTGGCTTTGATTCAGTGCAGTTCTGGCCATTGTGGTCACTTGGGGAGTGAATCAACGGACGGAAGATCTTCTTCTCTGTCTCTCCTCCTCTCTGTATATCTGACTTTCCAATAAAAATAAAAATGTATCTTAAAAAAAAAAGAACCCGAAGGCACTTGAATCTTAAGGAAGCAGCAACCTAGAAGAAGCAGATATTAAAAATAGTACCAAGTCCCAAATGGTGGGGGTTTTCACCACTGTTCAAGTCTTCCCTCACAAGCTGGATGTGCAACCCAGAAAAGGATCATTGGAAGGTCTCACTGGACCATAAGAAAGCATCACAGCAACAGCTTTCCAACAAGGAGCTGAGCAGGTGATTTCCAACTACGATGGAAGGCTATCCTGGGCGTGCTCCCTCACAGGCACCAGCCAGGCTTCCCACCAGGAATGCCCTCTGCTGTGACTGCTCAGTGGGGCAGAGCAGGATCCTGGCTTGAGGCTGAGTAGCCGAGTCCGCAGTAGATCAGCCAGGCTTATGTCAGGAATGCCCAAGGTTTCAGCACCAAAATGTTAGGTTGGAGTGGGAGAGAGACAGAGAGAGAGGCTTTTAGTTCAGGCAGAGTTTTGTTAGTCAAGGGAGAGAGTCTGTTGGACTGCTCCCTGGTGGGAGGCAGCCTGGGACCACTTCCACAGGGCGGGGTGACAGCATGAGGGAAGTGGCCCCCGAGGGTGCACATTTTAGGTATGGGGTATGGAGAAGGCTCCTCAGTGCGTGCACGCTTGTGACGCATAACACATGCTCATCGTGGTGGGTGCTGTGTCGAGGTCAGGGTGACTCGGCACTCCAAACATCCTAGATGGGAGTGTCCATTTGACCCTAGAGTGCTGACGTCACTTCTGCTCTGCCCAACCTAATAGTATTCTTTGCCCCAGACGGAGATAACAGCCTCCCCAGGGAGACCTGCTCTCGGCGCCCTGCAGTGCTCTCTGCATACGCATTGTGTCCGCACAACGCAATGATGACATTTCTTCTTTCTGTTCATCAGCACTATGTGTTCTGCAAGACAAATATCTGTTGAACATCTTTGCGTCTTTCTCCAAACACTGCATTGAAACAGCAGGTGTTCGAGCTTAGTGGTGGATCTGATGGCATCCCACATCGGAGTCCCAGAGTTCAGCTCCCAGCTCCAGACTCTAGCTTCCCACCCCACAGACCCTGATGGCTCAAGCAGTTGGGTCCCCACCGCCCACATGGGAGACCCGGAGAGAGTTCCCAGTCCAGTCACACCTTTGGGAGCTCTCTTTCTCCCTGCTTCTGTCTGTGTCTCTCTACCATTCAAATAAATAAAAAAGACATCATTTTTTTTTTCAAAAAGGATTGCACTAAGTATGAAAAAAGTTTGACATGTGGGTGGTAGCGCCAGTGAAGTCAAGGTTCTGCTTAGAACTCCGTTTTATCCTGAAAGCTGTGCTCCTGTTAACTGAAAGTGAAGCGCCATTAGCAGGATGTATTCATGTTTCCCTGCAACCCTTCACTCCCGTTAGCTGTCCTGTTGCAATTTTTCCCATCCCTCTGCGGGGAAAGGGCTGTTTAGCCAGGATTCCCAGAAGGACTACTGGCGTCTTAACTCCTCAGGGAGGAGCTTCCTGCCCTGCTATTGAATGAAAACAGTTTCTCCTGAAAACACGAGGCTTCCAAAGCAGGACACCAAGACGCGCCTCCACAGCTTCTGCCTCACACAAGGAACCTCAGAGCTGGCCCTGCCAGCCACTTGTCAGAGTGGAACTGAATGCCTCCTGGGCTAGCCTGAGAGCATTCGTGTATCGCTCTAAGAGTCAACTACTCTAAGTGGATTGGGCCAAGTTTCCGCAGCACCTGGCAAGCGAGGTTCTCTTCTTTCTGCAGCCAAAAGGTGCCGGAGTCCAGCAGCTCCAGCCGAGTTCGGAGCTCGGGAAGGGTGCGTGGAGTCGGCGATAAAGAAAGACCCAGACACTGTTATTTGGTGCGCTCTCACAACACTCAAGAAAAGGCTGTCCTTTTTATTTACTCAAACACCTCACAAGCTTCTACACAAACAACTAACTGTTCTATTTTTACTTCAAGACTAAGGGGGCATGTACAGACATTTGGTCACTTCGTCTGCACTTCAGGGCTAAGCAGGTGCCCCTAAAGATAATTCTGCAAAATACTGTATTCATATTCTTCAAAGCAAGCCATTATTCATTCTTCAACAGTAGCCATGGAGCGACAGCCAGGACTCCAAGGCCAAGGCACATGCGATTGCCTGCTAATCAGTAGTACATTTCTACCACATTTCTATTTCTACAATTTACCCATTGTTTAATGGGAAAATAGGTTACAAGGGAAAAAAGGTAAAATCTAAAACAAAAGTTTCAGATGTTAAATCCCCCTACAACTATAGGCTCTACAGCCTCATAAACAATGAAACAATAATCAAAAGCATTTTTCTTTAATAAAAGCATCCTTAATTCCTCTAGATAAAATTATAAAAGCGGCTAAAACAGTTCCATTTTCTATGCTCCAAAAAGTTACAAAGACAGGCTAGCCTATGAGATAACAGTAACTATATTTATTGCCATAGCAGTTTCAGCTCTCACTCCCATCACTTGCATTAATATTTAGGATATTTTCAAGCCCCTTCCCAGAAAGAGTGCTACATGTCTGGGCCAAATTCTGAGGCAATGGTTAAGTACCCAATAAGGTGTCCAAAAATGGCATGGGCTTAATTGTGCTCCTGCGTGTAAATTGTCAAAGGCCCACTCACCAAGGCATTATCAGTGACATTAACTCTCAAGCTCACATCGGTTGCAAAAACCATCTCACAGGGGCAAATAACAATGCCTCAATAGATTACAGAATTCTTAGTGGGATGCTCGAGTGTCCATGCCACCAGAGAGTGCAACAGCGTCAAGGTGGTCAGAGAGACATCTGCTGGGCCCTGCCAAACAGCTGGAAGCTCCCCGGGGCCCTGCCACACAGCTGAGCTGTTCTCTTCACACCTTCGTGCCATCCACACCCACTGCACGGACCCCAGCACAAAGGCTCACCTGGCTTTCTGGGCTGAGGGACAACTCCCAGCCTGATGAACTTCACCAGCCACAAGCCTGCAACTCTGTGATTCCGCTGCTGTGCTGACCCCCTTCCCCTCCCCCTCCTCTCCCCCTCCCCTCCCCCACCCCTGGGTTCCACAGAGCACTGGGAAAACCCTCTGCTTTCTGGGGAAGCACCTGTCCCCTGCCTCAGGGACCTGCCAGCTAAGTTAGGTGCCTAGAAGACACTCAGTTCTTTCTCCCTCACTTCCCACAACAGTTTAGCGGCAAGCCTTTAAACTGAGTTCTTTCTTCTTTCTTTTTTAAACTTGATTCTTCTTTTGAGATTTCTTTTTTGAAAGGTAGAGTTACAAAGAGATCTTCCATCTCTCAGATGGCTGCAACATCCAGAGCTGAGCTGAGCAGAGCTGAAGCCAGGAACCAGGAGTTTCTTCCAGATCTCCCACATGGGTGCAGGGGCCCAAGGCTTGACCATCTTCTGAGGCTCTCCCAAGCACATTAGCAGGGAGTTTGAGCAGAAGTGGAACAGCCAGGACTGGAACTGGCACACATATGGGATGTAGGCACCACAGGCCTAGGTATAACTTACTATGCCACAGCACTAGCCCCTAACATGACAATCATGCCAGTGCCCATACATGCGCTTATTGGCACCTTAGCAAGAAGCTAAGCACTTAATAACATGTTTATTAAACACTTTTAATAAACTGTGCTAAGATGGACCACCATTAGTGTGAAACTAAATCTGTCTATTAGTAAAAGAGTGGACCAAATGGGCCCATGACACAGGCAACTGTCTGAACAATAAATGAAACTCGCAGTCCAGGTAGGCATCACATCCTAACTAACTCCTCACACGTCAGAGGCTGCAGGTCAGTCCTCACAGCCCAGGGCCTGGCCTGCTTCACTCCCGCGGGCCTTCCATGCGTGGATTCACCTGGAGTCAGGCAGACACCACCGTGTTGTTCAGGGAAGAGGTGTGCTAATGCCTCCGTTTTCTCTGGCAATAAATGCCCCGATCTGGTGGAGTCTCTTCACTCTTTCTTGGCAGACCTCCTCTTTCACTCTCCCTCCCGACACTGCCCTAGGTCAATTCCTTATTTTTGGTCAGTGCTCAAGGACAGCAGCTTCCCAGGTTATCTTCTTTACCCTTGACATTCAGCCCCACACTCGGCAGAGTCACTCCTGAGCCTGCAACCTTCACACAGGCTCTCTGTGCGCTGGGAGATGAAATGCCGCCTTTGCTGTGGCACCTTGGGCCCTCTGAGCAGTGGCCAGGACCATTCTGTTCCCACCACACCCTGCTGCAGCCCACGTCCTGCCTGCCCCATTCCCATCTCACACGGTCCTGCTGAGCGACTTCCTTGTCCAGGAAGACTGTCCTTGGGCACATCTTGCCCAGGAACACTCACACAGCTCCCAGGCAGGGACCTATTCTCATCCTTGGCATGTGGAACTGTTAGGTTCCTCTCATCATGCTTCCTATTTTTTACAGATTTGTTTACTTGAGTAGCAGTTATAAAGGAAGCAAGAGTGACGACGAAAACGGAAGAGAAAGAGAGAGAGAGAGAGAGAGAGAGAGAGAGAATTTTCCATTTGTTGATTCACTTCCCAGATGAGTGCACAGGCCAGGTCTCAGGCCAGCCCTGGGTTTCTCTCTTGAAGAGAAAATTTCTTGATGATGTCACAATCTAGGATTTACAGAAATCTCTCAATGAATATTCAGTGACTTGAGCTGGCAGATAAAGCCACCGCTTACGGCACCAGCATCCCATATGGGTGCCGGTTCAAGACCCCCGGCTGCTCCACTTTCTGTCTAGCTCCCTACTAATGTACCTGAGAAAGCAGCAGAAGATGGCCCAAGTTCTTGGGTGCCTGCACCCATGTGGGAGATGCAGAAGAAGCTCCTGGCTCCTGGCTTCAACCTGGTGCAGCCCTGGCTGTTGTTACCATCTGGGGACTGAATCAGCAGGTGGATGATCTCTCTCTCTCTCTTTATCTTTCTTTAGGAAAAAAAAAAAAAAACTGTCTACCACTCAGGGCTTTTTTAGTCCAGAAAGGGTGAATGTTACACGAGGGATGCATGTCAAAGCTGAGATTTAAAGAATCATGTTTCCGACTGTTCTCTACGTTGGCAGTCAATGCCACGCTGAAGACACTTCCAGAGAGATTTATATAAGTGATAGCTATAGTTTCAAACAATGACTGTCAGGGTAATGTTAGGAGCTTAGCTCTTGGGAGAAACAAATAGCGAGCCGGGTAAAGAAAGTTCTCCTTTCCTAATTAAGGGGTGGTTTCAAGATGTCAGGAAAAAATAAACAAACGGAGCAGTGGATGGAAGAACCGCATGAATTCGCGCAAAATGAAGGAGATTGCAACACTGTGGGATTACCCCATGTGGAGAGAAACTGCAGTTAGAATATCTCAAAAGTAGAAGCTGCTGCAAGAGAAACTGAAAGGGCAAGAAAATGCAACCCAGAAGAATAAGAAACACCAGAAGCAAAACTAGAGCAACAGAAGAAATGGTCACCACGTGTGTTCTTACAGCAGAGCTCTGCCGCTGGCTGATCAGGTGCTCTGAGTGGAGGGCGGCTTCGGCTGTTTCTCCGGCTGAGTTCACCCCTGTCGGCACCATCTGGGGCCTTTTCCACAATGGGCTGTGTCAGTGACCTGTCACTGTGTGATAAAATATCCCGGGACTTAGAGGGGTCCTTGTGCTTGGTCCTACGGTGGGGCAGCTGGACTGGGTTCAGCAGAGTGTGTTTTCTGCTGGTCCCGCCTGGTGCACCTCAGGAAGCGGAGGAAGTCAAGGCCCTTAAAGAATCCAACCTCAGTTGTTTCTGAGGGTTCTCCAAGACTGCAGCTGCTGGGGCCAGGACCCAACCCTCAGACTCCACAGTGCATCTCCTGGCCACTTCATATCTTGCTGCTTTGTTTAAAGACTGTCACACAGACCCCCGCATCTGGAAGTAGTTAAGTGCAGACTTGACTGTAGTCATTTCCTGCTAACCTACCTCTGGGCTACCTATTGCAGTGAGCTAGCCAATGTATGTCTAGTAAACAGGCAGTAAGCTAGTCTGTTTACTACAGTACGAATCAAAGAGAACAGAAACTGTTTCCTGTTCACTCATAGAGATTGGAGCTGAAACACTGGAGGGACAACTCTTCTGAGAAACGACTGCCACAGTCTCAGAGGGTCTGCCCTCTCCCACAGCCACGAAAGAGAGGCTGCCAGGCCTTCAGCTGGGAGGGATGCACCAAGGACCAGTGGGCCTGGGAGGATTCCACAGGCCAGACTTAGCAATGGTGTGTATCACCTCTGCCGGTTAGACCCTACCCCAGGGCTCACAGCCAACACTTGCTGCCCCATCTTCCCAGCAGCCACTGCTCCTCACTTCTCACAGTCTAGCATGTTCTCACTTCCCTCTCAAGAACCCTCAGCTACTGCCGAAGACCTGGCTCTGCTAGCCTTTTCCCTGGTCAGTCATACCTGTCCCTTCTTGGAACTTCTTCTTTGGAAGCCCAGAAAGCGCCAGCTCCTCACATAGGTGCTCTTCCAGCTGGACACTGGGGTGTAAGATGCACTAGGGAAGGCCTAACCTGCTGTCCAACCACAACCAATTTGCCACCGAGTGAACCAACAGAGGCCGGGTGGCTGTCACCTGACCGATTCTGGTCGTGGGGCAGGGCACTCACAGCACTTGCTACTGGATTGTCTGCCACAGGACCCTGGAACTCGACCAGTCACATCCTGGGAGAGCTGAACCTACATTTCTTGTTGGGGGGAATAAATGCTGATTGCCCTGATGTGATCATTATGTATTGTCTGTTTTATTTATTTCAAAGAGAGGACAGAGAGAGCCTCCACCCACTGATTCACTCCTCAAATGCCTATAAGAGTTGGAGCTGGACTAGCTTAAAGCCCAGGATCTTATAATTCAATCCATGCTTCTCATTGTGCTGTGACAAGGGCCCAGTGGCCTCAGCCAGCACCTGCTGCCGTCTAGGGTACACAGTATTAACAAGCTGGGATTGCAGCAACACTGGGGCTGTTACAAGGGGAGGGGACCCAAGAAGAGGTGGGCCAGGTACAGCCACAGTGCCTGTATCTTTAAAACACATCCTCCACGAGCTTTTGAAAATGCTCTCTCAACTGGCCTAAGTGTCAGCGAAAAATTAGACACACATTCATTGTACCATCTTCCCAATACATCAGAAGAACTACCTGTAGAGTTTGAAGACCCAAACTTCAGAAGGATTCAACACACAAATGATTGATAAAATAGGGTCCATAATGATAAACTCGCAGGAAAAAACGAATGAGCACCTCCTAGCACAGGCTTTTATAGGGCTTGAGAAGGGGAGTGGCTAGTAGCAATGCAAACCCACCCCCCTCAAGTCCTAAAAGACACGTGGGTGGGCAACAAATATTACACAGGTGCGGGAGGTGCAGCTTCCAGACTGGTAACACTAAACTAACTGCCTGTCTAGACCCCATCAGAGCCCACTGCCATTCTGGGTCACTGGCAGAAGCGGCCAGTTTGGGCACCAGCACTCTCAAGGCCCTTGGCTGCAGCTGACTCCTGGGTACCACCACAGACTTATTTTAATTCCTCTTTTGCCTTCCCCAGCAGCCCACAGCAATCTGAAAGGAAGGTACACCTTACCCCACTGTAGATATTCCTCTTGCATGCTCCTCAGCCAGAAGGACTGGAAACAGGTGCCTGCATCTGCCACTGAGGTTCAAGCAGGCTCCAGCTCTTTGTGGCCAAGAAGTGACTGCCTCAGTTCTCCCTCATTTCAGCCATCCTAGGCTCCTCCTGGAGCCCAGCGCCTCCCACATGCCTGCATGGCTGCTGACCCATGATCCAACAGCCCAGGATGGCACCTGCTCCTTGACCCCAGGGCTGGGATTCCGTCACCATTCCCTACCTACCCAGTGCTTCTTGCCTTTTTAAAAATGATTTATGGAGACTGGTACAATAGCCTAGAGGCTAAAGTCCTCACCTTGCACATGCCAGGATCCCATATGGACACCAGTTCTAATCCCACAGCCCTGCTTCCCATCCAGCTCCCTATTTGTGGCCTGGGAAAGCAGTTGAGGACAGCCCAAGGACTTGGGACTCTGCACCTGAGTGGGAGACCCTGAAGAAACTCCTGGCTCTTGGTTTCAGATCAGCTCAGCTCCGCTGTTACGACCACTTTGGGGAGTGAATCAGCGGACAGAGATCTTTCTGTCTCTCCTCCTCTCTGTATATCTGACTTTCCAATAAAAATAAATAAATATTTTTTAAAATAATAATTTATTTGAGTGGCAGAGCTATGGCTAAACTGGATAATTAATCTTCCCCCTTCCAGTGCTTGCATCCTACATGGACGCCATTTGTATCCTGGCTACTCCACTTCCCATCCAACTCCCTGCCTGTGGCCTGGGGAAGCAGTCATGGACGGCCCAAAGCCTTGGAACTCTGCACCCACGTGGGACACCTGGAAGAAGCTCCTGGCTCCTGGCTTCAGGTTGGCTCAGCTCTAGCTGTTGTGGCCGCTTGGGGAGGGAATCAGCAGACGGTGCCTGCCCGCCTGCTCTCTGTTTCGGGTTCGTACTGACGCACACCGTAGAAGGCTGCAGGTGACAGTTCAGTCAGTTGGGTTGCCTAGTTCTTCAACTCTTCAGGGAATGAAGCAGAAGATAGGAGCTCTGTGCTGTCTCCTGCCTCTTTGTCTTTGCTTCTTAAACCAAACCAAAGACAAACAAAAGCAAGCAAACAAAAAGCTTTTAAGATAAATTTATTTTGATGTCAAAAGAATTGAAATGTACATATACAAGAAATCTTCAAATTACTCATGGAAAATGAACCATACCAAGAAAAAATATGCATGAGCTTGAACTTTTTTCTTTCTTTCTTTCTTTCTTTCTTTCTTTCTTTCTTTCTTTTTTTCTTTCTTTCTTTCTTTCTTTCTTTCTTTCTTTTAAGATTTGTTTTTATTGGAAAGGCAGATCTGCAGAAAGAAGGAAAGACAGAGATAAAGATTTTCCATCCTCTGGTTCACTCCCCATGTGGCGGCAATGGCCAGAGCTGGGTGAGCCAATCCAAAGCCAGGAGCCAGGAACTTCTTCAGCGTCTCCCACATGGGTACAGGATCTCAAGGCTTTGGGGCAGTCCTCGACTGCTTTCTCAGGCCACAGGCAGCTGGGAAGTGGAGCAGCTGAAACACAAACCAGCACCCATGTGAGATGTTGGCACATGTGAGACAAGGATTTAGCCACTGAGCCATCGCTCTGGGCTGGGACTTGAATTCTGTGAAATGTGCTTATGGGGATGTGGATGCTGGAAGAAGTTAGCATTTGAACTGGAGTGTCATCTGTCTCCTTTTTGTACCCTGGCATTTTTCCAAAATGCTTAGCCAAAATACACACAGTGGGTGCTCAGGATCAGGCACTTGTGTTCAAACCACAGAAGCCACAGGTCTGTTTCATCCCTGTGCTTGAGGTAGCCCCTTGCCCTAGACAGACCACGACAGCCTCCACTCTGGACACTCAGCAAGGGCATAGAACCCTGGGTGACATCCCGTCTCAGGGTTTCTGATGCTCACTCAAGGCCAACTATGGTTTGAAAAGATTCACCAGGGAAGTTCCAGAATAAACATGTCGTCAGTGTTCCATTGCACATTGTTCTGAGTAGCATGATGAAACCTGTGTCCTCCACCCCAGCCACAAGACGACTCCTCCCTTTGCGCAACGCATCCAGTGTATCTGTGTCATCCACCTGTTAGTCGCTTGATACTGACTTGGGATGCCCTTGTCACATGCACATCCAAATGTGGGGGGGTTCTAGTCCCTGTTCAGCTACCAATCCCAGGTTCCTGCCATAGTGTACCCTGGGGAGCAGCAGATAGGGGCCTAAGGACATAGGTCCCTGCCTCCTGCCTGGGGGTCGTGTCATATTGTATTGCCAGCTCTTAGGATTGGCCTGTCCCAGTACCAGGTGTTGAAGGCACTTAGGGGGTAAATCAGTGGCTGAAAGATCCTGCCACCTCTTGCTCTCTCTCCATGTGCTGTCTTATCTGACACCCTTTCAAGATCCTTCTCTCTCTCTCTCTCTCTCTCTCCTTCTCTGTCACTCTTTCAAACAAGTGATGTCTAAAACCCCAAATAGAAACCTTATGATGTCATGCACTCTCCCAACCTTCCCAGGAAAGAGACTGAAAATAAAGAGAAAATGGGAATGCAGGGAGTTCTAGGTGGACCCCCTGCGCACACTGGGAGAGTGGAATGGCCAAAAGCCACCCATGGAAGTCCAGGGAGTTTGGGGAGCTGGAGGAGAAGATGTGACCTCTTCTGCCGGGCATGCTCTAGTTGATTATTACAAAATGCAGACAGGAAGCACCGCAGAATGGAAATTCTTGGACTCGGGAGTGGGCTGGCAGCCGACTCAGACCTCCCCATAGCCTGACCTCCAAGATGCAAAGAGGTCCAGAGGCAAGGTCAGCATTTTGGCTGCAATCCAGGGCAAAGGCCAGGGATGAGCCAAGACCCACAGTTACTCAGCAGTGAATCAGGGGCTCTGCGGTCAGCACAGGCCCTGGCACAGCCTGCAGCATCCAGTGTGACTCGCCAGGCTCCACCTGCTAGTCCACATCCCGGGCTCCAACAGGGGATGACGTGACAGAGAGCTCCAAAGCTGCCTAAAGCTGACCGAGGACTGCTTCCTGCCCAGGCGACAACAAGCTGATGGTCACTTTCCAGGACCAGGCAACAAGCTCATGAGAGCATTCCAGTGGCCATAGTGACACGCAGGGACCAGGTTCGCTCCATTCCCACTTTGGGGCTGGTGAACAAGTATGCCTGATGCCACAATACCATCCCTCACAATACCATCCCTCTCAGAATGCAGAAAGAAAATGAGCAGGGTACAAAATGCCAACCCTCGCTAAAGGTTTGCCACCGTGTTTGGTCCAATGACAAGAGGCAGGTGAGAGAGGAGTGCAACTCCAATGTTGGGAGAGTGATCAGGTGGGAGAGGGGCCCATGTGACACTCAGAAGGAACAGGTCCCGACCGGGACAGTGGGGCTGATAGAAGTATCTTGATTTCCCAGATCACGAGAGGAAATAGAACAAACAGGCTGTTAGGAATCTTAGAGATAGAACTTCTGATCTTTATACAACCCCGTGCAGCTGTCTCCTAAATCAGGGGTTTCTGTGTTTTTACTTCTGCAACCTCATTTCATTTCTAGTTCCAGAGTGGTCCAGGGACCCCTGGAGTGCTCAAGAGGACTGGGGAGTGCTGGTACCATCAGAGCTGTCTTCATGTAAGGCTAAATGTGTTGTCCACCCCTTGTTCACACGCTGTGGCCAAGACTTTGGGCTATCTTCATTTATGGATGACATAATGGCAAGCAGTTTGGTTTGCAACAAGCTGTCCCCGTTGGGTTTGAATTCCTCCAACTTTTAACGATGGCTACCTTCCTCTTTCCCTCCTTTTTCTTTTTTTGATCAAAGGACGCTGTACCAGCTTCTCCCGTGCCCATCCCCAGTGGCTTCCAGGAACTGAAACTGGCATCTGATCGGTGCAGGGAGCCTGGCAGAGGATGACTGCCCAGGCCTGGTCAAGGAGAGCAACATTTAGGGTCGTTATTGTTATGATGACTCGAGAAGCAGGGAAACTGGAAGTACAGGATATTCTTGGGGATCCGGAACCTCGTACTTTCTGAGAAGGGGCTGGGGCCAGAACGGAAGGGCTGGACTCTTAACTTCCTGTGTTCTCTTTCTGTTAAAAATAATAATAAGAAGAAGAAGAAGAAATTGTCCTTACGGTAACCTTTCAACACCTGACCATCTGGTTTATACAGCAAGTAATTACAAAGGAACTTTGCGCGCTTCTCAAAATCCAACTGAGACTAGAATCTTTTTTAAATTTTATTTGATTTTTAAAGAAACTGAAGGAGAAGTCTCCCACCCACTGATTCACTCCCTGATTGCTCACAACAGCCAGGGCCGGGGCTGGCTGAAGCCAGGAACCAGGAGCCCCATGTGAGTCTCCCACGTGGTAGCAGGGGCCCAAGTCCTTGAGTTCTCTAATCTGCTACCTTTCAAACGGTGCACGTTAGCAGGAAGCTGGATTGAAAGTGGAGGATCCGGGCCCATAACCAGGCACCAGGTCACCGGGTGAGCCTAACCTTTGGCCTAGTAGCAGGAGGAAGTTGCTATGTGACAGGGCTGAATTTCAGCTGAGTCAATCTGTGCCAAGCATGAGGTCCAGAGAGGGCAAGCCAAGGCCAGTGGAAGCCGCCACAATGGCAAACCTGTTCCCACAGTTCATGCGTGTCGGGAGCGTGTTTTCCTGACAGATCCTGTCACCGTGCGTTCGCTGTGACTTTGCTGGCCTTCAATGCTCTTGGTCACAGAACAGCCCACCAAGTGTTCGGCTCACCAAGTTGCTGAACGGACGAAGTCAAGAGCAGGGCAGAGTTGGTTCGAGGGTTAGGCTCTGCTCCCACCACCTAGGACGAAGGCGCTGGTCTTCTTTTTCAGATATATTTTTAAAAGATGTATTACTTTTGATTGGAAAGGCAGATTTACGAAGGGAAGGAGAGAAAAAGGTTTTCCATCTGCTGAGTCACTCCCCAAATGGCTCGTTATAAGGGCCCACAGCTCCAGCCACCTCGGGCTCCCTCTTAAGGTCTGCATTAGCCAGAAACTGGGGTCAGGAGCTGGTGCCAAGAATCCGGTTCCGGTACTCTGCTGTGGCAGGTGACCATCAAACGCTAGACTCCACGTCCACCCATCCCAGCCTCTGCTTCTTAGGTTGTTATGAGGATCCAAGCTCAGAGGCATGAAGCTTTAACCTGGGGGCAGCCTCCCTAAGTGTTCCTTATCATAGGCAGGAAATAGAACGGCTCTGAAAAAACAGGCTCCAGGGACAACCAGGATCCCCAAAACTGAGTGCCCTGGCCTAGATTACCTCCCCGCCTTCTCCCCTTGAACTTCCGCCCCTCCGCTAAAGCTCCAATGACCGCCTAAGGAGGCACCTCCGCATGATCTTTCCTTGTGGGTGGAATGCTACAAGCTTTAGGGTCTCAACAAGACCCCTTGGGGAGGGTGGGTCTGCTGCATCTCTGATCTCTGCCACAGCGCTCCGAGCTGTCTGTGCCCGGCCCAGCTAGGCCTGTTGATGCGCAGCAAGTGAAAGGCGGCCCTGGGCTTGGGCTGGGCGGGGCCGCACCACTCCCTCTACTGCCCATATGCACTTTTGGGTGCCACTTCTCTTACCGAACAGCCCCAGGCTCGGCCTTGGCACCCACCTAAGGCTCCCTGCCCCCACCAAGGGGGAGACCAGGCTTGCTCACTCATCGCGGACCTTTGCTTCCTCAAGATCCCTCCGCCAAGCAGGTGCATGGGTTTCCTGTGCTCTGAGAGCTGGGTGCCTCCATGAGCTGCCGTCACCACCCCCTGGATTGACTGCCGCAGCATCACTTGGGAAAATTCCATAGGCCCAAAAGTCAGTGCGAGGAGAAAGGCATGAGACTCTGCCTGAAGAAATGAGACAGGTGGTTGGGAGGTAGCAGGGAACTCACGGATCGGGGCGTCCACAGCCCGCATTGTACCATGTGAGTTCCACTCCCAGCTCTGCTCTCAACTCCAGATTCCTGCTAATGCACACCGTGGGAGGCATCAGGGGTGGCTCAGGACTTGGATTCCTGGAAGCACCCACTGAGGTTCTGGCCCCAGCTTCAGCTTGGCCCAGCCCCAGATAGTGCAGGAATTTGGGGAGTAAACCACTGGAGGGTGGTGCTTGCTCTCCCTTCTCTCTCGCGCGCTCTCTCTTTCTCTCTCTTCCTTTCAAATGAATAAAAATTTTAAAAGAGAAAATTTAAGCACAGTTAAGATAAAATAGGAAAGCTAAGATTTTGAAGAATTGGCTTTTTAAGAACTTAATACATAATAGAATGCAGAATAGAAGTTTCTAAATCCAGGTAAAATATGCATCATCCCCATCTATAAATATTCTAAGTGATTAAAAAAGATTTATTTATTGTTATTGGCAAGGCAGATTCACAGATAGAAGGAAGGGACAGAAAGAGAGCGAGATCTTCCATCAGCTGGTTCACTCCCAAACAACTGAACTGGCTGGAACCAGGCCCATGCAAAGCCAGGAGCCAGGAGCTTCTTCCAGGTCTCCCATGTGGGTGAAGGATCTCAGTGCTTGGGTGAGCCTCAGCTACTTCCCCACGTGTAACAGCAGGAGGCTGGATCAGAAGCGAATCAGAAGTGGAGCTGCCAGGACACAAGCTGGTACTCATATAGGATGCTGGCATGGCAAGTAGAGGCTTAGCTCACTACACCATCACACCAGCCCAAGTCACTGATCTTTATCAGACAAGAATACTGAATTCAAACTAGTTCAAAACCTAGGTCTCTGGAGAGGAAGGCTGGTGTCTCTCTGACTTTCTGGGATGCTCAGCCTGAGCTACAATTCACTCAGCAGAAGACAGGATCAACAGGAGAAAAGCCACTTTCACTGCGCGTGTGCACAGGGGAGACCCGAGGAGCATAGAACTCCACGCAGCGTGATGTCACTGGCCGATAGGAGCTAGAGATGGAAAGAGGAGGTGGGGCCCAGGAAGGGGGGGAGCGGAGGCACTACAGCGCTCGGCTGACCTTGCAGAGTCTCTCAGCTGATAACAGGTATCTGACACATCCCTCCTCAAAACACAGCTACTGTAACTCCTGCAAGCCTTCCTTCCATGTGTGCAACTTCTAGCCCAAGAACAGCACTCCAATATCTGTGCTTTTTCAGAATAACCAGCTTGAATCACGCCAAAGATGTCCATTTCCAGTGAACAGGCTGGCATCCTGTAGCCATGGTTTGGAGTGGCGTATCCTGAACCTCAACATTTGCCTGTGAACAAGCAGTATCACCCCCACATAGGACATCTGCCCCAGAGGTATGGAACTCAGGACACAGGAGCTTGCTGTTAAATCCTTTTTCTTAACCGAAAGCAAGTTTCGTTCCCTGAAACTCTATCAACACAGCCTTCCTTTTTTTTTTTTTTTAAGATGTATGTATTTTTATTGCAAAGTCAGATATACAGAGAGAAGAAGAGACAGGGAGAAAGATCTTCGATCCACTGAATCACTCCACAAGTGGTAGCAACAGCTGGAGCTGAACCAATCCGAAGCCAGGAGCCAGGAGTTTCTTCAGGGTCTCCCATGCAGGTGCAGGGTCCCAAGGCTTTGGGCCGTCCTCAACTGCTTTCCCAGGCCACAAGTAGGGAGTTGGATGGGAACCGGGGCTACTGGGGTTAGAACCGGCGCCCATATGGGATCCCTGTGCATTCAAGGTGAAGACTTTAGCTGCTAGGCTACCACACCAGGCCTAGCCCTCCTTTTTGCTTCTGCTATTTCTCTACATCACTAAGTAAGTGGGATTCTGTCCCACTGTGTGTGAGTTTGTTTTCCAATCACTGTGCAGCCCACTGCATAATTTTACAACCCACGATCAGTTGTAAAACCCTATGGGAACTAGAACTCCATCCATCCATCCCTCTCCGGCAGACACCTAGGGCTAGGGGTCTGCCTGTGTTGCACAAACGAATGACAATCAAGAGTGGAAACCACAGTAGTTCCGTTTTCAAAGCTAAGGAGGAAGCCGACTTCCCTATTGGGGCGAGCAGAATTGGGGTTAGGGAGCTAATTCTTTCCCTGCATCTGTTGTGCTGAAAGTAAAGGGATTTTTTTTCCACTCCATGTTCCCCTCCCAAAGGCCTAGTGCCCTAGAAGAAATTCAGAGAACTGGGAGAAGGCAAATTAATAATCACAAACTGAAGCTGTCTTGGAATAGAAGCGTCAAGGGTCTCCCTTGTCCCCTGGAGAGAGCAAACTGCCTCCTCAACACAAGAGAAATAGAGTGAGCCCATCCCTGCAGCGGCCCATCCCTGGTGGTGCAAAGGCCGCTCATCACAGCCAGCAGTTCAGCCCAACTCCCAGGACAGGCTGCTTCCTCCCGGCCATCTGCAGCAGCCCTGGGTGACCCTTCATTCTCTGTCTCTTCCGTTCCTTTCTCATCTAGTCCCAGAAATGTCCCTCTCAAAGTGTCTCACAGCCTCTTCCCAACGGCGATGTTGGTGACCAGGTCATCTCCAACCCACGAGTAATTCACACAAGGCTCTCCTTTCCCGGCCAAGCCAACGTGTGCTTGATCTGGCTGTCACAGAACGCAAAAAATTCCATGCTTTGGGCTTGCGCCTCCTGGGAGTCATGCTCTGTCCTGAATAAATTCTGTATTAACTTTTTTTTTTTTTTAAACACAGCCTGTGCAATTCCCTTCAATGGCTTGGAACACAGAACAAACTCAGGGGCCCTGCCTGATAGCCTATTGGATTTAGCCTTGCATGCGCCAGAATTCCACGTGTGTGCTGGTTCATGTCCCAGCTATTCCGCTTCCCATCCAGCTCCCTGCATGTGGCCTGGGAAATCAGTGGAGAATGGTCCAAAGTCTTGGGACCCTGAACCAACATGGGAGACCCAGAAAAAGCTCTTGGCTCCTGGCTTCAGATTGCTCAGCTCTGGCCATTACAGCTACTTGGGGAGTGAACCAGTGAATAAAGACATTTCTCTTTGTCTCTTTCTCTCTGCCTTTCCAATAATGAAAAAAAAAAAATCATAAAAAAAAAACCACCTCAGACTTGCAGGTAAGGCTGTTGCAGAGGCTCACCCACCTGGGGAAGTGAGAGTGTCGGCCGGCGTTTGAGGTCCACCCTCAGCAGGCCTTGACCAAAAGCCAGCACCTTCCTTCCTGAGTTGTGTAGCCAAGAGACCTGGACGGCGGGACTACGTGGCTGCATGCTGTAAATGCACCACTAGATGGCGGCCGTGTTTGTCCAGGCAGGGAACTGTGCCCAGATGGTCTCAAGTTAGCCAAGAAGCAGAGAGGCTCTTTGCTTCCGGCCAGCCTGGCTTCATGCCTCTTTTTTTTTTTTTTTTTTTTTTTAAGATTGTATTTATTTTTTATTTTTATTGCAAAGTCAGATATAAAGAGAGGAGGAGAAACAGAGAGAAAGATCTTCTGTGTGCTGGTTTACTTCCCAAGCGGCTGCAACAGCCGGACCTGAGTCAATCCAAAACCAGGAGCCAAGAGCCTCTTCTGGGTCTCCCGCGTGGGTGCAGGGTCCCAAGGCTTTGGGCCATCTGCCTGTGCTTTCCCAGGCCACAGGCAGGGAACTGGATGGGAAGCAGAGCTGCTGAGATAACCAGCACCCATATGCGACCCCCAGGGCATGCAAGGTGAGGACATTAGCCGCTAGGCTACCATGTTGGGCCCTGGCTTCATGTGATCAGTGTAGCGAACCAGGCCCCCTCAAGCTCAAACGTCCCTGTCCCTTGACGTCCCATTAACTCTTGACTAATTCTGATTAATGAGAACTTGAACTGGTGCTTTGTAAGTCCTTCCACATTCGCTTTCTCCACTCTCCCCACCAACATCTTCTAGCTGCTAGCCACCTGCTCCCCTAGAGTCACACTGCAGGGCTGTCTTGTCCCCCTTCACCACTGGACACCTACCAGGGGCTGTGGGCGGAATCCTTCTTGTATGAATTTTATATTTATTTTTATTTATTTGCTTTGCTCCCCAAATGCCCACAATAACCCTGGACTGAATCAGGCCAAGACCAGGGGTCAGGGACTCAATTCAAGGCCCCGGCACAGACCACAGGGACTGAAGCACTTGACCTGAAGAACCTGGATGTTTTCTGTCTTTTGTGATTCTGCCTTAATGGCTTGGCTGGGGGCTGTGTGAACTCCAGGCCTGACAGTCTACCTGACACCCGGCAGGACACCTGGCAGCTTACGTAGGCAGAGCACTCCTCAGGAAGGAGGTACCTGGCGTTTGATAAGATCCACCGCCCTATAGCTCAGAGATTTGTACTTTTTAAAAGTTGCTAGTTTCAAACCCACCAGTAGAAGCCTGCTTAATCATGACTGTATAATTAATAGCCTGAAATGTATAAGAACTGGGGGGCTTGGGCTCTCTCTCTCTCTCTCTCTCTCTCTCTTGCTCGCGCTTCCTTCTCCTTTTGTCCTCTCTGAGCAGCCTCGGCTGCGGCTGCCCCTCCCCTGCCCAGCCATGCTGGGCTGGGGGAGGTGGCTGGGAGACCTAAGTTAACCTGAATAAACCACCTTTATGCCTGAGCTCCGACTTCAGACTTGATGATTATCTGGGGATTTCAAAATCCGGCACAACAGACCCATCACCTGCTGCCTTCCTGTGGTGCACTTTGAAAGGAAGCTGGAACCCAAGTGGAGCCAGGCCTTGGACCTCGGTTCTCCGCTGTGGAATGTGGGCATCACAAGCAGAGCCTTAGCCGCTGTGCCACAAGCCTGCTGGAATTCAGCCAAGTTTCCTTATCCTTCCTCACCCTACTACCTCTTCCTACCCTGCCATGGCAACAGGTAGTTAAACACCTGGCTGCATCCACGCGCATGTGCTGGTACGCCACGACAAGGACATTTTCCATGGCAAGGAGTTTTGCTTTGGTTACTGCTAGGAAGACTCGGGGCTGGCACCATGTAACTGGTTAGAGGACAAAGGAAGATGCTCTTGGTGAAATCTGCTCACAGAGAGCGGGGCCTGTACCTGTTCTCTGTTAGCAGGCACACAACAGAAGCACCTGCGAGAGCTAGGCTCTGCCTCACTGGGCTTCCCAGGCGGCAGGTAGGACGAAAGGATTCATGGTTTCGTTTGTCCAGGTCTCACTGGCCATGTGTTTGCACACCTGATGACCGTGAACACCTCGAATGTCAGACCAGGACTTCCAGGTGGAGGACCTCCAAGCTGATGGCAAGGATGCCAGCCTCCGCAAGCAGGAAGCGTGTGTCTGGCTCTCGGCCTCAGGTGGGACTGACGCGCTGCCTACTGTGCTAAGGAGGCAATCCTATCTTGGCCTCAGGTGGAAGACAGGTGCAGGCAGCCAGCCACTCCCCACCCACCCACCCACCCACACCTCCTCTCCACCCCATGGCTGAGCTGAGCAGCCCTGGGCAGGAAGGCAGGAAGCCCCAGTGGTGAGCCCCAGGCACGGAGCTGCTCTGCACTGGGGAGGTTTCTCGGAAAGCGGTTGCAGCTCCGCTAAGGGCTGACCACTGGGTGATGGCAGCCTGCCATCTGAGCCAGGGTTACCTGAAACACCAGCCCCTTGGGGAAGTTTGTGACGCACAGCCAGAGGGCAACTGGAATGCCTGGCCAGCAAGACCCTCCCCCCCATCCAAGTCCTCCCTGAGAAAGCTTACCACATTGCAAGGCCAACATCACCCAGTCTGGGGAGCCAAGTTGCTTAGCCTGGAAACGGGATATCCCACAGCTGTTCTAACATTGAAAGATCTAAGACTGAAGTTATTTTTTTAAAAAAATCTATTTGAGAGTCCGAGTTACAGATGGGGAAAACTGAGGACAAGCTCTGAGGCTTTTGGCTGTCCCCATCTTCCTCTTCGCCTCACTGACTCCACTCAAAGAGAAAGAATGGTTTTTTTGTGCATAGAGACATGATCAGCAACTCTCTGACCTTAGCCTGCTCTAGTGCAGTGGGAGCAGCGGGGCCGCCCCCACGGAACATGCAGCCAAAGCACCCCCGCCCACTTCCATGGCCTTATCTCACTCATGTCAAGGGCTTGATTCCTATCTTTAGGATTTGTGCTTTTGTTCGACACAGATGACCAAATTTCTCGATTCCACGAACTCAGAGATAAGGCGACCTCAGAGTCAACCCTGCCACGTGGGATGTGACTCTAGGAAAGTTGGTGAACTTCCCCCCAGATCTTTCAAAGCCAGAGGAGGTCAGACTCAAGGGGTAGAAAAATAGGTTTCATGACACTTGGAGCAGGAAGATGGCTCACTCTGCCTTTTACCCTTACAGAAGAGATGAGCCAGCCCCCCCACCTCACCCACCAACACCTGGCCAGTTAGCAAGCCCCCCCCTCTATTTTTTTAAACTATTTATTTATTTTTATTAAAAAGTGAGATATACAGAGAGGAGGAGAGACAAAGAGAAAGATCTTCCATCCACTGATTCACCCCCAAGCAGCCGCAATGACTGGAGCTGAGCCAGTCCAAAGCCAGGAGCCTGGAGCCTCTTCTAGATCTCCCACGCGGGTGCAGGGTCCCAAGGCTTAGGGTCGTCCTTGACTGCTTTCCCAGGCCACAAACAGGAGGCTAGATGGGAAGTGGGGCTGGTGGGACTAGAACTGGCACCCATATAGGATTCCGGCACATTCATGCCATTCAGGCTATTGTGCCGGGCCCCCCTCTTCTAGATGACAGTGACACCAGGCAAGTGTCTAGCCGGGCTAACTGCTTCGTGTACTTTCGGGAAATGTCCCCCTCAAAGTTCCTATTTGGTCTGGGACATCATGAAGGGCCCCTCCCAGACAGATGAGAATCCTCAGGAGGAAAGTTTTGACCTTCAACCAGGAGCCTTATCAGCTTCTTCTCACTTCAACCCCCGGCTTCCTGCATTGACCATCTGATGCCCTTGAGCATCTGAAGTGGGACTGGGATTGGGAGCATGAGTCCCCGCAAGGGGTTTGGGGAGGTAGGGGAGAAGCCACCTGACCCCTGGAGACAGCCCTGAGGCAAGGGAGGCCTACAGCCCCTGCCCACTTCAAGCCACGAGGGGGCCTTTCCTCAAGGCCAGGGCATAGTTAAAAAGAAACACCAGAATTTTAAAATTATGCTTCAAAAGCAGAGGTGGGAAATATACTACCTAGCCCTTAGGAATGTATTAATTTGGCTCTAAATTCTCTTTGGATTTTTTTCTTCCAGCAAGTCACCAGACACAGTGCATCAGCTGGTGACCCCTTACTGGTATAATGCAGATGGCTTCAGTTTTATGGAATAATTCAGAAAGGTGTGAAGGCACCACCCTTTACTAACTCTGGGAAGAGGGTCTGCTTGTGTTTTTGGAGAAGGCAACCTATGTGGGTGCCTGCCCACAACGTCAACCCTCCTGGAAACCCCCTACCAGAGGATACCCATCCAACAAGACAACATCAGAACCTGGCCTTGGAAGGCCCACCCTCAAGGATATAATGGAAGAGGAGGAGGCCAGCCCCGCTCAACACCGGGTGACAGGGGAACCTCAAAGGATTGGTGAACAAGACTCAATAACTGTTCCTGACCTCCTGAATTTAATAAATCCCTAATACATTAGAGCCACAGAGAAATCTCCTACTTTAGAATGTTTGAGGAAGATTTTAAAATTCCTCAGCTAGATCCTAACTCTGTGAGAAACAGATTATTTATAATAACTGATTCTTAACTATTTGAACATTAAAAACAAAAGCTGTAGAGACTTACAGTGAGACCTCTGAGCACGCTTACAACATCTCGATGGTGGTCACATTGTGTGAGGCATCAGATAGGATAGTAGGCAGTTAGGATATTCTGGGTCCCCGAGTCATCTTTCTCAAATATAAAGTTCTATAAAATCTTTCTAGAGTACTAACAACTGCTGGATTATTGTGAATCACTCATTTTAGACCCTTTGCCAGCTACTGTCGAAGATAAATGTCTTCCTGAGACTCTTAGGATTTACAAAATTGGTAAAGTATAATTGCTTTTAGAGAATCTAACACTTGTGTGTTTTCTGCCTAGATGCAACATGGTGTCAGCCTTTTCAAAGTTCAAGTAAGCTTTATTGATTATGGGTAAACATTTTATATACTCTCCCAAAAGATTTCTTAAATCAAAATTGTTAATGCTAAAGAAGATGTGACTTCATGGACACTTTGAAATTAAACTTGTAATTGTCCTATGTGATGGACTTACAGCCTATTGTTAATGCTAATCCTTTCATTGTTCCTGTGCTCCTTAAATAATCTAGATTACAATCCTACACAGCTCATGGATGCCTCATGTAGTTTATTGCCTTTGTTGAGTTAATTGCTTATGAATCTTATCCTAGAATGCCCAGGTATAATGTTTACTCTGACAGAGATTTAAACTTAAGCCCTAAAGACATACTAACTTGGAAGAAATTACAACTATCATGCTTTATTGTGTATACTTCAGCAAAGAAAAGCCTCTAAGCTCCAATCAATACTTCAGACACACAATGACTTCTACCTTCTATCAGGGACCTCTGGATCAAACCCCTGGAGAATGCCTTGCTACTGCCCTTGCCTGGCCTTTCAACGCCCCTTTTCAGCACGAAACAGTCAGAACAGTCATCGTCCTGTGTCCCTAGTAGCAGTTAGGGTCCATTCTCCTGGGGGAATATGAGCAGCCAGATGGGGTAATAGGCAGTGAGGGTTTCTGGTTCTGGTGAGGTTACCTTTTAATTTCCATAGTGTGTTGCCTCCTCGGCCCTGTACATGGTTTGAGGTGAACACTTGTGCATTGGAAATCATATAGTCTTTACTAATGGTAGTGATGTTTTCATTTTTTCATCTCACCACTTGTGTTATTTAATTACATGTGGCTTGATATGTCTTAAAGTTTTTGTGACAGGGCCCGGCGGCGTGGCCTAGAGGTTAAAGTTCTCGCCTTGAAAGCCCCGGGATCCCATATGGGCGCCGGTTCTAATCCCGGCAGCTCCACGTCCCATCCAGCTCCCTGCTTGTGGCCTGGGAAAGCAGTTGAGGACGGCCCGATGCATTGGGACACTGCACCCGTGTGGGAGACCCAGAAGAGGTTCCTGGTTCCCGGCTTCGGATCGGCGCGCATCGGCCCGTTGCAGCTCACTTGGGGAGTGAATCATTGGACGGAAGATCTTCCTCTCTGTCTCTCCTCCTCTGTGTATATCTGTTTGTAATAAAATAAATAAATCTTTAAAAAAAAAAAAAAGAACGATACCAGTGCCTTGGGTTCAAGCCTAGCTGAATGACATATGGAAAGAACCCTAAAAGCAAACACACAATGGGATCCTGTCTTCCATCTTACACCGGATGCAGCATGCACCTGTTGTCATCACTGCTGCTGTCTCTCTTGTGACCACGGTAGTTCTGCTGCAATGTCTGTGCTGTTCTTGACTTGGACCTTCCAGCCTGTAAGAACCGTGATTAACATAACCATACTGGCCACCTGTGTACTTGGGACTCAGAACTAGACCAATTACTTATAGATCCACTGTACCAGCTTTCCAACAGAAATTGAACTTAACATTGCTAAATTGAACACTTAACATTATTGTGACATTCTGCTTACAATGTGATGCTATAAAAGGTGATCTTTTTATGTTAAATATTGCCCTCAAATATTTGAGCCAACATCTTAGAATCGCAGGACATATGGCTGCCCTTTGGCAGAAGTCTTTGTGGTAAAATTTGTTGCAAAAGCAGAGGAGGGAGACATGGACAATCACCTCCGGACCCTGTCTACTACCTGGTAGGTGTGGCTTAGAGCTTACCTCCCTGTGGCCTGAGGCACAGTTTCTAGGTCTGCACGTGGGGCATGACCTCTGACATGGCTAGAAGGTCAAGGGGAATAGACATGTGGTACAGCCCATTACAGTAGGTGGGGGAGGCGTGCCAAAAGATGACCTCCTGCCCTCCACTTTTTAAACCTTTAAAAGCTGTAACTTGTGCATAATAAAGCGGACATTCCTCACCAGCTTGTCTCCCTTGGTGCTTCAGCTAAAGAACACCATTGCCTCACCCTCAGTGACCTTGGGGCCTGCTGGCAGGATTAAACCCTGAGAGGGCAGTATGTTAACTTTGGCTGCAGGTAGAGTATGAGCTGGCTGCTCCTTCACTAGTCCTGGGAGTCCCAGACATGATGTTGCTGTGCTACAGGAATGAGAGGCAGTCAGCCCACTTCCCGTCACTCCCCCTCCCTGTGTTGTCTCCTGACACATCCCTTGTCAGAGTGAAGTCCCTGGCTCCCAGCCCTGGCTGTCACGGGCACTGGGGAGAGAACCAGCAGAAGGAAGATGTTTCTCTCTCTCCCTCTCTGTAACTCCACATTTCAAATAAACAAGTAAAATTGCTTAATGTCTTTTTTGTTTGTTTGTTTGTTTTAACTTTAAGAAATGATTTTTTCAGTAACTAGCACTCAAGAACCATATCCAGGGGTAGATTCTGTGGGGGACGTGTGGGCCAAACCCTGAGAAAATTCTAGCCCCACTGGTAAGCTCAAGAGCTGGGGTGGTGATGGACTAAGCTAGGTGTGACCAAGGAGCCTGCCATCAATCACAAGTAAAGGAACCGACAACAGTCTGGACTGGTCAAGACAGCAGCACCCAAATGTACATCCTGAATGGGGTGTGGAGTGGGCAGGGCTGCGACGTTCACCAGCTCATACAAGGCCAAATGGAAGGCCAGACTTTGCCAGGCACTGGCCTAAAACCCAATGGCATGTATGAGAACTGGGTCTGGGAGTGGATCAAGTGGAGGCACTTGGGAAACTCCCCTGGTGAGTCATAGCTCCCACTGGTGAACATGTGGTCCAGACCTGGGGGTCAGAAAAGCTGGGCAAAGTAGCTCCAACAGCTGGCTAATGTGTGAATTGGTAATGGAATGGAGTGTACCAGGCAGGACTGAGCAAACCTTAGCCCACAAGTAAGATGGAAACCAGGTTGGAGCACAGGTCATGCCAACCTAGGCTGTTGCATCTACTGGTCTGCATGAGCCAGGGATGCTAAGCCACAGTGTCTAAGGCAGAGGCTGGGACAGGTGAGAGGCTGAGCCAAGCTGAGTCAGCGCAACCACTGGCATGTGTGTGATCTATGGCTGGGAACAGGCCCGGCTGGGAGGTAAGGGGACACCCTAACTGGGTTGAGGTTCCCGCCAAGAGGCACATGGGCCAAAATGGGGGCTGCATTCTGATCAGGAAATGGTTGTAGTCTTCCTTGGCACAAGTGTGGACTGGGAAAAGACGCACCAAGCCGGGCCAGACTCCAACACCGTCTGGTGTCCTGGAGGACAAGGGTAGATGTGGGATGGACTAGGCTAGGTCTCTGTCCCTACTGAGCCATGTGTGAGCCTTATGTGAGTATGGATGAACCTTGACTGGGCTGCAAAATCCAACAGTAAGAACCAGAATGGGTTGAAGGCCAGTCAGGAAAAGCCACTGTTCCCTCTAGGAAAGGAGCTGAACTGAGTAGGGCTGGCTTATGGACCCCCTGGTATGCGCAAAATCTGGCATTGGGAGAGGTTCTGATGGAGGATCCTGGGCAACTCCTCAGGCAGGACACAGACCCTGCAGGTAAGCGCAAGAAGCATGATAAGAAACAGCCCAAAACAGGCCAGGGAAAGTTTCCCACTGGTACACATTTGACAGTTCACGTCATCCACTGGCAAATCCGAGCACCAGAACAGAGTGTGGGTCGGGCCAGATTTGGTCGCAACAAGAACCAGTGCACAATACGAAATGCCAAGGTGAGGTTGCCTGTACCGGATGTGACTGCAGTGCCCAACCAACACGCGTGAAAACCAGGAAGGGAGGGGGCAGAGTCAGCAGGGGGAAAACAAGGGGTTCCCTTGCTTGACAGCTACTCCCACTGGAGAGCGTGAGCTGGGATGGGTGCAGACCAGACTAAGCAGGGCTACAACACCTGTGTGCCTCACGTGGACTAGATCAGGGAAAAGCCAGGATGGGCTGATTGTTCCTACTGGTGCAAACAAAATTAGAGTGAGTGAGGGTTGGTTGGGCTTAGCCACGGCATCAGCTGGCAGAAGCTGGCACTGGGGGCTAATTCTGTCAAATCAAACCACAGAACCACCTGGAGAGTGCATAATCCTGGAGTGGGAGAGGCCTGGGAAGGAAATAGTGGGCTCCTCCCTCTTGGGTTACCACTCCCACGGGAGGGCACAAAAACTAGGACAGAGGCTGGGGTGACTAGACAGTGAGGCACTCAACAACATCCGTGTGGGCTGGATAGTTGAGTTGGTTGGATGAAACTTAGCTTTAATATCCACTGACATGTACGAGAGCCGAATGGGATGTGGGACAGACTGGATTAGTCTGCTACACATACTGGCAAACCAGGGTAGGGGGTGGGCCTGGTGGGGGTAATTGTGGGTCGCTCTGACCAGTCTGCAGCTCCCACTTGTTTAAATGATGTCGAGTATGTGCTGGGCAGAACCAGGCTGGACTGCAACACCCATTGGTTCCAGTGGAAGTCAGGGCTGGAAACAGAACCAACCCAGCAATTGCAACCACCAGCTGATCCGGGAGATGGACTGTACAGGGCCCTGTACTTGATAGTGCATACAAGAATCTGGTCTGAGAACACCTCAGACAGTTTCTTTGGGCATCTCCCCAATTGAAATGCCAGACTCAGAACCCTAACCAAGAAAAAACAGAAGATAGAGCAAGTCAATTAATCACCTCAGCTGTATGTTGGCAGCAAAATACTGGGCAAACAGAGACTAGATTAACACCAAATGGACATTATTATTTTCTGTTATTTCTACTCATGTAATAAAAGAGTGAAATATTTTCTGTAATTTACAAGACAGACTTTTCTAAGTATCTTATCCTATACAAGTTTCTTTATTTATACATGTGCAGTATGTAATAATTCCACCTTGGATTTAAGCATTTTCTTTCAAGTACTACTTGATGCCTGTGAAGGATATGATCATGTCTGAGCTCGAAATACCTCATCACTTTTTAAAAAAGATTTGTTTTTATTCAAAAGGCATTTACAACCTCCCAAGTCAACTCCAATGTCCTCTGAAGAAAAAATGCTCCATAAATTAGCAATATTAATGAGTCTATTTTTTAATGATACTGGTTTTCAAATTAGGGGATAGGTTACTTGTACTAAGTTAATCAAGTTTAGATCCATCTTGAACACGGACGTTATAGAAATCAAGAACATCCCTGACTTTGCACATCTGGTGAAGCCTGGAGTTGGGCACGGCATGGACCAAGTCTTCACCTAAGTGTGCCAAGAGACTGAATGTCATGCGACCATCATCCACAGAGATATCCTGCCAATTACTGGGAAGAGATGTGCCAAAAACTTCTTTAATATGAAATTCCAAACGACCCTAGAAATCTTCAGGTGGCTCATGCTTTCGGCTTCGTAGGGGCAGACACACCAAGATAGGTTCTTTGTTCAGCTCTGCTACTGTCTTCACCTCTTCGACTGGATCATTCTCTTTTCTGGATAGAGACCAAAATTCTGTATGCGTCACCCTCAAGACGATCCACGTCAAACCTTCTCGGCTTCCACCAGAGACACACATGCTCGCCATCTTGCTTAATGTCTTAAATTTGTTATTGTTAAGTAATTATTGTACGTATTTATGTTGAATGAAGCAATCCACCCACCCAGCCAGCGTTTGCATTTCTTCATCTTGTCTTTGTGCTGGAGCCTGCCAGCACCTCTCTTCTGGTCTGACTGCGGGGCAGTATCCATTGTAAAATAAGAGCCAAATATTCAGTCAGTTTTCTGACTTTCTTTGCCAAAATTGTGGAGTTTTTACGTGAAGATCTGTTATGAAACTTAAAAAAAAAATGGTTTCCTTGAAAGGCAGAGTTCTAGAGAGAGAAGGAGACAGGGAGAGATAAAGCCTTCCATCTGCTAGCTCACTCCCCAGAGGGCTGCCACAGCGGGGACTAGGACAAGCTGAAGCTAGGAGCCTGGAACTCCATCTGGGTCTCCCAATGGATGGTAGGGACCACCTTCCCCAGCTTTGTCAGGTGCATTAGCAGGGAGCTGGATTGGAAGTGGGACATGTGGACCTCAAACCAAGGCCCTTATGGGATGCCTTACCTGCTTGCCACAATGCTGGCCTCCAAAGCTACTTCTTAAACTACAGTGGAGCTACCAATTCCAGTAAGGCCAAGTTAAAGCCCAATCTCCCTTCCATGAAGGGAATGCTGGAGGTTGCACATTCCAGCCCTCTGGGGCCATGTGGGAAGTGAGTACAGGGCAATGGATGCTCAAAGCAAGTGAAATGCAGTGGGAGACATTTCCAAAATACCATGTGTTCCGTTGCACCTGGCATGGCGATCCTCCCAGTTCTGAGGCTTATCCCCCTCTGATTACCCAAAACCAGAATGTCAAGACCACTCCTCCTTGCTTCCTGCCTTTGACGATTAAAACTCAGTCTACAAATCAGTTTTCTGTATCTATGCCCATTGTGCCAGCTTGCCCTGAGTCGGCCAAGCACACGCCAAGCTGGCCGCTGCTCCCACTGTGTTCCAATTCACCTGGACCAGAGAAGACAGCTGAGCCCAGCCCTGCAAGGTCTGCAGGGACAGGAAGCACTTGCTGGATGAGGAGTTTACTTTCTAGGTTGAGGTTTGGATGATGTGCAGAGTTCAAGTACACACTCAAGAAGCAGTGAAGATCTTGTTTGTTTTTAAAGAGCATTTTAAAGAGCACAGCTCCACAACTGAACAAAGACGCCAAGCTCCAAACACGATACTGATGGAAGAGCCCAGGAGAGCCTCCCCACCCCCGAGCCAAGCAGTGACAAGGGGAGCATGCGCCCTCTGCCACAAGGAACTCGAGTCTCCACTGAGGTCAGGCTCACGGCCGCTGCTGCACCTGGGAGATCTCATTCCCACTGCCTATCTTTGGGGAGGCTGATTTTTTTTTAAGATTTATTTATTTTGAAAGTCAATCACACAGGGACATTTTTTCATTTAACAGTTCAATCCCTAGATGATCACAAGCCATAAGCCAGGAGCTTCATCCAGATCTCCTATGTATTAGATTTTAACCACAGCATACGTGTGTTTCTGTGAGTATAGCATGGAAACAGAATGAAAGGATATGTATAAATTGGTGCAAATTTTTTTTTAAAAATCTGTGCATACATACCTTACTAGGTAGGACACTAAGATTAGTTACTCCTCACAAAGGTATTGAAGATTTCACTGCACACCCCTCCTAAAACTGTTCTGCACTTCAGTTGGTGACATATGCCTTGTTAGAGTTATAACCCAGTTTAGACTATCCTAAAATCTGCCAAGCTCAGCAAAATTATGCTTCAACACTATAAACTGCTAAATACTAAAATGAAAAAAGACACGAGACAGCTGAGTAGTATCCTATAGCCATTTTAAGGTGTATAGAAACCAGTAGTATATAAACTAAAATTGAAATGTCAATGAAGTAGTCACAGGATGTGGTTAAGAATTTGCATTTTTTAAAACATATTGATAACTCAATACCATGTCAATTAATTCCATAATGTGGTAAATTGTCGTTAATGTTATGTTGTGGCTTTTAATTGATCGGGATGCTATTCTGCCAGGTCTGCCTTCAGACCAGGGATGGTCTCCCCAAGAAACCATTGAAGTTAACTGGACAATAAGATGCTGGACCCTATGCTTGGTATACGCTTGCAGTCAAAGAATCTTGACTGAATCTGAATTGTAATACACCAACAAGGTGGAGGAATCCACCATGGGGGGAGGGGACAGGGAGGGGACGGGGGAATCCCAGAGCCTATGAAACTGTGTCACATAATGCAATGTAATTAATAAAAAAAAACATATGTATTAAAAAATCTGTGCATATTGATTTTACCTATCCAGGAGCATGGGATGTTACTCCATCTTTTGAGGTCTTGTTCAATTTCTTTTTTAAGCAGTTTGTAGTTTTCTTCAAATAAGTCTTCTACATTTTTGGTTAGATTTATTCCCAGATATTTCATACTTTTCTCTGTTATTTTGAATGGTATCTTGCTGGTTAAGTCTTTTTCCATCTTGGGGCTGTTCGCATACACTATGGCTGTTGATTTTTGTTCATTAATTTTGTACCCTGCCACTCTACCAAACTCTCGTACAAGTTCTAGCAGTCTCTGTATTGAGTCTCTTGGCTCTTCTACATAAAGAATCATATCATCTGCGTATAGTGAGAGCTTGACTTCTTCGTTTCCCATTTGGATTCCTCTGATTTCTTTTTCTTGTCTTATGGCCTCAGCGAGTACCTCTAGGACTATGTTGAATAGTAGTGGAGAAAGTGGACATCCCTGTCTTGTTCCAGATCTCAGTGGGAAGGGTTCCAGCTTTTCTCCATTCAGTATGATGCTGGCGTTGGGTTTTTCATATATGGCTTTAATTATGTTGTGGATTTTTCCATCTATGCCTACCTTGGTTAGGGTTTTTAGTAGGAAGTGATGTTGGATTTTGTCGAAAGCTTTTTCTGCATCTATTGATACTATCATGTGATTCTTGTTTTTCAGTTTTTGGATGTGGTGTATCACATTTATAGATTTTCGAATGTTGAACCATCCCTGCATTCCAGGGATGAATCCTACTTGATCTGGATGAATGATCTGTCTGATGTGTTTTTGAACTCTATTGGCTAGGATTTTGTTGAGAATCTTAGCATCAATGTTCATCAAAGAGATAGGTCTGTAGTTTTCCTTCTCTGTTAGTTCTCTGTCTGGTTTTGGGATTAAGGTAATGTTGGCTTCATAGAATGAGTTTGGAAGGGTTGCCTCTTTTTCTATTGTTTTGAAGAGTTTGTAGAGGATTGGGGTCAGCTCTGTTCGGAATGTTTTGTAGAATTCTGGAGTGAAGCCGTCTGGGCCTGGGCAAAAGCAATATATACATTCAACGCAATCCCAATCAAATTGCCCAAAACATTCTTCATGGAACTGGAAACAATGATCCAAAGGTTCATCTGGAAGCACAAAAAACCACGGATAGCTAGAACTATCCTGAAGAACAGGAAGTTAGCAGGGGGAATCACAGTTCCGGACCTCTGGACATACTATAGGGCAGTGGTTATCAAAACAGCGTGGTACTGGCACAAAGATAGAGAGGAAGATCAATGGAGCAGAATAGAAACGCCAGAAGGAAACCCACACAGATACAGCCAAATAATCTTTGACAAAAAGACAAACGACAACCCAGGCAAATGGGAAGGTCTGTTCAATAAATGCTGTTGGGACAACTGGTTGATAGCCTGCAGAAACAAAAAAATAGATCCACATCTCTCACCATACACTAAGATCAGATCTAAATGGATAACAGATCTAAACCTACATCCAGAAACCTTCAAACTTTTGGAAGAAAATGTTGGAAACACACTGGAACACTTAGGGGTAGGCCCTCACTTCCTAAAAAAGACTCCAGATGCAGTAGAAATCAAGACCAAAATAAACAATTGGGACCTCATCAAACTAAGAAGCTTCTGTACAGCTAGAGAAACAATCAACAAAGTAAAAAGGCAACCCACAGAATGGGAGAAGATCTTCGCACACGACATAGGTGATAGAGGGCTAATATCCAGAATATACAAAGAGCTACAAAACAACCAAAATGTCAAAACAAGCAAGCCACTCAAGAAATGGGCACGGGAAATGGGCAGACACTTCACAAAGGAACAAACCCAAATGGCAAATAAACATATGAAAAAATGCTCAAGTTCCCTGGCAATAAGGGAAATCCAAATTAAAACATCAATGAGGTACCACCTAACGCCAGTAAGACTGGCCCACATGAATAAAAGCACCAACGACACTTGTTGGCGAGGTTGCGGGGAAAAGGAAACCCTACTCCACTGCTGGTGGGGCTGCAGGCTGGTACAGCCTCTATGGAAATCAGTATGGAGAATATTCAAACAACTCAAATTCAACATACCGTATGATCCAGCAATAGCACTCCTAGGAATATATCCAGAACACTTGTTCTATGAGAAACCAACATGCACTCCTATGTTCATAGCAGCACAATCAGTAATTGCAAAAACATGGAAACAACCAAAATGCCCATCAACAGAGGATTGGATCAGAAAGCTATGGTTCATCTACTCCATGGAATACTACTCAGCTATTAAAAAAAACAAACTGCAGTTCTTTGTGGCCAAATGGGCCAAACTGGAAACCATAATGCTAAGGGAAATGAGCCAATCCCAAAAGGTTAAATACCACATGTTTGCCTTAATTTAAGATGATATGATGTTATGTATAACATGTTATGTTTTGAATGTTATATGTTGTGTATAAACTAAAATTGAAGTATAGGTGAGGTGGTCACAGAAGGTGGCTGGGAACCCGCATTTACTTTTAACATATTGGTTACTCATTACTATGTCAATTAATTCCATAATGATGTAAATTTTTGCTGATGGTATGTTGGAGCTTTCAATTGACTGGGATGATACTCTGCTGGCTCTGTCATCAGACCAGAGAGGGTATACCTAAGAAGCCATTGAACTTGACGGGACAATAAGATGCTGGACTCTATGTTTGGTATACGCTTGCAATGGGGAAATCTCAACTGAACTTGAGCTGTGGTTATGCAACAAGGTGGAGGAATCCACCATGGTGGGAGGGTTTGGGGAGGGGTGGGGAGAACCCAAGTATCTATGTAACTGTGTCACATAATACAATGTAATTACTGAAGTTAAATAATAAATAATTAAAAAAAAAATCTGTGCATAGACTTTCATGCTTTCCATGGATTTTTGAAAACGTCTCCTATGCATGGATTTCAAACTTCTATTTCTTGCAGCAAGATTAACTAATCCTTCAGTTGCATTGTTCATGAACATATTGAAGTACGTTTGTACAGCTGATGCACACTGGGCCCCGTGTGCTTAACAGACTCAGGCATCTGAACACCATATAAGGAGAACAGAACTTGGAGACAGGTGTTTGGCACAGTGGTTACATCTCTGCTTGGGATCCCACATTCTATACTTTAGTGGCTATTTTAGCGCTGACTCTGTTCCCAGTCCCAGCTGCTTTACTAATGGCTCATGGCATTGGGTCCCTGCCACCAACTTGGAGAAACTGGGTTGACTGTTGGGAGCATTAGGGGAGTGAACCAGCTGATGAAATACATCTTTCTCTCTCTCTTTCTCTCTCTCTCTCTCTTTCTCTCTCTCTCTCTTTCTCTTTCTCTTCTTGTGTGCCTCCCTGTAGGTTAAATAAAATAATAGATAATAATGGGGTCTGGTGCAATGGCTCAGTTGGCTAATCCACCCCCTCAAACTGTCGGGATGCAATGTAAGTGCCAGTTCATTTTCCAACTGCTCCACTTCCCATTCAGTGCCCTGCTTGTAGTCTGGGAAAGCAGTACAAGATGGCCCAAAGCCTTGGGACCTGGCACCCGCATGGATAACAGAAAGCTATGTGATTTTTTTATTATTATTTTTGCTATAACAAAATATCAGAGGAAGTTCACTTTATTAAGAGAGAAAGTCTTTGGCTCACTGTTTTGGAGGCCAGGTTCAAGAGTAGTGCACCCCTGGTTTGACCACTGCTGAGAGTCCAGATGGCAGGGTGGCCACACAGAGAACCATAGAGTAGTTAGAGTGGCTTTTGTAAAACAACTGACCCATGAAAGCCATGTCCCCATGACCTGAGGACTCAGCCCCCACTGGGCCCACCTCCTAAACACCATAACTGGATTGAGTTTCCTCGCATTAACTTATGACTTTGATGCTTAGAACCCTACATAAGTTTTGGGATTCAAATCACAGGCAAGCTACAGCACCAAGTGGGAGCTGATTCAGCAGAATGAAAGCCATGGAACCCTCACAGGGTATTAGGGAAAGTAAACAGCCTCCCATACATTGCAGACTCCACCAAAGGCCAGGGAAATGGCACATCTTGGGCTCCAGGAGAATGAACACGGAGCATTTGATGAAGACTCTGAGATTTCACTGCTAGCGTCATCTCTGTCCCATCCCCACCCCTGGGTTCAGTCTCCGGGGAGAGCGAGGTAGGCAGGCTCTGGGTGAGAGGGCAAGCATGACCAAGGGTGACACTTGAGTTCTAAGAAGGAGGAGACCAACTTTGAGTGCTGAGCTCTCAACTGAGCTACACAGATGGCACTCAAAAGCCGACAGCAAGACTAGGGACCAGGAACCTCGCTCTGGAAGGATGTGGAGATGCGGGTTGCAGTCATTTGTCCCAGAGACGAAGCACATCTGGCTCATCTTGCCATTGAAACCCCCACTGGAATCATGCCCATCTGTCCAGCACTTCTGGTCAGCTGGTGAACTGATGGTGAAATGTGTTCACTTTACATAAATTAAAAAATAATAACCTTTTAATATGGAAAGTGTGGATCAAAGCAGTTTCTCTGGAAATGAACAAGCATAGAAGAATAGTCATGTACTTTGAAATTAATTACACTAGGAGAGGGGCAGGTATTCAGCCTGGTAGTGAAGACACCTGTGTCCCACCTGGTAGTGCCTGCTCCCAGCCCCAGCTCCTGCTCCTGATCCAGCTTCCTGCCTGTGTATACTCTGAGAGGCAGCAGGAGATGGTTCCACCCACAAGGGAGACCCAGATGGAGTTCCCAGCTCCTGGTGTCAGCCCAAGTATTGAAGACATCTGGGGAGTGAAGCAGCAAATGGAAGATTGTCTCTCTAATAATGGTTACTGGAAAACTTAATGTGTTTCATTTTCCTGCGTAACATTAGTACATGTGGAGGGATGCTGGAGAGGCAACTAGTGATAAATATGAGGACCATTAGCACCCTAAAAAAGGCATTGGCTAACCTAGGAGGAGAAGCCTCAACTTCCTGCTTTGACTAATTGCAGTTGGATGACCCTCCAATGTTTACATTGCTGCATGACGGTTCTAGTTTGCACAACCACAGTACAAACACCGAACCTTCATCCAACCAAAACTACAATCTTCGCAGGAGAAAAGAAGAGCAAGGAAGAGCAGTGAGTGTGATGGGGGCTGGTCAAGGAACAGAAGGGAATTGTAACCTTCCCCATCAGAAACCAGATCATACGTGACACAGGGAGACAAGTAGGAACAAAAGCTTGGTGTTTGGGGCCAAGAAAAACTCAGCTTGAGGATGACTCCAAACTTTGGAAACCAGTCACCTATGGGGTGTAGGAAGTGGAAATGGGGTTGGCTTAGAAACCACTGGGTTTCTGCAAAAAAACTATGAAGACCAATTTCATTCTTCCGCTGTGCCCAACAATCAATTTCCATAAAAATCAATGGCAAAGGGGGTTGAGCTGCTGACACTGGCATTCCGTATGGGCTCCGGTTCAAGTCCCGGCTGCTCCACTTCTGATCCATTCAGATGCCTGCTGATGCACCTGAGAAATCAGCAGAGGATTGTCTGAAGCCTTGGGACCCTGCTCCCTTTGAGAGACCAGGAAGATGCTCCTGGGATCCTGGATTTGAATCAGCTCAGTTCTGATCATCGCAGTTGTTTGGGGAGTGAGACAGTGGATGGAAGACCTTTCTCTTTGTCTCTCCTTCTCCCTGTAATTCTGCCTTTCCAATAAAACTAAATAAATATTTCAAGTTAATATATGAAGGACAGCATCTGACACCAGATGTGGCAGGCAGGTGGGAACAAAGGACAGCCTTGTTGACCTCGTTCTCGTAGGACCTGATCCTAGACGGCCTAGGCAGCCTGGTGTTGGTGCTGGTGGGAGGGAGTTTCAGACAAATGCTTAAGGACACCCGCTCCCAAGGGAGGGCATAGGGAGCAACACAGAACAGGGCCAAGGGGCTGTCCAGGATGGTGGAGCCCTGGGAGATGACCCTGAATAACCAAGAAAACAGAGACCACAGATAGCGGAGCAGTGGGGCTGAACCCAGAGGCCCAGCATGCGTTCAAGGGCGTTGCAGCTGTCTGGTGATGTAACGTGGGCAATTGAAACCACAGAGAACTAGGGGTGTGGGGCACAGCAGTAAAGACACCACCATCCCATAGCAGAGTGTCTGGTTTGGGGTCCTAGTTATCACCTTCTGATCCAGCTTCTTGCTGAGGCATGCCCTGGGAGCAGCAAGTGACGGCTCAGTGCTTGGGCCCCTGATACTCTCATGGGAGACCTAGATGGAGTTCCTGGGTCCTGACTTTTAGCCTGACCCGGCTCTGGCTTTGACAAGCACTGGGGGAGTAAACCAGTGAGTGGAGGTGCTCTCTCATTCCTTCTCTCTCTAGCCTTCAAATAAATAAATAAACAAATAAATAAACCCTAAGGTGTGGTTTTATGGGAAGATCTGATCTAGATGCGGGCATGTCAATCACTGGAAGAGGGGCTTCCCCCTGACCATGTGGGGAGCAGATGGGATGGTTCGGGAAGAGAGTGCAGAGGGAAACACCGTGTCCTAGGCCCTGGGAAATTGCACAGAGATCAAAACAGCTGAAGAAGATGGAGGAGAAGGAGTCAGGCAGGCAGAAGGGATGAGTGGGAAGCCACAGGAGGACGGGCTGGGCGCCACCATGACCCTGTAAGCCAGGCGCCAGGGACTGCTGAAGGAAGAGGCGGAAGACAATGTCTCTGCTGGTGGCTATTACACACAGGGGAAGGCTGGGCCCAGACACTGATGGGGGAAAGGGTCCTGAGGCGAGGAGGGCCTGGATGATGTCAAGAGGGGAAAAAACAAAAGCAACACCCCCACCATGATGAGCAAGAAATGGGCCCGGCTTTTGGGAACTGTGCCTGATCCGGGTGGAGACCCACCGTGGCACACAGGGTTACGAGAAATGCTGAGTAAAGATACGAGCGTGGGACTTCTCTGGCTTCTTCATCGTGCATTTGGGCTGACCGGTGCAAAGTCCCCTGGCCTAACCCTAACCACCACCATGCATCATTCTAGGTGGCCCCAGGCATGGATTTCCAGAACATCTGTCCTGCTATGATAGCAGTCAGTCACTCTTCATCGCTGAGGTCTTTATCACTTCCTAAGCACTAGACAGGAGAGGTTCTGCCACTCCGCAAGGCAAAGGTGCTGGCCGGCTTCAGAAGTCTGGAAACAGCATCTCAGTCGAAAGGTTTTTACCAGGTGCCATTTTCTCTACATTCCCACTTAATGAAACAACAGCAGCAACAACAAAAAAACATGATGGTCAAGGATTGGACTTTCCTAAAAGCAATTGTCAGGGCAGGAGCTTGACCTCGTCCTTGAAGACTTCAGTTACCAAGCCTGTGTCCCACTTCGGAGTTGCCGGGTTTGGTCCCCAGCTCCGACTCCTGACTCTAGCTTCCTGCTAATGCATACCCGGTCAGGTAGCAGCAGGTGGCTCAAGTCACTGTGTTCCTGCCACCTACATGGGAGATACTGATTAGTAAACCTCCTTGCCTCCATGTCCCCAGCTGATACGAGCTCTCTCTCTCTCTCTGTCCCTCTCTCTCTCCCCAGTCCCTCCCATCACCTTCCACCTTTCAAAGAATGAAATAAAGTGTAAGATGCACAGTTTTAGGTCTTTGGAAATGCCACAGGGTTGCATGCTGATTTTTATTAAATGTATTAAAAGAAGCACGCTTCAGGTCAACACATGCTAACCCCAAGGAGTAAAACGGAGCTGTCAACACTTCACACGAAAGTGGTTTGGGCTGAATAGGCTCTGGTTTATGTGGTCATCTGTGGCAAAAAAAAAAAAAAAAAAAGAAAAGAAACAAAGAAACAAAGAAAGGAAAACATTTGTTTTCCTGTCTCCAAACATTACTTGTTCAACAATACTTTAGAAAAAAAAATAACTTGCATAAATATTTTTCTCCATCCTTTTTATTTATTTATTTAGAAATAATTACAGTGAAAGAGGGAGATACTTACAGAGAGACAGACGTTGTATTTGCATCTATTGTTTCACACCTGAGAACTTGGAATAAAAGAGAGCTCCCCTGACAACTAGGGGAGTTGAACTCCCCAAGAAGACACAGGGACTGCGGCCAAGTTCTTTGGTTATATACAGTAAGGCATAGCTCCTGGAAACTCCGGCAAATACACCGCTTGCTGAGAACATGCAGTGCCTCACAGCATGGGAAAGTGGTCAGTGAAGGACGCTGGGGAGCGGAGCTAGCCCCAGGCCGTGCTGGTTGAACTACTGCCCTTCCCCAGCAAGTAGGACTGGCCACTTTCCACCTGCTCTCCACCCATCCTTCAACCAGGAGGCCCTTCTCACCACTCTGAGCCCCTGCTTGTTGGAAATTCTGAGAAACTCTTGTTGGAAAGGACCCAGTCTTGGTCTCTGGCTCTCTGTCTCAACTGTACTGGAATCTATTCCCTCCTTGGGGGTCTAAAAAGAAAGACAAAACTCTGCAATCACCAAGACCCCACCACCAGGCAGCCTCTAATCCCAGAGGGAGTTTCAGAGTGGGCGGCATAAAAAGTGACATGAGGGCCCGACGCGATGACCTAGCAGCTAAAGTCCTCACCTCAAACACACCAGGACCCCATATAGACGCCAGTTTTAATCCCAGCAGCCCCCACTTCCCATCCAGCTCCCTGACTGTGGCCTGGGAAAGCAGTCAAGGACAGCCCAAAGCCTTGGGACCCTGCACCCATGAGGGAGACCTGGAGGAAGTTCCTGGCTCCTGACTTTGTATTGGCGCAACACCGGCCGTTGGCAGTCACTTGGGGAGTGAATCATCAGACGGAAGATCTTCCTCTCTGTCTCTCCTCCTCTCTGCGTGTCTGACTTTGTAATAAAAATGAAATAATTCTTTTTTTTTAAAAAATGACATGAGACCACCATGGCAGCAGCTGCTGAGCTTCTCTTGCATCACACATGCATGCACACGCATCTTACACACTTGTACACACACGTCTAAATGGAAGCTTCCCCCTTCCCTCCCCTTTCCTTCCTGTGTCCTTTTCTCCTTCCTTTCCTCCCATAACAAGTGGATTGAACCTTTAACATCACAACACGTAAACAACTGTATCTTTGGAGAGTGCTTACACTAACTTCAAATGGATTTCAGTGCATGAGGATCAATATTGATCAATATTGATTTGACTTTGAAAACTTGTCTGATCATTATAGTGTTCATACATGAGGAAGCAGAAGGCCTGTCCTGCAAGGCAGCTGAAGCCAACCTCAGCGCATTCCCCGAGGTCCAACCATATGTGGTCTTCTGGTAGCCCTGTGTCCCCTTCTTCATGCTGTTTGTCATGTTCCACCCCTCCTTACCCCTGCCATTGGCTTCCCCTCCAAATACAAAGTCCTTTTTGAATTTTGCCTCTTTCTTTCAGTCTCCAGTTGGACTTCCCTGCCTCGGAATGCTAAAAAGGAAACAGAATTCACCTCCAATGACCTCTTCATGTGCCAAATACCTTTTCCATGTCACCCACATGTCTTGGGATAACGAATCTTGATCACACGGTATGCGGCAGGAACCTGAAATTCAGGTAGTTTGAGATTGCCCCCGTAAGTGTTAGAGCCATGTCTATTCAGGATAATGGGTGTGGCTCTCTCTTCTACATAGCATTGCCTTTCAATGGCTTCCTTTATTAACCCTCCCAGACGACCACCTTTCCTTTTTAAAAACTTTTTTTTCCCAGCATGTAAAAGTGAGTATCTTGGGCTCGGCGGCGTGGCCTAGTGGCTAAGGTCCTCGCCTTGATCCCATATGGCCGCTGGTTCTAATCCCGGCAGCTCCACTTCCTCTCTGTCTCTCCTCCTCTCAGTATATCTGACTTTGTAATAAAAATAAAATAGATCTCTTAAAAAAAAAAGTGAGTATCCTGACTCAGCCCACAACACAGCAAATATATGAAGAAAATAATTCCTGCTACAGCATGTCCAGTGAACTGGCAACAGATAAAGTTGGTCAAATGCAGGCCAGGAAACTTCACCTTGGAAAGATAAGAACTGAGGGGCTCTATAATCACCTGGCATCCGCTGTATCTGAGTCTGGCGATGTACATGATAAGAACCCCGGGGATCTTCCAGATGATCTGTTTAAGCTCGCCGTCAACTGTGGCCACACTGTAACACTGGTGCTGAGCAATCGCTTAGATCCTTTGTGTGGTGAGCGTGGCAATCACTCAAATCTTAGATCCTTGGCAATCCTTAATGCCACTTAATACTTCTGCCCCAATTTCTCAGTTTCTTCCAACACAAGGGATACACTTGGCATAGAGACAACCCATTGTTTTTTTTTTAAATACATTTTTTTATTATTGTTATTATTTTATAATACAGTTTCATATTCCCTTATCCCCTCCCCAGTTCCCTCCCCCCCAGTTCCTCTATATCATTACTAACATATAGTTCTTCATACTCAGTCATATGTCCATCATTGTGGGCATGGACAATGGCAGAGAGTCCAGAATCCTATTGTCAAGATATAGTAAACAGTTTCATTGTAAGTCCATCTTAGACAACCCATTATTGATTGTACTAAGGCCAGCTTGGCTCTAATGGCAAAGTTGATAAAATTGGTATCAACCAGGATGCGGTAAGGTGGGCCCAGTTATGTGTTATACTGGAAGAATAAGCAGGAAGGGTGTTGCAGGATTTCTCTTTCCTTCAGTGCACTGGGATCTTTCTTGTCCTTTGTTTCAAGTTTTAATCAATTCGTTTTTTAAAAGATTTATTTATTTTTATTGGAAAGTCAGATTTACAGAGAGAAGGAGACAGAGAGAAAGATCTTCCATCTGCTGATTCACTCCCTAAGTGGCCACCACAGCTGGAACTGAGCCAATCCAAAGCCAGGATCCAGGAGCTTCTTCTGGGTCTCCCATACAGATGCAGGGTTCCAAGGTTTTGGGCCCTCCTCCACTGCTTTCCCAGGCCACAGGCAGAGAGCTGAATGGGAAGCGGAGTAGCTGGAATACGAACCAGTGCCCATATGGGGTCCCAGTGCATGCAAGGCGAGGACTTTAGCCACTAGGCTGCCATGCTGGGCCCCTATCTTTTTCTTTAAGCTGCTTGTCTCTGAAACTAAGCATTCACTTCACGATCACGTACTTCCATGGTTTCTTCTGCTTCCCAATGCTCCAGCTGCGCTCTTGTTTCTTCAAGACTTATTTATTTTTATTGGAACGGCAGAATTACAGAGAGAGAGAGAGAGAGAGAGAGATCTGGTTCACTCCCCAGATGGCCGTAATGTCTAGAGCTGGGCTGATCTGAAGCCAGGGATGGAGGACTTTTTCTGGGTCTCCCATGTGAAGAAGGCGCCCACGGTTTTAAGCCAGCCTTTATTTTCCAGGGTCGGAAATGGAGTTGCAAAATTATTCACAGAGTCAACTCTAGTCCTCCACAGCTAATTAGACATGCGATTATTTAAATTAGCACTGTTGGAGTGTGAAGATGCCTTATTTCTCCAAAGGCTTAGGGGTAACTACTGGATTGTTTTCAGGTTCTGCTGGGAGGGTGTAGGAAGGAAGTGGTCAGGCCAAGGTACCAAGCGTACATTCAAACAGATAAACAGTGGTCAGCGAAGGTCCGGGGAATTCTGCACTCTGGCCTTGCAGACAGATTTGCACACTAGAGTGGTTCCCCGGGACTTTCACAGTGAGGTGCCCTGTGGCACCCCTGGGGCTAGAACCTGACTGTGATCTTTGGCTGACCATGTGGCTCATACCTGGTGTCCAAAGTACTAGATTCTCTCTCTTTTCTTCTCTCCATCTGAAATGGCATTTGAGTCTTTCAAGTCACAAGATTTGGAGCAGAATTCGACACAAATCTTGCAGCTCACCTGCCAATGGACTTGGACCTCACAAAAAATGCAAACCAATCCATCTTGCACCTCTTGGCGTCTCAGCACTTTGAGCGTCTTCTCCACTCCACGTTTGGAAACCAGTGTTTGCCAAGTGACTTTAATGCACATTCCCCAGGCTGCTGTAATGGAATATGCAGCACACCCGGAGTTCAAGTTCGTTTCTTAAAGTTCCATAATGGGTTCAAGGTCATTAGCACCTGTCGTCTCACGTCAGCAGGGACAAGAGAACTCCCGGGGTCTCTTTCATAGTGGTGTTGGTGCTGTCCTCAAGACCCCATCACCTCGCAAGGGTATGATCTCCAAGGGTTGTCATGTCAACACAACCTGTAGCCACACAACCTGACTACTTTGTACTTCGGGGAAATTTGAGGACACAGATCCTGAGTAAGCTCAACAAAGAGAAATCTACGCAATTCAAGGCAGCAGTGCAGGGCTGGCCACATGCTGGAGAACCCAGTGAGCTCAGGAAGTGCCTGGAAGCTGCTTCCTGTTTTAATGCTTATTTGCTTAATTTTATTTACTTGAAAGTCAGAGCCACAAAGCGACCGAAACAGAGAGATCTTCCACCTGTCACTTCTCTCCCTAGATGCCCATGATAGTTGACGTTGGGCTGAGTGAAAGCCAGGAACGAGGAACTCAGTGCAGGCCTTCCATGTATTCAGTGGTAGAGATTCAAACACCTGCTGCCTCCAGGTTGTGCGTCAGCAGGAAAAGGATGGGAGTGAAGTAGGATTTGAATTCAGACACTGTGATAAAGGATGTGTACATCCCAGGTGGCAGTTTAACTCACAGTTCCACAGCACGGTCTTCACGGACTGTTTTCTGTGAACCCATTTAAGGGCAGGCAGAGGTCCCAGAGGCCAAGGATAACAGTAGCATCTGTATTGGCCTGCACTGAAGGCACAGGTGTGTGGGAGGTCCCTGGTTCTAGGATCACACAGGTGAGTGGGACCTCCTTGGCTCTGGGATCGCACGGGTGGATGGGAGCTCCCTGGCTCTGGGATCACACAGGTGTGTGTGAGCTCCGTGGCTCTGGGCTCGCACAGGTGTGTGGGAGGTCCCTGGCTCTGGCTGTCTGCCTGGGGTGTGCTCTTCCCTATGTCCCCTGGCAGGTCATCATCGGCCTTCAGCCCTCCCCTTAAGCATCCAGCATTGCCTCCCCACCCTGTCAGTCCCCATTCAGGTTATCACCACCCTTAGGCAACATGGCATACTCCCTTCCTGACACTTTTTGGTCAATCTAGTGGCTCCCAGTGGCAGGAACATGGTGCCTCCACTGGGGAGACACCTAGGACCAGCCCTACACCCAGTGTGCACACACTCATGCATGTGCATGTACACACACAGTGTGGCTGGGGGAGGGTGGGGCTGGTCCTACATCCCCATTGGGTTTTCTCAAGTCTAGAAGCATCTGATGGCAGAGTTTGACCTAGGGATGAAGAGGCCCTTGTCCTCTCTCAAGTCCTTGGCCTTGATGGCTGCTCTGTCTCCTGCCTCCAGCTTCCTGCTCCTGTAGCTCCCTAGGGGATGTGGCTTCTTGACTCTCATATGGGAGACCTGGAGTTGGGTTCTCAGCTTCCCCATGTGGGCATATGGGGAGCAAACTAATGATCAGAGTGATATTCTCTCTCTCCCCCTTAAATAAATACATCTTTTAAAATGCATTTTCCTGGGACGGGTGCCATGGCACAGTAGGTTAGGCCTCTACCTGCGGTGCCAGTATCCCCTTTGGCCACCAATTCAAGTCCCTGTTGCTCCACTTCCTATCCAGCTCCCTGCTAAAGCACCTGGGAGAGCATCAGAGGACGGCCCAAGGCCTTGTGTCCCTGTACCCATGTGTGAGACCAGGAAGAAGCTCCTGGCTCCTGGTTTCTGACTGCCCCAGCTCCAGGCACTGTGGCCATCTGGGAAGTGAAACAACCAATGAAGATCGCTTGCTGCCTTTGTAACTTTGACTTCAAAGTAAAAAATATTTTTTTAGAAAAAGTATATTCCTGAGGTGCCAAGGATGAGTGACGAAGGGAAGAGCCCAGATAAAGAAAATGACATCTTTCACAGCACCTGCTCCTTTACAGGTCTTATATTGGATAAAAGTCCCTTCCCAGTGTTTACTGTATCATCTGTTCATTTCCTGTGTGTCATGTGCTCATTTCATGTGTGGTATTTGCTCATTTTGTGTATATCGTGTGTTTCTTCCATGTATCATGTGTAACATACCCACGAAATAAACAAGTGGTACACATGAAATCATACTGTGTGGAATGAACAAATGATATGTGAAATGGATGTATCACATGCATGGAGTGAACATGCCATAGTAACACGCGGAATGAACACATGGTGCACATGAAATGAAGACGCAATACATGGGAAATGAACACAACGCCTTCACCAAACCTGCCAAGCAGAGACCCCTGCCAGGTCAGCTTCCCTGGGATGCCCAAGGTAGAGTGGGCCACCGTGCTCCTTCTTTCTGCAGGCCCATGGCCTCGGGGTGCACACAATGCCCTACTTTCAGTGCCTTCCTGTGTATACCACTTCCGCTGGCAAGTAGAAGGGGAGAGTGTGTCTCTGTGTTTTCAGTTCATTGCTTCACTTTTTCTGGCCTCCTCCTCAGTTCTACTCCCTGGATGCAGGCATTTCGAAATGTTTGAAGAACTGCTTGGGGCTGTGGCACAGCGATTCAAGCCACTGCCTACTGCACCGGCGGCATTCATTGCCTGTGGTGCCAGTCCATGTCCTGGCTTCTCCACCTTCCATCCAGCTCCCTGTTAAAGTGCCTGGGAAAGCAAAAGAGGATGTCCCAAGCCCTGTCATTCCTCAGCCTGGCCTAGCCCTGGTTGCTGCAGGCATTCAGGGAACAAACCAGCAGCTGTGTCCCTCGTGGGAGCTGGGAAAGAGACGGGCTTTCCTTGCAGAAGCCAACTGCGCCCCTGGGTTAGAGCTCCTAAATTCAAAAGCAAACAGCATTACTTCTTCCAATCTCTCTCTGTGTATCTCTCTCTCTCTCTCTTGCAAATACATCAAAATAAAGAAATGAGCTTGTAAAAGGATCGTGTTTCTCTTCTCTACCACATCCAGGTGTCCCAGGCACAGATTTCAGCCACAACTCTGGAGTCCCCTCAGGTCAAAAAATCCACCAATCCTCAGCAGAGCTTCCTTGGGGGGATTTGCAGGTGTCCCATGCCAGCCTGAACTCGTTTGTCACCAAGCAGCTGTGGAGTCTGCCCGTGACACATGCTGCCCAGACCTCCAGGGGCATATGACTCAGGCCCTGGAGCCCGCCTGGTCTGAGTGCACCTCCTTGGCTCACTGTCTCCCTCCCCACCCGCGTCCTGCAAAGTCACTCACTGCCTGAGAGCTCACTGTCTCCCTCCTCCAAAGTCACGCACTGCCTGAGAGCAACTCACTAGATCTCCCCAGCAGCAGGTTCATCCCTGCAGTGCCCTTTTTCTCAGCTTTTGGTTGATTTTCTATCTCATTTTGCTTAGCCCTGCAGACTTCCAATTTTTTCTACCAACAGTGGTCAGCAGTTTCTTCGCTTGTTGTTGTCTTGCTGTTGTTGTTATTCTGCTATCATTTTTCAAACGTTTGTTTATTTCTATTAGAAAGTCATATTTACAGAGAGGAGAGACAGAGGAAAAGATGTCCCATCCTCTGGTTGACTCCTGTTTTCATTTTTTTTTTTAAAGTAAAGTTATAGAGAAAGAAGCAAAGAGAGTGAGAGATCTCCCATCTGCTGGCTCACTCCCTAAATAGTTGCTGGGCCAGACTGAAGCCAGGAACCTAGAGCGTCTTCTAGGTTTCCCGCTTGGGTACAGGGGCCATCTTTTGCTGCTTCCCCAGGAGCATTAGCAGGGAGCTGGATCAGAAGTGGATTAGCTGGGACTTGAACTGGTGCCACAGGCAAGGCTTAATGCACTATGGCATTGTGCCAGCCCCTGTTGTTTTTTCTTGTTCTTCCTTCAAAACTCCCCTTCCCTTTCCTCTTCCCCTTCCCTTTGCTCACTGCATCCCATATTCTTTTGGCCAGAAGTGGTCATTGTCCTTTCATATCTAGACCTTGAAACCCAAGCCCTCCTTTAGCTGTAACACAAGAGCTCATGAGGGGACCACAGGATTTGTCGATCCAATCTGGATGCTTGTGAGTGCCTAAGTGGGCATTGTCCAATTAGTCACCCATGGAGACAGCTGGTCACCTCACCACTTGCAGGTGCATGGGTCCCTGCCCTGCTGAAACCACAGCCCTGTTCTCAGAACCCCAGGCCTGTAGAACAGAAGCAAAGTGAAGTTAGTCATGCAGACAAAGAGAGAGCTTCCATTTGGTGCTTCACACCCCAGATGACTGCAACAGCAGCCTGGGAGGCACCAGACTAAATCCAGGAGCAGGAGCTTTGTCCGGGTCATCCCCTGTGGGCGGCAGGGACCCAAGCACTCAGGCTATCTTATCTTCCACTGATGACACCAGCAGGGAGCTGGACTGGAAGTGGAGCAGCCAGGAAATGAATAACCCCCCTAGAGGGATGCCATTGTTGCAGGCAGTAACTTCACCCATGACTCCACAGTGCTGGCCCCTGGAGGCACCTGTTCAGGTGATACGTCACACACACGTGCCCTCTGGAGTCACATGCATTTTGCATGTCCCACAGATCTGCCCAAGTTCTCTGCAGGATTGATGTCCTAACAGAGAGATTTGTCCTGCTGCCACAGTCACTGGGCACACACTTTGGGGGACAGCTATCTCCCCTGGGACCCTACCCCCACCCCGGCTTCTGCTGATCGCTGCCTCCCCTCCTCCAGGGGCTCACTGGTGGGTTGCTCATGGGCTTCGACAGCCATACATACCTCAGGGCTTGCCCCAAACCCTTAAGTCCCACATATATGTAGGGATGCCACACAGTATTGCGTGAACGCTCACAGTGGACCATGACAAAATCTCCCAGCTGAGTTATCATCTCGGTGTGCCAAGAACATTCCAAATCCTCTCTGCCAGCAATTTGACATAAGTCATTGTTAGCTGTAGTCACCCAAGTGTGTGGTGAACTCCAGAACTTACTCCTAACACCTGCGGTTTTGTGCTGCTGACCAACCTTCCCCACCCTCATCCTCTCTGCATGTTCCTCTCTGCATATTCCTGCTCCTGGTAGCCACATTCCTACTTTATAGTCCCAGGAGAGCCTTCCCTTTTTAAAGGCATGCTACATGTAAGTGGGATCTTGCAATATTGCCTTTCTATGCTTAGTTTGCTTGCAAGGCAGAGAGATAATTCAAGACAGAGGGAGAGACACAGGAAGGGAGAGAGGGAAAGAGATGGAGAGAGGGAGAGAGAGAGAGAGAGAGAGAGAGAGAGAGAGAGAGAGAGTCGTCCATTTGCTAGCTCACACCCTAAATACTCACAGTAGCCAAGGTTGGGCCAGACTGAAGCCAGAGGCAAGGAACTCCATTTGCGTCTCTTGTCTCTTGGATGGGTGGCAGGTACCCAACTGCATGACACTTTACATCATCTTATCTGATTCCCGAGTGGGCATTGGCAGAAACCTGGAGTCAGAAGTGGAGCCAGGACTTGAACTTGTTCTGCACGGATTGTTGCAACCGCGTTGTAACTGCAGCTCCAGATGCTCCCCTTTGGACCTGGCTTATGTGGTGTCCTGTAAAGCCCTTGTGGGCAGGTTGGGATATTGACCACTGTCAGGGTGCATCATAGTCCAAGGTATGAAAGCAACACATTCTCTTTATTCCTTCAATGACACGAGACAGGGCTACAACTGAGCTTGAACATAGCATGGGTCTGCTGGACTGCCCCTGTGACTCCTGGCTTCTTCATGGCCATGAGTCTCCCTGCTTTTGGCCAGTTCAGCCTTGCCCTGTGACAGGAAGCATGGGCCATGAGCTCCCATCTCTGCCCCCTTGTGTGTTGTCAAGGGCACATGCCTTCATATCCCAGGCACATCCGGGGTCCCCAAGGTCAGGTGCCCTGGCTGCGAGGGCACAGCAGGTGTTGGCTAATGTCTGGTCTTTAATACCACACAATGACCAAGCGGCAGATAGAGGCCTCTCCAGGGAACAGGTGCATTGTGAACCGTGCATCTGGCCTTAGCTCGGTCATTGATACTGCGTGCTGTATCTTATATCGTCAACATGTTGCCAACCACCTGGAGTAACCCAGAGGTGACTGACCCCATGGCATCGGGTCTCATACAGGCAGGACCCAGGCTGCCTCTCTCTCCCCATGCATGCACAGCTGAGCCGATCTGCCAGGGTCCAAGTGGGAGGCAGAGATGGAGCCTGGAGAACGGGGAGCAGGTTTAGAGCCCCACATGCAAATGTTCCTACAGCCCCTAAAGCACCCACACACGTGATCGGGGAAGCCTCACCCTTTCTCTCCTCCCTCTGTCCCTGCTGTCACATGCTGCTGCAGGTAGCAGGATTGCTCTGTGGCTGTGATTGTGGTCACTATCAGCTGGTCCTTGCATGCCACCATAGCACAGGACCCTACCTGTCACTCCTCGAGCCAGAAGCCGTGCACCTCCACCCTAGCCAGTGCCTTCCTTCTAGCCTGACAAACGCTTCCTTCACCTTCGGCACTGGCCCATTCCTGCAGGCTTCTGCTGGGCCCGCTGCGCCCCCACCGGTTCACAGCTGAGCCCTTGGAATGTCAACTCTTAGCTGAAAGTCCCAAGGCTCTGGCACCTTTGTCCCCGGCTCCTCTGCTGCTCCTGCCGTTGAAACCTCAGGACTCTTTCCCTTACTGTCCTTCTGGGGTGTTCTGCCCAGTCCACAAGCCCTTCCTTCCAACCACACATGCATGTTCACTGCCAACGACCATCTCAATCCCCCTCGGCCTCCTTTCCATCAGCCTCACCCTGCCACCCTATCACCCTGCCACCCTGTCACCCTGCCACCAGATGAACCAAGCAGTGCCATTCTCATTCTAACAGGTGGGGTCTGTCTGCTTCAGGGTGGCCCAGCTGCCTCTCAGGTCAAACCCAGCTCCCTCCTCAGCTCTCCTTCCTTGTCTTTATGTTTTATTTTCTTATCTATTTGAAAGACAGAGAGAGAGAGAGATATCTTCCACACACTGATTCACTCCCCAGCTGGCCACAATGGACAAGGCTGGACCAGGCCAAATACAGAAGCTCAGAGCTTCGTCCAGGTCTCCCACATGTGTGTTAGGGTCCCAAGCGCTTGAGCCATCTTCTGTTGCTCTCCCAGGTACATTAGCAGGGAGCTGGATTATTAACACAGCAACCAAGACTCCATTTGGAGCTCACATGGGAATCCAGCACTGCAGGCAGCAGATTAACCTGTTCTGCCACACTGTCAGGGGCCTTCTCCTTCCATTCCCTTTCTCTCCACCCCATTTGCTACTGACACCCCTCTGCTTCGGATCCGGCCCCCTGCTGCTGTGACTGGAAAGTCAATGGAAGATGGCCCAAGTGTTTGGGCTCTTGCCACCCACAAGGGAGATCCAGATAGAGTCCCAGACTCCTGGCTTCAACCTGGTTCAGCCTTTGCTCTTGTGGCCATTTGGGAATATGGACAAGCAAATGAAAGATCTCTGTCTTCCCCTCTCGCTGTGTTGTTCTGCCTTTCATATAAATAAATAAAGCTTATAAAAAGTAAAAATTACAGAGCAGCCGGGTTACTGGCAGAGGGGGCGGTGTTAGGGCTGGGTTAAACCTGTAAGGGGCAGGCAAGATTGGCGGCCATGGAGGCCAGGGCGGCACTGCTCACCCTAGAATCGCTGCCCACCGATCCTTTGCTCCTCATCTTGTCCTTCTTGGACTACCAGGACCTAATCAAATTGTTGCAACGTCAGTCGTGGACTAAGCCAGCTCTCAAGTCATGATCTCCTGTGGAGACGACAATGCAAAAAGTACTGGCTAATATCTGAGGCAGAGCAAGCACAGAAGCACCAATGCTGGAAATTTCTCTCCATCGACACTTACTGTGATGTGGGGCGATACATCTACCACTACGCTGCTATTAAAAAGACCTGGGATGGTCTCCAGAAGTACCTGGAGCCCAGGTGATCCTGTATGGTTTTGTCTCTGAACGAGGGCGCTCGAGAGGAAGACCTGGACGCTGTGGAAGCTCACGTTAGCTGCAAGCTTCCCAATGACTACAGCAGTTCCTATCGGATCCACAACAAGCAGAAGTTAGTGGTGCCTGGGTTGTTAGGAAGTATGGCACTGTCAAATCACTATCGCTCTGAAGATCTGGATGTCAACACAGCTGTTGGGGTCTTCCAGCAGAGTCAGGGCCTTAAGTACTGCCTGCCTTTAACTTTCTGCATTTGAGCCAGTACATAGCAGTGCAACCTGCAGGGGGCCGGAGCAAGAATGAAGTTTTCTATCAGTGTCCAGACCAATGACTCGGAATCCAGCTGCTATTGACATGTTTAGCATGGGTGCTACCTTCACAGACCGGTGTGCTTCTTAGGTCAACAATGTTGAATCAGGTGGTTTTCCTGTCATCAGAGAGCAAATTTTCAGAATGTACAGCAACAACTGGGGATAGCACAGTCTCAGTGTCTATGTCATTCCTGCCAGAACCTAGCTCTGTGGGTCCACCTTAGTGTTTCTCCACATACTAAATCAGAATGAAATGTCAAAGGATGAGAAGGCTTGTCAGCTGGACAGTCATTAATGGAGAGTAATAAGCACCAAAGGGGATGTGGAAGAAGTTCAGGGACCTGGCGTAGCTGGGGAATTTTCAATCATCAGCCCAGGTTGGGTATACGAATACACAAGCTGTACCACGTTCTCAACATCAGGATACATGTAGGGATATTATACCTTTCATTTTCTTTGATTTAAAGACAAGATCTCTAATGTTGCCATCCCCCGATTTCATACGGCACGTCGGACATTCAGGGTTTTGGTAGCTCACCAGTTTTGATAACTTCTTCCTTTCAAAGAATTTGTCCATTTCATCTAAATGTTAATTTTTTTGGTATAAAGTTATTCACAATGTTCTTAATATTGATAGTTTACATCTTTTGTTTGGTTCATCACTTTTATTATCACTTATTGGTCATTTAAAGAGAAATAAACGGTTGTACTATTTCATTGATTTCTGCAATTTTCTTTCTCCTACTTGAGATTTAATTTGGTTTTCTTCTAGTTTTTTAAGGTATAACTTTAGGTTGTTGATCATAAAGCTTTCTTCTCAGCACTGTTTTAGCTGTATTTCATAAATTGTGAGATTTTCATTAACACTTAGTCCAAAATAGTCCAATATTTCCTTTGTAAATTAATTTTGATCTATAACTTTTCTAGAAATGTGTTAATGTCCAAACAGTTGGAGATTACTCAGCTGTATTTTGATTACTGACTTCTAATTTTGTTGTTGGAGAGCTTGCTCTGTACTTGGAAAATGTTTTATGGCCCAACATTATGGTCTGTCTTGGTGAATGATGCTGATGTATTTGCAAAGAATGTGTATTTTGTCATTTGAGGGACTTTGAATCTATTAGTGACACCTCAGTTGATTGACTCAATATATTCCAACTCTTTATGTATTTATTGTGTTTTAGAGAAATTTCCCACTAAAATTATGGTTTGTGTATTTCTTTGTTTAGTTTTGCTAGATGTGCCTCATGTATTTTGAAACACTATTTCTACGCAAATATGCTTGTCCTAAATTTTAAAGACTATTGAGGTTTGCTTGGCAGACAGCTGAGTTATTGTTTGGTCGGATTTTGAGACTTGTTGCAATATTTGGTAGGTTGGTCCTCAAGTAGCCTTTACTTCATGGTATTGGTTCTCAACCATCCCAATCTCAAGTGCCCCTGGAATTCTTAACACTGACTGAGGAGTACCATATTAGAGCCTCAAACTGAAATTTTTCCATATTTACTTATTATTATAAGTTCCTTTTCAAATTACAATAATAAACTGATTTCAAGTTCAAAAAAAATGTAAAAATTACAATTGTATCCCACATACTCACTTCATTTTCACTCTAGGTGAAAATTTCATTCAGCAAACACTTTCTGGGAACTCTGATGTATATGGAATTGAACTCGCCATGCTTGGGCTGCAGCTTTGAATGTCTCAGCAGTGTTGCATCCGCGACTTGGCCAGTCATAAGAAGCAGGAGGCCCCCACCTCTGCCCCTGGAGAGGGCCCTGCTATTGCCCACCCACCTGCAGTGCTGAGCAGGCCCCATGAGTATACTGCCAACAGTCTGACAAGCAGAGGCGGTCAGAACCTGGAGGCCACATAAAGCACAGCACAAAAAGAGGGGTTACATAAGGCCTTGAGTACCATGCCCACCTCCCACAAAGGGACAACACCCAGGGTCCATTGTCAGAATCTGCAGGGACTTGCGATGCTATGTAGGAAGTATGAGTTCTGTAGCGCCCAGTCTCTCACTTTTTTTTTTCTTGCGAAGGAAAGACAGAGAGAAAGATCTTCTCCCCATTGGTTCACTCCCTAAGTGACCGCAACAGCTGGATCTAAGCCAATCTGAAGCCTGGAGCCAGGAGCTTCTTCTGGGTCTCCCACGTGAGTGCAAGGTCCCAAGGCTTTGGCCCATCCTCAACTGCTTTCCCAAGACACAAGCAGGGAACTGGATGGGGAAGTGAAACAGCCGAGACACTAACTGGCACTCCTGTGGGGTGCTGACATCTGACCGAGCCATAGCATCAGCCTTCGTTGTTTTGGGTTCTCTTGGGAATAGGTGGAGCATAGCGTCCCTTGGCCAAGTGAGCTTCGAGACCCGATGGGAAGAATGAGCAGAAGTCAGGGGCAGCAAAGAAAAAAGAATACCCTGGGCAGAGGTATAGCCTGGGCACAGAGTGCAAGGGAGTGGGGAAGGGGGTTTGGACAGTGGCGGGGGGAAGGGACAGAGGTGGAGTTGGCATTTTCTCACAAGAGCCATGGAGACGTCTTAGTGGACCCATCGGATTCGCTGGCCAGGCCCCTGTGACTCCTGCCCTGCAGCCAGCAGCTGCTCCGTGCCTATCTGCTCTGCCTGACAGTCTGTGTCCAGAGCAGACCCTCGATCAGGAAGTGCACCATGTGCTGACCACAGTTCCCGCCTTTCCCTCCACAGTCATCCACCACACGGGGTTGCCACAGTTCCCTGTGGCTCTCCACACAAGCAGAAGCTCCCCCCTGGTGCTGGCAGAATCAACTTGGCTGTACTGTGAATCCTAGTCTTCTTTTTCGCCCAGTTCTGGTTCCTGCTACAAGCCCCAGGGCCACATTTCAAACTGGTCTGGCTGGCAGGGCCTGTCAGGTAACAAAGTATAAGACAATGTGGTTGAACCTGGAAGATGTCGCAGGGAGCTGGCGCCATGCACAGCACATTAAGCTGCTGTCTGCAGAGTTAGCATCTCATTTAGGCCCTGATTTGAGTCCTGGCTGCTCCATTTCCAACCCAGTTCCCTGTTCACGCGCCTGTTAAGGCCTTGTTTTCTTGCACCCACTGGGAGACCCAGAAGTCCCTATCTCGAGGCTTTGGTCTGACCCAATTGTGGCCATTGTCAGCATTTGGGGAGTGAACGAGTAGATCAAAGGCATCTCTCCTGCTTTGTATCTCTTCTCTTCAAATATATATGAACAAATCATTAAATATATTTTTTAAGGAAAAAAAGGAAGTGATGGAGTGAAACAAGTCAGGATGTGGAAAAGACAAATAGGGGAATCCACCGGCACCGACCTCCCAGAAGTTAGAGCGCTGCTGAGCAGAGGCTGCAGGGAAGGTGGAGGGCTGCAGTTACAGGAGACAGTCCTCCCAGGTGCTGCTGCGCAGGCAGCCGTGACTAGCAATGCTGTGATGTACTCCCCGACCATCACTTCAGACACCAGCACTGTGGCCCGTGGAGAGTGAAGCCGCCAGCAGCAACACTGGCATCCCCTGTGGGCTCTGATTCTAGTCCTGGCTGTTCCCCTTCCGATCCAGCTCCCTGCTAATGTGCCCCGGAAAGCAGGGGACAACAGCCTGAAGTGTCTGGGCCCCTGTCACCCACCTGGAAACAGCCATCTGGCTGTGGCCTGGCCCTGGTTATTGTAGCCACTGGAGAGTGAATCAGAAAAGGGAAGATTTCTTTCTCTCTCTCTTTCTCTTTTCCTTGCCTTTTTCCTTTCCCTTTCTCTCTCTCTCTCTCTCTCTCTCTGCCTTTCAAATAAATACATATTTTTTTTAATACTTAGACAACAGGGTTTGGATGCTCTCATAACAAAGAAACAATGACTGTTGAAGGTGATGCATCGGTTAATTGCCACACAATGTGATGTTTGTGTAAGGGTCAACTCTGACTTAGTTCCTGCATCTACACATTATACAAAATGTGTAATGGCCCTAACCCTAACCTAACCCTACTATGTACGTGTCTCAGAACATTATGCCTCACCCTTGTATGATTACTACTGTGTCAACCAAAAGTAGGACTTTAAAAAAAGGGAACAGTGTGGGTGCTGCGGCACCAGGAGATAAGTCATTGTTCTGTGACACTTGCAGCCTGTATCAGAGACCCAGTGGGTGGAAGAGCCCTCTCTCTCTCACTCTCACTCTCTGTCTCGCTGTTGCTCTCACACTTGTTCTCTCAATGTCTGTGTGGCTCTGCCTTTCAAGTCGATCAAAGCCAATGACTGAGCATGCCCACTGACCTCGATCCCCCATCACTACCCAGCACTGGACCACTTGGTACTCCCCTAACCCTGAGAACCAGTCAGTTCTCACCCCGGAAACAACAACCTGCGTGAATCGCTTTTGCTTTTGCTCATTTTCGTTTGTTTATTTCATTTGAAAGCAGAGGGACAGAGAGAAACACGCAGAGAGTGAGTGTGTATCCATGGGTTCACTTGCCCCAAATGCCAGCAACATGACAGTTCAGGCTGGGCCAGGGAGAAGCAGGAGCCAGGAACCTCCCTCTGGGTCCCCCAGGTGGGTAAGGGCTCAACCACCCGCTGCCTCCTTCCAGGGTGCAAAGCCCCAGCTTGCTGGCATCGGGAGTGCTCCCACCGGCTCCCGCCCTGCGTGTGCCTTTGAGAAGGGGCGGGGGTCCTGGCCGGACATCTCAGGGGCGCAGGGCTCCCACGCTGAGCATCTGTACACACTTCCTCTTTCTCACCCCGTTTTAGTTCTGCCCCTGGGTGGCTCGTGACCACTAGGCAGTGCGGAACAGGAAGGAAATCCACCCTTCTGGAGAAACGAGACAATTTTAGTTGCGATGTGAAGGGGCCACAGCCCAAGTCTTGAGCTTGGAGGCCTGCTGAAACTTCAGGCCGCTATCCTCGGTCCCCAAGCTCCACTCCACTCCTCCATGTCAAGAGCCAGAGACTGGGCTGGAGAGGAACACCGCTTGTTGATGCAATGTCCCTGCACTGGCGTCTTTCTACTCCACTTGTCTGTTCTGATCATCTCATCAATTCTTTCAACTTGACTTTCATTAATTAAGGAAGCACTCTATTTTCATGGTTTATCATCTCTTGCTAAGTAGGCTGAGATAGTAAATAATAATAACTGTGATATTAAAACCCGTATCGGAGTGGGCACCATGTCATAGCAGGCTAATCTTCTGCCTGTGCTGCCAGCATCCCACATGGGCATCAGTTGATTCACCTCCCCGCTGCCCCACTTCCCATTCAGCTCCAAGCTGGTGGCTCAAGTCGTGGGGCAGGAGCCCCAAACCCTTTAGTCATCTGCTGCTTTTGCAAGTGCATCAACAAGGAGCTGGAAGGGAAGCTCCAAGTGGTTGGGACCCAACCCCTGCTACTCCAGTGTGAGATGTGGATGTCCCAGGCATCAGTGGTTCCACCTGCTGTGCATCTCTGAGCCCTCACAGAGCACTAAGGCATGGTCCCATGGCCCAGACCTTTTTTCCCTAAAGCACTCAGGATTCAAGAGCTATGAGAGGCAAAACAGGATCAGAATCCTGACCCTGGAGGCCAAGCTTGGGGCGAGTAAAGAAGCTACTTCATGTTCTGAAAGGCTTCGTTCTTCAGCTGCAAAGAAGACTTCATTTCGGTGGCACATGTGACATAAGGAACCCTGGACAGATTAATTCTTTTTTTTTTTATTTATTCATTAATTACATTGTATTACGTGACACAGTTTCATAGGTACTGGAATTCTCCCCACCCCTCCCCAAACCCTCCCCGCCTGGTGGATTCCTCCACCTTGTTGCATAACCACAGTTCAAGTTCAGTTGAGATTCCCTCATTGCAAGCATATACCAAACATAGAGTCCAGCATCTTATTGTCCAGTCAAGTTCAATGGCTTCTTAGGTAGACCCTCTCTGGTTTGAAGACATAGCCAGCAGGGTATCATCCCAGTCAATTAAAAGCTCCAACATATCATCAGCAAAAATTAACATCATTATGGAATTAATTGACATAGTAATGAGTAACCAATATGTTAAAAATAAGTGCGAGTTAATTCTTAACATTTGTCTTCTGTGGGACAAGGTGATTACTAGTCACAGCCATGAAATGAAAGGAATCACGCCCCCAAAGGAAGTACAGGCATGGAAACACTCCTTGATTGAAACGCCAAATGCGCAGTCCACTTCAGCAAAAGGGAAGATAAGTATGAAGGCACCACAAAGAGAAAGCAAATGGTTCTTTTATTACATCCACAGGTTTTTGAAAGAGGAAAAAGCCATCTGCATGTATTCAAGGTTGGTGTTGTGGCACAGTGAGTTAAGTCACCGCCTGAAGTGTCAGTATTTCACATCGATGCCAGCTCATGTCCCAGCTGCTTCATTTGCGATCTAACTCCCTGCTAGTACATGTGGGAGAGCTGGATGGAGTCTTAGGCTCCTGGCTTCAGCCTAGCCCAGCATGGCTGATGCATCCATTTGGGAAGTGAACTAGCAGCAGAATTTCTCTCTCAACCTCCTCTCCTCTCCTCTCCTCTCCTCTTTTCTCCCTCTCCAACTTACTCTCTGTAATTCTATCCTTCAAAATAAATATTTGTAAGCAACCACCTGTATTTATGTATTGCTTGCAGTCAAGATGCAAGCTGTCTCCCAGCTGTCACTCCTGGACTTCCATCCATGACTCTGTGACAATCACTCTTTGTCTACTGTGCTTAGATTTTTTTTTTTGTCTACTGTGCTGGAACTGATTTCCTTCATTGCAGCTTGACTCAGACACAATTGACATAAATGTAGGTATTTCTGGACTGTTGCTGATGATATGTTGGAGCTTCTAATTGATCGAGGTGACGCTGCTCTGCTGGCTCTGCCTTCAAACCTGAGAGGGCCTCCCTAAGAGGCCGTTGAACTTGAATTGGACAAGTGGGATGCTGGACTTTGTATGGTGTGAGCTTTTAATTAGGGAATCTCAACGGAACTTGAGCTGTGGTTATGCATCAAGGTGAAGGAACTCACCATGGGGGAGGGGTTTGGGATGAAGGGGGGGGAATCCCAGTACCTATGAAATTGTGTCATGTAATACAATGTAATTAATGAATAAATGAATATTAAAAAAATAAATGTAGGTATTTGCTTACTTATTTTTTTTTTTTAAATCAGAGTGACAGAGAGAAACAGAGGTAGAAACAAGGAGATGTTCTGTCCACTGGCTCACTGCACCACACTGGGGCAGACTGAGACCAGAAGCCAAGAACTTCATCTGAGCCCCCCATGTGAATGGCAGGGGCCCAAACTACAGGCTGCTCTTCCCAGGCCATTAGCAGGGAGTTGGAGCAGAAATGGAGCAGCCAGAGCGTGAACTGTTGTCCAGAGGGGATGCCAGCATCTTAGGTAGTAGCTTTACCTCCTATGACTTAACATAGGGTCATATTAATTGAAATAGCAAAGTTCCTTTCACCTAAGACAAAAGATGCTAAGATCCTTAGCAAAGGGATAGAGCTTAGCAGCCAGTCTTGTAAATCCTATTTCACAAGGAGGCCCTGTGCATTTTTGGCCCTTGTTTTGTTCCTTTGACGTTGATACAGCAGCTTTCACAGACCTATACATTCAGACCTCCAAAGGCGCTCTCCAACCATCCAGCCTAGAATCACTGTGTGTTTCAGGAAAACACCTGTTTGCACTTCCACAGGGGCCAGGTGGGAGTAGGCAGGGCCATCAGTGGGCCCGTCGCTTCAGAGTGACGCTGGCTCTCAGGTAAATGAGGAGGGCATTTTGTCAGTGTCTGACCAACATCCCACCTTGCCTCTCTGCCTCTTCCTTCAGCACTTGGCATTTCTTGCTGGGTAGGTAGCCGCTGCTTCTGCTGTGGAGTCCCAGGCTTCCTCTGTGACTTTTATGACCCAATGCTTGAGGACTAAGCTGAAAGTCCCTCACCTCCCCGAAGTTAATTCCAGCCATTTGTGACTATTTTGTGTGTCATTGACCTCATCCAAAACTCTATCCAAGAAAAAAAAAAAAACTAACTTAAAAAATAAAAATAGGGTTGGCTGCTTGGCACAGAGGTTCGACACACTGCTGGGACACTCCCACACATGCCAGCACACCTGGGTTCAAGCCAGGATTCCATGCCTGCTTCCAGATTCCTGCTGAGGTACACTTAGGGACGCAGCAAGTGCTAGCTCAGGGTATGGACAGCTGCCATCCTCGTAGGAGATGTGACTCTAGGCTTTAGCCTGGCTCAGCCTTAGCCTCTGGGGAGTGCATCAGTAAATAAGAGATCTCAATCTTGCTCTCTCAAATAAAATAAAATGACAACAAGAAGAAACAAAAAAAAAAGAAAAATAGAGGTGGACACTTGGCCTGGTGGTTGACAATGCTTGCAATGCCCACATCCCTTAGGATAGCGCCTGGTCTAGGTTTGACCCCCTGGCTCAGCTTCCAATTCTAGCTTCCTGCTAAGGCGCACCCTGGGAGGTAGCAGGTGATGGCTGAGTACGTGGGCCTCTGCTCACAGCTTTGGTCCAACCCTGTCTGAGCTGTTCTGTCTGTCTGTCTCTGCCTTTAGAAAAAGACACCAAAACACAGAGGGTGAACTCCGAAGTGCCCCAGCCTCCAAGTCTAGGGCTTAGCTTTCACAATGAGTCTCTGCGGTGAGCGGAGCCTCCCACGAGCTCTCGCTCTTGCATGGGAAAGCCTGTCTGCTTGATACCCACATTCTTCAGCATTGTTTCATTGAGGAGGCAACTCTGCAAAGAGTGAAATCAAGCGTCCCACAGCTGGAGCAATAACACAAGAGAAGAAATACAGCCAGTGTAGTCAAACCCGAAGGGATTCTGAGAAAGCTGCGCAGAGGTGCAAATAAGGATGTGCCTAGCAAACCCTCCTCAACCCCTCCTTTCTTTTGCTTTCAGACTACTGTGCACAATTTGGTCACAGCTGCACAGGTGTTTTGGGAACAAATGAGCTGCCATTGGATCTCCAACATGCTGTCATTTCTTGATTCAGCCTTGAGTCAGGGACAATGCATTGCTATGTGATGGATGTCACTGCCATGGCACCAGCGTTAATTCTGTCCATCCAGACCACATCCAGCTATTGCGATAGGGCTCACTCAAGTCAGCAGCGATCTTCCAGGAGAAAGGAACTGTGGCCCCAATGATGACTTTACCTTCATCTGACCCTCTTAAATGTTCAACACAGTTCCTATTCCATGTGTGTAGTGAAGAACCTGGATGTTTTCTGCCTATTGTGATTCTGCCTTAATGGCTTGGCTGGGGGCTGTGTGAACTCCAGGCCTGACAGTCTACCTGACACCTGGCAGGACACCTGACAGGTCACATAGGCAGACCACTCCTCAGGAAGGTGTTTGATAAGATCCACCGCCCTATAGCTCATCGATTTGTAGTTTTTGAACATTGCTTGTTTCAAACCCACCAATAGAAGCTTGATAAATCATGACTGTATAATTAATAGACTGAAAAGTATAAGAACTGGGGGGCTTGGGCTCTCTGGCTCTCGCTCTCTGGCTCGGCGCTAGCTTTTTGCCTTCCCTGCAGATCCAGCAGTGGCTGCCCCTCCCCCACCCAGCCATGCTGGGCTGGGGAAGGTGGCTGGCAGACCAAAATTAACTTGAATAAACCACCTTTATGCTTTAGCACCAACTTCAGACTTGATGATTATCTGGGGCTTTCAAAATCCGGCACAACAGTAGTAACTGTGTGAAATAGGGGAGGTCGTCAAAAAGTTCATGAAATTACACACTATTAAAAAAATGCCAGTATTGTGGTGTAGCAGCTAAAGCCACATACAAATTTCATACAAATGTCACTTCAAGTCCGGACCGCTTTCCTTCCAACACAACTCCTTACTAATGAACCCAAGAAAGCAGAAAAAGGTGCAGGTGCCTGGGCCCTGCCCCTACGTGGGAGGTTCAGGAGGAAGCCAAATATCTACCCATATTTTTTCCTTTTATGTTTCCACTTGATGGCTTTTATTTTATTCTTTATTACTTTTTTACATTTTATTATTATTATTATCATTTTATGATACAGTTCCATAGGCTCCTGGCATTTCCCTTATCCCAGCCACAATTACCCCTCACCTAGTTCCTCTATATCATTACTAAAGTATAGTTCTTCATACACAGTCATATGTCCATCATTGCAGGCATGGACAATGGCAGAGAGTCCAGCATCCTATTGTCAAGATACAGTGAATGGTTTCATTATAAGTCCATCTTTGTCTGGAAGTAGAAATGCATACTAGTAACATTGTATCTTCACATCTGGATGTTAGTCTCCATTTCACAGCTACCTGGCTGGCATTTGGTAGACACCTGGGAAACCACAAAGCTCTCAGAGGCATCTGCCCAATTTTTCCTCCTCTTCTTCCTGCTCAGCAGAATAGCAAATCCCAACCTTATGGTGCGGTGTGGGGCTCCTTTCCATTGTCACTCAGCTGCTGGTCAATGTATGAGTCACATTGGACACACACAAAAGTGTCATCTTCATTCAATTTTCAGTTCTTGAAGATTGGTTTATTTGTTTGTAGGAGTAATCAAGGGGAAGAGACTAAGACACAGAGAGATCTTCTACCTGCTGGCCACTCCCCAGCCGGCCAGAGTTTAACCAGATGGAAAACAGGAGCCAGGAGTTCCATCCGGGTCTCCCATTTGACTGGCAGGGATCCCAGCACCTGCGTCATCCTCTGCTGCTTTCCCAGGAGCACCACACCAGGAAGTGAAACAATTGGAAAGTCAACCAGTACCCATAGGGTACGCAGGCAATGCAGGCAGCAGCTTTACTTGCTATGCCACAAATCATCCACCATTTAATATTTGTTAAAACATTGACCCAATTTTCAGTTTTAAATGCAACAATTGGTAATAAAAAAATTTTTAAATACATTTAATCTTAATTAAATGATTGTTAAAACATTAAAATGTTCTAACTTGGGGGCCCAGAGCAGTGGCCTAGCAGCTAAAGTCCTTGCCTTGAATGTGCCAGAATCCCATATGGGCACCAGTTCTAATCCCAGCAGACCTGTTTCTCACCCAGCTCCCTGCTTGTGGCCTGGGAAAGCAGTAGAGGACAGCACAAAGCCTTGGGATCCTGCACCCACCTGGGGAACCCAAAAGAACTCCTGGCTCCTGGCTTGGCTCAGCTCAGCACTGGCCGTTGCAATTACTTGAGGAGTGAATCATCGGACGGAAAACCTTCCTCTCTGTCTCTCCTCCTCTCTACATATCTGACTTTGCAATAAGAATAAATACATCTATTTTAAAAAATATTCTAACTTGGGCCCGGCGGCATGGCCTAGCGGCTGAGGTCCTCGCCTTGGGCGCCCAGGATCCCATGTGGGCGCCAGTTCTGATCCATCCAGCTCCACTTCCGATCCAGCTCCCTGGAGGACGGCCCAATGCTTTGGGACCCTGCACCCGCATGGGAGACCCGGAAGAGATTCCTGGTTCCGGGCTTCGGACCAGCGCGCACCGGCCGTTGCGGCTCACTTGGGGCGTGAAACATCGGATGGAAGATCTTCCTCTCTGTCTCTCCTCCTCTCTGTATATCTGACTTTGTAATAAAATAAATAAATCTTTAAAAAAATATATTCTAACTTGAAGCCTGGCATTATTGAAAGTGAGTGGTAAGTTGTGGGCAGTTAGCCCCCTGGGTTAAGATGCTGCCTGAAGTTTTGTGAGGGCTGAGTGTGTGCTGGGCAAAATCAGGCTGGACTGAAACACCTGTTGGTCCCAGTGGAAGACAGGGCTGGAAACAGAACCAACCCAGCAATTGCAACCACCAGCTGATCCGGGAGATGGACTGTGCTGGGCCCTGTGCTTGCTAGTACATACAAGAATCTGGTCTGAAAACACCTCAGACAAAGTTTCTTTGGGGATCTCCCCAATCGAACTGCCAGACTCAGAACGCTAACCATGAAAAGACAGGGGACAGAACAAATCAGTCAACTACCTCAGCCATATGTTGGCAGTGAAAAACTGGGCAAACGGAGACTTTAAGATGGACTATGTCAATCAGTGGATTCTTCAGCAACCTCATCGTGCTTGGAATGGCGAGGTTGGCAGCAAGTCATAACTGTTGAACTATTAAAACCACTTGAGCAAGACCCTCGGAGCTTGCCCCACATCAGGGACCTGAGATGGGTGGGAGACTGGGTGGGTTTTCTCCCTTTATCTCCCCCTTTACACCAAATACATGACAAAAACAATGTGGAAATAATAGTCTTACCTACCTAAAAAAAAAAAAAAAGATGCTACCCGAAGGGCCCAGGGTGGAATTGTGGAATTGACCATTCCCTCTGCCCAGTGTTGCCTCCACAGATGCCAATGCCCCATCTGCCAGCACAAACAGCCCCTAAGCCCCACCATGGCCTTTAGTTCCTGCTCCGAGGGCACCCACAGCAGCTCTGACACCCAGATTTGCAGGAAGCTCCAAGATTTGGTGAAGGGGTCACCTATGGCGGGAGGAAAGTGATTTTCCCAGCCACCACCCACAGGGTTTTGGGGGGAACCATCCACATCAGTAAGAGGGTTATAGCCCTCCTGGGTAAACCAAGTAAGGGCAGGCGAGGAAGTAGGAGGAAGGGACCCAATTCTCTTTCCCTTTTACCCTTCCTTGAGCGGTTCTGGGAACTCTGTGGTCTAGATGGTCTCCAAAATCTCCTGTGTCACCTTCTGTGTCTTTCCTGGTCAACTTGATAAATGCATCTTTCGTTGACTCACCCTCTCTCCTGCTTCACTCCTGGAACTCCACCTGCCAGGAGAAAAGCAGAGCTCAATGCCTGCCTTCCTGCTCCTGTACCTCTCCAAGCTTCCAAGCCCCCATCTCAGAGCCCCAACGGAGGCGGTCCCTTCCCAGGGCAGCCCTCGAAAATGTAACTTTACAGTCCCTCCATGCAGACCCAGCAGCCCCAGCCTCCCAAGTTCTGTCTCAGGTGACACCTAATGTACGGGTGCAATGTTTGGGGATCCTGGTCTTGCTTTTCCCCTGACCCCCACATCCTACTGTTTTCTCTTCAAGAGTGAAGACCACATTCTCAGCAGTTAGGTTTGTGTTCCAGTGACAAGCACAGGTAATTTCCTTTAGAAATAGGAATCAATGAGTCCCAGGGTTCGGTTTCTCACCCAAGCAGGTGGTACAGGAAATATCCTTCTACCCCCACTGCCCTCACTATATCCCACCTGTGACAAGCAGGGTGAGCCGGAGGATTCAACTGGGAAGGGCACAAGTATCAGTTGGACCTGGACGGCAGGGGCTGAGGATTGCACCTCAGGTCTGCCATGTGCTGTAGCTTGCACCCTGCCCCTCACACATGCCCAAGGTTGCCAACACATGCATCTGGCCTGGAGTCGAATGGCTTCCCAGGATGGAGGCCACCCCGGAGTCACTCTGCAGAATTCACCATTGCCCAGACTTCCACTACTCCTCAGCACAAAAGATGATGGCAGTCCTCCATGCCATTTGCATGAAAAAGAAATGGAGGCAGTTCAGTGGAATCTGACTTTAGAAGCTCTGCCAGAGGAGGCTTAGCTCACAACTTCTTTTGTTTGCTTTCAGAGACACACAGAGAGTTTCCTTAAAAGTCCACTGCACGAGGCGGGGGGGGGGGGGGGATCCCAGAGTGGAACAGGAGGACAAGAGGAGGCTTGTATCCCAACCCTGGAGACTCCCGGATCCTCACCAAGGACTATCAGTATGGGCACCAAGGACTACATCCCAACTGCCAAGGAGACCATGGGGAATTGTAGCGCCCTTGTAGGCTGAGAACTCTGAGGTCATCCATTCCCTATCGGATCTCCCACACTGGATGGAAGAAGCCCAGATCCTTCCTCGCAGGATCCAAGGGGATCAGAACAACAGCCAGGAGCCCTGAGCGGTCCTCAGAAACAAAAGAACAGTAAACTTCCTTCGGGACTAGGGAGAGGAGCTTTCTCTGGTCCTTACTTAATTCCAACTTTGGATCCACACCCTCTCTTGCAATGACCATCAAGGTCGTTCAGGAGTCCCCCTAAAAAAAATAGATCAGACAGACAGAGACCAATAAGGAAAGCTTAGAACAGACAGGAAACAGCTTGGACTCACAGATAGGTAGGACACTAAGATTAGTTACTCCACACAAAGGTTATTGAAGATTTCTCTGCACACTCCTCCTAAAACTGTCCTGCGCCTCAAGTGTTAACATATGCCTTGTTAGAGGTATAAGCCTGTTTGGACTATCCTAAAATTCGCCAAGTTCGGTAAAAATCACACTTCAATACTATAAGCTGCTAAATACAAAAATGGAAATAGACATGAGACAGCTGAAGAGTACCCTATAGCCATTTTAAGGTGTATAGCAGTAAGTTGTGTATAAGCTAGAATTAAAATATCAATGAATTAGTTACAGGATGTGGTTGAGAACTTGCATTTTCTAACATATCGGTCACTCAATACCATGGCAATTAACTCCATGATGTTGTAAACTCTTGTTGATGTTATGTTGTGGCTTTTCATTGGAGGGGATGATATTCTGCCAGCTCTACTTTCAGACCAGGGATGGTCTCCTAATGAAACTGTTGAATTTATCTGGACAATAGGATGCTGGATTCTATACATGGCACATGCTTGCAATGAAGGAATCATGACTGGATATGAACTGTACTACTGCAACAATGTTTAGGAATCCAACATCGGAGGAGGGTTTGGGGAGGGGTTGGGGGAATCCCAGAGCCTATGAAACTATGTCACAAAACGAAATAAATGGGGCCCAGTGGCGTGGCCTAGCAGCTAAAGTCCTCGCCTTGAACGTACCGGGATCCCATATGGGCACCAGTTCTAATCCTGGCAGCTCCACTTCCCATCCAGCTCCCTGCTTGTGGCCTGGGAAAGCAGTCAAGCACAGCCCAAAGCTTTGGAACCCTGCACTTGCATGGGAGACCAGGAAAAGGCTCCTGGTTCCCGGCTTCGGATCGGCGCAGAACCGGCTGTTGCGGCTCACTTGGGGAGTGAATCATCGAATGGAAGATCTTCCTCTCAGTCTCTCCTCCTCTATGTATATCTGACTTTGTAATAAAAATAAACAATGAATCTTTTAAAAAGAGAGAGAAATTAATTTAAAAATAAAAAAGAAAAGGTTCACTACAGCCAGGGCTGGGGAGGTCTGAAGTCAAGCATCCACAACTCCATTCAGATGCCCCTCTCCCCAGGGATGGCTGGGGCCCAAGTGTGTGTGCAGTGGCAGGAGTCAGGAGCTGGAACTGAAGAGCAAACCCACGCAGGGGCTGTGTGCATGTGAACTGCTAGGCTAATCCTGCACCTGTCACGGCCAGCTTCCGCAGAAGCTCATGACTGGAATTTCTTGCACCAAACAGCATGTGTTCTTCTCCTCTGCTATCTCCTTGACTTTGCCTCCATGCATAGAAACTTCTCTCCTTTCTTTCCTTTTACTCCAGGGCCGGTTGTCCCCCATCCCATATCATCTCTCATGATGTCAGCATGAGATAGGATACAGTCTCCTGCTGTCACGAGAAACTCCGTGAGTCCAGCCAGAAGCTGCTACCTTGCTTTTGCCTACAACTTCCTGGGCATAGTCAACAGTAACAAACAGCAGTAGCGCCTGGAAGCAAAAACCATGGGCCAGCAGGGTCAGGCTGTGGAGGGGCGGAGTGGGAGGAAGCTAAAAGTCAAAGTCTGGGACCAGCATTGTGGTTCAGTGGATTAAGCCACTGCATGGAATGCCAGCGTCCGTAGGAGCACTGAATTGAGTCCCAGCTGCTCCACTTCCAATCCAGCTCCCCGGCAACGTACCTGGGAAAGCAGCAAAAGATGGCTCAAGTGCTTGGACCCCTGCCACTTGGATAAAAGACACCTGATCCAGTCCTGGCTGTTACGGCCATTTGAAAAGGGAAATAGAGATGAAAAATATCTCTCTCAATCTCTCTTTCAAATAAATGAATCTTATTTTACCAAAAGTCTAGTACTTTGGGTCTCATCCGCCTAACCCCATGATCCACAGGCCCATAGGGGGCAGCCAAGTTCCTTGCTGTGGCCTCTCTCCAGCACCACCAGCCTGGGGGTTGGCTACCATGACTGCATTTGTGAAGGACCAGACTGAACCCAAGCTCCCTGCACCCCTGGCTCCAAGTTCCCTCACCCTCATTTGTTTGCACACCTGCTTGAAATATCCTTGGCTTGCCTTGGCAGAATGCCCATCGGACTTAAAAAGAGCCAGGTCTAGGGGCGGCATCTGGTCTAGGGGTGAAGATCCTGGCTGGGATGTCCCCAGACAGTGTCAGAGTGCCTGGCTTCCAACCTCAGCTCGGAGCCCAGAATTTGCTTAGGATTCATTTCCTGCTTTTGTATTGCCTAAGGGACAGTAGTGACGTTCACGCACTGGGGTCCCTGCCATCTGCGTGGGAGGCCTGGTTAAGCGTCTGGGCCCATCTGTTGTAGGTGTTTAGGGAAGAAATCGTTGGCTGAGGCTGGTGTGGTGACATAGCAGCTTAAACTACCGCCTGCAACACTGTCCTCCCCAGTGGGCACTGGTTTGCATCCCCGCTGTTCTAGTTCTGACCCAGCTCCTGGGAAAGCAGTGGAAGTGACTCAAGCACCTGAGCCCCTGCATCCACACGGAAGACCTAGATGGTTTCATCCAGCCCCTGTTCCAGCTCCTACTGTTGAAACCATTTAGAAAGTGAACAAAGTGGGATGAAAGGTCTCTCCTCTCTCTGCCTCCTCAAACTCCCCTCCCCCCCCCTGGAACTCTGATTTTCAGATAAATGAGAGCAGTGGATGGGAGCACTCACTCACTTTCCCTTTCAGCTTCTCAAGCAGATTAAATGAGCAAGAGTTCATTATGTGCTCTGAGCAAGAGCAACACTCTCACCACCACAGAGTCCCCCGATCTCACACTCTTTAGTGTTATTCCTCAGAATACACAGTAACCTGGGTCCATTCGGGGCACATACACTTCCCACCCCCTGGAAGAGCGGAAAGGCAGGAATGCTGAGCCCCCACCCATCTGGGCAAGTCCCGCCAGCTGGCCTCCCTCTGGTAGTTCCCGGAACCAGCAGCAGACTCAGCTGTCGCAGCCCGGGCAGCAGGTGGCAGGACTTCCAGTCTACAGTAGGAGGTGAAGCAGGCGTCTGTTCAGAAGTCCACCTTTGTCCTTCGGGAGAAATCATGCCGTGACGGCGGCACGAGGAGACACGTTCACTTCCGGACAAACATGCTTGAAACTCCTGTGAGCTTTGGGGAAAACCTCATCGGCATGGGCTGCAACATTTTTGGTGCTAAAAGAATGTTCTTTAATTCTAGTTTTCCACGAACCAGGATTTCCCTTGCGTCTGTTAGGACTGTGCTTGCTGCTCATGTCGATTCTGGAGGGAGGCACCACAGAGTTCCCACACCTAGCAGAAATGTGGAGAACCCAGGCAGAAATGTGTACTCTGAGTTCCAGCTACCTCCAGGGCAGCTACCACTACCGGACCCAGGGCAGCAGAGTAGCAATGTGACCCTACCTTCTTTGCATTCCACTAGCATGCCTCCCCTGTCTGAAAGCTGAGCCCAGAGCTTGGTGAGCAAGTGTACAGATTGTAAATAATAAGAAGAATTTTTAAAAGCTTGGTGGATGGCTTCTCAAAATCTTCCTTCTCCTTTTGGTTGAAAACGAACCTCAGAAACCTGAAGTTGGAGCTCCAGATGGGCTTATTATGATTAGCCTTGTCTTACACATTTGAGGTTAAATTGCCACTTGAAAAGTTAGCTTACAGGCAAAAGAAAAAAGAACTGGAAGTAACTGCTGGTCCAGGAAAAGGAACAACAAGGCCCAGACAGGACATGGGTCCTCCCAGCTGGGAGTGGTCCCTGCTTGGACTGGGGTTCAGCTGAAGTCAGCCCCCAAGGAAGTTTCAGCTCCACTCCCAGCAGGCGGGCATCGCTGCTGGGCGCTCTCCCCTGGCCACTGTCAGCCTCTCTTTGTGTCCCCATTGCATGACCTAGCAACACGGTGGACCTGGATGTGGTGCCAAGTGTCCCCTGGTCCATTGACCTCTGACAGCAAGGCTGGGCAATGTCGCAGGAGGCCTGGTCAATTCCTGGAAGGCTGTCTACAAGGGTGGTTGTTTCTGCTTTTGTTTGTTTGTTTGTTTGTTTAATCCAAAGCAAGAGCTGGTCTGCCTTGCTTCCTGGAAGCGCCTTGTCTCGGTCCCTGACTCCCCTTGGGCCGCCACTCCTGATCTCCCAGGTGAACAGTGAGTGATGCTGTACCCCAGCCAACTGGCAGCTCTCATTCATGACCCTTTTCTCAGCCCTGACCACACCTCTTCACAAGAGTGCCAATCTGTTCATGTGTTTCTTTCCAAGGCAGAGACCATGAGCACAGAGAAATCTCTCATTGCTAGACCAGGCTGACATCAGCAGCCCAGAACTCCAAGTCTTTCACATGGTGGACAGGGACCCAACTACTTCAGCCCTCTCCTGTCGCCCCCCAGCATGTGCAGCAACAGGAAGATGGGGCAGAAATGGAGCCTGGACAGACAGCAAGCAGTCTGCCAAAGAATGCAGCGTCAAAGCAGCGAATCCACTGGTATGCCAGGGCTATGGCTGGTGGAGGCTCTCGTGCCAGAGAGGAGTCCTGTGACTGCTCCCTTTCCCAACAGGATTGCTTCGCAGGATGAGCAGTGCTGTGAGGCAGGATTCCAATCCCAGCTAGATCTCTGTCCTCACATGGCAATCTGAACTGTGGTCACCTGCCCTTTAGTTTCCATCTCTAGAGAGACAAACTGCCTGTGTGTGCTGGGAGGAGGACAAGGATCGGCAGCGCTTAGTATGCACACGCCTAAGTGTGGCGTGCTAGCTGCTCAATGAGCCTCAGCGCAAACTACCACTGAACAGTTTTCTCTAGGACCTTGTGAACATCAGCAATTGACTTTAGACAAACAATGAAAGGCAAAGGGTATCTATGTGGACACCCCAAAGTGCGTAAACATGCAACAGATGAGGAGCAGAACCACACTTAGCCTGAACTGGAGGCTCTCCATTATTCTCTTATCATAGAATAGCATAAAGTGCAAAACTGGACACTACAATGTCAGCCCATCACACTGTGGGGCTGGAATATTTCATATTATTAAAAAAGAGAGACGGACAATCAAAATGGCAGAACAGGGTAAGGACACGTTTAAACGGACAGAGAAACATTTAATCAGAATGAAGCAGATAGAACACATTCCAGGCAACAGGAAAGGACAGAGCAACAGCTGTGGGGTATCTGGAGACTGACAGACACAGGAAAGCAGCGGACACAATGGTGTGGTGTTGCAGTGACTGATACTCCAGCAGCATTCAGCTAACAGGCATCTGAACTCCACCAGCAGCCGGAACTCCACCAGCAACCAGGTGGGAAGGGACTTTCACTGGGAGCTTGGAAGGTGAACCCAAAGAACTGTCCGTCCTGCTGGTCCATTTGATTTGACCAGGAGCAGAGACAGAGTAGCAGATCCCAGACACGCAGTGCGGGAACAGTGCGGATTTCATAGCCCAGTCAGCTCCTAGAGCTGAATTGGGTGCCATTTTGCATAAGGAGGCAAAGGCAAGGGAAAGGACTGAGCATACGCTGAGCTGGGAGTGAACTCATTTCAGACTCAGTGAATTGCAGCAACGTGGCATTCTACAGGTTCCACCCAAGACAGGTCTGGGTAGCCCTCAGACCTGATGGCCAGCAGATCAAGAACTCTAGTAGTGGTACATCAGGAGCCATTTTGTACACTGTGGCAAAAGTTTTAGGACTGAAGGGGACAACAGTGAACTGCGCATGTGCTGAGTTCGCAAGAACTCACTGAGTTCAGTGGATTGCACTGGTCCGGCAGGAAAATAATACTGACTGTGGCATCGTACCGGTCAGCATAGGTTCGTATGGAACCCAGACCTAACATCCAACAGGTTCCTGCAAGATCAGTGCCACCAACAACTTAACTACACAGGACACTTGGTGTCTCTCTAATCCTGGGACCTGCTCCAACCGGAAGTGGGAGAAAGGTTGCAGAGACAACAGTGTAGCCTTAGCACGGTATCATAGGAGGTGGAGATTGGTGAGCCAGGAGCTGGGGCTGTAGAGACCATGGTGGAAATCTAACACAAGAACCCAGACCTGGAACTCTCTGGAGGTTGTGGCACAAGTGATTGCAAGCAAAGTGCTTTGTACCAACTGCAATAAGTAAAATCGAACTGTAGACCTGTGAGTGACACAGCTTAGAAACCTACCCCAAGGAGAAGACTCTGCTAACCAGAAGTACAATGATCAAGAGCAAAAGAAGAGACAAAGGCACAATGAATATTACTGAAGACTCCCCTGCAAAGGAGCAAAACCCTATGCCAACCTCAGAGTTAACTGAGGAAGATATCGAGAAAATGGGGACACAGAATCCATAAGACTCACTTTAAAGCTTCTGATCAACAATGAGAAGCACATGCAAGAGTTCAAAGAATTTAAGGGAGCAATAAAGCAACTCAAGGCTGGTATATCAGAAATTAAGAACACAGTAGAGAAAATTAAAAGTACAATGGGAGGCTCTCAGGTGAGCAGCCATGAGGGAACATGAGGGAAACTTTGGAGCTGGACTAAGGTCCGAGCTCCGCCCTGCCACCGTAAGTTGGGGGCAGGGCAAATCGGGTGAATTCCATCCTTAGGGCGGGGGGTGGCCTGAAACTTGTGCAGGGTGGCGGCTGCAGGAGGCACCCCTAGGAGGTGGAATTCGTCCGGGGACTCAGACCAAAACCACAGCCGTGAGGCGGTGGGCAACTCCTTGGCTTTGGGCAGCCAGTGCACCAAGAGGTGCCAGGCTCTGCCTGCTGGCTGCCTGGCGGCAAGCTCTGAGGTTTTTATGATATGAAATAGCTGCTTGGGGACAGCTTTAGTGTAGGTTACTTCAAGAGATGGAGACATGGTGAACCGGACCTGGGGGTTAGACTGGCTGGGCAGAGTAACACCAATGGCTCGTCACTATAAGAAAAGGCGACGCAATAGGTGCACCGGGCAGTACTGAACAAACCTTAGCCAACAAGTAATATTGGAAACCAGGGTGGAGCACAGGACATGCCCAGCCGGGTTTTTTTTTTTTTTTTTTTTTTTTGCACCAACTGGTCTGCATGAGCCACAGATGCTGAGCCACGGTATCCAAGGCAGGGGTCGTGACAGGTGGGGGGCTGTGCCTAGCTGAGTCAGAGCAACCACTGGCACACGTGCAATGTATGGTTCGGAACAGACCAGTTAGGGGAACCAAGGGGCCATCCTAGCTGTGTGGAGGTTGCCACCAAGGGGCGCACGAACTGGAATGGGGCTGCACACTGGTCAGGATACAGTAGTTGTCTCCCTTGGCACAAGTGTGGACTGGGACAAGACACACCAGGCTGGGCCAGACCCCAACACCTTCTGGTGTTCTGGAGGACCAGGGTAGATGTGGGACGGACTGGGCTGGGTCTCAACCCCAACTGAGCCATATATGAGCTATATGTGGGTATGGACAAGCCGTGGTTGGGCTGAAACACCCTACAGCAAGAACCAGATGGGTTGAAGACCAGCTCGGAAAGGCCACTGTTCCTGCGGGGACAGGAGGCATGCTGAGTTGTGTTGGCTCGTGGACCCACTGGTGTGCGCAAAATCTGGTACTTGGAGGGATCCTGATGGACGAGCCCACGTAACTCCTCTGGCAGGACACAGACCCTGTTGGTGAGCGCAGGAAGCATGGAGGCAAACAGCCGGGAGACCATGGAAAATGTCCCACAGGTTTGCATTTGGCATGGGCCGGGGGCAGACCAGGCTAAATCGGTTCACGTCATCCACTGGCGAATCCGAGCACCGGAACGGAGTGTGGGTCGAGCCAGGTTCGGTCGCGACAATAAGCAGTTCAAAACACGGAATGCCAAGGCGAGGTTCTTGAGCCAGATGTGACCACAGCACCCAGCCAGCACATGTGACAACGAGGAAGAGAGGGGGTAGAACCGGCAGGGGAATAAGGGGTGGTTCCCTTGCTGAACGGCAACTCCCACTGGAGAGTGGGAACCGGGATGGTGGTAGACCAGACTGGGCAGGGCTACTGCACCGGTGCGCCCATGCAGACCAGATCAGGGAAAAACCAGACTAGGCTGATTATTCCTACTGGTGCATTCCACAAATAGAGTGGGTGAGGATTGTTGGGGCTTGGCCGCAGCAGAGGCTGGCACTGGGGACTAGCTCAGTCAAGTTAAACCACAGAACCCCCTGCAGAGTGCATAATCTGGGAGTGGGAATGGCCTGAGAGGGACATAGTGGGCTCCTCCCTCTTGGGTTGCCACTCACCATTGGGGGGGCACGAAAACTAGGACAGGGGCTGGGGTGGCTAGACAGACACCCAACAACTTCTGTGAAGGCAGGATAGTTGAACTGGTTAGATGGAACAAGGTTAAAAACCCGTTGACATGTATGAGAGCAGAAGGGAAGGTGGGTCAGACTGGATTAGTATGCCACACAAACAGGCAAACCAGGGTAGGGGGCAGGCCTGGTTGGGGTTATTGTGGGTCGCTCCGGCTAAGCTGCAACTCCCATTGGTTTGTGTGAGGGCCGAGTATGCGCTGGGCAGAACCAGGCTGGACCGCAAACACCCATCGGTTGCAGAGGAGGACAGGGATGGAAACAGCACCAACCCAGCGACTGCAACCACCAGCTGATTGGGGTGATGGACTATGGAGGGCCCTACACTTGCCAGCACATACAAGAACCTGGTCTGGTAATACCTCAGACAAAGTTCCGTCGGGGATCCCCCCAGTCGAACTTTCGGACTCCGAACGCTATCCATCAAATGGCAAGATGGAACAAGTCAGCCAGCCACCTCAGCTATATGTTGGGAATAGAAAAACTGGGCAAACGGAGACGCTATGATGGACTGTGTCAACCAGGGGACTCTCCAGCAACTGCAATGTGCTTGGAGTGATGAGAGGGGCAGCAATGCAGAACTGCTGAATTATTGGAACCACTTGGGCAAGATCCTCGGAGCATGCCACTCATCAGGGACCTGGGGTGGGTGGGAGTCTGGGCAGGGCTTCTCCTTTAAAATCTGCTTTTGCATCAGGTTTATTAAGGAAACAATACGGAACTAATTGTCTTGCCCTTCTTGCTGTAGAGCTTGAACCTTTTTACCCTAACTATGTCAAGGATGTGAAAATAAAATTAAAAAAAAAAAAAAAGCACAGTGGAGTCTCTAAAATAGGAGGAAGCAGAAGAAAGAATCTCAGAATTGAAAGATATTTCCTGTCATCAGGGAGAAGCAAATAAAAAGCTGGAAGCAGAGCTGAATCAGGCCAAAAAAAGTATTCAAGAATTGAAAGACACTATTAAGAGGCCTAATATAAGAGTTATTGTCGCTGTCCCGCAGCGATGGACTTGGTGCACGGAGCCGATAATAACACGCGTGGACCCCTGACTGATGGTCAAAAGCCGAGGTTTATTAGTAGCATCAGACTTTATACTCTGAGGGTCATATAGGATAAGGGAGGAAGTGCTGAGCTTATCAACAAAACCATTAATGCTTGTTTGGAACTCCTTTTGTCTTGTATAGTCCACCAGGTGTTCTCATATACATATGCAGATGATATCCAATAAGGTATACAAAAGGTAGCCATTTGGTTATTCTCCTCCAAATATTATCCAACCAACTGTAGTCCTGTGCTCACTGACCTTTTCGGGTCACAATGTCCTCCTACAAATCCCCCTTCTGTGTTTTGTAAAATTAGGCCTGAATGATGTATGTAGGGGAAACATGCTCTTGGGAGAGCAGAAAAATGGGGAGAAACAATATTATTTAACCGAAAGCAGAGTGGCACAGGAACAGTGTAAAGACCAACATTGACATACATAGCAGCTGAGTTCAAACATAACATCAAAGTTCTTTACAGTTACATCTTGTTTAGCATTAACAGTTTTAAATTGATAAAAGCTTTTCAGGGAGATTCTTAACCCAATTTAAATTTTGCAGTTTATAGAGGTTAAGCACAGTTTTGCATTTAACAATTGAAGAATAGAAAAGTTTTAGGTAGGTGAGCAGGGAAATCCCCAACAACTTAGTGAGTGAGGAAGAATTTAACTCTACATGGGACTCACAAGCAACCCTGATGGTTGGTGTAAGAGGGCTGGGAGCCAAGGCTGGAACTAGTTAAGAACTAGAGGAAGCTCCTCCTACAATCCTTTTGTCTCTGAGTGCCTCCCGGGGCTCCTGGCTTAAGTTCCCAGGTCACCAGACCCTATGAGCAGGGTACTGGGCTGCTTCAATCCCTTGTGAGAAATCCAATAGGAAAGGACTGACCTCAGAGTTCTCGGCCTCCAAGGGCACTCATCTTCCTTGTGATCTCCTTGGCAGTCGGGATACGGTTCTCGATGTCCTTGATGAGGCAGATATCCACTGCTTCTGCAGCGAAAGCACATGGGAGGCCTCCGGGGGTCTCCGGGACTAGGATAGAGGGCTCCTCTTATCCTCCTGCTCCACCCTGAGATCCCCCTTGCTCTATACACACAACCTCCTTTAAGAGGGTGTCAGAGTCGTCCTTGGATGCCACCACAAATTTCTATGGCTTTTCTAATGTCTAAGGTCATTAAAATCTATAAATAACAAGTTACACTTAAAGTCTTCCTCAAACATTCTAAGAAGGTGGAGAATTTCTCTGCACTCCTGACCTGTAGTAGAACCAGAGGAATATTAAACAAATTTAGCTTTTCAGTTCTTAGAGGCAGCTCCACTGGGGGTTCCATCTTCTCCAGGGGCAGTGTTGAGTTCAAGGGAGCTGCAGCACTTTCGAGGTCAGATGAGCCATAGTTTTGAGGATCCATCAGGAAATTCTAGGGACAAGAGCATAACCTTTCCCACGGATTATTAGTGTTTATCAAATGCATCATAATGTCAAGGACAGTTGCGCTTGATGCACCAATCTCTTAGGATCCCTCACGTCACCCGGTGTTGGAAGGGGTCTGGCCTCCTCCTCCTCCTCCAATGTCTCCTTGATGGAGATGGATCTTTCAGAATGAAGTCGCGAATTTGTCTTACTGCAGGCGCTTCCTCCGGTGAATGGAGTCCAGGGCTTTACATTACCAGCTGGCACCCACACAGGCTGCAGCTCAGTTTCTGGAAAAACACAAACAAACCCTCTTCCCACAGTTAGCAAGGGGTCAGGATCTCTCCACTTGTGAGTGGCTGGGTCCCTCCATCAAACCAAAGGCATTTGTGTTGGGCCTGCAAGCAGCCTCTAGTGACGCAGAGCTGGTGCTCACCAGGAGACAAAATCTGAACAAAATTTAAGGTGAGTAAGACCAAATTAATGCATTTACAGGGGTAGCATATTCCCCCCTCTGCTTTTAAAGCATAACTTTAACATCTTTGTGATTTTACAATCCTATCAGAAAGCTCTGGGCGTGGCTGCAGGTTGCCACAGCCCCAAGGCAACCTGCTCTTGATAAACAAACAGCAACACATGATAACAATTTGAAACAACTTTTTACAAAGGACAAAATGTTAAGACACACATGTATGCGCGCACACACACAGACACACACACACACTTTTGGAGACTTGAAAATATTATTCTCAACCAAGCTTAGTAGTAGTGTTCACCAAAAACCAGTAAGTGAAACCATTAAGTCAATAGTTTTGAACTGAGAAACTCAGACAAAAGCATTGATCATGCTATGAAATCCCTCCATCAATCTAAAATTGCAAATTTCAGTCTTCCCAGCAATACAGCCATGCTAAGAATACATAATTAGCAACGCAAGCTAAAATTAAACCTTCACAACTCCATGGATGTATACAACGTTTTGACACAATAAAATTTTACTCCATTTGTTATTTGGCAATAATCTTAGTATAATCCAATAGCCTGGTCAACTGTCTCCACAAAACGGGAGATAGATCCGTTGGCATTCTTGAGGCCTCGTAAGAATACCAAGGGAATCCCTAGGATTTGAAACCTTTGAATTCTTAAATGCTTTTTTAAGGATAGCTAAAAATATCTGAAACAAGATTTGTTGTTGACATTAGCATAACATGATAGATTACAATTGGTTATTGATGCGAGATCATCACTCAAATATCTTTAAAACAAATACAAAACCTTGACACATTAAAGGCAGTGAGAGATTTGATAACCAGCCAAAAACACAAGAATTACACTAATACATGCAATTAATACATGCAAACACTTTGTAGACAATGAATATCACATTAACTTATACCTTGAAATAATCAAATAGTGTTCGAGTTCAATTTTATACCAAATTATTTATGATAAAATTTCACATTAACTTATACCTTGAAATAATCAAATAGTGTTCGAGTTCAATTTTATACCAAATTATTTATGATAAAATTTCACATTTTTATTAAATGTCCCCCCAAAAAACCCTCAGGATTTACAAAAGCCTAGTATCTTCTTTGAATTCCAAGCTCCCAAAAGTTGCAATGGATATACAGATGAAGTCAGTTTGCTAAACATCTAACACAACAAAAGACCTTGAAATTGGTGATTATTGTGAAAGCTAGCCACTAAACCGAAGGCCAGCTTCCTCAGCATTATAAGATATTCCAAAAGACATGCGGTTACAACTTGGGTACATTAACAAACAAAACAGCAAACATTCACTTTATAATGATATAATGACATCACCCAAACACTCCTTAAAGCAAGAACATCGCTTTTGTTAATTTTAAACAATGAGAACATAATGAGGCAGTGAACATAAAAATTAACTTAATATAAAGACTTGTACTTAAAAATTAGTATACATGATTAAGCAATGCTGTATAGGAAAGAGCACTATATGAATAACATGCATACACCACAACTGATTGGAATTTCAGCCTCCAGGATTTATACTTGCAGGATGAGGAGCACAGGTGGGGCAATGAGACAGTGGCAGTTTTAAGTTTGTAGCTTCTCTGCAGATTCCCATTTTGTAAACCTGTGAATGTTTGGGACCTGGGGCTGACCCCTCCCAGAGTCTTCTGGCCACAGGAATCTGCCATCACGGTCAAATTTGGATTTACATTCTTTTTTCCAGTGTCGGCCTCTTCGGCACTTAGGACATATTCCAGGGGAGGGACTGTTAAAAGTATCGGCATGGTATTTTTGAGTTGAAGGAAGCATTCGGCAATCTTTTCTAAGGTGTCCTGGCTTGCCACAATTAAAACATTTAGCCTTCATTTGTTTTTGAATAGCAAAAGTTTCAAGTGCTGCTAGGCGGGCACTGTGCTTAAATGTCCCTATGTTGCGACAGGCTTTCAGGTAACCCAGAAGATCCTCTCTTTCTTTTATAGGACGAATAACAGCCTGGCAGTCCTCATTCGCATTATCAAAGGCCAGTTGCTTTAACAACAATTTCCTAGTGCCTTCTCCCCTAACTTGTTTTTCTATAGAGTCTGTCAAACGTCTTACAAAATCAGCATAAGATTCTCTGGCTCCTTGAATGACTTTTGTATAACTGCCTGCAAATTCAGACCCAGTTTCGGTTTTCTCCCATGCCCACAATGCTACGTCTCGTATATGCATGAGCACAGCTTGAGGTAGCTGTATCTGTTGCTCTGTAGTAACCCACTGTCCATCTCCAACCAACATATCATAAGTCAGTTGTCCTCCACCAGGGAGTTGCCGACCTGATGCTCCTAAGGACAGCAGTTTTTCTTTAGCCACATCACTTCTCCACATTTTCCATTGTAAATATTGAGAAGGAGAAAACCCTATTTTTGCTATTACTTCAAAATCATAAGGAATCCAGTTTGCTCCCTGGCTCCAGCCATTTAAATATTCCCACACATAAGAAGAAGAAGGTCCGTAGGACACACAAGCCTTTTTAAAAGCTATGATGGCATTAACATCTAGGCTTTCATAGGTAGGTTGGTTATTTTCTTGACTAAGTATGATTGGAAAAAGCAATCGGAATTCATGAGGTCTCCGGGGAACATCAGTCATTTGGAAACATTTTTGATCAGATTTAAGAGCAAGACGGCATGGGCTGATATTTAACTGTTGCTTTATCCCAGCCTCATTTACCTCACTAGAGAAATCCTGTGGTTTAACACTGAAAATTTTCTTTTTCTTAGTTCTGATTTCATTTTCAGTCACATTATGGTAACATCTTCCAAGTTTTCTTTTCCTAATTTCCCCGTCTGTAGTATACGGCCTTTCTCTTTTAGCTGCGTTACAGTGGCATCTCCTCGTGGGAGGGTCTCTCACACATTCTTTCTCATCTTCATCTGTAGTATAAGCCATTTCTTTCCTAGCCACATTACGGTGGCGTCTCCCGTTAGGGAAATCTCTCACAGATTCCTCTTTGCTGTCCTCATCTGTATTGTGAGGCATTTCCTTTTTAGCCATATTACAGCGTCCTTTCCTGTTAGGTGGACCTCTTAAGGATTCCCTTTCTCTTTCTTCCTTGTTCGTACTATGAAACACTTCTTTTTTAGCTACATTTTGGGGGTGTCTCCCCTTAGAGGAATTTCTTGCAGATTCCCCTTCTAAAATTATAATAATAGCTCTAATTAAAGCCGATATAATCCAAAAACTAACTTGAATATCTTCTATCCTTCCGACCTTTTCACCATTTTTCTGAGTAAAATTCTTAAGTCCAGTTTCTAGTGTCCATTCATCTGGAGACCAAGGATTATATTCACTAACAAGCTCTAAATAAGAATGCAATTGCTGCCTAGTTATCTTCGTTCCACTTTTCACTAAAAAATTCTGCATAAGAGAGATAAAAGACTGTGCCCTACACTGGTTCTGGCCCATTGTCCCACTCACCACTTTCTGTGGGGGTCTCCGCTGCACTTTCTCTTCTTCTTTCAAGTCCCTGTTCAGGCGCCAGTTGTCGCTGTCCCGCAGCGATGGACTTGGTGCACGGAGCCGATAATAACACGCGTGGACCCCTGACTGATGGTCAAAAGCCGAGGTTTATTAGTAGCATCAGACTTTATACTCTGAGGGTCATATAGGATAAGGGAGGAAGTGCTGAGCTTATCAACAAAACCATTAATGCTTGTTTGGAACTCCTTTTGTCTTGTATAGTCCACCAGGTGTTCTCATATACATATGCAGATGATATCCAATAAGGTATACAAAAGGTAGCCATTTGGTTATTCTCCTCCAAATATTATCCAACCAACTGTAGTCCTGTGCTCACTGACCTTTTCGGGTCACAATGCCATCAAATGGCAAGATGGAACAAGTCAGCCAGCCACCTCAGCTATATGTTGGGAATAGAAAAACTGGGCAAACGGAGACGCTATGATGGACTGTGTCAACCAGGGGACTCTCCAGCAACTGCAATGTGCTTGGAGTGATGAGAGGGGCAGCAATGCAGAACTGCTGAATTATTGGAACCACTTGGGCAAGATCCTCGGAGCATGCCACTCATCAGGGACCTGGGGTGGGTGGGAGTCTGGGCAGGGCTTCTCCTTTAAAATCTGCTTTTGCATCAGGTTTATTAAGGAAACAATACGGAACTAATTGTCTTGCCCTTCTTGCTGTAGAGCTTGAACCTTTTTACCCTAACTATGTCAAGGATGTGAAAATAAAATTAAAAAAAAAAAAAAAGCACAGTGGAGTCTCTAAAATAGGAGGAAGCAGAAGAAAGAATCTCAGAATTGAAAGATATTTCCTGTCATCAGGGAGAAGCAAATAAAAAGCTGGAAGCAGAGCTGAATCAGGCCAAAAAAAGTATTCAAGAATTGAAAGACACTATTAAGAGGCCTAATATAAGAGTTATAGGAGTCCCCGAGGGTGTAGAAAGAGAAGCTGAGTTTGCAAATGTAGTTAATGAAATAATAAAGGAAAATTTCCCTAACCTAGAGAAAGAATTGGGAAACAAGATCCAGGAGGGGCACAGAACTGCCAACAGGCTTGACCAAAAGCGACCTTCACCTGTCAGGAGCCGTGCACTATAGCCACACTGAAGCCATTTTGAATATAGACCTATGGGACAGTGGAAACCCCCGGTTGGCTAGATGCTTGGGAAAGAAGTTATGAAACTAATCACACGCTTAGCTTCAATTGTTTCTAGCAACTGTTTCAGAATGTGATTGATGCTGTACTTACCAACATCTTGTTACTGATTACCTACGCTATTGTCGATATGTTGGTTACTATTGTTGATATGGTGGCTGCTCAAGAACAGTCTTGAGACCATGGCTTGCGTCTCAGTTTCTCTTTCCCTGAGCCTTAGTTATTGAAGAATATAAAAACCCTCAGTTGAAATCAATAAACTGATAGCTTGATCAGACCTACTGTCTTGCTGTCCATTCTTTGTGTCTCTTGTCCCTTCATTCTCTCCTAGGTGGCTGCGACCCTGTTGACTGTCCTGCTGGATGGGACATTCACCAAGACACATGATCATCAAGCTCTCTTCAATTGAACATAATGAAAAGACCCTTAAGTGTGCGCATGAAAAACATCATTTGACATATAAAGGAAAGCCAATTAAACTCACAGGAGATCTCTCACAGGAAACTCTACAGGCAAGAAGAGAACGGAGTGACATATTCCAGATTCTAAAAGAAAAAAATTGTCGGCCTAGGATAACATATCCAGCAAAGCTTTCTTTTGTCCTTGAAAATGAAATAAAATTCTTACCCCAGTAAAAAAAAAAAGTTAAAAGAATTTGCCTCTTCCAAACCTGCCCTACAAAGGATACTTCAAGATGTTCTCTTGACAGAGAACAGGAATAGCACCAACCAAGAACATCCCAGTAAAATGGCAACAGAAGACTAAACCAATGAACAACCCATTCCTAAAATGACAGGACCAAAGTACCACCCATCCATATTAAACTCTGAATGTAAATGGCTTAAGCTCAATCAAACGTCATAGATCAGAAGACTGGATTAAAAAACAAAACCCATCTGGGCCCGGCGGCATGGCCTAGCGGCTAAAGTCCTCGCCTTGAAAGCCCCGGGATCCCATATGGGCGCCGGTTCTAATCCCGGCAGCTCCACTTCCCATCCAGCTCCCTGCTTGTGGCCTGGGAAAGCAGTTGAGGATGGCCCAATGCATTGGGACCCTGCACCCGCGTGGGAGACCCGGAAGAGGTTCCTGGTTCCCGGCATCGGATCGGCGCGCATCGGCCCGTTGCGGCTCACTTGGGGAGTGAAACATCGGATGGAAGATCTTCCTCTCTGTCTCTCCTCCTCTGTGTATATCTGGCTGTAATAAAATGAATAAAATCTTTAAAAAAAAAAAAAAAACAAAAAAAAAAAACCATCTATTTATTGTCTAGAAGAGACACACTTCAACAACAAAAATCAGCGGAAACTATATTGTTTTGTTGTTTTGTTGTTTTCAGTTAGTTTCATCTCTTCAAAACACTTTTGATTAAATCATTCAATGACTTGTAGATCATACAGTAGCATCATTTTCTTCAAGAAGGTTCTTGATCTTCATTTCTTCAGCTACACGTTAGTCATTTAGTAGCTTGTTATTTAGCTTCTTGATGTTGTTAATTTCTTTTTTTCTGATGTTGATTTTGTTTTGTGGCTTTTCATTTAAGGGGATGTATAGTAGCTGTGTAATGGAGACTGTCATATCCAGTAACATGTTATTTAACTTCATGCATTGTAAATTTCTATTTTTCTTTCTATTATTGATTTTGTATTATGACTTTTCATTTGAGGGGATGTACAGTAGCTATGAAATGGAGACTAACATCCAGATGTGAAGATACAATGTAGTATGCTTTTCTGCTTCCAGACAAAGATGGACTTACAATGAAGCTGTTTATTTTATCTTAACAATAGGATTCTGGACTCTCTACCATTGTCCATGCCCGCAATGATGGATATATGACTGTGTATGAAGAACTATATGTTAGTAATGTTCTAGAGAAACTGGGGGTGGGGGTAATTGGGGCTGGGATAAGGGAAATGCCTGGAACCTATGGAACTATATCATAAAATGATAATAATAATAAAAGAGAGAGAGAGAGATCTCAAACTTTTCCCACTAAAACAAGAACACCTCTTAGTTTTGCTTCTCATGAAATTTTGAAAGTTCCCTTGGACAGCAGCCTCAGAAGAATACACCATTTGCATAGCTCCTAGGTAGATGTTTGCAAGACTTGTTTATTTATTTGAAAAGCAGAATAACACGCAGGTAGAGAGAAAGGAAGAGTGTAGGGTGGGGAGAGCATCTTCCATCTGCTCATTCAGTCCACAACTGGCTGCAGCAGTCAGAATGGGGCCAGACCATAGCCAGATCCCAGGAGCTTCCTCCAGGTCTCCTATATAGATACAGGAGACCAAGTACTTGGGCCATCTTCTGCTACTTTCCTAGGTACATTAGCAGGAAGTTGGGTCCATAGAGGAACAGGTGGGACTAGAAGCCACATTCTGATGTGTAATGTAGGCCAGGCAATTGATGGCCCCAGCCTGCAGTGCCACCAAGCCAATCCCCTCTGGGCGTTTTGTTGTTGTTATTGTTGTTTTGTCGGATCCCCTCCCACCTGGGTACTCAACCGCCATCAGTCACCCACCCACGGCTAAGGATCAGACTCTTTCTTATTCAATTTTATTTTTGATGTTGTTTACATAGTTGATTAGGATGGGAAGGGTTGAAGATTAGGGGAAAGTGGCTGAGACCATTGTTTCCCAATATTATTTTTCTTCTTTCTGTTTCCAGGGGAAGGGGGGAGACAAGGGCAGAAGCCCCCAGCCTTCTAGGGCTGATATAGTCTACCTTAGAGATACCTGTTGTCAAAGCTTGGCTGGAGTAATTGACCAATTAGTTCTGCTCTCCTTCCTCTGTTATGACACCAGGTGACCTCTGCATGCCCCAAAGGACTGCCATATCCTCCAGGTGCATCTGGGTATGCTGTCCACTGCTCTGTCAAAGCCACTGAGGAGGCCCAGTTCTGTCACATGCACTCCATGGTCAGACCACAGAGCCTGTGATTCTCCCCATGGTTGGAGTTCTTAGTTCAGTGGTTCAGTTGGGAGGATTCACAAAGAACCCTCATCTGAAGTGATCCCAGAACTGACTCTTGTGTGTGCTTGCCAGTGTGGGATCTGGCTCTGTCCATCACCAACGCCAGCCTATGTACACACTGGTAGTTACAATTGCTGGGTCAGTTCTGTCTCCAGCCCTATCTCTTATATAAGCCAATGGTGGCCCAGCCCAATCCTGCCCAGCACACACCCGGCCCTCACATATACCAGTGGGAGCTGTAGCCTAGTCAGAGTGACCCCAACAACCCCCACTAGGCTTGTCCCCTACCCTGGTTCTTGTGTTTGCCAATATGTGCAGCAGACTGGTCCAGTCCTACATCCCATTCAACTCTCGTACATGTCAATGGGTGTTGAAGCCTAATTCAACCCAATCAACCCCACTATCCAGCCCATACTCATGCTGGCAGGTACTACCACCTATCTAACCAGGTCCTGCTCCCAGCCCTTTTTCTTGTGCTCATTGGTTGGAGTCACAACCCGGCAGAGATGGAACCCAAGGTTTCCTTACTGGGCCCACTCCAATCTGCAGGTGGTTCTGCAGTCTAGCTTGACAGGATTTTCCCCTAGCTCCAGCACTTGCCAGCTGATGCTGTGGCAAAACCCAACCAGCCTGCTGTTACTCTGGCCTGTGTATACAGCAGTGGGTACAGTCTGTTAACTCAGCCTGGCTTTCCCCCTAACCCAGCACTTGTCAGCCAATAAGCATTGGACCCCTGCCTGGCCTGATCTGCTACCATCCCGGTTCTCATGCTCACCAGTGAGTAGTGGTCCAGCAGGAGAGCTCCCACTGCCAACCTACTAGGCTTGCATCATCTCCCACCCACCGTCTCATGTGTGCTGGTTGGTATGGCAGCCCAGTCTGGCATGGCCCATATCACCTTGGCATTTCCAGCTCATGGTTATGGGTGCCACAGCCTAGGTGTGTGTAGTCTGCTCCCATGCCTGGCTCATGCAAACCCATAGGTGTGATAGCTTAGCCCTGCCTGACCCATACTCCAGCCTGGCTCTTGCACATGCCAATGAGCTAAGGTTGGCCCTTCCCAGTCTGCCCCCTCCAGAACCAATCTACACATTTGCCAATAGGTGGAGGGACTTTGCCTGGCCTCACCAACACTCAGTCCTGAATCACAAGCTCACCAGCAGGAACTACAGCCTACCAGGTGAGTTTCGCAAGTTCCCCCAACAAGCCCACTCCCAGACCCAGATCTTACATGTGCCACCAGGTGCTAGGCCATTACCCAGCATAGTCTGTCCCCTCCATTCCAGCCTATGAGCTGGTGGATGCTGCAGCCTGGCCCATCCCATACCCTATTCTTTGGTGCACTTGCAGATGCTACAGCCTGGACCAGCTCAGCCTGTTCCCAACCCCAGTACCCATGAGTGTTGGAGGGCTCATGGTCATGCCTAGCTCAGCCCATCACCACCCTCAACTCTTAACCAGCAGAAATTGCAGTTCCACAGGGGAGGGCCCACATACCCCTCACGGAATCTGCCCTGGTTCTCTCACATGCAGTTTAGTGTCATGGCACAGCCTAACATGACCCCCATCCCCCATTCCAACACTCACTGGCAGTTACTGTGATATATTCATGTCAAGTAAGCCCCCAGCCCACCTATGCACTGGTGGGTGGTGGTCAGCAGTGGTCGATGCTAATTCCCCCAGCTCAGGTCTCCTGCTTGGGTGAATGCATCAGTGTGACTCAGAAAAGTCCTACGGCTTCCCCTCCTCCAAACTGCTTGGCCACAGCCCCCTCTCTTACCTTCAAGTATGGTGGTCTTGTTGGTAAAAATCACCCAGAAATCTTTCTTCACCTGCAACATATTCCCTTAGCGGTCCTCCTTCCCTCACATCCCCATACTCCCTTCCCTGATTAATCCATAGTCCCTGTGCCCAGGAGCACATGGGTTCCCCAGCTCAGTCTTCCTAAACCCAGCCGTCTGATAGGGTAACAGGTTGGCCTGTGCTCTGCCTGCCCACCAGAGATCTAAGATCATAGACGGGTTCCCAGATCTGGCCCTCTGGCACACGTGTGGGTCTGGCACCTTACCTCTCCACTCACCTGGGACACAAAGGAATGCACGAGACCCCTCGCATGGCCCACAGGTACACCATGCTAAATGGGGCCTTTTCCTGTCCCCTCCCCACCCGCCCTTAGGACTGAAACATGTGTGCAATCTCCAGCCCGCTCTGACAGCCCCCAGCATGAGTCCCCAGACACCACAGCTCAAGCAAAAGAGTAAAGCCGCTGGCGGCTCTGGCTCCGCAAAGACAGAAAGAAAAGAACCACACTCTTGACAGCCATTAAGACAAAATACTGAATTTATTCCATAGATTTGACCGGTCACTGTAAATACTCAGTAAGAACATATTTTACAAAGTTAAATATATATATATGTTTATATACAAGAAAGGCCCACAAAGGCAATTGATCGGAAACATACACAGTATGCCATTTTAACCTACAAACACTGAAAAGAAAACAATCGTTAACAATGATAAAAAGTAGAATCCCCAGTAATGTACGGAAGTGTCCATTTTCTTAAAAGTCAGTCTCATCCTTTGGGATGTACAGAAACGATGTGGTTTCACACAGTTGTCTCCTCATTCAAAACATCACGTTTTAAATGCCTGCAGCATAGCATGTACATGACACAGTGTTTCCATAGGAACAGAACAGAAGCCACCACTGAGTGGCTGGCATAGATGGCTCTGCGCCCAGCCCAAGGGCCACGTGGGGGACGCTAGCAGGGCCTATCGCAACCACGTTCAAGTTGTCCTCTCACCCAACACACACGATCCGCCTGCACTCACCTCTCCCGATGAAGGCGCTACAAGTGGCCACATAGGACACACCAAACGATAGCTCCAGCTCAAGGAAGAGCCCCCACCACACACACACACACACACACACACACACACACACACACACACTTAAATAAGACCTATGAGCAAAGAGGAGGATCCCTGGGATTGGCATCTTTTTTTACATTTCTGAGCAAAGTGCACAGGGAATGGTGGTGGGTGAGTAGGGAGTGTTAATCACCTGGGACCATCCTACAGTCCCAGCACCTGGGATATGAGAACCTTGAGACATGGGGCCACCCCAGAGGAGCCCCACAAGACAAATACTCGGGAGGCCACACCCACACGACCAGGTCGCGACAGCCCATGCAGTGGCCCCCTGAGAGATGACCCAAAGTGCCAGCCACCGCCATCGTGGCACGCAGTCAGCGGAGGAGCTTCCAGCGGACCCCGGTTGTCCTGGCTGACGGCGCACATGCACAGACACCGGCACCAGTCATCAGCCGTATTCCAGCGTTGGGGGACCCCGCACAAGGTTGAAATAGCCGGCCAGGGCACCAAGGTCGATGTAGAGGGAACGCTGTCTCCTCAGCACATCCGACTCCTCCGTGCTTCCCGTGCATGATGAAGCATCTATGAAGGAAACGCGGACAGTGTCAGACGTGGGACCACGAGGCAGCGAGCAAGCAGCCAGGCCTCCATCCGAGGGGACCTCCGGGGTTAACAACAGCCAGGCCTCCATCTGAGGGGACTCTGGGTTAATAGCAGCCAAGCCTCTTTCTGGGAGGTCCCAAGTTAACAACAGCCAGGTCTCAGTTCGAGGGGACCCCAGGTTTAACACCAGCCAGGCCTCCATCCGAGGGATCCTAGGTTAACAGCAGCCAGGCCTCCATCCGGGGGGGGGGGGGGGCCTGGGGGTAACAGCAGCCAGGCCTCCGTCCGAGGGGACCCTGGGTTAACAGCAGCCAGGCCTCAGTCCGAGGGGACCCCCAGGGTTAACAGCAGCCAGGCCTCCATCTGAGGGGACCCCAGGGTTAACAGCAGCCAGGCCTTTTTCCAAGGGGACCCTAAGTTAACAGCAGCCAGGCCTCATTCCAGGGGGCCCCTGGGGTTAACAGCAGCCAGGCCTCCATCTGAGGGAGCTCCGGGTTAACAGCAGCCAGGCCTTCATCTGAGGGAGCTCCGGGTTAACAGCAGCCAGGCCTTTTTCCAAGGGGACCCTAAGTTAACAGCAGCCAGGCCTCATTCCAGGGGGCCCCTGGGGTTAACAGCAGCCAGGCCTCCATCTGAGGGAGCTCCAGGTTAACAGCAGCCAGGCCTCCATCCAAGGAGACCCTGGGTTAATGAGGGACTCATCAGGCTGTGCTATGTTCACGGAGGAGGACACAGTTGGATGTGCTCAACAAAGTCAGCAAAGTTGACTCAACAAAGATGAGTCAACAAAGAAACTGCTTAGAAATCCTGACGTGTTTTCCAGCCGCCCAGAGGGTGGTGAGGATGCCAACATGCAGGTTTGGGGAAATATGGGTGAAGAACGCCACCGTTTGTTAATAAAAAAACAGCCACTTTGCTCACTGCTGCTGGCACGCACCCTCCGTTGCCCATGAGCTGCCATGCAGTGTTAGTGCACAGGAGGACAGAAACGCAAGCGACTTCCAGCTCACCACTGCACCTGCCCAGAGCTACACCCAGAACAAGAGCTCAGCCCTGCACTGCTGGCAGAATCATCCCACGGGACATCTGTTCTAAAACTCTAATGAGAGTGTCTATTGAAAAACACAAAAAGAATTGTAAAATCAGCAGTTGCTACCAACACCTGTTCCTAACATGGTGGCAAATTAACCCACCTAAAAAACAAACAAACAAAAAAAAACCAAAACAGTGCACTTTGATTTGTGTGGCAGCAAGCATTTCTGCACAAGGTGGTGGGCACCCAGGGAGGCACCCAGAGAAGAAGGCAGCAGCAAGGAGCCCCACCAGGAGCCAGATCCCTACCCGCGATGTTCTCAGGCAGCTCCAGCTCCTTCCGGCTCAGCAGCCTCTTGCGCTCAAGCAGGGCCGAGTCCAGGCTCTGGCAGCGTGGTTGGTCCTCCGGAGGTGGGTTCAGAGCCTCATGCTTCAGCAGGTCAGCAGCGCATGGACGGTGGCCAGGGTTCCTGGCTAATGCAGCTTGCATCAGCGCTCGCAGGCCCGGGCTGCAATCATCGGCGATATCTTCTAAGGGAGGAGCCTGCTTGTGGATCTGTCACACAACAGGTACTCTCAGCATTGGCCATGGGATGCAGGCTACCTCCCCCCGCCACACACACACACACACACACACACACACAATGCACTCCAGTGCCAAGGGACACAGAGGGAATTTGTTCCACCTCACGTGCCCACAGCAAGTTCTGGAGCGCTTGGGAAAGTCTATGGGAAACGTGTCTCGTGACAAAGTAGAAGGAGCCGATGTGGTGGTACAACAGGTGTAGCTGCTGCCACAGGCAACACTAGCATTCTCTGTGAGTGCAGGTCGGAGTCCTGGCTGCTCCACTTTCAGCTCCCTGCTAATGAACCAGCAGATGGAAGATTCTCTCTCTCTCTCTCTCTCTCTCTCTGTCTCCCTGCCACTGTGCCTTTCAAATAGATAAATCTTTTTTTAAAAAAAATGATTTCAAAAAATATACTGCACCAAAATGAATCTGTCTTCACTTCATCACAGAATGAACTATTCTTTTGGTTTTTTTGTTTGTTTGAAAAGCAAAGGTACCGAGGGAAGGGCGGAGAGGGAGATCTTCCATCTGCTAGTTCACTCCCCAGATGGTTGCCACACAACAAAGCTGGGAGCCCAGAACTCAACCCAGATCTCGTGCGTGGGTAGCAGAGACCCCAGCACTGGGGCCATCACCTGCCACCTCCCAGGGTGCACATGAACAGGGAGCTGCAACTGGAGGTGGGACCAGGACCCCTTCCCAGGCACTCCGCTGACACAAGATGTGGCTATCCCCAGGGGCCTCTTTAGCTTTGTGCCAAATGCCCATCCCTTTGTCCTACAGTGCAAAGTGTTCAGTGAAACAGCTACAACTTTGTCTGATATCACTGTAGCACCTCGTGACCTCACATGGACTGATGCCAAACTTATGCCCGCCACAGAGCTCAGCCCACTGCCATGGAAACAGCCACGCAGTCTCCCCACATGCAGGAAGAACCTGCAGCCTCCTCTCCCGGGTCCCCACTTCCGCCTCCCCTGGTTTAGGTTCCTCTCCTCCAACCATCTCTGCCCAGGGTGGACTTCCACTTACTATGTACAGGTAAGAGGGGTAGGCTGAGCGGGGGTAGCGCTTCACCCAGGGCGGCGTGCCCGTCTGCATGTGGATAAGCGTGGCGCCCAGGCTGTAGATGTCTGCCTTTGTGGAGTGGCCCCGGCACAGGATCACTTCCGGGCTCATGTAGATCTGAGGAGAGACAGATGGCAGCAATGTCAGGCCTTGCACCTGCTCCTCACTGCCCTGGCTCACCCATCATTTCAGCCACACGCTTCATCTCCTTTGCCCTGTCCAAGAAGGATGACTGGGCACCAGAGAACCACGGCCTAGTGGCCAAGGGCCCAAGCCATAACCTGTCTGTGATTTTTTTCCTGCACACAACCCAGGAATGCTCTATGTCTCATGTCTAAGTCACCAACTTGCCAAACCTCTCAATATCTGTGGTGGCAGAAGCTGAGAGAGAAAAACTTACAAAGAACAAAGTGTATGGGCAGCAAAAGTGACCCTACTCAGTCATTTCTACAAATGTGCATACGGATAACAGTTTGAATCTCAGCTGTTCCACTTCCCATCCAGCTCCCTGCTTGAGGCCTGGGAAAGCAATAAAGGATGGCCCAAAGCCTTGGGACCCTGCACCTTGTATGGGAGACCTAGAAGAAGCTCCTGGCTCCTGGTTTTGAACCAACTCAGCTCTGTCCAATGCAGTCACTTGGTGAGTAAATCAGTAGAAGGAAGATCTTTCTTTCCTTCTCTCCATAAATCTGCCTTTCCAATACAAACAAATTAAAAAAAAATGCACAGTCACTTTGTTTAAAAATTACATGAAGAATCCAAGGTGTCTTAAAGAATTTACCATTAACAAAAATAAGGAATAAATCTTTTTTTTTAAAAGTGATTCACTTTCACTTAAAATGAAAAAGAAGTTTTTACTTCCAAACTTAAGAGAGGAACAAAAAAGATCAAACATGGTGATTAGTGAGCTAAACACAGATTATTAGCTGGCCCAGACACATTCAAGGGGACTTCCAAAAGTTTATGGAAAGTGAAATTAAAAGATAAGTTTGGGGAGAAATATTTTTAAATGCTCATGTTAGTTTATGCATTTGTCATCAACTTTTAGAAGGCTGTGTGCATGCATGTGTTTCAAAACATTTTGCACCAAATACATATTATTTTTTAAAAAAAAAAGATAGTGATCTTCCATCACACTGGTTTGCAAACCCAAATGCCTGTGACAGTTGGCCAGGCCCAAGCCAGGAGCCAGGAGCCAGGAGCCAAGAGCCAGGCCCAAGCCAGGAGCCAGGAGCCAGGAACTGCATGCCCGGGGAGCCTCACCACCACCTGCCCCCGCAGGGAGCTGAACAGGAAGCCCCATGGCATGGCATGGCTTGGCAATAAAGGATGCAGGCAGCCCAGCAACAGCACCAGACCCGCCTATTCCATTCACTGTGAAATGCGGGCAGTATTCTAACGACAAGTAAAGGTGAAACCTCTCTAATCCTAAAGCCGAAACGTGAATTGTCCAATATGCCAAGTTTTGTGAGTGGTGTGACGCCACATGCTAGGAAAGGTACCTGATGCCATGTGCCAGGAATTAGTCAAAAATACAGGAACACTTAAAAGATCCCTGCATAAAACTGCACTGAGCTATGACAGAAGGAAAGAAATCTGAAGGAATTTCCTGTTTACAATTTGGACTCCTTCCCCAAGATCTCTTGTTGCATATGCAAATATACTCAGCTATACCAAGCTCTTAAAATAAAAAATCCAAAAACTTGCACTCTTGAGAGTTTCCGTTGAAGGCCAGGGACCCTGCTGCTTCAGAGATCGCGGGCTTCTGGTCACGTGAACAGGGAGAAAGGGGCGAGAGTTCCCGGAATTCAGGTCTGAGTAACCAAATAAAGAGGCAGCTGACAGAAGCTGGGGAAATTGTCCTGCTTCCCCAACCTCCCCCAGCTCAGCTCCTTCCTACCAACCCACTTCCTGGCACACTTGGTTTCTGCTCTCAGGGCAACCAAGTTCCTCATTCTCCAAGGTGCCCCCTTGGAGCCAGAGGCAGCCTACTGGAGGGTAAAAGGGCTTTCTCAGGAAACGCAACCCTAACAAGCAAAAACAAGGAAATGCACAATAGTGTCTTCCTAGGCAATGATAATGTACCCTACCTATGCTGACTAATGCTAGAGAGGGCAGATGGCCTGTTCAGCGCTCCCGCCACCATGAGACAAAACTGGAAAAAAAAAAAATGCAATAGGGAAGCCACCTGTGTTCCTCAACCCTAAACATAAGGCAAAGCATCCACTGTGGGGGACCCACAGCTCCTGTGTACAGGTGGCTGGACAGACCCGGGTAGTGTCTGTAGACGCCAGCACAACGTCCGGCCCCCAAGGTTCATGGATCAGAGCAGTGAGCAGCAGTGTGAGCAGCAAGCAGCACACGCATGTGTAAGTGTGAGGTTCAAGGTCAAGCCCTAGGCACAGGCCTGGTGGGACTCTCCAGGAGCCCTGCACCCTCAGGCAAAGGAACTAGGGCCAGGATTGCTGAGCTGGTGGCAGCCCCTCCCCTCTCAGCGTACCAGGGGATGTGCCTGGAAAGGCCATGACAAAGCAAAGCACATTCCGGGTGGGGCGGGGGGGGGGGGGAACAAAACAAAACAAAACAAAAAAACCTAAAATCCCTGCATCTGAGGTACCTTCAGAAAGTTCACGCAAAGGAGAGCTGCAGGGATTTCAAGATTGATTTTTTGCACCAGAATCACCTGCTGTTTCAGTTCCATTTTTTTTCTGTGAACTTTTTCCGAGAGGGGAAGAGACTGTGGGTAACTCTGTGAGCGTACGTGTGTATACATGAACTTACAGACGCAGAGGAACATCAGAATCATAAAAAGAGGACCCTGTGATCAAAACAATTCTCCCCTGTCCTAACAGGCCCTGTTGACTTGTCCCTCTGAACCATGTCCCCAAACACCAGAAGCCTCAAGCAGATGCCAGGTCACAGCTGCATACACATGACAGGGTGGCGATGTCACAATGATTGCACGTGCCGACGGAGAGCGAGTGGGAGAGCAACTCAACAGGTGACCAAAGCTTTACTTCGGAGCCACTGCAGGGACCCCAGCATCATCACCAGCTACACGGAAGGCGTGTTGTGGACAAGTGCAGATCTGAGGGTGGACTTGGTCTAGCTCTGGCTGACTGGCACTTTCCCCAAGTGTTATGAGTAGTCTCAGGAACAGCTGCCTTACCTGGCTCTTTGCCAAACTTCAATTCCTAAGAAGAGAGCTGAGAGCCACCAACCAAAAAGTCAGTGCTGCACTTCATTTTAAGCACGCACACACACACACACACACACACACACACACACAAAATTTCCATTTGCTGAAAAGCACTTGCGACAAACTTTGCCCGGATTGAGATAAGTTAGGATTTCATACAACTGTCTGCTGTGCTTCCCAGACCCACATCTGTCCACAGCATTGCAACATGCTGGCTAGATAAGCATTTCCCGTCTCTACTACCACAAGCAATCTGCGTCTCCAACTGGCTGCCGGGATGAAAGCGTGGAATCCCACATCTCTGATCAATTCCCGACTCAGGCCAAACCATGCTGGCTTGCTTTTCCCAGCAAGCACACTGCAAGCATTCCGTGTCAAAGTTGTATTCTGCTAAAACAGACTTAAGACAGAAACCTAAGCACCTTAAAAAAAAAAAAAAAAAAAAAAAAAAAAAGCCTAGAGTTTTGCCTTCTGCATAGTATTGGCTCAGGGGTGATGTCAAGGGTGATATCAATAGCCTCCTCTCAGGATTTTCCAGTATCAGCCAAAACCCAGCGTTTCTGCCCCTGCCAAGAGTCCTGGCCTGGAACAAGTGACGACTCTGGGCAGATTGCTTTGATTTTTTTTCACTGCAGTTTAGTCCAGGAAGGCACACAGCATCAGCTGGACCGAGAGTGGCCGGGCTGAAGGCCAAGACCAAGCAGGGTGTAAGCACTTGCAGCTCAGAGAAGGAAGGGGATGAGGCCGGGCAGCTTCCGGGGGCAGCTGGAAAGCTGCCCACTCCCCTACCCGGTGCTTGGACCGGCACTCTCATCATCAGGATCTGCTGTGACTTCCCCTCGGGTCCACAGGGAACACAGGTGCATTGCACCTGCTCCAGGGACCACCAAAGCCTGTGGTCCTCACTGGCCACCTGAGACACCTGGCCCATAGCAGACCCTCCCCAGACCTTTGCTACATGATCCAGAGAGTCCCTCTCCTAACAGCAGCACTCAGCAACATCCTTCAGTGCCCCCAGCCCAGCTCAGTGCAGCTCAGGAGCACTTTGAGATGCGGGACAGGCACCTTTGATTTTTTGTTTGTTTTTGCTTCACAGTTAAGTTGAATCTTACAACTGCTTTCTCTCTCCCTGTAAGATTTAGGGTCACTACTTTGGTTATATTATAGAATCCCAAGGATTAAAGATAGGCTTTTTTGAAATTTAATAAGGGCAGGTGCTGTGTCATAGTAGGCTAAGCCTCCGTCTGTGGTGCTGACATCCCATATGGGTACCAGTTCAAGTCCTGGATGTTCTACTTCCCTTCCAGCTCCCTGCCTGTGGCCTGGGAGAGCAGTAGAGGATGGCCCAAGTCACTAGGTCCCTGCACCCACGTGGGAGACCCGGGAGAAGCTCCTGGCTCCTGGCTTCAGATTGGTCCAGCTCTAGCCACTGTGACCATTTGGGCAGTGAACCAGTAGATGGAAGATCTCTTTGTGTCTCTCTGTGTAACTCTGCCTTTCCAATCAAAAAATTTTTAATAACAATTTTTTAAATAATAATTTTTAAATAAAATGTTCTAATTAAAACATTTAAAGACAGGTCTTTGTGGTCAGCCCTCCATAAACGTTGGTGACCATGATAAATAAGACTGGCAGTGATGTAAAATGTTGTGATATTAGCTACATCAGTAATAGATTTTAATGACATTTAAAAGTAACCTAACAGGGCCCGGTGCGATAGCCTAGTGGCTAAAGTCCTTGCCTTGCACCTACCGGGATCCCATATGGGCGCTGGTTCATGGCAGCCCTGCTTCCCATCCAGCTCCCTGCTTGTAACCTGGGAAAACAGCCCAAAGCCTTGGGACCCTGCACACATGTGGAAGAGGCTCTGGGCTGTTCGGATCAGCTCAGTTCCAGCCGTTATTGTCACTTGGGTAGTGAATCAGCGGACAGAAGATCTTCCTCTCTGTATATCTGACTTTGCAGTAAAAATAAACCTTTAAAAAAAAAAAGCCTTCTAGTGGTGGAATCTTAGGCTTAGACTCTGAAACAGGGTTCAAGTGTGGAATAGGTCACCAGCTGAGTAACTTTGGGTACTTCATTGTAATCTTTTAAGTCTATTTCCTTTTTGTAAAATGAAAACAATAAAAGAGTATTCGCACATAACAACATTCATCAACGACATGGCTGTTGTGAAAAGCAACCGAGAAAGTTCCTGTGAAAAAGTAACTGTAACACTGTCAGTGTTTTTAAAATGACCCTACAGATATCAAGGATAAAGTACCCCTTATCTGAAAGGCTTAGAATAAGAATGAATTCAGATCTGGGAATTTGCTCAATCTGGCAATCTTGGCACATACTTTGTCGGCTAACCACCCCTCAACCTGAAAACCCGCTGTGAAATCCAAAGAGGCAGAGAGACATTCCACCTGCCGGCTCACTCGCCAAACGCTCGCAAGAGCCAGGGCCCAGCTGGGCCAAGCCAGCAGCTGGAATTCAGTCCACCTCCCCACAGCTGCTTGAGTCAGCCCTGCTGCAGGAGTGGGGGGCTCTGGGGTGGGGAGCAGAGGCAAGTGGTGAACTCAGGGGCTTGAATGTGAGCTGCTGGCATCCTCAGCCAGGTCTTTCCTGCCAGGTCCCAGGAACCCAAAACGTGCAGAGTGCTGACATGATACCCAAAACATTTCCAATGTTTCATGTTTGGGTTCAGGAGTGCTTCATTTATGACCTGTCTTGATCACTTCCAAGGACTTCAATGAAATAGATCACCAGGAAGGTATTACCATCATCGCCAAGTATAGAACAGGAAAACTAGTACAAGAGGATAGCATGTGCAGTTGGTGCTCACTAGCAGGCATGACATGAGTTTCCATGATAAAAAATGACTTAAAACATATTTGCACACCCTCCCGTTGTCCTTCCCACGGTAATCCTAGAACATTCTCAGATACCAGGCCCCTTTCCCAAGGGTAGCATTACCTCTGTCCCCCGGAGGTCCTTGGGAAAATAGATATCTTCGGTCATCTGAACGCTGAGGCCAAAATCCACCAGAACAGCTTTCGTGGACATGAAAACAATGTTGCTAGCTGTAACAAGAGGGAGATGCTTAGCCCAGAACCGCCCGCACACCCACAGGTGAAACACAAACACCACCTACACGCAAGTCTCAAACTGGCACAGGCTACGCCAGAGGCAAGAGAAAGGATGAATTTTGCTGAGAATTTAGGTGCTCCATTAAGCGTCTGGCCAAAGAGGGGTACCGTGACGTGTGATGCTCGCTACAAGTGGTGCCCAAGTGCTCGCAACTCCAGTTCTCAGGCATAAACATTTCTACTGTTTCCAAGCCACCCTGCTACGACCAAAAGTTACATAGCTACTTTAGATAGCAATCCCTGCTACAACCAAAAGTTACATAGCTACTTTAGATAGCAATCTCTTCTTTATCTGAAATCGAACCAGTGTGCAAAGCTGAAAAGCTATTTGCTTCTCAAAATATCAGGGCTGTGGGGGGTGACGTTTGAGCTGAGCCACTACTTGCAAATCCGGCATCCCCCTTTCAAAGCGCCAGTTCCAGTCCCAGCTCCTCCACTTCCCATCCAGCTCCCCGATAGCGCACCTGGGAAGGCAGCAGCAGAAGATGGCCCAAGGCGCTGGGTAGCTGCCACCCTCATGGGAGGCCCAAGTGGAGCTCCTGACTTTGGCTGATCCAGCCGGGGCCATGGAGGCCACTAGGGGAATAAACCAACAGACGGAAGATCTATCTATATTGTTTCCTTTTTCTCTGATGTTCCTTCAAATAAGTAAAATAAATATTTTTTGAAAATAAATGCATGATGGAGACACTGCATGACTCAAAAGGCTGATCCTTTGCTGGCAGGTGCCAGCATCCCATATGAGAGCAATTCGTGTACCAGCTGCTCTATTTCCAATCCAGCTTATGGCCTGGGAAAGTAGCAGAGGATGGCTCAAGTCCTTGGGTTCCTGCCCCACCTGGGAGACTGGAAGAAGCTCCTGGCTCCTGCCCTTGGATCAGCTCAGCTCCAGTCATTGTGGTCATTTGAGGAATGAACCAGCAGATGGTAGATCTTTGTCTCTCCTTCTCTCTGTAAAGCTGCCTTTCCAATATAAATCAATAAATCTTCTTAAAAAAATCTTTAAAACAAACAAACAAAAATTTTTGCAATGCATGCTACCATGAATGTGTATGGGCGTGTCACGCTTAGCCCAGAGCCCTGAAAACAAGGGCCCAGGCAGAGCCGAACAGCTCATGCTGAAACCCTTTCACAGCTGCTGCATGGCCAGCTCAGAAAGGCCCAGTAAACCCATTCCTTCTGAGCCCTGTCTCCTCCAAGGGGCTTCAGGGAGTCGCCAGGGCCCGTCTATCCCTCTGGCCTCAACAGGGAGTTGCCCTAGCAGATACTCACGTTTAATGTCGTGGTGGATCACCTTCTTGGAGTGCAGGAAGTCCAGCCCCTTGAGCACGTGCTTGGTGACCCAGATGATCTCGAATTCCCGCATGGGGCCACAGCTCTCCAGCTTCTCCAGCACGGAGCCTCCCTCACCAGCTTCCATGAACAGGTGCACTGTCTCGCCCCACAGGACGGCGCCATACAACTCGGCGATGTTCTCGTGCCGGAAGCACGCTTGGATCTCCACATCGGACGGCTTGAATTGATCCACCGGGATCTGAGACACAGAAGCACCAAGGGAGGAATTCTTAGCCACTCCCAGATCCCATCGAACATTCCCTGACATAGGTCCACCCACCATCTGGAGAGGCCACTTGGGCCCTGGGGAAAGGCCACACCCATCAGCCTCAGCTCTGCTTTTGTGTTGGCTGCAGGCGGGAACATTGTAGCCACGAAAGAAGCCATTTCAGGATGGGTGCTTACTGCTGATGGGCCCTAAGCACCTCAAAGTCTCGGGATTTTATCCTTCAAGCGACATTCTCTTGAGGCTTTGGGGGATGGGGGTGGGGATTTGATCATCTGTGTGCTTTTTCAGTTTTAAGAAAAGTATGGTTTCGATATCAAGTGCAAGTGTGGTAAGGCAAACAACCCCCACAGTTCTTCTCCCATGCTTTTTGTAACCCAGGTCTCTGGTTCCCACAGCTAAAAATCAACTGAGGCAATACTCTCCTTGCAAGTGTTAACCACCTTACTATAAGTCTTCCCGGTGTTCTCTTCAGTAATAGATGTTCTTGCAAGTCTTTTAAAAAAAGGAACCAATGAGACCAAAACGTTGTGTTTGTCTCATTAGAATCACTAAAAGCCGAATGTAACATTCTGCAATGATGATTACTTGAGAATTTGTAATTGAGAAGTTGGCAAGGAGGAGACAGAGGACGGAGAGGGAGAGAGAGAGAGGAAAAACAATTTGCCAACTCTTTGCTGCCTGTTGCATAAAAATCCGGGAAGTTTCCAGCCTGGACCTCTTCACCACACTGGCACCAACGTGCTAAGCACCCAGCTTTGGGCTTTCAGTGACCACAGAGCCATGCCCCACGCCCGTGGGGTGGTGTGAAATTATTGGGTCACAGGCTTGGGAGTACCTGGCCTCTTTGTCATCACAGCTGCACATGAACTCCGCCTTTTAAATGACAGTCCCAGGAAGCCTTCTGCCTCTCAGCCTGGCCCCCTCCCAAGTGGGTGGGGTGAATGGAACAGCTGTTGGGGTGCAGGCTAGCTCCAAGCCTCGGCCCCACCCCACCCAGCAGGATGCTGTCATTCAGGCCCTGCACTGTGCTCTAATTAGCTATAAATCAGCTCTGCACCTGAGTAAAGGTTTTAGGGTTGAATGCATTCCAAAGAAATCCAGAATTGAAAAAAAAAAGTGCATTGTGTCGCAGCAGGCAACACTGACACCTTCAACACCAGCATCCCGTATGGGCGCCACCTCAAGTCCTGGTTACCGCACCTCCCATCCAGCTCCCAGGTAATACGCTTGCAATCAGCGGGAGATGGCCCAAGTGCTTGGGTCCCTACCCCTCCCAACCCAGGACACCCAGATGAAGCCCCTGGCTCTGGCCCAGTCCTGGCCGTTCCAATCACCTGGGGACTCAATCAACGGATTTCACATCTATCTACATGTCTCATCCTCTCTGTAAAATTCTCCCACATAAACAAATAATCTTACAAAAAATGGGGGGGACTAAGGCAGAACACCCTTTGAAACCCCATCAAAGAACTTTGGGTCGCTGCAGATAAACACACCACGCGAGCCGCCAGCTTAAAAAACACGCACCAGCTTACACGCCATTCTCTTCTTTGTCTTTATATCTTGGGCCAAGTACACTTTGCCAAAGGCCCCACGCGGCACAAAATTGGAGCCAATATTCCTGTAAGTGAACTTCCAGGGGACGAGCAGCACGTCCGAGTCGATCTGGTAGCGTCCGTTCTGAGGAGTGATGACCTAAGAAGGAAGCCCAGTGGGGAGTGAGAACAGTAGCAGAAGCAGCCCTCCCGGGAGAGCCGGCAGCCCCACCAGCACTCATCCGTGGCGGTGGCCACTCACAGGGCACGTGTCATCTTCCCTCTGTATCAAGGCTATATTTAGAACTTGAGCAAGACAGAGAAAGCTTGAGACAGGTGCGTATCCTTGGCCCAGCCCTGGTTGTATTTCCACCTCCTGATGAGTAATGAATTGCCAAAGAGAATCTAAAGCGCATTGTTTATGTAAAACAGTCCACCTCATGTCACCCAAAGGTTTAAAATAAAGACAGCCTACGTGTACAGCATGCATGCCTGTGCGTTGAATCGCCTGTCAGAACGTGTGAACCTGTCTGTCTACATACCTGTTACCGATACACAATGCACAACAGAGAGAGTGGAAATTAACCGGCGCAGTCACAGCAGCTGCGGGAACACAATGCTGGGCGGCAGCTGGCCTTGCTACCTTTCACATGACACACGTCAGAATTCTTTCTCATCCACTGACTCATATCTTACTGCTTGCACACACTCTTGTGTGCCAGGCGCCGGGAGTCCTAGCATACACAGGGTCAGGAGCAAGGGCTTGGCGACCCCTGATCATCAAGCGCTCAGTGACCCCCGACCACCAAACCGAAAGTGCACGAGCCAGGGAGCATCTGGAGTCCAAAGGCTGCGGCAGTCAGTCCCTGCCTTAACGATGGTTAAACTTCGTGATTTCCCAACTTTACAACGGTGTGAGAGCCACAGGCACTTGGGGTCTTTTCTGTGGCCTGGCCTCACGCAGTTAAGACCTTGACAGCAGCAGCAGCAGCAGCCAGTGGAACCCTGACTCAGCTCCACGGTCTCAGGGGCACACGGCAGACATTCTACAGTGGATGTGTGTTCTGGCTTTCACGTCCTGTAGGTTAGTTAGGCTCAATGTGGTTTTTACTTTGCAGCACGTGACTTCAGCGCATGTTGGGTCACATCTGCCCATCTCAATTTTTAAAGAAGAAATAAATGTGAAAAGCCACAGAAACCAGGACTTGGAACCCATGCGTAAAAAACAAGAAAAGTCTGCAGTATTCTTCCAAACAACAGTCAGAAGCAAGAGCAAGTATTGTGGCACAGTGGGTAAAGCTGCCACCTACAAGGCCAGCATTCCACTACGAATGCAGGTTCAAGCCCCAGTTGCAGCAGTTCCAATCCGGCTCCTTGCTAACGGAAAGCAGCAGGAAAAGGCCTAAGTGCTGAGGCCCCTGCCACCCACATGGGATTGACCTTCCAAATAAAAAAAAATAATAAAAATAAATCTTTCTTATAAAAAAATCAGTTTTTTCCTAAACATAATTAGCAATAGCTGGATTCAGATTATGGATTGAAGAAACACGGAACTCTGAAGTGCCACAAAGTTATTTCAAGCACAGGAGAAGCTGGAAGGGAATGTGACAAGTTCCCAAAACTACACGCAGCAAAAGAATGGGCCCTGATCACACAGGTGGATGCCGGGACGCAACACACAGGCACTGCCACGGGCATAAAGCCCAGGGACCACAAGATTACTCAAGCAGCCATGCTACTGCTAATTTTAGCCATTCATCTCACAGAGAGTTGTGCTCACTATTAGGGAATAAACCAGAACTCTACACCCAGAAAGGTAAATCATTGCAGTGAAAATTTCAACATATTTTTAATGTTTTCTTTTACGCATTTAAAAGGCAAAGAGACAGAGAAAGAGAGAGATGTCCCATTCATATTGGCTCACTCCCTAAATGCCTCCAACAGGCTGGGATGGGCCAGGACCACGCCAGGAGACACCTGGAACTCCTCCTGGGCCCTCCCAGCTGCTCGGGTCATCACCTCTTGCCTCCCAAGCATCAGCAAGAAGCTGGGATCAGAGGCAATCCTTGGCACTATGATGAAGAAACAGAAGATTCGCTGAGAGCTTCTGCCACAGGGACTCCAGGAAGCGCCCTGCTGGAACTACACAGGAGCAGCAAGCTCAACGCAGAGCTGGGTTGAAGTCCAACTTGCAAACATCATGTCCAGGGGCTGCCACCTCCCTGTAGCCAGTGGCCACTTGCCCCTAACCTACCCCAACCCAAGCTCCTGCCCTTCACTGCCTCTGCATGTAACAGCTTTCACTGTGACGATCCACTACGAGCCAGGGTTCCTCTAAATGTGGCCCAGGAGGAAAAAAGGCCAGTCACTGTGACACAGAACAAGGAGGGTTCAGGATTCTACAGCCACAAGGTTGTCTTCTTGTCTTCACTCCAGGGGCTCCACCAAATGACCCCCTCAAAGGACCCCTCCACGCTGCCAGATCTTCACTGCACCCAAGACAGCTTCAGGGGCACTCAGGAGTCACAGTGTGGGTGAACAGAGGACTCTGCACAATACCCACCTCCACCATCCACACTCAGTGTGTGAGCACACAAGATGTGCCGTAAGGAGTAAAGCTATGATTTACATGATTTATTGCTGAGTGTATTAAACACTGGGTGTTAGGGGATCCTCTCTCATGGTCCCAGCCGATCAAAGACCCCAGTCTGGACCATGTCCCTTCTTGCACTCTTTTTTTTTAGGATTAAAACACAGGACTAGCACTTCAATGGACTTCAATTCTTCCTAACCAGTGCGGGGCTGGGGGTGGTGTGACAGCTCAATTGCTTAATCTTCCCCTGCAAGTGCCAGCATCCCTTGTGTCTGCTGGTTCATGTCCGGGCTGTTTGACTTCCCAATCAGCTCCCCGCTTGTGGCCTGGGAAAGCAGTCGAGGATGGCCCAAGTCCTTGGGACCCTGCAGTCATTTGGGAGACCCAGAAGAAGTCCCTAGCTCCTGGCTTCTTTTCAGCTCAGCTCTGGCCATTGAGGTCAAGTGAGGAGTGAACCAGTGAATGGAAGATCTTTCTCTCAGTCTCTCCTCTCTGTAAATCTACTTAGCCAAAAATAAATAAATCATTAAGTATATATATATGTACATCTGTGTAAGTTGTATATAAGGAAGAAGGTGCCAACAGTCATACCCAGACACAGATGATTAGGGCCTTGTCTTATTTCAAGTCCAGATCAGAACAGTGCACCAGAAATCACAGTCAAGGGCTGGGGTGAGTGACAGGTGAGACCTCAGACTTGAGCCCCTCTGAGGTTTGCCCTGAAAAGCCTGACTCCAAGACGGCCCCAAGCATGAACCCTCAGCATCTCACACTTGCGTCTCTCAGCCCATTCATTCATGCCTGCCTGGCAGCTCACTATCACCAGCGTCCCAGAGGGGTAAGCCCTTGGAACCTATCTTAGACTACTCCACATGCGCAGTGTAGGCACGCATCTTCATTATGCACAACCTGTAGCATCCAGATATCAATAGATTCCTAGACTCACCGGCTACTGTCCTCTACCGGGTCTTGTTGGACTCCCACGGATATTTAGGAAAATAGAGCACACTTCCCACAGAACTACAGGCACAACCACAGGTACAACATGCCCAGGTTTCAGGGGATATAGTTATTGCTGGGGTCTCCAGCTTCGCCAGCACTGGGGACTGAACACACCAGATCTCCAGGCTCTGGGCTTTTTGCACTCACTGCTGCCTTCATCTGGGGCCTTCCCCTCCTCTCCACCTTCCCCTCTCCCCACCCCATCATCTTGTACCAACTCCAGCTCTGCCACGCTGCAGACCTCAGCATGGGCATTCTGCCTTCTGCACCTGTGTGCTCCCTCCTCTCCCCCAGTCATGGATGTGGGAAGGAACCCTGCTCGCCAAGCCCCAGAACTCTCCGCCCTGGCCTCCGGTGCACAGGGACTGCCATGTCATGCACCTGCCCCAGCAACACAGGCACCTAGCTCCCAGCGGCCCTGCCCCTGCAACATCTGGAAAACAGCCCAAGATGCCCGGGCTACTACTTAGCAAACGCACAGGTAAACAGGAGAATCAGAGTTCCCCGCCCCTCAGCAGGCACATTACAAAGACAAATTTGACCTTGAGACCAATCCAAGTGGGTGGTCGGTAATGAGATGGTATATTCCAAAACAGAGCAGAAAACAGAAAACGGATCCCAGAAACAAAGAAGTTGTGATAGGGCGGTGGTAGAGGATGATGATGAAGGAAAGGTCTGGAAGGCAGGGAGGATGAGGCGAGGACACCACCTTGTCACACACTGGCTGAGATTGAAGGCCTCCCTAGCTATGTGTGAAGCACAGAGCTGCAGAAACTCATAGGCAATCACAGTGCTTTATCTGGCCAGGACAGGAAGTTGAACTTGGCATCCAGGCTGCCAAATGATTCCTGGTGAGGCCGGGGGTGTTCACACTGTGGGTTTGCTTTTTGATTCATCTGAGAAACGGACCGATCTCCCACACTGGTTCACTGCACAAATGGCAGGCTGAAACCAGGAGCTGGGGACTCAGGGTAAGTCTCCCATGGGCCGGGGGGTGTAAAAGGAACCCAATTAACTTGAGTCATTTGCCGTCGCCGCCCAGGGTCTGTACTGGGTCAGGAAGCCAAAGCAGGGGCTGCACTCATACACTCTAATGGGATGCAAAGCCATCCCAACCAGCATCTTAACCCTGGCCAGGCGCATCCCCACACTGTAGACTATAACGTAGATTTTAATTCCATTATGATTTTTTAGCCTTCTTGCTAAAACAGAAGAGAGATTTTAAAAAGGTCACGGGAAATGTGTTACGAAAGGAAGGCTGTGAGAATTTCAAATTGGTTAGCCTCCAAAGAAACATATCTTTAATTGACCATGAACTTTTGGAGATACCCTTGTATCTTACATGCTTGGTCATTTTTGTAAAACAATAAGATGTTTAAAGCATTCACAATAGCTACCTTTCTGCTGTATGTCCTAGGCTTAAATTTTCTCCTAACCGTGTCTGTGCGAGTGTGTGTTCGCTCACACAGCAAGGTCCTAGGGCAAGGACTCGCCACTTAGCCTTGGCTGATGGCACTTCCGCTTCCTGTCCTACTTTCTCTGCCTTTCTGCCCTAGCCTTTCCAATCCCACCCTTCACAAAGAATCTTCAGTGGGGGCAGGGACTGAGGCCGAGCAGGTTAAAGTCACTGGCCGGGATGTCCACTGGTCCAATCCAAGTGGGCTCGGGCTCTTCCAAGTCAGCTTCCAGCTGATGTGGGCCCCGGGAGGCAGCAGTGGCAGCAGTTGACGGCTCAAGTCCTTGGGGCCCTGCCACCCACATGGGAGACCCAGACTGAGCTCCTGGCTTTGGGTAGGTACAGTCCCAGCTGCATTTATAGTTCTGACAGCATTTGGGGGAGCGAAGCAGCAGACAGAAGCAGTCTCGCTCTCTTTCTCTCTCCCTCTTTATCTGCCTTTTAAGTAGATGAACAAAAATACAATATAAAAAATAAACATTTTTGGACCTGGCGTGGTAGCCTAGTGGCCAGAGTCCTCGCTTTGTACATGCCGGGATCTCATTTGGGCACCAGTTCTTTTTTTTTTTTTTTTTTTAAAGATTTATTCATTTTATTACAGTCAGATATACACAGAGGAGGAGAGACAGAGAGGAAGATCTTCCGTCCGATGATTCACTCCCCAAGTGAGCCGCAACGGCCGGTGCGCGCCGATCCGAAGCCAGGAACCTGGAACCTCTTCCGGGTCTCCCACACGGGTGCAGGGTCCCAAGGCATTGGGCCGTCCTCGACTGCTTTCCCAGGCCACAAGCAGGGAGCTGGATGGGAAGTGGAGCTGCCGGGATTAGAACCAGCGTCCATATGGGATCCCGGGGCTTTCAAGGCGAGGACTTTAGCCGCTAGGCCACGTCGCCGGGCCCTGGGCACCAGTTCTAATCCCAGCTGCTTCACTTCCCTTCCAGCTCCCTGCCTGTGGCCTGGGGGAGCAATGGAGATGGCCCCAAAACCTTGGGACCCTGCTCCCATGTGGGAGGCCCAGAGGAAGCTCCTGGCTCCTGGCTTCAGATCAGCTTAGCTCCAGCCATTATGGCCACTTGGGGAGTGAACCAGAGGATGGAAGATCTTCCTCTCTGTCTCCTTCTCTCTATACAACTAACTTTCCCATAAAAATAAACAATCTTTTTTAAAAAAATAAATATTTTTAAAAGCTTCAGGGGGCAACTGCTAGGTCCTCCTTATAGTTTTCCTGAATTGTCTCCGTGAACTCCCAGGGAACAGCTAAAGCCTGTTTCGAGTCAGTCTGATAAGCCAGGGGCTTGGCCACAGACGCCTCGCGCCCTGCTGGTTGGCCAACAAGAATCCCATCCGCTCTGCAGGCCTTCATCTAGAGCTCATTCTCACAAGTGAGAAACAGAGAAAACCTGCTCCAAGTTCAACTGAATAGACCGAAGGAAGTCCTGCCGGGAGGCGGAAAAGAAAGCAAGTGGCTTTTAAGAAAACAATTCACCATGTGCTGTCCTGCGTTACCGTGCTGTTCGGCCCTCAGTGCGCGTGATACAAAAACAAGAGTGTCAAGTGGTGACCAACCCCCAACGAGGGCCACATGGCCATCCAGCGACACTCGAAGCAAATGCTGCCGACAAGCATGGCGTCTAAGCACCATCCCCCCCCCCCCCCCCCCGTGGCACAATCATCTGTTGACCTTTAGCCAGCACCTGTTCACCTGTGACACACTGAGTGCCTCCCAGAACCCTGTGTGGCCCCTGACACAGCACTGGCTCACAGACTGCAGCCACAGAGCAGGGTCAGATGCTGCATTCCAGGCATACTTGAGATGACTAACTGAACCCAAAGGGCCATTCCTCCTGGGCTAATTACAGTGAACCTGCAGAGGGCGACAGACTGTCCGCAGACTGAGTTTTTGGCAAGAAGTCAGTTGAGTAGGTGGTCATGCTGGAGGCTTTACCAGATGTGACAAACAACTGAGCCCTCAGAATCATGCAGGGCAAACCCAATGCTCACTCTCCCTGCCCCCCACCAGCTGAAGGCTTCTCAACCAGCCCTTCTCTCCCGCATCAATAATGCGTACATTAATAAATTATTAAATTAAGGCCCACTCTCTGTAATTACCTACTGGGAGAACTGCTACCAACATGGAAATTTTAAGAAAGACTTTTTCTTGTTTTATTTTTGCATCTCGAACACAGACATGACCAATGCAGACACTATTAGAAATCATACCTAGACAGCCAGTCGACCCAAGTTCAATGTCACTCTGCAGGAAAAGAATCTGCAGTGCTCACAGTTCCACACACACAACATGCAAACATACCATGTTTAATAAAACTCCAGATTCCTGGGGCCGACTGCTGTAAAAACGCTTTGCCGAATTGGAGATGTGGTTTGCGAACGCCAGCAGGTCATCCACCGTGCCGTACCTGACCGTGGACAGCCACGGCCCCTCCTGGCCGCTGAGCAGCAGAGAGTCCGCCCGCTCCTCGTTCTCATTACCGTCCGGACACACGGTCAGGAGGCTGGGCTCGTACACAGCCGGTTCTTGGCTCCCGTACAGATCCTCCATGATGTCTATGACATCGGACACACTGAGATGCTTCATCAGTAAGTCGATTTCTTCTTTGTTGTCGCTTCCAGTGCTCATGTACTCCATCACGGGTGCACTTGCTAGGGGAAACAGAGACTACCAAGACTTACTGAGGGGTGACAGTCACGTTTCAGGAAATGAGTGTCTCAGCCTGCACTCTGGAGCAAGAACGCTTGGTGACAGTTGGTGCGAGTGCAAGTTCATGGACAGTGGGGAGTGCCAAGGGACCTCAGAGAACCTTCCATCCAGCTCACTTTGCAAAAGCAGAAACCTGAGACCCGGAGCATGCACCTGTTGGGAGTTGGACAGAACCCAGACTGGAAGCAGCTTGCAGATCTGAGGGGCTCCAGGCTTCTCCTTATAGCCTCCGGCTCCCTCCTGCAGCTGGAAAGAGAAAGAACACAAGGCCCTGGGAGCCGGTGGCAGACACGAGGTTAGGCCTTTGGAGAGTTCCTGATCCAGCCTGCTGCAAGGAGACACATCTCACTACCTCCAGGGACAAGTCCTTCACCCTCTGCCGCAGTGGGCCCCTCTGTGAGAGACCGGAAGGCCTGCACCCCGAGGGGCCCCAAGGTTCACTGATTGTTCACTGCCTTCCCTTAGGAGCTGCACAAATGGAAAGAGACCCAAAAACCTAAATCTGTCACAAGACAAGATGGAGGCAGGAGCACATGTGACTGCAGGGGGCCTTCCTTGTCCCCAAATAAAGCGGTTCTGAATTCCATTTTTTTTTTTTTTGCAACCTTTCTGAAGTCCCATTGTTTTGGCTAAAACTGCATTTTAGGTGTTTGGTTTTTTTTTTTAAGATACAAATGAGGTGCCATCCTAGTGGAGGTGGGCGTGGCGCGGACATCTGATAAAAATAGGGGACAGCAAGGGGAATTACACAGCGATGGTCAAAGGAGAAAAGATATAAGGACCTAAGAGACCTCTGCTGCAACACATCCCGTCCGTCCGTGCGCTTAACCAGCGGGCTTGATAAAGGCCAGAAACAGCTGTGCACTTTTTCTGACAGATGCTTCCGTTTCTTAACATCCCCTCCATCCCTGTTGTGGAAGCACCAGCCATGCATCACCAATCAGCGGCCACCTGCCTCCGAGGCTATCTCCTTCCACAGAATGCACCACGGCACCTAGTGCTACCATTAACTGGCGGGGGTCCCATGGGGGGACCCTGCAGAGAAGACTCTGCCTGGGCTCCCATCACACACCCCACTCTTACGGTGTGGACAGGGGGACTGCCTGCTTAACGTCAGGCCAGCTCCTTCACTTGTACACACGCCACCTGTCAAAGGGAGCCAGTCACTGCACCTGGCTCACAGGACAGTTTTGAGGCTAGTTCATGGTCACCAGAGGCTGAGAGAGAGAGGTGGGCAGCGGGGGGCAGGGGGAGGGGGCGCTAAGCAAGCCAGCGGTCAGGTGTAGCTGCCTTGTGGGCACGAAAGAGAATGACTGAGTTAGCGACAGAACACCCTGGCTTTCAAAGACTGTCTCAAAAACCAGAGACAAAGAAAAAAGGCAGACTCGCTTTGATGGCTCATTATCACTGCAAGTCCATCTTACACATCCTTGAAGGGGCTGGAGTTGGCATGGCGTGGTGCTGAGAACCTGGGCACAATCAAGGCACAAATGCCTTTGGTTTCACCACGTCTATTTAGTTGCAGTTTCTGTTTGTAGGCAGGACTAGAAAAACAGAAGTTAAAACAGAAACAGTGGAAGGCAGGGTCCTCTCCCCTCCCACATCTCCGCCACCCTCCCCGAGCTGGGAAGATTGAAGGCTACGGGGACTTAACAGAGGTGACAGAAAAGTTCCTAGGACTAGCCGAGAGGGGGAGGGAGAGACAGGCATTCGTGCAGGTGGATCCTAGGGGAAAGACGGGTTTTAGTTTCTTAACTGTGCAGTCGGAAGCATTTCTACAGAAAACCTAGAGATTGGATCTCTGTCGGTCCATCTGTCTGTCCGTCTGTCTCTAACATACACACACCCCTACAGGAGAGAGAGGGACAGGGCAGGTCCAGCAGCGCCTGACTTGACTTCCCAGCCCGCACCGCTAAGTCCTTAGCAACACCAACTCAGCTCCCAGGCAACCCTAAAGACCAGTCAGCCCCACACTGTTGCAAAGAAAACCCAGCAATTTCCAGCCTGCAGGAAGCAGACAAACTTAACTTCTCATCAGTGCCGGGAACGAGGTGGATCCCAGAAGTTACTCCACTTAGGAACAATTAAGAGCGGAGAGGGATCCTCAGACTCCCTAACACCACAGAAAACTACACCCGTCTTAGAAACCCAGGAATCAGCAAGAAAGAGAGATGAGATTCCTCCCTGATCATGCGATACTTGGCACATAAAAAAGAACACAAACATCAATGAAAATGACCCTAACAACAGAGGGACCTGCCGGGCTTCAAACAAGGCTCAAAACATCTCCCGTTACCCCCCACCCCGTTTAAAAGATCCCCCCACCCACCCAATCACCCCAAGGCTGGAATACGTGGACAATGTCCCCACCCACCCGCTGCCCGGGGCGAACCTCTGACCTGCGCTTTCCTTTTCAAAAAGCCCCTGCATGAGGCACTGCAGCCACGAAAACCTCCAGATGTCTCAACTATTCAACTCTCCCAACTCTACTAAGTCCTTAAAGGTCAAAGCTAGAAAACTCCGCACAGAAACTCAGTCCCTGGGAGAGAGCTGGAAGGGGGCTGGAGAGAGAGGGCAGGGTCAGTTCCAATCAGAGGACACCTAACTTGGCAACCAGACGGAAGACCCGGGCGTGCACGCACAAACAACAACAAAACTGTGAGCTTTGCTTTCTCGGACCAAACTTATCTCTCCCTCAGCCCCCACCTCCAAGGAACTCACCGGACCTCGGCCAAGAAGGGCTCGGCGGTCCGCAGCAGGACGCGCGGGCACCGCGAGGTCCCCTGCTTGCTTCGCGCTCAGCCGGGACCCGGCACCGGAGATCCGGGAAGAAGAAGGAGGTGGTGGAGGAGGAGGAAAGGGGAGGAGCCCGAGTCTCCACCGCGTGAGACCCTTGCGCAAGGTGCTTTCCAGCCGTGCCAGGCTGCAGCGAAGGACGTTAGCTTGCGCAGCGGCCCGCGGGCTGGGGGAAGAGGGGTACGCCCCTGTCTCCGCGCCCCCCGCCTAGGTCACCCTTATGCAGGTGGTGAGGCGAGGAAGAGAAACACTCATCCAGGGGTGGCCAAGCCATTTCGAGCTCCTGCCCCGCCTCCGGTAGCTGGGTGGATTACCTGCTATCTCCAGGGGCTCAGCACTTTTTCCGTGGACCACCAACACCTCGGTGCGCAGCGTGGGGCCGGTCCTCCACGGCCGCGCACGCAGGGTCCCGGTGGCAAGGTGGCGGCTGCGGGAGCCGCAAGGACCAGAGCCAGGGCGCCGGGTTCCAGCGCGTGACGCGACGGCCAGACCCGAGCAGGCCAACTATACCTCGGGCCGCGCACTCGGCCCCTGACTCAGGGCGTCTGAGCCGGCCCAGGGGCGGTGCAGCAAGTGCCTGCCTTCGCCTCCCCGCCTTTTCCATTTCCCCTTTCTCTTCGTAAACAGAAAGAGGTCGGCCGGGCCGGCAGGGGAAGCCAGAACCCCAGCGCTGGGAAATTCCGTCCACCACTCCCTCCCCTCAAGGGCCGGCACAGGGGAGGAGTTGGAGGCGGAGCGTGAAGTCGGGGACCCGCCTCGCAGACCCGGGCTGCCAACCTGACCGCGGAGCTGGAAAAGAAAAAACCACAAAGACAGGTCGCCCCTCCGGCTGGTTCACACCCTCCGCCCGACGCACGTCCCCCGGCTGTGGCGGGCCGGGTGCGCCCCTGGTTTGGGCGGACCGGGAGTGGATTGGGGATATCCTTGCAGGACCCTCACTTGCTTTTCTGATGCTGCTAGCCCACCGGGCTGGAGTCCCTGCCCTTGGCCGGCACAATCTCTGCATTTCTCAGTGTCCTGTAGTGCACACTTCTGCCCGCGCGGACCTCCCCTCATCTTGAGCCCCGGAGCCACGCATCTGGAATTTTCCGGAGTGGGAAAACAGTGTGTACTAACTCCTCCAACACACCCCATAACCAAGGCGGCGGATCCGGAAGCGGCTTCTCTCTCAGACAGAGGCACCTCTCCCTCGAACCGTTCCCAACACCTGCCTGGCTGCGCTTGTCTCCCCTCCGCCCCCGCCAAGCCTGCGTCCGCAAGCTCAGCCGCTCTTGGTGGTGACCAAAGCCGTCTTTTCTGACCGTGAGGGGAGTCCTAAAAGAACTGCTGGCGGGCTCAGGTTAAAATGCGGTGACCAGCCAGCCCTCCTCTCCTCTAGCTGTATTGCACCTCGGGTTCGCGCATAAGCAAGCCCAGCTCTCCTAGAAGTAGGCGAGGGCCCGGGGTCTGACGGCTCGCGCATCCACCAGCACCAGTCCGCCAGTTATTGTAAGCACTAGAACCAGATGGGCGAGTGTTGTGATCGTGAGGACTTCTGGACCTGTGTCTCTCCCTTGCGTCTGTTGGCCCGCGATTTGCTGCAAACCTGCAGCCGGGACTGGGCTGGGGAGGCAAAGACCCCGCTCCGGCTTTGGCGCCCGCGGGTGATCCCAGTCTTTTTGGGAGCCAGGCGAGTGCAGGTTGTTACCTGGAACTGCGTGGTGACAGAGGGCCCTCAGCTCTGCCTTTCATACCGCCAGAGGGAGATCTTTATACGCGTCTTAAAAATAGAGTGGTGGAGCCACACCCCCTCTCCCTATCCCTCCCCACCCTGGGATGAGCTCACGACAAGCCCCACCCAAGCTTCTGGGAACTTAGTGTTGAGTCTCACGGAGATAATATATCTGCCTTTCCTGTTAGCAGCCCGAAGGGAGAGTGTTGCAGCAAAGGCGGGGTGAGTTGGCCGACTCCTGGCAGTCGCTCTGCTCACGCTCTGTGCCAACCCAGTGAGTTAGAAAAGTGCAGTTTGAGAAGCGCCGCTTGAGCCATAGGGAGCTGCTTTTGGGAACCGGCTGAAGGAGCAGCCCTGACGGCTCAGGTGATGGGCTTCCTGTCAAGCCCCGCTTCGGCCCAACCTGGCCACTGCAGGCATCTGCGGAGTGAGCACACGGATGGATGGGAGCGCTCTGAGGGTCTTTGTCTCTCTGCTTCCCAGAACAAGTCAAAATTTAAAAGTTCTTTGTCCATCTGGTGGGAAAAAAATCTTGTGCGAATAAAGAAATGACATCGGGCCAGGCACAATAGCCTAGCGGCTGAAGCCCTTGCCTTGCAAGCGCCCTGGGATCCCATATGGTCACCGGTTCTAATCCCAATGGCCCCACTTCCCATTCAGCTCCCTGCTTGTGGCCTGGGAAAGCAATCAAGGAGGGCCCAAAGCCTTGGGACCCGGCACCCACGTGGGAGACTGGAAGAGGCTCCTGGCTCCTGGCTTTGGATTGGCTCAGCACTGGCCATTGAGGCCGCTTGGGGAGTGAATCAGCAGACAGAAGATTTTCCTGTCTCCTCTCTGTACATCTGACCTTCCAATAAAAACAAATCTTAACAAAAAAAAGAAAGAAAGAAAGAAAGAAAGAAAGAACGAACGAACATCACAAAAACAGCTCTTTAAAAAAAAAAACCTTTAGTTTTATTGGAAAAACAGAATTGCAGAATGAACAGGAGCAACATAGAAAGATGTCCCATCCACTGGTTTACTCCCCACATGGCTGCAGTGGCTGGAGTTGGGCTCATCTGAAGTTGGGAACAGAAGAAGCTGGGAACCAGGAGTTTCTTCCTGGTCACCCATGCAGGTGCCAGAACCCAGGTACTTGGGCTGTCCTCTACCACTCTTCCAGACCATTACAGGAAGCTGGATGGAAAGTGGAGCAGCCGGCACATAACCGGCACCTATATGGGATGCCAGCACAATAAACTGAGGCTTGTTTTGTTATGTCATGATGCCAATCTTATAAGAACAATTCTGTTGAAAATGTAGTAGCCTATGGGTCCGGAGCGATACCGTAATGATTAAGGTCCTCGCCTTGAACGTGCAGGGATCCCAAATGGGCCCCGATTCTAATCCCAGCTGCTCCACTTGGGCCTTGCGGCCACTTGGGGAGTGAATCATCGGACAGAAGATCTTCCTCTCTTGTCTCTCCTTCTCTCTGTACATCTGCCTTTCCAATAAAATAAATAAATCTTTACAAAGAAAATGTAATAGCCTAAAAAAAATACGCCTGCAATTTGGGTAACAATGTTTATTTACCTAACAGGCTATCTCTACTCACAGGAGGAGACATAATGAATTTGTAAACTGTGGTTTACAAATCCAAACTCATTTATTTACTTAAGCAGCCAAATTATTAACAAGGGCTGAGAGACTTGCTTATCCTTGTCGCCTATGGGATCACTAAGCTCTGTACAAATCAGCTTAACATATGACACTGTCTTCCAATCCCTTTAACATTTAGAAAATAGGGAATTTTGTGAAACTGGGAGATTCCTACAGGGGCACTTCAAAATGTCTGTGGCAAAGTACAAAAAAAAAAAAAAAAAAAAAAAGACTGCATGCTTTCAAAACTTTCTGCACCTGAATAAACTTCCCTTTTAGTTCTATTTTTTTTCTAGAAACTTTTTGAATTTCCCTTATACACATGACTTGGTGTAAAAAAAAAAGTTTATTTTCTTTTGAAAGTTTTCATGACCAAATGCAAGCATCGAAGGACGATCACTAACTGCTGACCTTGAGTTGAGCTTTAAATAAGATTTTTACAGTTAGGAGCATCACTTTTTCCTGGCTGGTTTTGTGTTGAAACTGCTGTCTGCTAATCAGCATGTTTAAGTGGTGATCTTGTCTTACTTCTGATAAGAACCTTCAAGTGCACAGCTAAGTGGGTGATCAATGTAAAATTAACTCCTTCAAAACATGAAAGCAGTTAAAACTGAGTTTTAAAACTCTAGTAGCTCTTTAAAAAATGATGCCAAAGGCAGGGTTGGGAAGACAGAAAGCTTTTCTATCTGGTGGTTCACTCCCCCAAATGGCATCTGGAAGTCCCTCGGGATCTCCCACGTGGGTGACAGGCCCACGCACCTGGGCCCCTGTCTTCTGCTACTTCCCTGGGGGCGTGAACAGAGAGCTGAATCGGAAGTGGAAAATGTGGCGCTCCCAGGGGATGCCTGTGCTGCTGGCACTTAGCTTCCCTTGCTGAGCCACCTAAGCTCCACATGGAGAGCTGGGCAGGCTTTGGCCACACCCCTCGGTCACCTGCACCTGAAATGCAGGCTCCTTCCTCCCACACAGAGCGCCCCCCTCCTTGAAAGCCCCGTGCAGCCCTGAGCCCTGCTGCCTGAGAGGCAGGGAGAAGCAGAACTGGGCTAACATGTCTCTTCTGCAATAGATGAGGCTCATTACTTTTTTTTTTCTCCTGGCTTTGCTTCGCGCCATGACTTCCCCAAATTGGAGATCTTGAGCCATAACGTCAAAAACAAACCTCTGCTCTCCTCCCAGATGGAAACTCATCATCAGGCATGTTTTCTGAGATGACCACACGGCTCCCCTGAGCTGGCCTCATGCGGGAGCTCCCCTTGGTCACACTTGGGCGGTGAGGGGTGGGAGGAAGGGCTCAGGGGTGACAGTACCCCAGCCTCCTGTTCCTCCTATCTGCTGATCTGCTGTGGTGAGCTGGAGATGACATAGGTGCCACCTGCCACTCCCTGGTGAAACCTCATAGTCCCTCCACCCCCAGCACTCAGTCCTGCTCTCAAGAGGAAAAGGCTGGGCCCAGGGCAGTAGCCTAGCAGCTAAGATTCTCTCCTTACACTCGCCAGAATCCCGTATGGGTGCTGGTTCTAATCCCAATGGCCCCACTTTCCATCCAGCTCCCTGCTTGTGGCCTACTGGCTCCTGGCTTTGGATTGGCTCAGCTCTCTTGCAGCCATTGAGGTCAAATGGGGAGTGAACCAGTGGATGGAAGATCTTTCTCTCTGTCTCTCCCTCTCTCTGTGTATCTGCCTTTCCAATAGAAATAAACTAAATCTTAGAAGAAAACCAACAAATATATATTACCTCACAGTTGGAGAGATTATGTTAGAGGTGAGGGTGCCAGCAGGCTCAGTGGCCTGCGGAGGGCCCCACTTTGGGCTCCAAGGTGACAGCTTGCTGCTGTGTCCTCACATGCTGTGAGGCAGAAGGACACGTGTCTTTCTGCCAGGGCAAGTGACCTTTGTTGAGGGCTTGATCTTGTTGCCCAGGCCAGGGCCTTCCTGCTGCACCAATCACCAGTCAAAGCTCCCATCTCTTAATGTCGCCACATTGGCAGCCACTGACATTCGGGGGAGACAGGTCCCCAAGCTGCACCAGTTACTGTCCAGTACCCAAAGTAGTCCTACACAGGGCTGTTCCATGCTCAGCGAAAGCCAGATTAGATCACTGGACTGAAACCCCATCCTCAGGAAAAACCACAAGATATGTGGTCCAATCTTCGCATGCATCTGAACTGGTCCTCGTTGGTTGTTGATGTTGGTGGAGTGGACAGCATGCCCAGATCCACATGGGAGATAGGATGGCCAGCTCATCTAGGCCAGCAAAGGATGCCGAGTGTCATGTCGGAGGACGGAAAGCAGAACAGGTTGGACAACTCTCCCGGCCAAGTTTAACAGCATGTTCTGGGTCTGTTGGTACACTAAGGTGGACCTTGTCAACCAACAGACCTTGAAAGATTTTCTCAACCCTGGAGCAATGAAACAGACAAAGTCTGAGAACTATCAAGACCACTCAAATAACACCCTGAAAATGTTCTTTTCTCACATTGCATCTCCAAGGTGTCATCAAATGACCACCCCCCCATCCCAGAGCACTGATGTGGTACAGTCCCTCCCTGTTCCTTTCTTTTGGACACAGGAGAAAAAAGAAAAAAAACATTTATTTATCTTACTCATCTTCCTCCACGCCTCTACTCTCCCCACCCTCAGCAGAGGCCCACCAGGGTATATCCCTCTCAAACATGTAATCAATATTGAAAACATTAAATTTAAAAAATTAAAAGAATCCTTTGAGAGTGTCCAGTTTTGGGACATAGCAGGATAAGCTTGTTGCCTGGAATGTCAATATTCCATATGGACACTGGTTCCAGTCCTGCCTTCTGCATTTCCAAGCCAGCTCCATGCTAATGTGCCTGGGAAAGCAGTTGAGGACAGCCTAAAGCCTTGGGACCCGGCACCCATGTGGGAGACCCAGAAGAAGCTCCTGACTCCTGGTTTCCCCTGACCCAGTCCTGGGCCACTGTGGCCATTTGTGGAGTGAGTCAGAAAATGAAGATTTTTCTGTCTCTCCTCCTTTCTCTATATAACACACACACACACACACACACACACACACACACACACACACACACTTAAAAACAGAATCCCCTGGGAAATTCTGGCTGTGTCCTTGTGAGCCTCAGCCTCCAATATCTGAATTTTAGAAAGTACGAGGGGACTGTCATTGGGAATTACGGGCCACATGAAAAGGGCATGTTTTAGATCCAAATCTGTTTCTCCATTTTCTGTCCCCATAACCCTGGGGAGTTTGGATTTCTTTGCTTTATAAAAGAGAAAAAGAGAAACCACCTTATTTGCATTTAGTATAGTATACTGTCAACACCTGCCGACAACCCATTTGCTGGCCAGTAGGAGACAAGTGAGACCAATGGTGCTTGCATCCATACTCTCCTAGAATTCTTGTGACAGACACACTAATTTTCACTTTCCCCTGAGATTTTTCTTTTTTCTTTTTTAAAGATTTATTTTATTTTTTGTTGCAAAGTCAGATATAGAGAGAGAGGAGGAGAGACAGACAGGAAGATCTTCCATCCGATGATTTACTCCCCAAGTGACCACTATGGCCGGAGCTGAGCCGATCCAAAGCCAGGAGCCAGGAGCTTCTTCCGGGTCTCCCATGCAGGTGCAGAGTCCCAGGGCTTTGGGCCATCCTCTACTGCTTTCCCAGGCCACAAGCAGGGAACTGGATGGGAAGCGGGGCTGCCAGGATTAGAACTGGCACTCATATGGGATTCTGACACGTGCAAAGTGAGGACTTCAGCTGCTAGGCCACTGCACTGGGCCCTACCCCTAAGCTTTTGATACTAACCTTGAAAGTTGTTGTGAATAGCCTTAAGTATGATCTTCCAAGATCATTCAGATAATGCCCTAAGCCAAAAACACTTTTTAAAAAAAAATTTATTTTATTTACTTAAAAAGCAGAATTAGAGATAGAGAGAGGTCTTCCATCCACTTGTTCACTCCCCAGAAGATATCAATGACCAGGGCTGGAGCCCAGGCCCAAGCCAGGAGCCAGGAGCCAGGAGCCAGGAGCTTTGTCCTGGTCTCCCACATGGGAGCACTTATACCGTCTTCCTATGCTTTCCCAGGCACATTACCAGGGAGCTGGATTAGAAGCAGCATAGCAGGTGCTGAAACTGGTTCTTATATGTGATGCCAGCCCTGCAGGTGGCAGCTTAATGTGTCAGGCCACAACACAGTCCCACCAAGCCAAACTTTTTACCCCAGGTGCTTCAGGAGAGACCCAAACCCCTTGGTGGGCTCCAGGAGTTATTGCAGGTCCCAGAGATCACCTACACCACCCACCATCCTCTTGCAGCCTTGCCTGTAATTCACCCCTAGTGTCCCTCCACACCCTGGTCTGCCCAGCTACCACCCCTGGTTACTCTGCTAACTCAGCTGGTACCTGACAGACATCCCATTCTCACCCCTCAAAGATCCCCGATGATGGAACATCGTCTGGTCGCAGACCTCCCTGGAAGGCTGCGGTCCTGCTCCAGTTACAGACCAGCATGCTTCATGGGACTTACACCATGGCATAGCATGATAATCGTCTGCCTGCCGCACTGTCAATCCATACGGACACCGGTTCAAGTCCTTGTTGCTCCAGTTTTCTGCCTTTCCCGTTAAAATGAAATAAATCTTAAAAGACAGTTTTCTCACTCAGCCAGCTTCTTCCTAATGCTTCAGGGAAAGCAGCAGAGGATGGTCCAGGAGCTTGGGCCCCTGCACCATGTGGGAGACCCAAAGAAGCTCCTGGCTCCTGGTTTTGGATTGGCCCAGTTCTAGTCATTGTGGCCATTTTGGGAGTGAGCCAGCGGATGGAAGACCCTCTCTCTCTCTCTCTCTCTCTCTCCTCTGTAATTCTGCAGAGATTGTGTGCTCTGGCCCTAATCTCACCTGCCAGCTCAGCGGCCATGGCTATTAGCATTCTAGGGAACACAGCCTCGTTTTCTTTGCACAGTTCGGGTTTGATCAGCTTCGTCTCTGGCCACCTGCACCTGGACAAAACTACTGAGTTGTCACTTGACACGGCCGCCCTCAGTAGCAGAGGGCCTGGGTTCAAGTTCCGGCTCGGCCTCCTATCCTCCCCCCTGCTGGTGTGTGCCTTGGGAGGCAGCAGGTAGTGGCTCAAACATCTGGGTCGCTGCTACTCACGCAGGAGACACAGCTGGAATGGCTAGCGTCTTGCTTCATCCAGGCCCAGCCCTGCCCACTGTGGGCTTTTGGAAGAAAACAGCAGATGAAAGATGCCTGCCTCTGTTTCTCTCCCTCCTTTTCAAGTAAGTGCAAAGAAATAAACTCCTCTTTAAAAAGGTCACTGTGGAAGACAAGCAGTTTCTCCGTGAAATCTGCGCTTCGGTTTTATTATTGGTTGGCGTCGACAGTGTCCCAAGGTAAGTGGAGTGTTTCAAGATGATTTATTCCCAACACCTTCACCTTATTCATGATGACATCCAAATGCAGGAAGTGACTCAGAGGTACTCCACTGCGAGTAGCAGGACCAGACTCAGGGCTAACTTATCTGGCCCAACTGCAACACGCAGTTTTTTCCTTAAAGATCATGTTTATTGAGGCTGGCACCGTGATATGGCATGTTAAGCCTCAGCCTGCAGTGTCAGCATCCCATATGGGCTCCAGTTGAAGTCTTGGCTGGTTCCACTTCTGATCCAGCTCTCCACTAAAGGCCTGCAAAAGCAGTGGAAGGTGCCCCAAATCCTTGAGATCCTGCACTCACTTGACAGACCTAGAAGAAACTCCCGGCTTCAGACTGATCATTGTAGTCTTCTGGGGAGTGAACCAATGGATGCAAGATCTTTCTCTTTGTCCTCTCTCTGATGTAGTCCTGTGTTTCAAACAAAAATAAATATTCTATATAAAAAAAGAATGTGCTTATTATCAAATTATTTGAAAGAGAGAGACTCAGAAGAGAGAGTTCTGTCTGTTGGTTCACTTCCCCAAATGCCCACAACAGTCAAGTCTGGACCAGACAGAGTCCAAAAGTCCAGCCAGGTATCCTACTCGGGTGGCAGGGAGCCAAGCACTTGAGCCATCACCTGCTGCCTCCCAGGGTACACACTAGCAGGAAGCTGGATGGGAAGGAGAGGTGCCAGACCCTTGGATCTGGGGTGCAGATATCCCCAGCAGGTGCCTGAACCACAATCCAGTGCCCACCCCTCAGCTCTTCTCTGCAGGAAGTCCTCGATAAAGATGTTGCTTTACATACCGCCCACAAATGCGTCATAATCCAGTAGTGTGGGGCTACGCAGAATTTATATCACTTTTCCCCTGCTGGAAAGTGTGAGATAAAAAAAAAAAAAGACAGCCTGTGGGTTTGGGTGTTGTTGCTTTGGTTTTGTTGGCTTTGCCTTTTGCTGGTTGTGGGATTTACCGGAACAGGTGAATTCCTTTCTGTGTCCTTACCGACAAAATTAGGACATGTGGTGAGTAGGTTTATCATCTCAATGATAGAATGCAGAAAATGGAAAAGGGACCAACTAAGGGGTTGGGGGAAAAGCATATGGAGAGTAAAAAATATAAGTCATGTAATGCCAGGGAAGTACAACAGGGTTTTTATTTCAATGAAACTGAGAGTCTGCACCCAGAGCAGGCTGCCAGCCGAGCCCTGAGCAGGTGCAGCCTCGGTGACCTGGTTTCTTTTCTCCCACACAGACGCGTCTGTGTTTGCTTTACTGCCTCCCCTGACTACGTGGAGCTGGTTACGTCACCTGCTTAGAGGTGCTTTCATTTTCACTCTGAGTTGGATTCTCCCACTGCAAATCTCCCTCCGGTTCTTAGAAAAGTGACATCGAGCACTAACAGCAGGACATTTTTATGAGAAAATACCTAATGCAAAACCTGTGAACTGTTCACAGTTCACAGGGTGAGTTTTTTTTTTTTTTTTTTTTTTAAGGGCAGAGTGACGGAGAGAGAAGGAGAAGAGACAGAGATGTCTTCCATCCGCTGGGGGGCCGCAATAGCTGGAGCAGGGCTGGTCTGAAGCCAGGAGCCAGGAACTTCTTCCAGGTCTCCCACATGATGCAGGGGCCCAAGGATGTGGTCCATCCTCTGCTGCTTTCCCAGGCCACAAGCAGGGAGCTGGATGGGAAATGGAACAGCAGGGACTCAAACCAGTCTCTACATGTGATGCTATGAACAGTGCTGGCCCTCAGGGTATCTTAGTGGTCACTTCAAAGAGACCTCATCAAGGTCTGCCCGTGTTTCTCACGGCCCACATATTGTGTGCTCATTTTTGTGAACATTGTGACAGGCCAAGGTCAAGTCTAGTTTCATACTACTCTCCATCTGACCCATAGACCAAGCAGAAGTCCATCGACTTAGCTCCATCTCCAAGGAGGGGAATCCACATTGAGGCCTAGGCAACCCTGCACCCCCAACCCCAACATCAGGCAAAAGATGAGCATGGTGGCAATGGCACGTAAGAAGCGGGAGAGCTCAGCCCCCCAACAGGAGAGAAACACCGAGGAGAGATCTCATCCCCCCTGCCCCTCCACCGCCTTCTCCTCCACCTTGCTTCCCGCGTCCCAGCATTCCTAGCATTCCCTTCGGTGTTGGCTGCCCTGCAGTGCACCTGTAATCAGGTTCAGTCCTGTCAGCCGGAGTGGTGGGATACAGAATGTTCTACCTCCTCAGGGTTGCCCCCATATGGCCATGAGTAGAATAGCAGCACCCAAGGGAAGGACTGTGGGATCTGTCAGTGTGGGACTGGGCAAGGTTGAAGCTGGGAAGCAGGGACCCAGCATGGGTGAGAGGATGGGTACGACTGTCTCCAGGGGTACACTAGTGGAAAGCTGGGGTCCGGAGACAGCATGGAGCACCAAACCCAAATTCTCCCATGTAGGACACAGGCATCCTGACTGCTCAGCTCAACACCTGGCACAGTTAAATATTTGTACACACATGAATAGCCCTGACTATATAAAGGGAGCCTAAGGACTGGCAAGATGGCTCAGTTGGCTAATCTAGCACTTGCAAGTGCCAGCATTCCATATGGGTGCCAGTTCATGTCCCACCTGCTCCACTTCCCATCCAGCTCCCTGCTTGTGGCCTGGGAAAGCAGTAGAGGATGGCCAAGGCCTTGGGCTTCTGCACCCACAGGGGAGACCTGGAAGAAGCTTCTGGCTCCTGGCTTCAGATTGACTTAGCTCTGGCCATTGTGGCCACTTGGGGAGTAAATCAGCAGATGGAAGATCGTTTTTCCCCCGCTCTCTCTGTAAATCTGACTTCCCAATAAAAATAACAAATCTTTTTTTTTAAAAAAAATCTTTCTCTGTCTCCTTTCTGTAATTCTGCCTTTCCAATACAAAATAAGTAAATCTTTATTTCTTTATGGCGGGGGGGAGCCCAAGAGCCAAGGAGGCCGGGCCTGCAGGGAGGACTTCTTAGGGGACAGGCACAGAAATTGGTGAATAGCTGTTACTATATCCACTGGTCCCCCAAATGGGACAAGATCCTATACATAATGTCAATGTTTCTCCACACATAAGCAGATAATTAAGACAGGGATAATTCCTGCCTCCCAGAGTCGCTGTAAGACCGACTGTCCTTAGATCCACAGCACTTCCGAGCAGGGTCTGACACATTAAAAAAAAAAAGTGTGAGATCATTTATTTATGCCAAAGCACCTACACCAGGTCTTCTGTTTCAGCTAAGAAGTGGAAGGGCTCAGCCCAAAGTTCCCTGGGCTATACATGATAGCACACAAACCGTTGGAAGCTGTTTCCCCCCCCCCCCCCTCGGGGCAATTTCAAGTACACAGTGTTCCGTGCATCTTCCAATTTAATTTCCTTTCATTTACAGTGGAGGAAATGGAGGAATTCTTTTCAGAAACATGGAATAAGAGAGCTGAGAAAAATTAACATGGAGCCAGTCCTATGAACCATTTTATAGTCGCACAAACCTCTCAGATAATGACATTTGGAGAGGGAGGTCCCTTAGTGCCCCAAACCCGTCTCTGGTAGGGGACACAGCGTCACAGCTCTGGGGGTCTCATCTGCTTTTCTGCAGAGTACGCTCGCCTCGGTGCAAGCTATAACGCCTTTGTTCCTGTCTTAGGAAAAAGCGCACGCCGGCCGGCCGGCGGAGCTTGGCCCTCGGGGCTGCCCGTCCGCGCCGCCTAGCGCGCATGCGCAGCAGCCGGCCGCCCTTGCGTCGGGGCTCGGGGCAGCCGGGGCCATGGCGGCTCACCGTGCGCGGCTCTGGGCCCGCTGGGCGTTGTGCGCTCGGGGCCCAGGCCGAGTCCAGCGACCCGGCCTCAGGCGGTTCTGCTGCTCAGGGACGGCGGCCGCCGACGTGCGCCGGGAAGAGCAGGCCCCTGGCGGCGCGGAGACAGGTGGGCGATGGCGCCGTTGTGTGCGCCGCAGCAGGTGGACGGGTGCGGGGATGGGAGGTGGCGCTGCCGGCTCCTCCTTCTCGGGACCGCTTCGTGTGCCCAACGTCAGAGGGGTGGGAGTGAGGGGTGTGGGTGGGTTCTGTGTCCCCTTCCTGGGATCATTTCCCTGGGCCCAGTCATTAAGGTGGTGGGGATGTGGGGTGCAGGGGTCCTGATTCCCTCTTCTAGGGTCTCTCCCCTGGGCCCAGTTCTTAGGTTTGGGGTACCGGGAGTCCTGATTCTGTCTTCTGGGACCTCTCCCCTGGGCCCAGTGTGAAGTCGTCTCAACCCCCCTGGGCAGTGGAGGATGAGACCCTAGCCTGCTGATACTGTTGATCTGGCTGAAGTGACGCCCCTCATAATAACTGGGAATTTTCCCTAAACTGGGTTTGTGGTCTGCACGGAACGGTGTGCTGTGGCACTGAGCCATTGGTTGTTTTCCCTGCAGCTGCTGCGGGTGCAGCAGTTTGAGGAGCACAGCAGGTAGGAGTAGCTGTGGACAGAGTGGTACTCTGTTTTATGGAGACAGGCTAGATCCAAATGCCCCACCATTCAGTGACCAAGATTAAAGAAATCCTGTCCCAAAGCCGTGGCCTTCCCCCGCCTACAGCTTGGCTGTTCTAATTTTTAAAAGCAGATACTGCCTGTTTTCAGCATTAAGGTAAGATAATAAGGAAACTGTATCCAGGGACTCTGTGTGGGGGTGCATGACAGGTAATAAGCTCCCCCCTTGATCCCCTTGGGAATGTAGGAATCTGACTGACTGAGTGCCCCTCAGCCCACAGAGGAAGAACTTGGCACAAACCTTGGAGTCTGCTTTCTAGAAGTAAAAAGGCTACAGTGTGTTAGGCCTTGGAACTTGGGTGGAAGGAGCCCTCTGCAGCGTGGCGGGTGCGGAGGGTACCTGAGCCAGGTTGGACCCAATGCTTGGGACTAAGGCCATGGCCATGGCGGCAAGCTCTAGGGTTTTTAGGGTATCTAATTGCTGCCTAGGACATCCATGGATAAGGCCAATGTGAGTGTAGATGAGGGCTGAATCCTGTGTGACTCCCAGTAATAGGGGTCACAGAACTTGCTAGCAAGCGTGGGGACTGAGACCTAGTGGTTTGGAGGGGAGAGTCATTAAGATCTGTTTGGGTCAGACTGAGTCACCAGCCCACATGGGAGTCCTGAGATGGGCTGTTAGCGTAGAACTTCACTGACTGCCACACGCCAGTCCACACGAAAGTGATGGCTGGGGGCCTGTCTGGCAGGGCTAGGTACTAGTACCTGACTGAGTGGTGGAACGGGACGGCTCACACTTGGCAGGGTCATGACACTAACCAGCACATGAGAGAAGCAGGTGCGGGGGTAGATTCTGCAGGGGATGTGTAGATGCAACCCTAGGAAATACAAATCCTATTGTTTAGCTCAAGAGTTGGGGTGACGATGAGCTGAGCTAGGTGTGACCATGGAACTGGCCATCACTCACGGGTAAAGAAACCAGCAACATTCTGGGCTGGTCAAGGCAGCTGCACCCACGTGTGCATCCTAAAACTGATTGTGGGGTGGGCCGGACTGCAGTGTTCACCAGCGCATGGAAGGGAAGACTATGCCGGGCACTGGCCTAACACCCACTTGCATGTATGAGATCTGGGTCTGGGAGTGGGTCAAGTGGAGGAACTTGGGGAAACTACCCTGGTAGGTCATAACTCTCACTGATGATCACATGGTCTAGGCCTGGGGGGTCAGGCAAGCTGGGCACAGTAGCTCTAATGGCTGCCTAATGTGTGGATTGGTTATGGAATGGGGCAGACCGGGCAGGGCTGAGCAAACCTTAGCTCACAAGCAAGAACAGAATACAGGATGGAGCACAGGTCATGCTGAGCTAGGCTCTTACACCTACTAGTCTGCATGAGCCAGAGATGCTAGGCCACAGCATCTAAGGCAAGGGCCGGGACAGGTGAGGGGCTGTGCCAAGCTGAGTCAGAGCAACCACTGGCATGCATGCAATCTGTGGCTGGGAACAGGCCTGGTTGGGAAGCTAAGAAGACACCCTGGCTGGGTTGGGGTTCCTACGGGTGATTGTGGAGACCAGAGTGGGGACTGCGTTGTGGTTTGGATATGGCTGCAGTGTCCCTTGGCACAAGTGTGGACTGGGACTGGGTGCACTGAGCTGGGCTAGACTTCAGCACTGACTGGTGCTCTGAAGGACCAGGGTAGATGTAGGACAGACTAGGCAAGGTCTCTGCCCCTGCTGAGCCAAGTGTGAGCTGTGTCTGGGTATGGACGAGCTGTGTTGGCTGAAGCATCCGAAAGTAAGAACTGGAATGGGTTGAAGGCCAGTCAGGAAAGGCCACCGTTCCTGCCAAGACAGGAGGTGGACTAAATACAGCTAGCCCGTGGACCTGCTGGTGTGCCCGAGATCTGGCACTGGGAGAGATTCTGATGGAGGAGCCTGGGCAACTCCTCTGTCAGGACACAGTCCTTGCAGGTGAGCGCAAGAAACATGATAAGGAACAGCCCAGACTAGGCCAGGGAATGGTACTCACTGGCATACATTTGTCATAGGTCAGGGTGGACCAGACTGAACCAGTTCACATCACCCACTGGTGAATCTGAGCACCAGAACAGAATGTGTGTCAGGCCAGGTTCAGTCGCAACACATACCAGTATGCATTATGGCTGGGACTGGTTGCCTTTTTGGGCTGGGCTAGGCTGTAACCCCCACCAGCGTCAGCTAGAATTGAGAGTGGACCTGCCCGGGCCAGGCTGCAGCACCACTGGCAAATGCTGAGGCCGGGGGTGTGGCTCATGTCAGACTTTGCTGCAGCATCCAACCAGCACACTCAAGACCCGGGGGATTTGGGGCAAAGCTGGTAGGGGAAATATGGAAGGATCCCTGCTGGACCGCCACTGGGGAGCGTGAGTTGGGATGAGGGCAAACCAGAGCAGGCAGGGCTACAACACCTGTGGGCCTCATGCGAGCCAGATCAGGGAAAAGCTAAGTTGGGCTGACTGTTCCTAATGATGCAAACATAAATCACAATGGGTGAGGGTTGCTTGGGCATTACCATAGCATCAGCTGAGAGAGACTGGCACTAGGGGCTAATTCTCTCAAGTTAAAGTACAGAACCATCTGGAAAGTGCATGATTCAGGAGTGGGCCAAGGAGGGAAATTGTTGGCACTTCCCTCTTGGTTACCACTCCTACTGAAGAGCATGAAAACCAGGCCTGGGGCAGGGGTGGCTGGACAGAATGGCACCCATCAGCATGTGTGTGGGCTGGATAGTAGGGCTAGTTGGGTTGAACTAGGCTCCACTGCCCATTGACATGTATGAGAGCTGATTGGGTTGTGGGACAGACTGGACAAGTCTGCTGTACATACTGGCAAGCATGGGAATCAGGGCAGGGGGCAGGACTGGTGGGGGTGATTGGGAGTCACCCCAACTAGGCTGCAGTTCCCACTGGTTTGTGTGAGGGCCGAGTGTGTGGTGTGCAAAATCAGGCTGGTCTCCAGCACCCATTGGTTCGCTTGGAAGGCAGGGTTGGAAACAGAACTGAACCAGCAATTGCAGCCAACAGAATGTGCATAAGCTGATTGGGGCGACTGTGCTGGACCCTGTACTGGCATGCACACACAAGAATCAGGTTGGGGTCACCTCAGACGAAGTTTCTTTGGGGATTCCTCCAACTGAATTGCTGATCTCAGAACCCCAAACATGAAGAGAAGTACAGGTTCCATGGTCTGACCATAGAATGCAAGTGTCAAAGCTGAGCCTCCTCAGAGACTCAGATGGAGCAGTGGACAGCATATACAGGTGCACATGGGAGGATATGGTAGTACATTGCAGCCTACAGAGGACGGATGACAGAAAAGTCAATCAACTACCCTAGCCTTGTGTTGGCAGTGAAAATATGGGCAAACGGAGACTCTAAGCTGACTGTGTCAGCCAGTGGATTCTGGAGAGATTTCATTGTGCTTGGCATGGCGAGACTGGCAGCAATTCAAAACTGTTGAGCTATCGAAACCACTTGAGCAGAACCCTCAGAGCATGCCCCATGTCGGGGACCCTAGGATGGGGTGGGATGCTGGGTGGGGCTTCTCCCTTTATCTCCCCCCCCATACCCCAGATACAGAAAACAAAAATGTGGAAACAATGGTCTTACCTAATTTCTTGTATCCCTTGACCCTTTGTGCACTAATCAACTATGTAAAGGTTATCAAAATAAAATAACAATTTAAAAAAAGGGCTATAGTGCCATTAGTACACAGGTTCTAATGGTGGGCACGTGTTTGTATTGAGGCTGGTGTCTGCTGCGTTTCCATTTCCGTGTTGGTCGCCTCAGTGTGCACAGAGCTTTCCTGTGAGTATTGGGTGGAGTGTGAGGGTATGTGGTGTCTTAATTTAGGACTTTATTGTATGCAGGACAGAGAAACCCAAAATAGCTTAAGGGGAGTGAAACCCTTTTAACAGATTTTAAACATTCTGTTTGAAAGGCAGAGTTACAGAGAGAGATGAGAGACGGACTGAGGGAGAGGGCTTCCACTCACTGGCCCACTCCCCAGAGGCCAGCAGGGATTGAGCCTGCTGGGCTGCTGTGACCCCCAGTGGGTGGCAGGGACCCAGGTCGGGTGAGCCCTCATGCCTGCTTCTTGGGGTGTGCGTTAGTAGGTGGCTGGAGTCCGAGTACAGCTGGGACTCCATCCAGCTACTGCAGGGCGGGTGCCATGTCTTGGCCACTGTGTCAGACCCAACCTCGGTTTTTTTTTAATCAATTTGGAGATGGTAGAATTTGTGCATGTGTGTATATGCCTGTTTGTGGAAGTGTCGACCAATTCTGTTTTTAAAATGGTGTAGGGCTCTTTTTTCCCCCCTGCTGCCTGGGGCCTCAAGTATAGGCAGTGCAGACCGAGGCAGTGTTGAATTTTAGTGATGGCCGTGGAATTGGCGAGTAGACAATGGGGAGCTAGCCTAACCTTCACAAAGGGAGAGGGGTTTATAGTCGCACGTCCCGCCTTGGTGTCCCTCACGCGGATCTGCGGTCCTGTTGCGTGTGACGGTGTGCTCACAGTGTGTGCGTCTCCTCCTAGGCCCTGTGGACCTGACTGCCAGGAAGAGTTTCTCGGAGGTGCAGGAGGGAAGGAGGGAGCAAGCCCAGCGCTCCGTCCTGATACACTGTCCCAACAAAGTCAGCGAGAAAAAGCTCCTCAAGTATTTATCTCAGCATGGACCCATCAATAATCACTTCTTCTATGAAAGCTTTGTAAGTTGCGGGGGTGGGGGGAGGCGGTCCTTTTTTGGTCTGTGTGGGGTGCTGGCATGGGAGGAGCTGTTTTGTTGCTTGGGATTGTTTGCAGCGGGCACTGGGGCGTGCTGGTCTGAGTCGTGTTGTGCTTTGTCCTGTCGCTGCCGCAGGGTCTGTATGCTGTGGTGGAGTTCTGCCAGCAGGAAAGTGTGCGCTCTGTGCTGAGTGGGGCCCTCCCGCCACGTCTGGGCAGCGGGGAGGCCGCCATCCCCTTCCGCTCACGGTTCCTCAACCTGCGGCCGAAGCAGGGGCCCAGCCAGGCCTCCGACCTGCCCTGCATGCAGACCAGTCACCAGCTGCCGCCTTCCAGCAAGAAGCTGTTTGAGCTGCTTTGTCGTGCAGAAAGTGTAAGTGGATAGGCATCTCCACTGAAGAATGTGTGTGCCATTCTTCTGGGTTGGAGAAGTGCCGTGTGATTGAGGGTCAGGGTGGCAGGCACAGCTGTGCCCTGTGATAGGAGTTGGTGGGGTGGACGGGGCAGTGGTGCGTGTGCCCCGGGGAGACGTGCTCTTGTACTGGGAGCTCTGAGAGCCGCATGCAGGGCGCACGTTGAGGGCATGTTGGACTTCAGACTCCCGGCTCTTCCTGCTCTCTCTCCTGGAGCCTGTCCTGCCGCATTCACAGAAACAACCCTGCTAGTCAAGGCGTATTTCAAAAATAGGTCCATATATTTGTTTCGCAAATTCTGTGGTTTTATCATCGTCGAGTTGCTTTACAAAATAAACTAATAAAACCATGCAACTGGGGCCGGCGTTGTGGTTTTACAGGCTAAGCTACTGGCTGCAGTGCTGGGCATCCCATGTGGGCACTGCGCCTCTTCCCTTCCAGCTCCCTACTCAGGCACCTGGGAAAGCATCAGAAGATGACCCAAGTGCTTGGGCCTCTGTACCCACATGGGACACCAGGAAAAAGCGCCTACTGCTGGCTTTGACCGGGCCCATCCCAGCCTGTTATGTTGCTTAGAGAGTGAGCTAGCGGATAAAAGATCTCTCTCTCTCTGTCCCTCTCTCTTTAATTTTGCTTTTTATGTGAATATATATATAGTTTTTAAAGCTTCAACCTATAGAATGTGCCAAGTGAGGAGTGCAGGTGGCCCCCTGCTGCCTGCTCCACGTCCTGTTTGCAGCCAGAGTTGGCCACATTCTTCTAGTCCCTGGGCTTTTGGGGGAGTTTGCATTTTCTCTCTTTGCAGCCTAATGAAGTACAGTTTTCATCAGAATGATGTACTTGTTCTGTAGCTGATAGCATATCTTCTGGAATCATCTCTTTTTTTCTATGCTACTGTTGTTTATATTTGTGCTTTTCCTCCTCCGCCTTGTCCAGTGTGACCTAGCTTAATAGGCCTTCCAAGCAACCAGTCATGCTTTTATGTATCAAAATACTGGTTGGGTTTTTTTTTGGGGGGGGGGGCTTAATTTTCTATCTTAAAAAAATTTTTTCCCTAACTTTTTGCATTTCCTTGATTTATGTTTTTAGAAGAATATTTATTCAGCTCTTTTTAAAAATACTGCTTTTGAGCATTTGAGGTTGCAATTTTGGTGTGGTGGTGGTTGTTTTTAAGATTTATTTATTTTTATTGGAAAGGCAGGTTTGCAGAAGGAGAGACAAAGAGAAAGATCATCCATCTGTTGATTCACTCCCGTGGGGCTGTGACAACCAGAGCTGAGACTAACTTGCTGCCAGGAGCCTTTTCCAGGTCTCCCACATGGGTGCAGGGGCCCATAGCTTTGGGCCGTCCTCTGCTGGTTTCCCAGGCCACAAGCTGGGACACGAACTTGTGCCCATATGGGGTCCTGGCTCTTGAAAGGGGAGGCTTAGCCAATTGAGCCACTGCACAGGGCCCAAACTAAGGGTTTTAGTGGCAGTCTTCTGTTGGACAGGTAATGTGAGCAGTCTGGCGCTGGATCGGGTATTTGGGCCTTGAGTCATCACTGCGTGCAGTGTTGCAGGCTTCCTCCTGTTGACTCCCGGAGTTGAGTGGGTGCAGGCCGCCCCGGCCTCTGCTGCAGCACTACACTTGGCGCTCAAGCCCCGGGAAAGGTCACCAGCCTTAATGTGTCTCCGAGCAGTGTGCCCAAGGCTTGAAGTGTCAGACACTGCTCGTTTCTTGAGTAGGGCGCCCACAGCGGCAGCCGGTGGCGACCTGATGTGACATGCCCATCTGTGTGTCTCGTCTTTGTTCTGGCCAGCTAGGTAGATGAGCAGCTGAACACGCTGTGGAAGGCGCTGCAGCTGACGGAGGAAAACATCAGGCTCCGCTACCTCACCTGCTCGCTCATCGAGGACTTGGCAGCCGCCTACTTCCCAGCCTGCACCGTCAGGCCCTTTGGCTCCTCGGTGAACACGTTTGGGAAGCTAGGGTGTGACCTGGACATGTTTCTGGATCTAGATGACATTGGAAAACACAGTGCTTCTAAGGTAATTCTATTTCCTCAGACCATGATAATTCTTTAAAATTCAGAAATTAGAAATTTATTAATTTTGTAAGTGTGAACTAGTTACTGCAATGTTTTAAAAATACGGCTTTTAGTGTTAGTTTCTTAAAATTCTTATGAGATTTGTATTTCAAACAGCTTCTGTTGGCTACCAAGGTATATGGTTATTCCATCTTGCCAAATTGTTGCGTTTGTCATTAAACTTTGTCAGTGCTTGCCTTGCGTTCTGGCTTGTTCGTCAGCACAGCCACCTGTCTGCCCACGCAGCCTTCATGTGCGTGCTGTGCTGAGCCGCTGGGCTGTGCCCGGGAGGCCTGGCGCTCAGCCTGCTTGCTTTGCTGATGGACCAGTCTTGGGGACAGTTCCACTGTCATTGCTTCTTTCCTATGGTAGAGGGCCTTGCTTTGCTTTGATTCTGTGGGAGCAGTACCCTATTTTCCACATCTTTCCTCCCAGCATCACGCCTTAGTCTTCCCACCTTCAGCCTGTGTTGTGCTTCCTGGAAGCCCAGTTTGGATTTTCTCGCACACTTGGACCTACTGATGAGATGCTTTGTTCCTGCTCACCGTTTCCAGACCGGCCAAGTGCTGTGCTGTGCTGTGAGGACACTGACGCTCCTGAGTTCTGCCCTGCCAGGGCTCTGTGAGGGGTGCTCCCTACTGTCCCCCAGGCCCTTCTGGTGTGCTTGCTCTCAGCGTAGCTGTGGATTTCCTTCGCTCTAGTCAAAACCGAGCCCGCTTGCTGCAGTGTCTGCAGGGCGTCTTTGTCCATGTGTGTTCTTCTCGGTGTTCAGCTGGTGCTGGGTCTGGGCCTTCCTCACTCGGCCGTCAGCTTGAGGAGAGCAGCACCGTGTCTGCTGATGGTGTGGTCAGGAGCACGGGGTCTGGCGTACCCACACACTCAGTACATATGGTAGCTGAGGCTGGCCGGGGATGGGAAACGGTTTGGGATGAGTGTGTCAGGTGGGGCTGGGCGTGGGGCCTGGTAGTTGAGGCCCTGCCTCCAGCTTCTAAGGAGGCAGATGTGATCACTCAAGCCCTTGGGTTCCTGCCACCCAGGTGGGAGACCTGCATTGAGGAGATAATCTCTCTCTCCACCTTCCAGAGAGGTCAGGGAGGCTCACTAGGTCAGTGTCCTTAAGGCCAGCGTGGATGCTGTTACGGCTATGTTGCTTTCCTGGCAGGAGCATTTAGGTTGTGGAGGGCCCTGAACAATCAGGGGACACAGCAGAGTGTAGTAATGGCTGGGGAGCCCAGCTGCAGGGTCAGCATTCTGCCTGGAGCTGCGTGGACTGGGCACGTGGGCCTTCTCCCTGCCCGGCTCTCCTACCTGCTGCTGGCCTGGCCCCGCGGTGCCCGCCCATTGACTGAGTCGCCTCCTGTGCGGTGGAGTCCTTGGGACGGTGCCTGGTGCACAGTAACTGCTCGGTGCTGAGCGGCGTCAGTGGCGACAGGTGCTGCTTAGTTACCACCAAGCAGCAACACTGCTTTCCCCTTTTTTTCCCTGTTGGAAGTGCAGGAGTTGGGAACTTTTAGTTGGCTCTCACTCTTGGATTTCTGCAGTGGGAAAGCCATTTCAGAAGGCAGGGCTGCAGTCTGACGCAACAGTTTGATGTTATCTTATGTATAGGCTTTACTGCTGAAAGTGGTGCTACAAACAGTAAGGGGCTGGGGCTTGGCACGGTGGGTTTCTTGGGGTGCCTGCATCCCACGTTGGAGTGGCAGATTCATGTCCCGCTGTTCCACTTCTGGTCCAGCTCGCTGCTTGCCCATCTGGGGCGGCCACAGCTGATGGCCCAAGTATTTAGACTCCTGCCACCCTCATGGGAGATCCAGACGGAACTCATGGCTCATGGCTTCAGTACGGCCCAGGCCCGCCTACTACAGGCATCTAGGGGAGGGACCAGCCGGTAGGAAACCTCTGTGTGTCTCTCCCTCTCTCACTCTTACAAATAATGGAATCAGTCTTTCGGAGTGCTGGTTCAGGTTCACCTCCCAGCTCTGTGGTGACCCAGGTCTGAATCCTGGATGGGGTGCCTGGCCCCGGGCCTGTCCTGGTTCAACCCTGGCTGTTGCAACCATGTGTGCCCTCTCTCTGACCCTCTGTCTCAGGCAAGCAAGTAAGTCCTCTGCAAAGCACGTGCTCATTTAAGATTTTAGGGGGGAAATACATGCTTAAGGTTCTAATGGCTTCTACGTGATAGCCAAGCTATTGTAATCATGAAACAAGAGATGGAAACCTTGCAAGTGAAATACAGTACAAAGCAGTCTTGGTGTTACTGGAGTCGCCAAGCCTTCTTTGCCCACCTTGGGCAGTGATGAACACCGCTTGGTGCTTCGTGGTCCCTTTTGGCACTCTACTTGTGTTTCCTTCTGTGTGAATGTGCTTGTGCCTTCAGCTCCAGCTGAGGGCCTTGGGAGCTGTGCGTTACGCTTGTCCTGTCTCAGCAGCAGTGCCGTCTTTCCTGGACGGCCAGATGAGGCTGCAGACCCAGCTCCCGAATCTCAGGGGTGCTGAGCAGCGGGCCAGCGGAGGCACTGCGGGTGGGAGCGTAGTGTGCTCCTGCGCCTGGCCAGCCTGCCTCTCTCCTGGGCTGGGAGCAGGGCCGACGTGGTGGGGAATGCGATGGTGGCTCCTAAAGCTGCAAGCCGATGGTGCAAGCTGCCCTCTGAAGCTTCATGAACCTAAGCAGCAGCCCAGCAGGTCCCTGACCGCCTCCCTGAGGGGTATGGGCCAAGGGAGCCCTACCCTGCCACAGCACACACTGGTGCCCACAGTTGCTGCCTCCCGCCTGGGATTCACTTCTTCTATGTCTCATTTTACTGAGGTTGCCTTAACGACTTAATTATGTTTTCTTTTTAAATTGGAGTGGATCAGGGAAGTAGAGATATTGTGACAAAATGGCTAAACCGGAGTTTTAACCCCTAGATGTTGAAAGAAATGCATTTTTTAATTCCTTTTAATATGAAAGTATTGCTGTAAGAAGAAATCTACAGAAGACAAGGTGATAAAGATAACATGTTTGTTTAATTGTGAGGTTTATTTATAACATGTATATTTGTGTATTTGATCTCCTTTTTCTCTGATTTAAAGTAACAGATGCATAAATGTAAATATTTCTTCCTTCAGAGATAAAATATTTTAATGTAATTTATTCTGCATTTTTTTCTTTTGCATATATAGCTGATTTTGCATAAATACAACTTAATCTTTTACAGATTAAAATTGCAAATTGAACTTTGATTTTACCCCCATTAATAATCTCTTGGCAGTTCAGTCCACTGTGTCCTTTACAATAGCTACAGAATGTTCCACTGAAATCAGCCTTCTCTCGGTCGGGCAGAATCGTTCCTCCTCGCCTTCCCCCTTCCCAGCCTTCTTTCAGATTTATTCAGTTGAAAGGGAGGCTGACGGGTTCTCCATCTGCTGGTTCACTCCCTAAATGGCTGGTTGGGTGGGGCTGGGCCCAGAGGAAACCAGGAGCAGACACTCCATCCTGTCCTCCTTGTGGCAGCCAGCACCTGCTGACTTCTCAGGCATGGCAGTGGGCAGCAATGCAGCCGGGACCCGAACCGGCACTTGAGTGTGGGGGGCTGGCTTCTGAAGCCAGTGCTTACTGCATGGCCACCCCCTCTGCCTTAGAAGAGCAGAGCAAAGCAGCGGAGACGGGGTGTCGTGGTACCCAGTGCAGGAGTTGGGGTGATGCTGAGGAGGACCGGGAGCCCAGGCAGCATTCTGCTCTTGACGTCATGTTTCCTGCTCTGCCCACCGCTCCTCCTCCCACACCACCATAGATTTGCTTTATTTTCCACGTGGTGGTGTGGGTGCCCGCCCAAAGCTTTGCCTGGTGGTCCCTGCACCTTGGTCCCGGGTCCCAACACAGATCTCTGGGTGTGTGGTCCGTCTGCACCCAGACTGCTGTCTGGGATGGATGGGGTTGGTTTCCATGGTAACACATGGGGAAGATGGGGGTGCAGTGAGGGGACCTTCCTAAGCTGGCGAGCTTCCCAAGGGTTAGTGTGGGTGTGTAACACTGATGCGAGTGGGCATCCTAGTAAATGGGCTCGTTTATGCCAGCCTGCCTTTGAGAGGCCTTCCTAGCACACACACAGCTGGCTCTATAGATCTCACGGTCCAGGGCCCACAAGAAGTGTGTCCCTGTATGTGCCCCCGCTGACAGTGGACGCCCTGCTTGTGGCTGTGCTCCCAGGCTCGTGGCAAAGGCTGTCTTTGCTGTCGGAATGACCTTTCATTTATATTCCCCACAGCCGTTTTAGTTCTTGCATTAACTGCTTCCTCCACTCTTTCTTGCCCTTTTAGAATCCCGTGGTTCCTGTCCTTGCTTTGTGCTCAGGAACACACTGCCTCCTTTTTCTCAGGGAGTGGTACATGCATGGCTTGCCTCTATAGGCCCTTACTCTTGCTAGCTGGTGTTTCCTCTGTGGCCTTTGTAATTGTGGGTGTTGTGCTTCCAGGATCCTTCAGGATGTTAAGGTTGTAAAAACTTCCCCCGCCCTGCCCTAGGGCTCCTAGTGCGTTATGGATACATGTATTTTTTTTTTTTACATTGAAATTGTTGATCCACTTTGGATTTACTTGAGTTTTAGAACCAAATTAGGAAGCTATTTAGTTATTTCTTTTTTATTTTAGTGGTCACTTGACTCATTTAAGACAATTTACTTTTATTGGAAAGGCAGATATATATGGAGAAAAGGAGAGACAAATGCAAAGATCTTCCATTCTCTGGTTCCCTCCACAAGTGACCATAACAGAGCTGAGCCAATCGGAAGCCAGGAGCTTCTTCCGGGTCTCCCACGCGGGTGCAGGGGCCCAAGGCTTTGGGCTGTCCTTGACTGCTTTCCCAGGCCACAGGCGGGGAGCTGCAAGGGAAGTGGAGCAGCTGGAATAAGAACCAGCACCTGTATGGGATCTGAGCGCATGCAAGGCGAGGGCTTTAGCCACTAGGCTACCACGTTGGACCTGGCCACTTGACTCATTTGTTAAATTGAAATTTTCCCCGTGTAATATGTAGAGCTCATTAAGTGTTGCACGGCCGTGTCATTAAGTCTCTTTTTTCTATTGTTGTCTTCTGACCTGCTTGCTGGCATTAGACCTGTCCGTTGCGTACGGCACCCAAACATCCCAGCTCATCCGGGAGGTTATCCGTGCACCTGGGAGCGAGTAGCTCTGCACGTGTGTCACGTTAGGACAGGTAGTGTGGGTCAGCTAGTGGTCAGCTAGTGGTCACAAGCCGATGGGTTTTCAAGGAAGGACTTTACAACTGACCATCTCTAGCTGTGGTCGCATGCAAAGTGTTTGTTTGTTTGTTTGTTGTTGTTGCTGCTGTTGCCAGAAATAATTTTAGGAAAGTTTATTTATTTGGGCCCGGCGGCGTGGCCTAGCGGCTAAAGTCCTCGCCTTGAAAGCCCCGGGATCCCATATGGGCACCGGTTCTAATCCCGGCAGCTCCACTTCCCATCCAGCTCCCTGCTTGTGGCCTGGGAAAGCAGTCGAGGACGGCCCAATGCATTGGGACCCTGCACCCGCGTGGGAGACCCGGAAGAGGTTCCTGGTCCCGGCTTCGGATCGGTGCATACCAGCCCGTTGCGGCTCACTTGGGGAGTGAAACATCAGATGGAAGATCTTCCTCTCTGTCTCTCCTCCTCTCTGAATATCCGGCTTTCCAATAACAATAAAATCTTTAAAAAAAAAAAAAAGTTTATTTAAGAATTCCTGTTGGCCAAAAATGTTCACAAATGTTTTTGTTCTTCAGACCTCAGGGAGTTTTTTGATGGAATTTCAAGTGAAAAATGTTCCTTCCGCAAGGATAGCAACGCAGAAGATCCTGTCGGTGATCGGCGAGTGCCTGGACCACTTTGGGCCCGGCTGCGTGGGCGTACAGAAGATCCTCAACGCTCGCTGCCCACTCGTGCGCTTCTCCCACCAGGCCTCGGGCTTCCAGTGCGACCTGACCACCAATAACAGGTGGGCACTCTGCGGTTGGCAGCGGGGTGGCAGTGAGCGCCATGCCGTGGGTCTCACACTGAGACTATGGGCTTCAGTGGGAAGCTCTGAGTCGACAAGCAAGAAGCCCTTTCTCTGTCTTGTACTTACGGAATGGCCTTCTGGGATATTACATCCAGATCTTGGCTTTCCTAGCAGCTGAAAACAGCTGTGTGTCAGTCATTCTGAGCCATGTGGCTTGCCAGCGGGAGGAGTACCTGTTGATAGTATCTCAGGCAGACTGGGAAAAGCCAGTGACTGCGTGGGTTTGAGCGGGATCAGTCAGTGCTGCGTGCTGAACCGTGTGACCCTTGCTCGGGCCTAGCCAAAGTGCTTAAGCGCACTGGGTGACTTTCCTGCACGACGAGCCCTGCTTGCCTTAAAACACAGGCCAGGCTGTGAGAGCCGCGTTCTTTCAGGCTCGGTTCACTTTTGCTGGGTTCATAGTAAAGAAAAATTCTCAAAGAGTTGATCTCTTTCATATATATATATATATTTTTTTCATTTCAAAGGGTACAAATGCGGAGTGAGGGGCATCTGCTGGTTTACTCCCCAAATGGCTGCAGTGGCCGGAGCTGAGCTGGTCCTAAGCCCTCCTTCCCAGTCTCCCACATGGTGCAGGGGCCCAAGGGCTGGAGCCATCCTCCACTGCTTTCCTAGGCCATTAGCCAGGAGCTGGATGGAAGTGGAGCAGCAGGGACATGAACTGACACCCATAAAGGCTGCTGGCGCCATAAGCGGAGGCTTAGCAAGCTAAGCCACAGTGTTGGCGAAGAGTTGGTTTGTAAGATTTGGTTTTTTTTTTTTTTTTTTTATTTGAGAATTGGAATTATAGGGAGACGGAGAGATGGAAGTCTTCCATCTGTTGGTTCACTCCCCAAGTGGCTGCAGCAGCCAGAGCTGAGCTGAACCAAAGTTAGCAGCCAGGAGCTTCTTTCTGGGTCGCCCACATGGGCATAGAGTCCCAAGGACTTGGGCCGTCCTCTGCTGCTTTCCCAGTCCATAAACAATTGCTGGATGGGAAGTAGAACAGCCAGGTCTCTCTCCAACTGGAGCCCCTATTGGATGCAGGCACCACAGAGGGTTAGCTTGCTGTAGTACTATGCCTGCTCCCAGTTGGTTTTTTAAAGCAACACAAGATTGGTCTTTGGACCCCTGCACCCACATAGGAGACCCTGATGAAATTCCTGGCTTCTGCCTGGTCCAGTGCTGGCATTTGGAGAATGAGTCAGGGAATTGAAGACTCTCTCTCTCTTCCCTCTGTCTCCTTCCCTCCTCCCCTCTCTAACTCCTGACTTTCTTTCGACTGCTTTCCCAGGTCACAAGCAGGGAGCTGGATGGGAAGTGGAGCTGCTGGGATTAGAACCGGTGCCCATATGGGATCCCGGTTCGTTCAAGGAAAGGACTTTAGCCACTAGGCCACAATGCTGGGCCCCTGACTTTCTAAATGAATAAATAAATCTTAAGAAGAAAAATCTGGCATAGAAGAGCTTGTATTAAACTAATGTATTCACCAACAAACTAAACTTAGGTACTTGTGAATGTAAAATAGGAGAAAGTAACATTCATTTTTTAAAAAGATTTATTTATTTTTATTGGAAAGGCAGATATACAGAGAAGAGGAGAGTCAGAGAGGAAGATCTTCCGTCCGATGGTTCACTCCCCAAGCGGCCGCAACAGCTGGAGCTTAGCCAATCCGAAGCCAGGAGTCTCTTCCTGGTCTCCCACGTGGGTGCAGGGTCTCAAAGCTTTGGGCCATCCTTGACTGCTTCCCCAGGCCACAAGCAGGGAGCTGGATGGGAAGTGGGGCCGCTGGGATTAGAACCGGCGCCCATACGGGATCCCAGTGTGTGCAAGGCGAGGACTTTAACCACTATGCTATTGCGCTGGCCCCGACATTAATTTTTATGTAGTGTTTTCTTTGTCTTGTTGACAGAGTTTTAATAAGAATTTGTCTTACATGCTTCATTCTTTTATACTGGTAGTGTTTTTGTCTATTAGATTCCTTGGACTATTTGGTAATTGTTCAGCTAAATTTAGCTTTACTCACATAAGGCTCTTAACCATTGTGAACTTCTTGCTTGGCGTTTTTCTGACTTCATGTGTGACTGCTATCGGATACGTCACAGTTTATATATGTTCTGCTCAGTAATTTTGTGCCCTCTGTTGGTGCTCTGAGGAATTACAGGAGGTGCTTTGGTAAGTATAATCTTAGTGTTTAAATACCAATGAAGTTTCTGAAATTTGCATTTCTACATCAGGACTAGGAATCTTGTTGAAGCTAGATATTTTTTTTTAAGATTTATTTGCTTTTATTGGAAAGTCAGATTTGTAGAGAATGAGAAACAGAAATTTTCTGTTTGTGCTGGTTTGCTCCCCAAGTGGCCACAGTGGTTAGAACAGGAGCTAGGAGCCTCTTCCGGGTCTCCCATGTAGGTGCAGGGGCCCAAGGCTTTGGGCCGTCCTTGATTGCTTTCCCAGGCCACAGGCAGGGAGCTGGAAGGGAAGTGGAGCAGCACCCGTATGAGATCCCAGTGGTTGCATGGTGAGGACTTAGCCACCGAGTTATTGTGCTGGGCCCAGGTTTTGGCTTCTTTTTTTTTTTAAAGATTTATTTATTTTATTACAAAGTCAGATATACAAAGAGAGGAAGAGCTTCCGTCCGATGTTTCACTCCCCAAGTGAGCCGCAACGGGTCGGTGCGCGCTGATCTGATGCCGGGAACCTGGAACCTCTTCCGGGTCTCCCACGCGGGTGCAGGGTCCCAAAGCTTTGGGCCGTCCTCAACTGCTTTCCCAGGCCACAAGCAGGGAACTGGATGGGAAGTGGAGCTGCAGGGATTAGAACCGGTGCCCATATGGGATCCCGGGGCTTTCAAGGCGAGGACTTTAGCCCTAGGCCACGCCACCGGGCCCCCAGGTTTTGGCTTCTTAACAGATGTAGTGCCTCCAGATGATTTTGGTATTTATAAAGTTGGGCTTATTGCCACTTTGGCAGTTTCTCACGCCGTCAGAATGTCCAGCTGAATCGCTCTGCTGCTGAGGCCCGTGGAGTGCTGTACTGTGTTTTGGGCTGAGCTGTCAGCTTGGTAGCTGGTGTCTGGAGATGAGTTGCCCAGGCCCATCAGGAGTGATGTGATGGTTAATACCACCCCTGATATTTCCCTGGCTGAGGGAGCCTTTTAGGAGCTGGGGTTTTCGATTCTAAGTTCGAGCACTTGGTTGTGTCCGCCGGCACGCAGGTGGCTTGGTGATCCCAGGTGTCTGACTCTACTGTCCAGTGTGTGTCATGGTTCCCTGTAGCACTGCTGGCGCCCCAGGGTGTGCCCGCAGGCAGTTCTTGGCATGGGTTGTTTGCGCTGTGATCCTGGTTTGGGAGTGTGACAGTCTGGTTCTTTCTCTCTCCGAAGGATTGCCTTGAAGAGTTCCGAGCTCCTCTACCTGTACGGCTCGCTGGACTCGAGGGTACGGGCGCTGGTGTTCGCTGTGCGCTGCTGGGCCCGCGCGCATGCGCTCACCAGCACCATTCCCGGAGCGTGGGTCACCAACTTCGCCCTCACCGTGATGGTCATCTTCTTTCTACAGAGGAGATCGCCCCCTGTGCTCCCAACGCTGGACTCTTTGAAGGCCCTGGCTGGTGAGTGTGGGGAATCTGGGCCGTGCCCTGGGGGCTCAGCGCTCCCCAGCTGGCTGCCTGAGGCTCTCACTCTTGAATGCCACTCACTGTTTCAAATGCCCATCAGGGCTGGGAGTTGGAAACTGGACTTTCTGGAGAGCAGAGATGGCAGTAACCAACACCAAGACCCCTGGAGCCTCTCCACTAGGTGACCAACCTGAGAATGATCTTATAAAAAATGTTTTCCCAAACGCAGATGAGAGATGGTTCCCCACCGGATCTACCTGCACCCTCCGGTGGTAGAGATGTAGGAAGCTGGAACAAGCTCAAGCATAGTACTCTGTGGGATGTCTGCTGTGAGAGGGTGGAGGTGTTGGTGGACAGTGAGGGAGGTGGGCCTTCTAGAGGCACTTCCTGAAAGGACCCTGCTGCGCGCCTGCCTTCTCCTGCGTCTCGCCGCCAGGGCCTTCCCAGGTGCACCCTGGCCTCTTGGACTTGCTTGGAAGTGCCTTGATAGTGTTGATGTGATAGTGTTCATGATTAAAGTAATTTTTTAAAACTCATTTTTACCAGTCACAATTTACAGCATTTAGGAGTCTGAGAACTGTGGGAGCCTGGGGGTTGAAGGCTCCGTCCCGTGAGCCTGTGCTACCTTCCCTGGGCACTCCCTGCGTGGCCACCTCGTGCAGCGACCCCGGAGTGCACGGTTTCGTCGTGATGTCTCCAGGCAAAGCCCTTGCCTTGTAGTCCCTGGCTGAGTCAGCAGGAGGAGACATGAACAGTCGCGCGCAGCTTCTGACCACTGCCATGGCCTGGCGGTGTGCGAGTCAGGTCCGTGGAAATACTGTCCCTCTCCACCCGTGACACTCAGCTGGGCTTTGGTTTTTATGTACTTCAGTGGTAATTGCATCACAGGATTGGTCCCAGGCAGTTGCCAGGAGCCGTGGGGTCGGGGAAGGTTTTCCTCTTGGCCTGGCCCTGTGTGCTCCTATGGAGTCTCCTTTGTAAGCTGTCCTCAGCCGTGTTTCCAGCCTAAGCTTACACCGCCCACCGCCATCACCAGGAGACAGCTGGTGGCAATGCCCACAGCAGAAACCCACCCTGGTATCTCTCCTCTGCTCCCTGCCTTCCTGGAAGGTTTGGGCCTACTGACTGCTGTGGAGAAAATGTAGTGATTTAAATCATGCTAGCTGTTCCATGCTAACTCATTTTTTTTTCTTTCTTTTTTGTTTTATGTATTTATGCTTATTGCAAAGTCAGATGTATAGAGAGGAGGAGAGACAGAGAGGAAGATCTTCCATCCGCTGATTCACTCCCCAAGTGACTGCAACGGCTGGAACTGAGCCGATCTGAAGCCAGGAGCCAGGAGCTTCTTCCAGGTTTCCCATGTGGTTGCAAGGTCCCAAGGCTCTGGGCCGTCCCTGACTGCCTTCCCAGGCCACAAGCAGGGAGCTGGATGGGAAGTGGGACTACCGGGATTAGATCCGGCGCCCATATGGGATCCCGGTGTGTTCTAGGCAAGGACTTTAGCTTCTAGGCTATCATGCCGGGCCTCCGTACTAGCTCTTGATATACGTAGACCATCACACAAAGCTTTTCCTAAAACAAACATACCATGCCTCCGTGTGAACTTGATGCTGTTGTGTCTCTGAGTCCACTTTGCACCCGTCAGATTCCAGGTTTGCAAGCAATATGTGGCTGGCCCAGTGTTGATGACCCAAAGGGTTATATTCACAGGTGTGATTACAGCCCAGAGATGCAATTATCCTGCAGCTCCTGCCAGAAGTCTGTGATAGCAGTTGTTGGCAGTCGTGTTGACCCTGTGACACATTGTACATTTGTGGTGTAATCCTATTCCCTAACAATGTGGGGAATGTTACTCAGCGAGTTTTTCTTGTCATGTCTGTTGTGCCAGAAGCAGTCATGGCTCTGCCAGTTGGAAGAGCTGAAGATCGCCAGGGGGGCCAGTGTTGTGACATAGTGCGTTCAGCTACTCCCTGCAGTGCTGGCATCCCATATGAGCACCAGTTCAAGTCCTGGCTGCTCCACTTCCATTCCAGTTCCCTGCCAGTGCACCTGGGGAAGCAGCAAAGGATTGATGGGCCAAGTGCTTGGACCCCTGCACCTGCTCCTGACTTTAGACTGACCCAGCCCCAGCTGTTGTTGCCATTTGAGGAGAGAACCGGTGGATGCATGATGTCTCTCCCTGCCGTGCAAACAAGGAAATTAAATTTAGTAAATAGCCTTAATTTTATTTCATGCACTTTAGGTGAAAGAAGTCATCAGGTTTCTAATGTGAGTTAATTAAGATGCTTGTCTGTCTGCTTTCATCAGAACTCTGTTTTAGATTTTTGTTTTCTCTGTATTTGAGAGCTGGACAAACAGAGGAGCATCTTCTGGTTCACTCCCAGTGAGCACTCACAGCCCGTGAGACTTGGCCAGGCCCAGGCCAGGAGCTGTGAGCTCAGTCAGGGTCGCCATGAGAGCAGGGACTCAAGACACCTGAGCCGTCACCTGCTGTGTGCCAAGGTGCGCATAGCAGGAAGCCAGCGTCAGCAGTGCAGGGGGGCCTTGAACCAGGTCCTCTGCCAGGGGCCGTGGGCAGCTACCATGTGGAGTGTCCACCCAGAGAGTTTGTGTTTCTTTAGGTGTTGCCATTGTTTCCCCTGATGCTGTTGAATCGAACGTTGGTGCCAGAGTTGAGCAGTGGGGCTGTCCCATGCCAGTGGCTGAGAACCAGCTTGCTGAAGCAGCATTTGCTGCAGAACTTCCTCCAGTGGTGGCATGCTCTGTGAAGCCCTGCGGCCACTCGCCACCTCTGCTGTTTAGGCACTTGCAATGGAGTGGCTCATGGGATGGGGAAGGGTGGGGGGGTGTGACTAACTTGAATAGTTGCGGGTTGCTGGAGGCTGCATAGTTGTTGGTATTACTGATAGTAGGAAAACAGGACAGACAGAAACTGAGGGGGAGGGCTGAACAGCTAAGCTGTGTTAGAGTTGAACACCTTGGGGGATTTGAAAAAGGAAAGCTAGCTATCTCCTTAACGAGAGAATAACTTTTTTCCTTTAAGTTTCCATTCAGTTGTTTAAAACTCTTCGAATGAGAAGCAGCACTTGCAGACAGTCTCAGGTTTTTATCACTGTATTTCCTAGAAACACTGTAATATGGCTGTCATTTCTGTATTAATAGTAGAATTCCATCAGGGTATGTGGCTGGCTCTGATGGTGTGAAGGAGGCAGAGCAGCTCCGTAGAGCCATGCTCCTCCAGCACTCGGCCCTGTGTGGCAGGGCACTGAAAGCTTGCTCTCGGGGTGTCCAAGTCCTGTCAGGAACCAGAGCACAGAAAGGGGGAGGTCGGAGTCTGCAGGCCCCTTGTTCAGCTGCTGGCAGCAGTCAGTCCGAAGGCCATGTGATGGTATGCTTTGGGCTGGAGAGGGGTAGTGGCGCTCAGCCCCCGCGTGGGGCCATGGGCTGGACAGCTGGCGCTCACCAGGATGCGGCCAGGCAGTGGGGCAGAAAGGGGGGACCTGTGACTTGGCATTCCGTGGGTGAGGAGCAGGGCTGCGCTCCCCGGCGGGGATGTCACAAGTTGTGACATGTGGAGTGAGGAGGTGGGTGCTACTGGCATCCGCACTTTGATGAGGGAGGGACAAGCTGCCTGCAGAGGTGGGAGGACCGGGAGCAGAGGTACGGTTGTTGCCTGTCGGGCCCTGCAGGGCCCCTGGCAGAAGTGCCTTCCGCACTCCTGTCGCGTCACCTCATGTGACCAGTGAACAGATTCCTGGTGAGAAGATGGCAGGAGGGATGAGAAGAGGAGAGAGATGGCCGATCTCAAACTGAGGGTGCACCAGGGTTGGGCTTGATGTCAGATGGGGCTCCCCTTGTGTTCACCTGCAGCTGTGAGCCCAAAATCTGGAAGATAGATTAGGGTTTGTGTGGTGGTCCTTAAGACAGTGATTGCAGTTTGCTAACATCAATGTCCAGTTAATTTCAGTGTAGTTACTGGCCTCCTTTTTAAAAGGGATTTTAAATCCTATTCACTATGTGTGTGTTTGCATACACAGCTAATATTTTAAATGCACGCATAAAATGCGTAAACCCCAATAATAGGATCCAGGAATATGTAACTTGGGCTGATTTGAACTGCAGATTCCTGTCTACGGCCATACCACCCTGAACGCGCCCGATCTCGTCTGAGCTTGAACTGTAGGTTCCTTACGTGAAGGAGGAAGTATCTTTGAAGTGTAATGAGTGTTCTTTACGTTCTTGCCTGTTTAAGATGCAGAGGACAGGTGTGTAATAGAAGGCAACAACTGTACGTTCGTTCAGGACTTGAATAAAATTCAGCCGTCCGGGAACACGGAAACACTGGGTAAGTGTTTCCCTTTTCACTCTTCCTGTGTGGGGTAAAACAGTCCTCCTCCTCACTGTGCTTGTCTTGTTTGTTTCCTTGCAGAATTGCTGCTGACGGAGTTTTTTGAATATTTTGGCAACTTTGCTTTCAATAAAAATTCCATAAATATCCGACAGGTCAGTAACGTTTTGATGTTGGTAGAGGTTTCACGGCGCTCTGTGGTGGGGTGGGTTGAGACCTGAAGGAGCTCTCTGGGCTGCTGTCGCCTGGTGACTGGGAGAGCAGAGGCGGCTCTTACTGCCTGACTGACCTGCTGGGCCCTGGGGAGCAGGCAGGCCTCACATAGCCACCCCGGCATGGACCAAGTGCCACCGGCTGCTCTGACACCTGCTCTGCTGCTGTGTTCTCTCTGGGTTCTGTCGCCACTCCGTGCTGATATCCGGGCCTTCCACATGTGCAGTAGGTCCCCGTAGTGTTGTTTGTCAACTGCTTTTACGTTTCTCTTGGAGAGATTGGACAGTCCCCACACAGGTTACAGTGACAGCCTCAGCCAGGGCCCTCCACTTTGGGCTTATTTAGGGCAAGTGGGTGTTTGATGCTGGTTCTTCCGAGGAGCTGAGGTGGTAGACATGTTTTCAGAGGAGACAGTCAGGCTGGAGGACAGTTTGTGTCCGTGCCGGGGGAGCCACCTCCCGAGTCTGCCTCAGGGACCAGGGCCCCACTGCTCTTTTTATCTGCTTCCTTCAGCTCTCCTGTTTCCCCTTTCCCCTAACTCTTGGGTCGTTGTTAGTTAGAAGTGTGGGCCTGAGAGAGGTAGAGGCCACAGACAGCGGGGGGTATGCATCTGGAAGTGAAAGGTCAGCCACCAGAAAGCACTGTGTCCTCCCGGCACTCTGGCTCAGGTGACGGGCAGGGCCTGGCTGGGCAGTGGCCGAGCACCGGCGGGGCTGGGCCGCCGCCCCAGGCTGGACTCCAGGCTTTCACTGCTGTTGCTGTCTGTGCAGCTTTGTGTGGGCCACAGGCCCAACTGCTGTCCTAGCTGTGCAGCAGTGTCCTCATGGCAGGCTCCCTCTGGGCAGGTGAGCATTGGGCAGTATAGAATTCCTTTTGTTTTTAAAGTTGATTTTTGCCTACTTGAAAGAACCAGACAGATTTTTCCTTCTGCTGGTTCACTCTTCAGACACCTGGGCCAGGCCAGAGCAAGGAGCCTGGGGCTCCATCGGGGTGTCCCACATGCTTCATCTGTCCTCTGCTGCCTCGGGGGGCATGTTAGCAGCACGCTGGATTGGCGGGGCGGGGGGGCGGGCGGCACTGTGGGTGTTGTGCCATGGCCCTGCCCCAGGAGGCACACAGGAAACACTGGGCCTGACTGACCCCCCACAGCCCTCCCTGCTGGAGGACAGAAATAGCAGCAGCATCCAGTGGTCTGCAGCCCAAGGAAGTTGTTTTTCTCCAAAGCTTAGTTATAAACCTGCAAGGGGGAAAACAGGTCTGGCTGCAGGCCCTCCCTGGAGGCGGCCACTGCCGCTGCCGCTGCCCCCAGCCCTGCATGCCCTGATACCTTTCCCCATCTGTCTCTCTGTCTGTCTGTCTGTCTCTCTCTCTCTCTCTCTCACACACACACACACACACACACACACACACACACATACACACTGCAGGCTGTCCCTGGAGGCAGCTGCTGTCCCAGCCCTCCGTGCCCTGATGTGTTTCCCTGTCTGTGTCGTCCTCTGCAGGGACGGGAACAGAGCAAGCCCGACTCCTCTCCGCTTCACATTCAGAATCCTTTTGAAACTTCTCTCAATATAAGCAAGAACGTGAGCCAGAGCCAGCTGCAGAAGTTTGTGGACCTGGCCCGAGAAAGCGCCTGGCTCCTGCAGCAGGAAGAAGCCAGCACCCCAGCCCCGCGCCCCTGGGGGCTGGCAGCCCTGCTGCTGCCCTCTGGGGCCGAGGGTGGCGCTCTCCCCAGGAAGCAAAGAAAGCGGCCGGCCAGTGAGAGGGTTAAGAGCTTGCTGGAATCCATCAAAGATAACAGTCCAGAAAATGTCGCTGGCGCCAGCGGGAAAAGGACGAGTACCCATGTGTGATCCTGGTTGCCTCTCCCGATGTCTTCCCTTGGCCCCCTTGGCCCACTCTGCAGCATGGCATATGGCTGCCACAGAGCAGGTGGAGGAGAGGAGACGCGTTCATCAAGCAGACTGAGTGGCCCCTGGTGGGCAGCACTAAAGGGACACAACCCTCTGCATAACACACATAGCTTAATAAAGCTGCCAGGGGGTGACAAGGCTGTGATCCAGATTGTTGTACCTTGTGAGCCAGCTTGGCACCTAAGAATTAAAGCAGGTTGGTACTGAGCAACAGCCGAACGTAAGGATAGACACCTGAGGCAATATGGCTTCGGTGTTCGAAACCAAGTGTGTGCAAGCACTGAGGTGCTGTATTTGTAAAGATCACTTAGTCCTCTTTCCCAGCAGGAACCTTGTTTCTAAGCACAGTGTGCTGTTCACCACCTCCTCCCATTCTTCCCCTTGCGGCTTGAGAAGCCCGCTTTCCGTGGGTGGTGTTTCCCTGTACAGGGCAGGCGGTGGGGTGCAGGCACAGCCTGCTCCCTCAGTGCCTGCTGAAGCCTGTGCCCCAGGAGCGGAGGGCAGTGTGTGAAGCCTCCCACTTGAGATGTTGGCTCTGGGTGGGGCCTGCCGTGCGGCAGTACCCCGTCTGTCCACAGGGCTGTGCTGTTGGGCCTGATCCCCGAGTCCCCAGCCTCTGCTGGCCGGTTTCTGCTGTTGGGAGGCACGCGGACGGTCCTCCTTAATCATTTATCGGATGACTGGGACATGTGTGTCTCTTGCTTTCCACGTTGATAACTAATAGGATGGGATGTGGCTAGCAAAGGTCTTTGTACAGTTTTAAATTCTGGTTAATGGAATACCTGCAAACAAATGTCTTATTTCTTCAACATATCACTTCCCAGATTTTTTAAATGTAATTTTTATTACATCATGCAAATGATCAGTTACTTACAATTGCCATTTCTTAAATTGCAACATGAAGAATTTTGTTTTCCAAGTATGTATTTTTTCTCGTTACTAGGCTTTTATTTGGAGGTTTCCCCCTCCGAAGAGTTTAGCCCCATACACAACAGTAATTATGTTCCTGGCTGTGTTGATCCTGGCTGTGTACCCTTCTATAGTGTACAGCCCACTGGTGTCACTCCTGGAAGCCTTAGCCATCTTTAAGGAGCTGGGAGACTTGCTAGCGACATTGCAGGACCCTGGCGTGTAGTCTGCCTGAGCCCAGGTCCCTGGGGAGCACAGGGAAAGAAGTGGTAGAGGCCGTCGAAGGAACACGTCTCTCTGCCCTCGCATGCGGCCGCCACCTCTCACTGTACACTGAGTCAGGTGAGAACAGGGTCAGATTTCCATGTCCCAGGGTTCCCCCGGCCACCGGAGTGCATAAGCAGAAAAGAGCACCCTTCGCAAGCCCCGTGCATGGCTGTAGTTAGGCTGACGGAGCTTGGCCTTGCTGGGCAGGCGGCCGAGGGTGTGTCTGCAGGCAGTCCTGCAGGAGCATGGCTGCAGCAGCCAGCCTGACTGGGTGCTTGGCCATGGCTGTGTCTGCGGGCAGTCCTGCTGGTATCCCATGTGAGAGTGCCACATCCAAGGTGCTGCCTCAGCCAACAGGACGCCAGTGCTGTGTGGGACGGTCAGAAGGAAGCTTCGTCAAGTACGACTACAGGGAAGGGGTCTTGAGGGGTTGTGGATGGAACCACGGAGGGGTCTGGAGATTGGTTCTGGGCTGGGAGACAGGGCAGAGGTGGACAGAGGGAGGCGTGGGCTGAGGTGGCAGAGGTGCTGTTTTCACTGTGATGCTCAGGAGTGGAGGTTTAGCCGTTGCAGACGATCCCGGCTGCTAGTGCAAGGGGTTAGGTGTTCTCAGTGGGGCACAGTCATGGCGTCTGTGGAAGGGAACATGAAGTCAGACTGTGCTTTTCAGGGGTTAGTAGGTTGAGCCTGAGTAGTTTGAGATCATGTATATATTTAAATTTTAATATTTTTATTTGAAAGGCAGAGTTTACGGAGAAGGGAGAGAGAGATCTTTCATCTACTGATTCACTGACATGGCTGGAACAGCTGGAGATATGCCGGTGCCAAGCCAGGCAGCTGGGGCTTCTGGATCTCCCACGCGAATACAGGGGACCAAGCACCTGCACCGTCCTCCACTGCCTTCCCAGGCCACAAGCTGGGAGCTGCATGGAAAGTGGAGCAGCCAGGACTTGAACTGGTGCCCACGTGGGATGCTGGCACTGCAGGTGGAGAAGGTTAATCTAATACACCACAGTGCCCTCCCTGCCAGTGAGCTCTTAGTTCATGAACAGCGTGGTATGTAGTACACAGGTTCCCATCTCTGAGTTGGCTGGGATCTGGCAATGCCATTTCCAGGGGCGTCCAAAAGCCACTGGCCTCACACCTCAGAGGAGTCTTCCTGCTTAGCATGGAGGAAGCAAGTGAAGGCACAGTTGTTCCCAGCTCTCCGTAGGAAGTGTCTCGGTGTGCCTCGAGTGCTGTTTGGTGGACAGCCTTGCGGATGGGCAGTTCTGTGCAGCGTGTGCTCGGGAGGGGACAGGAGCGCAGCAGCAGCCAGGAGGTCGTCGGACCTCAGGAGGCCAGTTTCAGGGTCCATAGACATGGAGCCCAGAGCCCACCGCCAATATAGGTGGTGCTCACTGTAGATGGGCTGTTAGCATCTGTGCTGTCATCTGCGAGGTGGGAAACCACAACACGGGATGAATAAAGCCACGCACCCTGGTTTAGAGGGTCTGGCTCACATCCCCCCAGACCTACAGCGGCTCCCTGCCCTGCCCAGCCTGCCTTGCTGCCTGCTGATGCCTGCCGGGCAGCTGCTCGGTGCTCTGCCTACTCCTTCAAGGTGAGTTCGGGGAGAAAGCTGATATTTTGTTAGTCTGCCAGTCCTGGAGACCACTATATCCTCTCCAATTCCACTTCCGATGCTCAAGTAAGCGAACACTGGCCTTAGAGGAACATGTGCTGTCCGTCACTATCACTGGCTGCCAACCCCTGTGGTCCACGATGCCAGCATGTGGCTGCCATCAAGGCCCGCTGAAGGAAGCAGCTGACTGGTTCGAGTTCTGTGCCCACTACTTTTTCCAGGCCAGGATCGACTCCCCGAGACTTGGCACGCACACGCCGAGCCTGAGTTGGAAATTCATGCCATGTATGAGTGAGCATACAAAATTCTGCCCAAAGAATTGGAAGAATTGGGCCACCTCAAATAGCTCTGAAATACTGGGGTGGTTTTTTTCCTTCAGTTTTCCAAAGTACTTACCAAGAATGAAGTCTTTTGCACTGAAATAGTTCTTAAAAAATTCTTGTGATTTTTTTTTTTTTTCAAGATTTATTCATTTTATTACAGCCAGATATACAGAGAGGAGGAGAGACAGAGAGGAAGATCTTCCATCCGATGTTTCACTCCCCAAGTGAGCCGCAACGGGCCGATGCGTGCCGATCCGATGCCGGGAGCCTGGAACCTCTTCCGGGTCTCCCACACGGGTGCAGGGTCCCAATGCATTGGGCCGTCCTCAACTGCTTTCCCAGGCCACAAGCAGGGAGCTGGATGGGAAGTGGAGCTGCCGGGATTAGAACCGGCGCCCATATGGGATCCCGGGGCTTTCAAGGCGAGGACTTTAGCCGCTAGACCACGCCGCCGGGCCCAAAATTCTTGTGATTTATAAGAGAGATTTTTCTCTCTCTTGGGCTGCAAGCGTATGTTATTAACAATATCTTATTCACAAGCAAAGAATTTCGGAGCATTTTTTTTTTTACTTTACGTATAATAATTCAGTTATTTTTGCATAGAGCATCAGTTATCTCTGTAAGCTGTGACTTTTGTACCTACTGTTTTTCCATATGGTATCAGCCTATATTTGTTGAGAAAACAGAAGCAGCAATTAAAAGTTGCTGTTGCTTTGAATGAGTTCTCTGCCTGTTTTTTTTTTGTTTGTTTTGTTTTGAGATTGGTTTCTATTGGAAAAGCCGATTTACAAAGAAAAAAGGAGAGACAGAGAGAGGCGGATCTTCTGTCTGCTGATTTACTCCCCAAGATGGTCACAATGGCTGGAGCTGAGCCGATCTGAAGCCAGGAGCCAGGAGCTTCTTCCTGGTCTCCCAAACGGATACAGGGTCCCAAGTACCTGAGTCATCCTCTGCTGCCTTCCCAGGCCACAAGCAGGGAGTGGAAGGGAAGTGGAGCACCAGGGACATGTACTGGTGCCTATGTGGGATGCTGGGCTTGGAGGTGAAGGAGTAGCCAGTTGAGCCATCGTGTCGGCTCCTGTGTTTATTGTTTGGCAGATTCTCAGCTTCCTGTCTCCCAAAGACCCTAATTCAGATGTTTACGTGTTTAGTTGGGATTCCTTATTTCAGAAAGTCAGGTGGAAAGTGAAATCATACCACGGTTTTATCCTGATTGTTTCAGGCCAAGCCAGACTTCTCAAAGCTGTTGTTCTTCATACTTGCAAGTTGGGTTAGACAATATTGGAGTCTTGGTGTGGTTTAAAATCTCCATTCTGAAGCCTTTCTGTTTATTCTGGGCAATATTAGGTACATTTGATTCCTGGATAAAGAGTTGACTATGATTAAATATGTGCAGTGCCGTCCTGAAATGGATTTTATTTGTAGATTAATAAAACATGTGCGGCATGATTTAGGAAAATGTTTGAGGCCATTAAATTTAGTTACATAAGCCGTAGTCTGGTTTAAATTCTGTGCAACTAAAAATCTGTTTTGCCTTATGACCAAGTTCAAGTTACACTAGGAAATATAGTTTCCAAGGCCATAGAAAAATGTACCCAGTAACACATTTCGTGGTTTTTTTGAAAGCATGTGAATTTTCTTTAAAGGTTTGTTTGTTTATTTGAAACACAGAATTACAGAAAGAGAGCTCTTCCATCCGTAGGTTCACTCTCCAAATGGCCACAACAGCTGGCATGGGACTTGTCCAAAGCCAGGGGCATCTTCTAGGTCTCCTGTGTGGGTGTAGGAACCAAGGACTTGGACCATCCTCTGCTGTTTTTCTAGGCACATGAACAGGGAGCTGGATAGAAAGTGGAGCAGTCTGGACTCAAACCAGCACCCTTATGGGATGCCAGCACTGCAGGTGGTAGCCTAACCCACTATGCCACAGCGCCTGTGTCTAGGGAATTTAACAATGAAATGTTAATTTTCATTGTTAAACTTAGCGGAGGTGGTTATTATCCAGTTTGCTTATGTATACTTGAAAGCACTTAGCATTCTGATTTGGTTACATGTTTCTCGTATTATCTACTTGTTTTTTTGTCTACTTCAGAGAATTTTTTGAACAGCAAAGTTAGAAGGAGAGACAGGTGCCTTCCATCCACTAGTTCATTCTCCTGATAGTCACAACAACCAGAGCTGTGCCAGGCTGAAGCCAGGAGCCAGCAGCCAGGAGCTTCACATGGGTGGTAGGAGCCAAAACACCGGATCCATCTTCTGTGGTTCTGCCAGCTGCATTAACAGGAAGCTGGAGCAGAAGTGGAGCAGCCAGAACTTGAACTGGTACCCATTGGAGACACTGGGAGTGCGTCAGCCCAGAGAGGAGGAAAGCTGCTATGGCCAGAGCCATCCAGGCTGTCGGCCAACGGGAAGTCAGGGGCAGCAGTCCCGGGCAGAAGGAAGCTGCTCTTGTGTGCCTGAAGATGTGTGAGGGTGGCCTCAGCTGAAGGAGCGTGGGCGCGCAGGCTGCAGAGGAGCCTCTGGGGCTGAGCAGGCAGGCGAGCGCTGCGCAGCCCGGCTGCCGCTGGGCCCTGGCTCACGGCTGTGGAGCTGAACCCAGGAGCTCTTCCTACCCTCTGGCCTTGGCAACAAGGCCGGTGACAGTGAGGATGACCCAGGGGAGCAGCGGGCCACTCTGGGAGTTTTGCTGAGCTCAGTGCGGCTGGCTGCACCCCAGTGTGGCTCATCCCGCATGTCATCGGGGACCCCATTTCAGGGGAAAGCTGGAAGGCGGTTGGTCCTGGAATCCTGACATGTAGGGGCTCTGCCCTCTTTGCCAGGATCAGGGCATCTGCTAAGGACTTTCCTTCTGCCTTGGATGGGTTTGCTGGTCATGACACAAGGTGGTAGCACTGCATGTCACCAAGGCAGTTGACAAGGGTGACCTTGGGAAGCTGGGAAGGCTAAGCATGCATGTTATCCCGGATACCTGCCATCTCTGGATGCTTGGTGGAAGGCCAGTCCCGGAGCTGCTGGTCCCCGTTGACCATATCATACCAAAGCTGCCTAATGGTGTTTATCTCAAAACCTTCAGCGTGAATGGAGGACATTCGGCCAGCCTTGGCTGGCTTTGTGGAGTGCAGCTGGACTTCAATTAGTTTTTAAGATCAGTGATTTTTTTTTTCTTCCCCATGGGAACGACTTGTCCAATCATAGTTTTTGGACTCATTTAAACCAAGTTTGAATAGGGGAAACATCCCAGGGTAGGAGATGCTGAAATCAGATGGTTAAAGAAAGCACACTTAATGGCTTATGTTGTAAAATCCAGGTTCATTTGTCTTGCAGTAATGGAAAGTGAACTCCTGTAGGAAAACCCCCTCTGTGAGAAGCCTATTCATCTTAACCAGTGTCGAAAGCTGGGTGCTGGGGCCAGTGTTGTAGCTCAGTGGATCAAGCTGCTACCTGAGATGGCAGCATCTCCTGTGAATGTCGGTTCGGGTCCTGGTTGATCCACTTCTGATCCAACTCCCTGCTCATGTGCCTGGGAAGGCAGCAGAAGATATTCCCAGTGCTTGGGCCCCTGCCCATGTGGGAGGCCCAGATGGAGTTCCTGGTTCCTGGCTTCAGCCTGGGCCAGTGCTGACTGTCATGGCCAACAGATGAAAAACCTCTACCTTCCCTGTCACTGTGCCTTTCAAATATATATATATATAAATACATTACATATATCTACACATATAAAGACCTGTGTTTGTAACTAGGAGCACAAGGATATCGATAAATACAGCTCTCTGGACGGCCCAGCATTACTGGGTCTGGAAGGTTGGGTGACAGAGTAATTCTTGTTTACACTCGACCCCGGAAGCTGACTGTTGCTTCAGCGTGACTGCAGATCGGACTGAATGCAACATCTTGAGGTGGGGTTATCTACACAGGTCCTGTGTAACCACAAATTCGTTAAGAGGGGCAGCTGGGTCTGAGGGAGCTGCTGGACCAGAGGCTGGGGCTTGCTGTGAGGACAGCGCCCCGCTGGCTTTGAGGGTGGGAGTGAGTGGGAGCTGGAAGGGCAGGTGCTGTGTGTAGCAGCAGCAGGGAAGCCTGGGAGAGGCATTGTCTGTATGCCTACCGGGAATGCGGCTCTTCCTACACACTGGTTTTAGGACTAAGAGAATAGGTTTGTACTCTTGCAGGCCACCAAATCAATAGGAATTTAATTTTTTAAAAATAATACATTAGGTAAACCGAAAGGAGCTACATCTGTGACAGAAACTACAACCCAGTGGCTTGTAGGACCAAAACTCTACTGGAAGAAGAGCACCTTGAGAGTCTAGCACTGTGGTGTAGTGCGTAAAACCACTGCCTGTGGTGCCAGCCTCTCACAGGGGCACCTGTTCAAGTCCCAGCTACTCCACTTCTATCCAGCCCCCTGCTAATGGCCTGGGAAAAGCAAAGAAAGGTGACCTAGGCACTTGTGCCCCTGCCACTCATGAGGGAGACCCGGATGAAGCTCCTGGCAGCCCAGCCCTGGCTGTTGAGGCCATTTGGGGAATGAATCAGTCAATGGAAGATTCTCCTGTCTGTATGGAACCTTGACTTTAAAATAAAGAACTGCTTTTAAAGAAATAAATACGTTTCCCGAATACACTTGGAAAGACAAGAGAGTCCCCTCCTCAGGACACATGCCCACTCAGAACTAAGAACAGCCATGAGCACTGAGCCCCCCAGCACTGGGATCTTCAAAGTGGCCATGTGTTAATGAGAGCCTGCTGATGGGAATGTTGGTCAGGCCTTGAGGGAAGACAGGGTGAGGGTTTTCCCAGAAGCCAGAAGTAGATCTGTCTTACGAGCCCACAGCCCTGCCCTGGTTACAGCCCAGGGAAGAGGCGTGTGGGGAAGGGCAGTGTGCACACTCCCCAAGCTGGCAGGCGATGGGCGCGCTCTCCAGGTTAGTGCTTGATGAGTGTAGGGTACCTGCACAGAGCATGCCACCTGGCCACCAAAAAACCCGGTGCAGGCCTGTCTGTGGGAGACCTAGAAGAGGCTCCTGGATCCTGGCTTCAGATCGGCTCAGCTCCACTTGGGGAATGAATCAATGGGTGGAAGATCTTCCTCTCTATCTCTCCTCCTCTCTGTATGTCTGACTTTCCAATAAAAATAAATCTTTAAAAATAAGGAAAGGGCCTGGCGCGGTGGCCTAGGGCTAAAGTCCTCACCTCGAAAGTGCCGGGATCCAGAACCAGACTGGACTGCAACACCCATTGGTTCCAGTGCAACTCAGGACTGAAAACAGAACCAACGCAGCAATTGAAACCACCAGCTGATCGGGGTGATGGACTGTGCCGGGCCCTGTGCTTGCTAGAACATACAAGAATCTGGTCTGGGAATACCTCAAAGTTTTTTTGGAGATCTCCCCAATCGAACTGCTGGACTCAAAACTCTAACCAAGAAAAGACAGAAGACAGAACAGGTCAATCTTTTATCTCAGCTGTATATTGTTGGCAGCGAAATATGGGCCGAACAAAGACTCTATGATGTACCATATCAATCAGTGGACGACCTCATCGAGCAAAACTGGCAGCAATTCATAACTGGAGAACTATTAAAACCACGAGCAAATATCTCAGAGCATGCCCCACATCCGGGACTTGGGGTGGGCGGGAAACCGGGTGGGGCTTCTCCCTCAATATCCCCCTTTACCTCAGATACATGATGGAAACAATATGGACATAATAGTATTACCCACTTCCCTATACCCCCTGAACCTTTTTTTTTTTTTTACCGCAATTAACTATGTAAAGGTTGTCAACAACAATACAATAAAAAAAAAAATTTAAAAAAACTAAAAAAAAAAAAAAAAAAGTGCCGGGATCCCATATGGGCGCCAGTTCTAATCCCGGCAGCTCCACTTCCCATCCAGCTCCCTGCTTGTGGCCTGGGAAAGCAGTCGAGGACGGCCCAGAGCACTGTGACCCTGCCCCCACATGGGAGACCTGGCAGAGGCTCCTGGCTTCAGATTGGCTCAGCACCGGCCCGTTGCGGCTCACTTGGGGAATGAATCATCGGACGGAAGCTCTTCCTTTCTGTCTCTCCTCTTCTCTGTATATCTGACTTTCCAATAAAAATAAAATAAATCTTTAAAAACTGAATACATAAAAATAAGGGGAAAAAAGAAAGCTATTTGCCATCCATCACCAAAACTGACATCCCATTCTTCATCACAAGTCGGCAAGGCCAGAGTTTTTCTTTGAACGTTCATTTATGTCTCCCTAATGTCTAAGTGAGGTTTAGCGTGTTTTCATGTTCTTGCCTGCCATGCCTGCGTCTTCATTATGCACTTGGTCAAGTCTTTGCAATACATAATAATGATAATGAGTTCTCATGACAGGTGCTGTGACGTGGCCAGCTGGGGAATCCTCCACTTGAGGCACCAACATCCCATTCGGATGCTGATTCATGTCCTGGTTGTTCCACTTCCCATCCAGCTCTCAGTTGGAGGCCTGGGACAGCAGCAGAATATGGGCCAGGTACTGGGGCCCCTGCACCCACGTGGGAGACCTAGAAGGAACTCCTGGCGCCCAGCTCCAGACCAGCCCAGCCCTGGCTGTTGTAGCCATCTGGGCAGTGACTCAGCGGATGGTTGATCTCTCCACTCTCCCTCTAACTCTGTAATTCCAAGTAAAAAAAAAAAAAGGAGTTTTTTTTTCTAATTTTTAACTGTTAAATATTCTAGATGTAAGTCCTTCCAACTGCTATTGATTTTGTGGCTATTTTCTCGCAATCTGTATCTTTGCATTCTTTATAGCAGTGAATTTCAAGAAGCAGGAGTTTTTAATTCTGAGAAAGTCCAATTTATTTTCTCTTTATGGTTTGAATCATACTTTTGGAATCATATCTGTGCCTAGTCCACTGCAACAGATTCTCCCATTTCTTTGCTTCTCAGCGTTTCACGGTTTTGTATTTTATGTGTAGGTCCATCTTGAGTTGATTTTTGTGTGTGATGTGGAGCATGGTTTGAAGTTCTTATGAGTTACAACTAAGGCAGGTCTAAGATTAAAATGCATAGTTAAAATGCCTACCTTAAGGGCTGGTGGGTGGCTCAACTAACAAATCCTTCATGCCTGCCAGGTGCCAGAATCCCATATGGGTACCAGTTTGAGTCCCAGCTGCTCCACTTCCCATCCAGCTCTGCGTGTATGGCCTAGGAAAGCAGCAGAAGATGATCTTAAGCCTTGGGACTTGGCACACAAGTGGGATACCCAGAAGTAGCTCTTTGCTCCCAGTTTCACAGTGATTCAGCTCTGGCCATTGCAGCCATTTGGGGAGTGAACCAGTGGATGCAAGATCTTTCTCTCTGTCTCTCTTTCTCTCCACAAATCTGTATTTCCAATAAAATAATACTAAAATTGATAACAGGGAGCTGGATGGGAAGTGGAGCAGCCCGGAGTTAAATGGGTGCTCACGTGGGCACCCATTTGTTTTGTTTAAAATTGGAAAGAACAATTTATAGAGAGAAGGAGAGACAGAAAGATCTTCCATCCACTGTTTCACTCCCCAAGTGGCCTCAACAGTCAGAGCTAAGCCAATCTGAAGCCAGGAGCCAGGGGCTTCTTGTGGGTCTTTGATGTGGGTGCAGGGTCCTGGGGCATTGGGTATTTTCTGCTGCTTTCTCAGGCACATCAGCTGGATGTTGGATTGGAAGAGGAGCAGTTAGGACTCGGGCAGAAGGCCTGAGGCATGATGCCAGCATTATAGTTGGTGTCACATGTTGCTTGTTGAAAGCGTAAAGACTGGCAAACCTTCAGGTAGACTTGGCACGGAGAGAGGACTCTGTGAGACTCTGTTCAGCATGACCCGGAACCAATCCAGTTCTTCCCCCTTTCTGCAGCTGTCAACAGGCACTGACATGGACCTGGCGCGGTGGCCTAGTGGCTAAGGTCCTCACCTTGTACGTGCCGGAATCCCATATGCGCACCGGTTCGAATCCCGGCAGCTCCACTTCCCATCCAGCTCCCTGCTTGTGGCCTGGGAAAGCAGTCGAGGACGGCCCAAAGCATTAGGACCCTACACCCACATGGGAGACCTGGAGGAAGTTCCTGGCTCCTGGCTTCGGATCAGCTCAGCTCTGGCCATTGCAGTCTCTTGGGGAGTGAATCAACAAATGGAAGATCTTCCTGTCTGTCTCTCCTCCTTTCTGTATATCTAACTTTCCAATAAAAATAAGAGAAATCATTAAAAAAAAAAAAAAAAGAGGCACTGGCATGCATCAGGACTGCAACCCTCTCAAAGGAGAAGCCGCCTGGGTCACCAGGGCCTGGATCTGCAGCCCTTTGCCCCTCGGCCCGATCTTTTTTTTTTAGTTTTTTTTATTTATTTATTTTTTATTGTATTTTTGTTGACAATCTTTACATAATTAATTACGGTAAAAAAAAAAAAAAGGTTCAGGGGGTATAGGGAAGTGGGTAATACTATTATGTCCATATTGTTTCCATCATGTATCTGAGGTAAAGGGGGATATTGAGGGAGAAGCCCCACCCGGTTTCCCGCCCACCCCAAGTCCCGGATGTGGGGCATGCTCTGAGATCCTTGCTCAAATGGTTTTAATAGTTCTCCAGTCATGAATCGCTGCCAGTTTCACTCAATGAGGTCGTCCACTGATTGATATGGTCCATCATGGAGTCTTCACTTGCCCAGTATTTTGCTGCCAACATATAGCTGAGGTGGTTGATTGACTTGCTCTGTCCTCTGTCTTGTCTTGGTTAGGGTTCTGAGTCCAGCAGTTCGATTGGGGAGATCTCCAAAGAAACCTTGAGGTATTCCCAGACCAGATTCTTGTATGTTCTAGCAAGCACAGGGCCCGGCACAGTCCATCACCCTGATCAGCTGGTGGTTTCAATTGCTGCGTTGGTTCTGTTTTCAGTCCTGATTTCCACTGGAACCAATGGGTGTTGCAGTCCAGCCTGGTTCTGCCCAGCACACGCTCGGCCCTTGCATCAACCAGTGAGAGCTGCAGCCTAGTCGGGGCGACCCACAATAACCCCCACCAGGCCCGCCCCCTGCCCTGGTTTGCCAGTCTGTGTAGCAGACTAGTCCAGTCTGTCCCACATCCTATTTGGGTCTTGTACTTGTCAGTGGGTAGTAAAGCTAAGTTCCATCTAACCAACTCAACTCTCCAGCCCTCACGGATGTTGTTGAGTGCCTCTCTGTCTAGCCACCCCAGCCCCTGTCTAAGTTTTCATGCCCTCCCGCGGGACTAGTGACCCAAGAGGGGGGGACCCACTATTTCCCTCCCAGGTCTCTCTCAGTCCCGGTTTATGCACTCTTCGGGTGGTTCTGTGATTTGACCCAACAGAATTCGTCCCCAGTGCCAGCTTCTGCCAGTTGATGCTGTGGCTAAGCCCAAACATCCCTCACCCACTCTAATTTATGCTTGCACCAGCAGGAATCATCCGCCCAGCTTGGCTTTTCCCTGATCTAGTCCACGTGCAGCGCACAGGTGTTGTAGCCTTGCTTAGTCTGGTCTGTCCCCATCCCAGCTCAAGCTCTCCAGTGGGAGTAGCTGTCCAGCGAGGGGACCAGCCCCTTAATCCCCCCCGCCGGCTCTGCCCCCTCCCTTCCTGGATCTCGCGTGTGCTGGTTGGGTGCTGCAGCCAAATCCAGTACAGGCAACCTCACCCTAGTGTTCCATAGTGTGCACTGGTTTTGTCACAACCAAACCCGGCTCAACCCACACTCTGTTCTGGTGTTCGGATTTGCCAGTGGATGACATGAACTGATTCAGCCTGGTCCACCCTGACCCGTGCCAAATGTATGCCAGTGGGAAACTTTCCATGGCCTATTCTGGGCTGTTTCCTATCATGCTTCTTGCGCTTACCTGCAGGGACTGTGTCCTGCCAGAGGAGTTGCCCAGGCTCCTCCATCAGAGCCTCTCCCAATGCCAGATTTTGCGCATACCAGGGGGTCCTTGAGCCAGCCCTATTCAGTTCACCTCATGTCCTAGCAGGAACAGTGGCTTTTCCTGGCTTGCTTTCACCCCATTCTGGTTCTTGTTGTTGGATGTTTCAGCCCAGCCATGGCTCGTCCATACCCACATACAGCTCACACATGGCTCAGTATGGGGTTGAGACCCAGCCTAGTCAGTCCCACATCCACCCTGGTTCTCCATGACACCAGATGATGTTGGGGTCTGGCCTGGCCTGGTGCATCCAATCCCAGTCCACACTAGTGCCTCGAGAGATTGCAACTGTTTCCTAGACAGAACGCAACCCCATTCCAGCACACGCGCCCCTTGGTGGGAACCTCAACCCAGTTAAGGTGTCCCCTTACCTCCCCAACTGGGCCTGTTCCTAGCCGTAGATCATGCGCCTGCCAGTGGTTGCTCTGACTCAGCTTGTCTCATTCTCTCACTTGTCCTGGCCTCTGCCTTAGACAGTGTGACTTAGTGTCCTTGACCCAAGTAGACCAGTAGGTGCAAGAGCATGGCTCGGCATGACCTGTGCTCCATGCTGGTTTCTAGTTTTGCTTGTAGGCTAAGGTTTGCTCAGTCCTGCCCAGTACATTCTGTTCCGTTACCAATTTCTTCAAAGGAGGAGTTACTGCCATTGGGAATGTTAAGGATTGACTGAGATCCCAGAAGCACAGTGGGATCAACCTGGAGCTACCTAAGCAGCGATTCAGACAACCAATATCCCAGAGTTTCCTGGCCGGGCGGCCAGCAGGCAGAGCCTGGCACCACATGGTGCGCTGGCCGCCCTGGGGGAGGCCGAGGATTCGTTCACTGCCTTGTGGCAGTGTCTTTGGCGTGAGCCCCCAGCATTGGGTCCGACCCGGCAGGGGCACCCCCACAGCCGCCACACTGTGAGGAGCGTCAGCCGGATCTTGAATCAGGAGAGAACCAACCAAGCTGTGTTCCTCTCTTGCCTGCAAGCAGAGGCATTGGCAGGGTCAGCTGCGGCTGCAAGGAGAAACACGAGGTGGCCCAGACTCCTGGCTGCGGTGTCGCCTGCCGAATAAGCAGGCAGTACCACTGCTGGGACCAGGGTCTCCTTCCCAGGGCTGCTGTTCCCTGGAAATGCATGGCCCAGACCAGTGCTGTCTTTGGGCTCCGAAATCATGGCTTCACAGAGATTTCTAGAAGCCCATGAAAGTGAAAACTGCTCTGCAACTTGTCCCGCCCACTTCTTTATTTAATGAACCGATTTTACTTCTTGCTGTGACATGTTGAAACCTGTTGTTTTCTTTTTGAAAAGGAAGGATGGAGAATGAGCAAGTGTCAACACTATGCCCACGTCTACTTCGTGGGTAAATATGTACACACACAAACACTGTTGTTCGTCCAAGCAAGGATGTGATTGCCCCATGATGTGGGATTCATGACATGTATCCTAACATGGGGAAAGAAGGCCAGCAGCCCACGTGAGTGCTGGTTCGAGTCCTGGTTGCTCCACTTCTGATCCAGTCCCCCACTCATGTGCCTAGGAAAGCAGCAGAAGATGGCCCAAGGGCTTGGGTCCTGCCAGCCCTGTGGCAGTCCCGCAGGCAACTGCCATCATTGGCGGAAGAGCTCTCTGTCCCTCCCCCTCTCTCTTTCACTTTGTATTTCAAATAAGTAAAAATGAATCTTAAAAAAAAGAAATGCACTAGAAAATGACAGTACCTCTGCAACCTGACCATTCTTTTTGTCTGAAAATATCTTCTGAATCATCTATTTTTTACTCGAATGATTTTTTTAAATTTAATTTTAAATCTTTTTAAAAATCATTTTAGACATTTCTTTGGATGACAGAGATGGAGGGAGACCTGGGCCGGGCTGAAAGCAGGAGCTCAGACTGCCTGTCCACATCTCTTCCCTGGGCGGCAGGGGCCTCAGTCCTGGAGCCCCCACCTGCTGTCTCCTATGGTACACATGGGCAGGAAGCCGGGGTCTCATGCAGGCACCCCAGTCAGTGCGAACCGCTGAGCCTAATTTTCCCCACAAGACTTTTTTTTCCCCTTCTTCCGCAGATTGGTCAGGTGTATTCGCCCTGAGCCCTTTCTTTCCCTCACCTGCCAGTTACAACTCAGTAAGTCCTGGGAGCCAGGCTGGGGGCAGTGGTAGAGGAGTGGCTAGACTCAAGGTGGGGCAGGCTCTGGGGAGCCAGGTTCCAGGTGTGTCCAGGCATGGGGGAGCTCCAGGTAGTAACCAGCCTCAGGAGAACAAGGCTTGGGGAGTGTCGAGGCTTGGGGGAGCTCCAGGGAGTCAGACTTGGGGAGGGGGGATTCAGGCTTGGGGGATCCAGGCTTTGGGGAGCCATCTTTAGGGGAGCTCGGCTGAGGGCTGTGCCCCAGCCCAGGGCACCACCGGCTCTTTACTGCCCCCCCCCCGCCCTGCATTTGCAGCAGGGGTGACCGCAGTGGGGGGTGTGATCAGCTCCCACCAGGAGTGCATGGCCAGGGGTTCACCGCCAGGCACTGGTTGGCTCATGGCTCTGGAATCCGATGTCCAGCACCTCATGACCATTGAGGTTGGCTTCTGACGAAGCCTTTCTTCCTGGCGTGGACTCGGCCAGCCTGCTCACTGCCCTCTCTCCCTCACCCCGTGGCCTTTCTCCCACGCAGGCAGAGCGAGCAGGTAACATTTGTGACCTTTTCCCTCAAAGACCCTTATCGTCTAATAATTCCTCTCTTTCAAAGATTTATTTATTTTACATGTAAGAGTTATGCGGAGAGAAGGAGAGATCTTCCATCTGCTGGTTCACTCGCCAAATGGCCCCAATAGCCAATGCTGGGCCTGTCTGAAGCCAGACCCATGTAGGTGCAGGGCCCTAAGCCCCTGGCTCATCCTCCACTGGTTTTCCAAATCAGCCAGCGAGTTAGATGGGAAGTGGAGCAGCCGAGACAGGAACTGGGCCCATTTGGGATGCCAGTGCCACAGGTGGAGGATTCGCGCGCTATGCTACTTTCCCCGCCCCCATTGACAGCATCTTAATGGGGTGTAGGTCTTCAGCATGTGCATTTGTGGGGTGGGATAGAGCATGGCACAGAACTCCCCAATGGCCTCTGACACGCTGAGAATGAACCCCCGTGGATTCAGCTCTCACTAAGCTGATTCCTGCGTCACACTCTGCCACCGTGACACTCCTACAGGGCTCCGCTCCCACACACAGCAGCAGTCATTTAAGGCAGAGGCCTCAGCAGCAGCACAAAGTCCTGGGGCAGAGCTGGCGCTGCTGCAAAATGTCGACATCGTGGGGCCCGCGCGGTGGCCTAGCAGCAAAAGTCCTCGCCTTGAACGTGCCAGGATCCTATATGGGTGCCAATCCCAGCGGCCCCGCTTCCCATCCAGCTCCCTGCCTGTGGCCTGGGGAAGTAGTCCAGGGCAGCCCAAGGCCCTGGGACCCTTCACCCTACACCTCCTTTGCCGCCAGGGCGAACACTAATCCAGTTTGGAATGGGCCGAGTTGGTCAGCAGTTTAAGGCTTACAGGTGCAAGGTCTTCCGGAGTGGTCGCCTCACCAAGTCCATCTTGGCAAGAGCAGGTTCAGAACCCGGCGGAGCCCCTTCCCCAGCAGGCCTGGGAGGCTCTCCGCCCACCGTGCGGCGCCAGACAACGCACAACGTGGAGGGTTTCAGTTTTGATTTTGTCTCAGCACATCCCTTTCTATGCAAAGGCGGAATTAGGGTTCCTTGAAACGCGGTCGGCTAATACCAGCAGCGGCCTGTAGAGGGAGCTCGGTGACTTACCCGCCAGCTCCGCCGCTGCCCGGCCCTGCTTAGCCAGGGTGGGGGTTTGAACTAGGCGATCATCAGTGTGGCTCAGGACCCATAGGTCTGTGGACAGTGCTGGTCATTGTGTCAGTTTGACTCTAGAACAGGATGGATCCCTGGTCTTGGAGGGGGCCAGCTCCCAGGCTGCTGGGGTCCATCCTAATCTAATCTGTCCTTCCTCCCAAAATGCCATTTGCAAAGTCACTCTTCTAAGGAATGGGCCCCCAAGTCATTTCACATCCTCAGGGCCTCTGGGGGGAGCCCTGGTATTCCCTATTTGCCCTGTGAACCCACCAACATTCCCTTTCAAATTTTAGTCGTTGAGAGGCTGGCGCTGTGGCTTAATAGGGTAATCCTCCACCTGTAAGCCCAGCATCCCATGAGTAGCTAGTTTGTGTCCTGGCTATTCCCCTTTAGATCCAGCTCTCTGCTTGTGGCCTGGGAAAACAATTGAAGATGGCTCAAGGCCTTGGAACCCCAGGAGACCCAGAGAAAGCTTCTGGCTCCTCCTGGCTTCAAACCGACTGAGCTCTGCCTATTGTGGGCATTTGGGAAGTGAACCAGATCTTTCTGGTTCACAGAACGGAAGATCTTTCTCTCTCTCTCTCCTTCCCTCTGTAAATCTGCACTTCTAATAAAAATATGAGTTGTTTCAATTAGAAAGGCAATGTATGTCTCCCGTAGACAATTTGGAAAATGGAAAATACCTTAAACAAACAAACAAACCCTCCCGTAGATCCAACCCCTGTCAAGTGCGCGTCTGCAGGAATGGCCCAGCAGCTGTTACAGGCTCCTGCAGTTGGAAGGTGAGTTGCTGGAAAATGCACCTGCTCACCGGCATGATGGGCTGGCCTGCGCTCGCATGGGGCAGAGCCGGGTTTGAGTCCTGCCTCCGTTCCCCGTCCAGCTTCCTGCTAACATCCACCCTGGGAAGCAGCAGTGATGGCTCAGGACATTCGGTCCCCACCAGCGTGAGAGACGAGGATGGAATGTCCTGGCTCCAGGCTTGACCTGGCCCAGCCCTGGCCACTGAAGACATTTGCGGGGGGTGAGAGGTGACCCAGGGCCTGGGAGACCGTTCTTTGCTTCTGTTTTTCTCTCTCTGCCTTAAATAATGCTAGTGATAATAAAGGAATGCACCTCCTCCGAACTCTCTCGATGACGACAGTGGTTGGCGAGGAGGCGCTGGGTGACCCACTCGCTCAGCAACTTTAAGTTCGTGGAGTTTGGACAAGTGTAGATGTGGTGAGGCAGGGGTCTATGATCGTTTGCACACTTTCTAAATCACCAAAGTGCAAATGACATAAGCAATGATAAGTCATGCACATGAGCAAAAAGCCACAGGTGGGTTAGCTGGCTGCGGCACACAGGCCAAAGGCAAAGGAGAACTGTCGAAGACACATTTGCATTTTCCTTGAAAAAATTACTTATATTTATTGTGAAGACAGATATACAGAGGGAAGCTGAGATAGAGAGAAAGATCTTCCATCCACTGATTCACTTCCAAAGTGGCCGCAATGACCGGAGCTGAGCCAATCTGAAACCAGGAGCCAGGAGCCAGGAGCTTTTTCTGGGTCTCCCATGTGGGCGCAGGGTCCCAAGGCTTTGAGCCATCCTCCACTGCTTTCCCAGGCCACAAGCAGGGAGCTGGATTTCCCAACTTCATCTCCTTACGTCTTGACAGCAGGCAATCGTAGAGTCCATAAGAAAATGCGAAAATCCCCTGCAAGAACAGCATTTACCTGTAGACCTGCAGCTTTGCAGAGAGTTGTTGAGGAGGTCCCCCAGAGACCAAGGAAGATGGGGGCCCTTCATGCCTCTCTACTGAGCGCACCCTCAATGGGAGCCCCAAATGTCCTCCTATTCAGCCTGGGGCAAGTCCCTCTGAAACAGCCCTGCACTCCCAACAGGGAACAGTCCATTTCAGCAGATACAAGAAGTGCCCATTCAGAAAGGGCCAGGAGGTGGCTGGCTCATGCCGAAGCCGGCGACCGGCTAATTCTGAGGTGCTGGGTTTGGCAGAAAGCTTTCCTTAATCGGTAACAGAGAAAGGACACTGAGTGAGGAAGATGAAGGACTAAAGAAGAGGGGAAGTGTGTGCCAATGAAATAATTACCTGCGTGTTTGCTGGTGTGCATGTACCTGCTATGGTCATGACGGTCTGGAGGAGGGATGCTGGTTGTGTCTATGCAGGGGTTAGTAGCAGCACAGAACTGCCAGGGGCGGCAGGTGGAGATGCTGGGAGAGAGGAACCCCAGCTAGGGGGCTGAGGAAGTGGGCCAGGAAGCACCACCAACAAAGGAACTTTCTGCGAGTCCTGCAGACTGGCCGGCCATGTCTTTTTGAAAGAAGAGAGGAAATAATAATAACAATAATAATAATAATAAATAACAAAACCGACTTGTGACTGGCTGCATCCTCAGTTTGCTGACTGTGTAACTGACCAGCTGTGTGGGGAACTAACCTGAGAGTGCAGCGTGGCGTGCAGAGTGCATGTGCAGTGACGGAGGCACGCTTGTGAGTGCCGGTTCACACACTAGCCACCTGCCGGGGCAGGAGCATGGGTGAGTGGCCTTGCAGCGGTTTTCAATCAGGCAGCTCTGTGCACTTAACTACTGTCGGTCTGTGGCGCATACTGTGACGTATGAATGCGTGTTGACGAGGTTTCCCTGCGTCTCCCCACCCCTTCCCATCCTCCCTTCTCCCCCATCCCCGCACTTTCAGCTTCTGCTCACTACCCATCCTACTGAGCCATAAAAATCCCTCCCTTCCTTCCTTCCTCACCCTCCCAGGTCTCTCTCTCTCTCTCTCTTAAATGAAGATCTACTTCTTTTACTTGAGAGTCGGAGTTGCAGAGAGAGGGAGAGGCAGAGAGAGATCTTCCATCTGCTGGTTTACTCCCCAAGATGGCTGCTATGACCAGAGCTGGGTGGGTCCAAAACTAGGAGACAGAAACTTCTTCCAGGTCTCCCAAGTAGGTGCAAGGGCCCAGGGTCCCTGGTCATCCTTTAATGTTTCCCTAGGCCATTAGCAGGAGCTGGATTGGAAGTGGCGCAGTCAGGATTTGAACCGGCACCCATATTTGACGCCAGTGCCAAGGCCACAGGAGGATTAGCCTGTTTTGCCTTGGGCTGCTCTCCCACCCCCCGCTTTACTTTTTTTTTATGATTATTTGTTTATTTGAAAGGCAGAGTGACAAAGAGGAAGAAAGAGCTTCTATCTACTGGTCTACTCCCCAAATGGCTCTAACAACTGGGGCCAGGCCAGGCTGAAGCCAGGAACCAAAAATTCCATCTGGGTCTCCCATGTGGATGGCAGGGCCCAAGGACATGGACCATCACCACTGGCCTTCCAGACAGCAGTGGAGGGAAGCTACAGGAATCTGGCCCTCGAACCACAACTCACATGGGATGCTGGCATCTCATGCAGTGGCTTGAACCACTGCATCGCAGCCCCTGAGCTGGAAGCTTTTACATTTTATGTTCTTTGTCTTGAACCTCACAGGTGTATGTGCCTTGTACACCCGAGGAAAACAAAGCACAGAAGTGAGTTTCCTGTGATCCTGGTGGTGTATAGATGCTTCCATGCTTACACGTGGCTATGTACAGATACAATTTTGTACTGTCGCATGTTGTGTCTACATTCACAACAGCAGGACACAACACACGTTGTTGCATGTGTGTAGCGTTAATAAGATCCCACCTTGCCCAGGAGTGTAATGTATGCTGCATAACCTACAAGGCTTTCATGTACTAGTGATGCTCTTGTTTGCTCTAGTGCTTTATGCAAGTGGGTAAATTCTGTGTCCCTAGGATGACGCTAAAATGATGTCCTGAATTGTGTTAACCAGTGAAGTATCTCCAACCATGCCTGGCAGGTGGGTAGACACAGTATCAGTAGTGGTAACGTCACAACTTTCTTCGTGGTTGGGTATGTACACGTCGGGACTCTGGGGATGAATTTATCCTAGGATAAATCATTCAACAGAAGATCCTAGTAGATGATTTTTTTTTTTTTTTTGCGCATGCCCCTTGTTGTTTCTCACAGTGTCATTGAAGAACATGCATTATTTGAAAGTTTCTGATCCACTTTGCCAATTGTACTCTAGAAAACTGTCTGCAACTCATTTTCCCATCGGCATTTTCAAGGCATGCCAACACATTGCCTCTGTGAAACGTTTCTCTCATTAGCAGGGGTGCTGAGAATTCTTTCCCTGTTTTTGTGTGTGAATTGAATCAGATAGGTCTAAAAACTGTCTAAAAAGTAAGCTTTATGTATTCATACTTGTTGGCATATTTTTAATTATTATTTGAGAGAAGAAGAGAGAAAAAGATCTTATATTCACTAGTTCATTCTCCCAGTGCCTGCAACAGCCGGGGCTGGACCAGGCCAGAGCCAGGAGCCAGGAACTCAATCCAGGTCTCCCATGGCAGTGGGGGGAGGAGAAACCCAGCTGCTTGGATGATCACTGCTCTTGCTAGCATCTGCATTAGCAGGAACCTGGAGTAGAACCAGGACTCCAGGCTGGTGGGAAAGTGTCCCAAGCGACAGCTGAACCACCATGCCAAATACCTATATTTTTGGTCATATTTTGTTATATATGAAGGTTGCTCAAAAAGTTCATGGAAAAACAATGAAAATATAGCCAATTTTTCTTTTGGTATGAAAACTTTTTAAAAAAGATTTTATTTTATTTATTTTTTAATTGAGAAGTCAGATATACAGAGAGGAGGAGAGACAGAGAGGAAGATCTTCCATCCGATGATTCACTCCCCAAGAGACCGCAATGGCCAGAGCTGAGCTGATCCAAAGCCAGGAGCCAGGAACTTCCTCCAGGTCTCCCATGTGGATGCAGGGTCACAGTGCTCTGGGCCGTTCTTGACTGCTTTCCCAGGCCACAAGCAGGGAGCCGGATGGAAAGTGGAACTGTCGGCATTAGAATCAGCGCGCATATGGGATCCCGGTGCGTTCTAGGCGAAGACTTTGGCCGCTAGGCCACCACACCGAGCCCTTGATGTGAAAACTTTTTAAAAAATATTTATTTATTATTTTTATTGGAAAGGCAGATCAGATTTACAAAGAGAAGGAAAGGCAGAGAGAAAGATCTTGCATCTACCGGTTCACTCCTGCAATGCCCAGAGCTGAGTCAATCCAGAGCCAGGATCCTGGAGCTTCTTCCGGGTCTCCCACGCGGGTGCAGGGTCTCCAGGGTTTGGCCAATCCTGTCTGCTTTCCCAGACCACAAGCAGGGAGCTGGATGGGAAGTGGAGCAACTGAGACACAAACTGACACCATATGGGATGCCGGCACGTTCAAGGTGAGGGCTTTGTTTAGCCACTAGGCTACCACGCCACGCCCTGGTGTGAAAACTTAAGAGCTCAAGCATAAATGTGTTTTCCATGAATGTTTTGAAAACTCTTACGTCTTTTGTATGTTTTTTATTGTGATTTTAAAAGCTCTATTTGTGCCTCTGAGTTTTCTATGTCTAATGTGCATACATCTGTGTAATTTTCCCTTTTTTTTTTTGCTCTCCTGTTTTCTCCTGGAATGACTTGAGTTTTACTAACAACCTTCTTTGACATATTTTCCTGCTATTCCTATACGCACTTGAATTTGTGAGGTCACTTGCTCTTTCTAGCCTTGGAATGTTTTCTTTCCATCCACCCTGACTCCCTAGAATCAAATGTATTTGTTTTATTTTATTTTTGATGTTATTTACTTACTTGACAAGGATGCAGGCCCATGAGGACCACTGATCAGTATGGGGAGGGTCGAGGAAAAGGGAGTCGGGGAGGGAGGTGGAAGGAGTTGCTTGCAGCTACCCGGGGATGGGTTCCACTTGGTGGAATGTTGTAAGGGCATTGCTTGAGTGGTTTTGATAGTTCTGAAATGCTGTTGACTTTGTTACTCTGAAGTTGAGAAGATCCTTCCAAGGTGCATTGGCTGACAGTCCACCCCAGTGCATCCACTCATCTAGACACTTGCTGACAAAGCATGGCCAGGAAAGTTGTCCAACCTGTTCTGCTCTCTATCTTGCATGGCACTGACGTCTTCTGCAAGCCTAAATTGTTGTCACATCCTTCATTCACCGTTCACTGCATAGGCATCAGCAGTCCAAGAGGCCGAGTCCCAATACACGCACTCCAATGTCAGACCACAGTGCATGATTTTCCTTCGGCTCTAACGCACAGTCGCAGGAGCTGCAGCCCAGCAGAGTACTGCTCACAGTTTCCTTACTAGGCCCACTCCCAGTCCCAGATCTTGTACTTCCCAGGGAGTACTGTGGCCCAGTCTGACACGATTTGCACCCTGTCCCAGCACTTGCTAGCGGTTGCTGCATCCAAACCCAGCCAGGCAGTACTCATCCTGGCTCTTGCGTGCTCCAGTGGATGCAGTGGTCTGACCTAGCCCAGAATTCCCCCAACACCCAGCTTGCATACAGACCAACAGTTGCTACAGCCCTGCCCAGCCTGGTTTGTTCCAGTCCCAGCTCTCATACTCACCAGAGGGAGCAGTGTCCCAGAAGGGGAGCTCCTGCAGCTACTTCCTCCCAACAAGGGTTCATTCCTTGCCTGGAGTCTTGCATTTGCCAGTGAGTGCTACAGCCTGGCTCTGCCCCCAATCCCTGCTCATGCTGGGGGATGCTTCAACCTAGCACAGCCCATCCATCCCCCAGTCCTGGCCCAACCCGGCCTGGCCTGCAACCCATCCTAACTCTTGTACCTACCAGCAGGAATTGCAGATTGGCCCAGCCTGGCCTGCCCCAAAACCTGACTCACTTGAATGCTGACAGGTACGATAGTCTGGCTTGACCTGAACTGCCTCCAGCCTCAGTTTTTGTGCTCTCCAATCGGGGTTGTGTTTTAACAGGGGAGTTCCCCAAGCTCCCCAGTCAGACCAGCTCCCAGTCACAGATCTTACACACACTGGTGGGTTTTTGGTTCAGCCTGACTTGGCTCATCTACATTCCCAACATTCACTAGTGGGTACTACCTGCTTGCCAGACCAGCCCAAACCCATTCTAGCTCTAACTGGAGGCTGCTGCAACCCAGACCCGCCTGGTTCACCCCCAGACACAACTTTCATGTGGATCAGCAGGTGCCATGACCTAACCCAACCCATTCCACACCCTCGCTGGCTCTCGTGAGCACCAGCAGGTGCTGGAGGCTTCTATAGTCTGGCACACTCCCAGATCCAACCCACACATATGTCAAGGGATGTTCAGACAGGTCCGCCTCCATTCTTAGCTTTTGTACTCTCCAGTGAGAACCTCAACCCAGTAGGGCAGTCTCTTTAACTCCCCAACCAGGTCTGCTCCCAACCACAGATCTAGTGCATGCCAGTGGTTGCTCGGAAGCAGTTTGGCATGGCCTGCCTTCCGTTCTGGGCCCCTGTGATTGACTGCTATAGCCTGGTCTGATCCTGGCTTGCTCTTTGCTTTAGCTCTCACCTATGGGTACTGTAGCCTTGTCCTATCCATCCTGCTCCCATCTCTTGCTCTCATGCAAACTGCTGTTTGTGATAGTCTAACCCAGCATGGCCCAGACCATCCCCACGCCCTCCGCCCTGGTTCCTGTGCATGCCGGTGTGGTCCTGTTTGGCTTGGCTTTGCCAGTCCACCCCCTGAGCCAGCCCACATACTTGCTGACAGGTGAGGCAGTCTTGCCCAGCTTGGCCCACACACAGCCCTGACTTGGGTACTTACCAGCAGGAGCCGCAGTCCACCAGGGGAGTTCCCCAAGTTCTCCTACCAGGCCTGCTTCCAGACCCAGAGCTCACACATGCCAGCCAGTACTAGGCCCTTACCTGGCACAGTCTACCCACCAAATTTTGGCCTTTGTATGTGCTGGTGGATGTTGTGGCCTGGCTCACCTTACACCCAGTTTTTGGATGCACCTGTGGATGCTGCAACCTGGACCAGTCAGGCCTATTCCCAATTCCAGTACCCATAAGTGTTGGTGAGTTCCACGGTCATGCCCAGCTCGGCCTGACACCACCCATGGCTCTTAATCAAACCAGCAGGAGTAAGTCCACAAATCCCCCACAGAACCTGCCCCCAGACCTGGGTCTCTTGTGTGCCAGTTAATGGCATGATCCAGCTTAATGTGGCACATCCCCTGCCCCTGGCAGGTGTTGTGGTCCCTGCTTGGCAGGCCCCCTCAACCCTAGCTTTAGTGTGCACCATGGGCACACTTGCCCAGTTCAGATCTCCCCCGTGGGTAGGTGCATTGGTCTGTTCCAGAGAGGTCTTCCGGTTTCCCGCCTCAGAAACACCTGATCTCAGCGCCCTTGCTTCCCTTCAGGTACAGTGGCCTTGTCGATGGAAGTTCCCCAGAAGTCACTGCTCACCTGTAACATACTCACTCAGTGCTTACCCCCAACACACATCCCCAAGCCTTCCTCCTTGAGCAATCCACAGCCCCATGCACGAACACGCAGGTGCTTGCACATTGAGACATTCTTTGGCTTTTTTTAAAAAAATTATTTATTATTATTGGAAAGGCAGATACACAGAGAGGAGGAGAGACAAAAAGGAAGATCTTCCGTCTGATGATTCACTCCCCAAGTGTCTGCAATGGCCAGAGCTGCACTGATCCAAAACCAGGAGCCAGGAACCTCTTCTGGGTCTCCCACACGGGTGCAGGGTTCCAAGGTTTTGGGTCGTCCTCGACTGCTTTCCCAGGCCACAAGCAGGGAGCTGGATGGGAAGTGGAGCTCCCGGGATTAGAGCCGGTGACCATATGGGATGCTGGAGCATTCAAGGCGAGGACTTTAGCCACTAGGCTACCATGCTGAGCTCTGGCCCTTTGACTTATCTGAATGATGTGTCATTTTCCCCTCACTCCTGAGCAATAGTTCCAGTGATTGTTAAATATGGGCCAAGAGATGCATTCTTTTAGCACTTTGAAAAAATGATTCTTTTGTCCCATTTATTTATTTATTTATTTATTTATTTATCTTGGAAAGGCAGATGTACAGAGAGGAGAGGAGACAGACAGAAATGTCTCCCCTCTGCTGGTTTACTCCCTGAGTGGTCACAGTGACCAGAACTGGGCCGATATGAGAGCAGGAGCCAGGAGCCTCCTATAGGTTTCTCACATGTGCAGGTTCCCAAGGCTTTGGGCTGTCCTCTACTGCTTTATCAGGCCACAGGCAGGGAGCTATCTGGGAATACGAACCAGTGCCCCCACAGGATCCTAGCTCAGGTAAGGCGAGGAGGCTCTAGCCAATAGCTCGCTGTGCCAGGCCCTGCTTTTCTTTTGTTGCTACTATTATATAGTGTATCTGCCATTCCTCTGAAGGAGTCCCCCTCTGTTTGCTTTAAAGTCTTTTACTTGACCCAGGCTTTATAGTTTTATTATGATATGTTCAAGTGTGGGCCTGTCTTACTTAGAAGGCGTCTCACATTCTGAATGCGTAGATTCGTGTCTTTGGCTAATCCCACATTTCCCTTCCTGATTGTGGGCTGTGTTCATCCCCTCCGTTCTCTCTCCCTGCGGCTTGCTTTGAGCTCATCAGCCATTTCCGCTCCATCTCAGCGCCTAGCCTCCTTTCGCCAGGGTTCATCTCTCCATGTCTTGTGTAATGTCCTCAGATTTGCTTTCCAGAACACCGAATCCCTGGTCAGCTGTTGTCTATCAAGTGAAACCTAGCCACTGAGAATTTTATTCAGCATGCAACGTTTTTATCATTAGAGTTTTAATTTGTCTGATTTCATTTTTTGCCAGTGTTTGTTCCTTTGTTATGCCTTCCTCCTGACGGTAATCATGGCAGGTTCTTACTTTACAAGCTATGGGATTACCTGATCCTCTACAATTCGAGTCCCAATGTAATTATTTATTATGCTGCTGGCTCAGCATCCTAATAGAGAATCTCATCAGGCACATCAAAGTTGTCTTTTTTTTTTTTAAGATTTATTTTATTTATTTGAAATCACTGGACCAGAACCCTCAGAAAATGCTCCAGGGGACCCTGGATGACACTGGGTGGCCATTCTCCCTGCCTTGGTACTGAGGCACTTGGGAGGCAGGGCGTGATTTCTCCCCTTCTTCCCCCTTCCCCCAGATACAAGAAGAAGAAAAAGAAAATGAGTGAACAATGGTCTAATCCACATTCCCCGGATCCTCGACCCTTCCCACCCTGATCAGCTGTGTAAACATTATCAAAAATAAAATTGAACAAAAAGGAACATTTTAAATTTTGTTTATTTGAAAGGCAAAGTGACAGAGAAAAAGAGATATAGAGAGAGACAGGGACCTTCCATCTGCTGGTCCACTGGTCATAACAGCTGGGACTTAGCCAGGCTGAAGCGAGGAGCTCACAATGCCACCCACGTCTCCCCAGGTGGGCAGGGGCCCAGGCACCCAGGCCATCCTCTGCTGCTGTCCCTGGTGCCTCAGCAGGGAGACACTTCCGAAGTAGAGCAGCCGGGACTTAAACCGATCAGTATCCTGACCCGGGATGCCTGCGTCCCACTGACTCCATTTTGAGAGTTTCCGTGATGAGCTCATCCTTCTGTGAAAATTTTGCACAGCCCCACTTAGTGTTACGGATATTTTTTCTTGGCTAGAACAATTTGCATTTTCTTTTCTTATCCTGAGTATTCCTGAACTCCAAGCTGAGGTGTGAATTTGAAGTCCAAATCCGCATGAAATGTGGTTATACAGATTCCCAGTGAGATCTCCCCTTCTGCTCTGTGATGTCTGTAATGTGACCTGGGCCATCTAATCTGATCTTCCTCGACCACTTTGTCTCCCACCTGCCGGGGCTTGGGGGGGGAGCCCTGCTCTCTCTAGGCAGCAGCACAGAGGCACCTCCCCCATCCCGGAGTGTCCATGCCACACCCCCTGGTCCCCTGAAGGACAGCCCTGCCTCCCTCCTTGCCAGCTGCCATTCCTGCTCACCACTCTGGCTCTTAGATCATTCGTTATTTCTGGCTTCTAGGGTTTCCTCTACCTTCCTTCATGCTGTGTTCAAAATCCTCGTTACCCTCACCCATCTCCCTTCCCCAAATGCCTGCAGCACTTTGGTTTCCAAACCATGTCACTCAAAAAAATGGAAAACCCTCCCACCCCCGATGAAGTTTTGTTCAATAGCAGCCGACATCATCTCTCCTGTAAGAAGAAACCACATGAACAACACATCTCGTCACAATTCAAGGAGTGGGTTGTTGTTGTTGTTTCAAAAGTTTGGTTTTGAAAGTCAGAAGAGGCAGGCAGTGAGAGGTCTGCTTCTTCACTCCCCAAACGGCCACAGCAGCCAGGGCTGGATGGGTCAGGCCAAGGTCAGGAGCCGAGAACTTCATCCAAGTTCCCCACGTGGGTGTTAGGGACCCAAGCATTTGGGCCATCTTCTGCTGCTTCTCCTGGGCCATTACTCCGGGAGGTGGCGCAGAAACAGGGCAGCTGGGACTTGAACAGGTGTCCGTATGGAATGGTGGCGTCACAAACGGTGGCTCTTCCTACTGTACCACAGCAGCAGCCCCAGTCTCTGCTCCTCTTCTGGGTGACCAGTGTTAGTTATTTAAAAAGATGAGAGTTCTAGTTCATAGGATATTATGATATTATTATATTATTACGTACGATATTACGATATTATTACGCGCAGCTAATTCCTGCAACCTGGTTCTTTACCGTGAGCTGAAAACACCAGACGCAACGAGGTATCTTAGGAGGTTTATTCCAGCGGGGCAGGAACAGGGTGGAGGGGAAGGGGAGGGGGAAGGGAGGCCGGAGGAAGAGGGGCGAGTGAAGAAGAAGAGAGAGAGAGAGAGAGAGAGAGAGAGAGCGAGAGCGCGAGCGCGCACGAGCAGCACCTGGGGGCCCTTTTTGTCTGCCAGGTGTAGGGGGCGGGGATTGGGAGGGATTGAGGGCAGGCCCCAGGGGATTGGTGCCTGCAGGTGAATGCCTAGGGATGATTGGCGAGTGGGCCGGGTTGGTGAAAGGGCTGGAAGATTGAGGGGGTGATTCTCAGGTGGAATGCCAGGTTACATCTGATTGGTGGATGGCTAGACTGGCGCGAATTTCATGACCTGTGAGGAAGAAGAAATGGCGCCGGGTCCAGGGAGGGATATTCAAATAACTCCTTACAACCAGTGTAGGCTGTCCCCATGCCACCTTCAAAGCCATCAACATGGGCTCTCATGGGACACACGGGACAGAGTCACCCCTGAACTTGGGGGTTGTTGTCATACTGTGGTGTTGAGTCAGCAGAAATATTTCAGACACGAGGACTATGAGGCTGTTGGCAGTTCCCCCTACACACACACACACACACACACACGGAGACACCTGTGTCTGCCTCTGGATAAAATCACCCAAGTGCTGTTGTGCAGTGCTACCCTGACCCTCAGACCCCAGAGTCACGTGGGTAGCTCTGGGGTTTAAGACCCTTGGCAGTTCTTTTTTTTTTTTAAAGATTTATTCAGTTTTATTACAGCCAGATATACACAGAGGAGGAGAGACAGAGAGGAAGATCTTCCGTCCGATGATTCATTCCCCAAGTGAGCCGCAACGGGCCGGTGCGCGCCGATCCGAAGCCGGGAACCAGGAACCTCTTCCAGGTCTCCCACACGGGTGCAGGGTCCCAAAGCTTTGGGCCGTCCTCCACTGCTTTCCCAGGCCACAAGCAGGGAGCTGGATGGGAAGTGGAGCTGCCGGGATTAGAACCGGCAACAATATGGGATCCCGGGGCGTTCAAGGCGAGGACTTTAGCTGCTAGGCCACGCCGCCAGGCCCCCTTGGCAGTTCTAATCCCTGGGTTTCTGGAGTTGCACCCTGGGGCTCTCAGCCACCCCTTCCTGGAGCAGGGAGCTAGCCTTGGAGGTTTCAGGAGAAGGGAGGACATTATTTTCCTATTAGATCAATGTGCATGGGCAGGAAGCAGCATTGGACGCATTTCAAAGACCAGGCAGGAGACTTCAAAGCAACTTCAAGTTCACATTTGCAACCCCCTGCAGGGGGATGGGAGGGAGACTCCCCCACTGTGCTCGGAGTCCTTGGCCTGGTCCTTTATTTATTGTTATTCTAAGACTTTTGAGGTTGAACTCCAACAGCTGACTATTTTCCTGCAGACATCTGATTCCAAGGCTGTGAAATATTAGCAGAACATTCCAGTTGCTAGTTATTGCCTTTCTTTCTCATCCATACCCAGTGCTCCTCCCTACCCCACAACAGCAGCAACAAGAAACAAACAAACAAACGAACAAAGCAGAGAAGAAATACATTTGCAACCCAGGGCTATGACCTGTGTGATATAATCACAGGTGAGCATCAGTTCTTACTGGTGTTACCAGAACAGCCTTTGGGTTCTTTCCTCAGCTTAATATAGAAATAAAAAGGGGGGAACCAGTTGCAAAGAAACCAGGTGAGCATGGGGAAGAAGAGGGAAGAGAGAAAGCCGGGAGGTGGGGTGCCTCTCGAAAGGAGAGAGGGAGAGACACCAAAGGTTTGAGGAAGGGTCTTGCCTTCCCTGACCCCTCCTTGTTGGGCGGGAACCTACAGGTAAAAGGTTTCCCATTGGCCAGTTAGGAAACTGGTAAGCAATGCTTGTGCCACTCACATGAAGGTGTGGCCAAGATTTCAGCATGCTTGGATGCTCTCACTGGGAAGCCCACCCTCTTGTGCACAGGATACCTACTCCCTGCTCTGCACAGCCCCCTTCCCAGGCAGCTGCACCAACCCCTCACCCATCCCAGGCCTCAGGGAGATGGGTTATGCCCCAGTAGCTCATGCCTTCTGTCAAGCAGGCCAGGACCAGACACTCATGATGGCTCATGTGTGGCAGGTTCTTGATCCCCGTGGCTCTTTCTGCCCTCCCAGGGACCTGCCTGGCCTTGTCCCTCCTGGAGGCCTGGGAGTGTGTTTACCTTGTTTGGGGGACGCAGCCTTCTCTGAGCAAGGAGAACACACCACAGCTCAAACTAGTTCCCTGTGGGGCCTGGCTCCAAGTAGAGAACATGGGTGGACACCATATCTGTGTGCTGCAGACACTGGAGCACGTGTTCTCTGAGGGTTGTGAGAGCCAGGGCATTGGGACCAGAAGAGCTGCAACCTGGCGCAGCAGTAGAGAATGAGAGAGAAAGCTCAGATGTCACACCGAGGTGCAGGGGTAGGTGGGCCCACCTCCAGGGCCTGGAGCAGAGTGGCAAGACACACATGCGAGAGTCTCCTGGTTTATAAAGGCAAAAGCCACAAGCTGAGAGGGGCTGAGGGACGGAGCTAATACACCGAGCTAATGTACAACTATCATGGAGATGAAAAATTACTGATCACGGACTTTGCAAGCCTTTGTTGTGCACCCTTTATGGTCAAACCAAGGGAAACTCATTTTTCTCCTAGTCGGGCTTGGACAGCCCAGCCAGGTATTCAAGCATTCTTGCTGAGCAGGATGCGGTTTCCTCGGCCCAGTTACAGTCTCACAGGGTGGTGACGGGGGAGGGTTACCTCACTCAGGATGGAGCCCAGCTCAACATGGGGTTCCTGTCAAGCCTGCCATTTCAGCCGCAGGTCGTAGAGTGCACATTCTGTGCAACTTTTAGCTGCAGGTAACAGCAAATCCTCACCAAAGTCACTCACTTGTTTTTCTTTGTAAAGATTGGTTTGTTTGAAATGCAGAACCGTAGAGAGAGAAAGAGAGCGAGTGAGCTTCTCTCCTGTGGTTCACTCCACAAATAGCCACAACAGCTGGGGTACACCAGGCCAAATCCAGGAGCCGGGAACTCCATCCACATTTCCCACGTGATTGACAGGGGCCCAATGTGTGGGCCATCTTCCACTGCCTTCCCAGGCGCATCAGCAGGAGCTGGATTGGAATCAGAGAGCAGGACTAGAACCTGCACTTGGATGTGGGATGTTGGTATCACAGCAACTGCTTAACTCATTGCACCACAGTGCCCACACCACTTGGGTGCTCCAGGGATATGTCCAGCTACATTATCCTTCAGTTTCAAAGGAGCTTGTCTGCTTGTTGACTCTCCTGACTCCTGGATCTGGGTCAGCCAGAGGCTCCTAGAGCCTGACCATGACTCACCGAATAGCTGGAGCAGATTATTGGGGCAGGTCCTGTCCGGGGAGTTCTCCTTTCTGGGTCGGCCATTCCCAAAGGGATCAGGCCAACAGGGGTCCCAGGAGTGTCACCCAAGGCTTCCTGGAGTGCATGCAGCCTCCTGGGTTCCGCATGTTGCCAGAGGAGCCAAGCATGGAGGAGGACCCTCCCCCTTGCTCCTGCCGTCTCGGTGTTGGGGGTGTGTGGGTGCAGGTTGTGCTTCTCGGGAGGTGAGCCCCAAGTCTGGAGAACTGGCTGTGCTGTGCTGGCTGAGAGCTGTGCCCGTGTCTGGAGGTCTTCCTCCCCTTGGCTGAGGTCCTGAATGCAGGGCTGGGAGAGTTGGCGGTGGCTGATCTGTTGTGGGATGCGAGCGAAATAACACCAGACAAATCTAGGGTTTATTGAAGAGTCTATTAACCAAGCTTGGTGATAACAGGGCCCCCTAGAAATAGGGAATCACAATTCCAAATATAATCAAAACCCCAAGAGAAACAAATGGCCATTTCATTACCTTGAAGCCCATCCATTAAGCTGAAGACCTATGTCCTGGCTTCCCAGCAATATAAGTTATCCTTAAGAGACATGCAGTAAATAACCTGGACACACTTACAAAGCTACAGACATTCACCTTTCCCTGGCTTCTCTGCCCACATTCCACTACTGCCAGACCTCACCTCTCCTGGAACTCTTGAAAGTACCCACGTTGGAAATACAAAGCATCTCAGCATTGCGATTTTTTTTTTAAAGATTTATTTATTTTATTACAAAGTCAGATATACAGAGAGGAGGAGTGACAGAGAGGAAGATCTTCTGTCCGATGATTCACTCCCCAAGTGAGCCGCAACGGGCCGGTGCGCACCGATCTGATGCCAGGAACCTGGAACCTCCTCCGGGTCTCCCACGCAGGTGCAGGGTCCCAAAGCTTTGGGCCGCCCTCGACTGCCTTCCCAGGCCACAAGCAGGGAGCTGGATGGGAAGTGGAGCTGCCGGGATTAGAACCAGCGCCCATGTGGGATCCCGGGCTTTCAAGGCGAGGACTTTAGCCGTTAAGCTACGCCGCTGGGCCCCAGCATTGCGATTTTTTACTGTCCTGTCCAAGCAGTGAACAGAGGGTGAGGGATACAGACACACAGGGGCCGTAGTCAGGGGATACCTGTCTTTGGAATCTGTCCATGGGAAGCCAGAGAGCAGGCAAGCTCTGGGGGAAGCCAAGAGTCAGAGTGCCAGAGTGCCAGAGGCACAGGACCAAGAGAGTGAGCCCCTGCCTATCATGGGCCTTTATATGGGCTTGTGAGGGGAGTGGTTACACAACAATGAAATACTGCCCCCTCTCAGGTTCCAGGTTAGTCACAGGTGGGCAGGAGAGAACACCTAGGTGGTAGTGTGTGTGGTGAGGAGTGGCTTCTAAGCTTGTGACCCTGAACTAACTGCCTACCCTACCACAGATCTACCGCAGCCGGGGAAAGAGTGGCAGAACCTCCTGGCATGGCAGCACTCCCGTCTCCCTTCGCTGGTGACCGTGTTCCATGTGACAGCCTAAGAATGCAATGATGAGGGCCCAGCGGCGCAGTGGCCTAGTGGCTAAAGTCCTCGCCTTGAACGCGCCGGGATCCCATATGGGCGCAGGGTCTAATCCCGGCAGCTCCACTTCCCATCTAGCTCCCTGCTTGTGGCCTGGGAAGGCAGTCGAGGATGGCCCAAAGCTTTGGGACCCTGCACCCGCGTGGGAGACCTAGAAGAGGTTCCAGGTTCCTGGCTTCGGATTGGCCCAGCACCGGCCATTGCGGTCACTTGGGGAGTGAATCATTGGACGGAAGATCTTCCTCTCTGTCACTCCTCCTCTCTGTGTATATCTGACTTTGTAATAAAAATAAATAAATCTTAAAAAAAAGAATGCAATGATGAGTAGGCTTTTTGGAGACGCCTCAAACGAGTGTCACTTCTCAGCTGGGACAGACAGGAAACAGGTGCTTGGTTGGGCGTCGGTTGTGGGGCCGGGTCTCTCTGAGGGTCCCCTGTGCTCCTGCAGCCACCAGGAACGCAAGGAGGGTCCTAGTGGAGGTAGGGGGAAGACCTGAGTCAGGTAATTTTTAGAGCCGAGGAGGAGGGCGGGGCAGCTCTGGAGACAGGAAGCGGCGGGGGGGCGGGGAGGTGGGCGGAGGGAGAGGCAGGTGGGAGAAAGCAAATGGCTCTAGTTCCCCTCAGGTCCAGGCTGGACTGCAAAATGATGTTAGGCCCCAGTCAGAGCCTGGATCACTCGCTCCAGCCGCACGGCCATTCCCGTCCCTCCGGTCAGCTTGCCGTCTGATCCTGGCTCTGAGGCGGATGCCCTGCACCGCAGGACGCCCCGAGGCCCGGCCTCCTCCCTGCGCCTGTCCGCTCACCAGCTTGCCTCGGGAGCGGTGGCCCTGGCAGGACCAGGAAGGTTTGCTTTGAAAGGAGCAATGTGCGCCCTCGGAGTCACCCACCTAGTGAGGGGCGGGCGCGTCTCCTGAGCCCTGGGGACCCTGCTATTAGCCACTTGCCAGCGGTGGATCAGGGAGATGGATTGCTTGTGGTTTCCCGCAGCGCCTCCTCAGTGTTTCTTGCCCAACCCCCACCCATGGCCTTCTTATTTTGAGATTCACCACCACGGAGGCCGAAGCAGGAAAATCTGCAGAAGAGGCAGAAGAGGGCGCGGTTGAACAGCACAGGATTTTTACACATTTCAGGCCAATGGCACACAACTATACAGTTATGATTGGTCAGTTTATCTGTTAACTTTTAAAACGAGCAAGTTGGCAGGCTTCTATTGATGGGTTTGAAGCAAGCAACTTTCAAACAGTACAAACTGATGGGCGAGCAACTCTTATGCAACAAGCGGGCCAGGGTCCTCCTTCCTGAGGAGTAGTCTGTCCATGTGGCCTGCCAGGTGTCACGTAAAGATGTCAGGCCTGAAGTTCACACGGCTCCCAGCCAAGCAAACAAGGCAGAAATCACAAAAGCAGAAAACATTGAGGTTCTTCAATTAAATTTGCACTCAACCAATCTGGGCTACCCTGTGTAGGTGGTATGGAGGAGTTCTTGCCACCCCCATATCCTGGAGAGATCCCCACCGAGAGCCAACTCAGTCCCCAAACCTGGAGCATCCTTTGTAGGGCAGGGGTGGCTGGGCCTGACTGCGGATTTGGGGTGTGGCTGCAGTGCGTGCTGGTGGGCTCCAAGAGCATGGCATGGCACCTGGTGCCTGGTGGTCAATGAGGCTTCCACTGCCTGAGGAGGCATGGGTGTGGGCAGCTGGGTGGGCGTGGGAGGAGTCGGGGTTTGGGTGGGCCCTCACCTTGGGGTTGGCAGTGCTGGCCTCCCATGCCTTGCAGACTTGGTGCCTCTCCCACATATCCTGTTGGTGCTTCCAGGCAGTTCCCAGAGCAGGGTCTTGGAAGTGTGTCCCCTTAGATACAGAGATGGTGAAGGGGGACTGTATTCTATAAGAAGTTGCACTTTTTTTTTTTTTTGGCAGAAAGAAGAAAACATACCACACCCTGGTTACTGGAAGCTGAATGCCTTGTAAATTCACCGCAGACATTCCACTAAAAGTATACAAAGCACATTTTGTGCTAAGTACCACAAAGATCCAGGTTGCTTGATAAGTTCTTGCTCATTAGCTGAGGCTAAGTCAGAGAGTTCCTATAATCCTATTTCGATTTGGTTCCCTGGATTTTCTTCAGCTTTTTTTTTTTTTTTTTTTTGGAATCCCAGGCACGTCTTGTTATTTTGATTTACATGATGTAATTATTGCTGCTATTTTAAGCCGACGCATTTCCCCTGGATGTTCAGCGTTTCCTTGCAAGGATGACACCCCAGAGAATAGAACACAGGAAGCCGCCACCAGGCCCTGCTTTGCTCACAACCAAGGCTTCTGGGGTTGGATTTTCTGCAATCCCAGGAAGGGTGGGCTCAGTCCGGATCCTGCCCCTGTCTGGGGAGGAAGGGCTCATCTCTGCAGGCCAGGATGTCCTCACAAGGCATGCCCTGCAGGCGGGCTGGCCTCCCGGTAGGACTGGGACAGGCTGCTTACCTCTCAGGTTAACTGCTACTGCCTATGTGGCAGGAGGAGGGGCCGCTGCCTCGCCCTGTTCCTATCTGTGACCGAGACCCGCTGGTTGGAACGTGTTTGCAGGGCTGATATTAAAACTGTTGGCTACACCAACTCTGAAAGGTCTGGTAGGGTTCTGGAAAAATGAACTAAAGCTGGAGGCGCTATCTCTTGGGTCAAGTTCATTATCATTTTCTCTCACACTTCCAGTAGGGTCAAGGCTGGGGAAGTTTTTCAGTGAGTACAGGCTGGAGTCTGACATAAGCCTTGGATTGCAACTAGTTAGTGTGGCCACCATCTGCTGCTCTGTAACAGGTGACTTCAAAAACGAAGAGGATCAAGGCAGCAAAAATGTGTCAAGTTGAGCTGTTGTGGGCTGGGGATCTGGGTGCAGGTGGATGGATGGCTGTTTGTGACTCTGTAAAACAGAGCAGTTAAGGGGCTGGTGCCATGGCCTAACAGGCTAAGCTTCTGTCCATGGCGCTGACATCCCCTGTGGGGGCTGGTTCCAGTCCCTGCTGCTCCACTTTTCATCCAGATCCATGCTGATGTGTATGGCGGAAGCAGTGGAGGATGGCCCAAGCACACCTTACACCCATAAGTGAGACTGGAAGAAGCTCCTGGCTCCTGGCTTCAGATCGACTCAGCTTTGGCTATTGTGACCATTTTTATTTTATTTTTTGGGAAAGATTTATTTATTTTTTTATTACAAAGTCAGATATACCGAAAGGAGGAGAGACAGAGAGGAAGATCTTCCGTCTGATGATTCACTCCCCAAGTGAGCGCAACGACCAGTGCTGTGCCTATCCGAAGCCGGGAACCAGGAACCTCTTCCAGGTCTCCCACGCGGCTAAAGTCCCGGGATCCCATATGGGCGCCGGTTCTAATCCCGGCAGCTCCACTTTCCATCCAGCTCCCTGCTTGTGGCCTGGGAAGGCAGTAGAGGACGGCCCAAGGTCTTGGGACCCTGCACCCACTCCAGCCATTGTGCTCATTTGGGGAACTCAGAGGAACCAAGAGATGTAGAAACCGCATACTTCCTCAGCCTAGATTAAACCAGGCTTAAAAACGTTATCAAAGTATTCTTAGAACAATGGGGGAAAATTTGAAAAGGGGCTGAAGATGAGATGATTCTCTTTTTTTTTTCTAAATAAATTTATTCATTTATTTTCATCTACATGAAAGGCAGAAACACACACACACACATGCACTTTCCATCTGCTGGTACACTCTCCAATCACCCTCAGCAGCTATGACTGGGCCATGCTGAAGTCAACAGCCTGGCACTCCACCAAGGTCTCCCAGGTGGCAACAAGAGGCCCAGGCTCTTGAGTCATCATTTGCTGCCTGCCAGGATGCCCTAGAGGGGAGCTGATGAGAAGCGGAGGTGCCATTTGGTATTCTGGGTTAACCTGCTGGGCCCTGGTGCTGGCCTCAGATGCCTGACCTTGTGAGTTGCTCTTCAGTTATCTTTGTCATAGGCAGCAATTATATGGGGGACAAAGCAGAGAGACTGAAATCCTTGGGAGTGCACTGTTCTGTTTTCTCCAGTGGATCATCAGATGCCTCCGCAAGCACCCGCGTGGGAGACTCAGAAAAAGCCCCTGACTCCTGACTTCAGATCAGCTCAGCTCTGGGTGTTGTGACTATGTGGTTAGTGAACCAGTGGATAGAATTTTATCTCTCTCTCTTGCTGGAGACCAACTCCGGCTGACTCGAGAGCTTGCAAAGGATGCGTGGATCCGCGAGAAGAGATAAGACGTGGACCACTATGACATGATGCTCCTAATGGACAACTCAGAAAAGTTGCCTTCTTTATTTATACACAAATCATCACAAGCTTTTGCACAATATCCAGTTGTTTCATTTTTACTTCATGGTTAAGAGAATACAAAAAACAATCCTAAAGAAAACATTTTCAACAAACCATTACTCATTGAAACCTGCAGTCACCTGGCTGAAGCCAGGAACTCCACGGTTGGCAGCGCATGCGGTTACATAGTGACAAGTGGTTTACTTCTACTCAAAATCAATTTTTACTAAGCACAATCAAACTAATATTGCTTAAAATATTAAGAGTACAGAATTAAAAGATCATAAATGAAAGGATTTTATAAAAGCATATAACAGATTCTCTGCTAAATCTTATAATCAAATCATGCATTAATTACCGTCACCTTCACCTAGTGCTGATTCAATTGTTTTTTGTTCTTTTGTTAAAGGGCAGTGAAAGGGATCAAGGGAACTCAGCCAATCTGCAAGCAGAGAGCTTTTACAAGAAACTTGCTTTTATCTTTATAAACTATTTTCTTTCCCTAAATATAAGTGCCAGTATAAGATAGAGATTTTAAGCCATTTTGAGGGGGTTCACATTTGTTTCCCTTTAGAAGATGCCTCATATACTTTTGCTTTCTGTGGTGAGAAACTAGAATGCGTCATATCATGTGTTGTAACAGTTCGAGGCGCATGGTAAACAAACTCTTTGTACCTCCATGATTGCCATCAGTTCTTAAGGAAAACATTACTTATACTAGGGCAAACTTCAGGACAAAAGTGGGCACATAACAGGATGTTTGGAGACATAGTGGGCTCAATTGTACTATTATGTACTTTTAGCTGTGTGTCATAGCCTTACGTCGCTAAAGATGTTTTTATCATAACATGATTGATCAATTTGAGGTGTCATACCAGTTACAGGGATCACTTCACATTAGCAGAAAAACAAAAACAACACCCTCAGGAGAATTCTATGAAACATCAGAGAGGTGATTGACTGTCCATACAATGGGGTGAGGCAGCAATGAGGTGACCAGAGATATTCCGCCGGGCCTTGCCTCGCAGCCAGAAACTCCTCGTAGCCTTGCTAACCGAGGAGCGGTGCTCAACACACACCCATGCCATCTGAGCCAACTGCATGGCTCCCCACACTCTCTCTCTCTCTCCATCCCCCCACCCCTCTCTCTCTGTAATGCTGACTTTCAAGTAAAAGAAAGAAATCCTGAAAAAAAAAAAAAGTTCAAGATGACAGTGACAAAACAGTGTGGATTTGTTTTGTGCAGATAATGACTGTATAAAACCAAACCGTACCTACCTACCAATCTGTTCTGTGTGTGTGTGCGTGCATGTGTGTGAAAACACACATTACTACACATAAAGCAGTGACTATCGGTTGCCTCAGAAGAGAAGGTGCCTGTTAGCATCTTTCCCTTTGAATGACAATGTATCATCTTACTAATCACAAGCCTCGTAACTTTCAGCAGAGTTCCAAAAGCTTTACAAGATAACTGTGCATCCTCCTGTGATCCCCTTTCCTGTTTTGTAATCTGCCGCGGACATTTCCTTTGTCACTATTGCTTCCTGTCATCACAAATGGGTTTTGTCCGAGACGGCAAGCGGATGCCAGGCCTCCGTGGTAAAAGCTGGCATCCCTTCTGGCAGTGCTCCTAGTTTCTCTGATTTTCTTTCTTTTTTTTTTTTTTTTTTTTTTTTTGCAGTGTCTTTCTTATCTGCTCCTAGACTGTTTTAGCCAAAAACAGTGACTCTAGAAACCCGGTTGTGGAACTGCACAGAATCTAAGCCCTGAGATGCAAGACGAACCGCCAGATGTGGTGTTATTGGTTAGAAAGAGCTATAAACTATGGCCATGCCTGCCTGTCTTCAAAGTCGCTCCATCTCTTATCAGACCCGCATTTGGCATCGTAGCATTCTGGGAGAAGCCACTACCTGCAATGCTGGCATCTTGTAGGGGTTCTGTTTCAAGTCCCAGCTGTTCCGTTTTCAATCCAGCTCTCTGTTAACGCATCTGGGAAAGCATTCTCAGGTGGCCCAAGTCCTTGGGCCTTTGCTACCCACACAGGAGACCCAAATGAAACTCCTCATTCCCCATGTGTTTCCAGAGTGAACTTGGGACTGAGTCAGGGACATTGAACTTGCAGCATCTCTTGACTGCTTCTCCCATAGATGGGTGTTTGAGTGAGACTCTGGGCTCTGTGTGTGTTTCTGTCTCACCTATCTACACAGCGACAACTTGGGAATGACCCTCATCTACTCTTTGCATGTCCTGGACTTCTCTCGTGTCACACAATGTTTTTCAGGACCCAAGGGCTGACAGGGTGTTTGTACTGTGATGGCATATTGCTGGAAACAGCAGGGTGATGGTACTAGGACAATATACCCTGGAATCAGATCTTTGGTCTAGAAAAGGTGCATCATGCTTGGGCATAGCGATCTGGTAGTAGCTGGCGGGCATCTCACACAACTGGGCTTCCGGCCAGAGGCCCAAACACATGGTGACGTCTCCCTGTGGACATCACTACCTCACCATGCACTCCAGAACCCAGAGCAGCTGGCATAGGAAGGAAGAGAACACGGAAGCCCTGGAATTCCATTCTGGAGTGTTCAGAAAGCCCTTGTTGCTGTTGCTTCCTCTATAGTCAGAGTATGGGGTCTAGACATCAAGGGATGACTGTGACAGAATGCAGCTTCCGTGGCCAGTAAATCCACCTGCGGATTTACCCCGCACCTTCTGGTACCACCAGCTCTGTAACTCTTAGTTTGCCATCCAGGGATGAGCCCTTGCCCTGCCCTCCAGAGGCACATGCCATTCCCATCAAGTTGCAAGTTGAGGCTTCCCTCAACTTTTCCTGCCACCAAGCTGACAAGCAAGAAAGGCTTTACTATCCTCGCAGGAGCAATCGCTCCTTAGTGCACAAAGAAAATGCAACCGCAGTGCTGGGGTTTGGGCTCAGACCTTGCCTTGCAGCCTTCCTCCTCTGTAGATTTCAGCCTTTTGCTAGTGCAGACCCTGGGAGGCAGGGAGCAGCAGTAGGGGCTCGGCTGGTTTGGCACTACCATCATATAGGAGACTGGGCTTGCACTCCAGGGAAGCAACAGGTAGTCAGTCTCTTTTCTGCCTCTAATGAGTTTTGAAAACATGATTGCCACTAATAGTTGAGATTAGGAGCATTACATATGGGATCGCACAGTTCTCTAAAATTAAAAAAAAAATTGAAAAGCAGTTACAGAGAAAGTGGAAGAGAGAGAGAGAGAGAATCTTGCATCTGTTGGTTCACTCGCCAAATGCCTACATAAGCCAGGGCTGGGCAGGACCTGGGAGCTCCATCCAGGGCTCCCATGTGGTTTGCAGTGAACCAAGAACTTGAGCTTGCTGCCTTGGATATTACAAACATTTGAGCAATGAATTAGCTGATGAAAAACTCTCTCTCACTCTGTTTCTTTGCCTTTCAAGTAGATGAAGGTAAATAAACATTGAACAGTTTTATTTACAGTGGTGGAATTAGGAAATAACCTTTATGATGGAATGGGGCACCGATATTCACTATAATGTTGCGGAATCTTGAAACCACACGAAATTGAAGGGACTGTGAGACCAATTCATCCTAGGATCCATTTGTAGCAAATCTCCATGAGCAGCAATTCCACAGATGGAAAACGTGGGTGTTGCAGTTGTGCTGTGCGGGGTGGATTGGGAAGGGAGTTTCTTTGGGAGCAGGTGAGAAAGTTCTAAAAGTGCTTTGCGGTGATGGCTGCACCCCTGACTACTCCCCAAACTGCCGGAGTCTGTACTTTTGTTTTTTTTTTTTTAAAGATTTATTTATTTTATTACAGTCAGATATACACAGAGGAGGAAAGACAGAGAGGAAGATCTTCCGTCCGATGATTCGCTCCCCAAGTGAGCCGCAACGGGCCGATGCAAGCCGATCTGAAGCCGGGAACCTGGAACCTCTTCCGGGTCTCCCATGCGGGTGCAGTGTCCCAATGCATTGGGCCGTCCTCAACTGCTTTCCCAGGCCACAAGCAGGGAGCTGGATGGGAAGTGGAGCTGCCGGGATTAGAACCAGCGCCCATATGGGATCCTGGGGCGTTCAAGGTGAGGACTTTAGCCGCTAGGCCACGCCGCTGGGCCCCAGAGTCTGTACTTTCAAGGGCGGAATGGCATAGGATAAGAACTTTGGAATGAAACCATTGCAAAGAAAGGGACAGAGGAGTTGATTTCTTCCCTACTGTGAAGTACAGCCTGGGGACAGTTTCATGGCTGGTGGACCTGGGGGCCTTTAGCCAAGGCAGTGGAGATCCCAGTAGCTCCACCCATCTGCCCTTTGACCTGAATTGGCTTTGTGATTGAAGATGGAAGCAGCTCCAGGTACCTTAGAGATTCGTTCTTCCTTTGCGGCCCTTTATTTCAGGGAAAAAAACAAATGTGTTCCCAGGAGCCCCTGTGCCGACCCTCCATCCTATCTTGTTGATCAGAAATTGCCTCTTACCAAACACTAAAGGGAGGCCCCCAGATCACCAAGACTGTCTCTGAGCACCCACACTGAATCCCAGGACATTGTCAGGGTGGGAAAACAGGATGGCGGAGCCAGGCAGGCAGGGAGGCAGGCAGTCCGCAGCATCTGCAGGAAAGGACAAGGGTCCCCGCAAACCAGGCAATGGGGACTGCTTTTGCAGGCAGCATGGAATCAGGGTTGACTGCATGTACAACCTGGTGGCAGTAAGACACATTGGTGGTGGTTGTGGTGGGGTTTGGCGGGGAGGTTGGGACATGGCATGGGGCCCTTACATCCCACACTGGCTCCGTGTTCCTGTTCTGCTCTCAGTGCCTGTTACTGTGCGTCTGAGAAGCAGCCAGGCACGACTCATGGCGTTGCTTCCCTGCTGCCCACATGCAGAGTCTGGATTGAGTTCCAGACTCCTGACTTTGGTCCAGCTCTGGCTCCTGTGGGCATTTGGGAAATGAATCAATGATTGGGGGATCTCACTCTGTTTCTGTGGCTCCTTGCTACCAGATAAAATAAATAATTGTGAACAGCTCAATTTACATTTTTTCTTTAAAAAGGCATATTTTTTTCCCATGATTTCCAAAAATCTTTTGAAAATTCTGTCTAGATTTCAAACTATTTTGCACCAACATGAATTTATCTTTTTTGAAAAAGGTTTGTTTATTTGTTTGAAAGGCAGAGTGACAGAGAGAAAGAGAGGAAAAGACAGAGAGAGATATCTTCCATCTGCTGGTTCACTCTCCAGATGCACACCAAAGCCAGAACTAGGCAAGGCAACCCTGGCAGGGTCTCCTTCATGAGTGGCAGGTGCCCAGTACCTGGGATATCATGTGCTCCCTCCCAGGGTGCATTAGCAGAAAGCAGGACTGGACCTGGAGGAGTTAAGACTCAAGCCAACACCTAACATTGTTTACATATACCCCAAGCAGTGACTTAATCTGCTTAAACTTATCTTTCTTCAAAAAAAAAAAGACTTACTTGTTTGAAAGGAGGGGAGGGAAAGGAAATGAGAGGGAGAGAGCGGTAGAGTTTGATTCCCTCCCCAAATGGCTACAACAGTCAGTTCTGGGCCGAGCTAAAGTCCAGAGCCAGAGCTTCAGCTGGGTCTCCCAGGTGGGTGGCAGGATCCCACGGACTTGGGCCATCTTCCTCTGTCTTGCATGATGCATTAGCAGGAAGGTGGATTGGAAGTGCTCCAGTACAGGAGATGGGCTTCTCAAGCTGCAGTTGGATCCACAGCCCCCCATGTCTGGCCCTTAAACCCGTCTTTGAATCCATTTTCCGCTGAACCTGCCTGTCCTCAATGTAGCACATGCGCATGTGCACAGATCCCAGGTGCCTGCAGTTACTTCTCACCATGAAGGAGTATAGCTGCCAACACCTGTGTTTTTATCCACATGCCTGAAGCCCTTGAGGGTTAGGACAGAAGGTCTGGGGTGGAGGCCAGCCACCGGGGCATCTGGTAGTCTGCAGGTCTATGCCAACTGTGCCAAATTCCCTGCCCCTAGCCAAGAGACGGCTAGCTAGAGCAAACTAGCAGGGGTGAGCATTTCTGTGGCTGAGGTCTCAGAGAGAGGGGCACACCCTTGACCTTGGTCTGGCTCACCCTCTGAAGTTCCCGCATCCTGGCCTTGCCTGAGCCGGGCACCGGCAGACGTTTGCATGCAAGCTAGCCCCTCACATGTGGTTGTGCTTAACTCCTAGCCCTTTGAACCAACCCCAAGCTGTGCCAGTGGGCAAGATCAAAGTCCACAGAGGCAGCACGTCCCAGAAGCGGTGAACTCCTGGGATGCAACGGAGCTCGCTCACTCGTGGAGGCAGGGACCTGCAGGAGCAGGGAGCCTGAGTGGAGGCCTGGAACAGAGACACAAGGTTGTTTTCTCTGGAGCCTTATTTGGGGTTTGCTTTTTTTTTGTTTTGTTTTTAAAGACTGTTTACGGAAGCCCATAGTTTAAAACAAACACAGAACTCTAATGTTTTGATGTTTGTTTTTGTTTCTTGTAAACACACCAGGGTCTGCTCTGGGAGCCCAAGATAACGAGTATAATAGCAGGCATGGTAACAGACATCCCAGGATGCTGCAGGTGGCGTTCATCAGGCCCTGCCTCTGGGAAAACACATTCGCTCTAGAGAGTGGATTTCAGGCTTGACTCATACAGAGGGCCAAGACCTAGGCAGTGGGAGTCTGTGTTCAAACAACCTCACCACCAGGGCTTGGGGTTTGAATTTTGCTTGTTTTGGGAGCTTACATCTCAGGTTCTTCTCTGCCTTCAGCCACATCCGCGCCCACACCCACCTTCCTTCCGCTTCACCGCCTGGAGCCAGCCCTCCATCGAACACAGCACCTGCCGAGGTCTGCCCAGGCCAGTCCCCTGTTAAGTTTCCGAGAGCCACCACTACCACCACCAGGAAGTGGCCCCTGCTCCAAGATCCCTTCCTTCCTGGGGCCTGGGAGTTAGTGGACAACCTCCAAACAGCCAGTGTCTACCAAGAGCAGTGTCCCCTGCTCTGGGACCTCTGGTTCTGGTCTGGGATGTTCTCTCTCTCTCTCGTTCTTTATCTCTCCCTCCCCCTCTCGGCCTGAGCAGCAGAGCCACCAACTCCCATTTGCTCTGCCCCAGCAATATAGTGGTGATCCAGGAGGCTATTTTGGTCACTTCCTTTAGGCAGTTCCTTGAATTGTTCCCCGGGCATTGTGTGAGGCCCACAGCTCTGTTCCCTTTCCCCCTTGCAGGCCAGCTGGGAAAATCAGACTCGCCTGCTGTTTCCTTGCTAACTGATGCATCCTGAGCTTGTGTATGCCCCACAGGGCAGGGCCGGGGAGCCCGGGCAGCCAGAGGGGTCCCCTCAGTGTGGTGGAAAGCTGTCCTGGGGAGAAAGAGGAGACTGGGGTGAGTGGGGGTGCTCACTGGGGTTGCTAGGGTGAGTGAGAGGTGTCTTTCATCTGTTTCAACACCCCCAGCAGGCCGCTGTTCATCAGAATGGAAGCTTTGGAAGCTTTGTCCACATGGGAGCGTGGAAGTTGACCTGGTGCCTTTGAAAGATGGAAGTTTCTGTCGGCAAGGTGGCAGCAATGCCTTCAGCTCACAGGAATATTCTGGGCTGGGACTGTGTGCAGCTGCAGGCAGGGTCAGGGAGGACCTGGACGCTGCCTGTGACGGGCCACTCTCCCTGGCTGGAGCCTCCCTAAAAACAGCCCCATCCCCTTCTGAGTAGACTCTTAGAAATCCGACAGCTGGGTGTTTGGCACAGGATGCCCGTGTCCCACATCAGGAGGCCTGGGTTCAGGTTCTGCTTCCTCATGTTCTGATTCAGCTTTCTGCTAGCGTGCACCCGGGCGGGGCGGGGGGGGAGCGGTCAGCAGGTGTTGGCTCAAGTGCGTGACTCCCTAACACCCACCTGGGAGGCCCGGATGGAGTTTCAGGCTCCCTCTGGCTTCAGCCTGGCCCAGCCCCAGCTGTTACAGGCTTTTGAAGCATGAACCCAGGGATCTCCCTCTGCCTTTCCAATAAAACATTCCAGAAAAGTGATCAGACAGCTTAGCTTTACATTGAGTCTTTTTCCTTTTTTAAATATTTACTTATTTTTATTGGACCAGCTTCACAGAGAGGAGACAAAAGACCTTCTGTCCACTGGTTCGCTCCCCAAATGGCCACAACAACCAGAACTGAGCCAGTCTGAAGTCAGGAGCTTTCTTTGGGGCTCCCACGCAGGTGCAGGGTCCCAAGACTTTGGATTGTCCTCTACTACTTTCCCAGGCCACAGGCAGGAAGCTGGGTGGGCAGTGGAGCAGCTGGGACATGAACTGGTGCCCATATGGGATGTCAGCACGTGCAAGAAGAGGATTTGATCACTGAGCCATTGTGTTGGGCTCTACTCTGACTTTATTATTATTATTATCATTTTATGATACAGTTCCATAGGCCCTGGGATTTCCCTTGCCTCCTCCCCAAGTTTTCTTCCCTCCCCCCCTCTGAGTTCCCCCATTTTATTTCTATAGTATAGTTCTTCACACACAGTCATATGTCCATCATTGCGGCATGGACACTGATCGAGAGTCCAGCATTCTATTGTCATGATAAAATGAATAGTTTCATTGGGAGTCCATCTTTGATCTGGAAGTAGAGATACATTGTATCCTCACATCTGGATATGATAATCTCCATTACACAGTTACTGTACATCCCCTTAAATGAAAAGCTACAATATAAAATCAACAATAGGAAGAGAAATAGAAATTTACAACACCATGAAGTTAAAAAACATGCTACTGAATGCCTCATGTGTAGCTAAAAAAATGAAAAAGAAAACCAAGAACCTTCTTGAAGAAAATAATGCTACTCTATGATGTACAAGTCAGTGAAGAATTTAATGAGGATGAAATGTTTTGAAGAGATGAAACTAAATTGAAAAATCAAAATCCATGAATTATAGTTTTCGCTGATCTTTGTTGGTGAGATATGTCTCCTGTAGGCAACAAATAGGTGGATTTTGTTTTTTAAACCAGTCTACTAATCTATGAAGTTTGATTGCTGAGTTTAAGCCATTTGCATTCAAGGTTAATATGAATGGGTGGTAATTTAGTCCTGTCATTTTAGCATGAATTGTTCATTGATTTAGTTTTCTGTTGTCATTTTACTGGGATGTTCTTCCCATTTGCCTTTGGTTTTGGTGTGCGCTATTCCTCTTCTCTGTCAAGAGAACATTTTAAAGTATCATTTGTAGGGCAGGTTAGGAAGAGGTGATTTCTTTTAAATGTTCTTTACTATGGAAAAATTTATTTCATTTTTAAAGACAAAGGAGAACTTTGCTGGGTACGTTATCCTAGGCTGACAATTCTTTTTTTTTTTTTTTCTTTTAGAATCTGGAATATGTGGCTCCATTCTCTTCTAACCTGTAGAGTTTGCTGTGAGAGGTCTCCTGTGATTTAACTGGCATGCCTTTCTGTGTCAGTTGATTCTTTCCACGTGTACATTCAGGATCTTTTCCTTATGTTCAATTGAAGAGAGCTTGATTATCATGTGAGAAGATCACTTTTGGTCAACCTTGTTGGGAGTTTTGTGACCCTCCTGGAGGATGCTTCCTAATTCTTTCCCAAGATTAGGAAAGTTTTCCCTTATTATTTCACTGAATACATCTTTAATCCCAGCTTCTCTTTCTGCACTGTCTGGGACTCCCATAACTCTTACATTTGGCCTTTTAATAGCGTCTTTCAATTCTCCTGGGGACAGGAAACCTTTTTTTAATTCTGAAATTCTTGCTTCTGCTTCATTTATTCTATTTTGGAGACTCTCCACTGTACTTTTAATTTGCTCCACTGTATTCTTCGTTTCTGACATATCAGCTTTCATTTGATTCATTTCCAGTGTGACATATTCCTTAAATTTCTTGAACTCCTGTATCACATGCTTCTCGTTGTTGATAAGAAGCTTTATAACAAGCATTTTGAATTCTGTATCCCCCATTTTCTCGATGTCTTCCTCGGTAAACTCTGAGGTTGGCAAAGGTGTTTGGTCCTTTGCAGAGGAGTCTTCAGTAATATTCATTGTGCCTTTGTCTCTTCTTTTGCTCTTAGTCATTGTGCTTCTGGTTAGCAGAGTCTTCTCCTTGAGGCAGGTTTCTAAGCTGTGTCACCCACAGGTCTACAGTTCAATTTTACTTATTGCAGTTGGTACCCAGCTCTTTGTTTGCAGTCACTTGTGCCACTCCCTTCAGTGAGTTCTAGGTCTGAGTTCTTATGTTAGACTTTCACAATGGTCTCCACAGCCCCAGCTCCTGGCTCAAAACTCTTTCCTCCTGTGATACTGTGCTGAGGCTGCACTGTTGTCTGTACAACCTTTCTCCCACTTCTGGTTGGAGCAGGTCGCAGGATTCAGGAAACACCAGGTGTCCTATATAGCTAGATTGTTGTGGTGCTGATCTTGCAGGAACCTGTTGGCTCTTAGGTTGTGGGCCACACAGAGCTATTTTGACCGGTATGATGCCGCAGTCAGGGTTATTTTCCCTGTGGGAGCAGTGCAATGCACTGAGCCCAGTTAGTTCACTCCCAGCTCAGCACTGGGCAGCTCACTTTTGTGTCTGCAGTCTTACATCTTTTGCCAACCTGTACAAATTGGTGCCTGATGTGCCACTACTAGAGTTCTCAATCTGCTGGCTATCAGGTCTGAGGGCTACTCAGACTTATCTTGGGTGGAATCTGTAGGATGTCATATTGTTGCAGTTTACTGAGCCAGAAATGAGTTGTATTCCAGCTCAGTGCATGCGCAGTGCTGTTCATTACCCTTGCCTCCCTACACAAAATGGCACCTGAATAGCTTCTAGAGGGCAGACTGGGCTGTGAAATCCTCCCTGTTCCCGCATTGCCCATGTGGGACCTGCTGCTCTGTCTCTGCTCCCGGTCAAATCAAACAGACCAGTAGGACAGGCAGTTCTTTGTGTGGGTTCACCTCCTGAGCTCCCGGGCGATGTCCCTTCCCACCTTGTTGCTGGTGGAGTTCCGGCTGCCAGTGCTGTTCAGATCACTGTTCGCTGAATGCTATTGGGGTATCAATCACTGCAACACCACACTGCTGTGTCCACTCTTTTCCTGTGTCTGTTAGTCTCCAAGTGCCCCTCTGCTGTCGGTCTGTCCTCTGCTGTTTCCTGGAATGTGTCCTCGCTGCTTCACACTGGCTAATGTTTCTCCATCTTACCTTTACCCTATTCTGGTGTCCTTACCCTATTCTGCCATCTTGATTCTTCCCCCTGCTCTGAGTGTTAAGACCCAGACACTCAAGGTGGCTCTTCCAGCCGAGGCAGGAAGTAAGGTGAGAGGGTCCCCTCTGTGGATCCTGTAATGATGCTTTTTTCCTGCCCAGTTTCTGAAGAAAAGGGAGAGGAGAGACCCTTGGAAAGTAGGAGCGAGTATTGGTTTCACTCCATCCTGTGCCCCTCTTGTTATTTTTCTTCTTTAAAGATCTATTTGAAAGGCAGAGTTAAAATGAGAGAGAGAGAGATCTTCCATTCTCTGGTCTACTCCCCAAATGTATGCAACAGCCAAAGCTGGGTCACACCAAAGCCAGGAGACAGGAGCTCCATCTGGGTGTCCCACATGGTTGCAGGGATTCAAGCACTTGGGCCATTTTCTTCTGCTTGCCTGGATCATTCCCAGGGAACTGGATTTGAAATTGAGCAGCCAGGATTTGTGCTGGTTTGCATATGGGACATGGGGGCTCCAGGCAATAGTTTAACTTGCTAGGACACACAGCTGCCCCCTCCTTGCCACCTTTCAGTCAGTAACTTTCATTATTTCTGACACCCAGAATGATAACAGAAGGAGACGGTGCACCTTGCTTGTGGCTCATAGGCCACCATGTATGCAAACTCTCCACCATATCAGCTTAGTAGCATTGTCTCCATGTAATGGATGGGTAGACTGAGCCATAGAGGGAGATGATAACATGTCAGAGCCATACAGCCAGTGAGGAGCTGAGCCACCATGAGCGTCAGGTCTCTGTTTCCATGGGCTTTTGCTTTACCCACCACACACCCCTCCTTCTCAGACACCCAGTGTGCTCGCAGATTATGTCTCTGCTGTTGAGCTGGGCTCTGTATGCGATGTACAGCAGAGCCTATACCAGGGCCCCCCCAGAAGCACTGTGAGCCTGAATGTCTGCTGGGAGAAACAGCCTGGAGGGTTGGATGGGCTCTGGGGCTCTGTGTGGCACCTGTCTTGCCATTTCCCCATCTCAGCCTCTACTCTCTGGGCTCCTGCTCCCTCTCCAGGTACACCTGCAACCGTTCATGGCCTGCACCCTCTCCAACTGGACAGATGATACAGCCATGTGGCCAGCTGACTTTCTGTTACCCTTGGCCATGGGACTCTGGCCTTGTTTCTCAGTTTTGTGCAGTCCACAGGCAAGGCCCACTCTCCCTTTCTGTGTGGTTTGGTGCATCGTGCCAGGTATTTCTGAAGGGAGGTCCAGCCTTCTTTGGCTGGTGTAGAGACACAGGCCTCCACACTCATCACCTGCAATCCTGGAGTCTTCCCCAGCCCCCTCCGACTCTGGCTGCACTAAGCATCCATCTCCATGGCGGCAGCACAAATGCAGCAAGGCAGGTCGCCTCTTCTGGTTTCAACCATAGTAGCATGATCAGTACCATGGAGGGGCAATCCCCAAGGGGGATAGAATCTCGGGCCTGCCATGTGGCCCAGTGAAACGTGGCTAGCTCTGGGAAGATGCTTATCTATTTCCTTATTTGTCCAATGGGTTCATAATGGAACTAACCTAATCTGGTTATTCACAAGATGAAGTAAGGAAACATATGCAAAGTGCTTTGGAAGAATGCCGGGTCCTGGGCCAGCTGATCAGTGACTGGGTGTGAATTATTTCCCTTCTCCTCTGTGTGGTCCTTTGTGGTTCACCAAACACCAGGGGTTGGGTCACAGAAACAAACCACCTAACCCCGACCTGTTCTGCCTGCATTTGTACCTGCTGGGATTGCCAAGCCAGTGCTGTGCCTCCATTAGCCCCAGCTGCCCCGCAATGCCCCCCATGAACCAGCTTTGCCAGGCTGTGTCTGAGGATCTGACTCTGCAAAGGAGAGAAGGAACTTTTGGCAAAAGGGTAGTCCTGGGGCATTGAAAAAGATGATTTCCTAAATTTTCCCCATGTAGCTTTAGACCAAACCCAAACCCATTCAGAATGACCTAAGATTGCCCAAGGCGTGCAGTTTTCTCTTACAAAGAACACATTAGAAAGAGCACCTCTGCTTGCAACAGCCGAACAGACAACAGGATAATTAAATGACCAAAGCAAGGACCCAGAGTTGAGCAACGTGTGAGGTTATAACAAACCAAGTGGCTCTTTGATGTCCTGTTGGGGTCCTGTGTCACCCTACCTCTGGGTTTGATTGTGTCTCTTTTCTTTGCTGGATTGGCTTGGGACCTGCATGTGGCCAAGGGGGTTCCTGGAAGCCTGGTCCACCCACGAGGGATCTCACCAGGGCTCGGGGAAGGCAGGCTGCCTGGTTTTCCAGCACCTGTGGCAGGCTGGTGGTGGATGGGAAGCTCTTGCACAGAGAGGCTCAGGCAGTCCCGTGTTCCCAGGAAAGTGAAGACTGGTACCTCTTCTCGCAGCCTGGGAAGCTTTAGAGAGATGCTCACTGTAGTATCGAAACTGCTGACTGCTGTGTGCACCTGCCCTGAATGTATCTCGCAAACAGGCCCTGGAAAGCCATGTTCTCATAGGTAACAGTGTTGCTCCTCTAGACTGGCACCATTGTAACCCCTTGCCAGAGAGCCTAATGTGGTTCCTTCTGGGCTCCCTCTGGGCTCTTTCAGGGCCCCCTTTGGGCCCCTTCCAGGTTCTCAGAGGCAGTGAATAGCCTGCAGGTGCACGGGCCTGCTGCTGCATGCAACACAAGCCGCTGGAGCAGGACCAGAGTTCGAGACTCCATATCCTTCTTGCCCCCCACTGCATGGCTGTGACCCATTTGCTGTCTTTTATACAACAGGTAAAAATGATCACGGGTCCATGTAACTGAGGTTGAGAGAAAAGTTACACAGAGGCACATCGGGAACACTACTAACACTATATACCACTCTACCTGAGCAGTGGAAGATGACTGAAGACAGGCGTCACAGACGGGGTGGCATCTAGATAAGGGGATGCGTTCCAGCCTGCAGTTTGCCTGAGCAACACTGACGTGGCCTTTGCAATCTCCAGGATGGAGAAGGCCACTGTATTCCCAGGCTGGTCAGCGCCCCTCCTCTCATCTGGGTTAGAACCTTTGGGCTGGGTCACTGTGGCAGCACCACACCTCCTCTTTGACTGACCACTATTCTGCATGGTGCTCTGGGCCCCTGTGGGACTCACAGGTTGAGTTCTCTGTCTCCTCTCACTTCCTGCAATCACCTCCGTGAGGGGAATCTGAAGAACCAAGCTCCCTGGTGAGGCCAGTGGCTGCTGAGACTCCAGGTGTCACCCGTGGGGAGTGACAGCTGAAGGGGGAAGAAGGCAGTGGGCACGTAAGAGTGAAGCCAAGGCATCAGTGATGGAGGGAAGAAGATGAACACACATGCTTGCACACACTCACACAGGCACACACTCACACATGTACTTTCACACAGTACTTACACAAATGTACACATGCATATCCACTCTCCCGCACACACACATTCACACATATGGGCACACTCCTGTGCACATGAACACAGCATAAATGTCCCATGCACACATACCACATACGTAGACACATGCATACCACACCCAACCTTGCAAGAAGCCATACAGATGCAAATCTACAGAGCCTCATTCTGGGGAATGGGGGCATTCAGAGATCCTCCCGTTATACCTCCCTTCCAGTCCTGGCTGAGTGCCCAGCACATGGGCTGGGTCCTCTGTACTTGTTGCTTTCCTTGGCTGAACCACAGACCTATTGAGTACCATCACCCGTCACAGCAGCATGGAGAGGGAGTGGGGGCTGAAGGCAAGGGAAGTGAGTTCCTGGCCATGAGTCTGCTCTGAGGGTCCGGCATTTTCTGGAGCTCACTCAGCATGCCAGCCGGGCTCCTTTCCGGTGTGCTGTGTGGCTCGAGGCAGGTGGTTCACTTGGCCTTGGCCAGCACAGGTGCTGGCTGCTCCTCTGCCAGCTCAGCCCACCTCCCCAGCCCTGGAGCCCTGTAAGTGCCCATTGCTAATGGGGAGAAACCAGGCTGGTGTCAGATTCCGAAACCCTGGCCCGAGGACTGTTGGCTCAGCTGTGTCGGGGCCTAGCTTCTGAACTGTTGAGTGAGTCGAACATTCCATGAACGGGGGATGTGATCTGCTGCTGGAAGCTGTTACGTGTGCACTTGGGAGTGGGGGTAGGGGGTCATGATGATTTTTGCAGGAGCTGACCTCGATGGTTTTTGCATTTCTTTTTCCATCGTATATACCCAAGCCCTCACTTTATTGAAAGCAGATGGTGAAAGCATCCATCGACAGACAAGGAGAGACGCTGGGCTGTGTGCACTCTCTCTCTGTATGTGTGTAATCCATTTGCCTTCTGGGCTGTCCTGGGACCAGGGCTGGGGCACTGGTGTGTGGGATGGCAGCGGCAGCCAGGACTGGTGGACTGCTGGGGCTGGGTGTGGTGGAGGCCAAAAGCATGGCAGGGGAGCCAATGGAAGAGTTGACACCGGGGCTCTGCCAGCCTCTGGCTCCTGTGTTGAGTTCTTGGAAAAGTGATGTGCACATGACTGACGTCTCTCCCCAGAAAATTGGGAACTGCTGCGCCAGTGGCAGAGCCCCGTGCCAGGCCCGTGTCTGCCTCAGCACTGGGTAATAGAAAGCACACCCTGCCCCCATGTCTCCCCCAAGAGCATCAAGCTGAGCAGTGTCTCGTAAGAAGGAAGGAAGGAAGGAAGGAAGGAAGGAAGGAAGGAAGGAAGGAAGGAAGAAAGAAAGAAAGAAAGAAAGAAAGAAAGAAAGAAAGAAAGAAAGAAAGAAAGAAAGAAAGAAAGAAAGAAAGAAAGAAAGGTGACCAGGGGCTTCCCATGCAGCACAGCACACGTCCAAAACCCAGCAGGGGAATGAATTAGCCTGCCTATGGTTTCAAGACTTTTCTACATTGTCCCAGAATCCTGTGGGGCATTCTTAACCTCATTATTCCAGAGTGTGTCTGCTGCTTCTCCCCCATGCTAAAGATGCTCTCACATCCCTTGGGCCCCTGAAGCCACTCTCCCTGAGGATGTGCCGGACATGGGTGGCCAACAGCGGGCTCCGGCAGACAGTGGAAGGCCAAGCATGGCCTCGGTCTGACTCCTGTCCACTTGCAGAGAGCAGCAGGCCACGTGAGCAACATGGTGTGCTGCCCCTGCCTTGCTCTGCCTGCTTTGCCCAGCATGGGGATTTTGGTATAAGGACCTTTCTGTTTGGCTCCTGAGCTCATGCTGAAATTTTTTTTTAAGATTTATTTATTTTTATTGGAAAGGCGGATATACAGAGAGGACGAGAGACAGAGAGGAAGATCCTCTGTCCGATGGTTCACTCCCCAGCGGCCGGAGCTGAGCCAAGCCGAAGCCAGGAGCCAGGAGCTTCTTCCGGGCCTCCCATGCGGATGCAGGGTCCCAAAGCTTTGGGCCGTCCTTGACTGCTTTCCAAGGCCACAAGCAGGGAGTTGGATGGGAAGTGGGGCCATTGGGATTAGAACCGGTGCCCATATGGGATCCCGGGGCGTTCAAGGTGAGGACTTTAGCCACTATGCTATCATGCCGGGCCCTTTGTTTTTGTTTTTAATCGATCTGAAAGGCAGAGTTTTAGGGAGAGGTAGAGAGAGAAAAATCCTCCATCCGCTGGTTCATTCCCACGGCTGCAACAGCCAGAGTTGGTCCAGACTAAACCAGGAACCTAGAATTCCTTCAGGGTCTCCCACATGGGTGCAGGGACCCAAAGACTTAGAACATCTTCCTATGCTTTCCCAGGTGCATTCGCAGGGTGCTGGATTGGAAGTGGAGCAGCTGGGATTCACTCTGGTGCCCACGTGAGATACCATATTGCAGATGTTGGCTTTGCTTACTGCACCATAACATGACCCCATCATGCAGAAGTTTAAACCCCAAAGTCATAGTTCAATGGTGCTTAGTTTTAGTGTACGGTTAGAGTAATAAATATAGTTTTAAGCAATGATAAGGATAAATTAGGGATCTTCATAAATTAGTGTGAAGTAGATGAGGAACAGGTAATGAGTCATAAAAAGGTGTTTGAATACCAGGCAACATCGGAGCGGTAGTCACTGAGCATTGATCATCTAACTGCTGCTTTTGCTTCCGTATTGATTGCTTTTGCTTTAAGCGTAAGAGACATGACTAATGCCCTGCATTAAGCCCTAGAGTAGGCCTAAGTCTCATTTCCCAAAAGTGACAGCGCAAGCTCTTGGAGACCACCCTGGAAAAATGTAACCAACAGAAAAAGAGATACATACAAAAAGGCCCTTAGCCTTGGGTGAGGCCAACAGACCAATCATTGCTGGCTCTCACAGTTCTTTGTATACTTTGATCTGCACCCTGTGAACATGCAGTACGTAACTAAGAAGAGATAATGTGCTTGGTTTACGTGACTAGGAGGATATAAAAGCTGCTTGGGAGAACCGAGCAGGGTCCTTGTCAAGACTCCACTGCATTGGATGAGACCCTAGCTCGAGCTAGCAATAAAGTTCCTTTGCTTTTGTAGTGTTGCGTGTGGAACTTGTCTGTCTGCAGTCCGGGGATCGTTTGGACCTAACAGGTTCTGATGTTCGGTCTTGAATTCCTTTTATCAATCCCTTATCAAGTGAACAACACTCTCTCTCACTCTCTCAGTTGTCTTTGCGCTCTGATGGTGGTTCCCTGTGTGGCAAGCTTCTCGGTTTGATGGAATTTGTCTGTATTTGCTGTTGCTGCCTGTGCTTTTGGGGTCCTATCTGAAACACTGCCATCTGCATTAATGCCTTAAAGCATTGCCTGTATTTTCTTCTCAGAGTCGTCGTGATTTCGGGCCTTCTCCTTAGGCCTACCATCCATATTGAGCTGATTTCCATATAAGATGAAAAATGCAAGGAGTACATGGAATTCCAATCGTCTGCACGTGGATGACCAATTTTTCCAGCATTCCTTTGTCAAAAACCAGTTGGCTATAGATACATGAACTTGTGTCCAGGCTCTGCATATGATTTCCTTGCTTTGTGTGTCTGTCTTTATGCTGGTGCCATGCTGTTTTGGTTATTACAGTTCTGCAACATGTCTTGGAACCTGGTACCATGATAATCCAAACCTTGTTCTTGCTTTGATTGTATACAACTCTTTGTGCTTTGACATGAATTTAAGGGTTGGCTTCCCGGTTCTGTGACGAATGTCAGTGCTATTTTAATAAAGGGTGCATGGGGCCAGCACTGTGACATAGCTGGTAAAACTGCTGTCTTCAATACTGGCATCCCTTGCGGGCACCTGTTCAAGACCCCTTCCCATTCAGCTCCCTGCTAATGTGGCTGAAAGCAGCAGAGGATGGCCTCCACACCCACAGGGAAACATGGAAGAAGTTCCTGACCCCTGGCTTCAGTCTGGGCCAGCCTTGGCTGTTTGTGACCACTTGGAAGGATGAACCAGCAGAGGGAAGAGTTTGCTCTCTCTCTCTTTTGCCCTCCCCTCATCTCTCCCTTTTTCCATCTTTAACACTGCCTTTCAAAAACTAAAATCAAGGTTTGCATTAAACAATACACTTTAGGTTGTATATACATGTAGTAACATCGTAGTAATCTATGAACAAAATCCTTCCATTTCTCTCTCTCTCTCCCTCTCTCTGTCAGTCACTTCTTCACGTTAAGTGTTTTATAACTTTCACTATAAATTTCATGAACTCTAACTTCCTTGGGTAAATTCTTTCCTAGGTATTTTATTGCCTTTATTGCCATTGTGAATGGTATTGTTGCTATGAATTCTTCCTCACTGAGTTTGTTATTGGGATACAAAAGTGCTATGATTTTTGTATGATGATTTCATATTTGGAAGCTTCAGAGTTTATCAGTTCTGATTTTCATTGGAGCCATTAGACTTTGCTCTTAAAAACTCCTGTCATCTACAAACAGGGGTAACTTGAGCGCCATTCTGATTTCTTCGTGTTTTATTTCTTCCTCTTGCCTCATTGTTTTGGTTAAAACTCCCAATTCTATATAGACTGTAAGAGAACGGAGGGTAGACTTTTTTGTTCTTATCTCAGATTTTTGAGAAAATGCTGGTAATATTTTCTCTTGTGGTATGAGGTTGGCTTGGAATATTCCTATCTACCTTTTATGGGGTTGATGTATGAGGCATGATCTGTTTATTTTATCGTGAATATTTTTTAATGATTTGTTTTTATTTGAAAAGCAAAGTTACAGAGGGAAGGACACACACACACACACACACACACACACACACAGAGAGAAATCTTCCATCCAATTACTGGTTCACTTCCCAAATGGTTGCAGTGGCCAGAGCTGAGTCTCCTCTGGGTCTCCCATGTGGGTGCAGGGGTCCAATGACATCTTCAGATTGTGGTCTTGTCCTTGTTTTGGTGTACAGTGATGCTGGTCTTACAAAACACATTTGGAAGAGTTCTCTCCTTTTTAATTCTTTTTTGAGACTAGCTTGAGCAGCTTTGGCATTAGTGCCTGTGCGACAGTTCAGTGGAACTCAGCAGTGAGGCCGTCTAGTTCTAGACATTTCTGTGTTGAGCATCTATATGTGACTGGCGCCACATTGTTACTCTGGATTGGACTGTTCAGGTTTCATATGTCCAGGGGTGAGGTGGGAGAGCACTTCTGACTGCAGGAATCATGCAGGGTACTGCAAAGGCCCGGGGTGACGTGGCACACGCAGCCCTGGTGGTGCAGGCGCCTACTATGCGTCTGTGTTAGCAATGGAAGTGAGTTGCTGGAGACACACAACGGGTATTTCTTTAGCAGCGACAGAAACAGGCATGGTGCATGCACAGTGGAGGGGTGTGTTGTGGGTGGGCGTGGAGCATAGGACACAAACCTGAGGGCCTGCGTGGCAGGTGGCAGCCTGTCCATGGCTATGACTGGGAGGTTGCGTACCACAGTCCCAGTAGGCTGAGGGTCAATGGCAGGCCACTAACATGGCTCTGTCCACATTTCTCCCTGCACTGTGGCATCCTGGACTCTGGGGGCTGGGGAAGAGGGTGCTGTGGACAAAAAAAATCTGAGAACCTTTCAGAAGCAAAAGTAACTAACTGCACCTCAAGCCCAGGATGTCTGGAATTTTCCTGTGGCCAGGGTGGGGGTGTCTGCGAATCCTGGGTTCCTTGAAATGGGTATCCCCCTGGCTCGGAGAGTCAGAGGCACATTTGCCCAAGCATTACCATCCCAAGTCTCTGCACCTGCAGGGCTCCCACTTTCCCTTTGCTGTGTTCCCAGTGCTATTTGCTGCGGAGTTCAGCTGTTTCTTCATTGTGCTGGTTATTGAGGCAAGAGTGTGGCAGCCCCCATTCAGCCACTTTGTTGGTGCAATTCCTCCATTGATTTTCTTTTCTTTTTTTTAAAAAACGTTTTTATTGGAAAGTCAAATTTACAGAGATGAAGGATGCGGAGACGAACAGGAAAAATGGTCAAAGCAGAGAGAGAGGGGGAAGAATGTTTATCTACAGGACTCTTTGTTTCTGTCACCTGTATCATCATCCCACAGTAGGAAACAATGTCTCAAGCAGCTCCCCACCCTCTGTGCCCAGGGAACCCGTCTCCAGGCTGCTGTGCTGACAACCCCTTGCTTCTCTTGGCAAACCTACCACCCTTGGCTGAGCCTTCATCTCCACAATAGGCACTGCTCTGTTTTGGCTGAGTAACTCACACAGACTCCACTGTATGAGCAAAGTCAATTACTCCCTACTTCCTGGGAGAAGATAAGCACAACTGAATTAACAGGTTTAGATCATTGGGTGTGCTGGGACTGGGAGGGGGTGTGCAGGGGAGTGTGTATATATTTGTTCCAAGCTCTTAGCATGCACAAGGAGAAGCATCCTGAGTGCTGACATATATAAGGTGGCATTTATTCAAAAGGTGAGAAAGTGAACACACACATACCTACACGCACACGTAGAGGTGTATGAGTTACCCTACAGAGAGAGCCACCGTGCGTGGACAGGAAGTCCAGAGGGAGAGAGGGGTGCAAGAGAGGAAGCAGACTGCCTACCCTAGCACCTCCTCTGCTCATGATTGCAGTCGAAGAAAGAACACACCAACTGTTCGCCTCTTCTGAGGTTAGAAGCGACTGGTCTCTCCTTAGAGCCACCTGGGAATTTTATGATATTCCTGTAAAATTCCACATGGATTTTAACATACATCATCTTCGTGCTCCCTAATCCTGGATGAAATAGTTGAATCCCAGCAAAGGGGACATTTTGATGGACAGATAGAAGGACAGTTGTTTGCAGGTCACTCCAGCTCAGCAGATCCCAAACTAGCTGCCTACCTCACCCACAGCAGCTGTGTCTCCTCGGAGGCAAGGCACGATGGGAACCAGGATGCATAGCCCCAAGTCCGCATCTGGGCAGTGGTTGGTCCAGCAGAGGTGTGGTGGAGAGGGCACTGCTCTGATCCTTTGGGGTCTAAATGTGGCAGGACTGAGGCAAGATGCTCAGCTGATCCAAGCTTCCAGGCATGGAGGGAAGGAACACTCTTCATTCGAACCCAGCAAGACACATCTAGTTCAGCTGCGACCCCATGGAACACCCCTGCAGCATGGCACTTCCTGCCTTCTGGTTCTCCAGGGCCCCCCGGCCAGCCTGGAGATGCCCTTTCCTGTCCTTCTGTTGGGACAGGACTCTGTTTTCTTAGCTCATTCTTTCTTTGGTGGAGTACTTCCTAACAGCTTCTTGAGAAAGGAAATGGAGGATATATATTTTTTGAGGCTATGCATGTTTTATGGTGTTTTTATTTTACCTCATATGCAATGCATAGCCTAGCTGGGTATTGAAAAGTAGATCAAGCAGCATTTTCCTTCAGAAGGTCTGCCCTCCTTTCCATTTGAAGTTATGGCCGTTGAGTCTATGTGTAAACTGTTTCCACTCTCTGGGAATTTGTAGTTTTTCCATACCTCACAGGACCTGGAATTTCACATCATGCGTCTTGGTGACTCACAATAGCTGCTGCCCTTCTTCAGATCCAGGTCCCTGCTAATGCACCTGGGACACAGAGCAGAAGTTGGTCCAAGTGCACAGGTCCTTGTCACCCACGTGAGAGGCAAGGATGAAGCTCCTGGCTGCCGGTTTCAGGCTAGCCCATCCGTGGATGAAGCTCCTGGCTGCCGGTTTCAGGCTAGCCCATCCGTGGATGAAGCTCCTGGCTGCCAGTTTCAGGCTAGCCCATCCGTGGCCATTGCAGCCATGTGGGGAGGAAGCCATTGGATGGAAATTCCCTGTCTTTCCCCTCTCCCCGTAACTCTGCTTTTCAAATAAATAAAACACTTACTTAAAAATAATAAGAAATGACTTGCAACATCAAGTCTTGTAACATCAAATACTGATTTCTTTTTTTTTAAAGATTTATTATTTTTATTACAAAGTCAGATATACAGAAAGAGGAGGAGAGACAGAGAGGAAGATCTTCCGCCCAATGATTCATTCCCCAAGTGAGCCACAACGGGCCGGTGCGCGCCTATCCGAAGCCGGGAACCAGGACCTTCTTCTAGGTCTCCCACGCGGGTGCAGGGTCCCAAAGCTTTGGGCCGTCCTTGACTGCTTTCCCAGGCCCCAAGCAGGAAGCTGGATGGGAAGTGGAGCTGCCGGGATTAGAACCAGCGCCCATATGGGATCCCAGGGCGTTCAATGGGAGGACTTTAGCCGTTAGGCCACGCCGCCGGGCCCCCAAATGCTGATTTCTTGATCACTGGCACTGGGTTAGTTTCCAGTCTGTAGTTTTCTGTTCTGTAATACAGGGGCACAGTGTTTCCTCTCACTTGGTCTTTTGGTGGAGACAATACAGCAGTGGCAGAATTACGCAATTGTTCCCAGCCCATCTCTCCAGGTGGTGTAAGTCCCAGTGGTCCTCGGTTCTAAGGAGAATGAATATATAAATATTTCTCCCGCCAGTCAGGGCCTAGCGAAAGGTTTCTCCCAAGGTGAGCTTGGTGTGGAAGAACAGCAACTATTTGGAATAAATGACACAGTTCCCCACAATTTCTTTGTGTGTGGTGTGTGTTTTATCTTCTTCAAAATGATGTCTATTGAACTGGGTTCTGTCTTTTGCAATTCTGTAATTTTCTTTCTTTTTAAAAAAATTACGTATTTATCTGAAAAACAAGGCAGCAGGTGGAGAGAGAGAGAGAGTGAGAGAGAGAGAGCGAGAGCTCTTTCACGTACTGGTTCACTCTCCAAATGGCTGCAAGTCCATCTGTGACTCCCCACCTGTGTGGCAAGTACCTGCCCAAGGACTCGGGCCATCTTCCATTGCTTTCCTAGGTGCATAAGCAGGCAGTTGGATCAGAATGGACTCTAACTGGTGCCCATATGGGATGCTGGCATTCCAGGATGGGAGCTAACCCATTGCACCTCCCCGCCAACCCCCTGCCATAGCTTTCTAAGATGAGAAGATATCAGCCAATGGCTCTGTCTCCCCATCTCCGTCTCTTCAGGGATCTCTTGGGTTTCATCACTTGCATTCCACGATGGAGAGGGAGGGCGTTCTCTACCTCCAGCAGTCAGCATTTTGACACTCTTAACAACACACCCTGGACAGGCTGCTTGTGAGGAGAGAGGCTTATCACAGCTCATGGTTTTGGAGGGTCCCAATTCCAGACCAGGTGGCTTTCTGGGGTGACCTTTCCACCCTCTGAGGATTATTCCCTTATGGCCTTGGAACACTGGTTTCTGTTCTTCTCCTGCCCACACCCATGACTTGATCTTACATCCCTCCTGTTCCCAGATCAGTTCCTTCGGAGCCCACGGCAGGTATTGGCTTCCTGCTGTCCTCCAGCTGTTGCCTGCGCCCAAGTTTAACTCCGTGTACATTTTTAGAAACAACGATTAGCTCGTGGTTCGTGCTGCAGAGAACATTCCTATCTTGTACACTCTGTAAGGGTTTATTTTCATTTCCTCATTGTTTATGTTGAAAGTTCCAAGATCCATCAGCTTTGCAAAATCTGCAAAAACACCGCTGTCCAAACAAACAGCACCTTTCCCCAGCCCTGGAGGAGAGAAAGCATTTACTTTCATGTAAAGTGACCGACGCCACCCAAGAACGCCACCCTGGCCAGTAGGTGACAGCGTCCCCGTCAGCTTCTGAGGCCTCGTTGTGCTTGGAGATTGGGGGGCTGGCATGCAGGAGGCTGTGGGGCTGGGCAGCAGTTGGGTTGGCCTCTCCCCACTACCTGCCAATCCCAGAATTCCAGGCTTACCACACAACCCCATCAGAAACACCTGCTTACATGTGAGGCTGTGTTGTCATCACCACGCTTGCCAACATGTTAGGCAAAGCCAAAGTGCTGGGCTTGACACCAAAGTAGCCCCTGGCCCAGACTCAAGCCAGGAGACCCCCATGTTCTCACTCTCCTCATGGGCACACCTGGAGTACAGGTGAGATGCAGGGCTCGCATGGTCCACATCCTATAAAGCACAGCTTCAAGGGCTGATGTGTGTGTTGCCATAAGCCCTTTTCCCGACCCAGAACCTGCAGACGCCCTGAAGCTTGGCTCTCTAGGTGACACTGGCCTCAGCTGATCTGCCCCAGGTCTGGGTTGTAAACAAGACCTGCGCTCTGTTGGGGCAAACCCTGAGGGCCCAGCAGGCAGGCATTTCTCCAGTTTTGAAAAACATTTATGGGCCTAACACGGTAGCCTAGTGGCTGAAGTCTTTGCCTTGCATGTGCTGAGATCCCATATGGCTACCAGTTTGTGTCCTGGCTGTTCCTCCTCCCTTCCAACTGCCTGCTTGCGGCCTGGGAAAGCAGTATAGGACACCCCAAAGTCTTGGGGCCCTACATCCAGGCGGGAGACCCAGAAGAAACTCCTGGTTGCTGGCACTGGAAAAGCTTAGCTCCGGCTGCTGTGGCCACCTGGGGAGTGAACCATTGGATGGAAGATCCTTCTCTCTGTACATTTGACTTTCCAATAAAAATAATTTTTTAAAGGTTTATTTATTTTATTGGAAAGGCAGATGTACAGAGAGGAGGAGAGACAGAGAGCAAGGTCTTCCATCCAATGGTTCACTCCCCACAACGGCCAGTGCTGCGCTGCTCCGAAGCCAGGAGCCAGGAACCTCTTCCGGGTCTCCCGTGCCGGCGCTGGAACCCAAGGCTTTGGGCCATCCTTGACTGCTTTCCCAGGCCACAAGCAGGGAGCTAGATGGGAAGTGGAGCTGCCGGGATTAGAACCGGCGCCCATATGGGATCCTGGCACATTCAAGCTGAGGACCTTAACCATTACACCATCACACTGGGCCCTAAAAATAAATTTCTAAACTAAAAAAAAAAATGTATAAATAATGTTTTTATTTTAAAATAAAAACAGTTATAGAGAGAATGATAATCTGAAGGCAAATATTTGCAATTCATGGGCAAAGGATTCATGACCCCAGTGTGTGCCTTCTGGTGCTTTCTAGCCCAGATTATAAACAAAAACTGAAACCCCGTGGGAAAATGATAATTGAATGTATAAGGGAATTAAAATGTGCGTAGATTTTTCTTTTTTTTTTTTAAATGATTTACGTATTATTAAAAGGCAGAGAGAGAGATCCACAACTTCATTCCCCAAATCTAGCTTTTGAATTTTGAACACTGTGATCGTCTTGTCTATTAAAAAAACAAAAACAAAAACAAAAAAACATAGTTCAAAAAGCAACGTGTTGACCCTGGTTTTGGCAACAGGGCTGCCTGAGATGGTTCCTGAATTTCACTTCCGTTAGTTGTGGGACTCCAGGCCTTGACGCCTTGACGTGGCTAGCAGGGAAGTTTACCCATAAGGAATGCGAAATGCGGAGTGCAGAGACGCAGCAAGCTCCTTGGGGCTAGGCTTAGTTCGTTCCTTTCTCCCAACCTTTCCAGAGGGCAGGAGTGGAGATCTGTGGCTTGGGCTGAAACTCAGAGCGAGGGGGCCCCGTTTGTTGCTGATGTGCTGATCGCCCCGCCTTGATACCCATCAGCTGTGTGAGAGGAGACAACCTTATTTATCTTGGAGCAGGCAGCTTGGGTCCGCGCCCCGTTTGGGTTTCCCGCGCCTTTATTTGAGAAGTATTCTTGGAAGCCTCGGGGATTAGAAACAGCTGGGCCTCAGAACCCCAAACGCCTCTGCCACAAGCTACACTCACAGCCCCAGGCTGTCACTCAGCCCCAGGTGGCGGGAGGTCATGGAGGGACTGAACCCTCAATGGAATGCCAGCGTATTCTGAGTCCCTAAATTTACTCCAGAAATATCCAGAGAAGCGTTTCCAGTATTCCTCAGCAGGGACTTTGGATTCATTCATTCAATACCTGCCAGCACCATCGCAGGCTCTGAAAACTCCAAGGTGAGCACGCGTCTCCAAGGAACTTCAATCGGACAGCAACAGCGTGAGCAAGCCATGCACATCCAAATAACTGCAGACACAACAGGTGCGCAGAACAGAAGGGATCAACAGGGGCTGAGCAGCGGGGTAGAGAAAAACGCAATTCAGTGCAAAGTGGGTGTTGTTCCTGCTCTGCCTCCTTAGGGGTGTCCGAGGAGCGCTGCGTTCCCCATCTGGCTCACCCCCACAGCCTCTGGGAGGCAGCCAGGAGAGGATGTCTTTCCTGTTAAGAATAACCTGGTAGCACGTGTTGGGTTGCAATGGGACTCAGTCCCATCTCAGCTTCCAATTCTGATACAACTTTCTGATCGTACACCGGTGGCATGGCAGGTAATGGCTCAAGTACTGAGTTCTGCCATGCAGCATACAGGTAGCCCAGATGGAATTTCCTGGCTCTTGGCTTTGGCTGACCCAGCCCTGGCTGTTGAGGTCATTTGGAGGCTGAACCAACAGACCAATAGATGGAAAATTCTCTCTCTCTCCCCCCCTCTGATTCTGCCTTTCAAGGAAGAAGGCCTAGACAGGCATTCAAAAGAATGTGTAACTTAAGCTTTCTTTGTGGACTCCTTTGGTGATCTGATTTATTTTCTGTGCAAGTACTTCTAAAAGTTGGTGGAAAATGGAATTAAGAGACGAGCCTATTTCATTGCAAATATGTACACATATAAAAAAATAGATGGAATCTGCAGATAATTTTTCATAGTGTAGAATTTCCATCAACTTTTGAGTTGTCCTTCTTATACAGGGATGTCAAACATCTTTGGACCTAACAAGCCCATATATATTTTTTTAAGCCCATCCTTTCATTCTACTTTCCAGGAACTCTTTGACCCTCTCTTACCTTTTGATGATGGATCAAACTTGTCTGGTTTCCTTCTGCAGACACCCTAATTACCAGCAGGCTCAGGATGGGGTGCCCTGCATTTTTTTTTCTTCTGATCTCTTATCTTTGTTGTGAATGCCACACCTTCTGAATCTGCTTGGCAAAGGGAGGGATAGATTCCAGGTCACTTTGTCTTACATCAAGCAGAGATGCATGCAGGAGGGAGCTGAGTGAGATGGCTCCTCCCCCCCCAGCCCTCTGCAATCACTTTGTTAGAACCCAACCACACAGACTACAAAGGAGACCTCGCAAGCGAAGACCGGCTGTATCCAAGCCACTTTTCTGCAGGACCTGGTCCTACACACAGTATTGATTCTTCACTTCCTTCTCCCCAGGGCTCCACATTCAGCCAGGTGCCCACTGGGCTGTGTATTCCATCAGCACAGCTGTGACAACCCATCAGGGCTGTCTGATCCAGTGGAGTCACATGGTTCAGGAGACTCGCAAACGTTTGGCACAAGGGTTAAAATCCTGACCGTCTCCCATCCTGTTCCTCTCCCCCCACCCCATCACACCCAGTTCAGGTTCCAGCTCTGCTTCCCATACTTGCTTCCTACTAAAACACATCCTAGGAGGCAGCAATGATGGCTCAAGAACTTGCCACTCCTGGCCTGATTCTGGCCTGGCCCAGTCCCACTTGTGGCAGGCATTTATTGGAGTGAACCAGCATACCTGTCTAGTGCTCTTTTTCTTTTCCTCCCTTTGAAATAAATGAATACTTAGGGGCCGGTACTGTAGCATCACAGGTAAAGCAACTGCTTGCAATGCCAACATCCCATACGGGTTCATGGTTTGAGTCCCAGCTGCTCCACTTTTGATCCAGTTATCCACTAATGTGCATGGGAAAACAGCAAACAGAAGTGCTTGGGCCCCTGCATGCACTTGGGAGAGCCAAAAGAAGCTCCTGATTTCTGGCTGGGCCATCTGGGGAGTGAACTAGCAGATGGGAGATTTCTCTCTCTCTCTGTCTCTCCTCCTCTCTGACTCAGCCCTTCAAATAAATGAAAAAGTTCCTAACTAAACGTTTAGAATTCAAAATGAATCAGAAGAGACGTTCTAACATCTAACATTATTGTAGCTATTGTCATGCCACTTTACCATAAAAATTACCATTTGACTTCTGTCTTTTAATGCAACAAGGACCTGGGAAGGTCAGAGCTTAGAGGGTAGAGACTAATAATGCAATAAAGAAGTTAGAAGTCAAGTCACTGTGATGGAGAGAGGGCACGTGGAGGTGGGCATTTTTGGCCTGACCAAACCAACAAAATCACAATGGAGAAAATGATGTGCTACCTACTGGGAACCTTGTCTCTGCATCCTTTCCTTCTCCTGGGACTCCCCAGCCTGGCACTGCTGCTGTCTTGCTGGCTAACCCTGCTTGTCCCAGGTCATGAGGAGGAAGTGGCAAGAGGGAGGGGAAAGAGCCAGGCTGTGTGGCCTGGGAGCGAATAGCCTGGGACTTGTTGGGTCCTTCAGAAATGAGTTTGCCATCTTCTGCACCTCCCACTGAACCACTTCCTTTCCTCTCCTGTCACTCTGTGCCTCCCTCCCTTTCTCCCTCCACATCCCTCCCTCCCAAACGCCTGCCTCCCCTGAGCTGCATCTTGCTTTTCCTTGCACCGTGCCCCAAGGACCCGAATTAGAAATTAAATATAGGATTCTAAAGAGGATTTGGGGATGAGGCTGCCATCCGAAGAGACCCCTGCATCCTCTCACCTCCAGGAAGCTTGGATGAGTGTGGCAAAATCCACCTGCTTTAGTATCCAGGCGCATCTTAAAAAAAAAAGAAGATTTATTTATTTTTATTGGAAAGGCATATATACAAAGAGGAGGAGAGACAGAGAGGAAGATCTTCCGTCTGACGATTCATTCCCCAAATGACCGCAATGACCGGTGCTGCACCGATTCAAAGCCAGGAGCCAGGAACTTCCTCCAGGTCTCCCACGTGAGTGCAGGGTTCCAAGGCTTTGGGCTGTCCTGGACTGCTTTCCCAGGCCACAAGCAGGGAGCTGGATGGAAAGTGGAGCTGCTGGGATTAGAACCAGTGTCCATATGGGATCCCGGCAGGTTCAAGGTGAACACTTTAGCTGCTAGGCCACGCCGCTGGGCCCTCCAGGGGCATCTAGATGCAAACTGTCCAATAAGGCAATTAGAAATGTCCTCCTAAATGTCAATGAGGTGGTCACAGAAGGTGGTTAAGAACTCGCATTTACTTTTAACATATTGGTTACTCATTACTATGTCAATTAATTCCATAATGATGTAAATTTTTGCTGATGGTATGTTGGAGCTTTTAATTGATCGGTAGGATACTCTGCTGGCTCTGTCTTCAGACCAGAGAGGGTATACCTAAGAAGCCGTTGAACTTGACTGGACAATAAGATGCTCGACTCTGTGCTTGGTATACGCTTGCAATGAGGGAATCTCAACTGAACTTGAGCTGTGGTTATGCAACAAGGTGGAGGAATCCACCATGGTGGGAGGGTTTGCGGAGGGGTGGGGAGAATCCCAGTACCTATGAAATTGTGTCACATAATACAATGTAATTAATGAATTAAAAATAATAAATAAAGAAATAAAGAAAAAAAAAAGAAATGTCCTCCTAAAAATGTACCTCTGTGGCTCAATAGCCACTGAGAAGCATGACAACCGAAGACTGATCCAAGCTTCAGCACTGTGAGATTCGCTCCCGAGACCATAAAACCATCATGAGTGGCTGCAAGCCGAGTCCGTAAATCTTCCCGCCACTGTGGCTCCGCTCTCGGCGACAGAGTGGGTCAGAGCAATGCCTGGGTTGCGTAACTTTGAGTTATGCATGATCTACAAGACAAGATGGGGCACGGGTTGGTGGCATGGCCCAAGATATCCTTTGGCAGGTGTCGAAGGCAGCCGATTCAAGAAGCTCTTGAGAGCAGCTGGGGACAATGGTGTGGAAGAATCAGCTTTGCCACTTGACTGACATCTGCTGGTTACCCAGCCTGCCCGACCCCGGCTAGCACTATCTCCCAACAGAACCATCTTGGTTAATGAGTACAATGATCTCTAAGAAGAAATCATAAAGGATGGAACAAAATGAGCCTATTTGATATTCTAAGGAGCGTATACTTTTTTTCAGTATATTATGGAAACCAATGAAAAGTTTCTAAGTACTTCACATTTGACATTCATCAGAAATATCTGCTTATTTGAAAAATTCCACAAAAATACAGAGGGTCATGGGGAAGGTCAATGACAGGACTTTTTAAGAAGATTTATTTATTTTTGTTCGAAAGGTAGATGTTTACTTAGAGAGAGGAGACACAGAGATGGCAAGGTTTTCGAACTGTTGGTTCACTTCCCAGACGGCCACAATGGCCAGAGCTGAGGCAGTGCAAAGCCAGGAGCCAGGAGCTTCTTCCAGGTCTCCCACATGGGTGCACGGTCCCAAGCGTTTAAGTTATTCTCTACTGTTTTTGTATGTCATAAGCAGGGAAGTGAATAGAAAGTAGAGGTGCCAGGACATGAATCAATACCCATATGAGATGCTGACACTGTAGGCAGAGATTTAGCCTACTCCACCACCACACCAGCCCCAACAGAGGCTTTTTTAGAGTGATGAGAATATTCCATCACGGTAAATACTTTACTGCCTAGAGCTCCTGTCTGTGGAAGCGGGTTGAGTTGTCCACTGGAAATTCCAACACCCGTAGATGGGTGTTTTGGAACTGAACAATGAAGGAATGTATGGCAGACAGGAGCAATGGTTCTCTCTGCTGGACAGTCATGTTCCAGAGGACCTGCCAGTAGCCTGGGGGAGCTGCGGGGAGGTACCGCTAGCATGCATTTGTGTTTAACGTAGATACAGATGGCTCATTCCTGGATGAGCACACACACTAACACCTCTTGGGTCTGTCTGCTGACAGATCTGCAAGGCATAATTCCACCTGCTGCCCAAGCCACAGGAAGTAGAGCCATTCCAAGATGGCAGTCTCTCAACAAACAAAGGGACCAGAGTTTCCTGGCAAGCAGGCTTTTACAAGGGCTGTGGCAGGCAACACAACAGTTAGGCATACGGCATGTTGTGGTGCCAGTAAAACAAGGACAGGTTCAAACGATGGGAAGATGGAACGAACAACAATAAACCACAGCTTCCCCACAAATGACCACCACCAGCAATAGCAACTACAGACACTCACTGGAGACACGTTAGAGGGACATGGGGCCAAGTGAAAAAGAGCTGCCCTTGGCCAAAGCTGGAATCATTTGAGCCACAAAATAAATAGCAGTGGATTTATACATGTTTATGTAAACCATACTATCTGGTGAATCATCTCTATAAATGAATGGCCCCATAAATACGACAGTGGAACTAAACAGATGCATGTCTCCAGGTGGAAAGATCCCAAGTCACTGATCCCACTTTCCCCTGAGGTGCATGAGGGCCAGGCTTGCCGGCCCAACCTACAGCACAGAGCCAGGTGGGCAGAGCAAGCTAATGCTGGAGAGAGCCCTTAAAAGGCACCGCTTTCACCAGGTGAGCGGTGACTGCAGCCTGTTCTCTCGTACATCAAGCGTGGCCAATGATGTTGAATAGGAGATGGTGTGGATGGTATTTTACTTCCATGGTCTTTGTCCCCAGTCCCATGTCATCTTTCAATGATGAGAAAAAAAAAATGAGACAAACCCAATGGGAAAGACATCCGTTAAAACATCTGCAAGGTTATCAAACATCACGAAGAGGGAGAAAATCAGTCAAAGAGATAAAGTTAGGTGGATGGAAGAGATGTTCATTAGCAGTGATAGACCATTAGTGGCATGGTTTATTAGTCATGCCTAATGGTGATAATAAGGAAAATGGACTGTGGGCCTGTGGCGTCTCATGGCTGCTTAGCAGGAAGTCGAATGAGAGTCTCAAAAGCCTTTGCCATCAAAGAAAAATTAGACTGCACTTCTTCAATAATCTTTGCCTAAGCCACAGGTTCCCTGGCCCAGGCGCATGCCTTCCCTTTAGCTTTTTCCAAAGTTCCCCTCCCAAGTTCTGGCTGACCAGTGCCCTGCCTTGCCATTTGGGGGTGCCTCCCAAAAGCCCCTATTCAGGTGAGAGTGGCCTTTGTCCCATGGATGGCTGAGATCTGTTCACAGCATAAAATGTCTTCTAACTGAGTCACTGGGGATGCTTCCCCAGGCCCACACCCCTTTCCCATCCCCAGATCATGGTCACAGCTACCCTGACATCACCAGTTGGCCATCCGCAGCCTGGCCGGCAGCGCCCGCCACCATCAAGCGCCACAAGAGATCGCCCCTTACCTCCTACAATGGCCTGATTTTGTTCCTGCAACAGATCACCAGGGCAGCTTCGGGGTTTGGATGTTTCTAGTGTCTTATAGCCAAGGAATACGCTTGGTGACGTCCATCTGGCTGCAGTGTGGGGACACTGCACCTGCGCACAGGGTGCAGCACTGGGCAACCGTCCCTCTGCTTCCCCACGGTTTCGGTGCCAGCCCAGGCAAGCTTTGCCATGCCCCTTGGAGCACAGGCAGCTACTGGGTTGCTGGTTTCAAGTGTGTACTGATCAGAACGCCTGCATTTTTCCCTTGAGGGCTTAAAATACAGCTCAACCTGGTACGGAGGTCGGGCAAGCCCTGCAGGAAAGAAAGATTGGATTTCTGTCGAATGAAATATCTCTGCTCCACAGGGCTTGCATGTGTGTGTGTGTGTGTGTGTGTGTGTGTGTGTGTACATGTGCGTGTGTATATGTGTGTGTGTGAGAGAGAGAAGCAGCAACCCTGCGGTTAATTAGGAAACATTGATCTAGTGCTGAGGCGAAAGGCCAGGCAGAAGTTTGGGGAAGGATGAAGTTATTGTTGTTGTTTTGTTTTTCAAGATACATTCCTTTATTTGAAAAACAGAGTTACAGAAAGCGAAAAGAGAGATCTTCCATCTTCTCAGTTCACTTGCCAAATGACCGCGATGGCCAGGGTAGGGCCAGGCAGGAGCTGGAAGCCTTATCTGCATCTATCACGTGAGGTACAGGAACCCAAGCATTTGCATTTACAGGGGTGTTAGCAGGGACTTGGACCGGAAGTGAGGCAGGGGGACTTGAACTGCTGTCCATATGGGAAGTTTCTATTACAGATGATGGCTTAATGCACCGTGCTACAAGCCGGTGAAAAGAACTAATGGCTGTTCCTCAAACATTAGCAAGATGAGAAGGACCAAGAACTTTGCGGGACTCCCAGCCATGGCAGCACAGCTGCAGGGGACACTCACGTCCTACAGACCCCTAGAAGCATGGTGGGGGCAGTGCTGGGGGCAAGAGCTGAGGGTGTGCCACCAGCGTCATGTCCTTGGCAGCTAAGCTTCTGTGTGCAGTGCCAGCATCTCACATGTGTTCATGTCCCAACTGCTCCGCTTCCCATCCAGCTCCCTGTTTGTGGCCTGGGAAATCAGCAGAGGATGGATCAAGTCCTTGGGACCTTGCACCTGAGTGGGAGACCTGAAAGAGGCTCCTGGCTTTGGGTTGGCTCAACTCTGACTCTCTGGTCAAATGGGAGTGAACCAGTGGATGGAAGCTCTCTGTGGGGTATGTGCGTCCCCCCGCCCCTCTCTCTTAACTCTCTGCCTTTTAAATAAAGAGCTGAGGCCTCCAAAGCAGTGATCTGCAGGTTCATGGGTAGGCATGCCTCCCCCAGCTCTCTCCCTTTGTGGTGAGACCAAGTGAAGAGAACTCCAGGAGAACATGGTAGGGTTGGAGGTGGCCCAGCGGTTTCCCTGCAGCTGTGGGTGCTGCCTGCTCTGGCTCTGCCGCCAGAACACAAGCTGCCAGGGGAGATGAGAGCTACTCACCGGCACAAAGGGAGCCAGCTCCAAGCTGTGTTTCTGCTCCGGTCCAAAGTGCTGGAGCTGCTGCCAGCGACCTGGGCTGTCCGTGGCTTGAAAGAGCGATGGCCTTGGGGTGTTTCACAGGCAGAGCCACAGAGAGCCACTGCCCTGTGCTCTGGCCTATGGAAAAGCCTCCAGGGACAGAGGACTCTCGGACCACAGCCTCCAGCTGACTGTTCAAACACATCTGTGTCCACCCCTCTTTTTTTCGGCAGAATCCAAAGGTCAGGAAGCCCACCATCCTGGCCTTGTGGCTGGCTACTCAGCGGCCTGAGCCACAGCCTCTGTGACCATGGGCGATACTGGTAGCGACACCACAACATTCTCTTCTCTTTGTCCTGGTGGCTGCAGATACAGGCAAGGGCCCGATGCTGGGTGTTTGGTTTTGTAAACAGGAATTGGAACGTGGTACAAGCAGCATGGACTTTCTTCTCTGCCTGCCTCAACTTCCCATCTATAAAAGATGAATTTGAGGGTCCAGTGCTGTAGCTTAGCAGCTAAAGCCCTGCACCGGGATCCCATATGGGTACCAGTTTGTGTCCCACCTGCTCCATTTCCCTTCCAGCTCCCTGCTGATGAACTGGGAAAGCAATAGAGAATGGCCCACAGCCTTGGGACCCTGCATCCATGTGGGAGACCTGAAAGAAGCTCCTGGTTTCAAATCAGCTCAGCTCCAGCCTTTATAGCCACTTGGGGAGCGAACCAGCAACAGAAGATCTTTCTATTTCTCCTCATCTCTGTAAATCTAACCTTCCAATAAAAATAAATAAATTTTTCAAAAACAAAATGAACTTGAAAAGATAAACGAGCTTGAAGGAGGATTTCTGGCCTCAGGGACTGGGAGGGAATTGGCAGCTGAGCAGGTTGTGTTCTGTGGGGACCGTGACCCGGAGATGCTTACACAGCCCTGGGGGGGGGGGTAGTCTTCTCCAAGATTGGAGGGAATCCAGGGAGCCAGGCAGAGTGGCCTTGGGTGAGTGAGTGAGTGTGGGCAGGCAGGGTGCAGGCCACCCACGGTCCCAGTGAGTCTGGGAGGAAATCCGGGCTATTCTAACTGCAACAGGGCACCCTGGCACAGCTCTAAGCAGGGACTACAGTCATCTACTTTTGGATTAATGTTCTTAGTTATTGATTTTCGCTGTGTTTGAACTCCCATACAGGAGTTCACTCTCCAAATGTCGTCAGCAGCCAGGGCTGGGCCAAACAAAGTCCCAAACCTTTGGGACTCCCTCCAGGTCTCCCACGTGGGTGGCAGGGACCCAAGGACTTGAGCCCTCTCCTGCTATCTCGCAGAGTGCACATTAGCAGGGAGTGGGCCTAGGAAGCAGAGGAGCTGGGATACATAAAGATGTATTTGATGACTAGAGTTGGCAGCACCTGCTGTCGCCTTGGCAGTGGGGGTAGAAGGGGGGGAAAGGGCAAGGACGGCCTGAGGGTGTCCGGTTTGAGCCACAGGCCTGGACTAGAGCTAATGGGCAGCAGGGCAGGAACAGGTCCAAGTTTGAGCATGCGCGGGCTGAGATGGCGGCACATGATTGGAAGGGAAATCCCAGGCAGGAAGTAGAGCCAACAGGAAGACCATGGATTGTTGTGCAGTGTGTCTGAAGTTCAGGTCCCCACGGAACAGAGACAGAAGATGCTCAGGGCCACTGCTGAGACCCCCCAGCACTGAGAGATGAAGGAGAGGAGAAAGGAGGCTGAGGGCCCCGGGCCAGGAGAGCGGAAGGTGAAGGGCCGGGAGCACCAGGGTGAGAAGGCTGCTGGATCACTGTCTGATTCACAGGGGCTCACAGGGGGCCTGGCCCAGGGTCTGGTGCAAGGGGCAGAGGGAACAATGGATGACTCCTGGTCAGTTCCAGGGGCTGTGAAGCCGAAAGCGAAAGCGGCAGAGTGAGAACAGGCAGACCTAGAAGGGGGTGTTTTTATTGCCTGGGGTCGGGAAGGCATTAAAAACATCCTAATCAAAATAAAGAAAAGATCAATTTGTGATGATATATTAAAATGAATAGTTGCTGTGTGATAAGAAAGTCAGGACACTCTAGAAAAATCCGGGGGGGATGGAACTTAATATACCAATACTTGTATTCATGTATTTATAATATTTATGATAGAGGAATGACTCATGTTTATGACTTTTAAAAAATGGCTATGAGGCAATGTTTTAACAGTTGTATAGGGGGCGGGCATGTGGCCCAGTGTTTAAGATGCCACATGGCATATTCCATCTCCAAGCTCCCAGGCTCAAGTTTGGCTCCACCACCAGTTCCTGCTCTCCGGGAATGCACACCCCAAGAGGTAGCAGTTGATGGACCCTTGTCAACCATGCAGGAACTTTAAAATGAGTCGCAGGCTGTCCGTGCTGGCCTGTTCCCCCTTTGGTAGCTGTTTGCATCCTGCAAGGCTCCAGCTGCTTGGGCACACCCCATCACCAGTGACTCTGTAGTCTGATCTGAGCTCAGGCCCCAACAAAGGCATCCCACAAGCTGTAGTTGGATGCCCCAACAAAGGCATCCCACAAGCAGCCCTGGGGAACTTCAAGTCCTTCAACTTCAAAGTCGAAAAAGGATTGACTTGCACATCAAAAACCTTTCTTTTTGATCCGACCAGAAAGAAACCCCTCCCTCCCCCAACAAAAACAACAACAAAAACAAATGAACTAAGCTAAGCTAGGAAAAGGAAACAATGCCTTTCCTGCTAGCTCACTGCCTCAGCACTGCTTGAACTCAAGCTTCCACAGCTTCCTCCAGCCCCTCCGGAGCGGGCGGGCCGGAACATACTGTCCACAGTGAGTTTGCGTGTGCAGGCCTTTGGCATGTCTGCTGTGGATAAGGTCGGTGATGATGTCGGATTTGATTAGGGCAACACAGGAGCTGCCGTGGGGAGATCTCTCTCTATATTTATAGGACCTGGGGATTTCCTGCCAGGCTTGTCATCTTTGGAACGCTCCCAGTGGAAAGGAAAAGAATCCCCCATCCGGTTGCTCCTCGGGGCTCCAGGAACACAAAGATGTGTTCTTTGCCCGGGTTTTGCTACCCCAGCAGTCCATGTGAGATTTCCTTTTTGTCCCAAAGCCATCAGAATGAGAAAATTATTTTCTCAGTTGGCCGGGACCTCAGACATTCAAGGAAACTCCGTGTGTGCGTGAAGATGGGGTGGTCACACCTCGAATTTCGTTGTTGTTGTTGCAGGCAGGAAGCACAACATGGAATTCACCCTGGGGGGAATCCGGGGACATCAAAGGAGAGAGCGGGGAACACCATCAGGTAAGCCTTTGGGAACCAGAGGAAGACTTGATATGGTCCCAAGAGGCACAAAATAAATAAATACATAAATCACAGATCCAGTGTCAACCAACTCCACAGACTCTACCTGCCCAGTTGTCTCACCCTCATCCTCTTGCTCAGGCCTGGCCCAGCCTACACCCCAGATGGCAGGTGCTCCTGCAGCAAGAGGAGATGGAGTCCCCAGACAAGGCTGCCTGATGCGCTGAGCCCGGGAGATCTGTGCTGCCTGTGACTTCACTTGGCTGCGTGCCTCAGGCTCTCTCTGGAACGGTCTAGTCCTTGATCTTGATCCAGCCACTTCTACTTTGCTTCGAGTCTTTGATCTCCGTCATACTTTTCCTCACCCTAAACTTCCTCTCTGAGGTCTTCCAGTGTCAGTGCCCATGGACACCCAAAACCCATCTGTGCACTGGGGTCAGTTTCCACAACCAACATACCCTCACTCTCCAAACCTTCGCCAAAAGATCCTTTTTGTTTCACAAGAAGCATCTCTCAGATAATTGGGTTAGAGTAACCCCAAAACCGACTAGTACCTCTGCGTCTCAAATCATTCCAGTGTTTAAGAAAGTAATATCAAGTTATGAGATCAGTATGCATGTTTAATAATAAACCCATCCAGGACATGGCATAGTAGGTGAAACATTTGCCTATGGCACAGGCATCCTACATGGATGCCAGATCGAGTTCTGGATGCCCCACTTCCCATCCAGCTCCCTGCTGATGGATTGGGAAAGCAGCACGGGATGGCCCAGTTCCTTGGGATCCTGAACTCATGTGGGAGAGATCTAGAAGAAACTCCCGGCTTCAGATTGGCTCAGCTCCAGGTATTGTAGCCATTTGGGAAGTGAACCAGTGGATGGGAGATATTCTCTCTCTCTCCTTTCAGTTAAAACAGAAGTCTGTGGGGGCCCAGCGCGATAGCGTAATGGTTAAGGTCCTCGCTTTAAATGCGCCAGAATCCCATATGTGCACCAGTTCTAATCCCGGCAACTCCACTTCCCATCCAGTTCCCTGCTTGTGGCCTGGGAAAGCAGTCAAGGATGGTCCAAAGCTTTAGGACCCTGCACCCACGTGAGAGACCCAGAAAGAAGTTCCTGGTTCCTGGCTTCGGATCGGCACAGCAGCAACCGTTGTGGCTGCTTGAGAAGTGATACATTGGATGGAAGATCTTCCTCTCTGTCTCTCCTCCTCTCTGTACATCTGTCTTTCCAATAAAATAAATAAATCTTTCAAAAAAAAAAAAACAGAACTCTGCCCTTCAAATAAAGATAAATAAATCTCCAAATAAAATAAAATAAACCCACTCAATCAACTAAGCAAACATGACACCCACTAAAAGTCATGAACTCCTGCTACCAACACAGTGTGTTATAACAACCAGATGACATTGACAATTCTTCACTCATTTTTTTTTTTTTTAAAGATTTATTCATTTTATTACAGCCAGATATATACAGAGGAGGAGTGACAGAGAGGAAGATCTTCCGTCCGATGATTCACTCCCCAAGTGAGCCGCAACAGGCCGATGCGCGCCGATCCGAAGCCGGGAACCTGGAACCTCTTCCGGGTCTCCCACGCGGGTGCAGTGTCCCAATGCATTGGGCTGTCCTCAACTGCTTTCCCAGGCCACAAGCAGGGAGCTGGATGGGAAGTGGAGCTGCCGGGATTAGAACCAGCGCCCATATGGGATCCCGGGGCTTTCAAGGCGAGGACTTTAGCCGCTAGGCCACGCCGCCGGGCCCAATTCTTCACTCATTTTGTAGGCTTCTAATTTTAGAGCACTTTTATACTCCTAGTATAAGTGGGACTACACAGTATTTAAAGGAGTTTGGTATGTCAGTCTTATCCATAAAGATCATTTGGTCCCTCTCCTCCAACCTACTAGGTCTCATTACCCTCCCTTACCTTCAAAGGAAAAGTTACTCTGTCGTTGGGAGTCTTTAGGATTGATTGACATCTCAGAAGTACAGTGGGCTTAACATGGGGATACCTAAGCAGCAATTCAAAGCCCCCAAGCCCCAGAGCTTACTGCCAGGCAACCAGCAGGCGGAGCCTGGCACCAAATGGCACACTGGCCGCCCAGGGACAGATCACTGCTTGGATGCTGTGGCTGGAATAGGGGCTCCGAGTGTGAAGACAATCCTGGCCTGGCACCTACCGGAAGCCAAGAGGCTGCTGCAAATTTAAATCCCCAGCTATTTTTAACTTTTACTGAAAAGTCAGATATACAGAGAGGAGGAGAGACAGAGAGGAAGATCTTCCGTGTGATGATTCACTCCCCAAGTGGCCACAATGGCTGGAGCTGAGTCAATCCGAAGTCAGGAGCCAGGAACCTCTTCTGGGTCTCCCACGCGGGTGCAGGATCCCAAGGCTTTGGGCGAGGACTTTAGCTGCTAGGCTACCCTGCTGGGTCTTGTATCTGTATGTTTAACGATGAGATTATTTTGGTACAAAAATATTCAAAATTCATACAAAGAAACTTCCAGAATTCATGGCAAATGTGTGGTGTATAGAACTACTTACTAATTTCAAAGTTTTTGTTTTCGTTTGCTTTTTTTTTTTTTGTGCAGCAGCAGAATGAATTTGTCTTTATTTCATTCTCCATTGACTTTTTGAAGCATCACCCCATGTCAATATGTCACTCTTGGCCGGGATCTGACTGTGCTTGTCATCTTGAACACCCTGATCAACCAGGAGAGCACAGCGGCCATCTTCCTGCTGTGGCCTGCAGCACACTCACCGTCCAGCTTTCCCTCCAGGTCTGTCGTGACTCTTGTCTCCTCAGACCCGTTCTCTCGGCATCTCACCTCTAAGAACATCTTTCAAATCCCTCATGGCCACAAAGAGCCAGGGCCAGTCAGTGCCTCCTGGTCCCGAAACCTGTGTTGGTTCACTCGCATCTTCTGGTGTGTCTGTAGCAAGACTGCCCTGACTGCACGCGGCTTGCTCCCTGTTCTGGAAGAGCAGGCTCATCCTCCAATGTGCCATGTGCTCGTTTGTGTCACCTCCTCTTTGTGCATGGGGACGAGAGCATGCGAGTACTCTCTCCGGGATCTCCTTAGGTGGGCACTGACCCTGTTGAAGCATAAGACAAAGAATAAAAAGCTTCTGCTGATTCCCCTCTCCCCTGTTAGGAAGATATACTGAGAAGAAAATGTTAGTATCTTCGTTTAGAGTAGTTACTAATAACAGCTCATGACTTGGATTTTCACTTGGAAATTTATACTGACCATAAAGATTGTTCAAATCATTGAAGCTGTCGTCTTTCGATATAGATATTGCTAGAAAATATTTTTGTCCTGAGTTTTATTTGATGTCTTTTTTGTTACATAATGATGAATAAGATTGTTGAGCCAACTAAAAGTATGGATTATCACAAGTAGTTTATGATGCACATCTTAAAGGTGTTACTTTTTGTGTAGGTGTGCACTGTTTGTTCGGGTTGAAATAAGAAAAAGGTGTCCACCTAGTTGTCCCAGCACATCCGAAGGCCAAAGTCTGTGCTTGTGTTGGAACTGCATTCTCTCCAGATGGCTGAAGGAAAACTTCGCTAGCTGCTTGCACTCTTTGCCCTCTTTTCCCCGTTTCTTCTTCTAAGTCATTTTGATATGTTACAGAAAAGATTGAAAGGGCCCACCAGTGTGCCTCTGCTTTGTCAATTCATAGCTGAATCGTTTGTTTTATCATTTTAAGAACAAGTTTTTGACAGAGTGAATTTAAGAATATTAGTCCCACTTTTAAATTAAATGATCCATTTAAAATTTGTAATTCATTCAAGATTTTATTGCTATTAAAAAAAAGCATAACCTCCTTTCATCTTAATTACTTCTTTATAGATGGTGTTTATACATTCAAATACAATGGGCTGTGGTGTTAGGCATCAAGCATACAAATTTGAGGGAGATATAAGCAATCAGGTCAAAGAGGAGAGGAGGGGCTGCAGGATTTGACCTGGAGCATCCCTTGGGGTCCCTGAGAGTTGGCTGCAGCAACAACCCAAAACATCCAGCCACACAGCCATTCAGCTCCTCTGTCCATCTTTCGGGATGCTGGGAAATGAGTGTGAGCGAAAATGTGAATGAAGCAGGAGAAATGGAAGGGACTGGAGAAGAAGCCCTGGGGAGGGCAGGTGGGAAGGTGTCAGGCACAGATGGAAGCCTCCTGGGGTCTGCTCCTTACGCTGGAACCTGCACCAGAACTCCTCTGGGACTTGCTAGGTGCACATCACTCCTGGAGTTGAGGCTCTTGGGAGAAATCTGGAATCCACTTCTTTAACAAGTTCCCAGCTGTGCCTGACCCTGCTGGTCCAGGGACCCCCTTCAAGAGCTCTTGAATCCAGAATGTTCCATGGGCTAATGCCATAGGAAGCCTCTCGACTTCACCTGGTGGCTGTACCCAAGACTCTCTTAATGTTCTCTTAGTGCCCAAATTTATAGGCATGGATTTTTGCTTCCAAAATCAAAGTTTAGGGGGCAGGTATTGTGGATATCAGGTAAAATAACGGCGTGTGATGTTGACATCCCATATGAGTACTGGTTCAAGTCCCAGCTGCTCCATTCTCAATCTAGCTCCTGGGTAATGCAGGTGGGAAAACAACAGAAATAAGCCCAACTACCTGGGATCTTACACCCATGTTGGGTGGACCCAGAAGAAGCTCTTGGCTCCTGTATTCATCCCAGCCCAACTCTGGGCTGTTGTGGTCACTTTGGGAGTGAACCAGTGAATGGAAGATTCTCTCTCTCTCTCTCTCATTGTAACTTTTTCAAAAAATAAATCTTTTTTAAAAATCAAACTTTCATTTTATTTGGAATGATTTTTCCTTGAGATTCAAATGGTAATGTATGTGAGGAAGCACACAGATACCAAATGACAAGCAAGCAGGTGGCAAAGTTAACTACTATTTTTATTCTACTGGCTATTGTAGCCTTACAACTAAAATCACAGTTAGCCAAAGGCTTCTTTAGCCTTGAAAAAACAATGCTTTTTCTTCTTCTTCTTCTTTTTTAAGATTTATTTATTTTTATTGGAAAGGCAGATATACAGAAAGGAGGAGAGACAGAGAGGAAGATCTTCTGTCTAATGATGTACTCTCCAGCGGCCACAATGGCTGGAGCCGAGCCGATCTGAAGCCAGGAGCCAGGAGTTCTTCCGGGTCTCCCATGGGGGTGCAGGGTCCCAAGGCTTTGGGCTGTCCTCGACTGCCTTCCCAGGACACAAATAGGCAGCTGGATGGGGAGCGGGGCTGCTGGGATTAGAACCGGTGCCCATATGGGATCCCAGCACGTGCAAGGCAAGGACTTTAACCACTATACTATCATGCCGGGCGCGCTTTTTTTTTCTTCTTTCTCCAAAATACTCCTGATTACTTCAACATGCAATATATCTTCAAAGCATTTCCTGTTAACAGGAAAAGTAACTTCAGAGGATCTGAACATTTTTAATATTTAAAAATGTTTAAGAAATTAAACCTGTTTTCTTTTGCAGTTGCCATTATACAGCAACACAGAATCTAGCATAAGTTAAGGACATCCACTCATACTTGAGGCACTGGCATTGTTAAATGACCTCCACTTAGCAAAACCTAATCTAATTTCATGATCCTTTTTCCCCTTGGCGTGATTTCAAACCCAGCGACATCTCCCAGTACAACAGTCACTAAGTCATCATGGCCTATAAACACCATTACTTTTCTTGTCACTGTTAACCTCCATGTGCCTTTTCGGCCCTATACCTTTGTCTACCAGCTCTATGGCAGCAGCTACAATGGGTTGGCTGTAATGTTGGCTGCCATGGCTACGCACATGCATGCCAATTCAAGTCCTGGCTGCTCCACTTCTAATCCAGCTCACTGCTAATGTGCTCGCAAATGCAGCAGAAGATGGCCCAAGTCCTTGGTCTCCAGCACCCATGTTTGCCCTCGCCCAGTATTGGCTATTGTGGTCATCAGAGGGTACACCAGCGGATTGAAGCACACTCTCTCTTGCTCTCTCTCTCTCTCTGCAACTATACCTTTAAAATATTTTGGGATGGAGGTGAAATCTCAGGGGGAGAAATTTCAGAAGATGGGAAGTGAAAAATTTGTCTTGCTGCTCTAGAACACAGTCCATGTCTCAGGCAGTGCTATTCCCATAAGGAGATGTTTGCAGAGTCTAGCACATGAGAGGGAAGGCCAGACACAGTCTTTGCTGGGATTACTAAAATCTTGGAAATACAGTTCTGAGAATGTACTAGAATCGTCCTTGCACTTTCAAGCTGTCTTGACAGGGGAATCATGCTGGCAACACATCTCGCCAGGAGGCTGCTGGTGGGTGCTGGGAACAAGAGGGTGGTCCTGGCTTCTAGCAGTTCAGGCACATTCTTCTTGTGGCCAGTAGTGAATGATTTCTGCCTCTTGGGGAGTGAGTGAGGCAAACGCTTTTGGCTTGGGAAATTAGTGGGGTTCCAAGCATTCTGTCCCAAAGACTACTTTTTTAAAAAAAAAATTAATTTTATTCTTTTTAAATTTTTTTTAAGAAAACATTTCTGAAGCCTTTATTTACAAAAGCTTTAAAAACAAATAATACCCTCTGTTTTGCAAATCACGTTTTGTTTAAAAAAGACCACCCAGTTACAGTATTATAGTATCAGGGATAAAGACCGTACAGGGGAGAACAAACCACTGTGGCTAACATTTGGAGATTTGCTAATATTACTGATGGAAGTGCAGATAACACACATTATAACTTGGAGTCCATCATTTCAAGGTAGAGTTAACGATTACCAAAAAGTCTTCCTGCACATGCTCTGGTCTGGTCACATATTCTGCATGGCTAAATATTTCACAGTCTCTTTTTGTCAAAATATATAAAATAGATTGCAAAGACATACACACAAAAAATAAACAAGCATTACACTCCTCAGGTAGTTTCATTAGCTATACATTTATGTATATATATATATTTGTGTTTTGTTTTGCACCAAATTTTTCCATTATTTAACTTTGTAGAAACTACGAAAGCACAATTTTTTTTTCTTTTCGATATAAAATATACCTAAAGTCTTGTTTCTTTGGACTTGAAATGAAATTGATTTGTGTAACTACAAATCAAGGACATTACAAGTATGGTGATAAATAAAAACTAAGGGTAAACGGTGACGTAATAATAAACAGATCAAGGAAAATGTGCTACCATAGAGCAAACTGTGTCTTCAATGTTGAGATCCAGTTTCCTGGAAAATACGAAATGTCCAATCACAAGGGATTTTTCCTGGAGGGTGTAAAGCTGGTTTGAAAATTCTTCAGTCACAGAGCAGCCTACATAAGCCAATTTGAAACTGACACACAGCAGATGTGGTTGGAAGATTAAACACTACATACAGAAGAAACAGCAGTTATTAAGCTCCTCAGTGTTTCCTTGTCTTGTTAGTCTTGCTTAATCAATCTGCACCAAAAAAGTGGTGTACTTTGTGGTGCAAAAACAAGTACATATTGTATAAAGTTGGCAGATGGTCATATTCCCACCTAAGAGCAAGAAAAACCAAAATTTCTGATGAAACGCAGGATTTGGGGCAGAATCACTCTCTAAAGTCCAAAATTGATGGTCCACAATCTCAAATAGCTAAAACTCCTGTAGAACGGAGGGGAGATATGAAACAGGGAAATAAATTACAGTCAGTGCTAGTTAATTCAGGAAAAGGGAAAAACAAACCCTAAGTTGGTAAAGTTTATATTCAGTATAATGTAGCTTTCCCCACACTGTCACACGCTTGCTAACAAGTGTATTAAATTAAGGCCAAATTTAACCTGAATGCATTTCTATTTATTGAGATCTTAGATAGGAATGGTCATATTTAGTACTCAAAGACAGGAAATAAAATGGGCTATGAAAGGGGGTAAAGTGTCTTCTATTGTTCAAGGGATTCAACCAGAGATTAAAACCTATATACAAGCATGTGTGTAGCTCAAATAAAATAAAAGGACTATTTCTTGTCATGACTGCTTGTTGGCTTCCTCTTCATATGCATTTCCTGTGCCGCTCTGTACATAGGATGAACCAGAACCAAGGCCATACGAATGACCACGATATTTGGCATCATCAATATGATCTTCAAAGAACATTTCTCTCATTTTGAAAAAGGCCATTCCTGTGAGCAATGAATCAGATCCTGCCTGATGCTGTGGTCCTATCCGTTCCAGCTCTAACTGTTCAGCAACTTCTTGCAATCCACCCTTGAGATTTTTGCAGCTCTTCATGAGGTACTTCACGTCATAAATGGCAAGAAAAAACAACCGAAGGATCTCAAAGAAACCAAGTTCTTCTTCAGGCAAATTAGAGTTTGTCAGGATTTTTATTAAATAGCCAAAGTCATAACCGCTATGAAATGATAACCATTTGACCCCTTCACAAAGGACCACTCTGGAAGTCATTAGAAGTTCTGCAAAGTACTGGGTCTCAATTCCTTCCTCTTCATGTTTTTTAAATTGGATACCAGATGTTGTTAGCAGCTCTATTGAGTCCTGGGCATACATGTCCTCCGTCAAATTAAATTTAAAATTAAACTGCCAAGTTGAAGTTCCTGGCGGGTATTCTCCTTGCTCATTCATAAAGGTCAGTCTTAGCTGAATTATCTTTAGCAAGTCTACGTTACACCGCAACAGTTGGAACTGATAGTCAGCATTGCTCCTGAATTCACCAATAGGTCTTGCAACCACACCTGGAAACTCGGTGTCCATAGCAACGTAATTATACTTCCGGATAACTTGACGAATCTTCTTCATCTCTTCATCCAGGTTGCAAGCCCAAACTTCACAAATTCTTTGGCTATGATCTACAGTTGCTGCTGGCATAGTGAGGGCACAAGAGTCTAGATGCCAAGCATCAAAATGTTATACTTGATTGAGGATTTGTTTCATAAAATACTTAATCCTTATTTATGTACTTGCGTCGCTGAGCTCGCGCTCCAGCTCCTCCTCCTCGCCATAGAGAGCACCCGGCGGCAGTGGCGGCGGCGGTAGCAGTGGCGGCGGCAGCGGGTGCCCCATAGACACCTCTCGTCCGGCCTGCGCCGCACCGCGATGCGCCGTCGCTTCTCGCACCATTCTTTTTAAATTTTGATGACCTTTACGTAGTTGATTCGCGAGCAAAGTGTCAAGGGCTACCGGAAAGGGGTAAGAGCACTGTTTCCACTTTCTCCTTTTCCTTTTCTATATCTGGGGGAAGGGGAGAGACAAAGGGCGAAGCCACACCCATCCGCCCATCCATCCCAGGGTGCCCCATGTGGGGCATGCTCTGAGGGCACTGCTCATGTGGTTTCGATAGTTCAACTGTTCTAAATTGCTGCCAATCTCGCCATTTCAAGCACAAGGAAATCTCTTCAGAATCCACTGGCTGACATAGTCCACCTTAATGTCTCCACTTACCCAGAGTTTCACTGCCAACATTTGACTGGGCTAGTTGATTCATTGATTCTGTCCTCTGTTGTGGTATCAGGTGTCCTCTGCAGGTTGTAATGTATTGCCATATCCTCCATGTGCACCTGGGTATGCTGTCCACTGCTCTGTCTGAGTCACTCAGGAGGCTCAGCTTTGACACACACACATTCCACAGTCAGGCCATGGAACCTGCAATTTTCTTCATGGTCGGGGTTCTGAGTCTGGCAGTTCAACTGGGGGGATCCCCAAAGAAACTTCGTCTGAAGTGATCCCAGCCCACATTCTTGGGTGTGCTTGCCAGTACAGGGTCCGACACAGTCCATCACCCCTATCAGCCTATGCATATGCTGGTGGTTGCAATTGTTGGGTCAGTTCTGTCTCTAGCCCCATCTTCTACACAAACTAATGAGTGTTGGAGCCCATCCCAATCTTGCCAACCCCACACTTGGCCATGTAAACGAGTGGGAGTGTAGCCTAGTTGGGGCGACTCCCAATAACCCTCACCAGGCTCGCCCCCTGCCCTGGTTTTCATGCTTGCCAGTATGTACAGCAGACTGGTCCAGTCTGTCCCACATCTCATTCAGCCCTCATACATGTCGATGGACACTGAAGCCTAGTTCAACCCAACCAGCCCCACTATCCAGCCCACACACACCTGCCAACGGTTGCCACTCTCTGTCTAGCCATGCCTGCCGAAGTCCTGGTTCTCATGCTCACCAGACGGAGTGGCATCATAGGGGGCAGGTGCCCACTGTTTCTCTCCTGGACCCATTCCTACTCCTGGATCATAAATTGTCCAGTTGGTTCTGTGGTTTGGCTTGACAGAATTAACCCCTCATGCCAGCATCTGCTAGCTGATGCTATGGCAGAGCCCAACCAACCTACACACACACTCTGACCTATGTTTGTGCAAGTAGGAAAAGTCAACCCAGCCTGGCTTTTCCCTGGTCCAGCTCACATGAGGCCAACAGGTGTTGTAGCCCTGCCTGGTCTGGTCTGCCCCCATCCTAACACATGCTCTGCAGTGGGAGTGGTGATCCACAGGGGAGCCCTCCACATTCCCCTACCAGCTTTGTCTCCTCCCCACCCCCCGGTTCTTGCATGTGCTAGCTGGGTGCCCTGGCTGGGTTGTGGTGCCCACTGTTAAACATGGGGCTAGAATGGGAGCCACGTTCTGGTCTGGATATGACTGCAATATACCTTGCCCAGCCAGGGTGTCCCTTTAGCTTCCCAACCAGGTGTGTTCCCAGCTATAGATCTGGCATGCGGCAGTGGTTGCTCTGACCCAGCTTGGCCTAGTCCCTCACCTGTCATGACTTTTGGCTTTAGATGCTGGAGCCTGGCCTGACTTGGCCTACCCCAAGTCCCACCACTTGTTGGTGGGTACTGGAACCTGGTCTTGTTCAGTCTGCTCCCATCCTAGTCTCATACAACCTGGTAGGTGTGACAGCCTAGCTGAACTTGACCTGTGCTCCAGCCTGGTTTCTGCTCTTACTGGTGAGGTAAGGTTGGCTCGAACCTGCCTGGTCACCCTTTGGAGTTACCCTGCTCAGGCTGCCCAACACCCAGGCCTAAAACACATGCTCACCATGGGAGCTGTGACCTCCATGCATTCCCCAAGTTCCCAAGTTCCCCCACTCGGTCCACTCCCTGGCCCAGAGCTCACATATTCCAGCAGGTGTTAGGTCCTTGCTCAGCAGAGTGTCACTCCATCTTCGCCTTTGTATGAGCTGGAGGATGTTGCTACCCACCTCACACCCTGTTTTAGGATGCACATGTGGGTGTTGCAGCCTGGACATACCCAGCCTGTTTCCAGCCCTAGCACGTGTGAGTGTCGGCAGGTTTCATGGTCACTCCTAGCTCAGCCCATTACCACCCCAACTCTTTTTTTTTTCCTAAGATTTATTTTATTTTTATTGGAAAGTCAGATATACAGAGAGGAGGAGAGATAGAGAGGAAGATCTTCCATCCGATGATTTGCTCCCCAAGTGGCCGCAACGGCCGATGCTATGCCAGTCCGAAGCAAGGATCCAGGAACTTCTTCCAGGTCTCCCACATGGGTGCAGAGTCCCAAGGCTTTGGGCTGTCCTCGACTGCCTTTCTAGTCCACAAGTAGGGAGCTGGATGGGAAGTGGAGCTGCTGGGATTAGGATCAGCGCCAATATGGTATCCCGGTGCGTCCAAGGTGAGGACTTTAGCCGCTAGGCCATGCCGCTAGGCCCACCACCCCAACTCTTAAATTAACCAGCAAGACTTGCATTTCCTAGGGTTGCACCCACACATCCCCTGCAGAGTCTACCCCCGCACCTGCTTCTCTCTGTGCTGGTTAGTGTCACGATCCTACCTAATGTGACCCATCCCCTCTTCAGACAATCAGTCTGGTACTGGGATCTAGCCCTGCCAGACAGGCCCCCAGCCATCGCTTTCGTGTGGACTGGCGTGTGGCAGTCAGCGATGTTCTATGCTAACAGCCCATCTCAGGACTCCCACGTGGGCTGGTGAATCAGTCTGACCCAGACAGATCTTAATGACTCTCCCCTCCAAACCACTAGGTCTCAGTCCCCACGCTTGTTAGCAAGTTCTGTGACCCCCATCACTGGGAGTCACACAGGATTCATTCCTTACCTACACTCACATTGGCCTTATCCGTGGATGTCCACAGCCAGCAATTATATATCACATTAACCCTAGAGTTGCTGCTGGGTGGCCAGCAGGCAGAGCCTGGCATCACTTGGTGCACTAGCTGCCCAAAGCCCAGGACTCGCTCACAGCGTGGCAGCAGTGGCCATGGCCTGAGTCCCAAGCATGGGGTCTGATCTGGCTCAGGTCCCCTCCTCCCACAACCGCCATGCTGCTGAGGGCTCATTTCACCCAAGCCCCGTGGCCGAACACCCCCTAGACTCCTCCTTCCACAAGGTGGTGGTGGCAGGGTAGGGCAAAGACTATTTTCTACTCTCTTAAAATGGCTGAGTATTCCCCAGAACTTACATGGGCTGCTATCTGTCAACATTTACCATCACACGCATGCAAATGGAAAACTGACAGACACACATCCATTCATGTTTCATCCCTGCAATACCATGCATGTTAGTGAACCTCACAAGTGGCTACCATTGCCAGGCCGTGGAGGGACATTGTATTTGCTCTTCCAGATAATTCTGGATATTCTCCTTTGTCATGGCATTAAAATTAAATGAGTGGTCATTTGTTTGTTTAAAGGTTTATTTATTCCTTTGAAAGGCAGAGTGACAGAGAAAGATAAGAGAGGACAGATCAATCTTCTTTCTACTAAATACCCACAACAGCAGGAGTTATACCAGGCCAAAATCAGGAACCAGCAACACCATCAGGGTCTCCCACAAGGATGGCAAGCACCCAAGTATCTGGGCCTTGATTCACTGTCTGCTGGATGTATCACCACAAGCAGCTGGGACTTGAACCACAGCACTCCAGTAGGGCACACAGGCATCCCACATAGTGGCTTAACCCACTGCACCACCATACCCTTGCTAAATGGTAGGCCCTGAAAAGCTGGCTGCCATGTGGAATCCAAAGAGTGAAGTCACTCTGGGTGGCTCTTTTCCCATAGTCAGCACATATGTCACTTTCACTACTTTGACTTTGCACACACTCTAGGTGTGTGATGGTGACTTCTCATAAAATCTGGGGCCGCTGCCCTGATGGGTGCTTGTGGCTCTGGTAACTTCACCAGCCACTGCTTCTGTGCAAATGTCTATACCGTGGACAGTGTAAGGAGCATTTCTTCAGACAAGTGTCTTGGCTGTCCAGAAACACCCTGGAAGCTCCTAGAGTTTCGAGAACCGCCGTTTCAGGAGAAAGAGGCAGTCACACCCACAACCCATGTTCTCACCCTCTGGAGCCTTGGCATAAGGGCCTCTCCAGATTCCACCACAGGCCTCACCAAAAGACAAAGCCAATCTTCATGAGAAACACGCAAGGTCTCAGCGAGAAGCCCCAGGGGGAGTTACCCTTCTGGCAGTCGGATGATCAAATATGGGACTCTGTGGAAGATGCTGGAAAAATACTTATTGTGATTGGCTAACGGTTTGCAGGAACAACTACAAGAACATTTGTTTTACACACACACACACACACACACACACACACACACACACACACAATGCAGGGAGACTGCCATTAGGTTGTTTCTGCCCTGGAGACCAAGAATGGAGCCCTCTAAAAGTCCTAGGGGCTGGGTGGGGTGGGGAGTGGAGGGGCTACTGTGGAGGGGAGAGGGCAGAGCTGGAACTCTGAGCAGTGCCTGAAAAGGGGTGGCAGGCTTCTTGCCCTGTTGAAACCCTCGCCATCCTCTAGCTGCAGCTTAGCCACCCACTGTGTTGTCCACCCCATCCGACTGCATGTGGCTCCCCTCTGTGCTGCCAGAACCTTGAGTTAAGAGTCAGGCCAGCCTTGACCTTGACCAGACTTCCTGGGCTGTGTCATGCTTTGGTAGAGGTATCACACCGATACCCCAGACACAGTCGCTTCAATAGCAGACTCCCAGGGCCCAGGTGCAGGTAGGGCACCTGCCGTTTGCCTTGGAATGAAGGACCTATGGCACACTTTCTGAAAGCCTGTTAGAGAGCATCGCAGGGTTAGTGCCTGTGTTTCCCTTCTCTTATCTGTTAAACTTAGAAAAAGACACTGATTTTTCGGGTCAGTGTTCTGTGATGTCACCTCCCGATATGGGCATTGATGCAAGTCCTGGCTGCTCTACTTCCCACCCAGCTCCCTGCTAAGGCACCTGGGAAAGCAGCAGAGGATGACTTGAGTGGGTCACCTGCACCCACAGAGGAGACCTGGTGAGTCTCCTGGCTTTGGTCTGGCCAAGCCCAGCTGTCTGGGGAGTGAATCACCAGATAGGAAGATCTCTCTTTCTGCCTCTCCTCTCTCTCTCTGTAACTCTTTGAACATAAATACTCAAAAATTATTTAGTTGAAACACACACACACTCACAGCAGTGAGGAAGGGGTGCAAGGATAGAGGGAATCTTCTATCTATTCGCTAGTCCACCCTCCAAAGATGCAGGGCTTAGCCAGGCCGAAGACAGGAGCCAGGAATTCTATGGATGTGGGTGGAGAGGCCCAAGGACTTAAATCATCATCTACTGACTTCTCAGGTACATTAGCGGGCAGCAGGAACTCTTTACAGGCACCCACAGGGGATGACAGCAGCTCAAGCTGCATCACAACGCCGGTCCCTGTTCTCTGCAGACCTGAAATTCAACATTCCAGCTCCATGCCATTGATATCTGAAGCTAAGGAACTCTAGGCCATCCACTGCAGTAGGCTGTCAACTGCTCCGTAAGCAGAACAGGAGTGGTCACACTCAAGTTGTTCCTGGGCTCACCTTCACATTAGGCAAGGAAAGAAGCAAGTGTCTGAGAAACATTTATAAAATCCTAAAATGCAGTCCCAGCAGAAGCGTGACCCTCCAGGACCTGGTCACATGAGCCAGTGGATCACTAAGTGCAGATCCTGGAAACAGGTGCGTTGTTCTTGTACCACTTGATGTTTTTTCTTAAATACGTATTCATTTGTTTGGGAGAGTTTTAGGGCAGGGTGAGAGACAGTGAGAGAGAGAGAGAGAGAGAGAGCTTCCATCCACTGGTTTACTCTCCAGGTAGCTGCAAGGGACTAGACCAGCAGCCAGGAGCTTCTTCAGGTCTCCCACATGGCAGGTGGTGGGCCCAAACACTTGAGCCATCCTCTGCTGCTTTCCTAGGCACATCAACAGGGAGCGGAATTGGAAGTAGAACAGCCAGTTCTTGAACTACCACCCATATGGGATGCTGACATCACAGGCAATGGCTTTATCTGATAAGTCACTCCACATGCCCCTCCCACTTCATCTTCTGCCCCACCCAAACATCTCACCTCCAGGATGTGTCAGAGTCAGGAATGAAGGAGGACAGGAGATCTGGGATCTGAAGGAGAGGGGATGCCCTCTCCCTCGAGTTTGCATTTGCAGCTGGTGGTCATGGCACCTTGGGGACAGGCAGGATGCCATGGCAGGGTTTTGATGCCAGGTTGTCTGAGGGCAAAGGGTTTGTTGCGTTTTCTTCTGTTATATGTAGCCTTCAAGTCAATGTTCCAGTGCCACGGCTGTGGAGTGTGGTGGGCATCCAGCAGGGGGAGGCTCCCTCGGCATGTGGGCTAGAGCTCTAAGGAACAGGGAATCACTAGGCACTAAGCTAAAGCACCTGCAGGAAGACAGTTTTCAGGGAGGCAGATGAGATGTCAGCATCCCAAGGGCCAGCGATCCTTCCTCGGACACTCTTGCTTTTGGGGCCCCGTGGGAGGCGGCGGCTGTCAATCACCCATGCTGTCTGACCTCAGATACTCTGTCCTCTGATCATTAGCCTGAGGGTGGGGGTGGATGAGCCACCCACCTGCAGCGACCTAGACTTCCAGGCGCTTTGGAAACCATTGTCACACAGGCATGAGCTGTGGACAGCAACGTGGCCGGTGAGCACACGAGGAACATGCAGCCTCCGATATTGCAAACCCACACTCTGGGCCACTCTCTGGTGACTGCTGGTTTCAAACTGAAGATCTCCAAGCGAAAGGAAGTGGATCAGGTAAGGGGCTTCACAGGGTGAGGGTGAACTCCCCAACCCCTCTCCCTTCCCTCCCGCATCCTCCCTGAGATTGACAAGCAGCGTTGCTAATTCTAGTCCTGGGTTGGGTTTCTACATTTAGCAACCCACACAGGCAGCTCATATTTTTAACACCCACTGAGAAACTGCTGGAGGTGGCTGGCATTTAGAAACCTATCTTGTTTTGCCACGTGGGGTAGAATAATACATTTTAAAACCGGGCATCAGATGGGCAAATTCCCTGCCACTCTCATCCTCCCTGTGCCACGGCCCAGCTTCCCATAGGTGTATGCACTCTCCAGTTCCCTTCTCCACAGGTGTCCATGAGCCCAAACTTCACCACACAGTAACCGAGATGCATGGCTGTGTGTCTAAATTTTGACTGCGTCCTGGGATCCCACTGTTTTTGCCCAGCCTTGTCTTTCCCATCTGTGAGACAGGCATGGCAGACTATTTCCCAGAGCCATTGTAAGCACCCATGCACGTCCAGGTCACATTTCCAGGAAAGTGTCCAGTCCCTGCCAGGGGTCCCTCACATCACAAGATCTACTTCTGAAACAGGGATCCGCCCCTCAGAATGCCGTTCCCGCTTCGAGGCTCTGGGGGACCTCCTCTGTTCCCGCTGGCAGGCCAGGGGGCTGCCCAGGGTTCTGGCTGCTGACAGACACCCCCATCCCTGCCCCTGCTGTCAACAGGAGATGTGACTTGGCAGTATATCTCTGTGGCTCATGCAGGTGAGGGTGGAGCCTCCTGAGAAAGGGGCTGTTGCTAAGGCATCTTGGGGGCCACTATGGACCACAAGTCAGGGCACCAACCGCCCAGGGCCATTTGTTCTTCCATAGTCAATCTCAGTGTGTGTGTGTGTATGTGTGTGTCAATGTGTGCAACACAGTCATGTTGCATGCATGGTGTGTGTGTGTATGAGATACCTGTGACTATGATCTAGTGGTGTGGCGGGTAGTGTGTGTGTGTGTGTGTGTGTGATGTGTGAATGTGTGTGTATGTGTGTGTGTGAGAGATTTAGCTGTGTGCGAGCTGGGCTGTGCTGTGCATGCTGTATGTGTGTGAATATGTGAGTTGCATGTGTGTATCAGTGTGTGTGAGCCAGCCATTGGAATGCGTGATATCTGTGTATACCTGAGATTAGGGTGTATGTGAGCCAGGGGTGCGGTATATAATGTATGTGAGCTATGTGTGACCATATTGTGTGTGTGAGATACCAGTGGGTGTGGTATGCTTGTGGTGTGTGTATAATGAGTACATGTATGTGTGTCTGAGATGTGAGTGTTATGAGCCAGTAGCATGGCATGCATAGGGTGTGTGTGTGCGTGTGTGTGTGTGGTGTTTATAACAGAGAAAGAGGCCAGTGTGTATGGCCCAGTGGTGTGGAATGCACAGGGCAGGTGGTGTGTGAATGAAGTGTGTGTGCATGTCCGTGTGTGTCTGAGAGATGGGTGTATATGAGCCAGGAGTGTGCTGCATATATGTGTCTACTGTGTGTTTTTATGTGTGTGCTCCATGTCCTTGGCTCTGCCTAGGAGAGATGTTTCCCGAGTTTGTATCGTGGGCCACGTACCACAATCCACTCATGTGGCCATCCCACCTGCCTGACCTGAGAGTGCCTGTCCTTGGCACCTGTGCTTTTGGCCCCTAGTTCGGGCCCTGGGAGGAGAGCCAGCTTTGCTCTGTGCTGGAAGGAGCCTACTGCATTCTTAGTTTCAAAGCAAAGCAGGGTTTCCTGAGCTGCCCAGGCAAGGTCCCGCCCTTTCCTGACCTTGGTCCCCAAGTGGATGGCAGAAGGTACCCTAGGTACCTGAGCTTAGCCCTCTTCCCCACTGGATGCCCTAGTCACACTGGGGAAATGGGGTGCAGGTGGCATCCACTGTGCTAACTGCACATTTCTGAGGGAGGATTCTTCTGCTTCATCCAGGCGACCTCTGTGTCTGCTGCCAGCAGGAGACCGAAGTTTGGCACAGGTGGCCGTGGCCTCGCCCCTCTTGGGCCTGCCAGGGCGGGCCAGCCTTGCTCTTCCTACAAACGAATTCATTTCAGGCCATCACTGTTTTGTAAATGCTTGAATCCAGCCCTGCATATATTTGGGAGAAGCATGACTGGTCCTGATGCTAGACACTGACGGGGAAATCTGCCGGTTGGTTGCCCAGTGCAAACTTGCTTTGGAGACTTGGACTTGACCTGGAGTCTTGGTGGCTCCCAAGGGGTGGGATGGGATGACTCTTTGGGGCCATGACAGTTGCGCAGGGAGAGTGGGTCTCGGGGTCTCTGTTCAGGATGGCAGTTACTGCATTCCTAGCAGCGTCACATCACAGCCCGTACCCCACTTCCCATTTGCTTGCCTGGGAAATTGCAAGGAAGAGCTAATGCCAGCCAGATCAGTGTCACTTCATCCAGGTGGGGTCTGCAGAAAGCCAAGACCCCGCCACTGAATACCCCCCAACCCCACATACGAGTTGTCCTCTGAACACGACTCAAGCTGAAAATCAAGCCCTCTCAATTATGCTCACAACTGCTCAGGAACCAAGTGTCTACTCCATGCCGTTGCCCAAGACATCTTTTCTGGAACTGCCCATGAAATCTACCATCCATCTTCCCATTTTTGTCTTGGGTGGAAGAAAACTGGCCTTCTCAGGCAAAGACTTTTTGTTTTGTTTTTTAAACATTTACTCATTTATTTTCATATGGCTGAAAGACAGAAGACAGATCTTCTACCTGCTGGTTCAGTCTCAATGGCCAGGGCTGGGCCAGGTGGAAAACTGGGAGTCAGGAACTCCAGAGGGGTCCCCCATGTGGGTGGCAGAGGCCCCAAGCATTGGGGCCATCCTCTACTGCTTTACCCAGGTATGTGAGCAGGCAGCTGGATGGGAAGCAGAGCTGGCAGGACTCCAATGTCAGGTGCAAATGGCTTAACCTGCTATACCATAAAGACACTCTCCCTCACCCCCACCACTATCATTCTTTTTAATCATGTTTTCTGGCTTTTATTTATCCCTGCAAAGAGCCTTGCTTTGACAGAATGAGGTTTGCTCTCAGCAGCAAGCAAGGCAAAGGTCTGTCATCCCTCTGCCTCATTCTTCAGATTGAGCCTGAAATCGAGCGAGTGTCAAGTTGCCTGAAGCATTTGCTAAGCAAGAACCCTGGCCTTGTAGAATTGAAGAATTGGTCTTAGCCTTGAGCTAGTCCTCTGAACCTCCAGTCCTGGTTAGAATAAGGCAGTCGGAGGTAAATTCACAAGGGATTTGGTGTGGGTTGCTGATGTAGCAATGAAGATCCAATTCAGGACGCCTGCATTCCATATCTAAGTGCCTGGCTTCGAGTCCCAACTCCTGCTCTCACTCCAGTTTCCTGTTAATGTGCATCCTGGGGAAGAGCAGGTGGTGTGACAAGTGGTTCATTCCCTGCCACTCATGTGTAACCCCTGCGTGGTGATCCCAACTCCAGCCCTAGCCATCATGGCCATTTGGGGAATAAAGGGACAGACTGAAGACCTCTCTCTCACTCTTAAATAAATAAGATACATAAACACTTAGAAAAAATTAAGAAAAATAAAGGCAGGCATTGTAGTGCAGGGAATAAAGCCACTGCCTGCAATGCTGATGTATCATTTAAGCACTGATTTGAGCTCTGGCTGCTCCTCTTCCAATCAGCTCCCTGCTAATGCACCTGGGAAAGTAGTGAAAGATGTTCCAAGTCCTTGGGTCCCTGCATCCATATGGGAGACCCAGGGAACCTGGCACCATGGCTCAGTTGGCTAATCCTCTGCTTCCAAGTGTTGGGATCCCGTATTGGCATCAGAGCATGTCCCAGCTGCTCCACTTCCCATCCAGCTCCCTGCTTGTGGCCTGGGAAAACAGCAGAGGATGGCCTAAGGCCTTGGTCCCCTGCACTCATATGGGAGACCCAGAATAAGCTCCTGACTCCTGGTTTCAACCCAGCTAAACTCTAGCTATTGTGATTATTTGAAGAATGAACAAGCATACAGAAGAGCCTCTCCTCCCAACTCCTCTCTGTAACTCTGCCTTGAAAGTAAACAAATACATGGGCCTGGCGGCGTGGCCTAGCGGCTAAAGTCCTCGCCTTGAACGCACCGGGATCCCATATGGGTGCCGGTTCTAATCCCGGCAGCTCCACTTCCCATCCAGCTCCCTGCTTGTGGCCTGGGAAAGCAGTCGAGGACGGCCCAATGCTTTGGGATCCTGCACCCACGTGGGAGACCTGGAAGAGGTTCCTGGATCCCGGCATCGGATTGGCGTGCACCGGCCCGTTGCGGCTCACTTGGGGAGTGAATCATCGGATGGAAGATCTTCCTCTCTGTCTCTCCTCCTCTCTGTATATCTGACTTTGTAATAAAAATAAATCTTTAAAAAAAAAGAAAGTAAACAAATACTTTTTTAAAAAAAGAAAATCGTGCACCATATCTACACATATTTTGTTTGTGAATTAAGCCTTAAGAAAGAGGCAACAGAGCATCATTTAAACACAGCACTGCAGTATCTGCTCGTGTCTCTTACAAACAAGTCAAGTCGGAGTAGGTACAGAACTACTTGTCTATGATGAAGCTGATGAAGAGGCTTTCAGATGGCAGGTGCACACGGCAGTGTTCCAAAACTGACTCCTGGCTTCCCCTCACCAGCACATGACTGTGACCATGTGGCTGGACTCAGGCACCCCTCAGTCTCTTAAGCTGTATTGCACTACTGGGCCCTGGGTCAGCAGGTGAGTTCAAGAAGCTCATCTATGGCATGACTAGCAGGAGAATGAGCTGATGGCCATCCTACTAACTCTGTGGTGACCACTGCTGCTGTTGTAAAATCCCTTTGGCCAGTTGGGTCTTCCACGATGCAAGCCACCCCCCTCTTCTTTCTAGACAAGCATCTGCCTCTATTCTTTGCTTTTTAATGCATATTGATTTATTTTCACTTATGTGAAACAGAGAAAGGGAGATTGATTTTTCGTTCACTGATTCACTCCTCCCAAACACCCACCACACCCCAGGGCTGGGCTGGGCTGGGCTGAAGCCAGAAGCCAGCAATTCCATCTGGGTCTCTCATATGGGGCAGGGATGAAAGCATTCGAACCATTGCTTGCTGTTCCCCAGGTACATTATTAGAAAAGTTGGATTGGAAATGGAATATCAGAGACTTGAACCAGTGCCCACAGGGGATGGGGAAGCTCCAAGCCCAATTTCCGCTCATCAAGGCTCGCGGACAGGGCAGCTCAGCTGTTCCACAGTTATCTGACGTATAGGATCTGTCTAGCTAGAAAGTTCTCCTTATACATAAATGAGCTTTTTTGTTTTTCAATGTAAAGCTGCTTCCTCTTCTGGAAAGCATACGCTTTTCCCCTCCTTAAAAAACTGCTATATTTAAAGGCTCTGTTAAATCCCTCTCTTGGCTGGTTTCAGAACCACTTAACTACCCTCTGGGGCTCATTGCTGTTCCTGGTGGAAACATGGCCGAGACAGAAGCCCAGGGCAGGCCTCCTCCACCAGAGGCTGTGTCCCTCTCCATGTCTCATCCCCTTCCTCTGCTCATTACCCAGTATCTCAGATCTTTCCATCATCTTGGCTTATGCTAGGTGCTGGCCCATGACTGAATGTGGACACAGTCCTTAAGTCTCACAAGCAGAAAGTTGAGCTTCCTAATTTAGGACACTGGCTCCAGCACCTGCCTGGCTCAGAACAGATCCTGCAAGTGTACTTATGCCACATGCCCTGAGTCAGCCCTGGCAATTAGTGGATGCTGAGGCTTCAGGGGCCGAGGTGGGCCTCCCTTCTTGGGGTGTTTTGGGGGAGCTCTTCTTCTCGGCTGTTTCACAGATGGACATGGCTTTGCTGTGTGTTTGGCTGTGCCTCTGCTCCAGTGTCATGAGCCCACATGGAAAGGTGCTTGCTAGCTTTCAAATCTGAAAGTGCTATTTTATCTCAAAATTGGAAGCTCTCAGAAGCACTTTCAAAATCTCCACAAGGGGGAAAACCGAAGCAAAAGCTTGATGTGTTTCCAGGCCTGAATGCCATTTGGATGAGCTCTTCCAAAGGAAGAACCCGAACCCACAAGGACTACGTCTCCTGACTCCGACTGGGTTGGGAATGGCCGATCCAAGTCACACGTTCCACCAGGCCACTGTTGGCAAGGAGTGTCCTTCAGAGAGAACTAGAGGGCAGCTTGCCAACAGCACAAGTCAGAGCTGTTTGCAGACACCTCCAGCTGCGCCCCTCATTCTGGTCAGTTGTCGTCATCCCTGCTCTTTGCCTATTTCCATGGTTTGGTCAGTGTGTTGACACGCCACCCTAGCGCCGTCTAAGCAGCCAGTAAATCCACCTGTGGCCTCTTTTCTCACCAGCACTATTTCCTCCTTGTTCATGGTCAGGTTCAACAGCTCAGCTCTACAGGTACACGAAACCCCAACCTCCCTTCCCAGCCCAATGTGCGGTGTCAAAGAAGGAAATCCACACCAGTGGACCCCAGCCCCAACCTGGGAATCATCTGGGAGCTTTTTCAGAAAGATACACTGAATTGAGATTCTTGGAGATAAAACCCAACAATTTCCTTTTATTAAGGATTGTTGTTTTGTGCCCAGATTTTGAGATCCCCAGAAATCACTAGGAGTCTGAAGTTGATCCAAGTGCACAAGGATGGTTATTGACGCTCAGCACATCTGAACCTGGATTCTTGGTTGAGAGCAGGCAGCTGGCTGACCGACCAGCCGGCCGGCCAGGACCAACACCTCTTACCGGGAGTGTGACCCCGAACAGAACACTCATAGGGTTTTTATAGGGGCACTCCACAATAGCTTGAAAAGGGGGTAATTCACAATAGCCTTCAAGGTGAAGGGAAATAACACACATTCCCTACCTATCTCGGCTGAACAGCCCAGGCCTCCAGCAACTAAGCGAAGCACCACTTAATTATTTGAAACCACCTGTGGGATAACCAGACTTACATGGGCCTTGATTCATAAGAATTGGGACCCATCAGTGCTAAAGGTCACGTAGGCCGCTAAAGGTTACATAGGCCTTTTAGCTTGCAAACTCACACAGTTTCTTAGTAGCAATGAGCCATGAACAAATGGTTGGGATTTTGATACTGAGGTTCTTCTTGTTTTTTTAAAAAGAAGGTCGCAGGAAGCAAATCTGATGATACATCAAGTTCAAGAGCAACCTAACAAATCTTGGGACTTGAAGGGCAGAGTTGTGTATGAAGGTGAACTCTGGAAGCCCAAAGGCTGCCTTTTTGAGTGGTTGGAAGATTGCTTTTCCTCTCTCTCTTTTTCTCTTTCCCTCTGCTCCTCTCTGTAATTCTGCCTTTCATATAGCTAAATCTTGTAACAAAAAGAAGTTACCTGGCCAAATAATAAGTACCCAGTACGAAGCCGATAGTCCAGCCACAAGCCTCCATGAAATGTGGGAGAAAGGCTTGACTGTAGTGCGCTTGGAAACCCCATGGGCTGTCCCAGAGAGCTGAGGTCTCCCATCAGGTGGCCACAGCCCCTCCTGTAGAGGGTGTTCCAGCCCCTCTCCCATTTCCCCTGGCCTTGGTTAAACTGAGACTTCTGTAGTTCCTCTGGCCATCCTCTGATGAACTTGATCTTCATACTAAGTGTATAAAAGAGAAGCTGGGAATGGTTTTTGCAGTACCCCTATGCAGTTGGGGTGCAGGCAGCTGGCTCTAGGCTGCACAGAGGAAGATCCTTCACAAAATGCCAGGTGGCCACATGGCCAAAGAATTGCTCCTGCCACTCCCAAACGTCCTCCATGTTGCCATGTCTGGGTCCATGGAAAGGGTCATGGGTGAGGGGAGGGATGGCACTGTGGATGAATGGTGGCATGCCAGTGTCAGTCTCCATGCACCAGGGGTTGGGGGGGGACGGATCTGTGTCCCCTGGTTATGGGAGAGCTTGGTCTCTGGACAGCTTCACTCCAGCAGGGCTGGTTCCAAGCTTTAGAGTTGGAAGCCAACTCAGAGGACATGCCATCACTCTTTTTCCCAAGTGCAATTGAAGTCTTCCTTAGCAATAAACCCACTCTTCCTCACATACACGAGGCTGCGGCGGCCTACTAAAGCAACAGTGTGTCCAAGGCAGCTGCGCCCAGGGGCCAGGATCTGGATGAGGGGACAGGCCAGCTTCAAGTTCATTTTCACAGTGCCCCAGGGGACACTTCTGAGACCACCTGCTTTCTGTATGTTTTTGCTGTCTTTGGTTCTGGGGAATGAAAAGATGAAGACCACGAGGTTCTTGCTCTGGGGCTGCCCACCCATGATCTAGGAGAAAGCCCAAGATGAATGGATGGGTGGGGCTCTAAAGGAGGTTCCTTGTCCCGAGGATGAATGAAGGAGATGTGAGGATGGTGGGTGGTGTGGCGGTGGGGTGAGGCAGAAGGGCAGTAGAAGGGGAGGAGACATCAAAGGCCCAGGCACTGATGGGGGAGCCTGGGGTTGGCTGCAGCTGAGGTTGGTCCTCAGAGGGAAGAGAGGACAGGAAAGCAGATCGATGTGCAAGGCAGGGACCAATGTGTCTGCGATGAAGGATAAATGAAATGGAAGGCTTAGAGCTGTAGGATACAGTGACAGGAGCCAGTGTTTCTCGCCCAACGTGCTCTTTGGGGAGTGTGCAACAAGTATCCTCATTCCCGCCTCCCATCTAGGAAAAAACAAATGTCCTCTAGAGATGACTAATTATTATTTTACTGCTATTATTATTGGATACAGGAGGGACCGTGAACACACACAGTCCTGCCACCTCTACTCCAGTTGCGGATTGTTTTGTACAAATGAGCAAGCTGTCACAGGCACAGTGGGCCAGGTATGGGTGGCCAGGGCGCATGCTGTGGGCTTAGACACAAAGCTGTCGTGGTGCAGGGTGTGTGTGTGTGTGTGTGTGTGTGTGTGTGTGCAAGTGGCACAGGGATGAGAAGCTATGGCGAGGGCATCTCAGAGGGGCTCAGGGAAGGGTGAATGCACAGCTCCCTGTAGGCCCTGGGAGTGGTGGAGGAGGAAGGTGCTTTGGTCAGGACATGCCCCAGAACTGACCTTGCACTTGATGACCTGTATGTTGATGTGAAAACATCTTGCACTCCTGGGAGATGAAAGGCTTGGTATAAAAGTGAGTTATGGGGGCCCGGCGGAGTGGCCTAGCGGCTAAAGTCCTCGCCTTGAAAGCCCCGGGATCCCATATGGGCGCCGGTTCTAATCCCAGCAGCTCCACTTCCCTCCAGCTCCCTGCTTGTGGCCTGGGAAAGCAGTTGAGGACGGCCCAATGCTTTGGGACACTGCACCCGTGTGGGAGACCCGGAAGAGGTTCCAGGTTCCTGGCTTCGGATTGGCGCGCACCGGCCCGTTGCGGCTCACTTGGGAGTGAATCATCGGACGGAAGTTCTTCCTCTCTGTCTCTCCTCCTCTGTGTATATCTGTGTATATCTGGCTGTAATAAAATAAATAAATCTTTAAAAAAAAAAGTGAGTTATGGCCCTGAGTGCCAGCAGAACTGCCGGATTTTCTCAAAAGTCCTGCTAACACCCCTCAGCCTCCTCTGTGCTGGCCACTCAGTGGCATGTGTGTGTGCACGTGGCTGGAGTGTCCTGAATGTGTGTCCAACTCTGGGCACCCTGAATCCCTCCACTCTCAGGCCTGGGGTGCCCGGGTCTGCACACACTGAGGCTGCAGGTCCAGGTGAATTGTTTGGGACAAGCAGCAACAGGTGAACGCACACACATGTTCACAATCTTCCCACACACACACTCACTCCCAAAGCCTCAGCTTTTTCATAAAGGCTTATTAATTTGAAAGATAATTAGCTATCTAGAGAGAAAGGTAGTTAGAGGGAGAGAATAAGAGAGATATGCCACGCACGGGTTCACTCCCCAGATGATCTCAAGGGCCAGCACGGGGCCAGGCCAAGGCCAGGAGCCAGGAACTTCTCATAGATCTCCCACGTGGGTGCAGGGCCCAAGGCCCCAGGCCACAAACAAAGATCTGGATTGGAAATGGAACAGTAAGGACTCTACCCCATGCCCATTTAGGATGCCAGCCCCATGGGCAAAGGCTTAAGCTGCTGTACAACAATGCCACACTCTCCCCTACTTATTGACATGCCCGTGTATACACGTTCACAACCTCTCACAAACACACAAATACACTGACACACACACATTCATGTCCTCAGGCACACTCTGTGGTAGATGCGTGTGCACAAGGATGCACACTCACACTCAGCCTCTCACACATGCACGCACTCTCACGTGCACAGGCACGTGTCCCACAATGCAGCTAGAAAAGCTGGTTCTGAGCGCCGTGACCTCCTGCAGCCTCACATGTCCTTGGCTTTCCTTCTCTGCCAAACACTTGCCTTGGTCACTTGCCTTCAGTAGCTATTACTGCTAACCCTCCCAGTAAGGGACTTTTATTGTTTTGGGAGCAGAGGCAGCCAATAGTAGGTGTCGCTGTCCCATCCAAACAGTGTTGGGCAGGGCATACCCAGTGTGTTCTGTTTTGTCTTAGGGTTTTGGAATTGAGCTGGAATTGAGTTGGCCTGAGGATGCCTAGTTATCCCCACCCCCTCCCGTCTCCAGGCTCCTGCAAGGCCAAGAATTGGGTTCTCTGGAGGTGGACGGGGCACCTGCCATCTATGGGGTCTCATTCTCATTTCTCTCCATCCTGGCAGGAACCTATAGGGCTAAAAGAACCCAAACTCTCCATTTGGAACTCACATACGAGCTGGGATCTGCCCAGTTCTCAGCAGTCATGCCCAAGTTGCTTGTGGCGTGTGGAGGAGGTGCTGTGGGGAGCCACCTTCTTCCTTCTCCCACGGTGTTGGTTGGGAGGGTGATGCATGAAGCCAATCAGCCGCTGGCTCTAGGAGAAGCCAGCTGCTTCCTGTTGGACAGGACTCATGTGGGACTGAAAGAGGGAGCAAAGGAGGGGCCGAGGATGCTAGGGAGAGGACCCTGAGAGGCTGGGCTCTGGGGACTCGATGTGGCTCCGGGATGGACAGGCAGGCAGGGCAGGAAGCAACTGACCAGAGACTGTTATTGTCAGCTCACACAGGAACGGGGCCCAGAACATGTGGGCAGCCTAAGTTCCCACCGAGTAGAGCTGGGTTGGCTCTCTTCCCTTGCTGCTTCTCTTCAAGTAACTTTCTCTCTCTCTCCTTCTCATCTATCTGCCAGTGTTTCTATGTGTGTCCACCCATCTGTCCATGTGATATGTTTGTGTGAATGAGGTTCTCTGACTTCTCATACAACGTATCCCATTACATTTTTATTCATTTCATTGAGTACCATGGTACTTCTCTTTGCTAGGAGGATGCTATGTTGCTATGTCTCAGATCCGAGGCCAGTACCTACCATTAGAGGGACTTGAGCTATGAAGGGTCTTCAAACAAAGTCATGAAAATGCATGCTTGCATGGATTTTAAGAGCAATATATCTTTTCTTAACATTTGTATTTATCTGAAAGGCAGAGAGAGAGAGAGAGAAAGAGAGAGAGAGATCCAGAGAAAGAGTAGCTGCACTCCCCAGATGCCCAGTCCAACTTGACACCGGGAGCCAAGAGCTCTATCCAGGTCTCCTACGTGGCTGGTGGGACTGTGGTACTGGCACCATCGCCTGCTGCCTTCCAGTGGGTGCAATCGCAGGATGCTGGAATTGGCAGCAGAGCCAGCAAATTGGCTCAAACCCAGACACTTTGCCAGGGACTATGGACACCCCAAGTGGCAGGTTAAACTGCAGTGCCACAACACACACCCTGACATACTTATCATTCCATTTTCCGCCAACTCTTTGAAGAAACTTCATGGATTTGCACAATAATACAAGACAACACTATGGTTATTCTGCAGCCTTGGGCCACACCGCTCACCATCCTACTGGTGGGGACAGCATTGTGTGGGGTTGGCCACAGCTGGTCTATACAGCAGGTGGCTCCTCCATCAGCAGGACCATCCCTGGGTCCCTGACCATGTGCTCATCAGGTGCTCTGCATCCAGTCCAGCAGGTTCCCAGCCTGCACACTCTCTGTTGATGCCACCACGGCACAGATCACAGTGCCTTTCTTGCCATGCTCTCCCCTCCCCCCACTGTAGCTGGACTGGCAAAGTGACTACTTACATCATCAGGGTTTAGGATAACGCGAACTGGAGTTTAGGCAGCAGCCAGGAAAGCAGAGGGGCGATGGAGTGGGGTAAGCAACCCCCATTAGACGGCCAGCTGGCATGTCAGTCTCAGATAACAGAGAACTTTGAACCTGGTGCGTAGGGAGCGAATGCAGTCCTGTCTCCCGTGCTCTAGTCTGTGGCATCTCTCCGGACACAGGTGGTCTCTGCAGCAAAGCCAGAAGGGCTACATCATCCAGTCCCAGAAAATGCCGTTCTGCTCCCCCATTCGGTGGTGCTCCCCACCCTGCAGAGTCAAGGGAGGGCTGACCTCGTGATGAGAGATGGGCATCTCTCCTGGTGACTCAGCACCCCCACCCCGGATGGCAGGGCGGTTCTGCTCACACCATCCCTCACCCTAGGGGGGGGGCTGCCAAGCTCCACCTCGTGAGGGCTCAGGAGGTGAGGGTGGGAAGGAGCTGACTCTGCCAAACTACAGTGGAGTAGGATTGTGGGGATTTGGCACAAGCACCTCAGAGGTGCCTGGGTGCAGTCAGTGAGGACTCACATAGCCCCCACTGGCTCTGTCAGCAGATGCCCTGGTGGCGCTCGCATGGAGGAGGAGCCAAAGGTTGAAGATGGCTGGGCTGCTTCTCCTTACGAGCCCCATCTCTAGGATCTTTCTGTCTGCCAGTTTTTCAAATTTCTCTTTCTTTGGAAGGTGGAGAAGTGTTGGCAGATACTTCCCTCCCCAAAATGCCGGCAACAGCCAGGGCAGGGCCAAGGTCAAAGGCAAGAACTTGGATCTTAATCTGGGCCACTCATATGGGGTGACAGAGACCCTGGGATTGAGAGAGCACCTGATGTCTCCCAAGGTGCATGCTAGCAAGAAGGTGGAATCAGAAGTGAGGCAGGAACTCAACCTCAGACTCCCAAATACAAGATGCAGATGGTGTGGCAAGAGCCAGATAGCACCCTGCTGACCAATGTTTCCTGCCCAGCGGGCTCCGTGGATGTCCACACTTCCCCCATCCCAAGTCTGAGGAAGGAGAAAATGCTGGATGGCAAGCACAATTCTTCATCCTTCTCCGATATCTACCTCGCGGATCGCAAGGCGGGCCCTTGATGTAGTTCTAAAACATTCACTGCTGAAAAAGGTGTCCTGGCCAAAAGGAGGGTGTTCTGGGATAGGGCACAGATGTGATTCAAAGGAGCCGTCCAAATGACAGCACGCTTTCTGCCCGTTAGGCAATGCACCCACCAGCAAAGTCAGCAACGGAGCGTGGGATTGGACTCCCAGAACCTTGTGTTGTCTTTCTTTTGTCTTCAATGACTTGCTTCAGACGGAATCACGACTGGAAGGTCCCATTTGCTGGTTCATTCCACACACACCTGGGATGCCTGGGGCAGAACTCAATCCAGGACTCTCACCTGGATGGGTAGGACTGCAATTGCCTGCCTCCCAGGGTCGGCTTTTCACAGGCAACTAGATGGAGTCAGCAACTGGACCGAGGGATGGAAATCAGCCCTGTCATGTAGAATGCAAGCCTCTGAACTGGCCACTTAACCACTAGGCTAAATGCCCAACTCTGGAGTGGGCACTGTGGTATAGTGTGCTAATCCTCAGCCTGCCATGCCAGGGTGCCATATGGGCAATCGTTCATGTCCCAGCTGTGCCACTTCCCATCCAGTTCCCTGCTTAAGGCCTTGGAAAGTAAGACAGGATGGTAAGGCCTTGGGCTCCTGCACCCCCATGGGAGACATGGAAGAAATTTCTGGCTCCTTGCTTCTTACTGGCTCAGCTGTGGCTGTTGTGGCCATCTGGGAAGTGAACCAGCAGAAGGAAGATCTGTCTGTCTTTCAAATAAAAGATAATAACAAACCCTTAAAATTGCTTTTGTTTTATTTTTGTGAGAGGGAAGCTAATCTAGTTGTTCCCACAGGAGAAATTTGTGGGGTGGGTGCCTGCCGCCAGCAAGGTCATGCTATATAACCTATTAAGGGATGCAGTAGGGTTCAGGAAGCCACTGACATTGCTTGCAGAGTGAGACAGAGACTCCATCATGACATTCACCTGCTGGGTCCCAAGGAGGGTCAGAGAGAATGGGGAGCTGCCCTGGGGAGCACTTTTGGCCACTCTCCTGCCCACTCACGGCTCTCAGCGGATGGGTCCTGGCTATCCGTCATTCTGATGTGACGGAAAGCCTTTACCTAAGGCCTGTCCTCCAGCACAGCACATCCTTTAGACCCACAGGCATGCAGGTGCACAGCCGCTCTCTGGAACCTGCTGCTTCTGTGTAACAGAACATCTGTGTCTGATGAGCATCTCCTCATTCTGCCCTGCCCTGTATCCCTTGACAACCACTGGCAGGTTCCCCGGGGTAGATTATTTCAAATACCTTGTCTTCCTTTGTCTTTTCATCACTGGCTTATTTCACTTAAAGTAGCGCACTATGTGCTCATTCATATGGCAGCATTTTCTTTCTTTTTAAAAAAATTGTTGGAAAGAGAGAGAGAGAATCTTCCATGTGCTGGTTTGCTTCGCTAAATAGCCTCAATCGCCAAGGCTGGTTCAGGCCACATCCAGGAACCTGGAGCTCCATCCAGATATCCCACAGAAGTGGCAATGGCCTAAGTATTTGGGCCATCCTCCGCTGCTTCCCCAGGGACATCAGCAGGAATGCTAGGTCAGAAACAGAGCAGTCAGGGCTTGAACTGCTGTTCATATGGGATGCCAGTGTGGCAGACAATGGCTTAACATGATGCACCATGGTGCCAGCCCCAAGACTTCCTTATTTTTTTTAAGTTTTATTTCATTTTATTGGAAAGCCAGATACACTGAGAGAAGAAACAGAGAGGAAAAATCTTCTGTCTGCTGATTCACTCCCCAGGCAACTGCATCAGCCAGGAGCTGAGCTGATCCAAAGCCAGGAGCTAGGAGCCTCTTCTGGTCTCCCACACAGATGCAGGGTCCTAAGGCTTTGGTCCATCTTCTATTGCTTTTCCAGGGCAACCAGAAGAGAGTTGGATGGGAAGAGGGGCTGCCAGGACACAAATATGGGATTCTGGCACGTGCAAGGCAAGGACTTTAGCCACTAGGCTACTCCGCTGGACCCCAGGGCTTCCTTATTTTTAAGGACCGAGGAATACTTCTGTCATGTGTGTGTTATTTTCTTTGTCCATTCATGTTTGGACGGACACTTAGACTGTTTCTGTATCTTGGTTTGCTGTCATGAATATGGGAACACAGATACTTGTGTTTCCCCTAGCCCCTGCTTTCGATTCTTTTGGCTATACTCCCAGGCGTAGAGTTCTAGAAAACTCTACATGGTTCCCCAGAATGTGAAACCAAGGTTGCCATGTGATCCAGCCATTGTGGCTATGCTTTTGCTACCGCCTTTAAAGGCGTGTTGTAAGAAGATATCAAAAATCTAGCAATTCGGATTCATATTCCTAGAGTGAATAGGAAATTTCCACTGTGCCTGTCTACCTTATAGACAAGGAAATGTGTGTGTTTGTGTGTGTGTGTAAATCTCTCTTAAATTCTGTTGGTCCCAAATGTCCTTTTCTCCATGGTCACTGCAATAACTGGATAAAGATATTTTCAGTATTTTGAGTGTCGACTTTTCAATGTAATCCAGGCAACTTTTTCTGCAGGTGTGGTGATGTACAGAGAGCCAGAGGCCCCACGATGAATCAGATCTGGCTTCGGTTTTCAAGCGGGTTGATGAGGGCCAGAGGAGCTGCACCACCCAGGGGCCTGGTGTTGGGAATTGGGAAACAGTCCCAGGGGCTCCAGCAGGTGGAGCATTCAGGCCATGGGAAAAGAGGGAGAGAAAAGCCTGACCCAGGTGCTTGGGTTGCCAGGCCGCAGGCGTTGGACTTCACACACAGTCCCAAGCAGGGCCTGAGACTGGACTCCCAGAAGAGGCTGTCACGCCAGGCTGCTGATCGCTGACAGGTGCAGCTCTATTTCCTTGTGCTCATGTGAGCCCTGAGAAGAATAGTGAGCATTGATGGAGTTTCCTCGGAGCTTGGTATGCTTCGGCTCACTTCCTTATCAAAACACTCCTTGGGCTGGGAGATTTTTTATTTTTCTTCTACAATACACGGGGAACAGCAGCCCTGAGAGGTCACGTCACACGCTAGAAAGAAGCATATTGGCGGCCCTTAAAAGGTCAATTAAATTCCTAAATGCATCCTCTTACCTGGAGGGGCTGTGGATCTCTGTGTGCTAAATCCAAATTGGCCATGATATATACTGTGTTTATAAGACTTACTTATTTACTTGAAAGGCAGTTACAGAGTGAAGAGAGAGAGAGAGAGAGAGAGAGAGAGAATATCTTCCATCTGCTGATTTACTCCCCAGATGTACCAGTCCAAAGCCAGGAGCTTCTTCTGGGTCTCCCACATGACTGCAGGGGCCCAAGGACTTGAGCCATCCCCCATTGCTTTCCTAGGCCATCAGCATGGAGCTGGATGGGAAGAGCGGCAGCCAGTACACAAAGTAGTGTCCATATGGGATGCTGGGATGCTACAGGCAGCAGTTTTTCCTGTTATGCCATAGTGTCAGCCCTAAATAATATTTTTTTATCAGGGAAAATACATATGGAATATGTGATAATGATTTTGCAGCATTCCTGGCTGGTGTTAAAAAGGATGACAAGAGCACAGAGGCATAACTGTCACCAGTCATGCACCTGTGAGACAATCATCTGAGTGCCTCCCCGTCTCATTTCCTCCCTCCCTTCTTCGTTCATTCCTTCCTTCCTCCCATGATTCCATCTGCTCTCCCGCATGGGAGGCAGGAGCCAAGGGACTTTCCCAAGCACATCAAAAAGGGAATTTGGATCAGAAGTCCAGCACCTACAACTCAAACCAGAGCACTGCACCAGACCCACAGAGCTGTTCATTAATTGAACATTTGCTAAAGTGGAGTGTAATTTATATCCACAATCTGGTGCTAAGTAAGATCTATTGGACAGGGAAAGTCATCTATAGCCACTAAGGAAATTCATTCTAGAGACAGCCTGAAGCATGACAATTTGATTGGATTGGGGCGAGGAAGGTAGGACCAATGGGAGTTCTTAAAGAAAAAAACAAACAAGCAATGGAACAGAAAATGTGAAGCTAGGAATAACTCCTCCGAGGGATTTGGGGAAGATTTGCTAAGATCTACATGTAAAGATGTTTATGTTTCAAATGTAAGGGGATATGTTTGGGTTCCTTTCCCCATTTTCAAGTAAGTTTCCTTAAAAGGGAAAAACCATAGGAAACAGAAAGATGGAAAATGTAGACAGCTAGGGAAGCAGTCCCAGAGAAAGTTGGGGTGGGATTTCAGTTGCACATCTTTGGAGGCAAGGCTGCCACGCTGGGTGAGCCCCAGTAAGCCAGGGGTGTGGGCACTGTCAGGCAGAGCAGGTGGGGGGCAGGAGTGAAGACTTGGACGCTGCCACAGGGAGGAACATGGTGCAATCCTATGGGAGCGTCAATGGGTCTGGAAGGAAACACAAAGTTCCGTGTGCTGATGGGGTAAGTAGCACAGCAAATATGGGTAGAATTCAAAGGGCGAAGATGTTCTGATGAGAAGTGATAGAATGTGAAGTTTGAAATGGCCTTTAATGAGACATCCAGAGAACAGCGATATGTATTTGAAAAAGGTGAAATGTGTTGAGGCCAGCACTGTGGTGTGGTTAATCCTCTGGCTGTGGTGCTGGCATCCCATATGGGTGCCAGTTTGAATCCCAGATGCTCCACTTTTGATACAGCTCCCTATCAATGCTAATGCACATGGGAAAGCAGCAGAGGATGGCCCAAGTTCTTAGGTCCCTGTATCCATGTGGGATACCTGGAAGAAGTGCCTGGCTTCAGATGGGTTCAGCTTTGACCATTGCAGTCATTCGGGGGAAGGGTGAACTAGCTGGTGCCTCTTCTTCTCTCTTTGAAAATCTACTTTTTAAATTAAAATATATACATATATGTTAAGGAATGGAAGGTATTAAGAATTGGAGGACATTCATCCATCATTCACTCATACATTGAGCATCTATGGAGCAAAATGCAGGCATTGGGAATACTAAGGAGAAGGAATGAATCCCAACAGACCCTGCTTGGAGGCACTGGAGAACCCTCAAGGACTGGATTTAAGCAGAGATCAGAGGATTCCCACCCAGAGAAGAGGGAGGGGTGTAAGGCGGGAGAATCCTTCCAGAGGGAAGTCCTATGGATAAAAGGCCATGGTATCTTTAGGACACAGGAGAACCAAACTGGGAGAAGTTCTGCAAACTGAAGTACAAACAGAGGATATTTCAGGGCTGTGGTAGTCATTTGAGGTGTTTTTTTTTTTTTTCTTGTTTGTTTGTTTGGTTTTTTAGGGACACCAGAGCTATCCGGGTGGCTACAATTTCCAGATAGGACCAAGAGTTGGACTCTCCATATAAACAGTTATTTGTGTACAAAGAAGATTGTCATCTTTGCCACCTCTGATGGACCAAGGTTGGCCTGAGCTTGTTCCTCTTCTCTCTATCCCTCCCTGAACTCCTGGCATGGATGTGATGGCCGAATAGGAGTCCTATGCCTTTGAGGTGTCCTGGCTGGTGGTCCTTATGCTCCGAAAATGCACACTTGGGTGTCTTGGTCTGTTTTCAGATGTTTCCACATTTCTGCTTGATGCTGTTGCACTTGAATCTCACTGAACGCTTGCAAGGTGATGCAAAATGGGATAGAGAGCTCAGAGATGACGCTGCCCCCAAGTGCCACCACCTGGGCTTGTGGATGCCTTCCCATCTTGCAGCGCTCTGCAGAGGGGCGCGGCGGGGTGAACTCCAGCAATAGCTTAGTGCTACACAGCCCAATGCACTAGTCATGAGCCACAGGTCATATTTAATATGTAAATATTAAATATGTAAATATTTAATTTCTCAATTGCATTAGCAACTTTTCATTCATCTTTATTAAAAAATGATTTATTTGCAATTTAGAGTCACAGAGAGAGAGAGGGAGACATACGGAAAGATTGAGCGAGATCTTTCATTTTCTGATTCACTCCCCCAAAAGCCAGGGCTGGATCAGACCAAAGCATCACTTAGGTCTCCTACATGGCTACAGAGTTCCAAACCCATGAGCCACCTTCCACCGCTTCCACTCGCAGGTGCGTTGGCGCGAACTGGAATCAGACGTGGAGCAGCCAGGACTTCAACCAGCACCTATGTGGAATGTCAGCGTTATGATCAATGGCTCGCATGCTGTGTCCCAGTGCTGGTGATGCACTAACCACTTCTAATGGTTTACTGGCCACAAGTGGCCAGTGGCCGCTGCACTGGACAACACAGATAACAGCATTTCCACTAGAAAAAAATCCCTTTAAATCGTGCTTAGATGCATGTGATGCTAATTGTCTACATTATTGTCATGAAAACTTTTATGGGGGCCCGGCGGCGTGGCCTAGCGGCTAAAGTCCTCCCATTGAACGTCCCGGGATCCCATATGGGTGCTGGTTCTAATCCCGGCAGCTCCACTTCCCATCCAGCTCCCTGCTTGTGGCCTGGGAAAGCAGTCGAGGACGGCCCAAAGCTTTGGGATCCTGCACCCGCGTGGGAGACCTGGAAGAGGTTCCTGGTTCCCGGCTTCGGATTGGCGCGCACCTGCCCGTTGCGGCTCACTTGAAGAGTTAAACATCGGATGGAAGATCTTCCTCTCTGTCTCTCCTCCTCTCTGTATATCCGGCTTTCCAATAATAATAAATCTTTAACAAAAAAAGAAAACTTTGATGAAACATCTGTTTGACAACAACTCTTCAACCTTAATTTACTTGAGGAGTTTCATGACCCCACAAACCCTTCAATTCACCCCTCAACCACGGGAGCCTCAGTTGAGTCAGGAACCCAATTATTCTTTAAAAAAATTAGCTCATCAAATTTATGAGCTAGTTACCCTACGTTCCACTCTTAGAATAGCAAATGAAGAAGCTGATGGAAGATCTTCCAGCTGAATGTTATATAAAGGTCTTGTCAAGGTGGGATGCATAAATGCACTCAGGATTCCGTGGCTTTCATGATGAGCCAGCTTGAAGATGTGATCTGGGTCTAGAGCAGGGATGGGGAAACTGTTTTTCCGCCAAGGGCAAGTTGGATATTTATAACATCATTCGTGGGCCATGCACAGTTAACAACTTACAAAATGAGCCTGCTCTAGGTGTACTGAATTCTGAATTCCACTTGCGGTGTCCTTGGCAAAGTTAGGCTAAGCAATTCTGCGGGCCTTCCAGGGCCCGTGGGCTACAAATTTCCCACTCACTCCTGGTCCAGGAGGTTCCATAGTACTAATGAATAGCATTTCGTTGAGTCCCTGGAACAGCTTGGTAAAATGGGTAAGTGATTCCACATCTTACAGATCGTACAGCTTGAGGCTGATCTGTCTCCTGTGCCTCCCACAGGGCTGCCCACCACCATGGGGTCCTCAGGTGCACATGCCTGTTTCCAAGCACCTGTGAGGAAGGTAGGTCAGGAGGACACAGAGAGGCAGTGACAGGAAGAGCTGAATTTTTTAAGTGATCCATTTATTTATTGAAAGGCAGAGTTATAGGGTAATGGTGGGGGAGAGAAAGGGATCTCTTCCATCCACTAACTCATTCCCCAGATGGCCCCAGTGGCTGGGGCTGGACTGGTCAGGAGCCAGGAGCTTCCTCTGGCTCTCCCACATTGGTGTAAGGACCCAATTATTTGGGCTATCTTCCATTGCTTTCCCAAGTATGTTGGCAGGGAGCTGGATGGGAAGTGGAGCAGATGGGACTTGAACTGGTGCCCATATAGAATGCTGGCTTCCTGCTATGCCATAGTGCCATGCCTGGGAGAGCTGAATGGTCATGCATCTTTCCTGACAGCCTCTCCATACACTGGCTCCTCTGCTGGCTCCTGTTGGCTGCGCCTTGACTTTCACTGACAATAAAGAAATTAAAATTGGGGGTTCACTATGATGGTTCAATTGGCTAATTCTCGCCTTGCAAGCACCGGGATCTCATATGGGTGCTGGTTCATGTCCCAGCTGCTCCACTTCCCATCCAGCTCCCTGTTTGTGACCTGGGAAAGCAACAGAGAATGGCCCAAATCTTTGGGACCCTACACCTGAGTGGGAAACCTGGAAGAAGCTCGTGGCTCCTAGCTCCTGGCTTAGGATCAGCTCAGTTCCAGCTTAGGAACAGCTCAGTTCAAGTTGTTTGTGGCCAATTGAGGAGCGAACCAGTGGATGGAAGATCTTTCTGTATCTCCATCAAGTAGTGGAGAGGCTGTAGATTTCCCAGGGAAGGGGATCTGGCGTTGCATTGCAGTGGGGGCCACTGAGGGCATATTTGATAGGTGAGGAATGATTTCTGGAGGCTTCCGTGGACTCAGATGCTGCACTCACAGGTGGGTGAGTGAAATGGAATGGCTTAGAGGGGAAACTGGAGGACATGTCTGAGTCAGGCTAAAGCACCTGCCCATGTGGAAGACCTGGACTGGGCTAAATAGCATCATGCATTACCCACCTGCACACATAGAAGTTGGGGACTGTGGGCATACCTGGCTAGGGTAGGCCACAGCACCCACTCATGAGCATTGGAGCAGAAGATAGGCCATGTCAGACTGGGCTGCAGCACCTACCAGAATATCAGAAAACCAGATCTGGGTGCAGAATCTGTAGGGGATTTGTGGGCTTTCTTCTGTGTAACTATAGCACCCACTGGTTTGTACAAAAGCTGGGGGTGGTGATGCGCTGAGCCAGGATGGATCACAGAACTCACTGACACAGGAGAAGAGGCTGAGCAGAGGCCAATCTGGACCAGCTGCAGCATCTGCCAGCATATGCTAAAGTCAGGACTGAGGGCAGACAATGCCAAGTAGTGTGTGGCACCCAGGACACATGAGATCCAGGGTTGGGGGTAGACCCGACATGGGAACTGTGGTTAATCCGGTTAATCCCCTACTACTATGCTGTACCTTCTACTGGTGAACACAAGAACCAGAGCTGGTGGGTGGGCCAGGTTAAACAGGTGGCAGAACCCATTGGCATACATGTGACCTGATCTGGGAGTGGAATACGTTGAACTAAGCTGTAGCACCCATGGTGTGCACAAGAGTTGGATGAGATAAAGGCTGGGCCTGGCTAGTCTGCAGCACATGCCAGCACATGCCAGCACATGCCAGCACATGCTAAAACAGGGGCTGGGAGTGGGCCTGGTAGGGATTACTGATGGCTGTAGCATCTGCCTAGGGTATTGTGAATGAAAACTGGGATTGTGGTGGGCTGGGCTGGGCTAGGCTAAAGTACCCATTAATTCAAATGAGAGATGTGGCTAGGGGCAGAACTGATCAGGCAGTTGTACCCAGTCCTGGTTCAGGATGTGTATTGGCTGGTACAAGTGATGGACTGAAACTGACCCTGCACTAGCTGGCACACGTAAGAGTCAAGTCTGAGGTCATCCAAGTGAAGTTTCTTGGGGGATTCCCCAACTGGATCGCTGGACTTAAACGCTGGCCACAGGGAAAATCACAGTATATACGGTCCGACCTTGGAGTACATATGTCAGGACTGGGCCTCCTCAGTTGCTGATGTCAGCATGCCCAGATACACATGAGGACGTGACAGCCAACTCATCTAGGCCAGCAGATGATGTCAACTGCCTCATCAGAGGATAAAAAGCAGACAACTCTCCTGGCCAAGCTTCATAGCAAGTGTTTGGGGCTGTGGATGCACAATGAGGTGGACTTGGTCAGCCAACAGACCTTGGAAAGACTTTTTTCAACTCTGTTGCAATGAAGCTGACAATGTTTCAGAACTATCAAATCCACCCAAGTAACACTCTCAGGACATTCTTCCCCACATTGGAATCTCTAGAGCATCATTAAATGATCATCTCCCATCCCTGGGTGCTGCTGCAGTTTGACAGAAAGGAGTGGCCCCCTTCCCTTTCCACACTACAGACATGGGAATAAAAAAGGAAAGCAAAGCAAAGAACTGAAACATTCGTCCCACTCACCTTCCTCTACATTTTGATCCTTCACCATAGTTGGTGGCCCACCTGGATGTGTGCATCTCTCTGAACTATGCAAAACAAAATAAGATAAAAAAATTTGTAAAACCAGAACAAAACAAAAATGAAAATAGAACTGTGAATACATCTAGTGGAGGCAAAATTGTGAAAAGCAGGTTCAATACAGGAGAGAAAAAGGAGGGTGAGTTCCAAGAAAAGACCCAAGTCTCTAGGGTTTGGAGAATGGACGAGAAGGTACAATCGCCAAAGAGAAAGGACAAGGTGATGCAAAGAGCTTGGAATCCTGTCACAGCTGGCAGCATCCTACCCGGGATCCACTGGGGCTGGAATCTGAATTGCTTGTTTAAATGGAGCTCACTGATTTCTGGTGAGTGGCTGGGTGTGCTGGTTTTACAGAGTGTGGGAGGAGGAAGGGAGGGACTGGCTCCCCACCTCAGCTGGCCATCACGGAAAGAGAAACGTGGGCGAGGAGATTGAGGAAGGAGAATGACGAAGGGCAGCTGGGCTAAATCTGTGAGCTGCGTGGGGAAGAGAGGAGGATAGGAGTGGGCAGCCTTTACGAAAGTGAGAGCCGAGCCTTAGTTTAGAGTAGCAAGAGAAAAGATTTCTCCACATCAGATCACCATCTGCAATCCCCACTCTCCACCTCAGGGAAAACGCAAGCAATGACCTGTATTTAAAAAAAAAAGAAACAGATAGGCCCAGTGGCATGGCCTAGCGGCTACAGTCCTCGCCTTGAAAGCCCCGGGATCCCATATGGGCACCGGTTCTAATCCTGGCAGCTCCACTTCCCATCCAGCTCCCTGCTTGTGGCCTGGGAAAGCAGTCGAGGACGGCCCAAAGCTTTGGGACACTGCACCTGCGTGGGAGACCCGGAAGAGGTTCCAGGTTCCTGGCTTCGGATTGGCGCGCACTGGCCCGTTGCGGCTCACTTGGGGAGTGAATCATTGGACGGAAGATCTTCCTCTCTGTCTCTCCTCCTCTGTGTATATCTGGCTGTAATAAAATGAATAAATCTTAAAAAAAGAGAGAAACAGATTTATTTAGTGTTCTGTGAAAAGCAGAATTACAGCACAGAGAGAAGGAGAGACAGAGATCTTCCATCCACTGGTTCACTGCCCAAATGGCTGCAACAGCCAAAGCGACACCAGTATGACCCAGCAGTCAGGATCTTTTTTCAGATCTCCCACACGGGAGCCAGGGCCTAAGCACCTGCACCATCCTCCAATGCCCTCCCAGGCACATTAGCAGGGAGCTGAATGGGAAACAGAGCAGCCAGGACTTGAGCTGGTGCCCATATGGGATGCAGGTGCTGCAGGCAGAGACTTAACCTGCTATGGCGTGATGCCAGCCCCATATTCTACAAGCAGTAGCAACAATCCTCAGCACTTTGAGTCTACTGTGTGTCTTTGCATCTCCCCTGTGCCTCAGCAGTCCACTGAAAGCATCTGCTGGACCTCCACAGTGACATCAGTGTGACCAATGGCAGAGCTGGAAGGCAAGTGCCCAAAGGTCTCCTGTAACAATTGCACAGAGCAGTGCCTTCTCGGCTGGCATCTCCGTGGGCTTGGCAAAGCACACTGACATTAAGGCAGAATCCCTGGGGCCCCTACCTCTTTCTAAGGGAATGTTCATGCTTTCAGGTGAACACCTTTGGTGGATTGCAAGCTAGCCAAGAAGCCAAGGTCTGTACAACCCCAGTGTTTGGGGTTTATCTTGGTGAGTCCTACAAAAGAACTAGTGGTCTCTAAAGTTTACCAAAGCTCTGAGCTATGCCCATCTCCCGAGCTTCCTTTGACTTTGAACCAAGGCATATAGGATTACAGCACTGCTCGTAAGCAGTGACTGGCCAAAGCCTAGGCTTCCTTGGAGCATATCACCTTCCACCATTGGCTTTTGAACCCAGAAGGGCATTTTCTTCAACAGTGCAAACCTGGCTGAATAGGAAAGTAGAAAAATCTGGGTTGACTTGAAGATGCTCAGCAGATGGAATTCCTAGTTATATGTCTTGCAGTCACCTCTCCCCACTCCCTGCCAAGCATGGCTTGGGCCCCTTTGACCCACATCCTTGTGATAACACAAAGGGTGACACACCGCGGATCTGGGGAGATTGTTCACAAGTAGTCAAATATAGGAGGTCCAAAGCTTCCAGTGCACCCCGTACGCTGACTTGAGTGTTAGTTAGGAGTCCTGCATGCCCACAGGGGCAGACTTTTTTTTCTGGAAGACTCTAAGCCATTCAATGGCAGGTCTGCCTGGCATAAGACCAGGGCACATGCTTACCAGGGCTACCCTAAACCGCAGTCTGATCAGTCAAGAGCAAACAGCAGGGCCTACTGGCTACATGCTGGCCAAGCTGGGGGTTGCATGAGGAAGCTGGGGTTGCTCTTGATGGTTTTGGCAGTCCTGGGAGCTGCCGGCTGCTTGGCTTTGCCAGCTGCCATATGGTGGGGCTGCGGGCCTGCATGATGCTGCTGTCTTCCTGCAGCCCTGGGCTGTTGAGGGTCTTCCTGGGTTCCCTCGATCCAGCTGTCCGAGCAGCTGAAAGAGCAGCTGACCGTCCTTTGATTTCCACCCCCTTCTCTTCATGCTCTTTCCAGAGGACCTCCCTGTGTCATGGACAATGGACTCAGGTCAGTTCTAAAACAGAGTGACTTTAGAGAACTTGGAGGTCATCACTGTGCTGCTGTTGCTCTCTCCAAGGAGTCTAAAAAGTCATATTATCACCTCTTCCCACCTCTCAGACGCCCACGCTGCTCTGACGTCGGGGCCTGCGTGCCAGCCGCACCCATCCTTGACTACCCTTCCTACCCCCCGATTTTGACAGGAACTTCATTTAGAGATAAATTTAAACCCCAAATCCCATCATGCTATTAGCATCTCATCCAGAATCACATCTATTTTTGAAGCGCTTTCTCTTAGCTCTCTGTGATCTTTTCATCATGCCAAACAACCATCAGAAATCACACTCATCGCGAAGCTTCGCACAGATGTACCAGCCGTTCCTCCTGAAGTCACCAGATTGTTTCTCCCCACACCGGGTTTCACGGTTTTTATTTAGCCACAAGGAGGAGGACAGGCATATGCACCTGTGGTCTGAATAAGCCACTGGGGCTGAAGGGAGATGAATGAGTCTGGTCCAGGCTGGCTTTGCCAGCCCTGGCCAGGTGCCCTGGGTTTTCCAAGTCTGTGCCCACATCAGGCTAGCATTGCCAATCTAGCCATGGGGGTTGGCTCCCATTCTACCCCTGGTATCCACTTCTTTAATCAATAGCATGAGAACTGGGTGGAAGCTGACTGTGGCCCATCCTTCCACCTTGGAAGGATAGCTTTGTCCCAAAGATCTGGTGGCACCCAATCTCTTATAAGGACTTGATTTTCACTTTCTAGGATTCTGCTTCCCACCATCCAGCAGGGCCTTTGAATGTGGAAAGTGATTTTAGGAATAAATGGGAATTGGATGTGAAAGGTTTGTTTCTCTGGTCCTAACCACCTCTCAAACACTCTTAGCTCCCTCCTACTGTCTTCCTTGGGCAAATGCAACCTTCTCCAGTGAACAATCAGTGAATAAGTGCACACGTCCAAGATGAGTTTTGGATCTTGAGGTGCCACTGGGATATCTCATCATTAGCCCCAGAAACAAAGGAATATACAAAACACCATTGGCCACGTGACTGGATTCAGAAGACAGCAGCCTGCTTGGTGACAGCCCCTAAGCTAAGATGATAGCCCTTTGTGAAGTAGGCACCCACTGGGGATGGGCATTTCCTACAGTGATTAGGATGCTACAGCCCAATGAGAGTACCTGGTTCAAGTCCCAGATCCCCTCCTGTCCCAGCTTCTGGCTTCTGCACCCTGGAAGCAGCAGGTGTTGGCACATCTCTAGGTGTTTTGGCTGCCCTTGTGGGAGACCAGGATTGAGTTCCTGGCTTCCAGTTTTGACCTGGTCAAACTCTGGCAATTTCAGGCATTTGGGAAATGAGCCAGCAGTCAGAAGATGTCAGTTTTTGTCTCTCTCTTTGACTTTCAAATAAGATTAATAACTAAGAATAGTTCTTCTTTTAAAAAATCGTTTACAAAAGAAACAAAGGCTCATTAAGTTGAGAAGGAAAATATCAACGCTTTCTCTAGTTATTGGTCAAATGCCATTACACAGGTTATGTATGGGCACCTGAGAGACACTTCAAAAAGTTTGTAGAAAGTGAAACTGAAAGCGTATTTAAATACAAGATATATAGGTAAACATGGATATACATATATTCTCATAGATGAACTATAATGGAAACTAGCATACTGGGAATAGAAGACTTTTTGAAGTATACATCTCTACACCCAAATGGAAGGAGGATTCCCAATGAGACCCATTGTTTATAGCTACAATGTCATGATGCACTAAATAGCCGCAGAGTGGACTTGTGGCTGCTGTTGAAGGATTATAGTATTATAATATTATGGGGGGAAACAGTGCAAGGTGAGAGGAAAGGAGGGGGAAATCCCTGTGCCTATGGAACCATATAATGAAAAAATAATAAGAATAAAATTTACTTTTGTACGGATTTTTGAAAGCTATATGTTTTTCTAATTCTATTATGTATTTTGCACGTACTTCATGAAGACTCATTGTGTGCATGGATTTCAAAAATCTAGGGCACTAGGGCCCAGCGGCGTGGCCTAGCAGTTAAAGTCCTCACCTTGAACGCCCCGGGATCCCATATAGGCGCCAGTTCTAATCCTGGCTGCTCCACTTCCCATCCAGCTCCCTGCTTGTGGCCTGGGAAGGCAGTCGAGGACGGCCCAATGCTTTGGGACCCTGCACCCGCGTGGGAGAACCGAAAGAGGTTCCTGGTTCCTGGCTTCAGATTGGCACAGCACTGGCCGTTGCACTCACTTGGGGAGTGAATCATCGGACGGAAGATCTTTCCTCTCTGTCTCTCCTCCTCTCTGTATATCTGACTTTGTAATAAAAATAAATAAATCTTTAAAAAAAAAGTTTGTGGGAAAACAGAACTGGCGCCCATATGGGATCCCGGAGTGTTCAAGGCGAGGACTTTAACTGCTAGGCCACGCCGCCAGGCCCTGTTTTCCCACGAACTTTTAAAGCACTTTTTAAAAAAAGGTTTATTTTGTTTTTATTGCAAAGTCAGATATACAGAGAGGAGGAGAGACAGAGAGGAAGATCTCACCCGATGGTTCACTCCCCAAGTGACCACAACAGCCAGATCTGAGCCGATCCGAAGCCAGGAGCCAGGAACTTCCTCCAGGTCTCCCACACAGGTGCAGGATCCCAAGGCTCCAGGCCGTGCTTGACTGCTTTCCAAGGCCACAGGCAGGGAGCCGGATGGGAAGTGGGTCCGCCAGGCTTAGAACCGGTACCCATATGGGATCCCGGGTGCATTCAAGGCGAGGGCTTTAACCGCTAGGCCACCGCACCAGGCCCTCAAAGCACTTTTGTCCCTTTTTTTCTGATCATCTTCAGCCCCACCATCAGGAAAGAAACAAACCAAATGTGCTGAATCTCTTTTTGAAACGGTTGTGTCTTCGACTCTCCTTTAGTGGAGTTGGCTGTGTGTACACATGTGTAAATGTGTAAGTGCACTTTATTTCTTTTTAGAATTTTATTTTCATAGTTGAGATGGCTGCATGCCTGTCTGGACCACTGATTACGGTGGGAATTGTCAAGGAACCGGGGAAAATGGGTGAGACTTTGTTTCCAATTTTCTTTTTCTTCTTCCTGTATCTGGGGGAAGAGGGGAGAGAAGGGGAGAAGCTGCATGCAGTATTCTAACCATAGAAGTACCTCAGGGGTACAGGGTGGCCACCCAGTGTCATCCCAGGGTCCCTGATGTAGAGCATGTTCTGGGGGTACTGCTTAAGTGGTTTGACAGTTCTGAAATGCTGTTGATTTCGTTGCTCCAAGGATAAAGAAATGCTTCCAAGGTCCATTGGGTGACATAGTTCACCTTGGAATCTCCATTCACCCAGGTATTTGCTGTCAACACTTGACTGGGAGAGCTGTCCTCTGCATGCACAAGTAAATAAGGTTGCTTATCCCAGGCTGGCTCTCCCCAAGATCCAACACACAGGCAAGCCAAGAAGTGTTGTAGACCTACTCATCGTGGTCTGTCCCCAGTTCCAGTTCTCACACTCACCACTGGGAGCAGTGGCCCAGCAGGGGAACCCCCCACTGCCCACCTACTTGGCTCACACTCCAGAATGTTACATGTGCTGGTGGGTATACAGCCCAGACTGGCATGGCCTGCCTCAACTTGGTATTTGAGAGCGGGTACTGCAGCCTGGCCCAGCTGGCCTGCCCCCAGTTGCAGCTCATGAATTGGTGGGTGCTGTAGCGTTGCCCAGCCCAGCCAGCCTCCAGACCTGGCCCTACTGTGAACCGGCTAGTGGTCCAACCCAGCTTGTCCTACACCCTACCTGCCAGTGAGTCCAGCTAGTTTACTACTCCCGCTATGGTTCCCATGCTCACCAGTGGGAATCACAACCCAGCTGGGGCATCCCCTTAGCTCTCCAACCAGGCCTGTTCCCAGGCACAGATCTTGCGCTTGCCATTGGTTGTTCTGACTTAGCCCGGCATAGCCCATCTGACATTACTGAGCCCCTGTTCCAATTCCCGCTGATGGGTACTGTGATCCAGCCCTGCCAGGTAGAACCCCAGCCTTAGCTTTAGTATGCACCACTGAGCAATGTTGGTGGTGGTCGATGCTAACTAGCCCAGCTCAGGTCTCCCAGTTGGGCAGGTGCATCAGTCTGACCCAGAAAACTCTTCCAGTTTCCCTCCTCTAAACCACTCAGTCTCAGCCTCCTCGCTTACTTGCGCGTACAGTGGCCTTCTCAGTGGAAGTCCCCCAGAAGTCATTCCTTACCATACTCCCTCAGTGGTCCTATCACCACATTTCCAAAAACCCCTTCCTGAGTAACTCACAATGTCAGTGTTCTGGTGGGTTACTGTGCTGGCCTGGAGCTCTACCTGTGTGCATGCACTTTAAAAGCCTCACAATACAGAAATCCCTGCTGTGCAGGAGACACCTGGCACTTGCTGCTGCATTCCAAGTGATGAACTCATCCGTCGTGGTTTCTTATTCCTACAGCATGGTGGTGGCAACCTCCCTAAAGCCCAGGGGGACATGGTGATTTAATGCACTCAGATATTTTTAGGCATTTCAGGAGGAACTTCCCAAAAGGGCATGCAAAGGTTCTGTCCCGAGAAAGCCATTAGTTGCAATTAATAGAGAAAAGACACACAGAGAGAAATCCCCATTTCATGCCTTGGTCCCTGATGTTTTACAGAGATTTGATAGATGGAGGCACAGCAGTAATTGCTACAGGAGCTGCCAACTGGGGCAGCCAGACCAAGGTCGACGGAAGAGGTTCTGGCTGGGAGACTGGACAAAGGATGCTCTCTTGGGAGTCAGCAGAGGCAGGCCCAACTCGAACGCCCACTCTTCTCAGGCAAGGCAGGGAACAGGCCAGCCACCCACTTCCCAGAGAAGGCAGTCTTGACCCCCCAGAGGAAAAAGGACTAAGAGTGGATGCTGGCAGGACCTGACCTACAACTACAGCCCAGAATTCACTCCATAACCCCAGTGTGTCATTCCCACCATGACTCCTAAAAAGGGGTTGTTGGGAGCGTCAACCCTTCTGTTACCCATGGCTTCTAAACTTGGCTTTCATACCATTGCTATTCACGTTGCCTCCTTCCTTGGGAAGGAGGTTGATTTCCTGTGCTCATATCTTCTGGCCTTCCCATGCCGTGGCTCAGAGACCAGTGGACTGCATCCAGTCCTACCTCTGGCTCACTGCACTTCTTACCCGTGTTATTTTTACAGGAGAAAGGAACTGCAACGGAATTAGAGCCTTTATCTTGCCATCTCCACAACTCTCTGATTTGCAACCTCAACTTGAGGCTAGCTGATGCTCACACTCTTTGGGGAGCAAATGAATGAAGAACCAGCAGGGAGCAGTCCTCCAACCCTTGTTCTCTACAATGCTCTGACACTCCGCTCCAAGGAGACCCTGTGTGTTCCTCAGCTTGATTCGGGGAGAGCGAGTTTCCTGTTTTCCATCCCGACACTGATGATCTATGAAGGTGTTTCAGCTTGTGGAAAAATCGGATTCAAAGCAAAGCAAAGGCCAGAAGATATGAGCACAGGAAATCAACCTCCTTCCCAAGGAAGGAGGCAACGTGAATAGCAATGGTATGAAAGCCAAGTTTAGAAGCCATGGGTAACAGAAGGGTTGACGCTCCCAACAACCCCTTTTTAGGAGTCATGGTGGGAATGACACACTGGGGTTATGGAGTGAATTCTGGGCTGTAGTTGTAGGTCAGGTCCTGCCAGCATCCACCTTTAGTCCTTTTTCCTCTGGGGGGTCAAGACTGCCTTCTCTGGGAAGTGGGTGGCTGGCCTGTTCCCTGCACTTGAAGAATCTTCAGAAATTTGTGAAAACACATTAATGAAACTGCATGGATTTTTTGTTTTGCAGTAAGAAAAAAACTATGAATTCTGTTTTCCATTAACATTTTTTTATGTTGGATAGTCAGATCTACAGAGAGGAGGAGAGACAGAGAGGAAGATCTTCCATCTGCTGATTCACTCCCCAAGTGGCCGCAATAGCCGGAGCTGCACCAATCTGAAGCCAGGAGCCAGGAGTTTCTTCCAGGTCTCCCACACAGGTGCAGGGTCCCAAGGTTTTGGGCCATCCTCGACTGCTTTCCCAGGCCACAAGCAAGGAGCTGGATGGGAAGCAAGGCTACCGGGATTAGCACCGGCGCCCATATGGGATCCCAATGCATGCAACAGGAAGGAATTTAGTCACTAGGCTACTGCACCGGGCCCTCCATGAATATTTTGAAGCAACTTCATGCCTCTGGGAGGTTGAGTCTGGGAGAACCCTCAAATTACCTTCCGACCTAAAATTTTCAGTATCAGCCTACTTGGCTTCTGTCCTCCCATCCTCTATATACTCTCTGTTTTCACCAGCATTGGGCGAAAATGGGCTGAAATCCAGCAAGGTTCCAGATACTATGATAGGTCTTTTCCAATAAGAATGAATATGGGATTACTCATTTTCCCTTCTTACATTGAGGATCAGCTGCGTTAGGCAATGGTGTTCCCGAGAAAACCGTTCGGGCCATGATACTTCTTTCAACTCAATAGCTGGCATGCTAACATCAGGCCCCAAGGTTATACAGACTTTCCCAGGCACCCATTGACCCTCTAGCACTCACCAACCCCAGGCCGCTGCCCTAGAGAAGTGGTCAAGAGTCTACTGCTTGGCAGTTCAAGGAGGAGCACTGCATGCACTTTACAAGCAGACCGCACTGCTAGCCTGGTGGGCACATGGAAGCGGAGGGAGAGCCTGGAGTGTGACTCTACACCCCACAACAGGAGGCGAGAGTTTCCCTTGTCTCACTCTATATCCCAAGGCGAGAAGTCATCTGGACTCCAAATGGGGAGTTTCCATCCTTCCCTGTTTATTCACTGCTCTTTCTGGTGGGCAACAGCAAAAAATAAAAATCTACCCAACTAAGATATTTGCTCTGTAAGTAGAGAAAAAATAACCATAGACCTCTTTCAAAGTTATTTGGCTGCTCAGACTGATATCATTTCTTTGTTTACAAGAAGTACATAAGCATGTTTCAATCATGTGTGCCGGGTTGGAAAGCAGTTAGCTCTGTTGCTTGGGGAACACTGTCTCTGGCTCCCAGGGAGTAGGCTGTAGATGCCACCACGGTTCAAAGGTTGAGGTGTCTTTAGTCAGCTGGAACACAGCATGAACAGCTTTCTCAGGGCATGGTTGGCTTTCCATCCAGGCTGGGAAGCAGTCTCCAATCTAGATGAGTGATTAGACTCCAGGCGTGCAGAAAATCCAGAGCAAGGCAAACATAGAGCTTCCTAGCTCGGGTCTACTGGGGTCAGCCTGTAGATGATGGCTGCAAACCAAGAGACGTGAGCTGCTTCTGTCATGATGTGACGCAGCTGGCGGTACACTCCAGAGTGGGCGCTACTCTCCACCCCCAACTGGCAGAGTGCTTACTTTGGGATGCCTTCCACGTTGGACAGCCAGTTCGCATGGAATCGGCCTCCAGGGCTGTGGAAGAGTAAAGTCCAATGCCCAGGAAGAGCCAGACAATAAGTAAATCTTGTTCCTCATTGCTTCTCTTGGTGGTGAGGCTTCAAGGCACGTTATGCGTATTTATTTTCTTCCTACAGAAAAATGTACTTTTAAAACATTTAATGTGTTTTATTTTTTTCCTCTGGGTGGCAGGTATTTGCTAAAATAAATCCTAAATTTCCCATTTTCTAAAGAGTTAATGGAACTATGAGGATCTGATAACCCAATTTGCCAAATAATTTTGGTGTCTTAATATTCAAATAACACACTTTGACTTTTTAGAAGGATGAGATTAGTGTTAGAAATTTGCTGAATTAAACTCTGTGATATCATGGATTCATACCTTGCAGACAAGTGCAGGGCAAACCCATTAAAATCCCATAGATTAGAATGGCTCAGATCAGGGCAGGCACGTTGACTCACTTGGCTAAATCCTCACCTTGCAAACACCAGGATCCCATATGGGCACTGGTTTGTGTCCCAGCTGCTTCATTTCCCATCCAGATCCCTGCTTGTGGCCTGGATATGCACTGGAGGATGGCCCAAAGCTTTGGGACCCTGGACCCACATGGGAAACCTGCCAGAAGCTCCTAGATCAGCCTTTGAGGTTATTTGGGGAGTGAACCAGAAGATGGGAGATCTTTCTGTGTCTTTCTTTCCCTCTGTAAATCTGCCTTTCCAATAATATATATATAATGAGTATATATATGAATATATATATATATATATATATATATATATATATATATATATATAAATAGAGACATTCACTTAGGCTTTGCTGAATCCCTGATATGAAAATGGATTAGAGCATAACACCTTAAATCCATGGCTGTTCTTAAATGGAATCTGGAAACCAAAAGTGACTGGCAGATATTTTCAGGTTAACCCAGCAATCCCGAGTTTGGATCTTGATGCCCCATCTCATTTATTTGGCTCATCGCTTACCTGTGTGTCACCAGGATCCCACTGCTCCTCCCCTTGGAGGGACGTTCCCTCCCCTCCAAGCAGCGCCTTGGGGTTACACAGCTCTCCTAGGCTCTCCGTCTTCCTGGAGTTTCTGCAAAGCCCTGCCCTGTGCTCCAATCCAGCCTCCAACTTGGCAGATGCATTCAGTGTGGGAACCATGTCTGCTCTTCATGACAGAATTGTTGAACTAGAAGGAACCTTATAATTAGGAGTAACTGACAGATTTGACATGCATTGACTGGTCCAGGGGTCATATAAAAATAGAGGCAGGCGAAACAGCTGGTGGACACAGACGGGGGTTATGTCACATCCTTGGCCAATGGGAGCCATTCACTTAGGCTTTGCTGAATTCCTGATGTCAGAAGTTAAGATGTTATCTCTTTGACACCAAATAACTCTGGAGAAATAGGGAAAATGTACAAACTTGATTCATAAGGAAACTAAAGGGGGAGGGGAGGTTAGAGAACCATTTAAAAACCCTGATAAACACTAGGATTCTTGCCATTACTGTAAAATATCGGGATGGTTCATTTAGAAAAAAAAAACTATTGATTTATTGAAGAAGCAGAGAGGGGAGAGAAAGAGAGTTCATACTTCCATGTGCTGGTTCATTACTCCAAGTTTCCAGCAGCCAGTACTGGGCCCAGGCTGCAACTGCATCACCAATTCCATGTGTCCATGCCATCCAGGTGAGTGTCAGGAGCTCAGTTAGTAAGCCATCACCACTGTCTTCCAGGGTCTGCATTGTGTTGGGAGCCTAACCCATGGCTTGGATCCAAGCATTCTGATAAGCCATGTGGGGTGCAAACATCTTCACCAGCGTCTTGGACCGGTATCGTGGTGCAGTGGGTGAAGCTGCTGGCTGCAATGGTGGCAACCCCTACTAAAATGCCAGTTTGAGTCCCAGCAATCTGGTTTCTTACAAATGCACCTGGCAAGGCAGTGGAAGATGGCCCAAGTGCTTGGGCTCCTTGGAACCCATGTGGAACACCCAGGTGGAGTACGTGGATTTGACCTGAACCAACTCAAGCAATTAAAGGCATTTGGGAAATAAGCCAGTAATTGGAAGATCTCTCTCTTTCTCTCTCTCTCTCTGTCTGTCTCTCCCATTTGTCTTGGTCATTTCACCTTGCAGGCACACAGATGCATCTTTAAAACAACAGAAATATCTAAACATTAGACCAAAAGATTTGTGTGCAGGGAGAATATGAGGGCAAATGCTATTGGGAAATTGCGTTGACGGTGCAAACAGAGTGAACATGGAATAGGTGAGTGTGAGTGTATTCCGAGAGCACCAATCACGGCTGTGTTGTCTGGGCTGTAGACATACGATACAACTCATCACGGGGGATCAATTCCTGCCTTCATGGAACTGTAGGGTGAGCTGGGCAAGCAGGTGAAGACCCAGGTGAGCTGAAGAGGTGAGTTCTGCAGTCAGTGTCAGTTGGCCTGATGCCCAGGCATGCCCTGGTTTCAGGCTGAGCTTAGATGCAGGAGGAAGCCAGCACCCAATGTCAAAGACAGGCAGACTCTATTTTGTTCTATTCTGGCCTTCTGATTGCTCAGGCTCAATGAAGGCTAGTTGCTTTCCTCCACCTGCTGATTAAATGTAGTTGCATCCAAACACTGGGCTCTCCCTGAGTTAGTCAATCTGGCACATAAAAGTACTTATCATACTCCATATTTTACATTAAGTCCAGATCATTGACTTTATCCCACCTCTAGCAAAAGACAAGTTTGATTCAGAGCCTTGAAAATAGCCCTGTCCATCAGCACATTTTCTTACTTGCAACTTTTGTTTCTGGTGCTGGTGGGCAGCAGTCATTTCATTTCCCCCTAAAATGAAGGCCTGAGTTGTTTCAACACAGATTTGATGGCTTGGCAAATGGGCACTAGAAACCTGGTTGGTTTCTAGACCCTTGGTTCTGCTGCTGTGATTCAGTTGACTTTGAGAACTCTTGGTGGTAATGTTTAATAATCTCTCATCAATGGCCTCCTTAGGAGATCCATGTGTTTATGTATATGTATAAATGTATAGGGATTTATGGATGTGTGAGTTACATACAAGTGGATATAGAAAACTCGGACTTCAATGACTATAGACAGAACAGAAACGTTCCTTTAAAAGGGGTTGTGTGACATTTGATGGAGGTGACACAAAAGACATGGGAGAGAGGCAGTGATTTCCAGTTCCTTCTGTGGGTTTGCAGTGGTTTAATTTAGGGTAAACCACTCATGTTGTGTACCATGACTTCTGAGAATTCCCCCAGTTCTAGCAATCTCTACCCTAATCCCATTTGGTTTGTTTCTTCCTCCTTGTCATGGCTACTATCAGATATGAAGATTCCATCACTGGGGACAGGAAATTGATACATATCTGAAAAGCTTCAGATATTTGTGCCACTTGGTCCCATGACATCATGGCTTAAAACATCAACTAAGCTAAGTTTCCTGCCATCTGACCGAGGAGGTCTTTTTTAGTTTGGCTTTTGCCATTCATGTCATTTATTAATTATGTACATTGTGATAGTCTTCCTTTGCCACGTGTTTTACAAAAGCGTGCGTATCCTGAGGTATTAGAATAAGTGTGAGCTTTTCTTAGCTCTACCTGAGAACTACCTCTATTTTTCATCCTACGGGAAGCTGGATTTGACAGCTAATGGATCTGTTTTGTTCTAAAACTACCATCTGTTCCCAGGCATGTTTTCAGGTTTCTATCATCACCATTATCTGTGAGCGAGGTAAATATGTATTCACAATTGTCCAACTCCAAGAAAAAGAAGAAATAAAGGCATTATTACAGTTCTGCATAAAAGATAGAGTACTTAAACAAATGTAGATGGGCCGAAGTTTTGGCAAATGGAGAAATTTGCTGCACCCACTGACCTAGCTAAATATCTAACTGATAGCTCTGAAAATGAAAGGAACTTTGTACTGCAACAAAGTTGTAGGTAGTGCTGGAGGGATAGTATGGCACACAGCTTCCTACACGCATGTGCAAATTTCAGGAGACGTTGCACACAAGGAGGGTGGGCTTTCTCGAGGGGTAACTCTTGGAGACACTGGTTGGTTGACGCCAAGGTTGGTACCTGCCAACATTTGAGTCTTGAGCCACTAATTCAAGTTTGAGGCCTTGATTTACCTCACATGTTCATTCAATTTTCTCCAATTTGTAATCCCATCAAATCCCTGGAGAGAAATTAATCGATATGCTTCAAAAGGAGTTCATGTCGCCTGTGACCAGGAGAAGTTACAGCAAAGATCAAAATACACTTGCTCCTTATTGCATAGTCTTCTCACTTCTCTAGTGAACCTGATCGACCAATCCAGGGTAAGAGGTCAGCAGGTGTCATCCATGCCCCAAATAACACAGCTCAGTCTCAGGAAGTGCTCCTGTCAGGCTGGAGAACCAAGCACGGTGAGCAGTGAAGACATTTTGGCTGGGGCGCCAAACTGTACTAGTTCTCCCTGAAGAATCCTGGCTGTGATTCTCCGGGAAGTTTGGTATCTGAGCCCTGGGCTCTTGAGTGAAAGAGATACTGTATTTTCTTGCTTCTCTAAACCAAGAACAAGTCTTGGAAGAGTTCTTGCCCCAGGTGAGAAAGGAGCTTAAAGAGTCAACCAGGCAGCAGACATTATGAAGCGGAAGATGCTGATGCTGGCTGAGCCATGGCTGGTGGATTCCTGCTGGGTCACTGCCCTGGAATGGGACTCAGGAGGTCCGGGAATGTGGTGTTGAGGAGTCAGTGATCTGTAGAATGGCTGGTGAGGGAGTGAGCTTGGCACAGGGACTGCAGACGGGTGGGGATGGGGCCGTCTTACCAGGCTGTTGGTGAGGAATTGGTCATCTGCAAGGCATGTGATTAGGAACTCAAATGTGGGAAGCATGGGAAACGGGCACCTGAACCTGACACAGGCTGTACGATGGGTTTGTGAACAGAGGCATGGCCTGGGCCAAATGAGATTCACCTGACTCTCCTCCAGGCTCACAGCAAATCCAAGCAGGTGGCAGTGGGCCTCCTTCCCCCAGACAGGAGACTGTCTTAGATTGGCATCGAATGGACACAAAGGCAGGACTCAGGGCTGCCTTGCTGCCTGGGAAGGAGAATGAAACAGAGAATGAGGGAGGCAGAGACCAAGCCCTGGAGGAGGCTCAGCGACTCAGGAATAGCTTCTCCATGGTAGCTGTTTGAAGCTGGGAAGGAGGGCAGCCAGCAGGGAATCCCTGGGAAGAAACATGTCAGCGATGCTTTGAAAAACAGTAGCTTCCCTGAGAATCCCATAAAAGGATAGGCCTTTTCAGATACCCCTCCCTGCCCATCACTGCCAGACCACCTGGTCTTAACTGCAGGCAACAGCCAAGAAATCTAACTTAGCTAACTGAGTAAAGAAAGCATTTTTTAAGAATTTTTTTTTCCTGCCGAGAGATTTATAGTTTTTTCTTTCTCATTCTTGGTCTTAATTTATGAGAGAGGGGCTGTTGGAAAAATTAAATAAATGATGAATAATGACAAGTAGGAATAACCATGCAAAGCAAATTATTCCTGACCTAAATTCTATTTGTACCACCTGTTCTCTGAATCCGCAGAAAGTCTTCTTAATGTTTTAACCATGGGAGATAAACATAGGCCAGCTGTCTAGTTTTCCTGAGTATAGAATGAGGTGTAAAGGTATTAGACCCACCAATCACAGGTGTGACTCACAACAACGTATTCCAATAAACTCTCATGTCCTCTGGCCCCTATGTACAAGGGAGTAGCCATGTTATGTGTCATGGGACCCAGTCCCCAGCCTCAGTTGATCAGAGTCTGCTTGATGGACTCAACTCACCCAACAGCACTCATCCCGTGGCCAGTAACTAGGAAGAGGTTTGCATGGAAGTTCCACCCAGAGATCATGATGGTTAAGTAAATTCAGCTGACTCTTTTCTCCTAGAAATGTCACTCCTTAGAAAGTCAGGGCCCTTAGATACAGCTGTGCAGTGGCTGCATGCATCCTGTCACTCGGTGATAAGACAATTAACGCAGTTGCCTGCCGATACTTGATGCGTGCATTGCCTGGTTGGCACTAAATGGCAGTTCTCTTATGGTGCTGTGTGTTAAAAAGAGGGGAAAGGAATGCAGGAAGGGAGGCAGGGAAGGAAGCAGGAAAAAAGGGAGGGAGATAGGGAAAAGAGGAAGGAAGGAGGGATGGAGGGAGGGAAGAGGAAAGGAAGGAAGGAAGAGGGAGGAAAAGAGGAGGAGAGAAGGAGGGAGGGAGGGAGAGAGGAAAGACTCCTGGCTCGGCAGCCTGCACCACACTGTGTACAAAATGTCCTTTCTGGTTGAAATGTTGCTTTCTCCTACTCCCACCTGTCCTGGGAAGTGGGACGGTGACAGTTTCAAGGTGAAATTCCCACAAAGCAGTTCTGGTCTTTGTCAAGAAATGGGAATCCCACACAGCAGACCACTGGGTGACCTGACGAGACAGACTCATCGGAGGAAGCTACTGGAATTTCCGATGATAATTCAAACATGCCCTTGGAAACTAACTTAGAAAAAATATGCAGAATACAAATCAAGACTGCCGTGATATTCCACTTAATGCTTGTCAGGACCCAAAGCAAAATAACAATCATGGGCAAGAGTCCAGAGAAGTTAGAACTTCTTTTCATGGTTGGAGAGACTGTAAAATGATACAGCTTCTTGGCAAATGCTCTGCCAGTTTCTCAAAAAGTCAAATATGGAATTACTGTGGGATCCAACAGTCCCGGTTCTGGATATACACTCAAGAGAGCTGAGAAGTGGCAGTTCCTACAGAAATGTATCTTCCTGTCCCCCCCACCACCACATCAGTGCTCACAGTGGTGTAATTTGCAATTGCCCAAAGGTGAAAAAAAAAATCAAGTGTCCACTGTTGGATAAATAGGTCACAAGATGTGTGTGCAGTGGGACTTGGTTTAGCCTTGGAAAAGGGTGAAATTATGACCCATAGTGCAATGTGTATCAGCCTCCAAAACTTAATCCAAATCCAACACAAAATGAGAACTAATTATACAAGTATATTGGAATAAGGTACTTAGAATAGGGCAAGTTGTGGGGAGGAGGTATAGGCTTCCATGGACTGAGTGGAGTTATTGCCTAATGAAGATGGAATTTTCCACTCAGGAGGCAAGAAATTTCTGGAAATAGATCATGGTGATGGTTGTATAACACTATGAATTCACCTCATACCTCTGAAATGTGCATTTAAAAAAAACATATGGAGGGGCGAGCATTTTGATTTAGTGGGTAAAACTGCCACCTGTGATGACAGCATCCCGTATCGGTCCTGGCTGCCCCATTTCCAATCTAGCTCTCTGGTGATGCTCCTAGGAAGGCAGCAACAGATGGCCCAAGTGCTTGGGCCCTGCATGCACCTGGGAGACCTGGCTAGAGTTCCAGGCTGCTGGTTTCAGCATGATCCAGTCCCAGCCTTTCTGGTCATTTGGAGAGTAAATCAGAGTATGCTAAATCTGTCCCCCTATACACTTTTCTCTCACTACCTCTCAATTAAAATGAATCAATGTATATTTTTAAAAGGGTGGAAAGGTGAGTTTTCCTCAATTCCTTTTCAAGGGCTTAACCGGTTCAAATCTGTCAGTTTTCACTGTGTGTGTATTACACCAAAGAACTCCAACCATTGCTTTACTCCCCAAATGCCCAAAAGAACCAGAGCTAGGCCAGGGCAAAAGCCAGCAATGAGGACCTCAATCCAAGTCTCCCACATGGGCACCCAACTATTTGAGCCATCTGGCCATCCGCTGTTGCCTCCCAGGAAGCTAGGAGTCTAACCCAGACACTTGCATAGGAGATGTGAGTGACCAGCATCTTGGCTCCTGGGCCCCGTGCCTGTCGCTGATCAGTGGTGAGCGCACCTGCAGTCACCCACCGGCAGAGAAGACCACCCTCTCTGATATCATCTGGAGGCGGGGTTCACTGGACCACAGCAGTGTTGGTTAGAACTGCCATTCCAGATGAATTCATATTTTTCCTGGTTCCATTAGCTACCCTGCAAGAGGATTGAGATGTACTTTCTTCCCTGTCCGTGAGAAACCCTCCTATGGTGATTCAGACAACAGCCACAAGAGCATGGCCTGCAGGCTAGCACCATGGGGTGGCTCTGATGAGGTGCCCCAGAATCGGCTGGTTCCACCATCCCAGAGTGGCATTGAGACTGTCCCTGGACTTCCCAGGGAATACAGGCAGGTCCTCCCGCTCTCCTAACTGCACACAGACCACCCTTCACAATGTACGCTGCAAAGTTGCCCAGGAGAATAAACCAGGCAGGCCTGGGCTGCCCTGCTGCCAGCTGCACTTCAGCATCAACCAGCTCCACTTCAGCATTTAGAGCATCTGTGACATTGAACCTCAGTGTTTGCGATGCTTTCTGCAATCAGTACCACCTGCAGGGAGTAGTTCTTTGGATTAAGGCATGGACATTCTAGATCTGGAAAAAGCAGTCAGATTTCTGTCAGAGGCTCCCAAGGCCCAAAGTCCTGGTGGGAGCAAGTTTATAAATGAGAAGTGGAAACATGCAGACCCCAGGAAGCAGAGGTCCCCTCCGTCAGAGGGTTGAGAACAAATGACAGGCTTGGAAACAAGTGTGATAATACCATGAGGGTACGATAGTGGCAGTGGGGCACAGAGCATGGTGGCTGCTCTCCTTATCCCCGATTCCCCCATAAGGACGTATTCTTCTTTCTTTATGGTAATGGATATCAGTCCAAGGGAAATAAACAGCTTCCTTCCCAAGCATTTTCGCCTTCCTACTCCCTGCAGAATTTTCCAGTGTGTGACTCGGTAATCTGATGGCATCGTACTGACAGGTTGACGTCTACTGGTGTTTGACATTTCTGACGTGGCATCAGCTTCTCTTTGCACAAGGATATTTTGGTCCAGAATGAATGCACAGTTCCCCGGGGCAAGTTAAGGTTCTGGCTCCAGATTAAAATGTAGCAGTCAGAGCAAAGTGTGTGCATGCCCCCTGCTTGGCCAAACTTTAGCCCACTTATCACAAAACAATCACCCTGTACCACTGGGACTGACGTAACAGCACATCAGGATCTTGTTGGGTGAAGCTGTGTGAGATGTTGTCAGATCTACGGGATTGCTTAGACAGTGTGTTTTGTTCTTAAAGAAACCAGGAAAAACATAGAAAAAGCGATGTGCCAGATGATCTGTTAGGGGCTAGTGCACCGCAAGCTTCTTCCCAGCATTGGACAGACACTCTGATCGCCTTGCACCTTTAGCAGCTACCAAAACACACGTACTCCTTCTAGAGTTTAGGAAAATCCAAGCCATACTCCAAGGTTCAGTTCCCTGGGGGAAAAGGAGACAGGTCTTATGGATTTTATGGATTTTTCAGCTCATGGAGTTAAATGACAAGAAAGTAGTCAATCCCTTTACATCTAGCTTGACATAGAGGCCATCTTGCTTCTAGGAGGAGGAGGAAGCCATGGGGCGGGGGGTAGGGGTTGTTACAGCTAAAATAAAGGGGATGACAGGTTTGCTGTAGGTAGCATATGCGCCATGATCTCCTTTACCGCCTCCACGAGGACCATAATAACTCCTTCTGGCTACATCTTTCTGGGATCCTTCCATGCGGGGCTGGCTGGTGGCTGGAGGTGGACATAACTACAGAGGCTGACGTCTTTGCCAGGAAGTTGCTGCTGTTGTGTTTCGGGGGGCGGGGGGAAGATACAGACCCGGGCATGCCAGTGCTGCCCCCGCATGAGCCTCAGATCCATGTGGGGGATGAGGGGCTGCAGAAGCAGGCAAGGAACTCATGGAAGACAGGCCTGAAGAGGTGGCTCGGCTCTTCCAGGTGTGCAGAACAGAAAATGCCCAGGGAGTACCCGACCTTGAAATCACTGAACTGTTGGGTCATTTCACAACATAGTCTGTGACTTTCACCTTGTTCAGCTGCCTGCCTGCCACCATCCCATCACGTTAGGAAGCAAAGAGAGGAACAGCTGTTCCTAGCCATGGGTAGAATGCATGTCTGTCTGCAAAAGTGGGGTCCTGGGAATGTGCTGGAGCTCCTGGTTGCCTCAAAGAATATTCTGGGTGTAAGACAGCTATTTCATTCAGCGCGTTTCTGTCAGGATTTCCAACACATTTGCTTGCCCCGTACCCCCATCACCAGCCCAAAATGCTCTCCTAACTTCTAACAGTGAGCATTCACTCCCTTCTCTTCACACACTCATGCTCATGCTCTCACAGCTCTGATTAAGATCGGAGACAACACATTCCACATTACAGAAGGATCTGCTCATTGACGCGGTCTCTTGTAGCTAGAAATATCCTGCCTTTCAGGGGCCTGCAGTCAACACATCACCGTGTCTCAGGAAGTCAGGGCTTTGTCTGAACCTGGAAATGCACACAGGCTCTTCTCTTGGACAGGAAGGAAGGAAGGAAAAAGGGAAGGAAGGGAGCGAGGGAGGGAGGAAGCTGTAAGCTTACTGAGGAGGCCGAGTGAAGCGTCCTTCCTAAATTTTGCTAACCATCTGTTAGCTCTATAACATTTCCTCCCCCCACAAAAAGTCAATAAATATAGAAATAGTCCTCCCTCCCGCCAATCCCTAACAGATGAGGGAAGTAGACTTGTAAGTTCTATTTAGGCCCCAGAGGTAGCAGGTGCCCTCTGTGTGCAGAATGCCTTCCTGTGTCCAGTGCTTTGCGTCTCTCTCACTCATTCTCACACCACGAATGCCACAAAGGACCCACTCCTACGTATAGGGTTGACTCTGAACACAATGTCACCCCACCCGTGTATTATCTCGTTTAATTCCCAAAACCAAACTGCAGCTTATTATCCTGCACAGACATTGAGGCTCATGTCACTTTATGCTTCTGGCCCCCAGGAAAGCAAGGAAATTGTGGATATATTCAGCTCCCCTAAGAGGCACCAGCCAATACCTTGCGGTCAATGACATTGGCAGAGCGGAGGAGCAGGTACTGCTAGGACAAACTGTCAGTATCAACCTGGTATCAGGATTGATCCCCCAACTGTGGTTCTTCAATCCTATGCACATTAGAATGAGGCATGCCTGTGAAGAAATCCAAATCCCTAAGCCCATCTCTCGGCTTCTAGGTGATCACAGCTCACCTCCATTTTTTCCTCTTAAATAGGCCGTACATTCATTGATTTATACTTGAGTCAATTCAGACACTGTTTTTTCTTTCCCTCAGTTCGATGGTTTATTTTGTGAAAGGCAGCTGTCATCTGTCCACGGTGATGATTGAGATATTTGAGTATAGAGATACGCTACAGAAAGGCATTTATTTATGTTGAGATGTTGGTAAGTATGACGACCCTAGCATGGAGCAGGGCATAAACCATGTGATCTGGAAAACCGGGGCATGCTAAACAGCAAGGCCCTGCAGAACAGTGGTGGAAACGAACCACAAGCTGCAGAGATTTCGTGGCCATGTTAGTTAGCCTTCATTACCTGAGCTAAAACACCCGAGAGAAGGCCTTTGGGAAGGAGCAGGTTTTCTTCAGGTTTTCTTGAGCTGACAGCTTAGAGGTCGTGGTTCAGGATGGGTGGAGGGAGCTTCTGATGGCGTCGTCTGGCAAGTGCAGATGGGCAGGGGTCTGGAGAGGGAGGAGCTAAGCCCAACTCAGACTGCAGACAACCAACTCTAACCCTGCTAGGTCATGCCGCCAGTGTCCCGAAGATGCCACCAGCAGATCCAGTCTTCACCCTTAATCCCATAGCCCTTAGGCATTCTGTAAAGTCAGTCTTACTCACACCACAATGGCCTTTAAGGTCAATGCCAAGCATATGCTTGCAACCACAGTCCCTGCCTGCCTTCCCGTTATGAGGAGCAAGAGAAAATTTTCCTTCGCAACACAACGATAGTGTTGTGTTAGTGCCCGTGGGGGCTCCTTTCTGTTGTCTTTATGGAAGCGTTTCAAATCTGTGTGTAAGAAATCGCCCTCTCTTCGCTTCTCTTTGCATCTAAATATATTTCCTCAAATGTATTTGCTTAGACCTTAAACATTGTGCATGGATTGGCTGTAAATGAGATCAGCCATCTTGTGATCAGCCCTCAGTCTCACCTTTTCCAGAGGTCTCCCCACTGGCCCATACCCTGTTCGTTCGACAGGGAAACCCAGGGAAGTGAAAGCAATCAAAATAATCCTAGAACAATTCATTCTGAGATAGCAGCAAAGGACCGGTCTCTGGAAAATGTCATGCAGGGGCCTGGAACGGTAGCCTAGTGGCTAAAGTTCTCATCTTGCACGTGTTGAGATCTCAAATGGGCACCGGTTCGTGTCCCAGCTGTTCTACTTCCCATTCAGCCTCCTGGCTTGTGGCCTGGGAAAACAACAGAAGATGGGCCAAAGCCTTGGAACCCTGCACCCACGTCGGAGACCAGGAAAAAACTCCTGGCTCCTGGCTTTGGATCAGCTCAGCTCCAGCTGTTGCGGCCACATGGGGAGTGAGCCAGTGAATGGACAGATATCTCTGTCTCTCCTTCTCTCTGTAAAATCTGAGTTTCTAATGAAAGATAAATAACTTTTTAAAAAGGTACCACTTTCACTATTTAAAAAAACAGTCATTCTGTGCGTATTGCTGATTTAAAAATATGCACATGATATATACTATGTAACATATATATGTATTTGAGAAAGAGAGAGTGAGCTCACACCATCTGCTGGTTCACTCCCCAAAATGGCTGGAGGGGCTCAGCTGGGACCAGGCTGAAACTGGGAGCCTGGAACTCAGACCAGGTCACCCACATGAGTGGCAGGGACCCAGCCGCTTGAGCCATCACTTGCTGCCTCCCAGGGTGCACATGAGCAGAGAGTTAGACCCAGAGGCAGAGCCAGGGCTTGAACCCAGGCAGCCCACTATGGGATGCAGGCATCCTGATTGGTAGTTTAACTTCCAAATTCTCATTCCTCCTGAACTTTCTTTTTTTAAAGATTTATTATTTTTATTGGAAAGGTGGATATACAGAGAGGAGGAGAGACAGAGAGGAAGATCTTCCATCCAATGATTCACTCCCAAGTGAGCGCAACGGCCGGTGCTGCACCAATCCAAAGCCAGGAACCAGGAACCTCTTCCAGGTCTCCCACGTGGGTGCAGGGTCCCAAAGCTTTGGACCGTCCTCAACTGCCTTCCCAGGCCACAAGTAGGGAGCTGGATGGGAAGTGGAGCTGCTGGGATTAGAACCGGCGCCCATATAGGATCCCTGCGCAATCAGGGCGAGGACTTTAGCCGCTAGGCCACGCTGCCAAGCCCCCTCCCGAACTTTCTATTGAATCCTTCAATATGTAATATCTGTCACAGTCCTCAATTTAGATGTGCCTACTCACATACAGGTGTAGCCTGATAAAATGAGCAGATGGGTTACTAACCACAAAGAAGGCAGTCCCTGGAAAAGATATTCATTTTGTTTATGAAAAGCATCTGTTCCAAGAACACAGAATATTAAAGCTTTGGTTGATGCTGTTGAGACAGGAAAAAATAGCAGTGGATGTAACACATCTGGGACTAGTTAGTTTTTGGTAACCTCCAGATATTTGGTGATTTCAACTAAAGTTCTAATGTGCATTCCAGGCATCAAGGACCATGGGAAGAGCTGTAACAATCTGTGGACAATGACCTGATGCCCTCACCAGTGTGAGAAAACCAAACCAGTTCCCACAGTTACTGCTGATTTGAATACTGCACTCAAGGCATGCTTTTTCCAGGAAGTGGCTACACATTCTGGGATAAGGCTGTGGTGATGGGTGTGTTGAGCTGGGACATCCCACAGGCCTTATCTGTGTTGATTAGGGGAAGGATACTCGGTTATCAGGGGAGTGGGTTATCAGGGGAGTGGGGGCAGGGAGTGGCTGCCCTGGAGCCCAGAGACACTGGCCAATTGTCCCTGCCAGATAAGACCCCGGGTTTATGGCTTCACTGGTCAGTTCAACTCCTGAAGATGAAAAGCGCAAACTTTCCCTTGATGTTTTCTGTTTCTTCAGACTTCACATCACGTGTGTTTTGGCTATAAACAAGTCATTTTCTCTGACCTCTCTTGTTTGTAGGTTAGGAAGACATTTGCTTTTGAAAATGTAATTTTCTGTTGGACACATAGATAAATGTACATATAGAATTCAGACACATAAGGGGTGAACGGTTTGAGCACACTGAGCTGGGTGTAAGATAAAGCCAGAAAAAGCAAAGGCTAAATACCGAGCAGACGGAGCACATGTTCACAAATGCATGGCTCAGGGCCCGGCAGCGTGGCCTAGCGGCTAAAGACCTCGCCTTGAAAGCCCCGGGATCCCATATGGGCACCGGTTCTAATCCCGGCAGCACCACTTCCCATCCAGCTCCCTGCTTGTGGCCTGGGAAAGCAGTCGAGGACGGTCCAAAGCTTTGGGACCCTGCACCCACGTGGGAGACCCGGAAGAGGTTCCTGGTTCCTGGCTTCGGATCAGTGCACACCGGCCCATTGCGGCTCACTTGGGGAGTGAAACATTGGATGGAAGATCTTCCTCTCTGTCTCTCCTCCTCTCTGTATAACCGGCTTCCCAATAATAAAAAAAATAAAAAAACAAACAAACAAACAAACAAACAAAAAAACAAATGTATGGCTTAGGAAACCTAGACCTTCACTCAAAACAGTGATTGTTGGGTTCCTTCCTTGGGTGAGTTCTCAGACCTCAAGCCACCCTTCAGACTCCAACTGAAAGACAAAGAATCACGCCTTGAGTCCATGCCAGTGTGAGTTTAAATGGACAGTTATACTTCTGAGCTGGTTATTTCATCAAGCTGTCCATTGGCAGGTGCTAAAGAGTGTGAATGGGGTATGGTTCTTAATTGACAAAGGTAATTGAATGATGGCACCCAATGAATAGGCCAATGCCTTGAAAAGGGAAACTTTTTTAAGGATATATTTACTTTTATTAGAAAATAATATACAGACTATACAGAAAAAAAGGAGAGACAGAGAGAAAAATCTTCCATCTGCTGGTTCATCACCCCCCACCCCCAAACTTCTGCAATGGCCGGAATTGAGTTACTCTGAAGCAAGGAGCCAGGAGCTAGGAACCATGAACCAGTAACTTGTCTGGGCCTCCCATACGGGTGTAGGATCCCAAGGCTTTGGGCCATCCTCATCTGCCTTCCCAGGCCACAAAGCAGGGGGCTGGATGGGAAGCGGGGCTGCCACGACACGAACTGGTGTCCATATGGGATCCTGGCACGTGCAAGGTAAGGACTTAAGCCACTAGGCTACTGTGCAGGACCCCTGATGACGCTTTTGAGTTACCAGCCATCACTGACTCAATGAGTGTTTAATATGACTTTCTCTCAAATGGAGTCATTTCTTTTGCAATCAAAGCTGGCATTTATGCATTTACCATTTTCAAAGTAAAAGATCACATAGGATTCTTGAGTTAAGTTTAAAAATCATTGTATTTGAGAGACAGAGAGAAATCGGCTTTCTGTTGGTTCACTGCCCAAGTGTCCACAACAAACCATGGCTGGGTCAGCCTAAGCCAGGGCATCAGAACTCAATCCACGTCTCTCTCACATCTCTCACGTGTGACCTGGACTCGGTGCATCACTTGTTGGCAGTTGTGCTGGGATGTGAACTCTAACATGAGAATGGGTACCTCAGGTAGTCTCTTGACCATTGTGCCCAGCACCTACTTCTGTGACTGATTCTTGACTAGCTGGTGCGTGGTGTGGGAGGCACAGCCCACATATAGACCACAGAACCTTCTGTTATGTAGTGAATGGTAACAGGGCCGCGCGCGCGCGAGAGAGAGAGAGAGAGAGATTTTTCCATTAACATGGAGCCTTGTAGGGAAAAGCTGACAGAAAGAGCCCAAAATTTTTTTTATTTGTTTTTTTTTTTTATTACAAAGTCAGATATACAGAGAGGAGGAGAGACAGAGAGGAAGATCTTCCATCCGATGTTTCACTCCCCAAGTGAGCCGCAACGGCAGGTGCTGCGCCGATCAGAAGTCGGGAACCTGGAACCTCTTCCGGGTCTCCCACGTGGGTGCAGGGTCCCAAAGCATTGGGCCGTCCTCGACTGCTTTCCCAGGCCACAAGCAGGGAGCTGGATGGGAAGTGGTGCTGCCGGGATTAGAACCGGTGCCCATATGGGATCCCAGGGCGCGTTCAAGGGGAGGACTTTAGCCGCTAGGCCACGCCACCAGGCCCAAGAGCCAAAAATTTAAAAGATTCATTCTCATGCAATAATCAGGCATATTCAGTCTCCTTGGGCTGAAGATACAGGGTTGAAAGAATATAGGCTGCATTTCCTTAGCTTTTGTTACAGTTTATGCCAGATCTGAGTGGGTAACTGGCAGACTGTTCAGAGACTTGGGCCTGGAAGACACCACCATGCCCTCTTCATCCTCACACAGCCACGTGTGCTGAACCTGCACTGTCTGCCAATCATTCAGTTACACTCTGGACACACAGCCACTCTCTCTCTGCACGCTACCAAACTTCACTGTGTCTACAAGCCAGCTGAATGTCAGCTTCAAGGGCAGATTCCAGGATCTGAACCCAGAGATGACAAATTCTGACTATGTCCAGGGCAGCTGGGGCCCTGGAGTCTGTCCTTGAGTTACTCACTCCCTCCCCTGCCACCCCAGGGGGCCCCATGGAACAGACTTGGAGAAGGAGATTTCTAGTTCAGGGTAACTTACCATTCAACAGAGCAGGCCACCAGCCTTGTGGTTGAGACCTGGTGCCTCACACTGATGGACCTCACCTGATACCCAGCTCTGGCTCCTGACTCCAGCTTCCTGCAAGAAAGCAGTGATAGTTCAGGCCATTGGGTTCCTGCTGTCTGCGCGGGAAACCTAGAATGACTTCTCAGCTGCCACTTTGAATTCACCATGCTGACGAAGCATTGGGTGGGAGCCCTTGCTTTTTGTCAAATAAATTAAATACCTGGAATAGAAAGTACACAGGAGATTCTCTGACGTAAGAGCAAGCATGTCACTCTCTTGAGAGAAAGCTGCACATTTTAATCAAGAACGCTAATCTTTTTTTTTTTTTTTTTTTTTTTTTTTTTTGGTACAGCAAACAGAACTGGGAGTGTTTTTACAGACAAAATAAGAAACGAAGGATGCCTCAGTCAGACAAAGGAAACTCCTTGTCGCCCGCGAAGAACCTGAAAGCAGAGGGTGGGGAGGTGTTGGGCATCTTGCCAAGGTCTTGAGTTAGAGGAATAGGGTGCTGTGCCCCCATGCCAGCAGGCTGTGGGACAATCTTTGTGCAGGTATTATATCTGCTCCCAATGACTCAGGGTTGCCAGCAAGGTCCTTCCGAGTCTGTAAAACCTCTGCTCCAAGACTCAGGCAGGCAGGAATGTTGGCTCTCTGGGGCTGGATCTTCACACGCACACACACACACACACACACACACACACACACTCCTGCACTCCTGTAGCTGGACTAGTCTTCCACCAGCAACTGGTGAGCGCTTGTTTTAACTTTTAGTCTACACTTTGCATCTTCTCCATGCTAGGTAGCTTTCTCCTGTGTCTAGCCCTTCTCCCGAATCATGTAGGTGGCAGAAGAGGACCTAAGTTGCAGACAAGTAGGGTGGGTGATGACTGTGGGTGGGGATTAGCAGGTAAGAAGAAAGGATGGAGTTCCTCTTCTGGTTCAGCAGCTTTCTTTTTCTTTCTTTTCTTTTTTGAATTGCAAAGACCTGCCTTATGAAAAAAACCACTTGTCTAAAAATATAATAAGAAACGTCTGTGTATATAGATGCATGCATGAATATAAAATGCCCAGACCACATATGTGCATACACACATATATATATTTATATGCGGCCACCTTGCCCTAGTCTGCCCAGCAGTCCCGTGTTGGAGAACAGGGTGAAGTTGGCCCATTGCATTTCCTTCAACACCTTTCATCTCCATGTGTCCTCCTGCCTTTGTAACTCAAACCATCAGCCACAAGCTCACCTTCTCTCTATAATCCTAGTCGGCCTCCTGCCTGCTCCTTGCCCTTCCCTAGCCGCCTCACCGTGCGCCCTCCTCCTTTCCTTTCGCTTCGTCATCTGCAGTGACCTTGGTCGTGGCTGGAAAGCGTTAGGGCAGGGTTGCTGACACATTGGTCCCAAGGAAGACACATGGAGGTCAAACATTGTGAAATTAGGTTGTCACGCTAAAGAGCCAAGGTCAAGGACCTACAGAAACCTTGACGCTAAGTCGCTGCTTTAGAATCTCTAGTCTTTCAATGTCAGTGCCTTCCCCTCAATGAAATCTGCTTTTGCCAAGCTTGCTGCTCAAAGCCAAGATCTGACTAAACTTCATTTGGTTTCCTGGATCTCAGTTCCCAGCACTGCAGCAATGTCATTTCCCCTGTAACTATAGCATTTCACTTACATTAGAACACTTTCCTTAGTTTTGATTTTTTTGTAAACGTTTATTTATTTATCTATTTGAAAGACAGACAGGAGGGAGGAAGAGAGAGCGAGAGAGAGAGAGAGAGAGAGTGAGCAAGAACGAGAGATCTTCCATTCAACTGGGACTGGGCAGGGCTGAATCCAGGAACCAGGAACTCCATCCTGGTCTCTCACTTCCCAGGCATACCAGCAGGGCCCTGGGTGGAAAGCCCAGTACCAGCACCCTGAACTAGACTCTGATGTGCTCAGCCTATAACCCCTGCAATGCCTACACCCTAAGCGACAGGTTCATCAGCAACAGCACTGGCCTGCCACTGCTGTCTCAATTTTTTTGTTTTCTTTCCTCAGCCTTGAAGATGTGTGACCTTCTTGTCTCTTGCCCACCCTAAACATTCTGTCTTTTAAGAAGTCTTCCCTGAGGTTTATAGTCCAACCAGCCCTACGGGTCTGGAAGAAACTGATAAGGCCTATATTCTCGTGATTCCAGAACCAAGTGAGTTTGAGTGCTAACAAAGGTATCATTTTGTTTCTCCTGGATTTCCTTGGTGATGAGCACTGTCGCAATCCCATTTTTCTGGACGAGAAGTTGAGGCTGACAGAAGCCAAGCAGCACCCACGAAAGGTGGCAGAAGCAGCTGAGAAAGGAACATTTGCACCGCACGTGCCCAGCTGGCTTCCCAGGAGGCAGCTGGTCATGCCCAACGATGCCTCTATGGGGTTGTTCACGGCCAGGGACGTATGAAATAACAGAGCAAAAGCTGAGCACACTGAACCTTGTTCTGTGGTGCCCAGCAATGATCTCGAGCCAGATGCTAGAATTTGCTGTTAGAACTGCCCACCCTGAGCCCAAGTTCCCCCGCCTGTAAAGTGGTACCCACCTCATCAGATTGTGGGGAGAATGACAAGCCACGTGCAATGAGGGCTCAGACACAGCAGGGGTGTAAACAGCATGGGCTGTCACGGGTGTCACAACAGCAAGCCCTGAAAATGGTGGTGTGGCCAAATGGTCTTCGGACACCCCTGTCCCCGGGACACAGTCGGCTGAGCTGTCCTTTCCTGGGTGGGCTGTGCTTGGCCAGCACTCCCAACCTCTTCCCGACTCAGGAGCACAGCCTCACAGTTGCTATCTGAAGCTTGGGGCTGTGGGCCTTAAGCAAGGTGGGGTGGCAGAGACATGCTTCTGTGGGGTCTGGAAACGGCCCCACTGATGTGGGTGCTCCCAGGTCTGCCCTCCTAGGAAAAATCTGTCCCCTGGGAGAAGCCAGCTGACCCATGAAGCCGGTGCCTGAGACTGACAGGCACAAGTGGGTGTCACGTCACTCCCTTCTCCTCGTGCCAACTGTGTGTATGTGTGTGTGTGTGTCACTGTGTCTGTGTGAATGTATGTCAGTGTGTTTGATTTGCTGTCGTGTCTGTGTGTTTGTATACTGGCATGACAGCGTGTTTGTCTTTGGGTGTGTGTGTGTCAGTGTGCATGTGTGTGTCAGCATGTGGATGAACGGATGTCAATGTGTTTGTACCTTTATGTATCAGTGTGTTTGTGTCTCACTGCGTGTATCTACGTTTGTACGTGTGTGTGCATACATTTGTTCAGGGACAGCGCCTGGATATCACGGGTGTAGCCCTCGCGGGCTGGAGGCCTGACTGAGCACGGGGCGGCCGGCCGGGGCGGCGGGGGCGGGGCTCTGGCTGTTAGAGGCGGGGCACTGGCTGGAGGGGCGTGGCTTGGTCTGACGGGGGCGGGACTATGTCGGCGGGGGCGGGGCTCGGGTTGTTAGAGGCGGGCCTCGAGCTGGAGGGGGTGGGGCTCTGGCGGGTGGTGGGCGGGGCAAGCGGAGGCGCTCCAGGCGTACCAGACCACGGAGGAGGCTGAGCCGCACGGGCGGGGCCAGGCCGGTAGGGTCGGGGCGGTGCCGGGAACGGGGCGGGGCTCTGGAGGCGGTGGGCGGGGCAAACGGCGGCGCTGCGGGCGTGCCAGGCCGCCGAGGAGGCTGAGGTCGGATGGGCGGGGCTCTGGTGAGGGGGTGGGGCTCTGGGGCCGGTGGGCGGGGCAAGCGGCGGCGCGGGCGGGCGTGCCGGGCCGTAGAGGAGGCTGAGCCGCACGGGCGGGGCCAGGCCGGTAGGGGAGGTGCTGTGCCGGGCACGGGGCGGGGCCCTGGGGGCGGTGGGCGGGGCAAGCGGAGGCGCTCAGGGTGTGCCAGGCCGCCGAGGAGGCTGTGCCGCACGGGCGAGGCCGGTAGGGGCGGGGCGGCGCCGGGCACGGGGCGGGGCTCTGGGGTCGGTGGGCGGGGCGGGCGGCGGCACTCCGGGCATGCTCGGCCGCCGAGGAGGCTGAGGCGGGGCGGCCCGGCGGGCGGGCGGGCGGCTGTGGTGCCCGGCCGGCCGGAGCGGCGGCGCGGGACGGCGTGAGGGAGCCCTCGGTAAGTCGCGCGTCTCTCTAGCGCCTGTTGCCCCACGGTCCATGGGGCCTTGACCCTGAGCGCCTGGCGGGCCTTGGCCGCAGCCTGGCGGCCGCCCCAACTTCTCCACCAGCCGGGATGGAGTCGGGGTCCGCGCCGTGTGCGAGAAGAGGGGTGTCGGCCGGCCGTCCCGCCGCCGCGGGGTGCGGGGTCCCCGCGGGCGCCGAGCGTGGGCGCTGGCCGCGTCGACGCGCCCCTCGGGGCGGAGGTCGCCCGCGCCCGGCCCGGCGGAGTCGGGGTGCGGACTCGGGACCCGCCGGGGCCTGGGTGCCCGTCGGCCGCTCGCTCCCGGCGCCGGCGGGGAGGATTAGGCGCTAATCGCGGCGGTGCCCGCCCCCGGTGCGGTCCCCTCGGGGCGGGAGGAAGGGAGCGCTCCCGGTTGCGCACCGCACCCCGGCAGCACCCCGCCGCCTGCGAGCTCCCGCGCCGCGCGTCTCCCCGCCGACAGGTCGGAGAAAGACGCCGTGATTTCACTTGGAGACTGAAAAATTTAAAAAGAAAAAAAAAAGAAGTAGAACTTGGCGCCCGCGCAGCCTTTGCTGGGCTCAGCCGCGCCCTCGCGCAGGACAGGGGAGCTTGGGGGGCGAGGGGAGGAGAGGGTGGCTGCCGCCGGCACCCAGCACCCCTGCACCTGCTGCTCCCCAAGCCCCGCCTGGTCCTGTCCTCCGGGAAGGCGTGCGCAGCGCCCGACCACCCGGCTCCCTGCGTGTTTGCTTTGGTGACAGTCTTAACGTGATAAGACCGCCTGGAGGGTTTAGAGGGACGACTGACACGGGGACCCGAAACGCTCTGAGAGAGAGGGCAGAATGTCAAAATTTGTGCAGGTGAAACTTGAGGGAGAAAGAGGTGGCTCCGCGGGCTGGAGGCAGCCTTGGAAGGGAAAGCGAGGAGGGCGGGATGAGGCTTTAACGGGCTGCAACATCTTCCCTGGGACTTGTGTGGGTTGTCTGGTGGGGTTTGGGAACGGGGTTTTTCCCCTGGTGTCCCGCTTGGCTGGGTTCACCTTGCCATTAAGGATCTAGTTAACAGCCTCGGGACTAAGCCAGCCTGGCCAAGGTCTCCAAGTGTTACTCTAGGCGGGCAGCATGTAGCAAGCTGTTTCCACTCCCCACAGCTGACCAGAGGTCTAATCTGCAGGGCCTGGAAGCCCAGGCCCTGGGGATTTAAGGGGGGAGGGGGAAAGAAAGCCTGTTTGGGGAAGAAAGCAGTTTATCTTTCCAACCTTCCCCCCTACCACCTCCGTTGGAGCCTGACTCCAAATGCTCTAGCGTCCACTGGCTCTGGAATGATCCAGTAACTTCTGAGTGGTCCCAGATCCAGAACCGTGTGTGGCTTCGTGGTCCTCTAGGGAAAGTAGATAAGGACTCACTCTCAGTTGGTTTTTTTTTTTTTTTTTTTTGAAGTTAATATGAAAATTGCTGTGGAGCCTCATATTTCTAAGTACAATTGGAAAGCAAATCCTAGACCGCGTGTGCGTAGAGAAGGCCCCTCAGAAGTCCCTTGGCCCCCGCCCCTGCCCCTCCCTGGAGAGGCCCCTGCTTGGGAGAAGCAGCATAAACAGCAGCCTGTTTTAGGAGGGCGCTTCTCCCTGCTAATGAGCTTGGCGGGACTCCACACTAATGAATCTTAGAGAGTGGAGGGCGCGGCGAGTCGGAGGGAGATAATTGTTCACTGTGATGGTTTTTCTTTTGATAAGCACGGGGTCTGTATTTGTAAGATCCCGCCCCCAACCAGGGAGGGCTGGGAGCGGCTGCCTGTCATTGCCTCCTGGCGTCTGCGTGGGAGGGGACGAGGGGCTGCCTGCACCCACCCATCACCGCCCTCCTGGCGTTTGGGCGAGAGGGGGTGAGAGGGAGCGAGGGGCTGCCTTCTCCACGAAGCCTTGGGCTGCGCTGTCAAGGCATGTGGCGTGCCCAAGGAACACTGCTGCGCTGGCCCACGCCCTAGAACTCAGGGGAGGGTGGGCTCCCCTGGGAGCGCTGTGAGTGAGCAGCCCCCACCGTACCCCTCACCGAGATCCTCAGTTGTCTAGGTTGAGTTTGGGATGGCTTGTTTAAAATGCTCTCAGGCTGGCTTTCTGGAATTTTCTACAGGTAGATGGTTGAGGAGCAGCCAGCAGACCCTTGTCAGCGCAACATCTGCGCTCAGGAATAGGTCAGAGGCTTACACATTGAATTTTGAATTTTTGAACTCACAGTGACTTTCGTCATTAGAAAGTACTTACAATGCAAGGTTTTGGCTCTCTCATTTAAAATATTGATGAGCAAACCCCAGAAGGTGTGTGTTAGATGTTACTAAAATCTTTAGGGATCGGTCCACATGCAGCTTTACGTGGATGATGGCAGTGGGGTAAAATCCCAGCCCGTGGTATAACCAAATAACCAGAGATTCCAGACGATTGAAATAATCTGATCCAATTTTTTCCTTTCCAAATGGCTTCTAATCTTTTAACAAACGTTAATGAGGTCCTCTGGGACCCGTGGGAACAGCCATGGAGTGGCCACGCAGTCATTGTGTGACACGGATTTTAGAGGCAGAAGGGAGAGGTGTTCACTCCTGGCATTGGGGAGAACGTGCCAAGCAAACAAAGAGGTTCAGGTCATGAGACCTGCTTGCCCTCTGCCCGTGTGGGATGCCTCAGTCATAGTAGGGCTTGAGCTCACACTAGGGCTTTCCATCACACTTTTTTGTTACCTTAGAGAGAACTCACCTGGTGAGGGTCCTCCTCCTGCAGGGATCTCTCTATAGATTCCCTGGGCTGTTGCTCTCCTTTGAGGTGTGAGAGATGCCCTAGCAGAGTCTTCATAGCTTTCAGGGACAACATGTGGTTCCACAACCTGAACGTAGAGCTGTGGTGTTCACCATGTCAGCCCTCAGGGCGGGAAAGGGAAACGGCCCTCCCCATTGTTCCTGATGAAATAGACAGTTCTGCTGGTGAGACAGGGTGCCCTTGCTGTGCACGCAGCCTGCCCGCCGGCGGTGTGCCCATTCTGCTTTGCTCTGTGCTGGCTGTTCACCTCAGTGTGCAGAGAAACGCACGTTGTTCCATGGTCGTCCTGCCATGAGCCCCGAAAGTTGTCAGTGGAAGAAATATGTACACAGTGCTGCCAGCAGTGAGAGGGACCCATTACATCTTCAGAGTGGAATGTCAGTGAATACAACCGACGAGTTTGCTGGTGGTTTCTTTCCCCAAGGAGGAGCGATGTCTCTGGCAGGCCTCTGAAGGCAAGCCCTAGGCTGGCGTTTGAGCTCATCAGCAGAGCTCACCACACACGGGGAGGGTCGGGGCTCTGTAACGGCGGCACACTCTGTCTGGCCTTGGACCATTCTGTCCTGGCTGCCCAGGGTTTCTTGTATGGTTTGGAGCCTTCCTGATAGGAAATGTATTCCCTGAGAGATTTTTTTCCATTCTTACCTCATCAGCTCTGTGGCTAACAAGGTTCTTCTCTGATGATGAAGTATTATATTGATATAACTGCATTATGAACAATGATGACTAGTGATGGAACTGTAAGTTAGTGAGGTGGACGTTACTTCCATGTCTGTTTCAGAGGAAATTGCCAACAGTTTCTGGACAATTACGGAATTAAAACAAAGCTGTTTTGGTACAGTTTAAGATTTCTGTATTTTTACTGGAAAGGTGGATTTACAGAGAGAAAAAGAGACAAAAGATCTTCCATCCACTGGTTTACTTCCCAGATGGCTGCAACAGCCAGAGCTGAGCCAATCCAAAGCCAGGAGCCAGGAGCTTCTTCCAGGTCTCCCACATGGGTATAGGGTCACAGGGCTTTGAGCTATCCTTAATTGTTTTCCCAGGCCACAAGCAGGGAGCTGGGTGGGAAGTGGAGTAGCTAGGACACGTACCAGCACCCATTTTGGATGCAGCACTTGGAGGTGGAGGATTAGCCAGTTGAACCATCACCTCTTGGTACAATTTTTGAAATAAACTCATGCGTAGTTTTTTTTTTCATAATACACATTTGCATGACATTCTCAGAGTCCTTGCATTTTATATATGCGTGTGTATACATGTAAATAAATAATTAGGGAATACTTTGTTATATGTATTTAATTTAACATTCATTGGATGAAGTAAAGAAGATGGAAAATATATGAAATTGCCAATATTTGCCCATTGTCACCTGCAAAGTAACAATTTGATATGACTTGGTCTAATAATTTCATGATAGAATATCGTAAAATACAATAAAGTGTAAATAAATTTTTTTTGATTTTTGGAAATCTGGAGTCCAGTACCATTGCTGACGTATTTTTTCACAGTTTTACAGTTTGCTATTAGAGAAGTTGGCATCCCACTGAGTCTGCGGCTCTGTGTTCTGTCATCATCATTTATTTATTTTAAAGATGGTTTCACTTGAAAGAGTTACAGAGAGAGGGAGCAAGTTTCCATCCGCTGATTCACTCCCCGGCTGGCTGCAGGGATCAGGGCTTGGCTGGGTGGGTGCCAAGAGCAGGAGCTTCATCTGGGTCTCCCAGGTGGGCTGTGGGACACAGACACTCGGGCCATTCTCCTATGCCTTGCCTAGGCCATTAGCTGGGAACTGGTTGGGAAGTGAGCAGCTGGGACACTAACTGTTGCCCATACGGGATGTCAGAGAAAGCAGTGGCTTTACCTGCTAAATCACAGTCAGTGCCAGCCCCATCTTTGTTCTTCAACATGGTGTCACATACCCCTTGAGCCTTACGCGCTGAAAGCACAGTCGTGGATGCCCCGGACACTTTGTTTAAGCTGTCGTTTGGGAGGAATTTTCAATGAGCAGTAACAGTGCCTCAGATAAACCTCATTGGCTGTGATACTGCCACTGTGCAAAGCTTAGCCATCCTGTAAGTGGACACTTTAATTTTTAATTATCATAAACAGAGCTTGGATGAATATCCTCAGATAAACACGCTTGTGTGTCTGATGATCTCATTCATACGGATCCTGCTAATAGACTGTTAGTCCTTAGATCTCAGATGTGCAAAGATTTGATTGCAGAGTACTTAATCACAAGTCAGGCAGGGTGGTTTTTTCCCCACAGCGCCACCTGCCCTCCGTCCGCACACACACAGAGTGCCCTCCAGGCTGGCTGTGTCCTTGCTGCTGGCTCACTGGGAGTCTGTTGTTATCAGAGCAGGTCCTCCTGGCCTCTTAGCTTGACCTGCATTTTTTTTTTTAATTCCAGTTGAAATTGTAACATGTTTTAATGTCTTTTAAAAGCTGGATATTTGTCCCTCACTAATTTTAAGTTGATGTTCTAGAGGCAAATTTGAAAGAGAAGAAAAGGTTCTGATTGATTTGAATGCATTTACTAATACTCTGTTTCCTTTCATTGTCAATAGGGGAATTAAAATGCCTTTATAAATGGAACGGGTACCTGTTAAAAGATGTTGTATGCTGGTCCCAGCCTCAGAGATGGGGGAAGTCAGGCTTGAAATAATCCCATCCATCATGGCGTATTCACACGTCACACACATATACCACACATACATACACACCAACACATGCACCACACTCATATACACCACACACACTGCACACACATACACACATGCACACACACTACACAAATGCACCACACCCATTCATACCACACACCTTGTACATGCACCACCACACAGCACACACACACTACATGCATTCACCACACACTGTGCACATACGCACCACCACACCACACACTGCACACATATGTACTACACATGTGCCACACACCACACATGCACACACTACACACCACATCACCACTCACACACATGTACCACGTACCACACAAATGTACCACACACACGACACATTCACATACCACACGCCACACTCATATACACACACTACACATGTGCACCTTACACACACACCACACACCTACAACACACATACCACACCCATACCATGCATACACATAGTATATTGCATTAACACCACACACACACATGTGTGCATGAGGGTGCTAACAGTGTCCTTGGGACCTGTTCTGTGTGGAGCCTGGTGCCTGACCCACATGGAAATGTGGCAAGGTCTTTGGGACATCTGCACTGTGGCATGGAGGATCGCTAGGTGCTGCCCTCCTCTTCGCAACATGTGGCCTCTTTCCTTGGTGACCTCTGTGTGGGTGTGAATGAGGCCAAGGTCAGAGGTGCTGTCTGGCCATGCCCTAGTTAGCTTTGTTCTGCTCCATGGCCACAAGCTGTACTCTTTGCCTGTGGCCAGCTGATATAGAAATGCATACCGCTCAGCTGAGGAGAGCAAGGCTGGAGAGGGGGGCTGATATTTGGGGGCTTTCAGGAGCCCAATGAACCCTGAGTTCCACTGGGGTCTCAGGTTCCCTCCATTCCCCTGTGCCATGGAGTCGACTGGCCTGAGAGTAGCAATGGACTGAGAACCCACGGTGGGAGAAGCGAGGTGCCGTGCCATTGGAATGGTGGTCTGCCGGAGTCCCTTGCAGCCACTGCAGAGTGCCTGAGGACTTTAAAACACCCCACCCAGGTTCCATGGGAGGGGTGAGTGACTAATATGCTGAAAATCCAACTGACAATGATTTTGGGAAAAGAAAACGCGTGTGATGGTAGCTTGCTTCAGTCAGTATAGAATTTCCCATCATCTGGTATGACTGAGAATGACTTGCTCCTTTCTCTGCTTCAAGTGGGAGCAGCCACTGTGCTGGTCCCCAGAGTTGAAGTCCACGTCCTGCGGATGACACTGCTATGGTGGCCCATTTGCTTCTCCCATTGGCCAGGAGCCCCGCACCCTGCCAGCTTCCTGCAGCCCCGGCTGCCCTAGCGGAGTCCGGCACGGCGGCCCTTGCTTTGCCTCCTTAGCCGGAGCAAGTCCACATTCTGTGCCGTCTGTACATGTCCCACTTCTTTCCTATTTACTGCTACTATCCTCACTGTGGAGATAAGGGCAAGAAAGACAGAGACCTTCTGTCTGCCGTTTCACTCCCCAAATGGCCGTAGTGGCCAGAGCTGAGTCAATCTGAAGCCAGGAGCTTCCTCAGCTTCTCCTACATGGGTGCAGGAGCCCAAGGACTTCAGCCATCTCTCCTGCTTTCTTTCCCAGACCATTAACAGGGAGTTGTATCTGAAGTGGACCAGCCAGAACTTGACCTGGCTCCCACTATGAGATGCCAGTGTTGTCGTTGTGCCACAGTGCCAGCCCTTAACATCCTCTTATCATAGGAGATCTGCATGGCTGAGCCGTGTCTCAGTCTTGTGCTCTGGGGTTTAGGAAAATTCCATGTTACTTGTGAAGAGCTGAAACCCAAAAGGATTGGAGGGCTCTGTGAATGTCATGGAGCTTTGTGAGTGAGTCATATGACCAAGAATTTAAAAATCAGCCCTGCTTCTGCCACCAGGCATTGCAGTTGTGTGAGACACCAGCTTTGTGTGTGTGTGCGCGCATCTGCACGTACGGGGTGGTGGTGGTGAGGAAGGGGTCACACACTAGAGTTTCCCAATTTCCAAAGAACGGCAGTTTGTTCACTCTTCCTATTATATGTGTAATTTTGTTCTTGCTAATACCTGGGGACAACAGAAGAAAATGGTTCAAGTGTTTGGGCCCTTGCCAGCTTGCATGGGAAACCCAGAAGAAGCTCCTGCCTTTGACCTAGTCATCTGGGGGTTGAATCATTGAATGGAAGACTTCCCTCCCCCTCTCTCTGCCTTCCATCTCTCATTGTAACTCAGATAAATAAACCCTTTAAAATTACACATATATATTATTTTATTCTCCGTGCCACCATGCTCTCCTTATGTCTGAGCATGATTGGTGGAGTTGGCAAACTTGCTGGTATTAAGGAGGGAATAATAGACCAGGGAGCTTGAAATAGCAGCCTGGACTGTGGGGTTCGGTGGACTTGAGCTGGGAATACACCTGGAATCTGCCACTTAGGAGCCCGGTGACCATTGGCCTCTTTTTCTCATCCGTGAAGTGGGGACACTCACATTAGGTGTTTGCTGGGAGGGAGGGTGATGTGGGACTGAATGCACCAGGCAGCTCCCGCAGCCTCTGGCACGCGGTGGTTGACGCTCCCTGAGCCTGCAGCTTGCTCTGGCTGATCTGGAGAGAGTTGCTGGGGTTGGAAGGAAGGAGGACTCAATGAGGCCTCAACTGAAAGCTCCCCTGTGGGGGTGTGCGCATGTGCTGGCGGCTGGTTGGAGCTTTACAACCTGGCGCAAGCATCCTCGAGATGTGGAGGATGCGAACCTATGGGGTCGTGCGTCCATCTGGAGGCCCAGTCCAGGAGCACTTGGCTTCTCGGCGTTGTCTATGCCTTGTCAACCCCAGCAAGCCCCTGACGTCAGAGACTGTAGTCTCCTAAATGTTTCCTTATGGGTTCTCCCCCAGGAAAAGGGACCACAGCCTTTGCCTTAGAGTGGAACAGCTGAGAACTGGGACTTGCTGGCTGAACACTGTGGTCTCACCAGCTCAGCATGGCCTGGAGTTTGTTTCCATCACTGTTTTCTGTATTACAATAACATTGTGAAGATTTTTTTTTTCAAAGTATTCTCAGTTTAATAACAGAATAGGAAGCCCCTTGCACTAAAGATTGCTTTTATCCTAATTCCCCTCCCTCTCCCCCACTGTGAACACTGTATTCTCAGCCCCAAATCTTTGTGCCACACAAAGAGAATTCTTAGAAACGCTCTCCCCTTTGTGTATACTCTGCTGCAGTTTGTTTGCATCACAAGCTTGTTTTGCTCAACTCCAGTGGAGCCAGGCTTACAAGACCAAAGTAGGGAAGGACGCCTGTGTGCAGGCCACTGAGAGGCTGTGGGTAGGGCGCTGGGTCGAGCCAAGCTCTCTTGGTGAGAAAGAGCAGGACTGTGGAGCGGTGGAGGAAGCGACCATCTTAATGTCCTGATGATCCCCCTGGGCGGCAGGGTGGGAGGACAAGCCATGGACCCATCTGTCTCAGAGGCCGAGGGGCTGGGACTGTAGAGGTGGCCTCTTGCCTCTGGCTCTCAGCACCCCGGCAGTGCAAAGGTCAGTGACCCCGAGGGTCCAGAAGCCTTGTGTGGCACCGGCCTGCACCCTCACAAGTACGCCTGCCCTTTGCTTTTATGACCTCAGCACTTCCGGAGGCAGCTTCCATCACCCCAGAGCTGACTTCTCAGAAGGTGGCATGCTGATGGCACACCGCTGGCTATGTTTTCTCTATCTTTTTGTCTAAAAAAATCATTTTTATTATTATGAAGGTAACAGATTTCATGTTGCTCATAGATACAAGTCAAAGATACAATGGTACTTCCCTTTTATGCTCTCTCTGATTGTTGCGATAATGTGCTTTTAATTGACTTCATTAGTCACAGGCTTAATTCTCCACTAAAGGAAGAGTTCAGCAGTTGAAGAGGAGAAAGATTGCTTGTTCAGCAGGAATATAGAGCAGGACTATAAGTAATAAGCAGGTCAAGATGTCTGTTTTGATGATGTACGTGTAAAAATTTTTTTTGTGCTCTGTATATCAGCTAAAATATGTGATGTTGACCTTTTGGGCTCTGCCTGATTTCACCATGCACAATAATCTGCAGTTGCATTCGTTTAGTTGTAGAACACAGCATTGCATTCTTTTTGGTGGCTGAGTAGTACTTCCCCCTGTGTGTGTATGCCACATTATTTACCCTCTCAACTGCTGCTGCATCTCTGGGTTGATTGATTCTGTAACTCAGCTATTGTGAATTGAGCTTCTCTAGACCTTCTACACCAACTTCACTTCCCTGGAGGGATGTCCCAGGGTCACGTGGAGCCATGAGCTGGTTAGCCCAGGGGATCTCTGGGGAACCTGAGGAGGCCCCAGAGGTTTCCCAGTCGGGCCCTGTTTGGTGCAGGTACGGACTCTCCATCAGGGTGTTTCCAATACAGGCCCTAACACATGGACACCCAGGAGTTTCTGAATTGCTTACCTCCATGTCTGCTTTGGAGACCTTGAGTTGAAAGTCCCTACTTTCAAGGATAGCTCCTACCTCGACAGATGTTTCTGTTCATGTGTTATTCTTGGGGTTCAGCACTCAGCTTTCATGGTCTCTAAGGTGGGCCCTTGTGTCCTGGCCCACCCAGCGCCAGCAGTGCTCTCCACCCGCAGCCGTGTCTCAGTGGCTTCCTGGGTATCCACTATGCACATTCAGGAGTGTCTTGCATTGGCTGACTGGGAAATCACCCCCATGGGGCGAGTCAGGGGTGCAAGGTGGAGTACAAGGTCAGTCAGGCTTAACAGCCATCTTTCTGACCCATGTCATTTTGTCTTGGAAATCAGGGACCGGTGGCAGTGTGTAGGCTGTGTTCTGGTTGCCTGTTTGCCAGCTGTCTGCACTGCTAGGCCAGGAGCTCTTCCAGAGTGAAGAACAGCCTGGTCTGTTTTTGGCAGTGTTAGTGGCAGGCACACTGCGGATGCTCAGGAAATGGGCATTAATGTTTTGAACTTTGTGAAGAAACCATGCTGTTCCAAGTGACTACGGTCCGATGAGGAGGGAAGACAGAGAGGAAGATCTTCCATCTACTGATTCACTCCCCAAGTGATCGCCACGGCCGGTGCTGCACCGATCCAGAACCAGGATCCAGGAACTTCCTCCAGGTCTCCCACGCGGGTGCAGGGTCCCAAGGCTTTGGGCTGTCCTCGACTGCTTTCCCACACCACAAATGGAGCTGGATGGGAAGTGGAGCTGCCGGGATTAGAGCCGATGTCCAGATGGGATCTTGGCACATTTAAGGTGAAGACTTTAGCCACTAGGCCAGTGGAGTTTTATACCAGGACTGTGGATGTGGTGGCAGCTCATGCACCCTGTGCCTCTGCCCACACAAGCTGCTACTCCTGGGACATGAATGCAGAGTAGGTGGGAAATCTACCATCACAACACTGTGGACCCCAGCTGTAACGTCACCTGAGGGGTTCTGCAATGTGTGGGGCTTGGCAAGGGTGGTCCGGCTAGGTGAGGGCTTGCTGAGTGTAGTGGCATTGCAGAGGCCCAGCCCCCGGCTGGTCTGCCTCAAGGCTCTAGTCTCCATGGGAAGGTGCCCCGTGTGCATGTTTCCTGACAGATTCTGGCAGGCTGGTGGCAGCGCAGCCAGCATGGATGGACACTGGCCCATCCTTGTAGGGCTGCTGGTGGCCAAGTGCAGCACAGTGCTTTTCTGTTGAAGAGTCTGGCATTGGAAAAGGGAAATGGAGTCAGCTAGCCTACAGTGTGACACTGGCGGCGACTGGATGTGTGACACGGAAGCCGGGGGCCCAGGGACTGTGGTCCAGGCCTCCAGGGCTGCTTGGCTCCTGGGATCGCTGTCCCACCATCCATTATCTGCCAAGTCCTCCTCAATACACACAGATTGTATAGTGGACTTTTCCTTCAACACCTAGGCCCCCAAACCAGGACCATGCAGCAGCTGTTTCTCAAGGGCACGTCCTGTGCAGGATGCTGGGGAGATGACACTGGACAGAACCCACCCCCTCCCTTCCCGCCCACTCCGTAGCCTGGACCCTAGAGCCCTGTGTATGTCCCTATTCCCCAGGCTTACACAGTGTCCTCAGAACCAGCACCTGCTTCTCGGTCTTTCCTGTTCCACCCAAGTGAGTGGCCTGCATCCTACAGCCCCACACAGACACACAGCAGGAGCATCGTGAATGACAGCCCACACTGAGGACGGTTTTCCACTAGTACTGGAACTAGCAGAGCCTGTAGCTGTCCATCAGAGGGAGGTGGCTGCCCTGAGCTGTCCTGCAGCTGTGATGTGTGGTAACAAAGTATGCACAGTTAGTGGAGTATTGGCTTGGCCGAAGGCCTCCACCCCCACACTGCACTGGCAGGAAGTATGCACAGCCTTCCTCGCACCCACATCCTACACACAGGGAACAGACATTTCCTGGTCATTGTCTGCCCTAGCTGCCACGGCTCTCCTTGCATCCACCAGTGAAGCAAGGCCCGTTTCTGTGTGTGTGTGGCCCATCCTCTGTGGAGGCATGGAAGTGGCAGCAGATCGACTCTAGTAGAATCTGCTCTGTGCACACTAACCAAGGAAGGACTCAGGCAGGCCTCTACAGACCCCCAGCCCATGTTCTGCTCATCTCTTCATGTGTTGTTGGGGCGTTGGGAAGTGTTCCTGCTGCAGCACCAGGGTGGGAACTGGCTGTGGCCCCTGCATCAGGCAGCTTTTTTGTTTGTAAAGCTTTATTGATCTGAGTTCCTGGGAAAGGGGGAGAGATAGAGAGAGCTGCACTCACAGGTGGCCATGCATTGGCTTGGAGCCAAGAACTCCATCCAGGTCTCCCCGTGGGTGGCAGGAGCCCAGGGATTCAGGCCTTCTTTAGCTGCTTTCGTAGTTGGAAATGGAGCTGCCAGGACTTGAACCGGTGCTCATGCAGGATTGTTGATGGCTTACCCTGCTACGGTATTAGGCAGGATTTTTGGTCACTGTTATGAACTACTGGGGTGATCTTACTTTATAGAAGAGAGAGGTTAATTATGATCTGCAGCTCTGGAGGGTCACAGGCTCACACCAGCAGGCCTCACTGTTTGGCCTCCAGTGATGGTGTTCTTGGTGGAGGAATCCTCAGGTGGTACAGGCTGGGGCATGGCAAGAGGCAGGAGCCCTGGGCCTGGTGCAATGGCTCCATTGGCTAATCTTCCCCTTGCAAGCACGGTATTCCTTATGGGCACTGGTTCGTGTCCCTGCTGCTCCACTTCCCGTCCAGCTTCCTGCTTGTGGCCTGGGAAAGTAGACGAGGATGGCCCAAAGCCTTGGGACCCTGTACCCACATGGGAGACCCGAAAGAAGCTCCTGGCTCCTGGCTCTGGATTGGCTCAGCTCTGGCTGTTGTAGCCATTTGGGGAGTGAACCAGTGAACTGAGGATCTTTCTCTCTGTTTCTCATTCTCTCTGTAAATCTACCTTTCAAATAAAAATAAATAATCTCTAAAAACACAAACCCCCAAAGAGGCAGGAGCTTGTTTGTGTCTGAGCAGTGTCAGTGCTGAGCCCCATCCTGCCCACCTGATCCAACCACACACTTCCCAGAGGCACCACCGGCCAACACCATGATGGAAAAAGTGTTCCCCCCCTTCTCAGTGCCAGCGACCCAAAACTTGGGGGACTAAGGCCTGCATTTGGGGTGCAGTCATCCCAACTGTAACAGTGTCCTAGACTCCGAGGTATAGAGAATTTTTCTTGTGATTCTCTGGGAAAGAATTTGATTCTTGAAAGTTCTCTGTGGGAAGCAGCTTGCAGACTGTGCAGGGGTGTGTGTGTGTGTGTGTGTGTGTGTGTGTGTGTGTTAGCTCATTCGCTCCTTGGGAGCCTCAGGAGGTACAGTCTGTTCCTGTGGTTCCTTCCCTGCCATGGTTCACGCTCCGCATGGCTGGATGCTGATGAAAGCCCTTGTGGGGTGCATCGGCAAGATGAAAGCAGGGGAGTCTACAGTGAGGTGATGCTGAAGGGGGCTGGCTGCTCCTTTTAGCAACACCAAATAGTAATTGCAGCTTCCCAGTCTGTGTTTACTCTGTCCTGCCCTCCGTTGCTGGTGTATTTAGATGAGCAGGGCTGGGGGGAAGCCGGCAGCCTTGATCCTTACCCACTGTCCCAGGCGCTCCTCCCTGAGACACCCACAGGAGGGTGGGTGAACAAACCACCCCTTCCACTCAGACACATACAGCAGGGAGTGCCTGTGGGTACTGTGTTCACGCCCCTGGGCTGGCGTGGGGGTGGGTGGGGAGGAGGAAGGGAGCTGGTCATAAACAGGCCTCTTTCTCGTGTGTCTGCAGTGATGGGTCACACCAGCACCAGGACAGGCCCAGAGGCCACGCTTTGACGAAGCCAGGGCAACATGTACAGTGTGGAAGATCTCCTGATCTCTCACGGGTATGTGCCGTCCAGAGAGCCAGCAGCACCACGGCCGCAGCACCCAGAGGGGCGCCAGCATGCAGGGACAAGAACAAAGGACGGCCATGGCCTGTTGAATGGCTGCAAGGATGGCCCTGCCGCGCCTGCCCGCAGCAAGACGTCCACAGGGAAAAGGGATGTGAGTGACCCCCGAGGCCGCTGGGAGACCCCTGGGTCTTCCACATCGAGGAGTGCTGAGGCCGGGTAAGCTCCAGCCCTGGCCTGCGGCTCTTTGATTCTCTGGGTTTGGATGGGACTGGGAGGGAGAGGGAGAGCCAGAGACAAGGACACATCCTCTTGATGCACCTGCCAGGGTAAGCACTGTGTCCATGCTCTACTCGTGTCTTCCTAGCTCCTCAGGTAGGATCATTCCAGACTTCTGTGCAAGCTGACTCACGACCACCTACACAGGCTCACAGGCGCCATGTACTCACGCTCAGAGCCCTTTGTCCCTAGTATGTGTTGGGCCTAGTACAACACTGCAGACAAACACAGTCTGGGAAAGGTGACAGAAGCTTCCCCAAGCTTCCCTGCATGAAGGGTTTCAGGGCCTTTGTAGCACCCACTGGCATGCACAAGTGAAGGGTTGCGGATAGAGCTTGGTCTACAGTTTGTGTGGAGACAGCAGAGTCAGGCATGGGAGACAGGTGCAGAGAGCCTCGGTTTAGGAGAGACAGATGAGCCACAGGGCACTCAGATGGGAGTGGTCACACCTCCCATGGTGAGATACACCGTAAGTCAGATGAGGGTAGTCACACCTCATGTGGTGAGATCCACAGTGAGTAATCAGATGGGGGAGGTCATACCTCGTGTGGTGAGATCCACAGTGAGTAATCAGATGGGGTGGTCACACCATTTCTTGGTTTCTTTTTTGGTTGACAACTTGCAAATAGAAATGTGGGGGTTTCTTTTTTGGTTGACAACTTGCAAATAGAAATGTGGGGGTTGTGGTCACAGCGATGGACATCTGAGGAAATGGGCAGAAGGGAAGGTGCCAGTGCGTTGCCCAGTACAATCTGAGCAGGAGCTTGCTGCCCAGTGCCCTTTTCTGGCTGTCTCCTGGGTCTAAATGGCCAGGAGTGGTGAGAGGCCATTCCTCTTTTCCCTTTGCTATTCAGAGTTCACTGCCATATCCCCCAGCGTTCCATACTTGCTTGTCTGCTGTGTACATGGCTTTTCGAAGAGGGTGCCTATGTGTAAATTGGCTGCCCGTTGAGGCTGCCTTCGCCACTGCTAGTGTGATTTTCTGGGGTGTTCCATATTCTGTGTAGTTTGTCTGTGTCTTGTTGCTGGGGTTGTTGCTTGTCTCCCATTTGATTAGTGTCTGCCGTCGTCATGGGCCTTGCGTGTCTGTCTCTTCCCATCATGGCAGCCTGTGAGAAGCAGAATGTACCCAGGGCCATGGAGTACCCATGTGTGTTCCACCTGGCCTAGGCAGGGGGATCCCTCAAACTTGAGGTTGCCCAATCAGAGTTGGGGCAATGGAATCCACTGTGACCCTTGCCCCCAGCTCATCCCCAGAACCGAGGAGCCACCCAATGAGCCTGTAGGTAGTGGGTGCAGTCTGACGTTAGGGTTCTTCCTGACCCTCCTCCTCTGCCCTCCCTTTTTTGAGGTTGGCTGATTGACTCGGGGGTGGATGTTGGCGCTGGGAGGGTAGGCCGTGAGATCGCATTCATGTTTGTAAAGTTCCATGTGGGCACCCACTTTGTCAGAGATGCCTGCTGCATGCCTGCTGGGTTGAAATGAAAATGCATCTTCTTAGCTTTCAGACAACAGGGAACTTGGAGAAGAAGGCAGACAAGGAGTTGGTCACAAAGTGGGACTTGTTCCACTCAGGAGAAAATAAAACCCTGCCTTGGGAGGAAGTAGGCAGGTGCAAGGAGTTAACAGGTTAAAGATGCCTCTGGCTTCTTTGGCTGTCTGCTTGGGCCATTGTGTCTTGCCGTCTGCCCTGTCCTATCTCATATGATGGCTGTTTTGTTTTCGGGTTGGCCAGTGGGTAGGGCATCATCTGGGTGATGGGCAAGAGTGGCCTTGGCAGGTTGAGATCTGGCCTGGAGCGGCCAGTGCCTGGGCACTTAGACTTCCCAGGGTAGCAGGTCAGACAGGTCAGAGCTGTTGGGAAACTTGCGAGGGCTGCGTGGAGATGGTGGGTTTCACTCCAACAGCGTGGTGGAGACGTGGGCACGATGGCAAGATGGTTCTCTTGTGGCCCACCAGCGTGGAACACTGGGCATGTTGGTGCATGTTAGCGGCCGGGCAGGGTGGAGGGGAGGGAGCCCACCTTGGACCCTCGGCCGGGCCTGACCACATCCTCCCTGTGAGACTTGTGGGGCTCTTGTCACTCTCTTGTCCCCTCCCTTGCCACAGCACACAAGGACATGTCCAGCTCTCAGAACATACAGTGCCCCTCCTGTCTGGGCAGCTGTGGGTACTGTGTGCCCGCTCTGGACAGCACATGCAAGACTGCTTTCCATGGCCTTGGCGAAGATCTGTGGAGACAGACAGTAACCTTAAAGTGGGGTTCGGCTGTGCCTTCTCCCTTTCCCAGTGTGCAGCCCACTGTCTGCCCTTCCCGGCACCACTCCACCCTGGCTCACACTGGGGAGACCTTTCGTCCACCCCTCATCACCCTGGCCTCCTTGGGCTCCTTCCTTGAAGTGTGTCTGCCCTGTATAGAGATTCTCCCAGTCCTGGCCCTCCCCCATTCCTTCCACGGGACACCACAACTGTGGCACTGCTGCTTGGCGAGTTGCAACTTGGGAAGCGTCTGGATGAAGCGTGGCATTCACACGCCAGGGCTTCAGAGCACCAGGCTCCAACAGGAAGGGAAGAGGCCTGTGAAAGTGCTGCCAGACGCTAGAGGGCTGGCGGTGTGGTTGGTTTCTATCCTTCCCTCCTGACTCCTGAGGAAGGCAGTGTCCAGCCAGGCCTGTCTGTGCAAGGGGCTTCCACACAGCACAGTCTGAGCATGTGGGGGGTTGTAACGACACAGTAGACTCTGGCAGCATCTGTAAAAGGGCTCAGGGAGTGGCGGTGGTGGATGGGCCTGGCTGCCGGTTTTACACTCACACTGTCCAGGGAAGACCAGGCACATCCACACATATGCACCAGCACGCGCGCACACACACACACACACACACACACACACACACAGAGATGAGGGGAAGTGGGCAGGGACATCAGGGCTGTGTGCTGCCTGCCTAATTGGCCAGGAACCCCAAATGAATAATGCCCTGCTCCCGTTAAAATGCCCAGGGGCCCTTATCGGGCTGTGCTGGTTTCCTCACTGTGCTTCCTGCGAGCCCTAGAATCAGAGGAAGCCGTAAAAGAACGCAGCCCAGCCCAGGTTGGAATCACAAGCACCCTTTCTGTGCGTGGCCCCAGGAATGCTGGGAAGCGCCTTTTGTTAGCTCCCCCTCCCCCAAGAACAGCGACTAATTACTGCCTGCCATCAGCGGCAGGCCTGCCTGATTAGAGACCTGGCGTCGTCGGTGCCCACATCTCATGTGGGAGGGCCGGGGCTCCTGTCTTAGGAGGTTCCGTCAGTTCAGTAGACATCCACCCTGCACCAGGCTGCCAGGTCTGGGAGACACCAGCTTCCTGGGGCCTTCCTCGCTCCTCAGATCATCTCTCCCCAGCCGGGGCTGGCAACACATACGCCCGGAGCTTCTGGCACCCTGGTTCCCTGTCCACCCTTGCTGGAAGCATAGCATCCCTGCTGGCCCCATAGCATGCATCCCCATTTTCCCCAACCAGCAGCGACCTGGGTCCTTGGATCTTGGGAGCTCGGGAGCACACTGATGGGGACCGCTCTGTCCAGAGGCCTTGGAGCTGTGGCCTGGCAGGAGAGCAGCCCTGGAGCTGCAGAGCTGCGTGAGTGAGCAAGCCTGGGCTGTGGGTCACAGGACATGCGTGGTGGCAGGCTGGGGTGGCACTGTTGTGCAGCGATAGCCAGCCTCTGTGTTCTCAATAAGACAGCCTAGGCTCCCTGCCCAGCTGTCCGTGAGGCCGCTGAGTGCCAGCCCCACAGCCTGAGGGCTCCTGGGAGGCTCAGCCAGCCCTTCCAGCCGTCAACGTCCCTGCCAATTGCCTCCTTGGCCCTCAGGACCTCCGGTCTCGCTGATAGATGCTTGTAGGTGGGTGAACGGCAGGTGAACCCGAAAGTGGGAGTAGGAGCAGGGGAGAGAGATGAGGCGGGCAGGGTTTGTCACCCACATCTACAGGAGCACTCTAGGACAGCATTGGGAAAAACAGTTCATGCCTTTGTGAACATTCGGCACATCCTTAGGAACGAGCAAATGCAAATACCCCGAGAGAACCTGGCTTGTTCTGGGCAGCAGCCCCCTCAGGCGGGCGTGCCCTGAGCAGGTGTGGGCTCTGTGGACGTAGTTTTGATAACGGGCCCTCATCATTTGCATCATGTTTGGGTGAATGGAGAACTTCTTCCATTTCCACGGCAACCTTTTCTCTGTTTTTAAGCCCATTTTCCCACTTGAGTGCTAATCTCCTCCTGGCCCCATCTGCCCCCACTCTAAGATTAGTCTGTGTGTCCACCCTGTGTCATAGGGTGGCTTGCATGCCCTGGTATGTAGATGAGGTTGAGGTGGACTGAGAAAAGGGACCACAGCCTCTGAGCTCTAAGAATATGTCCTGCGGGGCACTGTGGCCAATCCTGCCTGGCAGTGTGCTGGCAACAGTGAGAGCACCCCCACACAAGGTGCCTGGGCACCTCGGCCTGCCTGCAGAAGCCTCTGGGAAGGGCAAGCCCTGGAAGCAACAGATCAGTCCAAGAGCTGCAGTGTCTCAGAGGCAGCCACAGAAGTCACAGGGACCAGAAAGACGCCCAATCCTGCTCTCTGGTGAAGTTCCACCTGACCGTTCCCCAGAAGGACCAGAGCTGGGATTTCGTTCTTGGAGGAGCACAGGGCATGAGGGTAGCCGCAGTGTCCAAGGTCATTTCCCATGAGCCTCCAGACGGCCAGCCAGCAGTCCCCATTCAGTTTTATTAAACCGCACATCAGGGGCTGACACATGTCCCAGGGGGTTAAGCTACCACCTGCAACCCTGACATCCCATAGCAGTGTGGGTTTAAGTCCCAGTTGTCCCACTTGTGACCCAGCTACCTGCCAATGCACCTGGGAAAACAGTAGAAGATGGAGCAAGTGCTTGAGCCATTGTTCCCACGTGGGAGGCCTGGAGTTCCAGGTTCCTGGCTTCAGCCTGGTGTAGACTCAGCTGTTTGAGCCATTTGCGGATTGAACCAGTGGAAGATTCTCTTTCTTTCTCTCTTTCTCTCAAGATTGTTTCTCTCTCTCTGTCTTTCTCTCTAGCTCTCTCTCTCTTTCTCTCTCTCTCTCACGCACACACACAGAAGCATACACGCACGCATGCCCATCAGCTCCCCTTGTCCCCCAGGTGCTAGACACGAATCTGAAATGGGAACAGCTAAAAAAACAGGCGTCCAAAGGAAAACAGTCACATCTGATCGCTGAGTGTATTAAAGCTAATTATGAGAGAAGCGAGGAGGAATTCCTATTAGGTTCTGGAGTCACTTTGAACTGCAGCAGAAGCACTGCCCTTCTCTGAGCCTGTGATGAGCTGGCAGCAAGCCCCGGGAGCACCCCCACCCCGGCCTCCACAGTCCCTGGGGACAGAATCTCACTGGAGCATGCAGAGCGCTGGGTGATGCTAGCAGTGCTGTTTGGAGAACCAGGCTTTGACCGTTTCTGGGGAAAGGGCTGGTGTTTTTTGCTGTGACTGTGCAGGGATCACGTGACCTAGCAGAGGTCTCCTAATAGCTCACATAGATGGGCTCGTGTGCCTTCAGACACACTGTCTGTTGCACGTACTCACATCTTGAATGCTTTCCAGACATTTCTTGTCAGTGACGCTGTTGGTCTCCCCTCTCTTCTCTGTGTTTCTGCTCCCTTCTCTCCTCCTCCTCTCCTGGGAGTTCTGCAGGGGTCTCATGAGCTTGCAGCACACTGGATTTGGGCATTCACATCCCACCTTGCAAAGAGTTTGTTTATGTTTGAAGGGCAGAGTTAGAAGGAGAGAAAAAGAGACAGTTCTTCTGTCTCAGGTTTATTCCCCTAGTGACCACAATGGCCAGGGCTGGACCACACCGAAGCCAGGAGCCTGGAATGCCATCTGAATCTCCCATGTGGGTCCAGAGCCCCAAGTACTGGGGCCGTCCATTGCTGCCTTCCCAGGTGCATTGGCAGGGAGCTGAATCGGAAGCAGAGCAGCTGGAGCACACACTGGCCTCCAAATGGAATGCCAGCATTGCAGGTGGCAGCTTCACCTGTTCTTGCCGTAATGTCGGCCCTGGTTCTGTTACTCACCTTACTTCTCGAAGCCTTTGAAGCCATGGCTGGCTAACCATGTGAAGTCGCACTTGGTTTGGGTGGTCGTGGATGGGGTGTGTCTGTTACACCTGCTGGCCAGAGCCCTCACCACGTGAGCTGCCCTGGGGTTTGTCAGAGCCTGCCTCTCCGGATTGCGGAAGGCACCGGGGGAGGTCAGTACTTTACAGTCTTTTGAGCCATACAGTCTAGATGAGAGGGCTTCAAAAGTTTGTGGCAAGTGCAAGTAAATATTAAGTGCATTTTTGTGCAGAAAGTTTTAGGAATCCCAATTCTTTTCCCCACAATATGCGTTTTCTACCCCTGCTTTTTGGGCATACTCTGATATTTTTGAAATAGATCATCTAAATATCCCCAGGTGGTATATTGTGCAAATGGGGAAGAGTTTAGCTATCATGCTGTTTGGTGGTCCACTGCTGTCCTTGCCCTAGTTATGTCATCTTGCACCTAATGGTGCTGCTGGGACTCACCCGGAAACCTCAGCCACTGCACAACCACGATCTTGACCAGGACAGCGCCACACAGGGACTGAGCTGGCAATGCTGTGGCCATGGGCAGGGTAAGGAAGAGCCTTGGGGAGCCCTACAGGACTGCAAAGTCTGCTCCCCAGGAGCCTGGGCCAAAGGACAGTGGTGAGGAGGTGAGCAGGGGTGGCGCCCTGAAGCTGGGCCCCAGCCACACCCTCTCCAGGGGGTTTCTCCCCTCACCCTCCTACTGGGGCTCCGTTCTCCAGTCTCCCCCGGACCTTCTTGGGTGGCTTGTCCTCCACAGTGGGCACTTACCCCGGAGTCCCTTAAGGCAGGCTGCACAGCCAGCTCACCTGGGCGGGTGGGTGCTGTGTAAGGAGGCCCACTGCCACAGCTCCCTGGTAAGGCAGCACTCAGAGGGCTGACCCAACAGGTTCTCTGTTTGATATGCGAAACCTCCATATTCAACAATACTGGTGCTTTTTAAAAAGAAGATTTGTTTTTATTTTTATTGCGAATGTGGATTTACAGAGAGAAGAAGAGACAGAAAGATCTTCTGTCTGCTGGTTCACTTCCCAGGTGGCTGCAACAGTCAGAGCTTAGCCCACCCAAAGCCAGGAGCTTTCTTCCTGGTCTCCCGTGTGGGTGCAGGGTCCTAAGGCTTTGGACCATCCTCTGCTGCTTTCCCAGGCCACAAGCAGGGAGCTGGAAGGTAAGTGGAGTAGCTGGGACACGAACCAGCACCCATATGGGGTCCCGGCGCATGCAAGGCAAGGATTTAGCCATTAGGCTGCTGCACTGGGCCCTTGACTTGGTGATTTTGAGAACAACAAAACAACAGAATTTGTAACTTGCTTGCCCTCCACATGATCAGTAAACAGCAAAGCACAGCTTACTGCAGGCCTCCCACATGGCTGGTCGGCACTCACGTCCCTGAGACATCACAGCCACCTTCCAGGGCTCCAAAAGTGCAGCCAGACACTGAAGCCAGGGAGGGATGCAGCATCTTTTTTTTTTTTTTTTTTTTAACTTTTAGACATTTTATTTCAGAGTGCTTTCAAACGTACAGAATAGAAATTGTGAGGTAATGTTTCAACAATTCCCATATACACTTCCTTCCATTTCCCCCGTATTAGTATGATTGAGGCAATTAACAACTTGCAGCCAGCTTCCCTTAGGTGTTCTGTTAGCTCCCACCACAAGGGACAGACAGCATGCGCTGTTTGTGTTTGTGCCTGGCTGATCTCATTCAGCAGGAGGTTCTCCACATCAGTCCACTTTGCTTATCAGTGCATCCTTCACAGCAGCGTGGATGTCTGCTATGCGTGTTCCACATTGTCTTCATGCGTTCATGTCGTGGTGCGCCCCTGGATTGGTGATCGCTGGTGCAGGTGTCTCTTTGATCCATTGAGTTCAAGCATGTGTCACCCACTGCTGTGTCATTTGACAAGTTGGTTTTCATGGTTGTTTTGTTTTCCACAGTGGCTGCGCTAATTTGCGTTTCCACCCACAGTAGGTAAGAGTTCCCGTGTTACCAGCTCTTGACCAGCAATTGTCACTCTCTGTGTGGCAGATTTTAACTCTTCCAACGGGTGAGCTGATGTCACCTGTGGCTTTCATCAGCATCTCCCTGATGCCTGGCCACTTGCAGCATCTGGTCATCTGTTTGCTGACCGTTGGTGTTTCTTCCTTTGGAGACCGTCTACTGACACCTTTCGCCCATCTCTTACCTGAATTGGTTGTTTTCTTGTTGAGTGCTTCGAATTGCCTGTATATCATGATCATTACTCCTTTTTCAGAAAACAGAGCACAAGTACTTTCTCACATTCTGTTGGAATTTTTCTTGCTCAGTTGTTTCCTTTGCTGTGAGTAAACTTCTGGGCTGGGTATAATCCCATTTGTCTAGCTTTGCTTTTGTTACCTGCGCTTTGAGAGTCTTATCTAAGAAATTATAATCTACATTCATGTCTTGAAATATTTCCTCCAGTTTCTAAATTTAGGTCTTTGATGCATCTTGAATTGATTTTTGTGTATGTGAGTGGTAGGAATCTGAACGTCCTGTTTTGCCAGCACCGTTCCAATGTAGTTCTTGGCCCCTTCGCAGATCAGCTGGAGATGTGTGTTTCTTTGTTGGATGCCTCTTGATTGATTGTTTCTGTTGCTGTTCAGAACCTTCTGTAAAAGAATGTCGTTGGTATACTGATGGGGATTCATTGAATCTGTAAGAGTGGCTCAGATTGCATAGACATTTGGATGATTCATTCTTCCATTTCATGAGCAAGGACTATCCTGTCTTTTTGTATCCTTGATAATTTCATCATCAATATTTTACAATTTTCATTGTAGCGATTTTTTTCACTTCTTAATCTTGTCCTTATATTTTCTGGTAGCTATTGTGAGTGTCATTCTGATTTCTCTTTCAGCAGGATTATTGTTGGCGTATAAAAATGCTGCTGTTTTTGTATGTTGATTTTGTACGCTGGGACTTCACTGAATGGGTTTATCAGTTCTAACAGTGTGTTGATGTGTTTAGGGTTTTTGATATAAATCTGCCAACATGGATGTTTTGACTTCTGCAGTTTCCAGTTCCGGTGGCCTTTATTTTCCTCTCCCTAGCTGCTCTTCCTACTACTTTCAGGACTAAAATGTAGAGTGGTGGTGCAAGCGGATATTATGTCTTCTCAGGTCTGGAACAAGACAAGGGCATCCGCTTGCAAATATTTCCCTATTTGGTATATTGACTGATAGTTTGTCATATATTCATAATTTTGATGTGTGTTTGTCTATACCCAGTTTCTTTTCTTTTTTGAATAATAGGTTATTTAACTGAATATTTTAAAGATTTATTTATTGTTATTGGAAAGTCAGATATACAGAGAGGAAGAGAGACAGAGAGGAAGATCTTCCGTCTGATGGTTCACTTCCCAAGTGGCTGCAGTGGCTGGAGCTGAGCTGATCCAAAGCCAGGAGCCAGGAGTCTCCTCCAGGTCTTCCACGCAGGTGCAGGATCCCATGGCATTGGGCCGTCCTCGACTGCTTTCCCAGGCCACAAACAGGAAGCTGGATGGGAAATGGGACTGCCGGGATTAGAACTGGTGCCCATATGGGATCCTGGCACGTTGAAGGCAAGAACTTTAGCCTCTAGGCTGCCTTGCCAGGCCCTCTTTTCTTTTTTTTTAACCATGAAGGGGTGTTAAACCTCATCTGTCTGCTGAGATGACCATATGGTTTCTGTTGCTCACTTGGTTGGTGTGAAGTGTTGCTCTTGCTAACGTTGCGGTGCTGACCCACCTTGGCCTCTCTGCGATAAAGCCCTCTGGATTACGATATGTGATCTTTCTGATGCAGAGTTGAATTTGGTCTGTAATATATTGTTTGAAATCTTTGTGTGTATGCTCATCAAGATTGAAAGCCTGAAGTGTGTGTGTGTGTGAGAGAGAGAGAGTGTATATGTATGTTGTATCTTTGGTTTTGGTTTTAGATACTGAACTGGGTAGCAGGGTTTGGCAGAGTTCCATCCTGGTCAGTATTTTGGAATTGTTTGACAAACATCAGAGTTAGTTCATCTTGAAATGTTTTGTAGAATTCAATAGTAAAGCCATCAGATCCTGGACATGTTTTTTATGGGAAGCTGGTAATTATGTTCCTGTCTTGTTGCTGGTTCTGAGGCAGTTTAGATTTTCTGTATCCTTGATTTAATTGATAAATTTATCTATTTAAGCTATTCCAAGTTGTTAGCATATAGTTGTTCATGATAATTTTATTATCTTTTGTATTTTTGTGATATCAATTATAATGTCTCCTTTTCATCTCTTACTTTATTTCAGTTTTTTCCTTATTGTGAGTCTTGCTTAAGGTTTGTCCATTTTTGTTATTTTCTTCGTAAAAACTAGCTTTCTGGGCCTGGCATGGTAGCCTGGAGGATGGAGTCCTCCCCTCGCATGCGCCAGAATCCCATATTGGCCCCGGTTCCAATCCCTGTGACCCGCTTCCCATCCAGCTCCCTGCTTGTGGCCTGGGAAAGCAGTCGAGGATGACCCAAAGCCTTGGGACCCTGCACCCGCGTGGGAGACCTGGAAGAGACTCCTGGCTCCTGGCTTCAGCTCGGCTCAGCTCTGGCTGTTGCGTCCACTTGGGGAATGAATCAGAAGATGGAGGATCTTCCTCTCTGTCTCTCTTCCTCTTTGTATATCTGACTTTCAAATGAAAATGAAATAAATCTTTAAAAAAACCCAGCTTTCTGTTTTGTTGCTCTTTTACATTTTTAAAATTTCAATTTCACCTACTTCCTTTCTGATTCTTATTTAAAATGTAGCGATTCTTATTTAAAATGTAGCACTTTCCATTATAAACTTCCCTCTTGAAACTGTTTTCTCTCTATACCAAAAGTCTTGATATGTTGTTTACATTTTCATTTGCTTCAAGAAAGTTTTTTTCCTTTTAATTTCTGCAGTGATCCATTGATCATTCAGTAGCATACTGCTAAATTTTCATGTATTTAGAAATGTTCTGTTTTGTTTTTTTTTAAGATGTATTTTAGTTGAAAGACAGAGTTACACAGAGAGAGAGATCTTCCATCCACTCATTCTCTGCCCAGATGGCACAGTGGCCATTGCTGGGCTGGTCTGAAGCCAGGAGCTTTTTCCCAGTCTCCCACGTGGATTCAGGAATCCAAGGCTTGGACCATGCTCTGCTGCTTTCCCAGGAATATTAACAGGGAGCTGAATGGGAAGTGGGGCAGCCAGGACTAGAACTAGCACCCGAATAGGATGATTTCTTGTTATTGACTTCTAGTTTTATTCCTTTGTGATGTGAGAAAATACATGGTATGATTTTAGTTCTTTTAAATTAACTGGGACTCAATTTGTGGCGTAACTTGTCTATCCTAGAAAACGTTCCAGGTGCCAAGGAGAAGTGTGTGTATTTTGTGGCTGTGGGTGAAGTGAAGGCCTGGTGGGTCCAGTGTCTCAGGAGTCTCAGCTGATGACCTGTGCATTGGTGAGAGTGGTGTGTTAGTGGAGCTTTCTTTAGGTCTAGTAGTATTTACTGTATATAGCTGGGTGCTCTTTGTTGGATTCATATGTATTGTGGTGTTATATCTCTATCCATGTGTTTTGGTCACTGTATAATGTCTTTTGTCCTTTTTGTAAGTTTTGGCGTAAAGTCTGCCATATTTGATGTGAACAGAGCTACTCCTGCTCGTTCCTGGTTCCCATTGTTTGTGGTTTAGCTTTTTCCAGCCCTTCACTTTCAGTCTATGTATCTTTACGCAGTGAGGTTCCTATAGGTAGCATGCAGTTGGGTCTTGTTTTTTTTTTTTTTTTTTAATTTTTTTTAATATTGTTTATGTAGTTGATTCATGTCCAAGTGGGCCTCTGATTAGGGTGTTGAGCATTGAGATATGGAGGAACCTGGGCGAGGACAAATGTTTCAGTTATTTTTCCACCTGTGTCCACAGAGGGGGTGAGGGGGAGGAGGTGATGGGGTGAGGGAGGAGGAGAGGAGGAGAGAGAGAGAGCTGCTCTTTGCTGTCGAACATTAGTACCCCAGGATGGGGATTGGTTATTTGATGTCCTAGAGACCCCCCAATGTGGGGCAGTGTGTTCTGAGGGTGTTACTTGGGTGGTTTTGATAATTTTGAGATGTTGTTGGCTTCTTGGACCAGGGTTGAGAAAATCTTTCTGCAATCTTAGTGCGTCCACAGACCCAGGAGCATGCTGCAGAACTTGGCCAGGAGCGCTGTCCAACCTGGTCTCTGCTGGCCCAGATGAACTAACTGTCGTGTCCCCCATGTGCTTCTGGATGTGCTGATGACTAAGTACACAGGCATCGGCAGCTGATAGGGCCAGACCTGAAACATGCATTCCAAGATCAGACCCATATCTTGTGATTTTCCCTGTGACCAGGATTTGAGCACAGCGATCTAGTTGAGGAGTACCCCAAGAAAACTTACCTGGGGTGACCTAAGACTTCATTCTTGTGTGCACTAGCCAGTGCAGGGTCAGGTTTGGGCCAACACCTGCAGCAGCCAGTGCACATACTTGTGGATGCAACTGCCTTGGCAGTTCTACCCCTAGTCCCGTCTCTCAGATAAAATGATGGGTGCTGCAGACTAGCACAGTAGCACAGCCCAGTCCACCATAAGCCTGGTTCTCATGCACACCATCAAGTACCATGATCTAGTGAGGGTGACATCCAGTAAACCCTATCACACCCACCCCGGCCCTGGTTTTTATGTGTGCCAGCATATGCTATGGCCTAGCCTGGTCACTCCCACATCCTGTCTGGCTCTTGTGCATACCCTTGAGTGCTGTGGCTCTGCTCAGCCTGACCCATCCCCAGACCCAACCCACATGTATGTTGATCAGTACTGCTGCGTCATCCAACCTGGCCTGCCCCCAGCCCTTACTGTCACGCTCACCAGAGGGAACTACAGCCCAGCAGGGGCATGCCCACAGCTTCCCTGTCAGGTTTGCTCCCAGCTGTGGATCTTGTGCCTGACTGACATGACTTGTACCCCATTTTCCCAACTGCCAGCAGGTGCTGTGGCCTGGTCCAGCTGGCCCATATCCATTCTGTCTCTCTCTTGCTTCATAGGGTGTCATAGCCCAGCACATCCTGGCCTATCCTCAGATGCAGCCTGCATGCATGCCCGTGGGTGCTGCAGCCTTGCCCAGCCCGGTCTGCCCACTTCCCCAGGTCTCACAGTCACCAGTGGGAACAGACGTCTAGCAGGGTTGTCTCCCCAAAGTTCTAACATGCCTGTTCCAAGCCCCTGATCTTCCATGTACTGGCAGGTACTTCAATCTAGCATGAACACCCACAGTCTCAGCTCTCACTGGTGGATGTTGTAACCTAATCCAGCCAGGCATTGCCTACTCCCTGACCTGGCTCTCATGCTTGCCAGTGGTTGTTTTGCAGCCTGGCCCAGCTGGGCTGATGTGTCCTTTGCCTTGTCTGTCCTGTCCCCCATCCCAGATTCGTGCTCCCCACTGGGAGCTGTGGCTTATTAGGGTAGGGTCTTGTGTTTTAATCCATTCAGCCATCCTGTTTTTTGAGCTGGGAATTTAATCCATTAACATTATTAAGAGTTAATCTTCAAGATTAACATTAATAGATAAGAAGTAGCTCCTGTCATGTTGTTTCCTGGTTGCTAATTGTCTTTTCTGTTAGTGAATTTGGCATTGAGAGGACTGTGAATGTCTTGTCCCTCTCTCTCTGGCCTGTTGGGTTTCTGTAGAGGAGTCTGCTGCTGCTCTGACTAGTTTTCCTTTGTATTTAACTTGACATATTCTTCTTACTGACTTTGGGGCTTTGTTCTTGTCTATAACTTGGCAGTTTGACTCTACTACACTTTGGAGATAATTTTCTACAGTTGAGTCTGGTTGGAGCCCTTTGAAATTCCTCTATCTGAGGTCCATAATTCTCTAAAGACATGGAAAATTTTCAGCTGTTATTTAACTCAGTAGGTTCTTAATGCCCCCCCCCCCCACCTTTTTGTCCTTCAGGTATCCCTATAGAGTAAATGTGTGTTTGCTTTTTGGTTTCCCATAGGTTACATAGGCTCTCTTCATTTTTAAAGTTCACTTCTCTTTATTTTTATCTACTTCAAATGTTCTGTCTTCCAGTTCAAAAATTCTTTCGTCTACGTGATCTAGTCTGATTTTGAAGCTTTTATAGTTATATTTTTAACTTCATTGAAATTTTCAGCTCCAAAATTTCTTTTTTGTTCTTTGTGATGATTCCCACTCTTCATTGAATTTTTCATCGTGGCATCTGTTGTTTTCCTCAGGTCTTTAAGCTGTGTGTATCCTCTTGCATTACCGAGTTTCCCCAGAACTGTTACTGTAAATCCCTGTCCAGGCACCTTGTGGGCTTCCTTCAGACCAGCATCTATTTCTGGGCAACTATTGTGTTCTTCCAGAGGTGCCCTGCTTCCTCTCCTCTTCCCGTTTCCGTGTCCTTGCATTGACGTCTGTGCATCTGGGACAATCATTCTCTTTTGTTCTCTGGAGAAGGTTTTATTGGCAAAACCTGTTTTGTTTAGATAGAATGTGGGCTGTCATTCAGATGTAGCTTCCGATTGATTTCTTTGCTGATGCTGAGTGTGGGCAGTGTCTGCAGAAGCCACTGTTCAGTCTGAAGCTGTTTGTGGAGGTTGTAATGGGACTTGGAAGTAGAGATGAGCTTCCACAGGTATGTGTCTTTGTTGTTGTTGAAGTTTATTTAAAAGTTAGAGAGGGAGGGAGAGACAGATTTTCTATCCACTGGCTCACTCCCCACGTGGCATCAATAGCTAGGACTGGCCCAAGCTAAAGCCAGGAGCCAGGAGCTTCATGTAGCTCTCCCACTTGGATGGCAGGGGACCAAACATTTAGGCCATCCTCGCTGCTTTTTCTAGGTCATTAGCAGGGAGCTAGATCAGAAGTGGAGCTGCTGAGATTCAAGCCAGTTCTCATAAGATAACTTGCCTGTACCTCAGGTTTCAGATTCACCACTATGGAACAATGTCCACCCCAAAGATGTGTGTCTTTAGTCCCCAGAGAATAGTCAGAAATAAAAATTAAGGTGCTCTTTCAGACCTACTGACCCAGAGCTCAGGACCTGGGGTTGGGCACCCATCTCCATGGCTTTGGTTGGAACACCTGCAGTGTCAGTGTGAGCAGATGCCAGACTTCTGCCTGGAGTGGACTCTGTGAGTCTGAAACAGATTAGGAGTGTTCTGCACGGGGTCCTTGGCACAATCCGGGGGTCTGCCATGCTTCTCCAGCTGAGGGACTGTCTGCAGTATGGCCAGACGCCCCCCCCTTCCCCAGGCTGCAGGAAGCCTGCTGCGCAGTTTTCCAGAGTGTTGGTGAGCACTGTGGCTAGGAGGTCCTGCGGAAGTCTAGGTCTGAAGCTCAGCCACCAAGACAGCAGTGCGGCCAGGTTCTGCAAGTGATCCCCATGTCTTTCTTTGTTTTGTAGGTTTTACCACCGCCCCACCTTAGCGTGGTCTGCCCAGCCCCCGACAGCGACAGCAAGGAAAGACCAAGACTGTTGGAGGAGAGGGCCAGAGGGCAGCAGGGACTGGGAAGACCCCAGGGTCAGAGTGATGGCACAGGCCCACAGCCTGCCCGCTCCCGGGAGAGAGGGTCCATGGGAAGTCGGAAGAAGGATGGAGCAAGTGACGAAGAAGGCCATGTGGGAGGAAGAGCTAAGAAGGGCCAGTGCTAGCAGGTGGCAGGAGGGCAGTGGGGAGAGCTGGTGCCAGCCAGGACGGCTGGGGAGGCAGATGTCGGAGGGTGATGGCCGGAGGCTTCTGCATGACCTGTGCCCGATGCTCCCTGGGGAGCCCGGGGGGAGTTCTCAGACCAAGAGGAAGTCCCAGTCGTTGCCTCGCATGCTGTCCCCTGAGAGCCTGAGCTACATGGAAGTTCCCATCCCGCTGCACGACGGGCACTTGCCAGGCGTGCCCAGAACACCACCATATCCGAACTGCGCACCCAGCGTGGACTTGGCAACGCCCCCTGAGAAGGCCCCTTTGCCCCGGCCCAAGTTTGGGAGACCCCTCAAGCATGCCAGGGGCATGGCTGCACCCAGTGACCCTCAGACTGGTCAGCACAAGGATCCGCATACCTGCAGGAGTGAAGTCAGCAAGCCCAGACACGAACCTGGCATGGGTGACCCCGGCTTGGAGCCACCCATGTACGTGCCCCCACCCTCATACAGGTCACCCCCCCAGAACATCCCAAACCCCTACCTGGAAGATACAGCGCCGCCTGCTCCTGTGAGCAGCAGCGTTGGGCAGCAGCCACCCCCGCCGACGCGAGCTGAGAAGGCTGGAAGCAGGAAGGAGTGGGGTGCGAGCCCCTGCCCACCCCACCCTGCCGCAGCCCCCATGGACTTCATCCAGTACATCCCCTTCAGCGATCCCAGGTTGCGGCATATCAAGCTGGCCTGGCCACACAGTGCCGGCCAGGAGTCGGCGCTGGATGGTGGCCCCTGCAGCCTTGTTGGGCCTGTTGAGGCCCCAGCGCTACCAGAGGGCACCCCGTGGAATGCACAGAACCTGAAGGCCCCCGCTGGAGATGATGGAGGCCTGACCTTTACTGAGCCCAGCGCCCAGTGGCCATGGGGCCAGCTCCCCAGGAACAGGAATGGTGGGGGCTCCCCTGACACAAGAGACCATCGCGCCGTGAGAGATAAGGTGGCCGACAAAGCAGGTGGGCAGCAGCGACTCACAGAAGGCCAAGTGCTGCCTCTGAGTCCAGTTGGGGAGATCATCTGCAGGGCTCAGGTCTGTCCCCAGAAGTCTGACACTGGGCCTCAGAGCAGGAAGAGATCCAAGAAGAAAATGAACGAGACCATATTTTGCTTGGTTTCCATTCCAGTTCAATCAGAGTCCCAGCTGCCAGACACAGATACGAACAACAATGACTTAAAGCAGAGCACTTGGAAAATGCGTGGTGCTGATAAGAGCCCTGCTCTGCAGGAACAGGGACTGCGGGCTGCCTCGAGCACCGACCTGGAGCTGCAGGCTCTCACGGGCACTGTGCTGGGGAGCCCCACGCCCTGCCAGCAGGAGCGACCAACAAGTGACCTCAGATTCCTCTATCTTACACAGCACAGGGAGCTCACGTACACCGGCTCGGGGCCAGGGCACCAGTACAGGGATCAGCAGACACAAACCACTTTCTCTGAGGATCCCAGCAGCCCACAGATGCCTGCTGGAGCCAAGCCGGCTGAGCCAAGCCCTGCCGCACTGATGCCACCCCACGTCCAGCCCACAGTGTGTGACACAGGGGTGCTCACGGCAGTACCCTCCAGGGGCCATCCACCGAAGCCTACCGCCCAGATCCCATCAGCTCAGGCATCCCTCAGCCCATCCAGCAGCAGTGCCTTCTCCAGGACCTCCTCCTGCACGAGCCATGCATCTGCCCCAAAGGCAGGGCCCGGGGTGGACGGCCGGGGACTGGGGGCTGACATCACGGTCCAGCCGGAGGTGGTGAAGGGGGAGGCAGCTGCCAGTCCCTGCAACAGCCAGCAGCCCTTTGGTCAGTTTCTCCTGAAACCAGTTAGCCGTCGGCCCTGGGACTTGATAAGTCAGCTAGAAAGTTTCAATAAGGAGCTGCAGGAAGAGGAAGAAAGCTGTCCCAGTAGCAGTGGCAGTAGAGAGGAAAGTGAGGAAAGTGAGGTGGCAGAGCCCTGGGAAGACCGCCATCCTAGCCCAGAGAAACTTGTGGGCTTCCCTGAAAGCCCCCAGGAAAGGAGAGCCAAGCAACAGCCGAAGGCCTGGGCGCTACAGCATCCTGAGTTTAGATTGACAAGGGCCACCACGGGCAAATCTGGGAGTTGGAATGAGGAGGCAGCACCATCTGGCTGGCCATATGACTGTCCTCGGACCCCTTGGAGACCCCTACAGGTGGAAGATGGCCGAGGGGAGATCTTCCCAGGAGCAGATGGAGACTGGGTCTCAGAGAAGCGGAATCAGGCTGAAGGATGCAGTGTGAGTGAGCCTGTGCACAGCCCGGGGCCTGCAAGAAGAGCCGTGGCTTCGAGACCCAGGGACATGGAGCCAGCTGCCCTTGCCCGTCCCCCAGACCCCAGGGAGCTTCAGGGAATGCGGGAGCCCACTCATGATGTCCTCACTGGGAGAATGTGCAGTGTGGTCCCTCCACAAGCAGGTGGTACAAGAGACAGGGGCCTGCAGGCCCCACTCTCCCTGGCTGCCAGGGGCCGAGGTCTGTCTGCACCAGACCTGAGGTCCGTGGGGCTGGCGGTGGGAGGAGAACAGCACAGGCCTTGGGGTGAATCTAGCGCCCTGGAAATCCCCCCTGGGGAAACCCTGCAAGCCAGGGCCGCAAGGATTTTGGGCATCGAGGTGGCCGTTGAGTCCCTGCTGCCGGACACCAGGCAGAGCCAGTCCCCAGAGCCTGAGGCCAGGGCCCACAGCCCCAAGCCTCCACAGGAAGCGTCCTCATCTGGCTTGGCCCCCTCAGGAGGCCCCACAGCATCTGCTGATGCCTTCTACGGCCGGAGGAAGTGTGGCTGGACTGAAAGCCCGCTCTTTGTCGGGGAGAGGGATGGTACCAGGCGGGCTCCCCCAGCTGCTGAGTCCTCAGAGGTGGATGGAGTCATGACATGCCGAACCGCCAGCCCAGAGCCCCAGCCCGGTCCCACAGTGGCCAAGGATGGGGGCCTGGCGCTGTCTTTCAGGTCTACGCTGTTCCACGTTCTAGAAAGGACACCAAGCATGGCAGGCTCAGAGAAGAAGCTGCGCAGCCCTTCCAAAGTAATTGAGAGTATACAGGAGAAGCTGGCTTGCCCATCAAGGAGGGCAGACCCCAGCCGCCTCATGAGGATGAAGGAGGTGAACTCCGTGTCCCGCATGCGCTGTCTCAGCTCCAGGAACACCGACGCCACTGCTGAAGATGCCAGGCTGCCGGCAGGCCGTACTTGCGCCAAGGGGCCCTCACCCCCACTCTCCTGGGAGAACCTTGGGCATCCAGCTGCACAGAGAGAGAGGCCCCTCCCTGAAGACTCCCGGTGCCCAGGTGAGGTGGGCCAGAGAGCATGTGTGCCAGGCTGCCTGGTGTGCTGGATTGGGGGTGGGGGAGCGCAGGGTTGCATGTCCGGAAAGGGTGGAAGTCAACCCCCTGGGCTGTGTTCTCTGAGGCTGGGAAGTTGGAGGTCACAGAGTGGCAGGGAGTCTCTTGGCAGCATCTTGTACTGCATTACTCCACAGCAGGGCGAAATGAAGAAAGCCCAGTAGGTTCTGGCTGATTAGAAGGATATGTGAGGGCAAGTGAGGACAAGGGCCAGGCTCACCGGGCAGCACTATGATCCCACGGTCGCTCACCCACTGTGGGGAGTCACATTTGTCCCTTGTCATCATTTGAAAGCCCCGTAGTGAGTTTTGGTGTGGATAAACCATGTTCCAATGGCAGGACCCATTAGCTGTGCTTCTGAAGGTCCCCTTTAAGGTAATTTATAAAAATTCACTGGGAGCCGGTGCTATGATGTGATGGGTAAAAGCTGCCACTTACAATACTGTGCACTAGTCTCACTGCTGAACCTTCAAACCAGCTCCCTGCTGATATACCTGGGATAACACCAGAAGACAGACCAGGTGCTTTGGGGCCTTGCACCCACATGGGAGACCCAGAAGACACTCCTGGCTTGATACTGGCCCAATCTGGCCACTGTAGCCATTTGGGGAGTGTATCAGTGGATGGAAGATATCTCTCTCCTTCCCCCTCTCTCTATAACTCTGCCTTGCAGATAAATATTCAAAAAATAGATGAAAAAAAATAACAAAACAAAAAATTTCATTTTATTTGAAAGGGAAAGACAGCTGTCCCATCTGCTGGTTCCCTTCCCAAATGCCTGAGATGGCTAGGGCTGGGCCAGGCCAAAGCCAAGGACAGAGTTCTGTCTAGGTCTCCCACACTTGAGCCATCACCTGCTGCCTCCCATGGTGGCCACAGCAGGGAGCTGGAGTTGGCAGTGAAGCTGGGACTAGAGTACAGATACTCCCTATAGAATGTGGGTATCCGAAGTGGTAACATTGCCACTGTGCCGACGGCCACCGTGGTACCCTAAGTTGTGATTGCGTCCTGCTGGTCTTTGAGCCCACTCTCCTGTCAGACTTGTTTGTGTTTTGGGGGCCATCTGAGATTGATAAACTGTGGGCAGTAGTTTCCTCTCAGTGGTTGCAGCGACTGCTCTGAGGTACAAAGTGGCGTCCCCTCCGGGCTACTTCGGTGATGTGTCCTGGAGGTGATTAGAATTGAGAGCAGTATCAAATGACACATCATACACTAGAACAATCCTAAATCTCTCACTCCACACCTTCCTCCAATGAGCAAGTGGTGTTGGGGCCACTTCCCCAAGCCAGGCCCATTCATCTCCTACGCTGGCCCAGCAGGTGGGCTCATGCCTTCCACCCGTGCCCCTTGCTGTTGAATCTGTTTGTGTGTTTTAATAGAATTTTGCCCACACATGCACTATGACCCCTGGTGCCAGCTGGTTTTCCTGTGTTCTTTATGCAGGATGCCTCAGAGAATGAATTCATTTACCTGGGTCCCACTGGCTCTCCTGGCTTGACAGATTGAGTCCTGGCTGAGGAAGCACTGCATGGTTCACCTGATTGATCTGGGGTTGATTTGTTTTAGATTGACAGATGAAATTGTTTGTGTTTCACATGTGAGGCGTGATGTGTTGAAGTAGATACCCCTCCAGTGGCTCATGTAGCTCCTCACAGATGTGTGACCTCACATGGTGATTTCGTTTGTGATGCAAACACTTGACATCCCTCCTTTTTGTCTTTTTCAGGCATACAGTGTTACCTAGGCACCCTGCTCTGTGGTAGGGCTGTGTACCTGTTTCTCTTAGATAGTTCTTTCTGTAGCACATGTCCCGGGCCAGCAGCCCCTCAGGCCCTGCCACTCTAACCTCATTAGAGTCTAACCTGGACTTCTGTGAGGCCAGCTATTCCAGCTTCCACAGAGGAGCGAGGTCATGTGCAATTCGTGTCTCTGGTTTACTGCTCTTATCAAGTAGTCCCAGGTTCAGGCATGTTTTTGCAGGGCAGATGTCCATGGTGTGTGTACACCAAGCTTCCTTGATCCATCATCCATCTGTTTTCTGCTGGACCTTGACCCTTAGCTGGTGTCTGCTGGCTATGGTGGGCCATCCTAGAGTAAGCATGGTGGGACTGATACCTCAAGTCAGTGATTTCCTGCCCTTTGATACTCAGGGATGCCCACTCACTGGGCTGCTGGCTCACAGCGTTCAGCTGTCGTTAGCATCTTGAGGCACTTCCATGCCATTTTCTGAGACGGCTGTACTAGCTGACACTCCTACTGGTAGTATGCAGGAGTGTGCTTTGTGTGTCCTTGCCAGCACTTGCTAGCTTACTACATATTCTGACAGGCGGGAAAAGCCATCATATTATTGTGTTGGTTTGTTTCTGTGTTTCCCTGATGATTGGTGATGTGGAAGGTTTGTTTTGTTTTGTGTTTTGATTCCTAGATTTCTCACCCATTTGAATGTCTCTTTGACAAGTCTCTGGATCCATCGGCCACTTTTTAAGTTGTGCTGTGAGTTCCTGTGGTTTTAAGTGGAGTGGCCTGTGTATTCTGGCCATTTACACCTTGTCAGATGTCTGCAGGCCTTTCCCTCTCATTGGCTTTGCTGGCAGGAGCTGCTGAAGTGGGTGAAGTCCCTATGTGTCTGTTTTTGCCATGGTTGCCTGTGCCTTTGAGCCCAGAGCCCAAATGTACTGCCCAGCCCAGTGTCCTCTGCCCGTTGTTGACACTTCCGGGTTCCACACTAGTAGGGTTTTTGCTCTGGTTTGGTTTGTATATGGAGTGGGATACGGAGGTCTAATTTCATGCTTTTGCAGGTGGCCTCATAGGGCTGTCCACAAACTTCCCCTCAGGGCATGTGCTTGCTACCTTTGTGGAAAACCAGTTGGTTTTAAATGTGTGGGTTCATTTCTGGGCTCTTTGTTCTGAGTGTTGGTCTTTGCAACTTTATATTTACATACAAAACCATACTGGCTTTGGTTTCTATAATTTTATAATGTAGTTTGAAATTAGGCATGCCATGTCTTTGCTGCTTTTGCTCAAGATTGCCTTGGCTCTGGGCTGTTTTATAATTTCATACAGATTTTAGGATTGGTTTTCTTTTTACATGAAAGTGGTCATTGCTGTTTTGATAGAGATTACATTGAGTCTGTGTATCGTTTAGGTATCATGAACATTTTAATAATATTTGTTTTTCCCATTAAAGAACACGTGATATTTTCATTCAGACCGCTATTCCAATTCTTCTATCAGTGTTTAATAGTTTTCAGTGTAGAGAATTTTCAGTGCCTTGGTGAAGTTTATTTCTGAGTTGTAGCTACAGGGAATAAGATTCTTGATTCCTTTTCCAGATAGTTTATTACCAGGATACAGCAACACTGCTGATGGGTGGGTGTTGATCTTCTGTCTGTTACATTCGTCCGACTAATCTAACAGTGTTTTGGTGGAGTCTCTTGGTTCTGTATATGGGGTGCCATTTTTATTGTTTCTTTGTACAATACACAGATCCCTTAATTCCTTGAAGTCGTCCGTCATGCCACCCGCACTGCTGCTGTGCGAGGTCACATCATCTACACACAAGGAAAATATGACTGCCTCCAGCATGGGGGCCTGTCTTTTCTTCTCCTGCCCCCTGAGTGCTCTGGCTAGAGTTCCAAGAGTATTTGAATAGAATTGGTAAAAGTGGGTCTTGTTGGCTTGTTGTAAATCTCATTTCCCCATCTAGGGGGATATTCGTTGTGGGGTTGTTGGACATGGTATTTATTGTATTGGATGCATTTCTTCCATAGTTAATGTTTTGATGCAACTTTAAACAGATTTACTTATTTATTTGAAAATCAGAGAAAGAGATCGATCGATCCATCCATCTTCTGGATCCCTTCCCATTGGTGACAAGCAGGCTGAAGCTAGCAGCTCCCTGCAGGTCTCCCACGCGGATCAAAGGGAACCACGCACTGGGGGCGTTGTCTACTACTTTCCTAGGTGCATTAACCAGGAGCTGCATCACAGGGCAGGCCAGGACTGCAGCCAAAGCACCTGTGGAATGTCATGGTCACGGGTAGCGGCTTAATCTGCTGTGGTACAGCTCAGCTCCAATATTTAGAGAATCGCTATTATGAGAGAGTGATGTGCTATGTTAAATGATCTTTCTGCAGCTTCTGAAAAGAATAACAAAGTCTTCATGCTGAACTCTGTGACTGTGACAGACCTTGTTGATGGACTTGCCTTGACCATGCTGAATGAGCTTTGTGATGTGCTGTTGAGTCTGCTTTGCTGTTGAGAGCATTTTTGCATCAGCCCGGCTCAGGGATGCTGGGCTATTGTTTTGTCTTTCTTTGGTTGTGTCCTAGTCTGGTAACTCTAAGTTTCAAAAATCTGCTCCTGCTAATTTTTTGGAATAGTTTGAGAAGAATCAGCATTCCTTCTCCTTTAAGTATTTTGTGGATCTCAACAAGGAAGCCATCAGTCCTGGGCTTTTTTTTTTTTTTTTTTTTTTTTTTTTTTTTTTTTTGCTGGGAGACTGTTTCTGATCCAGTCTCCTTCAGTTGTTGGTCTGCATAGGTTTTCATTTTCTTTATCACTCAGACATCAGACTGTCCAGTTTGTGTCTGTGGGGTTATTCAGAGCAGTCTCCCATAATCCTTTGCATTTCTGTGCTATCAGTTGTGTTGTCTCCCTTTTCTTCTGTCTTTTTTTTTTTTTTTGAGTCTTTTTTTCTTAATGTTTTCATGGCTTAACTATGTTGATTTTGCTCTTCGTTAAAAACAGACCAAAACAAACCACCTCCTCGTTTCTTCAAGCTCTGGGGATTTACTGCATAAAATCTTTTCAGCAGAATTTGTTTCTAACATCACCTCCAAAATATGCCCACCATGTTTTAAATGCCAGTTACAGCTTAATTTGGGATTTTGGAGCAAGTTTATGCATCTGTAAAGCTAGGATTATCTTTCGGTGTTTTACTTATTTATTTTCGTGCAATGCAGAGTGATGCGGGGGATGTGAGGGGCAGAGTCTTCCACCTGCTCATTCACTCCTCTACTGCTTGCAACGGCAAGCACTGCATCTTAAAACTCCATCCTGTCTTCCATGCAAGTGGCAGAGGCCCAGGCACTTAATTCATCACCTGGTGCCTCCCAGGGTGCGTTGGCCGAGGCCCAGGCACTTAATCCATCATCTGGTGCCTCCCAGGGTGCGTTGGCAAGAAGCTGGCTCCAAAGTAGAAGAGCTGGGCCTTGAACAAAATCCTCCTGGTACCGGCATCCCACCTGGTGTTGGTACCGGCATCCCACCTGGTGGCCCAATTCACTGTGCCACAGCACCCTTCCCAGTCCCCGCCCCCTCCTGACTCATGTCTTCCAAGAATCGTAAAGATTTCAAAATAAGACAAATCTTATTATAAAACACATGAGTGTAGGGGTTGATGTGGTCGCTTAGTAGGGTAATTATCCACATGATACCAACATTGTGTGTGGGTGCCAGTTAGGGGCTGACTGCTGCACTTCCCATCCCACTTCCTGCTTATGACCTGGGGGAGCAGAAGAAGCTTCTGGCTCCCAGCTTCGGGCCCACCCAGCTCTGGTCTTTGTGGCCATTTGGGAAGTGAACCAGCAGATGGAAGATCTCTTTCCCTATCTCTCTGTATCTCCCTATCTCTCTTTAGATTTTCAAATAAAATAAGTGGATATTTTAAACAAACAAAAAAAGCCCCCACATTTGTCAGGGTTTCTGTGTCTCAGGCACACATCTCCTGGGAGTGCCTTGCGTCACCTCCCCCTTCCCATGCGGTCAGCTCGGGCCTGACTACAGCAGCTGTCGGCAGACACACACAGAGTGTTCTGTTTAGCTAGCCACTAAAATCACTTTTCTCGTGAGCTTTTTTTTTTTTTTCTTTTTCCAACCACTGTTCCTACAGGTAGAAATTCCAGTTAATTTCTTTCTCCTAGCATCTGATACGTTCATTAACATATAGTAAAACAGGCAAAAAAAATCTGCACACGGAAAGCCTCACCTTTGCTGCTTCCCTGGGGCTGGGCCTCTCTTGAGCAGGTGCCTGGCCTCTCTTGAGCAGGTGCCTGGCCTCTCTTAAGCAGGTGCCTGGGCCTCCAGTTAGTTGTTAGGGAAGGGATTTCAGACACAGGATCAGGATGTGGGCCTGGGAGGAGCCTCCAGAAAGGCTGGGGGAAATGCATTTAAAAGGTAGGCATGTATGATACAAAACTATACATCCACATTACATCTCTGCGTAATGTGCGTTTTCCATGAACTTTTTTGTTTTCATCTTGTTTGACTGCCTGGTACTTTTTATTTTTTCATGTTAATACAATGAGAAAAGATTTAGTATAGCTCATAGATGTCATTTTAAGAATATAATGGTGTTCCCTTCCTTGTTGACTTCCGGGCTCACTCGCTCACTCTGATCAAGCTCACTCGCTCTCTCTGATAACCCTTTGGTAGTATATTATTGTTAACCATTGGTTTGACAAAGATAAATGAAGTTTGACAAAACTGTATTTGCAGCAAAACTTGTACACAAATGGTAGAACTTGATTCTTTTTTTTTAAAGATTTATTTATTTTTATTGGAAAGGCAGATATACAGAAAGGAGGAAAGACAGAGAGAAAGATCTGCTGTCCAATGATTCATTCCGCAAGTGGCTGCAATGGCTGAAACTGCGCCAATCTGAAGCCAGGAGTCAGGAACTTCTTCCATATCTCCCACACAAGTGCAGGGTCCCAAGACCTTGGGCCATCCTCAACTGCTTTCCCAGGCCACAAGCAGGGAGCTGGATGGGAAGTGGAGCTGCCGGGATTAGAACCTGTGCCCATATGGTATTCTGGCGTGTTCAAAGTGAGAACTTTAGCCACTAGGCCATTGTGCCAGGCCTGATTCTTTTTTTTAACAGCTGAAAAATTCAAAATGAATACAACTAGAGGGCATCCTGTTGAATGAAATAAATCAGTCAAAGACACACTCCACATGTATATGTGGAAGCTAAAATTCATAAAAGACAAAAGTTAGAAAAGAAAAAAATAACTTGGCATAAGTATAATTTCCGTTGTGTGCAGATGAGGGAAGTGGTTGTCTTTCCCTGTGCTCACTGCCCCGTTCCTGCTGACCTAGTGTCCTTTACCTTTGTATGTTTGACCTCTTTACTCAGCGGAGCATTAGGCCTCTGACTATAATGTAAAAATTAAAATATGTTATCTCAAGAGCTTTTTTATTTTTAAAATATTTATGAGAGAGAGATTGAGAGAGTGTTCCCTTCTCTGGTTGACTCCCCATATGCTCACAGTTGCCTGGAACTTCATCTGGAGCTCCCACTTAGTGGCCTCAACCACTGACTACAAGGGCTGGAGCTGGGAGTGACTCGGGCCCTCGGATGAGGCTGCAGGGATGCTGGCCCAAACTGGGAGTGACCCGGGCCCTCGGATGAGGCTGCAGGGATGCTGGCCCAAACTGGGAGTGACCCGGGCCCTCGGATGAGGCTGCAGGGATGCTGGCCCAAACTGGGAGTGACCCGGGCCCTCGGATGAGGCTGCAGGGATGCTGGCCCAAACTGGGAGTGACCCGGCCCTCGGATGAGGCTGCAGGGATGCTGGCCCAAACTGGGAGTGACCCGGGCCCTCGGATGAGGCTGCAGGGATGCTGGCCCAAACTGGGAGTGACCCGGGCCCTCGGATGAGGCTGCAGGGATGCTGGCCCAAACTGGGAGTGACCCGGGCCCTCGGATGAGGCATGGGCATCCTGATGAGTAGTGGCCCACCTGTAAGGCCAGACACCTGCCCACCCACAACCCTGAACGCCTTCTGGAGCCTTTTCTTGTGCTCATTTTCCCACTGACTGTTGCTTCATTTGTTAGATTACAACCTTGCCAGGCCGGCATTCTGATGCAGTGAATTAAGCCATGGCTTGCAATATAGTATCCACTACTGAAGCTCCAGTTCAAATTCCAGCTGCTCCACTCCAAGTCCAGCTGCCTGCAAACACATTTGAGAAGAAACTCGAGATGGCCCAGGTGTGGGGTACCCACCGACCACGTGGGAGGCTCAGGGGAGTACCTAGCTCCCAGCTTCAGCCTGGCACGGCCCCCACCTGGTCCAACTGTTTGGGAGGAGATCTTGCTTCCTGTCAGTCTGCCCTTCATAAAATTTTAAAAACAAACAGAGCCGGAGTAAAGCCATGTTGCTGTGTGCAGTAACCTCATGTGCTACATTTTCCTGGGTTGATGTAAGTATAGGCCTCCTCCTCAGCTTTAACGCTGCCCACCCTATGCCCCTTGTCCTGGCTCACCCCCACACTTCTGGCTCCTGAATTCAGATTCCACCAGGTGCGGTAGCCTAAGATCACATCCTCTGCAGCCTGTCACACCTCAGCCCCAGCCAGACACACATGCACCCTTCACGAACCTTCTGTGGCATCGCAGTGCATGTATCTTAAAAGGTCTCATTTCAGACTAAAGAGGGCCATTTCAGCCAGATCTTCCCGACAGTCACTCCTGGCCTCTCAGAGCCAACCAAGTCCCTGAATCCCTCCTACGCTGGGTGGCTGGGTCCCAGCCCTGCAGGGCGAGCAGGGGGCTGCCTTGGCTTCTGCTGTGGGCCCCGGGGTCCAGGAGCGCCATGGCGGAGTGAGGAGAGAGTGCTTGGAGGAGGAACGTGCAGGAGGCTGCTCGAGGCAGGGGCGTGCATGAGTGTCAGCACCAGGCAGGCCGTGGGAGCGTCCCCCACCGGGACACAGTGCACAGCCAGCACCCTGGCCTGGCAGCCTGTGTTGTGGGTGCTGCAGAGGTGGCTCATCCTAGAGTGTGCCATGGGCTGTCAGTCCCGCACCAGGCCTCAGAGGCTGAGAGAAAACTAGTCTACAGGGGCTCTGTGGTGTTACCACCTTGACCACATACTGAGCAGGCATGTTACAAATACTTTCGGTAAAAAGTTAGGCTTGAACTTTGTTCCACCTATTCCCTTTTGTATGATTTAATGTGTTCAGTAGAAAACGTAGAAACAGGGCTATGTGGTTTGTGCTGTGTTCTTACTGGGCCTGCAGCAGCTGAAGCAAGAACCCAGGGGGTACAAAGTGCCTCCCTGGCCCCATGTCCAGGCCCTAGGCTCGCGCTGGGAGCTGTGGGATGGAAGGACCCTCCAGGGGCATCCGCAGCATTCCTAGCTCTGAGGGAGCTGTTAGAGACTTTTGGACACTCAGCCTGTTCCATCCCTCCCACTGGCCAGAAGTGTGCCCTTCCTGGAGCCAACAAAGGTGACGCGGGAGGCTGCTGGAGCCCAGAGCGTGGGGCCGGGCTGGTGGTCCCTTGTGGCACATGCGTGCTTGGAAGCATCAGTTGTCTGCAAGCGGCCACCCCATGGGAGCCAGCGGCCCCAGACCTGTGTGGTGCAGCGAGTGTGAACAGGATCATTCAGGCTGATTCATGGTGCCCATCTGAAACACACGTTTCACGGTTGGCAGACCTGTGCAGTCAGCAGCACAACCTGGCCGGGGAGGAAAGGTGAGGGCAGGGCATGGGAAAGCCTGTGGCTGCCACTGCCACTGCCAGGGGCTGGATGCACAGACTCTGTGGCCTGCGCGGTGCCCATCTGCATCTGCCCAGGATGGGTCTATGCCTTTGCAGTGCCCGGCTGTGTCTGTCTGGGTTGGGTACGTGCCCTTGCAGTGCCAGCTGTGTCTGCCAGGTTGGGTCTGCAGTGCAGGCCTGTGCCCTGGCGGTGCCCGGCTGTGTCTGCCAGGTCGGGTCTGCAGTGCAGGCCTGTGCCCTGGCGGTGCCAGGTGTGTCTGCTGGGGTTGCAGGCACTTTCTGTCCCTGCTGTTCTGACAATCTCATGTCAACTGTCTGCTGGACTCCTCTCTACCTTCTTTCTCTGAAGTCAATCACCTTTGGACCTGCCTGTTGGTTTGCTCTGTTTTCCCCCTCCACCTTATTCATAGTGATTGATAGGTAAAAATTACCTCCATCTAGGGCATACAACCTGGTAGTTTGAAATACTTTTTAAGAAATATTTATTTGAGGGCATGGCGCGGCAGCCTAGTGGCTTAAGCCCTTACCTTGCACGCACTGAGATCCCGCATGGATGCCAGTTCTAATCCTGGTGGCTCACTTCCCATCCAGCTCCCTGCCTTTGTCCTGGGAAAGCAATTGAGGATGGCCCAAAACCCTGGGGCCCTGCACCCGCATGGAAGACCTGGAAAAGGCTTCTGGCTCCTGGCTTTGGACTGGCTCAGCTCCAGCCATTGCGGCTGCTTGGGGAGTGAATCAATGGACGCGAAATCTTCCTCTCTGTCTCTCCTCCTCCTCTCTGCATATCGGACTTTGCAATAAAAATAAATAAATCTTAAAAAAAATTATTTGAAAGGAGAGACGTCTTCCATCCGTTGGGTCATTCCCCAGATGCCTCCAACAGCCAGGCCTGAGCTAAGGCTGAAAGAAGGATCCAGGAACTCCAAGCAGGTCTGCCAGCTGGGTGGCAGGGCCCAGGCACTTCTGCTGCTTTTCACAGTGCATTGGCAGATGCCTGGATTGGAAGCGGAGCAGACGGCACTACCCCCTAGATAGGTTGTGTTGATTAGATATGTGTGGATCATATGTGAGAAGTGTGCCAAGGTTAAGCCCATCACGCAGATACCAGCTTGTTGCTGTTTGGGAAGAGCATCTGTGCTGGCCTGTTGGCACGTCTCAAGTGCAGCATACGTCAGCGGCCAAGACTCGCTGTCCTGTGGCTGAGGCTGCCCCTTCCCCACTGCAGCTCCTGGCAGCCCCCACACTGTCTGCTTGGGAAGGTCCCATATCCACGTGGAATCACACAGGGCTTGTCTGTCTCACCATCACGGGAATGGAAAGATTTGCTTTCCTGGGAGGGCTGCTTTCCTGAGGTGGCCTCCACGGCCTGGCTGCCTGCAGCACACGGGCTTCTCTGCATGCCCAGTTTTGCATGGCATGACGGTTCTGACAAACCTGCACAATGCTTCCCATAAGAGCTGTATTACTTCCAATTTTTCTAAACATTTTCTCTTTAAAGATTGGGAAGTTTTTGAGCTGCTGAGGCAGGAATTTCTGTCAGTGGGAGACTCAGGGTAAGCCCCGGGGGTGCCAGGATCCCAGCGACCTGTGACCCAGAGGCTGTGCTCTAGGGGGATCTGGGTCAGCCTCCTTGCCCCTCTGTAGGGTGTCCTGGGTGGTGCAGGGCGTCTGTACAGTTGGGGATTTCTAACACAGGGCTTTAGGATGGACCAGGGTGCCAGCCAGACTCCCCTGTGCCCTGGCAGGCAGGTGGAAGTGGGAGGCAGGAGGCCCAGAAGTGGGGGCTGCAGGATCCCCAGGCTTGCAGAGGACAGCCTTTGGGCACAGAGGTGCATGTCCTAAAGCCCACTCTGATCAGAGCCGCAACTTCGAGAAAGGGGAGAGATGTGGATCAGCCAGTCTCAGCAGGGCCCAGGACAGAGGCCACCTCAGCTGAAGTTTCCTGTGTTCCTCTGTGAGCAGCAGGAAGGGGTCATGAGAGCACGAAGGTGCTGACGTCGCTCCTCTGCATTGGCGTAAAAACCACACGCATTCTTCGCAGGCAGCTCTGTGACAGTCGTTGTCCCTCACATTAACTGTTGAAATACGTAAGCTGAACTGTTAGCCGCCTGTGGGTGTTGGTCCATAAGCACATGTGTGATGGTGGTCCTCGGGTTACCTAGATCACAGACAGGTGAGTGCCCCACTGATTGTCCCTCTCTCTGTTTCTGCAGACTCGTACGACCCCAGCCGGGTGGAGAGGGTGTGACACCGAGACCCCGGGCCTGCCACTCTCCGACGATGCGGTCTGTCGGTCCACTTCGGCTTCGCGGGCTGACGTGTCCCCTGCCACCCGCTGTCCACACAGTCGCTGGCAGAGATGATGCGTTGTCCATACAAGCTGTCTGTCTGCTTGTGCAGTGGCAGAAAGCTAAGCCTGTGTGCAGAAGAGAGTTGTTGCTGTGGCCTGGCCAGGCTGCTCGTCAGCCTGGCGTTCCTGAAAGTGACCCGTGGGCGATCTAGGGGGCAACACGTGGGGACTGTGGTGACGTGCCCTGAGAGAATGACATCAGGAATGCCCCACAGGTGACCGCTGGGACTGCAGCCCTCTAAGAGAAGTATTGATCCAGTGGGGACTATCCCCGGCTTGTTTGGAAACACGCCATCGCCTGCTTTGCACTCACTATTGGACAATCTATTTTTATTTTCTGTGTGGAGATTTTAGAAATCCTTTCTATGAAAAATAATTGCTGGTTTGAAAATAGACCATTTTAAACAAAGTAACTATATTTCTTTTTACCAAAAAAAAAATTTTTAAAGGAAATTGCTATTTTTTTATGACGTAAACACCGGCTAGGCAGCAGATTTTTAAGGAAACATTATTTTATTTAAGAATCTGGACCCCATTGTGTGACAGGAGCCTGGGCAAGGTTCCCTTCAGCATGGAGTGTCCTGGCCCCAATCTGCTCCAACCTGCTCGTCGCTCCCGTATCCTTTATTTTTGTTGTGGTTGTAGAAGATGCCAATGTGGACCGACCACGGGGTGAATAAAACACACTTCTCGGCACACGTGTTGTTAGCAAGGTGGTTGGGGGGTCTGTGGGAAGATGACCCGGGCGGACCAGCCAGCGTCCGTGGGATGGTTCCTGCAGCCCAACAGCTAGAGCTGGAGCTCTGCCTTGGGAGCAGGCCCCCGCCCCACCTCTTTCGAGAAAGTTGTATTTTTATCTAGACTGGTCCCTGTACGCTGCCTTCTCTGTCTCTGCTTTGATATCCCGTTCTTTTTCTCCCTGCTCTGTTCTTCCTTTCTCTCTGTCTGTCTCTCTGTTCTCTCCCTCTTTGAGAAACCACTCTACTTTGGGTGTTTCACATAGCTCAGGTGTGAGCCCTGGGGGGGTCTGTCTCAAGGCCTGTGGGTGCCTTTTAGGGCCTGCCCTCACCCACCGCCGTGACCGTGTCTCTAGGCCCTCCCGGGTGTGCACTGGAGGCCCCAGGCCGGTCTGTGGAGCTTGGCCAGGGCCGCCTGTGCGCAGCCAGCCATGGCTCACACCCTCACTCCCAGCCACCTGCGTGCGGAACTCCGCTCACAGGAGGAGGGGTGGGCGGCTCAGCCTCTGCGGCCCCTCTCTGTCCCCAGCAGCGGTCGTCCACAGCCATTGAACGGTGCGCGTGCGTGTACACACGTGTGCACCCACACACACGTGTTAACTACCTCTCCAGCTCTGTGGCGGCAACTCAAGGTTTTGTTCATTCAGAAGGATTAAGGTATAGCTTATTCCTCAAGAAAGGGCAGACTCCCCGTGGGCGGTGAGGCGGGGAGCCCAGCAGACGTCATTCTCAAACCAAACCACGCACCGTGCCATTCATTCTCTTGTTTGATTCTGAATCGCTGTGTGACAGCTTGCTGAAGCCATTCGGAATGTGTAGCTGAAACTGCCTGTGTGTGTGTGTTCACCTTTGTTTTTTTTTCTGGATTCCTGACCAAGTCTTTCAAGGAGGGGAAAAATAACTCTTAAAAAATCAACAAGCAGGTTGAAAATTTGACTTTGAAACTTCCTTACGCTGAGGCCACCGGGAGCTGTAAGCTAAAGGAACATTGCAGCAGTCTCCCAGTTCACACTAACCACTTCATTCTTTCTGTTGGTCACCGAAACACAGCCCTGTGACCACGGAGTGGAAGGCAGGTGACCGGCTGTGTATATGTCATCGTGTTTCTCATCCGTGACAGCTTACTGTGGCTGCTTACGAAATGAAATTTAAAGTTGTCATTTTGATCATTTGAGCTAAAAAGCACGTGAAGAATCTACATAGGACAAGTATTTCTGTTGCCCAGCTTGCAAAAAGGAAGCAAGCGCGATTGGGGATTTGGCCGTCATTACTTTGCTTGAAAGGAAAGTTCTGAAAGATTGAAAAACCAGATATGCGGATTTCTGTCTCCGCCAAGGCCAGGGAAGTGCCCCCTGCCCCCCGGGGGGGCTCCTCAGGACTCCTGCCATGTTCTTTACCCTGGTTTGGCCTGGATGTGTCTGGTAGACTCTCCCCCCCCGACAGCCACGGGGTTGTGCTTCTCCCAGCGAGGCCCTCCTTACTACGCAGCCACCGCCCCACCGGCTTTGGCCCGCTTGCTTTACCTGGCTCACCTGCTGCTGACACAGCGGCCGCCCGGCTCCAGCACAAGGCCCTGACCTAGGGAGGCAATCCCTGCCCACCCATTCACCCACACACTCCTTCCTGTTAACGTTGCTGTTCATGTTGCCTGGAAATGATTAAATCGTGCACAGTTAACTGTCAGGCTGCCGTCTCTTGCAGTGCGATGGGGCGGGCGGAATCGTGCGTCTAGTGGTCTTGGCGCTTGGAGAAGCTGCCCGACTCCTCAGCAGTCCTTGGTGTTGGGGGCTGGGTGTTTGCAGGGGAGGGCAGGGCAGCCAGCGGCTTCTTGCAGCCGCAGCAGGCCCTGGGGGAGCAGAGGAGCCCTGCTGGTTCTGAGGGCAGATTCTGGGGGTCTGTTTTGGGGAGGCAAGTTGTCCTCCCCACTACCCCCTGGCCCAGGATTTAAGGGACTTGCTGCAGATGGCCTTAAGGAGTCTGGTGAGAGGTCCTTCCCCAGGAGCGTGGGTCAGTGTGCGGGCCCCACAAGGGAGAGAAGAAGCATTGCTTGAGGGGGTGTGACCCACCGCCCTGTGTGGGCTCAGGAAGTAGCCCTGACCCATAGGATGAAGGGTCACATTCCCTGCGGCCCAGCAGGTGTCCCAGGAAGCTGAGCCCTGGGCGGAGCAGGGAGGCAGCCAACGGCCTGCACGGCCCACCCTGGCATGAGAACCCGGCCCAGGGCAGTTACAAACGCAGCATATGCCAGCTACAGCCTTGCCTGTGGCTGACCCATATGAAGGAGGGCAAGACCCAGCTGTCCATCTCATGGGGCAGCCAGGCCTTCGGGGGGCTCACAGCTAAGCCACAGAATGTCTCTTCTACCCCCTTTACCCCTGTCCCAGGGCAAAACCAAGAGGCATGATTCCACCATCACAGAGCAAGTTCAAGTTGAGATGAGAAGGAGAAAGCAGTTGCGCACAGATGGTACAAACCCACAAAGGTCATCCCTACCTGGGCTAGCAGTGGGCTGAGCCTCCATGCCCCAGGCCACTGTGGAGGCCAGGCGGAAGTGTGCAACGGCACGTGGCTGCCGAGAACTGGGAAGATACACATGCTCACGGAGCTTGACTTTGGGTGGGTCGAAGGGGTCGCAGGACGACGAGGCGGGTGAGGCACAGCCAGTCGCCAGCGTTGGGGATCGTCCAGCGAGGAATGAGGCATGGAGGGACACAGAGCCAGCTGGCAGGCTGTGCACCAGCACAGCCCAGGGGGGTGTCTTCAGGGACCCCCCCAAGTGTCCATGCCCAATGTACATGCCTCCAGGTGATCCATGCTTCAAATGTGAACTGCGCATAAAAATGCCCAGTGCCCAGCTCCACTGCCCTGCTGGGGCCCGGGGCTGATTCTGCAGGCCAGTGCGGGGGCCAGGCAGTCCGCGAGCACCCAGCTCCACTGCTCTGCTGGTGCCCAGGGCTGATTCCGTTGGGCAGTGCAGGGGCCAGGCAGTCCGCGGGCACCCAGTTCAACTGCCCTGCTGGGGCCCAGGCTGTCCACGGGGGGCCCAGCACCTGGGGGCCTCAGCCTGTACTTCCTGGGGGCTAACAGCTCTTGTCTGGTGCAGTGGTCAGAGGCCTAGAGGGCATTGGGGCCTAAGTGAGGGCAGTGTCCAGCACCGTCACAGCCCGCACAACCTGGCGCATTGCAGGCCTTTTGGGGAGGAAACAAGCCAATGAGAGTGTGTGTGTGTGTGTGTGTGTGTGTGTGTGTCTTTTCTCTCTGCCTCTCAATGTATATTAATTCTGTAAATTATAACTGATAGGGCAGCCACACCCTGAATTGGGCCTGGCTCGGACATCAGCTGGCTGGGACCTTGGCTGCCCACTCTGGAACCCGAACCCGTCACTCCGTTAAGCGGAGAAGGAACTCCAGCTGCATAAGCGGGTTTCTTCCAACTCTTCTTAACACGATGCAGCTCTTTCTCTGGCAACAATCCTGCAGTCTCCAGGGTCTTTTCGGCCTCTCCAGAAGGGTCTTTGGAAAACAGGGTCGTCGCCAGGGCAGGCGTCCTGCCATCGTTTCTTTCACAGGGGTGGTCCCCTTCCCCCACTTCCAACAGTTTATCACGCTAGGCTAGGCTTCTCCCCTCCACCCCCACGCTCTCCACGCAGCCAAGGCTGGGAGGAGGCCATGTCCTCCCAGCGTGAGGGCGGGTGCTGGGGGCTATGAGCCTGGCAGCCGCTCATTACTCTGCAATGACACGCTGACCATTCAACTCCTGCCCTGGGAGCCTTCCAGGTGCCGCCAGCTTCAAAGAGGTGTGTATCTTGCAGCCCAGAAGCATTGGTCTTTCCCGGGGGTCTGCGGGCACTGGGGGCCAGCCCCTTAGCTCAGGGCTTGTGGGGTCCTCAGTTCGTGCGGCACAGTCTTCAAGCAGCCCAGCTCTTCTTGGCGAGAGGAGGAACTTGGTTGCAGAAACCCGGGTTGCCATTCCTGCTGATGTTCTCCCTCTACTGGTGCTTTGTGGTACTGCACCAACTGAAGGCAGGGGGCTCCGTCTACCCGCCAGGGTAGTCACAGGTTAGGATGGTAGGGCTGGCAGGTGTAAAAAAAACCACTCAGGTACATATTTACATAGAATTTTCTCCTGAGTACTTACTTACAAAGGATTATTTATTTTTTAAGTTGTAAGGCAGTCACAGAGAGAGAAGGGGAGACACAGCTCTTCCATCTGTTGGTTTACTCCCCAGATGGCCACAACGGCCAGAGCTGAGCTGGTCTGAAGCCAGGAGCCTCTTCTGAGTCTCCCACACAGGCGCAGGGGCTCAAGCACTTGAGCTATCCTCCGCTGCTTTCCCAAACGTATTAGCAGGGAGCTGGAGGGGAAGTAGAGAGCCGGGACTCGAACCAGTGCTCATACGGGATGCCAGTGCCACAAGCAGGGGATTTGCCTGCTCTGCCATGGGGCCAGCCCCTCTTCTGTGTATTTATACACTGAGCGGTGCTGGGTGTCTGCTGCGTGGCAGGCTGAGGGGAGCCAGTCCTGGGCAGCACATGGGCAGCGGGGAAAAGCCCACTGGCAGTAACCCATGAGTCTACGGTGTTGCTCTTAGCTCGGGACAGGCAGACAGTCCACCATCCACCTGGTCAGGAAACGCAGAGGTGGCATTCTCAGCAGAGTCAGCTCCCACCACGGGGGCTTGCCTCTTCCCAGGAACCCAAAGGCAGGCACTCCAGAGCTAAGGTGTCAGCTCTGATAGGCAGGAGTGGGACTTTCTCTTCCAGAAGCTTCACATGGTGGTTTCCATCTGCAAGGGCACCTCATGGCCCAAAATTCCTGCGACAGTGCCAGCCATCGTGAACACTCTCCAGGTTAGCTGACAGGAGGAATTCTCCCAGACAAGTTAGCCTTCATTCAAGAGAATTGCAGGGAGCCCAACATCTTTCTGCATATGCTCCATTTGCAAGAACTTAATCTGCATGGTCCAACTAGCTGCAAGAGAGCCTGGGAAATATAGTCCACTGAACTGGACGTATTTATGCTCCAAATAAGAGCTGACAATCTGTGACTATTAGAACGACGGGCCTACATCACGAGGTTATGAGACCCGGATGGGGCTCCAAGATCCTGGCTTTGGCCTGGCCCCACTCTGACCCTTGTAGCCATTTCTAATCAGTCAATCTTTGAAAAACCAAAGGGGACAGTTTTCAGGGAGTGACCACCAGCACAAACACAAGTTGTCAGAGCGTGTGATGCAAACCCTGTGTGGGCCCAGAAGACGCACCAGTCAGAGGAAGGAGTGGTGGGGTCGGGGTCAGGCCCCTCGCTGTCCCCAGTGGGAGGGCGTGGGGAAGGACAAGGGCACCCACTAGCCCCAACCCTCCTCACCGGCTTCTCCTCTGGCACTGGGCCCAGCCGAGGGGGGCATTTAGCAGATGGGAAACTCTCTCCCTCTCTCTAGCTCTGCCCTTCAAATAAGAAGTGTTTGCCTACGTGTGAGGAGGCGCGCCCACCCAGTTGATGGAATTCAGACAGCATGTTCTGTCCACCTGCTTTCTCACACTCCGTGGGGCCTCCTTCTGGGACCACAGGGAACGACCCCATGGTGGGTCTGTGGCTCGGACGCTGCTCACTGCCCTGCACTGTCCTACACCTGCCCTCAGCCGCCGGCCCAGCATCCCTCTGCCTGCAATGTGGGACATGAGAGAAAGAGGCTAATGACTGATGGAAAAGACCAGAACACACCATTTCTGAGTGGTACACGTACAACCGGAGCATTTAATGGGGCCCCAACAGAGCAGCTTCCCTGCCCCCACACCCAGGATAACTTCTCCCTAGCCTGGGGGAAGAGGAGCCCTGTGGGGGTGTGGAGCGGGGCTCCCATGCGTGGCACCGTTATGGATTGTCAGGCAGCCGCCAAGGCACGTCCCTTTCCCCTGGGCCACAGTGTCTCCAGGGCATGGGGGTGAAGGCCACAGCCAAGTTCCTGGCACGTAGCAGCAGTGCTGAGGCTCTCTGTCAATATTTATCTTGAAGCAAGAACATGTGCTGGTACAGCCCGCCCGCTGCTTTAAGTTCCGTCTAGCGGGAACTCAGCAGGACAGCACACTGGGAAATCCGGAACAATTCTGGCTGTGTCTCCATCACAGACACCCACAGCCCTTGTCGTGCTCCATGTCGCATTGCCTTGATGGGACACACAGCACTGGGAGGCCCAGGAAGAACAAAGGTTTGTTGTTGTTGTTGAGACAACACAGCCAAAAGTGAAGGAGCTGGTGTCAGAGAACTCTGGCTGGATGTCTCAGGCCAGAGCGGGGCAGGGGCTAAGCAAGGTCCCCTCCAGGGAGAACACGGCCAGTGCCTCCAGGGAGACGGAGGTGACCCCATCAGTTCTTGCGGGCCACACCCCCAAACACCACGGCTCTGGGGACCCCGTCCCCTGCCAGTCGGGATTATGACTGTATGGCTAAGAATCTGTGGCCCATCTGTATTTCCCATTGCATCAGAAACAGAGGATGGGTTTGAAAAAGGAGCAAGAGGGAAGAAGAGGCAGTGGGTTCAGAAGGTGGTGGGGCAGTTGAGGGTCCCGCCAACGATGCTGTATCCAGAGACATTCCAAGTCTCAAAACGGCACCCATCCTTAAAAAAGAGAAACGAGGCCCGGCGCAGAAGCCTGGTGGTTAAGTCTTCACCTTGCACATGCCAGGATCCCATATGGGCGCCGGTTCTAATCCCGGCAGCCCTGCTTCCCATCCAGCTCCCTGCTAGTGGCTGGGAAAGCAGTCAAGGACAGACCAAAGCCTTGGGACCCTGCACCCACGTGGGAGACCCGGAAGAGGCTTTGGATCGGCTGAGCTCCGGCTGTTGTGGTCACTTGGGGAGTGAATCAATGGACGGAAGACCTTCCTTTCTGTATCTTCTTCTCTTTCTTCTCTCTGTAAATCTGCCTTTCCAATAAAAATAAAATAAATCTTTAACACAAACAAACAAAAAACGGAGACAGCACTTGCTGACAGAAGCCAGAGTCAGGGTGATACAGTCAGATACCAGTTCTTGCCCCTGGACTTGGAGATGACGTGGGAGGTGGCTGGCTGTAATGGGGGGCACTCTAAGCTGTACACAGAGCAGAAAGTCCCCTGAGAGGGGCGTCTGTGGCAGGTGGCCCTTGCTCGAGTGGGCCCTTTGGCCTCTGTTGGGCCTCCCCAGCAGTCGGACGGCCTCGGCTGGTTCACCACTAGGGGGCAGCACGCGCTTGTGCCCAGCGTGATCCCAACTCAGCTGTGACAACCGCTTGGCATTTTTTTCCCCTACAGAGACCCCATGAATCCTCCCACATGGGTGCGGGGGCTCAGGCGCCCGGGTCATCCTCCACTGCTTTTCCAGGCAGGGAGCTGGATTGGAAGTGGAGTAGGCAGGACTTGAACCGGCGCCCGTACGGAAGGCTGACGCTGCAAGATGGTGGCTTTACTAGCTGCTCTACAGCACCCACCCCCGAAAGAGAAGATTTTAGAAGCTCCTAGTGTGGGAAGCAGGTGGGCCTGGGAGCCAGACCAGCTGGGGCATTGTCACGTGGCCTGCTTGGAAGTGCTGTGGATGCGTCAGGTTAAGTAAAATCCACCATGGAAGCTAACTGCACCTGTTCCATTTCCAGTGGCACCCACGGGAGACGTCAGTGCCACGTGCAGCTTGCACCTGCGGCTCACGCCACGTTCCTGCCAGACGTGCCATAATTCAGGAAACGGCCAGAGCTCATCCCGTGGCTTGCCTGGTGTGGGCAGGGGGCTGAGCTGGACCGCCTCCGAAGCGGGCTGCCCCCACAAGTCTCCCTGCCAGGAGAGTTCTTAAAGAAGCTTGGTCTTCCTGCTTTCTCCTGCCTTGCTTTGCTCAGCAGGCTGAGGGGACCAGTTGTCCTGTCAGCCTTCGCCTGGAACACACGGGTTCAACAAAGCTGTTGCGATGCTGCCCCCTGCTGGCCGTTCTCTAGAAGTGCCCCATGGGGGCCCCTCAGCAGATGTGTGGGCGTGCGTTGTGTGAGCTTCTGTTACATGAACATACCTGTGTTGTAATGCATGCTCATGCAGTGTGAGGTCAGATTTCACACACACAGTCTGTGTTGTGTGTTCTGCATGTGTGGGAGTGATATGGGCTTACACATTAACATGTATATCTGCCTGGATGTGCATGTGTGTGTCTTTTGAGCTTGGATGAATGTACGTGTTCTGTGTATTGTGTCACATGGATGTGTGGTGTGGACATTATGTGTCATGCATGTGGACCCTGTTGTATCACTGCATATGTGTGTTGTGAGCCCATTTCATGTACAGGTAATGCATGTGGTATGGTGTGTTTGTGATGTAAGGTTATACTTCCTGCGTGTGAACTCCGTTTCACTGCTCCATGGATGTGTGATGTAAGCCTGTGTTTCAGGCACACGAACTCCATGTTGAGCTACTACAGGGGAATGCATGTGTGTGAGCTTGTGTTACATGCACGTGTTTTCTGTGCCCTGGGAGCCTGTGGTGCATTGTGTCGGGGGGTGGGATTGTTGTTCATGAATATGCACTCTGCTCGTGGGTGCCTGCCCTGTCTGTGTGCTGTGTGGTGTCTGGAGGAGTGCGAGTGCACGTGTGGACAGTGTGATGTGTGCCCAGCAACGGTGTTTCTTGAGCTCCCCAAAAGCAATGGTGTCCCTTAAGGCGCCTCATCTGCCGTCCCAATGGCAGCAGACAGCTGGCCCAGACATCCTCAGAGGCTTGTGGGGGGGGGTCGTGGTTCCAGACGGGGAGCCTACTTTCTAAAGGCGGGGGCAATGCAGCCTGAAATCTCCCTGATTCCACACAAAGCCATTCCCATCGCAGGACATGTGTGTCCTCCGCAACAAGTCTGCACTCAGACATCCCAGTCCTAGCCTGTTTGCTGGCAGCTGTGGACCCCAGTACAGATCATGGGATGCACGTTCCTGCAGGAGGCGCTGGCATGAATCAGACTTCCCAGGCTCGGGCAGCCCCATGAGCAGCTGGGCTGCCTGAAAGGCCCCATGTGTGTGGCAGTCGTGCTCACACCCTGGAGACAGTGTGGGCCAGTGTGTTCACTCCTCTCCTCCAGCAGGATGGCTGCGTGAATGGGGAGGCACAAAGCCGGGAGGTCAGGCAGCGCAGCTTTGCTCCGTCAACCTCTGCAAGAGGAAGACAAAACCACGTGGGCGGCGTGCAGACTGCAGGGGGCTGCGTCTGTGTCCGCGGGCAGGCCACTCAAGATGGAATTTCTGGGTCTGAATTGGGAAATTTTTAAAATATTATTATCATTTTATGATACAGTTCCATAGGCCCTGGGATTTCCATTACTCTTTCTCCAAGTCCCCTCCACCCCACTGAGTTCCCCTGTATTGTTAGTACAGTATGATTCTTCATACACAGTCATATGTCCATCGTTACAGGCATGGGCAATGGCAGAGACTCCAGCATCCTATTGGCAAAATATAGTAACAGTTTCATTGGGAGTCCATCTTTGTCTGGAAGTAGAAATGCATACTACATTGTATTCTCATATCTGGATAGGATAGTCTCCATTACACAGTTGCTGTACATCCCCTGAAATGAAAAGCCACAAAACAAAATCAATAACAGAAAGAAAAAAAGTTAACTATACCATGAAGTTAAATAGCATGGCTGATGTGTTGCTAAAGAAATAGAAAAAAAAAGTCAAGAACCTTCTTGAAGAAAATGATGCTACTGTATGATCTATGAGTCACTGAAGACTTAAATGAGAAAAAAAGTGTTTTGAAGAGATGAAACTAATAAAAAAATCAAAATCCATGAGATACAGTTTCCGCTGATTTTTGTTGATGAAATATGTCTCCTGTAGGCAACAAATAGACGGGTTTTGTGGATATGTTATCCTGGGCTGACACTTTTTCTTTTAGAATCTGGAATATGTGGCTCCATTCTCTTCTAACCTATAGTTTCCTGGGAGAGGTCTCCTCTGAGTTTAATTGGCATTCCTTTCTATGTCAGTTCATTCTTTTCACATGCACATTTAAGGATCTTTTCGTTATGTTTGATTGAAGAGAGCTTGATGATCATGTGTCATGGTGAAGATCGCTTTTGATCAAGCCCGTTGGGAGTTCTGTGACCCTCCTGGATCTTGCTTCCCAATTCTTCCTCTATAATTAGGGAAACTTTCCCATATTATTTCATTGAATACATTTTAAACCCAGCTTCTCTTCCTGTACCTTCTGGGACTCCCATAACTCTTACATTTGGCCTTTTAATAGTGTCTTTCAATTCTTGAATACTTTTTTCTTTTTTGCCAGATCCAGCTCTGCTTCCAGCTTTTTATTTGTTTCTCCCTGGTGACAGGAAATATCTTCTAATTTTGAGATTCTCGCTTCTGCCTCCTTCATTCTATTTTGGAGACTCTCCACTGTACTTTTAGTTTGCTCCACTGTGTTCTTCACTTCTGATATATCAGCTTTCATTTGATTCATTTCCAGTGTGACACACTCCTTAAATTCCTTGAACTCCTGTATTACGTGCTTCTCATTGTTGATAAGAAGTTTTGTAATGAGTGTTTTGAATTCTGTATCCCCCATTTTCTTGATGTCTTCCTCGGTGAACTCTGAGGTTGGCAAAGTGTTTTACTCCTTTGCAGGGGAGTCTTCAGTAATATTCATTGTGCCTCTGTCTCCTCTTTTGCTCTTGGTCATTGTGCTTCTGGTTAGCAGAGTCTTCTCCTTGGGGAAGGTTTCTAAGCTGTGTCACCCACAGGTCTACAGTTTGATTTTACTTATTGCAATTGGTACCCAGCTCTTTGCTTGCAGCCAATTGTGCCACTCTCTCCAGCAAATTCCAGGTCTGGGTTCTTATGTCAGATTTCCACCATGGTCTCCACAGCCCCACCTCCTGGCTCACCAGTCTCCACCTCCTGTGATACCATGCTGGCTGCACTGCTGTCTGTACAACCTTTCTCCCACTTCCGGTTGGAGCAGGTCCCAGGATTAGGGAGACACCAGGTGTCCTATATAGCTAGGTTGTTGTGGTGCTGATCTTGCAGGAACCTGTTGGCTCTTAGGTCTGAGGGCCTCAAGGACCTATTTTGACCTGTACAATGCCATAGTCAGTATTATTTTCCCTGTGGGACCAGTGCAATGCACTGAGCTAAGTGAGTTCACTCCCAGCTCAGCACTGGGCAGCTCACTGTTGTCCCTGCAGACTTAATGCCTTTGCCACACTGTACAAAATGGCACCTGATGTGGCACTACTAGAGTTCTTAATCTGCTGGCTGTCAGGTCTGAGGGCTACCCGGACCTATGTTGGGTGGAATCTGTAGGATGCCATGTTGTTGCAGTTCACTGAGCCAGAAATGAGTTCTATCCCAGCTCAGTGCATGCATAGCCCTGCCCCATAACCTTTGTCTGCCTACACAAAATGGTGCCTAATTTGGGTTGGGGCGGACAGTCCGGGCTGTGAAATCCACCCTGTTCCTGCACTGCCCATGTGGGACCTGCTTCTCTGTCTCTGCTCCTGGTCACATCAAACAGACCAGCAGGACGAGCAGGTCTTTGTGTGTGTTCACCTCCTAAACACCCAGTGAATGTCCGTTTCCACCTCCTCGCTGGTGGAGTTTGGGCTGCCGGAGTGATTTGGATCACTGTTTGCTGAATGTTATTGGGGTGTCAGTCACTGCAACACCACCCCATTGTTTTTGCTGCTCTCCTGTGTCTGTCAGTCTCCAGGTACCCCTGTGCAATGTGTGTTAATGTTTCTTTGTCTGTTTAAACGTATCCTGATTCCATTCCGCCATCTTGATTCTCGACACTCAGTGATTTTTTTTTTAAAGCTTATTTTTTTTTCTAATTTTTATTTGAAAGGCACAGTTACAAACAAAAGGAGAGACAGAGGAAGAGAGAGGATCTTCCACCCACCAGTTTACTTCCCAAATTACCTCAACGGCTGGAACTGAGCTAATCTCTGAAGGCAGGAGGAGCCAGGAGCTTCTTCCAGGTATCCCAGGTCAGTGCGGGGGCCCAAGCACTTGGGCCGTCCTCTGCTGCTTTCCCAGGCCACAAGCAAGGAACTGGGTTGGAAATAGAGCGTTTGGAACATGAATTGGCACCAACACTACAGGTGGGGGTTTAGCCTAATAAGCCAACATCACTGGCCACTGATTTTTTTTTTTTAAAGAAAATCTTTTTTTTTTTTAAAGATTTATTTTTTTTTTTATTGCAAAGTCAGATATACAGAGAGGAGGAAAGACAGAGAGAAAGATCTTCTGTCCTCTGATTCACTCCCCAAGTGACTGCAATGGCTGGAGCTGAGCTGATTTGAAGCCAGGAGCCAGGAGCTTCTTCCAGGTCTCCCTCGCGGGTGCAGGGTCCTAAGGTTTTGGGCCATCCTTGACTGCTTTCCCAGGCCACAGGCAGGGAGCTGGATGGGAAGTGGGGCTTCTGGGATTAGAACCTGTGCCCTTATAGGATCCTGCTGCGTTCAAGGCGAGGACTTTAGCTGTTAGGCCATGGCGCCGGGTCCTTTAAGGAAATCTTGCCCAGTATGATTTTACTGGGTAGACTCAGGGACCATGCATCCATGTCCACCCCACGTTATTTGTATGCCTGCAATGTCATTGGCACGTCTTCATGTCACTCACCCGTTAAGCACAGACTCTCCACCTGAGGGAGGGTCAGATCCCATGTCCTCTGGCCAACCCCAGCCTTCTACCCTAACTCTGGGTGAGCTGCAAGTGCCCCAGGTTGTTTGTGTGTCCCACTGCACACCTGTCGGGTGTGCCTGGCATTAGGTGATGGTCATGGAGCCGACTTGGGGAGAATGGCTTGGCCTGGGCATTGGCCTAGGAACTACATTGCCAGGGAGCATCCTTTGTGGGGGGATCTAGGTTTGGCTCCCTGCCCCCTCTTAGCCTGTGTCCTGTCCCCATCCCTTTGTTTCAGCCTTGCTTGTCTGTTTGATGGCCCAGCCCTGGGTCCCAGGACTTTGCCCAGGTGCCAGGATTACAAACCCAGGGCTAAGGGCAGTCCTTCTGCCCTCATTTCCTTCCTGCCACAGTCCTTTGCTTTATGCCCCTTTAGTACCAGGCCCTGGGGAAGACAGGCAAGGACATCCACCCAGCATAGAGATCCCCGAGCTGTGGGTGGGGTGGGGAGAGGCAGAGAAGGCAGGCTTGTCCCCTTGTGTATCCTTGCAGGCCAGCCACTCTCACCGTTGTCTTTGAGGCTCCTAGGGACCTCCCCAACGTGAGAGCTGTGTTCCCTGACCCCCAACCTGAACCCAGGGGACCCTGCCCTGGAGGCCACCAGAGGTGCCTCTGGGTGCTAAGCACTGACTCCTGCAGGGACAGCTGCTGGCCAAGGCAGGGGCAGACAAGAGCCGGAGAGCCCTGCCAGGCCCAGGGCAGCCCCCACGTTATCTGGCCCTTGTGTCTCTCGTAGGTGAGAGGAAGGAACAGCAGGGTCAGCTGCTGGGCAGGCATCTTCCAGAACTCTCCTGAGCCCCTTCTCAAGATGCAACCGTCCAGGGCCTCGTTAGTTGCTTGCCCAGGTCTTGGGCCTCTCCCAGCATTCCTGACATGGGAGTCCTCCGGTTTCATTCATCCTCTTCCTCCTGGCCCCTCCTCTTCCTCCCACTTGTGGCTCTGCTTCCCGTCCAGCATCCTGCAGAAGTGCACCCTGGGAGGTAGCAGGTGACTGTGAGTGGAGAGGTCCCTGGAAGCCATGTGCGAGGCCCAGCTGGAGCTCCTCCTGGCGCCTGGCTTCAGCCTGGCCCTGGCTTTGACCATGGCAGCATTTGAGAGAGTGAACCAGCAGCCAAGAGCACAGCTAGAGCTGACTGGAGCTGGCCAGGCCCTCTCGTTAGCGCAGGAATCTGAGTGCAAGAATAACCCAAGCAGGGCAACCCAGGGAGCAACAGTTAGAGCTAGCGGCTTCTATACCACTTTAACAAAGAGAAAGAAACTCTGAAAGGAAGAGGGGGTGTGGGGTGAGAATCCTCATCTGTGCGAAAGGGACTAGGAAACCTGTGGGGGAGGTACCAGAAGGTTAGGTTACGCCATGGAGTCCACCTTAGCATCCATCTCGGACGACTAAGAGGTTTCCCTCTTTCTGGCTCCTTGCTCATGGGAAAGTTACACCCTGCTTTTAAGCTGAAAGGCAGAGGCCAATCCCTGCCTGCCAAAATAGTTGGTCTTTAAAAGTGGGATATTTCAGGGTGTTGGGTCAAATCCAGGAACCAGAAACTTCCTCTGTGTCTCCCGCAGGACTGGCAGGGACGCGCTGATTTGAGCCATCCTTTGCTGCCTCCCAGAGTGAGCCTTAGCACGAAGCTGGGCTCAGAGACGGAGCCGGGACTCAAACCTAGGCACCTGAATTCTGGTTGTGGATGTCCAAGCAATGAGGTAACCGCCGTGGGGCCAACACCATGGCACCGTGGGTTAAGCCACCATCTGAGATGCCGGCTGGTTCAAGTCCCAGCTGCTGCTGTAACCCCCTGCTAATGCACCCAGGAAGGTAGTGGAAGGCAGCCCAAGGGGCCACACGTGGGAGACCCCACTCTTGGCTTCTTTCTGGCCTCGTCTTGGCTGACGCAGCCTCCGCAGAGAATCAGCAGGTGGAAGATCTCTCTCTCCCTTTCTTCCTGTAACTTTTTCAAAATAAAAAAAACAAATCTTCCAAAACAAATAAATTAATTTATCACCACGTCAAGTGCCCCCAGCCCTGTTTGGGTTAGGAAATATCAACGTCTATGCTTTTTTTTTTTTTCACTTCTATCAGTGAAAATACAACAGCTCAATACAAACAGGCCCAAGGCACAGCACTTGAGGGAAAAAGCCAGCGTTCTTCCTCCCCTAGGGTTCACCTTGGTCTCGTGTGACAGACACTGCGCATGCAACTTGACATTTCTCTGACGAGCCCAAGCCAGGTTTCTTGCACAATACATCCTGGAGAGGTCTGACATTTCCTGGCTGTGAGGTAGGTGGTTTTGGCAAGGCCCGGAGCCAGGCCACGTGTGCGTCAGGAGCGCGTGAGGCCAGCGGGAGGGGCCGGGAGACTCTGCGGAGTTCCCTGCTTCTGCTGTCCCAGGTGGGAGAGCCCCCGCTGGGTTGTCACCTGATCTGCCCGTGGAGAGGGCCTTGCAGGTGCAGGTCTACACTGACAGGATGTGGTTGAGAAACCAGGGGCGTCCCACCCTGGCGGGAGCGGCTGCCCTTGGCCTTTGCGGCCCTGGGCTGCAAACATGAAAGCTGCTCTCATCCATGTTTATCGACCCCCCACCTTGCTCAGGGTTCCGCCCACTCCCCTCCCCCAGGGGGCTGTTTGCTTCCCCTGCATGCGTGTGGAGTTGAACTTTTCTTGTCCGCTTGCGCTCTGCTGAGGAAGCATGTCCTAACGGCACAGCTGCAGCCGGTTCGCCCTGCAGCCAGAGGCCTGCAAGGGGGTCCCTGGGACTGGGGGAGGCCTGGGAGCCAGGGGCTTCCTCAGCTTGCCTCCTGGCCACCCCTTTCCTAAGAAGCTGCACAGCTGGGCAGTTCTGCAGGCATCGGCACTGAAAACCCATCCCCAAGGGAGGCACCCGGGGGGCTGGCCTTGTGGCATAATAAATTAGCCACATTTGGACAAAGTAGGTGGTGGTGGAGGGGGGGAGGAGACTGTCTATCTTTGGTCTCTCTGGCTTTTACAACAAACAAATAAATGTTCAAAACTCTAACTCATTCTCATGCAAGAGAGAAGAAAATTCAGTGTGTCTTTCACCTTCAGGGCTAATGCTGGAGCTGCCTCACACATCCAATGGGATCGTATCTACACGTGCACGTGTGTGTTTAAGATGTCTGTATTTTTATCTGAATGGCAAATTACAGAGAGACAGAAGGAGACACAGAGAGACCTTCTATCCACCGACTCGCATCCCAAATGCCCACAATGGCCAGAGCTGAGTTTGTCTGAAGCTAGGAGCCAGGATCTCCCACATGGGTGCAGGGGCCCAAGAATTTGGACCATCCTCCGTTGCTTTTCCTAGGCACGTTATCAGGGAGCTGGATTAGGAATGGGGCAGCCGGGACACGAACCAGTGCCCACCATGGAATGCTGGAGTCTGGTTTGATGAGCATCAACCTCAGGCCCTGGTGTTGATGGGTCCGTCAGCAAGATGGAACTTGGCACGCGAATAACACACCCACTTAGAACAGAATTCTAAGATGCCACCTTATAATTTCAATTAACTTGGGGCATTGTGGTGCAGTGGGCTAAACCACAGCCTGTGATGCTGGCATCCCATGTGGGCACCGGTTAAACTCCTGGCAGAACCACTCTTGATCCAGCTCCCTGCTAATGCACCCGGGAAAGCAGCAGGAGGTGGCACAGGTGCTTGGAGCCACGGTTAGTCCCAGTCCATGGTGCCATCTGGGCAGTCGGCCAGGGGATGCAAGCTCTCTCTCTCTACTTCTCCCTCCGTCTCTTTGCCTTTCAAAGAATTAAGTTCAAAATGTGTAGATCTAATTATTTGAAAAGTAGACTAACAGAGAGAAAGTGAGGTCCTGTCAGTTCACACATATGCACACAACGTATATATACACACACATATAGAAACATGCCATACACACTGACACATGGACATACATACACAGCCTATATATACACACATGTACACATGTATGCCCACTGCATATAGGCACATATACATATAGAAACGCACTACATATACACACACTGACACACTGAGAGACCCACACACGCGGATACACTGATGCTTGGTCCCACACATGCAGGGGCACACACAATGACACTCATTGAAACACCTATAGACACGTGGACACACACGTGCTTATCTCTTCAGTCTGTGGTGGAGGGGCAGAGCCCTGCAGCCCTAGGCCCACAGAGAGAGTTCACTGCTTCCTGCCCGATTCAGGGCTCATTTTGGCTTTGCCTGGGCGACCCCAGCCCATGGGCCTCCAAGGTGGCACCGCCGCAGTGTCGTCTGGATCACCTGCTGGTTTTCCCTCCCTTGGGCTCTGCCAGCAGCAGTGGAGAGCCGTTCTGTCTCCTGCAATGGAGGGCGGGCGCCAGCACCAGCTCTACTTCCCTGCGGGTGAGCGGCTGTCCACCTTGTCCCCAGGTGGAGCCTGCAACAGTAGAGAGGAAAGCAGCGGCTGTGAACTTGGCCATGAGGCTCTGCGCTTGTGTAGCCCTGGGAGCTGCAGAGGGCCTGGTACCCTGACACCCCTTGTGCCCCGGCACCACTACAGGTCATGGCTGAGGTCCCCACTGGCAGGCATCCGAAACGAGGTTGGTGATGTGGTGTCGGCAGCGATAACAGCTCACTGTGGCAGGCAGCCACAGACACTACAAGCCAGCTGGGCTCTCCCGAAGCCTCGTCCCCAGGAAGGGAGGGACCCTGGGCTGGCTAGGGCTTGCGAGGTTTGTGGATGTGATGGGATTCAGTGACAAGTGTGGTTCCCAGGGTTAAGCTGGCACCTGTGATGCTGACATCCCTCTCAGGACACCCAGCTCCAGTGCCAGCTGCTCCTGCTGATGCACTTGGGCAGACAGTGGTCCAAGCGCTTGGGCCCCTGCACCCACAGGAGAGACCAGAACAAGCTCCTGGCTCCTGGCTTTGGACTGACTCAGCCCCAGCTATTGCAGCCCCTGGGAAAATGAACCAGCAGATGGAGGATCTCTCTCTCTCTCATTCTCTCTCTCTCTCTCTCTCTCTCTGTCTTTGATATGAATAGCTTTTTAAAAAGAGGAGTCTGATTTTGAAGTCCATGTAGCTTTTCAAAGCATGGTCACTGCTTTCTAGGGATCACCTGTGTTTTCAGCAAAGTTGTGGAGCAACCAACAATGTTGCCCAACAGCATCGCTACAACACCTGGTGTGGCCGTGCCACAACAACACCGACACTGTCTTCTGGGCCTGGAGAAGCCCACACTCCCCCCCAGCCCCTTCATGCACACTGCCAGCCCTGTAGTGGGGACAGTGGCCATGGAGCTCCTCACGCCTACCCTGGACAGTGCACGTCCTACTCAGAAGGCAAAGCGACAAACGAATAAAAGCAGAGTTATAGTGAGAGATAGGGCAAGAAAGATCTGCTACCTGCTGGTTCACTTCCCAAATGATTGCAACAGCCAGAGCCGAGCAAGTCCAAAGTCAGGAGCCAGGAGTTTTTTCCCAGTCTTCAACATGCGCGCAGGGGCCCCAGCACTTGGCTCATCCTCTGCTGCCTTCCCAGACTATTAGCAGGGAGCTGGATCAGAAATGGAGCAGCAGGGACTCAAACCAGTGTCACAGATGGCAGCCTGACCTGCTATGCCACAGCACTGGTCCTAAGAGGTCACACCAGCCTTCTGTTATGAACGTTTCGGGGACTTCCCACTGCTCTCAGAATGAAGCCCAAGGAGACCTCAGCAGGGCCTGGCCCAGCTGCCTTTCCACCCCACCACTGCCCTAACTCCCTGCACTCAAGCCAAGCTGGCCTTTGGAAAGTCCCTTGCCTCCCTGGCTCCCCGCCAGGAGCCCTGCAGTTCACCCACCCCTTGTCCTAGGATGTGTCACTCCCCACGCCATCCCCCTGCCCTGTCAGCCCCTACTCTTGCCTGAGCCTTCAGCCCCCCTCTCCACACCCCTAGGTGCAGCTGGACCCTGGATTCCTTTGAACTGTCATTCACGGGGCGCATTGCTACCCAAGAACCATTGCCCATCTGCTTGTCTCATGAGTTGGCAAACAATGCTTGCCTCCTCCAAGTTATGTCACCCAGCTTCCAGCACCAGGCCTGTAAAAGAGTGGGTACTCCATGAAGAGCTGAGAGCATAAAGCCACTTGGGAGTTTTACAATACCTCCCATGACATTCCATGCATATCTTAATATGCATATTCTATAGTCTCTTATCCCTCTCCGGCCTGCCTAGGTCCTGCAAGATGAACTGGTTGCATTTGGACTGAAACAGGGAGGTGGGGGCCTGTGACCTGCAGTTCACCAGTCCTACCCTAGTGGCCTGCCCATCCCATACTGAAGGCATAGCTGTGGCCTCTGGAATCCACCCTGGCCCCCCAGGACCTGTCATCCTTGCAAAGGCTGGTCACCAGCCAGGAAGGAGTGTCAAGGAGATGGGGTGACCCAGAACTTGAGATTGTCACGGGAGCCTTGAGAGGGAGTGCAGAAGGGTGACAGCTCCCAGCTATGGGGAAGAGGGGTAAGTTTGAATCCCAACTCTGCTGGCTGTGGCCACTGACCTTGCCAAACCTTTCTTCCCCACGCCATGGCCCACCGTCTCCATTTGTGAAGTGGTAATGGTGGTGGGGGTGGGGGCAGAAGGGAACGCATAGTCAGAAGAAGAGGAGGTGTTGGCTTGAATGACACACAGCATCAGCTGATGTAGCTAGTATTCTGTCCACGGCCAGCGTGTGGACCCACTGGGAGGATGTGGCGTGAGGTGGCCTTGGATCTGAAACTGCTTCCTCCTTTTGGGTGTGAGGAGGTTTCTGGGAGCCCTGCTGCAGGACGTGGCTCCTGCTGGCATTCTGGTTCTAGGATGGAGGTCAGAAGGGGTTCGCAGATTGGCGTTGGATGACAGCATGTAGTGCCCTCCCCCCAGGCTCCCCCATCGAGTCTTCCCAGGCTCCAGGGCAGAGCCCTCCCCCCAGGCTCCCTGTCACACTGCAGAATGTCCTCTCCACTGACCTTCCCTCCTCTATAATCCAAGTGCCCTCCGTCCTCCCCCAGATCACAGCCCCAGGACCTCCCGCCAGCGTCTGATCTTTTGTCCCAAGCCGAACAGTCATAAATTGCTTTGAAGATAAGAGCTGCGTGCATGTCGGTGCTCCAGGACGCTGCCAGAGTTTTCATAAGTAGAGCCTGCACATGTCTTTTTGACATATGAACTGTTCAAAATATTTGTCTTGGTTTCTGGGTCAGCTGCCTGGGAAAGGGGACAGACACCCTCCCCCAGCCCGAGGATATTCCTTTGTGCAGCACTGCACGGAGTGAGCATTGCTTTCATGAAAATATTTGCTTTTCCTCCAAGGCAAGAAATCATGCCTCTCTGAGGGATTTCCTCTGAAAGCTAAAATGCAAGCAGCCCTTTGGAGAGATACCGTCTTTGGAAAACATCTAATTTATTGCCATGCTCACCAATGCTCATAAAACGTGCTAGAAGATTCCCAGGGCCAGCATGGTCCAGAGCACATGGAACAGAGTGAGAAGAAAGAAATGTATGCTGCATGTAACCACAGATTCATAAATAAATGTTTGCGTGGATTGTCTGAGAGGACTTCGAACGGTGGATGGATGGAAGTTGAAGGCATTTGTCTGAGTAGCAAATGCTTTGGAAACTTACATCTACTTTCCTTAAAAGATGCATTTGCTGGACCCGACATGGTAGCCTAGCAGCTAAAGTCCTAGCCTTGCACATGCTGGGATCCTATATGGGCACCGGTTCTAATCCCGGCAGCCCCGCTTCCCATCCAGCTCCCTACCTGTGGCCTGGGAAAGCAGTCCAGGATGGCCCAAAGTCTTGGAACCCTGCACCCGCGTGGGAAATCCGGAAGAAGCTCCTGGCTTCTGACTTTGGATCATGTTGGTTCTGGCCGTTATGGCCACTTGGGGAGTGAATCAAAAGAGGGAAGATCTTCCTCTCTGTCTCTTCTCCTCTCTATATCTGACTTTCCAATAAAAAATTTTTTTTAAAGATGTATTTGCTATGACCTTTTTATTTTGCTTTAAAGATCTACTTTGATACAATAGGCAGAGTGCTGGGGAGAGCGAGAAAACAGAGAGATCTACCACCTGCTGGTTCTCTCTCCAAATGATTGCAATGGTTGGGCTGGACCAGGACCAAAACCCGGAACCAGGAACTCCTTGAGTCTCCCATGTGGGTTGGTGGGACCTAGGTCCCCTATCCTCCTCTGCTGATTTCTCAGACACATTAGGAGCCAGCTGGAGCTGAATCAGGAACAGAGCACCCAGGACTCGAACACATACCTATACGGCATGCCAATGTTGCCCACTGACCCCTGCCACAAACTTTTTAAACATCTCTCAAATTTGCAGAAGAAAAACAGCAGAAGGTTCCATTCTCAAGTTCTACCACTGGTGACTGTTGCATAATCAGGCTAGGTAGGATCATTGGAAAGAATCTCTCCCAGGAACAGCCTGTCGTGGCATATTGCTTTGGCCACCTCCACCAGCCTTCTGCCTGTGTCGCCAGCATCTCCTGGGATTTCATCTGTTCTGCTTCCCATGAGATCCCACCCAGAGCTGACTCCATGTACACCCCTGTGAAGGGGCGAAGGACAGCTGGGGCTGCAGTGGGGTGGCTGGCAACCAGGCTGTGGCAACGAGGCAGCCCGTGTGCTCATGATCGTCCCCTGTGCCTGCTCCAGGCTGATGCCTGTGGCACACCATATCCACTCCAAGCCTGCCCCTGGTGTTTGCACTGGCCTGTCTCTGCCTGTCCACAGGTGTGATGGGATCATGGTAAGGTCGGCAGCGCTGAGCCTCAAGGGAAGAAAGATGGCCATAAACCAGCAGGTTTGCTCTGCCGGAGGGAGCCAGGTCAAGGCCTAGAGAGCCACAGCTTCTGGCTGTCTTGGGCTTTAAACCCCATGGGAATCCTGGCTGCAGCCACTTCCCTGGTTCCTTCAAACGTTTCCCCACTAGTTTCTCTGGCATTCCACAGACCGGGCTGTCAGGTTAGCCATGGACCCCAACCCGGTTCCATCAAGTGTTCTTGAATCCCAGCAGTCCCATGCAAACCCCCAAAGCACCCATAACTACACATGCACCCACTGCCCTGTGTCCCCAAGTTCTGCCTGCCCTGCTGCCTCGTGGTGCTTGTGGCTGTGGATGCTAATTCAATTGCCGAGAGGAGCAGGTGTGTGGTACAATGGCTAAGACACCCCCATATGCATCAGGGTTCCTGAGTTTGAGTTCCGTATCTGCATCCAGCTGCCCACCAGTGTCCTCCCCTGCCCCACCCTGGGAGGCAGCAGGTAGATGGCCCAGGTACTTGGGCCTTTACCACCCATGGGGGCGATCCTGAGGAGTTAAAGTCTCCTGGCCTCAACCTGGTCCAGCTCTGGCTTTTGAAGACACTTGGAGAGCGTCAGACTCTTTGTATCCTGGAGCATCTCCACACCCCTGCGAGGTGGGAATATGATCCGGGGTATTTCCCTCAGTGTGGGCTCAGGGTGGCTCTCCACTCCTAACACAAGAGCCGAGTACATCCTGAAGACTGATGTGTCACAACAGCAAGCTGTCCCCAGCTGTCCCAGGGGTCTCCCCGACTCCCATTGCCCCCCACCCCAAGCCCACCAACTTGCCATGACTTGCCAAGCAGACTGTTATAGAAAGCTGGTGTTGGGCACAGGTGACCTGTGTTTAGGTCACAGTATATGAGGGAATTTCTTCAACAAGAGCAAGAGCAGGTGTTTAGCGTAGTGAATGCTGATTAAGACACTGAGACCACCATCGCAGTGCCTGGGTGGGGTCCCACATCTAGTTCTTGACTGCAGCTTCCTGCATTTGAACCCTCTGGGAGGCAGCAGGTGGCAGGCCAAAGGTGCGGGTCTCTGTCACTCCCCCGAGATTCAGATTAGTTAAGTTCCCTGGCTGCCAGTTTTGGCCAGTTCAGCCCTTGCCATGTGGCCCTGGGAGAGTGAATCAGCAGATGGGAGTTCTGTCTGTCTCTCAATCAGGAAATCAAAAGCAGCACTAACAAAAACAGCACATTCTCACACTAGTGGGGGCTGTCACATTGGCAGTGGGACATCACCCTTTCAGTGTGGTGGACATTACTGGGCTTCCTTTTTTTTTTTCTTTTTTTTTAATTATTTATTATTTTTAATTCATTAATTACATTGTATTATGTGACACAGTTTCATAGGTACTTGGGTTCTCCCCACCCCTCCCCAAACCCTCCCACCATGGTGGATTCCTCCACCTTGTTGCATAACCACAGCTCAAGTTCAGTTGAGATTCCCCCATTGCAAGCGTATACCAAACATAGAGTCCAGCATCTTATTGTCCAGTCAAGTTCAACGGCTTCTTAGGTATACCCTTTCTGGTCTGAAGACAGAGCCAGCAGAGTATCATCCCAGTCAATTGAAAGCTCCAACATACCATCAGCAAAAATTTACATCATTATGGAATTAATTGACATAGTAATGAGTAACCAATATGTTAAAAGTAAATGCGAGTTCCTAGCCACCTTCTGTGACCACCTCACTTACATTTCAATTTTAGTTTATACACAACATATAACATACATAACATAACATGTTATACATAACATCATATCATCTTAAATTAAGGCAAACATGTGGTATTTAACCTTTTGGGATTGGCTCATTTCCCTTAGCATTATGGTTTCCAGTTTGGCCCATTTGGCCACAAAGAACTGCATTTTGTTTTTTTTAATAGCTGAGTAGTATTCCATGGAGTAGATGAACCATAGCTTTCTTATCCAATCCTCTGTTGATGGGCATTTTGGCTGCTTCCATGTTTTTGCAATTACTGATTGTGCTGCTATGAACATAGCAGTGCATGTTGGTTTCTCATAAAACAATTGTTCTGGATATATTCCTAGGAGTGCTATGAAATATCTAGGAATAAATCTAACCAAAAATGTAAGAGACCTATTTGAAGAAAACTACAAACTACTTAAAAAAGAAATTGAACAAGACCTCAAAAGATGGAGTAACATCCCATGCTCCTGGATAGGTAAAATCAATATCATTAAAATGTCTATACTGCCAAAAGCAATATATACATTCAACGCAATCCCAATCAAATTGCCCAAAACATTCTTCATGGAACTGGAAACAATGATCCAAAGGTTCATCTGGAAACACAAAAAACCACGGATAGCTAGAACCATCCTGAAGAACAGGAAGTTAACAGGAGGAATCACAGTTCCGGACCTCTGGACATACTATAGGGCAGTGGTTATCAAAACAGCCTGGTACTGGCACAAAGATAGAGAGGAAGATCAATGGAGCAGAATAGAAACACCAGAAGGGAACCCAAACAGGTACAGCCAAATAATCTTTGACAAAAAGACAAACGACAACCCAGGCAAATGGGAAGTTCTGCTCAATAAATGCTGTTGGGACAACTGGTTAATAGCCTGCAGAAACAAAAAGATAGATCCACATCTCTCACCATACACTAAGATCAGATCTAAATGGATAACAGATCTAAACCTACATCCAGAAACCTTCAAACTTTTGGAAGAAAATGTTGGAAACACACTGCAACACTTAGGGGTAGGCCCTCACTTCCTAAAAAAGACTCCAAAAGCAGTAGAAATCGAGACCAAAATAAACAATTGGGACCTCATCAAACTAAGAAGCTTCTGTACAGCTAGAGAAACAATCAACAAAGTAAAAAGGCAACCCACAGAATGGGAGAAGATCTTCGCGCACGACATAGGTGATAGAGGGCTGATCTCCAGAATATACAAAGAACTACAAAACAACCAAAATGTCAAAACAAACAAGCCACTCAAGAAATGGGCACGGGAAATGGGCAAACACTTCACAAAAGAACAAACCCAAATGGCAAATAAACATATGAAAAAATGCTCAAGTTCCCTGGCAATAAGGGAAATCCAAATTAAAACATCAATGAGGTACCACCTAACGCCAGTAAGACTGGCCCACATGAATAAAAGCACCAACAACACTTGTTGGCGAGGTTGTGGGGAAAAGGGATCCCTACTCCTCTGCTGGTGGGGCTGCAGGCTGGTACAGCCTCTATGGAAATCAGTATGGAGAATATTCAAACAACTCAAAATCAACATACCGTATGATCCCCTTTTTTTTAAGATTTATTTTTATTCAAAAGTGAGATATACAGAGAGGAGGAATGACACATAAGATCTTCCGTCCTCTGATTCACTCCCCAAATGGCCACAATGGTCAGAGATAAGGTGATCCAAAGCCAGGAATCAGAAGAATCCTCCAGGTCTCCCATGTGGGTGCAGGATCCCAAAGCCATCTTCGACAGCTTTCCCAGCCACTAGCAGGGAGCTGGATGGGAAGTGGAGCAGCTGGGACTTGAACCAGCCCCCGAGCGAGGTGTTTCTGTGGTGGACAAGTCAACCCAGTCCATGGCAGCAGCCCAAGCTGGAAGACTGTTGACTTGGGGCTGGTCCAGCTGTAACCATGGTGATCTTCTGGGGAGTGAACCAGTGAAGGCAAGATTCCCACCCTTCTCTCTCAATGTCTCCTTCTCCTTCTCCTTATAACTCTGACTTCCAAATAAAAGTAAACCTTAAATCATAACAATAATTTTTTTAAAGATTTATTTTATTTTTATTACAAAGTCAGATGTACTGAGAGGAGGAGAGATAGAGAGGAAGTGGAGCTGCCGGGATTAGAACCAGCGGTCATATGGGATCAAGGCGAGGACCCTAGCCACTAGGCCACGCTGCCGAACCCAACAACAATATTTTTAAAGCCTTGCTCCCACTCTGGAAACTGCAAGTTTGAGACGGGCTGCCTGTGTGCTTGGGGTTGGCTGGTTGGACCACTGGCTAGGGCCTCACAGTGCAGATGGCACAGGACAGCCGGGACTGACCACGCCACACAACACCCCCCAAACCTCGCCTGTCATGGGCAATAGGCTCCTGCACAGAGCCCCCACAAGCCCCTCCCCATTGTGGGGCTGGACTCCAGCACAGTCCTCCCAGCCCCCTTTACCCCGACCTCTATGCCACTTGGTGAGGCTTGGCTCCAGCAAATCCCCATCACCTCACCTCCAGCCTCCTCTCTTCTCCCACCCCTTACCTGCTACCCCCATCATGGGGCTAGGTTCCAGCAAGTCCCACAAGCCCCACCCCGTCATGGGGCTGGGCTCCAGCACAGGATCCCCCCGCAACCCAGCCCTATCTTTGACCTGGGCTCCAGCCTAATCCCCTACAAGCCCCGTCCTGCCGCGGGGTTCCTTCAGCTGTGTATCACTCAGCCTTACAGAGTTGAGCTCATGTACCCTGTGTGTAATGAGCATGTGGTGCCTGGGGAATTCTCCCCTGAGTCTTTCCCCTTCAGAATCCCCTTCCAGCAACGCAGGGAGGACTGGAGGCCCTGTCTGTGAAGGAAGGAAGCCTGGGCGTGGTCGCAGCGGGAAGCAGCACAGCACAGGTGATGCTGTGATGTCAGGCTGGGGCTGAGAGGTAGGGCTGTGCAGAGGCCTGCACCTTTAGGCATCACTGAGGTATTCATTTTCAAGGTAGAGTTAGAGAGAATCTTCCAGCTACTGATTCACTCCCCAAATAGCTGCAACAGCTGGAGCTGGGTCAGGCCAAAGCTAGGATCCCAGTGTCCACCGTGATACAGGGGTCCAAGTCCGTGGGGCCATCCTCTGCTGCCTTCCCAGGTGCGTTAGTAGGGAGCTAGATTGGAAGTGGAGCAGCCGGGACTGGAGCTAGTGCCCATATGGGATGATGGCACCACAGACAACCACTTAACTCACTGTGCCATAATGTCTGCCCCCAAAACCTCGTACTTTATGAAAGCAAGGTGCACATAACTGCCCCCATAGTGTGCATGCAGGGTACGGCTTTGCGTGGGCTGTGACGGGTGAGTGACAAACAATGAAAGACTTTAGAATCCCAATTAACGTAAGAAACTCCATCTGCTCAGCCTAGGTGAAGAGATAAGACTATGTAAATGAAGGATTGATGGTTACAGTCATAAGTGACTGTGGAATCCCTCTGAACTATGTAAGAATCCTGTGATTTTATACCTCGGGGCTCTCTCGACCAAGGACCGCTGCGTCGGTGACAGTTGGAGGCCCATTCGAGTTTGAATAAACCGCACTGTGCACTTGTATCGAAGTTCGACTCCCACTGGTTCCCACTGAACGGTGGCTGACACTGCCCCAGTGTGCCTTGCTGTGGAGCTGCATCCATGCCTCCAGCTCCATCTTTCTTCCTGCTGTGTTTCTCTGGGATGCTTTAAAAAAAAAGATTTATTTATTTTTATTACAAAGTCAGATATACAGAGAGGAGGAGAGGCAGAGAGGAAGATCTTCCGTCCGATGATTCACTCCCCAAGTGAGTACAACGGCCGGTGCTACGCCGATCCGATGCCAGGAACCAGGAACCTCTTCAAGGTCTCCCACGAGGGTGCAGGGTCCCAAAGCTTTGGGCTGTCCTCGACTGCTTTCCCAGGCCACAAGCAAGGAGCTGGATGGGGAGTGGAGTGGCCGGGATTAGAACCGGTGCCCATATGGGATCCTGGCGTGTTCAAGGCGAGGACTTTAGCCGCTAGGCCACGCCGCCGGGCCCTGGGATGCTTTCAGTTGCAGGTGGCACAGCAGTCAAACCCTCTCCTCCTTTTGCGGCTCTCTCCCCTGCCCCCTGAAATACCTCCCTCTCTCGGACTGGCCTCACCTCCTGCCAGTCCAATGGGTGACAGCCTGGAATACACTGGGCAACACACAGGCTGCTTGGACAACTCGTTTGCACAGGACGCAGGGGGACACGGCTTTGTTGTCCGGGGAGAGACAGGCAGGAGCCAGGCGCCAGGTTTCAGCTTTGGCCCTGGCCTTGCGGGAGATCCGAGTGCCCGACTCAGGACTGCGCGCTCTGCAGCACCCTAGTGCAGTGCAAGCACAAGTCTGCCATTGGAACCAAGCATTGTTCCCTGTTCTCCGGTGTCAGTGCCCAGGTACAAACCTTCACACCTGCTTGCATGGTGTCTTCACAGTGGCTGGAGCGCACAGCAGGAAGTGGCCCGGAGGCAGCCGCACCAGGCTCATGTCTAGGGGATGTCTCCCAGAGGCAGGGACAGAGGAAAGGCAGGCGGCAAGAAGTGTCTCAGCTTCTTTCGGGGGCACAGAGGGCCAAGGTCAAGGTAAGTGAGTTCATCGTGCTGCCTCGACCCACAGCAGAAGGTGACAAGGCAAGTCACCACTGCAGCCGAGTGCCCAGATGTGTGTCACCCAAGGCAGGCATGGGACAGCAGGTGTGTCCAGCATCTGCTCTGATCTGTCAGGGGTGTTTACAAGGCAAGTGGGCAGCCTCCAGGACAGCTCACCAATGGGCTGTGGGCCACAGATCTTCTCCCTGAATTGCAAATGTGTTGAAAGTTCCGGACAGAACAACTTTCACATTTTGAATTCTCATCCTTTGATTTTATTGATGTATGTATTTTTTTAAAGATTTTTTTTATTATTGTTGTCATTTTGACCTGAAAGGCAGTTATACAGAGAAAGAGAGAGAGAGATCTTTCACCTGCTGGTTCACTCCCCAAATTGCCACAACAGTCAGAGTTGGGCAGTCCAAAACCAGGAACCAGGAATTTTTTCCAGGTCTCCCGTGTGGGTGCAGGAGTCCAAGCACTTGAGTCATCTTCTGCTGCTTTCTCAGGTGCATGAGCAGGGAACTGAGTTAGAAGTGGAGCAGCCAGGACATGATCTGGTACTCACAGTGGCCGCTGACATCTCAGGTGGAGGCTTAACCCGCTCTGCCATAGTGTTTGTCCCTCCTTATGTTTGTAACTTTTTAAAGATTTCAGTACATTTTGCTCTTGAGAGCTGTTCTCAGGTTCAGGGTAGCATCCTTGTCATACCGTGGCTGTACTTGCCGGACCAGGTATAGCCAGGTGATGCTCCATCTGCTCACTCATCATCACAGACACCTGCTCACATCACGCAGGGTTGTCAGCCTGCATGGCCGGGAGAAAAGAGAGAAGAAAAGGAAGTCACGTGCTAAGCAGGACCATCATCAGACGAATCGCAGATGGTAGAAAGCCTGAACCAGTGGATCGGAGATCTCATTCTCTCTCCTTTGCTTTCAAAGAAATGAATAAATCTTTAAAAAATAGCATTTCATTGGGCCCGGCGGCGTGGCCTAGCGGCTAAAGTCCTCGCCTTGAACGCCCTGGGATCCCATATGGGCACCGGTTCTAATCCCGGCAGCTCCACTTCCCATCCAGCTCCCTTCTTGTGGCCTGGGAAAGCAGTCGAGGACGGCCCAATGCATTGGGACCCTGCACCCGCATGGGAGACCTGGAAGAGGTTCCTGGTTCCTGGCATCGGATTAGCTCACACCGGCCCGTTGCGGCTCACTTGGGGAGTGAATCATTGGATGGAAGATCTTCCTCTCTGTCTCTCCTCCTCTCTGTATATCCGGCTTTCCAATAATAATAAATCTTTAAAAAAAATAGCATTTCATGAAGCAAAAAAAATGAAAGTATGAATTTGAGGGCGGGGCAGATGTGCTGGTAGGCTTTGCGAGGCAGGTCAAAGGTCTGGAGTGGGGCTGAGGCTCCTGGCGTTGTAGACTCCCCAGGCTGGCCGGAAGTGTGTGCACAGCTTCAGGTGCATCATCTGCATCTAGAATTCCACGTGCCTGCCCAGAGGCCTCTGCAGACTGACCGCTGCTTGCCACGACTCTGAAAACCACAGGGAACTTTTCCCCAATGGATCATCCTCTATCTGGGACGTCAGAGAAATCCATCAGGGAAGTCTGGAGATTGCCTCGCACCAGTTGGCCAGCCCAGATAAGGGCACACTGCGGTCCCAGGCTGCTTTTGCAGGGGCCTGGCGCTGGATGTGCTGTTTGAGTCAGGCAGGAAGCAAACGTCTGCGAAGATAAATGAAAAAGGAGCAAGGATTTCAGTAAACAGACCTCGGATACCTCTTCTAAGTGTTCCACTGGTCCCAGGATTCCACCTTCGTGGCCAGAAATGCCCAGATGGCATAGCCAAGGGGTGCCTGCATTCTTTCCAGCAGTGCCAAGGGGGTAACTCAGCCCACCTAGGCAGACCTCCTCTCAAGGCCGAGAAGCCAAACCGCCCAGGGTGGAGAGTTGTAAGTAGACACCAATGAATTCCAGCCTTCCAGTCAGGCTCCAAGGCTTGCCGTGACTTGCCAAGTCTCTGTTCCCCACACCCTGTCCAAGCCAGCCCCATAGCAGCTGCCATGGCAACAAAGGCTCATACTTGCAGAGCCCACCTATGGCTGGGATTTTTGGGGGCCCAACCCAAACAAGTTGTGTCACTGATTCTACGCTTAGAATTTCCTGGATATGGAGAGCTGGTACCAAGGCTATCCCAAAGACTGTGGGAAGTGGGATTATGAAACCAAGGCAGGGGAACAGGCCTTCTGGGCACAGCTTCCGATCGCCTTGCGGTGCTCACAGCCTACCCTGGAGGTTCTGGGTTCGAGTTTTGTTTCAGCTCCCTGGAAGGTAGCAGGTAACAGAGCAAGCAAGGGCTTGGGTCCCTGCCACAGATGGGGGAGATTCCGATTAAATTGTGACTTTCTGTCTTTGGCTTGCTCTTATATGCACTTAGAAAATGAACCAGTGAGACACAAGATGACAGAATAGGGTAAGGACATGTTTAAATGGACAGAGAAACATTAACCAGTATGAAACAGAGAGGGCAAATTCCAGAAAATAGGAGAGGACAGAACAACAGCAGAGGGGTAGCTGGAGACTGACAGACACAGGAAAGCAGTAAAACAATGGTGTGGTGTTGCAGTGACTGATACCCCAATAACATTCAGCAAACAGCGATCTGAACTCCACAGGAAGCCCAAACTCCACCAACAAGCAGTTGGGAAGGGACGTTTACCGGGAGCTCAGGAGGTGAACCGAGACAAAGACCTGCTCGTCCTGCTGGTCTGTTTGATGTGACCAGGAGCAGAGACAGAGAAGCAGGTCCCACATGGGCAGTGCAGGAACAGGGTGGATTTCACAGCCCAGACTGCCAAATTAGGCACCATTTCATTTAAGGAGGCAAGGGCTATAGGGCAGGGCTATGCATGCACTGAGCTGGGAGTGATCTCTTCTCTGACTCAGTGAACTGCAATAAGGTAGCATCCAACAGGTTCACCCAAGACAACAGGTCTGGGTAGCCTTCAGACCTGACAGCCAGCAGATTAAGAACTCTAGTAGTGCCACATCAAGCGCCATTTTGTACAAATGCGTGGCAAAGGCATTAAGTCTGCAGGGCAACACTGAGCTGCCCAATGCTGAGCTGGGAGTGAACTCACTTAGCTCAGTGCATTGCACTGGTCCCACAGGGAAAATAATACTGACTATGGCATTGTACAGGTCAAAATAGGTCCTTGAGGCCCTCAGACCTAAGAGCCAATAGGTTCCTGCAAGATCAGCACCACGACAACCTCAGCACGGTATCACAGGAGGTAGAGACTGGTGAGCCAGGAGGTGGGGCTGTGGAGACCATGGTGGAAATCTAACATAAGAACCCAGACCTGGAATTTGCTGGAGAGAGTGGCACAATTGGCTGCAAGCAAAGAGCTGGGTACCAATCGCAATAAGTAAAATCAAACTGTAGACCTGTGGGTGACACAGCTTAGAAACCTTCCCCAAGGAGAAGACTCTGCTAACCAGAAGCACAATGACCAAGAGCAAAAGGGGAGACAGAGGCACAATGAATATTACTGAAGACTCCCCTGCAAAGGAGAAAAACACTTTGCGACCTCAGAGTTCACGGAGGAAGACATCAAGAAAATGGGGGATACAGAATTCAAAACACTTGTTATAAAACTTCTTATCAACAATGAGAAGCACGTAATACAGGAGTTCAAGGAATTTAAGGAGTGTGTCACACTGAAAATGAATCAAATGAAAGCTGATATATCAGAAGTGAAGAACACAGTGGAGCAAACTAAAAGTACAGTGGAGAGTCTCCAAAATAGAATGAAGGAGGCAGAAGCAAGAATCTCAAAATTAGGAGCTATCTCCTGTCACCAGGGGGAAGCAAACAAAAAGCTGGAAGCAGAGCTGGATCAGGCCAAAGAAAAAAGTATTCAAGAATTGAAAGGCACTATTAAAAGGCCAAATGTAAGAGTTATGGGAGTCCCAGAAGGTACAGAAAGAGAAGCTGGGTTTAATATGTATTTAATGAATTAATAAGGGAAAGTTTCCCTAATTATAGAGGAAGAATTGGGAAGCAAGATCCAGGAGGGTCACAGAACTCCCAACGGGCTTGATCAAAAGTGATCTTCACCATGACACATGATCATCAAGCTCTCTTCAATTGAATTTAAGGAAAAGATCCTTCAATGTGCACTGGAAAAGAATCAATTGACATAGAAAGGAATGCCACAGAACATAGAAAGGAAACTCACAGGAGACCTCTCCCAGGAAACTCTACAGGCAAGAAGAGAACGGAGTGACATATTCCAGATTCTAAAAGAAAAAAATTGTCGGCCCAGGATAACATATCCAGCAAAGCTCCCTTTGTCTTTGAAAATGAAATAAAATTCTTCCACAGTAAAGAACAGTTAAAAGAATATGCCTCTACCAAACCGGCCCTTCACAAGATACTTCAAGATGTTCTCTTGACAGAGAAGAGGAATAGCACCCACCGAAACCAAAGGCAAATGTGAAGAACATCCCAGTAAAATGACAACAGAAGACTAAATCAATGAAAAACCCATTCCTAAAATGACAAGACCAAATTGCCACCTATTTGTATTTACCCTGAATGTAAATGGCTTAAATTCATCATTCAAACGTCATAGATTAGTAGACTGGATTAAAGAACAAAACCCTTCTATTTGTCGCCTACAGGAGACACATTTCACCAACAAAAATCAATGGAAACTCTTATCTCATGGATTTTGATTTTGTTGTTTTTGTTAGTTTCATCTCTTCAAAGCAGTTTCTTATTAAATTCTTCACTGACTCATAGATCATGCAGTAGCATCATTTTCTTCAAGAAGGTTCTTGATTTTCTTCTTCATTTCTTCAGCGACACATTACTCTTTCAATAGCGTGTTATAACTTCATGGTGTTGCTAATTTCTTCTTTCTTCCTGTTGCTGATTCTGTTTTGTGGCTTTTTATTTAAGGGGATGTATAGTAGCTGTGTAATGGAGATTGTCATATCTAGTTGCATATTATTTTACTTCATGGCATTGTAAATTTCTATTTTTCTTCTTGTTGTTGATTTTGTATTGTGGCTTTTCATTTGAGGGGATGTACAGTTACTGTGAAATGGAGACTAACATATCCAGATGTGAGGAAGCAATGCAGGGTGCATCTCTACTTCCAGACTAAAAATGGACTCCCAGTGATACTGTTTACTATATGACAATAGGATGCTGGAGTCTCTGCCGTTGTCCACGCCTGTAAAGATGGACATATGACTGTGTATGAGGAACTCTACTTTTGTAATGGTATATCAGAACTCGGTGTGTGGGGGGAATAGGGCAAGGGATAAAGGTAATTCCAGGGGCCTATGGAACTATATCATAAAATGATAATAATAATAAATACATAAAATATTTAAAAAGAAACTGAATCAGTAGATGGCAGAGCTCTCACTCTTTCTCTCTCTAACTTTCAATATGATAAATAAATAATTTTTAAACAAAGGTCTAAATTGGGGTTGACATTGCAGCACAGTGTGTTAAGCTCCTGTTTGAATGCCAGTTGGAGTTCTGGATGCGCCATCTCCTCTCTGACTTCCTAGAAATTGTTCCCCAGCTGACACCCCTAAGAGGGCATCAGACGATGACTCAAGTACTTGGGTCCATGCAACCCCTGTGAGAGATGCAGATTAAGCTTCCTTCTTTGACCTGGCCAGCCCTTGCTCTTGCATGTATTTGAGGAGTGAGCCAGTTAATGCAAGATTTTTTTTTCTTTTTCAAATACATTAGTTTATCTTGGTGCCAAAAAATATCTTTGAAATCCAAGCATAGTTATTTCCAATCTTCATTCATGAAATTTTTGAAGTGCTCTTATCTTTCAGCTGGTACAGATTTCTCTGGTTTGGGGAAGCAGCTGGATCAGTATTCACCTGCAGGCTACAACAGAACATACAGCCAAGCAGGTGCAGTCCAGGAACTAAACGCTCAAAAGCATTTTGTTTTTCCAAAAGCCTCCAGTTACATGGACACATGATTCTTCTCTATGTGCCCAATGTCCCTGACCACAACTCTGCATACTTTCAAGCACTGGCCAAAAGGCAGATGGACAAGGCCATTTGGTCTATGGACAACAGCCATTCAGAAAGGGTCTACATCAGGCTTTGCTGCATGCAGCAATGGATATTGACAGGGCCACGCTGTTGGCTTCTTTCAGGCGTGTGCTCACCTTAGCCCAGGACTGGCCCAGCCGTTATGGGTAGGGAGGGAGGAAGAGGGGGAGGAAGAGGGGGCAGATGTACATCTCCCAGGGTAACTAGGGTTGAAACAGCTTCCATCAAGGTGGGCCTTCCAGCACAAAAGCCAGGGATGTCTACCTGGCATAGAGCCCTCAGCCTCCTGCTGCTGTGTGAGGTCTGCTGGAGCTGCCTGGCCACCACAGCTGCAGGGGGTGAATGCTGGTAGCTGATGAAGACCTCGGGCTTGGGGCGAGCTACCAGCGTGAGGTACAGAGGTGAGACGGCGTGCACAGCACCCAGGTCCAGGAGAGGATGCAGTTTTTAGGAATGTCGGTGCTGTGGTTTGACTACATCCCCATAGCCCACCAAAGGGACAGGAGAGGATCCAGCTCCCTGGGTGTGGTAATGGAGAACTATCCGTCGCCTGGCCCCAGGAACCCAGGAGAAACAGGGTGGCCATAGCGCTAGAGGCTGGTGAGTACGAAGACCCAGGCTGAGATGGGGTTTGCAGACAGACTGCTGCCTGCCTTGGGACACCTGCCTCTTCCCCTTGGGATGGGGTGGGGGAGAGAGAGGGCTGGGAGCTGTCTGGGGGCTTTCAGGATGGCACTGATTCCATTCCTGAGGGTTCCACGCCCCACGATTCAGGCCCTTATGAAGACCGCTGTCTACTCACACCATTGCCCAGGAGGTGAGGAATGTACTGGGAATTTGGGGGAAGACTTAAAACAGCCATTGAATGTACGAGAAGATGAAACAACATTCTTTCTTAAAATCTCCTTTATTCTGCATGTCAGAGGCAGGTCTGCATTTAGGTTTTTGGAACACAGTATGGGGCACAAGCCCAATGTCCAGCTTATATATATTTGAAGATTTATTTTTTTTATTGGAAAGTCAGATTTACAAAGAGACAGAGAGAAAGATCTTCCATCCCCTGGTTCACATCCGAAATGACCACAACGGCCAGAGCTGTGCTGATCCGAAGCCAGGAGCTTCTTCTAGGTCTCCCACACTGGTGCAGGGTCCTAAGGCTTTGGGCCGTCCTTGACTGCTTTCCCAGGCTACAAGCAGGGAGCTGGATGGGAAGTGGGACCACTGGGACACAAATCGGAGTGCATATGGAATCCTGGAACATTCAAGGCGAGGACTTTAGCCACTAGGCTATTGCTCCAGGCCCTGTATAGTTTTTTTTTTTAAAGACGTATTAATTTATTTGGAAGATACAGTGACACACATAGAGACAGAGATCTTTTACCTCTTGGTTCACTCCCAAATGCCACAACCGCGGTCTGGGCCAGGCCAAAGCCACAAGCCAGGAACCCTATCCAGTCCCCCACGTGGGAGGAAGGAACCCCAGGACTTGGATCATAACCTCTTACGTGCAGGAAGTTGGAGCTGAATTGGAAACAGAGCAGGGATTTGAATCCTTTTTTTTTTTTTTTCTAACAGTTTTCTAATGTGTCTTGGTCATTTTGGTCTGCTCATTAGAAAGATACTAGTCCAATGTACGGTACAGTTTTTATGAATATTTGTTTTCATCTCTTTAATTTTGCTCTCACTCTTGTGTTAGCAATTTTTTCGATGTCATACACCTTTATTTCTTTGTCCCACTCCCTTTGGCTCGTTGCTAGTATCTGTGACACATACAAAATAGAAAAATGCTCATTCTTGTGGAGTCAAACACTTGCCTTTTTTCAAAACACCTGCATCTTCTACCTTATTTTTTTTTCTTCTACCTTATTTTAAAAGAACTTAAGGAGCCACATATCCCCTGTGAGCTGCAGTTCCAGCCCCAGCTGCTCCACTTCTGTCCGGCCCCTGCCGGTGAGCCTGGAGCCCAAGTAGTTGGCCTCTGCTGCCCATGTAGGAGACCAAGGTGGAATTCTAGGCTCCTGGCTTGTCCTGGTCCAGGTCTGGCCATTGTGGTCATTTGCGGAGTGAACCAGCAGATTGAACATCTTTCTCTCATCTGTGACTTTGCCTTTCAAATAAATACATATATCTTCAAAGCAAAAACTCCCAAACTGAGTGATAAAGCTACTCTACAGAAAAACCCTCTGTGTTGATCTTGTTTTATTTTGAAATTTAAGCTCCTAAATAGAACTGATGTTGATCATTGTATATAAGTAAGGCCAGCTTTATTTTGTTTGAAAAGGAGTGTCCATTTCACCTGCGGCATGTGTCAATTCATTCTTACCTCCTCTCCCACATGGCTGCTTTTCCAAGCACGTTAGCAGGAAGCCATACTGGAAGCGGAGCAGCCAGGACTCAAACTGGCACCCACGTGGGATGTCAACAATGCATCCTGCTACGCCATGGCACCGGTCCCTCGTAACAACAGTTTTTCTTTTAATTAAATAAAAGAAAGCAGGAACAAAGGCAGGTCCTTGGGGAGTGCTCTGGATTGAGGCGATCTTCCTAATCACACTTCAAGTCTCACTCTCTGTACCCGTGAATGTTATCCTGTTTGGGAGCAAAAACACTTGGAGATGCAACCTGGTGAGAATGACGCTGTTTTAGGTTCAGGTGGAGGCTAACTCTAGTGACTAACACACACCAGAGACCACAGAGAGACGCATCTGCAGAAACAACAGAGACAGCCGGCTAGGGATGCAGGCAGAGCCAAGGACGGCTGGGGATTGCTGGGAGCTGGGAGACAAGCATGGAGCAGACGCTCTCAGAAGGCACCTGACATGCTCATGGGAGATGTTCCTTCAGATTCCAACACTGCGAGAGAACAGACGTCTGTTGTGCTCAACCACCTGTTTCCAGAAATGGGAAAGCTTCCAGGTTGGAGAAAGAGGAGCCAAGGGAAGCAGGTGGGAGGTGGGTGATGGGCTGGGAGTCCAGTGGTCCTAAATCTATGAAGAAGTGGGAGGTGTTTGCAGGGGACCTGCTGCGGATGGCATGGAAAGTAAAAATGTAGCAGATGTTAGCTACTCCACCAAGAGGTGTGCAAGGGACAGGCAGAGCCTGTTCTCAGCTCGGGAAAGGAAGGCACCCCAGCCTGGACTCGAGGTCCCATCTTAGCAGGGCAGACTAGGCTTCAAGCACACCTCCAAGTGGAGCTACCTCAGACTGAGGGTGGCCAGACACAATTATCTTTGGTGTGTTCTGGAAGTGAATACCAAACGCTATGCAAACAGAAACACTCATAATTGCTGAAAAACTAGTAGCAATGGCAGAGTTCAGGGGAAGGAGAATAAGGGGTGACTTTGCAAAGGCATGGACTGAAAATGGCACAACACTCCTCTTCTCTGCATACACATCAGGACAGAATCACCCTGAGACGCCTGGGATCAACAGGCCTTAAGAGCCCGTGTGGGGCTACTGCGGGAGGCTGCTACTTGACACCCCAGAGTCCAAGTCCAAGTGAACTACTCCACTTGCAATCTAGCTGCCTGTTAATGCGCATTCTGGGAGGCAGAAGAGGATGGTTTAGGTGCTTGGATACCTGTCACCATGTGGGAGACCTAGATGGAATTCTGGTCTTCTGGCTTTGGCCTGACCCAACCCTGGCTATTGCAGGCATTAGGGGAGTGACCCAGCAAATGACCCAAAGAGTTCTTTGTGTAACTCTTTCAGATAAATAAATAAGTAAAAATTAAAAAATGAACAGACTCTGCCAAAACCATCTAACATCTGGAAACACCACGGGCCACCAGCGGTTAATGCTTGAGTGTCCCGCAAACAGGATATTACAAGGCTATTCCAGAAACTTCTAGAAAACCTAGTATTTGGGAACATGAAACTGGAACCTACTAAATACAAGGAGGCTGAAAGATAGTTCATGGAAAACACAGACTTTTTTTTAAATCTTTTAAAAAGATTTATTATTATTGAAAAGCTGGACATACAGAGAGGAGAAGAGACAGAGAGGAAGATCTTCCATCCGATGTTTCACTCCCCAAGTGAGCCGCAACGGGCCAGTGCGCACCGATCTGATGCCGGGAACCAGGAACCTCTTCTGGGTCTCCCATGTGGGTGCAGGGTCCCAATGCATGGGACTGTCCTCAACTGCTTTCCCAGGCCACAAGCAGGGAGCTGGATGGGAAGTGGAGCTGCCGGGATTAGAACCGGCGCCCATATGGGATCCTGGCGCGTTTAAGGCGAGGACTTTAGCCGCTAGGCCACGCCGCCGGGCCCAACACAGACTTTTAATTCCATTTCCACAAACTTTTGAAAGCCTTTGTAGATTTCACAACCTACAAGAACTTTTCTTTCTAAGAGCACAGAAGTGATTCTTGGTTTACTCTCTTCTCTCTGGGACCCTAGCCATTAGAATTGAATTGCCATTTCCCATGACAACCCAGGCTGGGTTAGGAAAGGCATTTCTAACCACTGTGTACCCATGTTTGTGTAAGGATGATCATTCATGTGTTAATTCCTTATCATTCTTGTCTGTTACCGAAGACAATCTCTATTTGAAAAATTATGTGCATAAATGCACATAAGTACATAAATACACATAAGTGTATTTCAAAACTGCCATGGAAGGTGGAATTAAAAGATTATGCTGGTATGGAAATTTTTGGAATCTGTTCACTTAGGAGACTTTCAGAAAGTTGCTGAAACATGCATGATGCAAAACTATGCATGGGTTTCTTTTCCAAGATGTGTGGATTTGTTTGAAATACAGAGTTACAGAGAGAAGGTGAGAGAAGAGAGAGCTTTCATCCACTGGCTCACTCTCCAAATGACTGCAATGGTTGGGCTGTGCCAAGACAAAACCAGGAACCTTGAACTCTATCTTGGTGCCTCATAAAGGTGGCAGCGGTCCAAGCACTCGAAGCGTGCTCTGCTGCTTTCCCAAGCATGTTAGCAGGGAGCAACCAGGCCTCGAACTGGTGCTCATGTGAAATGCTGGCGTTGCAAGGTAATTGCTTAACCTGCGTCAGCTCCAGCATGTGTGGGCTTCCAAATTCTTTTGCAGCATTATTTAACAGAGAGGCAGAGAACCTCTGCTCTGTGTGTCCACATCCCAAATGCCCACAACTGGAAGGACTCCATCCAGGACTTTCCTGCGGGCCAGGGACACAGCTCCTTGAACTGTTGCTGAGCATGCCACCTAGGGATGCTCCATGCCGCACGTGAAGGCTTGCTTCGAGTCCTGGCTCCACTTTACTGATTCCAGCTCCCTGCCCTTGCACACCCTGCTGGGAGGCAGCAGCACACAATGGCCCGACGACTTGCGCCTTGCCACCCATGTGGGAGACCCAGCCTTAGCTGCTGGGAGCACCTGGGGAGTGAACCAGTGCAGGAAGAGCTGGCTCTCTGCCTTGCAGATACATGCAAATCAATTTTTTTTCCCTAAGATTTATTTATTTTTATTGAAAACTCAGTTTATGTCAGATTTACAGAGAGAAGGAATGACACAGAGAAAGATATTTCATCAGCTGGTTCACTCCCCCAAGCAGCCACAATGGCAAGAATAGAGCTGATCCAAAAACAGAAGCCAGGAGCATCTTCCCAGGTCTCCCATGTGAGTGCAGAGTCCCAAGGCTTTGGGTTATTCTGGACTGTTCTCCCAGGCCACAAGCAGAGAGCTGGATGGGAGCTGGAGCAGCCTGGACATGTACCGGCACCTATATGGAATCCTGGTGGATGCAAGATGAGGATTTAGTCACTAGGCTACCACGCTGGGCCCTAGAAGATCTAATTTTTTAAGGCATCTCAGTTCTTGTTGCAGGAATTCTTTGGCCAATGATAAGGCCAGTGACTGGAGTGTTCCCAGGACTAAGTCTCCAGCAATGGCAGGTAAGGAGGCTACTGAGAACAAAAGACAGCTCCCCTGTCTGCACCCCCATGGTGGGAGGCTGGGGACATGAGTGGCAGCACACAGCTTAGGGGAAAAAAACGCATTAGGAATAGCACGGATGTGGCTGTGCTATCAGTGTGGACAGCCATGTTGCAGCCCGATAGTGCTGGAGCCAGCGCAGGAACCTAATCTCCCCAGGAATGAAAGCTTCATTAGCTAGCTGTCAGCATTTTGCCAGAATTCTGAACTCTGCCCGCTTGTGTGTTATTTCTTCTTATCGCAAAGCCAAGAGGAACCAAACCAAAACACAAACCCCACCAACGCGTAGCCCACACAGCTTGCAGACACAATGCTGGCTGCAGCTCACATCTTGTCGTTGTCACCCATGCATGACTTCCTGCTCCCTCCACCCACACCACGCCGTCCCACCCACATGTACCCCTCCCTGCATGCCACAGGGCTCCCTGTCCTCAAGGGGTCACTGCTGAAAGGTCTTTGGAGCAGTGCCCCCTTGGGCACAGAGGCATAACCTGTCTGTCCCCAGGAGGAGGAATTCCTTGCTGTCAAACCTCCTGGGACACACAGACATGGACCCCACAAGACAGAGTGCTCAAGCCAAGGGAGCCATAAAGCTGCTGCCCCACCCCCTGAAATGTACAAGGGGATTTTCCAACCCCTGTATGCAGGAGGGGTGGAGATATGGCTTGCGCACTTGAGCCCCTCCCTGCCACCCAGCACCTCCCATTAGTTCCACTCTGGGTCAAGGTCACTGAGGACGTGGTCTTCCAAGACCCAGCAGGCTCAAGCTGTCCTCTAGTGTATACCACGGGAACTTCTATTTTTTGAATATCCCACCTCGTCGCGGCTTGGGGAGAATGTGGGAGGGTTAGAAGAAGAGATGACCAAACAGGCAAAGGCTCCCCCACTGCCTGGAGCTTGAGGGCTGAGGGATGGGCCTCTGATCACACACCTTTCCAGCCTCCCCAGCTGACTCAGTGGCAGCGTCTGCTCAGGAACTCCAGGCTCCTCCATGCTCCTGCAGGAGTGACATCCCCAGGCTCATGCCTTGGGCCAGGCAGGGCTCACTGAGATTCTGGAAGCCACTCTCTGGTCCTGGCTTGGAAAGGGAGGGGAGGGAGATTCCTAGCACACAGCCTCATACCACACACGGCAACAAGAGGTGAACTTTCTTCCTTTCAGTCTCCAAGTACACAAGTGTCTGGGTGGCTGGCAGTGTCACCTCCTCTTGTCCCAACTGGTACTCACAGGACCTGGGACACCCTTAGGAAGCCTCAGTTTGGCTTCTCCTAGAAAGAAATGGGCTCAAAGCAGAACTTCCAGGTTTGGAGATACGGGTCTGGTCTGCCCATCCCTAAAGGGCCTCTGTTTCCTCCCAGGTAGAAAGTGGCACCGCTTGAGTAAGAAGGGTTAGAACCAGAGGCAGCCAAGTATGCTCCCTTTGCCATCACGCAAGGATTGCCCATCTCAGTTCTTGCTCAGAAGGCCTGAATCCCAAGCGAGGGCTGGAGGACCAGCTCTTCTCTACAAAGACAGTTATTCTTCTATGAAGAGCATTGAACCAGGCTCACCTGCTTGTTCACTCCCCAGATGGTGACAGTAACTGATACTAGCCTGAGTCAAAAGCAAAGGACAGGAGCTTTGTCCAGATCTCCCACTGTAGGTGCAGGGAACTCGGGCTGTTCTCTGCTGTCTTGCTGAGTGCATCAGCAGGGAGCTGGATTGGAAGTGGGGCAGCCGGGACTTGAACTGGCATGCACTCAGGATGCTGGTAGTGCAAGGGGCGGATGAACTCACCATACCATAATGGTTTATTTGTGAACATATTGTTTCATCAGACTTGGACAGGGAAGCCAAGGTGGATGGTAGGGGAAGCAGGTTTAGAATGACCGGTTAAGGATTTGCTTTAGGGTACTCTGATGTTGACAGAGTCCTTCAAACTGAAGTTTCTGCCGTTTGTAACCTGATTAAGAACAGAGAACTTAATGTGCAAACCCACAGATGAGAGAGAAGAGAGGCTGGGAGTTTTATGCAGTGACTGAGCTGCCAATCCTCCCTTTTAAGATCTATTTTATTTGTGTTGGAAAGGCAGAGTTATTGAGAGAGGCAAGAGAGAGAGACAGAGACAGGGACAGAGAGAGACCTCCCATCCGCTGGTTCACTCCCCTACTGGCCAAAACTTTCACGCCTGAGTCTGTTGAAAGCCAGAAGCTGGGAGCTTCTTCCAGGCATCCCCTGTGGGTGCAGGAACCCAAGGTCTACAGCTATTCCCCACTGCCTTCCCAGGCCATAAGCAGGGAGCTGAATCAGAAGTGGAGCAGCAGGGACATGAACTGGTACCCATTTAGGATGCTGGTGCCACAGGCAGAAGCCAGGGTGCCAGCCCCAAGATGTCCCAATAAGGGGCTGACATTGCAGCTTAAGCTGCCGCCTGTGACACCTGCATCCTGTATGAGCGCTGATTCAAGTCCTGGCTGCTCCACTTTGGTTCCAGCTCCGGGTGAATACACCTGGGAAGGCTCAAGTACTTGGGGCCCCTGTGGCCCACATGGGAAGCCAGGAGGGACGTCTAGGCTCCCAGCTTTGGCCACTGAATCAGCAACCAAAAGGATGTGTGTGTGTCTGTGTGTGTGTGTGTGTGTTTCTCCTCTTTCTGTCACTCTGCCTTTCAATAAAGCCAATCAACATATTTTTGAAAGGATTTCCCCTGGGACACCTGCACAGCCTGTGGAAGGGCTTGGGCTGGAGCTGTGGCCTTATCCTTCATAGGGGAAGAGGTATCCCCTGGGACCTTTACAGTCCCTCTTACAGGGCCTGGGTTGGAGTCTTGGCCCAAACCCTCCCGGGGCAGAGGTGATGGCACAAGCACTTGGGTCCCTGTCACTCACGTGGGAAGTTCAGCTGAAGCTCCTGGCATCAGCCTGGCCCAGCCCCGGCCACTGCAGCCATTTGGAGAGTGAATCAGTAGATGGAAGACATCTCTCTCAAATGAAATGAAAATAAATATGTTTGAGAGAGAGAGGGTGAGCTACAGATTTGCAAGTCATCTACCCCAAAGGCTAAAAAAAACTGAAAAGCCTTGGAGTTTGGGGTGATTCCAAAGATCAGGTTATAAGCCAGACTGGGTCTCCCCTGGCAAACTGGGAAGGACCAAGGTGTCCAGACCACCTCTATTGTGGCTAAGAGAAGCAGGGCCCAGAGCAGTTAAAGAGGAGTGGGAGGCCTGGCATCCAATAGCCAAACCCAACAGACACAGGGGGCCCAGCCCCTGGAGACACCCACAGTGGGCCCTTGCTCTGCCCACTCCCTGCACTCCCTCCAGGCTCTTCTGGCACTCTTTGTGGGGCGCTGCATGGGCCAAAACCCCTTCAGTAGGAGCTTATGGTGGCCTTGGCTCTGTGGGAACTCAACAGACAGGTCGGGCACACACTGTGAGAAGTGAGAGGCTGGCAAAGCAGAGGAGAGGGAAGGTAGCTGGGGAGATGGAGATAAAATCCTCAGGGGGTTCAGGGAAAGGGGCACCTGCCAGGAGCTGAGGGTGGGCGCAGGAGATGGAGCTGATTAGCACTATTCCACAGCCAGTGAATCCCAGTGGCTTCTGTCGGTTCCTTCCCTGCTTCCCTCCCCTGCCCCCAGCTTTTCAAGGCTGGAGTGGGGACATCAGGGTGGAAGTCCAGGCATTTTCTGGACTTTGCTAGGAAAAGTCGCCCTTGGGGACTGAAGTTACCCTGGAGGAGGTTTGAGGAAGGAGGAGAGGTTTATTGGGGCAGACGGATTCCTGATGTTCCGCCACATCCTGTTGTTCATAGGAGCCCCCCAGCTCGCCCGCCCATCAGGGTTTGCCCATCCTAAGCAACCCCTGCTGGTGTTCAGCAGCAGCCTGCCCTAGGTCTTTTCTTGGCGTTAACTTGCAGCCTTTCGGGACGGGAGGTAGGGCAGGTGCGTCAGGGGAGGAGAATCCATAGGAGAAACATGTCTAGCGGTGTGTTTATGATCTCTCATCTCTGTTAGTTTATCTGCCTGTCAACCTGTCATGCATCATCCGTCTAGCTATCATCTGTCTATTCGTCTATCAGTCAGTGGGTTATCTATCCATGCATTACCCAGCTATCTAGCTGTCCTCTACCTATCATCTATCTAGTAAGCATCATCAGTGTGTCCATGTATAACCTTTCAATCAGCTACTTCTCCCTGTGTCCACCTGTCATCCTTCCATCCATCCATCATCTCCCTGTCATCTATCTACCTGCTCAGCTTTCTGTTATCTAGTCATGCATCTATGATCTGTGTCTATATCATCTCGCTTTGCTGAGTCTCCAGCTTACACACAGCAGGGATGTGGCTTCCTGGCCTTGCCAATCAGCCAATCCTGCATAGTAAGTATCTTTCAAGACATTTGGACGATGGGAACCAAGGGGTCCCGTGATCCCACTTCCTGCAGCTGAAGCCCCAGGACAGCGGTGGAGCAGCTGCAAAGTGTGAGGGCCGGGAGACGATGACGTGGACTGCAGGCTGTCTAAACCAAGGGCACCGAGGGCAGGAGACCAGCAGCCTCACCCAGGCAGCAAGCATGGCACAGATCTCACCATCCTACACCTCTGTGCCTTTCTGAATGATGTCCCCCACCTCACTCTGGGGAGGGCAGCTGCCTTCCTCAGTGTCCAAGTTCAGATGCAGCTGTCTTCCAGACACAAGCAGAAAACACATTTGATCCATGACCTTCACCCAACTTCCTGTTGGACTTCTCCCAGGTTTTGTGACCTATAAGCTGAGTCCAGGCCACTGACCTGCTGGGTGCAGCTGGCTTCTCCTGGGATCTCTTACGAGGGATGTCAAAAACCAAGTAGGTCCACTGCTCTGGGGAGAGCCCAGTGCCTGCTTCCTGCCGAGAGAAGGCCAGTATGTCCATATTGTGTTGTTCCCACAGGTGGAGCTGGTCATCTGAGACCTTGGGAAGACAAACAGAAGAAATCAGAAGGTTGGCCTTGCTCTGATCTTCCGCTTCCTGGAAGTCCCCCACACCAGCCTTCCTTCCACCACCCAACTGCCTTGAGAGGTCCTGAGTGGGAAGGTCAGGGTGCTACTGCTGGCTGCTGCACATGGTTGTAGCCACTGGACTCCTGACACTCCACCCCCCACCCCCGGTTCCATCCCCACAGCCACATGTGACTAAGGTGGCCGTGACCTTGGTCCTGGTGTGTGAGGTTGCTATACCATGTGTGCACTGAGCTTGCAGGGCTGGGTGTCATCTACAGGCTATGTTGTATCCGAGCACACCTGTGTATCTATTACTGTGTTTTACGATGAGATATGGATGTGACCAGGGATGGGAGGCCAGAGGAGGAGCAAGGAGTTATTGTCTCTGAACACATAATCCCTGTTTGGTAACAAGGTAGAGTTGGGAATGAGAACCGACTAACACACCTGCTGAGGCCTGTCAGCGATTCAAGATGGCAGGCAAGCAGCCAGACAGATGTGCAGTGATCAGGAAGTACCTGCAAGTCACGTCCTCCCTGCACCCCCGGCAGTGTAATTATCCTCCTGCTTCTCAGTCAAAATGCCTCCTTGTCCACAAGCACCTGCTTCATCCTGGCAACTCCATGAACAGATGGATAGTAAGCGCCACAAGAGAGGAGATTCCATAGGACAATTCCCATGTGCCCTCATATCTGGAGAGACATCTACGCTCAGAATGCTTGAAGACAAGGACCCAGAGTGAAAATTTGAACAGTCCTTGGTATCGGCTCGGCTTCGGCTGTGGTGGCCACTTGGGGAGTGAACCAGTAGACTGAACATCTTTCTGTAAATCTGACTTTCCAATAAAAATAAATAAGTGTTAAAAAAAAAAAAACCAGTCCAGCCCCGCATCATGGAGAGAGTTGGAGCAGAACTCCTCATCCACCAGGTTAGTTCTAATAAGTGAATTACACACAGGGTCTGCATCATCTCGGCTGTGGGGAGCAACCTTCCGCTTATCTTGAAGGTCAATCTTGACAATGACCTTGAAATTAAGCAGCATACTCTGTGCTTATAAACAATCAGGTCTGTCCTGGGAGCAGTTCATCTCCACTTGTCTGTGTGGGGTTGTTGCACAGTGATAAAGAAAAAATTACTGCCCTGGAATGCTTCGGTGTTGAGTAGAACCTGACCTCCCCGGCATACTACCCGAGATGGACTGAAAGCCAGCAAGCTCAAACTGTGCTCCTGCAGCTTTCATGATTTTGTGACTATTTAAAAATTGCTGTAAAGTTAAACATCTTTTCATTGAATTCCTGTGTATAGCCAGACAACTGTCTTTTCATTTTCTTTTTATTGATCTTTTATTTAGTGGCACACTAAGCCGTTAGCTGTAATGTCAATTAAAAGTGCATTACCTAAAAGAAAAAAAAAGTCATTTATAAAATAATTAAGTTGGAAAAGAAAAGAGAGGTATCGGTGTGTGTCTGGGGCCTGATCACTCTACGCTTCCCTGAGTGAGCCTTCTTAACTTTCCTTAAATAGCGGATTCATTGCCCTCCGTAGGGATGAGAAACAGGTAATAGCAATGGAGAGAAACTGTGACAAAACATTCTGGTTCCAGCTGTCCAGCCCTCACTGCTGGCATGTGCTGGACTCTCTTCCTTGGCCTTGCACTTGAAAACATCTTCAACCCTGAGCTGATGGGATTCTTGCCATGGCTGGCCAGGTACATCTGGTGGCTTAGCCCCTGCCCTCCTGGACCCCGGAAGCATCAGCATTCCCGGCAGGTGTCATGCTCAGCCGTGCTCAGGCCCCTGCAGCTCTCACAGCACACACAGCTCAGAGAGTTTCTTAAAAATAGCGGTGCCATTTTTAAAAATCCAAAGTTGAGATGTGTGCATGTGTGTCTGCCACGCCCTCATCTCTCCACATTCTAAAGGAGAACTTAAAATTAGAATACTTCCAAGAAGCCAGGGGAAGGAAGATCCTTGACACACGCACCCACGCCCATGCACACCCCGTGCACCTCCCTTCCCAGTGACACACCCCTCCCTGGAGGGGAACTCCACCCTGCAAAGGACTTGTCCCCCACTCTCTGTCCCCTTTGCTGGAGTCACATGCGGAGGATCCAGCCTGTGGCTCTTGCCCAGCTCGACACAGTCCCCGTGTAACTTAGCACCACCACTGTGCATCGTGGCAGATTCCCGCAGAGCTGGCCACGGGCAGGGAAAATAACTGCACTTTGGAAGCGACAGCTGGGATCTCTGGAATTGTTGAGAGGAATTCCGGGGGGGGGGGGCGCTAGGAACTCACAGGGATAGACATGGCAAGCCTGCTCCAACGCCAGGCCCAAGAAAGCTCTCTCATTGTCAGCTGTGCACTCCAAAAAAAAAAAAAAAAGAGAAAGAGAGAAAGACCATGCCCTGCCCCTGGGAGACGCAGGGTCCGTGAGCTACAGCTTGTGCTGGGGTCCGGGCCTGGGGCTGCAGTCTGTTCCCTCGTGCACTGATTTTCTTCCAGCTGCAGCTATCCCATCCTCCCACCTCATACCAACAGGGGCAGTCCCCTCTTGGTTCCTCCCCTTCCGGGCCCCTCCTCCCTGTTCCTGCTGCTGCCTCCTTTCAGGCATCCAAGGGGAGAATCAGTGATGGGATGCTTATGGTCACTGAATCCCAGCTGCTTGGGTAGGAAACCTGCCGACTTCTGCTCGCTGTCCCCTTGGTCACCCACACAAATGACGCCGTGGGGCCCTCAGTTTGCAAGGGAGCAAATGGAGGTGCCCGGAGATTAAGGTCAGTGCCTTGATTGAAACGCACAGGGATGAAGTTGAGACTAGAACATGCAGTGGCATATTGAGTTAAGCTACCACCTGCTGTGTTGGTGTTTCATCTGGACACCAGTTCAAATCCCGGCTGATCCATTTCCAATTATGCTGTCTGCTAACGCACCTGGGAAAGCAGTGGATGAAGGATGACTCAGATGTTTGGGCCGCTGTACCCACTTGGGAGATCTGGGAAAACCTCTTGGTTCCTATCTTTTGAATAAATACAATAAATATTAAAAATACTTTTTAAAAAGCCTGGACCCTGAGTTACATGGCCTCCCAGCCCTGTCCTCATCAATGTCCAGGTGCTACCACAGGGACCCATGCAAGGATGGCTTTGGTGGGAAGTCCGTGGATTTACTGCTGCCACCCCCAAGGTTTGGAGATGGCCTGCTGACTCAGGGCCTTGGTCTTGGGGTCTCCTCTGTAGCCAGACACTCACTGCTCTGCATGATTTTGGTGACCTGGAAAGTGACACTTCTTGCAGGAAGGTTTGGGATACACACCAATTAACAAAGGGGCAGGAGTTACAAAGGAGGAAAATGAGAAGGAGCAAGGATGGGAAGAGAAAGGAGAGGGTGAGAATGACAGTTCCTCTACACCAATGACAATTTTCAGTGGCCAGCAGGAGGTGGTATTACATTTAGCTCCTCATCCATGCCCTTGGCCAGGACCACCCCTTCGCTTCCCCACCCCCTCCACCCATCAGCCACTCAAAGACTGGCCTTGGGAAAATGGCAACCGCTCACAAGTAGCAGCATGAGTCTTCTGGCTTCCTAATTGAGACAGGAGCATGTAGCAGGTGTGTGGGAGGAACCGCTAACCCACTGCAGTCTGGAGGAAGCAACCCTGAGCAGGGGAAGCCAGCTGTTTAAAGCTGAGGCACCAGCCATCTGGGCAAGGGGTGAGGGAGGGTTGGCCACCTGGGGGAGAGGGAAGGAAGGGTTGGCCATCTGGGCAAGGTTGGAGGGACTGTTGGCCGTCTGGGCAATGGGTGAGGGAGGATTGGCCGCCACCTGGGCAAGGGAGGAGGCTGAGTCCTCCAATCGGCACCCTAAGCTTGGACCCCAGAGGCTGGAGGCGAGAGTGTGCCAGTGGACCCAGGACCCTGGCTGACTCACATTCCACCACAACGTGGTCATGGGAGTAACAAGAAAGGTCAGACGGCCTGCTGCTTTCTGCTTGTGTCGCTCTTCCTTCAAGCCCCCAAAGACTTCCTGTCACGTCCGCCATCACAAAGGCTAAACCTGGCCCATCTGCAAGCAGGTAACTCATGGACTGTGTGCTTTTCCCTGGGTTTCCCCAGGCCACTGGCTGCCACAGCACAGGATGTTCCAGGCTGAAATCAAGACAATGCCAGGCGAACCTAGAGGATTTCTCAACTAGGTTTAACATGCCAATGGCCCAGGCTGCATGTTCCTCATGGATCCATCTGCTTAAGTCCCACCCTTACCAAGGCTCTCAGGCGGGATTTCGGGGATCCACTGCTTGAGCCATCCTGATCCAACTGCACGCCTTCCCACTTGGCACTGATGGCCTGCTCTGTTCTGCTCTTTGCTTTTCTGTTCCAAACATGTCCAGGACCATCACACTGACATCACCAGAAAGCTGCCTAGAAGTATCCAACTCAACCCCCACACCCAGGAAGTTGGGATCCTCATTTGACAAGCAGCTTTCTGGCTGTGTCTCCAACTAAGAGCTTGGCTTGTGTGTCCCAACTATACATCAGCACAGCATGTTGCTCGCTTCCTGGCATGCCAGGCACACAGTCGACACTCTCACATTCTGCCATGCTGGGGCAGCACCAGAGAACTGGAGCAGGGAGGCAGCTGGCGAGGGCCTGGGTGGGCCTCTCAGCCTCCTCTGTGGAGCCCCTTTGCAGTCGGCTTTGCTTACCCTAGGCTCAGTGCATTGCTTCCTGCCATGGAAGGAACCAGGCACACAAGATAGCACGACCTGTGTAGCTATAGAGCCTTGAGCGTTTGTTGTTGTCCTCTGCGACCTTGCATGTGAACCCCTTCGCAGTGACAACAATCCCTCAGCTTGAGTCCTAGGAGCAGTGAGAGGCCACACTTGGGGTAGGAGAAACAAGGGGCTGGGAAAAAGGTGGGCTTTGCCCTTGAGCAGGTCTCCACACTGGGCTTGAAGACAGAGCTGGTTCTGCAAAGAAATAAGGGCCCTCGCTGGTATTGATGGTGGGGCACAGAGGCTACCTGAGCTGTCACCTGTTGCCTGCCGGAGTCTGCCTCAGCAGGAAGTTGGACTTGGGAAACCAAAGCAGAGACTGAAACCCAGGCACGCTGACAGGGCATATGGGTATCTCAACCACTATGACAAATGGCTTCCCCTCACACCCAGACCAAGAGGGGCTGTGGGTGCCAGAGGAGGAAGAGAATCACTGAATTCATGCACAATCTCAAGAAAATAATTTTCTTGGGTCCTGCCCCATTGCCGAAAGTATGGACCAACGGTTTGATTGCATTGCACACCACTCAGGTAAATCATGGCGAGCCACTGAGTATACATACATGGACCTTTTATTTTTTAAAGACTTATTTATTGGAAAGTCAGAGGAGGCGAGACAATGAGGAAGAGTTTCCTTCCGCTGATTCACTCCCCAAGCGGCCGCAATGACCTGAGCTGAGCTGACCCAAAGTCAGGTTTTAGGAGCCTCTTCCAGGTCTCCCACATGGGTTCAGGGTTCCAAGGCTTTGGGCCATCCTCGACTGCTTTCTCAGGCTGCAAAGCAGGGACCACTGGGATTAGAACAGGCACCCCTATGGGATCCCAGCGCATGCAAGGTGAGCACTTTAACTGCTAGGCTGCCACGCTGGGCCCACACATGGACCTTTTTAACAAAGGAAAAACAAAGTGATTGTTACTTCCCCCCTTCACTTTGGAAACAACTTGGTCTGGCACAGCAGAATCCAGTCAATACATCAAGAAACAACCAGACAGAGACTTGGCTAGAGCCATGCCCCATTGGCTTGGCAGAGAGTCTCCAACTCCTAATCATGTCACCCTTCCATTGCCAGCGGTCAGGGGGATTTACAGTCCACCTCGGGGTAATCTGGCAACAAGAGCAGCCTTGGAAATCCTGCAGCTCAGAATCCCTCTCGCTGGGTGACGTGACAAAGAAAAGGAAGGAAAGCATTCCCTCCAGAAGGGTTGATGTGCCGTGACCACAGCTTCGTGGTTCAAAACCCAGCCAAAGTCACAATGGAATCTGTTGTCATTGACACCGAGGGGCTGGAACACCTTACCTGTAAAAGCTTTTGATTACAGTATAGCTTATGGACAACCACTACAAGCATGGATTTTTGCAATTGTACATCGATGTACTTAGCCCCTAGCTCAATAAATCAAACTCTAATTCCTAGATACCTTGTTCTTCCTTCTAGACCTGATCTTCCCCAGGAATAATCACCATCTGATTGCTAAAAGATATAGAGTCCAGTGTGGTAGCCCAGTGATTAATCACCACTTAGGATACCCACAACCCAGGTCAGAGTGCTGCTTTGAGTCCTGGTTGTTTTGCTTCCAATCCAGCCCCCTGCTAATGTGGCTGAGAGGCAGCCAATGGCAGTCCAAGTGCTGGAGTCCCTGCCACTCAGTGTGGGAGACCTGGCTGGAGTTTTGGCTGCTGACTTCGGCCTGACCCTGACCTGACTATTGTGGCCATCTGAGAACTGAACTAATGGATGTCTCTCTGTCTTGTTGTCTTTCTTTGTCTTACTGTACCTTTCAAATAAATGCATCTTTTAAAAATAAAGGACATATTAATTGTACAAATTTTTATGGTTGGCTTGAGTAGAATCACACTACTTCCTGTCCAGTCTGTTTTGCCTTCATGTAGGTAAGATTCAACCATGTTGTTGAATGTAGTTGCAGGTGATTCTCTTTTGTCATTTAGAGAATTCCACTGAGCAAGCAAACAACTATGTAATTACCCAAGCTATTCTTTAAAGAAAAATATTTGTTTATTTTTACTTGAAAACCAGAGTTACAGAGGGAGAGGAAGAGACAGACACACAGAGAATGATCTTCCGTTCGCTGGTTCACTCCCCAGATAGCCACAACAGCCAGAGTTGGGCCAGTCCAAAGCTAGGAGTCAGGAGATGCAGGGTCCCAAAGACTTGAACCATCCTCTGCTGCTTTCGCAGGCCCTGAGCAGAGAGTGGGGTTGTTAGTAGAACAGCCAGGACTCAAACAGGCGCCTAAATGGGACACCACCACCACAGGTGGAGAATTGGCTTGTTACACCACTCTACCATCCCCACCCAATTTACTTTTTGTGGCTGTCTGGGGTTTTTGTCGCCCTCTGCTGTTACAAATGGGGTAGCTGCACAAGGCGTTCTCTTGAGTATGTCTTTACTGAACTTATTCGTGCATTCCTGCCGAGCTTTTGTCTAGAAATGGAAGAGTCGAGCTGTAGAATAAACACATGTTTAGCTTTACCAAGGCCCCACACTTTGCAAAGGAGTCATATATGTATTATTTTAACACAAGAAAGAAAATACTCAAAAGGCATCCTGGCCCACAGCTGCATGCAGCAAACATCTTCCACACGTTCCAGTTTGTTCGTGATGAAAAGTCTGCTTTTAGGTCTCTCTTCTCAGCTAATCATTCTACATGACTTCATGGACTGAGGCATACAGAATGGACTAGAAATGCTCCAACTGCACTCCCTGCCTCCTAGAGGCTTAAATCCAGCTGGGCAGGGGAGACCTTCCCAGAGTGGACAGTCCAGTGTCACAGGTGGTTGATTACCGCAAGCGATATGGGGGCACAGCCCAGTGGGCTGGAGAAACCAGGGAGGTCTTCCTGTTGGCAGCAGGTGTGAGGGATGGGTGGATTTTGACTAGCAATGGGAGTCAAGCACCTGCACTTCTGTTAAAATTAGATAGATAGATAGATAGATAGATAGATAGATAGATAGATACAGACACACACACACATAGCTTGAAAGTCAAAAAGAGAGAGAGAAGGAGCTTCCACTGGCTGATTCATTCCCAAATGACCATGATAGCCAGAGCTGAGCTGATCTGAAGCCAGGAGCCAGGAGCCTCCTGGGAAGCTTCCACATGAGTACAGGGTTCTAAGGCCTTAAGCCATCCTTCCCTAGGTGCATAGCAGGGAGCTTGATTGGAAGCAGGGTAGCTGGGATAGGAACCACACGGGATGCCAATGCTGCAGGTGGAGAATTAGCTTGCTGTGCCATCACACTGGACCCTACTTTGTAAAAAAGATTTATTTATTTGCAAGGCAAAATTATGTACACACACACACACACACAATCAGAGAGGGGGGAGGGGGGAGAGAGAGAGAGAGAGAGAGAGAGATCTCATATCCTGGTTCACTCTCTAAGTGGCCAAAATATTCAGAGCCTGACCATGCTGATCCAAAGAGGCTGGAACTCCATCTAGGGCCCCAGACACTTGACTTGTCTCCTGCTGCGTTGCCAGCCTGCTGGATCAGAAGCAGAGCAGCTTGACTCAAACCTGTGATCTTACGAGGTGGTGGGGTTGGAGGTGGAAGCTTGTCCCGTGACCCCAATCCTGGGGCAAACGTTTTAGGAAGAGAACACTGTGCGTGTAGAGGTGTGGAGGGGGAGAGGCCAGGACGGCAGGTGCAGTGCAGAAAGGATCCTCAGGACTGGAGTGTGCACCGGTCAGTGTGGGCTGTGACAAGACTACAGCACAGTCCCCATGGCTCAAACCACAAGCCAGCCTTGCCTGTGGCGGATGTTATGTGTGCAGGTCTGCAGCGGGAAGGTGCTGTTCGGTGCCCTTGCTCCAAGGACTCGGACTGATGGGGCTGTGACATGCCAGTCACAGAGAAAGGTACTAGAAAATGCTTTCCCAGCAAGCCAGGGCTGCGACCCAGACCTCTGTCACTTCCAACCACAGCCATAAACGCACTCTGCCATGTTGCAGGGCAGGGGGCCTCACACATAGCCTTGATGCCCTGTCATGGCGGGAGACAGGGCCAGAGCTGGCACAGGTGAAGGAGAGAAGGATTTCCACAAGGATGGGAGATGCCGCTCCTGCCTGGAAGGTTCCAGAACTCTGAAGAGAAGAGGAGCGATGAGCACAGGGCTAGAGAACAGGGATTTTTCTTGGATGCTGGTGCTGAGATAGAGTACCTGGAGATGGCTGCCGATCTGCAGCTTGGAGGGCTCAAAGGATGGGAGAAGGCTGGCAATGGGAGGAAAGGAAATTTTCCACGAGATAGAGCTGTGATGGAGAAATACTGGTAGTTGCATAGATTTTGTTGTACAAAAGCAAAACAAAACAAGCTTCACTGAATTGGCAAGCTCCTAGACAGGACCTGCTCTGAACTCACATAGCAGGCTCTAGGAACTCATTAAGTCCTAGGGCAGGGAGGGGGCCAGGCAGTATTCATACCCACCTACCTGCCCACACTTCCCCCACAGACTATGTTTAGGGCTGGCTTGGTTTTGCTTCAGAACAAAACTTGACTTTTTTCAGCTCCCTTGGATAGAGAATCTCCCAGCTGTTTCGTAGACAGCCTGACTTTCTGTGAGCTCATTGGAAGCCAGTGTCTGCTTGGCCCATGCCAGGGCCACATCTGTCATGGTGCTTTGACCATGTCTGAGGCTTGCTGTGGATGAAGGAGTTGAGCCTTTTTGCACCAATTCAGGGTCATGACCATGGGCAGCAGCTGTGCCTGTGTGTGCCATCTATTCCAGGAACACGCGCTGCTCTGTTGTCTCCAGTGGGTGGGGAAAGGAATGAAAACATAGCCTTCTTCTGGTGCCCAACTTGGAAATCCATGCTTAATTTTTTTTTTTTTTTGCAATACATGTTTTTTTCCACATAATTTTTTAAAGTTCCTCGGTAACATGCGACGAGTAGAAATCTTTGTCTTGGTGGAAGCCTTCTACCATGTTCCTGTGAATGGACTGGTTAATGATTATTGATGATTGTGTGGCAGTCAAGTTCAAACAGGACAGTTAGCTTGCTGAAAATTAGATAGCTTAGGGCTAGTGCTGACCTTCCTTAGGGGAGTTGGTTTGTGTCCCAGCTGCTCTGTTTTCAATTCCAGCTCTCTGTTGATAGCCTGGGGAAAGCAGCAAAAGATGGCCCAAGTACTTGGACCCCTGGACAAAGCCACCAGCACCTGGCTTGTCTGGACTTTGTGGCCATCTGGGCAGTGAACCAGGAGGTGTTAAGAACTCGCTCTCGCACATGCGCTCTGCTCTCCAAATAAATACATCTTTGTTTCCCAACAACAACAACCAGAGAGCTTTGAGCACAGACTAGTCTGAACTCATATCCAATGTGTGATTGTAAGACACTGTATTTCCCAACCTGCTGTACTGGGAGGACTTATCGAAGAGGTCTATGTTTCATAGAAATCAGCTTTCCGTCATCCAAATGTGCTTGGGCAATGTTTCTGGCTACAGGCTGAGTTCCTCTGGCAGCAGGTGTTTGTGATCTCAGGACAATCTCTGGAGAGAGCAAGCAAAGAGACTCAGAATCAGGCAGAGGAGAGAGGAGCTGCAACACAGTCTCTGGAAAGCTCTGATGATGAGACGACTCTTCAAAGCCATTCCCAGCTGCAGCAAGATGCCCAGGCCTTCATGTTCTTCTGCCAACCTGTTGTTGAATGTGCATCACCCCGGGAAGGGGATATGAACTAGAAAGAGGTAGTTGTCTTCAGCTGAGCCAATTCTCAAAGTAGGTGGTGTGGCAGCTCCCAGAGTGCTACCAGAAGCTGCTGCTTCCAACTCTTTTCTAGAAGAGCAACTGGCAGGGCCTCACGGCATCCAGCAACCTGTGGGTTGAGACGCTTAGGACTGCATGCAATTAAGCCCAGGCTTCACAGCCATCCACTGGGCATCACCAACGGGCAAGTGTGCATTGGGAGCATTCAAGGAGGTCGCCATGCAGACTTCCAGAGTCATTCATTTTTGTCTTTATTTTTGGTGCTAGGTCAACTGCACCATGGCTTCCCTTTTTATAATTGCATAAATTTTATTTTTGACAATTTTTACATATTTGATTAGGGTTCAAAGGGTCAAGGGCTAGAGGAAAGTGGGTGAGACCATTATTTTCATATTTTCTTCTTTCCTTCCTGTATCTTGGGGTGGGGAGGGAAGAAATAAGGGGAGAAGCCACACCCAGCCTCCCAACCAACCCGAGGTTCACCATGTGGGGCATGCTCAAAGGATCCTGCTCAAGTGGTTTTGAAAGTTCAACAGTTCTGTATTACTGCCGATCTTGCCACTCCAATTGAGATGAAATAGTCCACCTTAGAGTCTCCGTTTGCCCAGATATTCACTGCCAACTCTGTGGGGTAGTTGATTGATTTTTTTTTTCTTTGTCATCCATCCTCTGTTATGGTGCCGGGTGTCCTCCGTAGGCTCCATTGTACTACCATATCCTCCATGTGCATCTGGGTATGCTGTCCACTGCTCTAAGTCACTGAGGAGGCCCAGCTCTGACACATGCACTCCATGCTCAGACCATGGAATCTGCACTTCTTTCCATGGTTGGGGTTCTGAGATCAGCGATTCAGTAGGGGGATTCCCAAAGAAATTTCATCTGAGGTGATCTCAGATCTGATTCTTGTGTGTGCATGCCAGTACGGGGTCCGGCATAGTCCGTCACTCAAATCAGCCAATGCACACACTCTTCGTTACAATTTCTGGGTCAGTTGTCTCCAGCCCTGTCTTCTATGCAAACTAATGGGTGTTGCAGTTCAGCCCAATCCTGCCCACCGCACACTCGGCCCCCACGCAAACCAGTGGGAGCTGCAGCCTAGGCAGAGTGACCTGCAATAACTCCCACAAGGCCCACTCCCTGCCCTGGTTCCCATACTTGCCAGTATGTACAGCAGACTGCTCTGGTCCAGTCTGTCCCACCTCCCACTCAACTCTCAAACATGTCAATGGGCATTGAAGCTTAGTTCAGCCCAACCATCCCCACTATCCAGTCCACAATGTGCTGGCAGATGCCACTCTGTCTAGCAATGCCTGTCCCAGTCCTGGTTCTCATGTTCACCAGTGAGAGAGGCAACCCAAGAGGGAGGTGCCTATTTTTCCCCCAATGGGCCCACTCCCACTTCCGAATCTTGCACTCTCCAGGTGGTACTGCCAGCATCTGCGCTCTCCAGGTGGTACTGCCAGCATCTGCCAGCTGATGCTGTGGCAAAGCCCAACCAACCCACACCCCCTCTAGCTTAAGTATATGCCAGTAGGTACAGTTCACCCAGCCTGGCTTGTTCCCAATCCAGCTTACATGCAGGCTAACCAAGATTGTATTTCTGCCTGACATGATCTGCCCCCAATCTAAGCTCTCATGCTCACCAGTGGGAATAGTGGCCAAGCAGGGGCGCTCCCTCCAGCTGCTCTACCAGGTTCCCTGACTCTCCCTGGGTCTCACGTGTGCTGGTTGGGTGCTGCGGCCCAGTCTGGTATGGCCCACCTCAACTCAGCATTTGCCAGTGGTTGCTGTAGCTTGGCGTGGCCTGGCTCGGCCCGCCCCCAGTTCTAGCTCATGCTGATAGGAACTATAGCCTAGCCAGACCAGCCAGCCCCCAGTCCCAGCTGTAATGTGGACTGGCTGGTATTGTGGCCCAACCAGGCCTGACCTACACACCATTCTGGCTTTTGGATTTGTCAGGGGCTGATATGAACTGCCTCAGCCTGGCTTGCCCCAGGCCTGAGCCAAAGGTAAGCCCGTGGGTACCATAACCTGACCTGGTTTGGGCTGCTCTCTATTGTGGTTCTTGAGCTCACCTGCAGGGACTGTGTTCCACTAGAGGAGTTGTCAAGATCCTGCATCAGAACCTCTTCCAAAGCAAGATCTCACGCACACCAGAGGGTCCATGGGTCCATCCTACTTAGTCCAGCTCCTGTCTTGGCAGGAACAATGGCCTTTCCTGACTGGCCCTCACCCATTCCAGTCCTTACTGTTGGGTATTACAGCCCAGCCAAACCTGGTATTACATACCCAGACACAGCTTACACCTGGCCCAGCAGGGACAGAGACCTAGCCCAACCCATCCTATACCCACCATGGTTCTCATGAGCACCAGTGTGTGCTGGAGTCTAACCCAGTCTTGCACGCCCCAGATCCAGTCCACACCCATGCCAAGGGAGACTGCATCCATGTCCAGACCAGACCGCAGGCCCCACTCTGACCCCTGTACTCACCAGTGGGACCCCAATCAAGTCAGGGCATCTCCTTAGCTCTCCAACCAGACCTGTTCCCAGCCACAGTTCTTGCATGTGTCAGTGATAGCTCTGGCCCAGCTTGGCATAGCCGCTCCCTGTCTTGACCTTTGCCTTTGGATGTTGTAGCCTGGCCTATCCCAGCCAGCCCCCAGTCCCAACTCTCACTGGCGGGTGCTGCAACCTAGCCCTGCTCAGTCTACTCTCATCCTTGGTTCATACAAACCAGTAGGTGTTGTAGCCTAGCCCCACATGATCTGCACTCTGGCCTGGTTTCTGCACTTGCCAGTGGGCTATGGTTTGCTCAGCCATGCCTGGTTTGTTCCCTTCTAAAACCAACTCACATACTTGCCAACGGATGGAGCTACCTTGCCCAGCCTGTTTGACACACATGCCTGGGCCACATGCTCATCAGTGGGAGCTATGACCCACTAGGAGAATTTCCCAGGTTCCCCCTCTCAGGCCAATCCCAGACCCAGGTCTCATGCAAGCCAGTGGGTGCATGTCCCTTATCCAACATGGCTTGTCCCATGTGCTGGGATCCCATATGGGTTCTGGCCTTTGCATGAGCTGGTGCGGCCCGGCCCGCCCCACACCCTGTTTTAGGGTGCACGTGCAGGTGTTGCAGCCTGGATCTGCCCCACTTGCTCCCAGGTCCAGTACCAGTGAGTATCAGTGAGTTCCATGGTCACACCTAGCTCGGCCCCTCACCATCCCAACTCTCAAGCTAACCAGCAGGAGTTTTAGTTCCATGGGGTGTGCCCACATATCCCCCACAGAATCAAACCCCAAACCTGGTTTTCTCGCATGCTGGTTGGTGTCCTGACCCAGTCTAATGTAACCCATCCCTTGAAAGTACTCTGACTAATTTACTCTCCAAATGCCTACTACACCTAGGGCTCTCCAGACCAAAGTTGTGAGCTGCGAACTCCATGTGGGTCTCTTCCATTGGTGGCAGGGGCTCAAACACTTGAGTCGAGTCACCTGCTGCCTCCCGGGTGCATGAGCAGGAAGCTGGATTAGAACTATGACAGCCAGGAGTCAAATATGCACCTTCTTGTGAGATGTGGGCATTCCAAGCAGAAGCTGAAGTCACAATGCCACAATGCCCATCCTCCAATAACAACACTCCCATGTGGTTTTACGTAAAAAGGATTGTCCCTCAAGTGCTTCTCAAGTTACCTGAAGCCTGGCTCTAGGTGCCCCCAAACACAGGAGGAAGTTCTCTGTGATGCTCCTCGCTGACTTTGACACTCTACCTTTTGGTCACACACAGCACTGGAGGGAACGCAGGGCTTACCGCTTCCTGCCACCTCCGGCTCAGAGTTAGGTGCTGGCCTCTCCATACTGAACATTTTTCTCCATCTGCCTTGTCTGAGGGAAACGTGCCACCCCACAGAGAAGCAGTCGCTGCAGCTTTCCTTCGAGTTGGTGTAAACAGTATTTGTCATCTCCACTGAACTATGAAGCATGAACACCTTGGTGATTCACTCTCCAACTCCTGTTTTCATGAGGTTCCCCCCTCCAATGCACCTTACGTTTTATTTGCTCAACTGCTTGGAGTTTCCTGAAAAATCCTTTCCTTTCCTGATGCCTTCATTTGCTGATCTGTTTGAGAACTCCTTAGCCATAGGTTCACTCCCCAGATGGCCACAACAGACAGCATCCAAGAACTGACACTCAAACCATGTCTCCCCACAGCCTGTTGGGGTCTGCTTCAGCAGAAATGCTGGAGTCAAGAGTTGAAGCTGTGATTCCAACCGTGTACTCTACATGAGACATTCTAGCAGCTGGGCTAAATTTTCAACCCTAATGTCATTTTTGTCCGGGTAGTTTTATGGTTCAATTTTGTTGTTGGCCTTTTAAAAAAAAAATCATTTCTTCTTTCCAGAACCTCTCTTGATGTGGCTAAGGATTCCTTGGTTTCTTGACTTGGCTAATGGCTGGTTATCTTCCATAACTCTGGATTGAGACACTTTGCATAGTCCATTTCCAGCATTGGATCCCAATTGGCTTTCCAAGCCAATCTAAACCAGCTGACCACACCATTTCGTCTCAAAGTCAAAATGACAAGTGCCTCTAAGTGGAAGTTCCCTGAACTTAGGGGGTTTTCCCCCCCTCTCTCTCCCTCACTCCCTAATAGTTGCTTTTTGTTTGGAAGTGTTAGAATAGTTGTGGAGTGTTCTGGCCACTTCTCAAGACAAGTCCACTCATCCTTATTGTTCTCGATCACCCCTCCCGCACCCCCAACATCAGAAAAGACCTAAAATTTGGCCTGAAAAATTTCCTTCATTTGAAAGAAAAAATAAGCCCCCTGGAAGTCCAGCATCTGTGACCAAAGAGAGAAAAAAAAGAAAAGCTCTAACATGAATTGACCGGCCACTGAAACCACGGGGTCTTCAGAACTGAAGGGTTGACTTGATGTCACATCCTTTCTCGATCATTCACTAGAAACGCTGCCAAGAGTAACAAGGATTGTTGTTGCAAGCCAAAGTCGTCACAGGCACTAACACTAAGTGAGGCTCCTTGGGAGGAGCCTTGGGAAACATCTGGAGCAGACTCCAAGGCTGTGAGTCACTGCTCCCCCCAGGGCTCCTCCAAGGACCTCAAGACAGCTTTCTCAGCAAGTGTCGGTATCTGGACATCTAAAAACACTTCTCTGTTTGTTCCATCCCCACCCAGAAGTGCTTGCAGGTCCCCTTTTCACCTCCAGAAAGCACCAAAGCTGCAGCAGGGACTTCAGAGGCAGCAAGCCAGACAGCCAGGGCAGTTGACTTCAAAGACGCAGATGTGTGAAAGAGATAGAGGCATCATGTCCCACAGCGAGTTACAACTAGATGTGTGTCAGATCCATCTGAACCTCTGCCAGCCACAGTTCCCTCCTTTCTATGGAGCACCACATTCTGCGAGCTGAGAAGGGATGAATGTGGGAATTGGTGCAAGTCTCATAAACCTGGGTCTTTTCTCTTTCAGATGGAACAAAGAAATGTTCTGGCCAGGATCATGGGGGAAGCAGAGCTCCCGGACCTGAAATGAGCAATAGGGAAAAACAGTTACTAAAACTTCAGGGTGTGGCCTGGAACAGTAGGATAGTGGCTAAGTCATCGCCTTGCTTGCACCGGGATCCCATAGAGGCACCAGTTCATGTTCCAGCTGCTCTACTTTCCATCCAGCTCCCTGCTTGTGGCCTGGGAAAGCAGTCAAAGACTGCCCAAAGCCTTGGGACCCTGCATCCTTGTAGGGGACCTGGAAGAAGCTCCTGGCTCCTGGTTTTGTATTGGCTCAACTCCTCCTTTGAGGCCTCTTGGGGACTGAACCAGTAGATGAAAGATCTTTGTCTCTCTTTCTCTGTAAATCTGACTTTGCAATAAAAGTAACTAAATCTTCAAATAAAAATAAAAACTTCAGAGTGAGCTTGTGGTCAAAGGTTTATTGAATTGATGAGCTAGGAAGCCAGGAAGATAAGAAAAGGTGAAGCAGTACTGGCTGCCCCACTTACAGTCTATCTCCCTGCTAATGTACCTTGTCCCAGCAGCACAAGATGCCTCAGTAGGTTACTCCCCTGCAGCCACTTCCAAGCTTCCAAGCTTCCAAGCTTCCAAGCTTCCAGCTCCAGCCAGGCTCAGCTCTGGCTGTTGTGTCCATTTGAGGAATGAATCAGTGCATGGAAGATGTCTCTTTCTGCTTCTCCCTCCGTCCTCTATAGCTCCTTGGGGAGGTTATTGGGTCAGCAGCGGCTTGTAAAATAGATTCTGGGGAACCCCGGCGCCACCTACCATCTCAGGAGATGGCCAAGAGAAGGCTCACCAGTCCCTGGCTCTGCTCTTGAACCTGGCCCTGCTGGTGTCCAGCATTGCAGGGAGGCAGTGGTTGCTGTGTGGCTTCCATGCTGGTCTACTGCAGCAACCCGAGCAGCTAGAGCTGCCTACTTGGAGATCATTTCCTTCTCCAAGTCGGGCTCACTGGTTATCAGCCATATGGTCCCAGGCTCTCTGATGTTATGGAATCTGGAGATGCTGCATTTGTTTCCACATAGTAGTCAAGATAACACTGAATGTCCAACAGTCATTGCTCCATAGCTCATGACCAACATGGGAGGTTGGTGCTACAGGGAGGAATTTTTTAAATTACATTTCATTTTATGACACAGTTTCATAGGCTCTGGGATTCCCCCAACCCCTCCCCAAATCCTCCCCTCATGGTGGACTCCTCCACCTAGTTGTAGTATTACAGTTCAAATCCAGTCATGATTTCTTCATTGCAAGCATGTACCATGCATAGAGTCCAGCATGTTATTGTCCAGATAATTTCAACAGTTTCTTGGGGAGACCATCTCTGGTCTAAAACCAGAACTGGCAGAATATCATCCCAAGCAATTAAATGCCATAACATCAACAACAGTTTGCAACCTTATGAGGTTAATTGACATGGTGTTGAGTGACCAATATGTTAGAAAATACAGGTTCTTAACCACATCCTGTGACTACTTCATTGACATTTCCATTTTAGTTTATACACAACTGGCTGCTATCCACCTTAAAATGGCTATAGGGTACTATTCACCTGTCTCGTGTCTATTTCTGTTTTTGTATTTAGTAGTTTATAGTGTTGAAGCATAATTTTTACTGAAGTTGGTGGATTTTAGGATAGTCCAAACTGGCTTATAACTCTAACAAGGCATCTGTCAATAGTTGAGGCGCAGAACAGTTTTAGGAGGGGTATGCAGAGAAATCTTCAATACCTTAATGAGGAGTGACTTATCTTTGTGTCCTACCTAGTAAGGTATGGGAGTACAGGCTGACCATTTCCTGTCTGGTTCTAAACTTTCCTGGTTGTCCTCTATCTAATCTAATTGTGTTTTTTGGGGGTGGGGAGCCCTCCAGAGCAACCCTGATGGTCATTGCAAGAGAGGGTGGGGATCCAAAATTGGAACTAAGTAAGGACCAGCGAATACAGGGAGGAATGTTAATGGGCTATGCCGCAGTGCCAACTCCTGTGTCAGCCGCTGACATGAAGGGTGTTGTATATGGGTGTGTTGGGCAAGGGCCCGGGGGAGCACATACTTTTTTCCTCAAAATTTCAGGCAAAAACTGATCCTCACTAATCCCTCAGACCAAACAGCTTTTCTCCAGGTGTTTTTTGTTTCATTCATTCACATCAGTGCAGCGGAGACATGAATTTACGCCTGTTGGGTGTTTTCACAGCTAGTGCAGGCACACTGACAGAAAGTGACAATGTGTCTGGAAACTCTGTGCACAATCCAGGATTGCATTGGAACAGCTTCTCTCTGCGTTCAGATTTTTCTTTTTTTAATCTTACAGGCTTCTGTGTTCCAAACTAGGAAATCAAATCCAAGAAATTCGTCTCTAGTGGTGTCATGTGCAACGCCTACCCATTTGGACAGATTTTGCTCAGTCTCCAAGTCTCCTAAGATTCTTGGCTGCTGCAAGTGGCTTTCTTTCCAGCCTGAGTCCCTGAGACCCGTGGAAGCAATGCCAGACAGTGTCCTAGAGGACCTCTGTGGATATCGGTCCCACACAGGAAGCACAGGACTTACTCCTTAATGGAGACTGTAGCATTTAAAAAAATTTTTTGAAATAAAATATATTTGAGATACAGAATTATGGAGTAAGAGGGAGAAGCAGAGAGAGAGAAGGGAAGAGTTGTCACCCGCTAACTCACTTCCCAAATGGCTGTGAAGTCCAGCACTAATCCAGGTTGAATTCAGGAGACTGGGACTCCATCTGGGTCTCTTACAGATACCAGGAGCATGATCCATTGCTCTCCCAAGTGTATTGGCAGGGGGCTGGATCAGAAGGAGAGCAACCGAGACTGGAATTGGTGCTCACATGCGATAAGGCAGCACAACCCACTACACCATGATGCCAACTTTGGCATTCTTGATTAAATGAAATGTATTTTCAAGCTGACACTCCAAATAGGACAACAATCACAAAGTGAGAGCAACTGAAGTGCCCGTAATTCCACTATATATAAGACACTATATATACACACACAATGGAGCATTTATTGTTCAACTTGAAGGGGAATCAAATTCATTTTTAAAAATATTTATGTATTTTTGTTTGAAAGGCAGATTTACAGAGAGAAGGATACACACTGATTCACTCCCCAAATGACTGCAATGGCCAGAGCTGAGCCAATCCAAAGCCAGGAGGCAGGAGCTTCTTCAGGGTCTCCCACATGGGGTGCAGGGTCCCAAGGCTTTGGGCCGTCCTCGACTGCTTTCCCAGGCCATAAGCAGGGAGCTGGATGGAAGTGGTTGGTACACAAACCAGTACCCATATGGGATCCTGGTGCATGCAAGGCAAGGATTTAGCCACTAGGTTATTGTGTGGCTCCCCCACCCCCATGCTCCTTTTCTTCTGAAAATCTATTTTATTTTTTATCTCAAAGGCAGAGTTATATATAGGGAAAAGCTTTCCATTCACTGGTTCACACCCCAAATGGCTGAATGCTTGGAGCTGAGCCAATCCGAAACCAGGAGCAGGTGCCTTCTCTCCATTCCCCATGTGGATTTGGAGGCCCAGGGTCACCTGCTGCTCCTTTACCACACCGTAGGCAGGAGGTCGGATCAGAAGCAGAGCAGCAGGACCCAGATCAGGGCCCACCTGTGACCTGGAACCTCAGATAAGGCTTCACCTGCTATACCACAGCCCCGGCTCTAAGGGAAGTGAATTCTAACGAGGCAATGTCTAGAGGAGTCAGATTCATGGAGTGGCGGTGCCCCGGGGCCTAGGGGTGGTAGGGATGAGGGCAGAGCTTCAGTTCAGTGGTACAGATTTCAGCCAAGGAAGATGAGACATTCAGAAAAGGTTGGTGGGGATGTGCACTTGCAGTGTGAGCATGCTTGCCGTCTCTGAGGGGTACACTTAGAAATGGACCAAATGGTGATTTTATGCCAGGTTCATTTCACTACAATAAAAGAGAATACCTTTTTCACGTAGGCATTGAATCATAAAGCTTTCAAACCCTGTTCAACCATCTTAGCATATGCACATGTTCTTTCAGTTCTTGTGTCAGAAATCATCCATTTATTTAAGGGTTATTTTATTTATTTGAAAGGTAGTGTGAGGCCCAGTGCAATGGCTTAGTGACTACACCCTTACCTTGCACACACTGGGATCCCATGCAACAGGTGCTGGCTCATGTCCCAGCAGCCCTGCTTCCCATCCAGCTCCCTGCTTGTGGCCTGGGAAAGCAGTCAAGGACTGCCCAAAGCCTTGGGACCCTGCACCTGTGTGGGAGACCCAGAAGAAGCTCCTGGCTCCTGGTTTTGGATCGACTTAGCTCAGGCCATTGTGGCCCTTTGGGGTGTGAATTAGAGAACTGAAGATCTTTCTCTCTGTAAATCTGCCTTTCCAATAAAACTAATCTAAAAAAGAATGGCAGTGTAAGAGAGAGAGAGAGAGAGAGATCATCTGCTCATTCACTTCCCAAATTGTCACAATGGGCTAGGCTGGGCTAGACTGAAGCCAGAAGCCCAGAGCTACAGCTGGGTCTCCTACATGAGTGCCAGGGGTCAGGCACTTGGATCATCTCCTGCCGTTCTCCCAGGAGTATTAGCAGTGAGCTGGCTCAGAATGGACACAGCTGTGGCTCAAGCCTTCTCTGATAGAGTGTGCCAGCATCTCAGCTGGGAGCTTGACCTTCTATGCCTCAACTATTTTGCTTTTTCCGTGGGGACTGAGAGAGGCCAGACGAGAGAGATCTGGAATATGTGCCTTATGCAGCTGTCGGAGTGCACTAAGCGTGGATAGTGTGGAGTTTCGGAGGCAGCCTTCTGTGCCAGTTTCCAGACCGTCCTGCCATGTTCACCTCCTTGCTCAGCTGGGTCCTAGAGAAGCTGCAGGCAGACAAAGCCCGCCTCCTGAGGACAAACAGTGAGCTGCAGCAAGCACACTGCATCGGTAGCGCTAGTGGGGTCTTCTGCCCACCATTTCAGGAGGACCCTGTTTGTCACTACAACGAGGGCTGGAATATGTTACAGGCAGTGAGGAAGAAAACGTGCAATCACAGGTGCTTTCCATCCAAACAAAATCTGACGTGTGATCGGGTTGCCATCACACCGCTGACGCCCGATGGGTCTGGAAAGGGTGTGACAGTCTTCCCAAGCAGCTCTTGGACTCACAGAGACCCATTTAAGGAATGGAGCATCAATACAACCCTCATTGCTCCTTCCCTCTTTGGGGAAAACAAATAAATAAAACTTGGCAACATCCCAGGGACCCTTTGGGGAATATCTTCTGCAGTTTGAACAAACACTGAAAAGGAAAAATAGACAAGCTCTTCAGCATGTAGATGTGGCCTAAGACTTGTGTATTAAGTTCTATAAAAGGCACTAATTAATACAGTAAATGCAAATTACATTTTTAAAATAAGCACCATTAGCATGCATTCTACATCAACTCATTTGTCTTTTAAAAACCACATTTTTTAAAGAATAAAACATATTTACTTATTTTTATTGGAAAGTCAGATATACAGAGAGGAGGAGAGACAGAGAGGAAGATCTTCTGTATGATAATTCACTCTCCAAGCGGCCCCTACAGCCAGATCTGCACCAATCCAAAGCCAGGAGCCCGGAGCCTCTGCCGGTTCTCCCATGTGGGTGCAGTGTCCCAAGGCTTTGGGCCATCCTCAACTGATTTCTCAGACCACAAGCAGGGAGCTGGATGGGAAGTGGAGCAGCTGGGAAGGCAGTCGAGGATGGCCCAAAGCCTTGGGACCCTGCACCCACATGGGAATCCCAGAAGCTCCTGACTTTGGATTGGCTCAGCTTCAGCCGTTGCAGTCACTTGGGGAGTGAATCAATGGACGGAAGATCTTCCTCTCTGTCTCTCCTCTTCTTTGTATATCTGACTTTACAATAAAAATAAAATAAATCTTTAAAAACAAACAAACAGCAAACAAAACAAAGCAAAAAAAAAGGAGGAACTACAATAGTATAGCATTCTTAACCATTGGTTTGACAAAGGTAGAAAAGAAAATTTTGCCAAATTCCATTTGCAGCGATACTGATACACACAGAGTTTTCATCCCTCCCTCCCTCCTTCCATCTTTCTTCCCCCCCCCCCCCGTTCTCCTCCCTCCCTTCCGACTTCAGCTCCCATGTGTCAGGGAGAACCTGCAGGGCTTCTCTGTACCTCGCTTGCTTCACATAACATGATGTCTGTTGAGCTGCACATGGTAGGAAAAACACCTACAAGAATGATGTGCCAAGTCACCACAAAACACAACAAAAGTTATTCTAAAATACAGATCTCATTCTTAATACATAATGATCAAAAAGGTCTTCTTCATCATTTAAGCTCTTCATCTCTTCTCTGATGAGGAAAACTAGAGCAACAACAACAAAGCCTCCTGAGACTTTGTATTAAGGGCAGACTAGGAAGCCTAAGCTTGCCAATCATTTGGACAGAGAGGAAATCAGGTTTTAGCTTTTCTTAATCATCTTCAGGTTCTTTCTCCAAGGCAAACAAGTGCATGCCGTCGCCTCGCTCACATCACTGTGCGCCACAAGCTCTCCAGCGTAGCCTCCTCACCACCTCGGGTCCCTCAGCACCTCGGGTCGGCAAGGCTTCGCCCTTTCAGAAAACGAAACCCAGGGCACTACCTCCCATACACAGTTTGTCAGCATCATTCTCAATGTGATCGCCTAAGAATGTTCCGTACTGCTTTTATACTGCTGTAAACTGTAAGTTCTCAGAGAGAAATCCTGGAGATAAAGAGTTGAAAGCTGTCGAATACAAATGTTTTAGCAGATCAGAAAATTGAGTACGCCTCCACACACGGGATCCCCTGAAGCCACGATCACCCCCTCGATACATGTGCAAGTGGCAGAAGAGGAGCCTGTCTGATAACAAAACTGAAAGGAATAGCGTCTCTGTAAAGACATTCAAATCCGTGTATGTGCCCACATGCAAAAATATTATAAGATCAGCTTTACAATTGGCAGGGCATAATACAAAGTGGAAACTGTGTCTTTTGGAAAAACAAAACAAAAAATCAGATATCTGTTTCAATAAAATTATTTCTTATGTTTTAAGATTTATTTTATTTTTATTGGAAAGTCAGATATACAGAAAGGATGAGAGACAGAGAGGAAGATCTTCTGTCTGCTGGTTCACTCCGCAAGGAGCCGCCACAGACGGAGCTGAACCGATCTGAAGCCAGGAGCTAGAAGCCTCTTCCGGGTCTGCCACGCGGGTGTAGGGTCCCAAGGCTTAGGGCTGTCCTCAACTGCTTTCCCAGGCCACAAACAGGGTGCTGGATGAGAAGTGAGTCTGCCGGGCTTAGAACCAGTGCCCATATGGGATCCTGGCGTGTACAAGACGAGGACTTAAGTCACTAGGCTACCGCACTGGGCCCCAAATAAAATAATTTTAAAGATTTCTTTTTCTAGACAGTTACAGAAAGCAGGACAGAGCATCTGCCAGCTTACTCCCAAAATGGACACTACGGCCACTGAGCCAATCCAAAGGTAGGAGCCAGGAGCTTCCTCTGGGCCTCCCACAAGTGTGCAGGGCCCAAGGACTTGGGTCATTTTTGCTGTTTTCCCAGGGCACTAGCAGGGAGCTGAATTGGAAGTGGAGCAGCTAGGACTTGAACCAGTGCCCATTTGGGATGCTGATGCCACAGGCAGAGCCTGCTGTCATCATGGCAGCTCCTAACAGGACCATAAAGATGACGATCCAGGTATGACCATGATTGCCTAACTATTGTGTCTAATTACATCTCCGTCAAAGAAAAAAACAAGACAACACAATGTAATCAATGAATAAATTTAATTAAAAAAAAAAAACAAGAGGAGACCATTAACTATAAAACATACTTGGGCATGTGCTTCAACAGCCCATTTTATTCAAACACTTTCGGGCACACATGAACTGTCTATAAATCATGTCGACTCTATAAATCCGAAATTTGAATCCAAGGTTAAGTGTGGATTTGGATTGCTACACTCCACCGTATTACTGCCATTGATACAAAAGACGATATGAACTATAATTCACTTAAACATAACAAATTTCCCCTTGATTTTTTTTTAAAAGATTTATTCATTTTATTACAAAGTCAGATATACAGAGAGGAGAGACAGAGAGGAAGATCTTCCATCCGATGATTCACTCCCCAAGTGAGCCGCAACAGCCGGTGTGCGCCGATCCAATGCCGGGAACCAGGAACCTCCTCCGGGTCTCCCACGCAGGTGCAGTGTCCCAGTGCATTGGGCCGTCCTCGACTGCTTTCCCAGGCCACAAGCAGGGAGCTGGATGGGAAGTGGAGCTGCTGGGATTAGAACCAGCGCCCATATGGGATCCTGGGGAGTTCAAGGCGAGGACTTTAGCCGCTAGGCCACACCGCTGGGCCCTCCCCTTGATTTTTAAGATTTATTTATTTAAATGAAGAGCAGCGTTACATAGAAAAAAGAAGAGTCAGAGATTTCCCGTCTTGTGGTTTATTCCCCAGATGACTTCAGTGTCCAGACCTGGGCCAGGCTGAAGCCAGGAGCCTCTTGCAGGTCTCCCATGTGAGAGCAGGGGCCCAAGCACTTGATCCAGCTTGGGCTGCTTTCCCAGGAGCATCAGCAGGAAGTGGGATTGAAGTGGAGCAGCTGGCACATGAACCAGCTTTTATGTGAGATACCAGTGCTGCAGATGGCAGCCTAACCCTTTTCCCCTTAGCAATGACACTGGCCTAACTCTATTTTCCTAACTTCTCAGGGGGAGACACTATGTCCCCCATTTCTCTTGCCCAGGTAAACCTGTGCATTCCCACCTGAGGGTCCCTTCCCCTGGCTCTGCCACCTTCCCCTTCCTCTGACTCCTGGCACATCTGCACAGACTCACCTCTGGAACTGCAATCTCCCCGAGTTCCCCTCCCCTGGCACGTCCCAGCTGAGCCAGGCAGGCAGGCGCTGACTCCATCCTCCTGCACCCGTGACACGCCCACCGAAACACGGGCTATCCCGCAGGCAACGATTGTGTGTCCAGTGCCTCAGCACATGGTGGACAGCATTCAGGGAATTTTCGCTGGATTTTTTTTTTCTTCATACATCTCCACAAAGTTTCCAAGTGTGAGTCAGGGAGTAGCATTCTATTTCTCAAATCTACCCCGTGGCCATGGCACCCCCACCCTTCTTGGCAGTGTCTCCTATAATGTGCAGGCAAGACAGATCCCCAGTGTACAACCCCAGCCGTGGGCAAGGGAGGTGGGTATTTCCTGAATTCTTCACCTTCCTCCCCAGGCCTCTCCCTGCCCATCTGAGCCACAGAATCTTCTTGCAGACAGATCTGCATCCAGCACCTTGGTCCATCCCTCACTTCTCCCTGACTTCCCGGCGCTGTTTCCCAGGGCTCCCAGTGCACAAGACAAGTTGTTTGCACAGCAGCTGCCATTCAGCCAGCAGAGGCTCTGGGGTGGAGGAGGCTTGCATCTCCCATGCCTCTAGTTCTGCTGGGCCCCCAGTTACCCCAGAGGAGCCCCATCCACTGGTGATCGGAGGGAGAGGGGGTCATCCTGGCAAAATGGAAATGTGCTTCTCCCTGACTCTGAGCCGGGTTTGGGAGTCTCAGGTTTTCTTATACAAAATCTGTTCTCTGCTTCCCACCCCCTCCCCGCCCTCTTCAATCAAACTGCTGCTTTGGCATTCTTGTCAACCATATGCTGGCCACGTGCCAGGCTCTCTGCTGGGACCTGCAAGAAATGTTTCCCGGGGAACACAGTCATGGGCTACAGGGGAGGATCTGGGGGCCACGTGCTTTCCTGGGTTTAGAAGCTTTCCTCATTAGGTGAACCCAAGACCACACAGCCCACTTAGGATAAGTCGGCTGCGACACCCCCACCCCACCCAGCAGCCAGACTGGCCTCTGATGAGACGTCCGGTGGGGACACAGCAATATTCAAAGGGTGTTGGCCTCACAGTGTCAGCCCTGCCCGGGACATCTTTCCTCCTGTCCACCCGTCTTGACTTTGCATTTGGTCATTTCGTGAGCTTTCCCATTCCCAAATGGAATACGCACTGGCCCCCGACACCCCTGGACTCCCCGCCACCCCCACCCCCACCCCCGTGAATCAGAGGTACTGCCGCCTCCTCACTTAGGTCACATTCCATGAAGACATACTGGCCCAGGAGCCGGTGCCAACTTACACGGGCAGCACCCACGCACCTCGCACCGTGCTGCTTCCAAGACCCACCTTGGGGCTTGTGCATCCGGGTCATGGAGACAGCCTGCTCCCCCACCAGGGCTGGGGCTATACAAGACAGAGCCCACCTGGGCAGCAGGCCAAGCCCAGCGAGGGGAGCCACTCTCTTCCTACCTCAAGGGCGTCCTAGAGCCGCCCCCAACCCCCCGCGTGTGTACTTTCCTGCCACGCTGTACTAATTGTCTCCGTGGACATCCGGCTCTGCAGAAAGGCAAAGGGCAGACACTCATCCCCCTTGGGGACAGGCCCAGGGCTTGTGTCTGCTGAGCTGGCTGAGACCTCCCACTGAAGCCAGCATCCTGGGAACCAGACCTCCTTTGTGGCTTGAAACTTCAAAGCCAAAGATTTCCTCTCGGTGGGAATGTCGGCCGAGGCGGCAGGCGGCACTCACTGCTTCTCTTTTTATCTCTGCTTCGAAGATACAGCAGAGTTCTCTCTCCAGCCTTTTATGTTGGAACAGCTTGAAGGCTTCAGGCGCCCATTGCCCTGGGAATGAAACAGACACACCCACACCGGCCCCTAACACGGACATGCACACACACACGTCCGGACACCCACACTGACACTCACAGGCAGATACATAGCCACACAGATGAACATGCACGCTCAGGCAAACACACACTCGCCCACACCCACAAACATGTACACACTCACCTGTGCACACTTACACATTCAATGCAGACCTGCACATATGCACACACATGCACATGTCCAAACACCACACATCCTGAAATACCCACATGCACACGCTCACACGTGCACATACATGTAGACACACACACATGCAATGCAGACCACACATTCACCCACACATATCCCCACATGTTGACACATCCACATGCATGCAAATACACACGCACACACATTGACACACACGTACATCTATAGACACACATACAATGTACACACCCACATGTGTCATGCCCAGACTCACATGAATGTGTATTTATACGCACACACATATATGCGCATGTATGCACACAGACACATACACACATTCACACGCACACACATGCTGCTCTTCCACAGCAAACAAACAAGGAGAATGCAGTGTGCAGCTGTGGGTGAGGGAGAAGCGGGCCTGGCAGGGTTGGGGTCTAGCTGTTTGCAGATAAACTGCACCATCACACTAGAACATAGGAGCGAGCCAGAGGCGCCAAGGCCCCGGCACTTAGCCAGATGTGCTTGTGGAGATGTTTGGGCTTGTTCTTTACACCCTGGGGGCTGGAGGCAAGCAGGCCACTCCCAGGTCCAGCTCTGCATGGAGGTGCCAGCCCACCTCAGGCTTGGCTAAGCAATCAGTTGCTCCGTTAACTGTTCTCTCTCTCTTTAAAAAAAAGTTTATGTGTTTATTTGTGTAGAACCTACAGTTACACACATAAACACACACACACTTTGTGACTCACCCCCTAAATGGCTACAGTAGCCAGATTTGGGCAGGCTGAAGCCAGAAGCTCCATGTGGGTCTCCCATGTGAGTGGCACACGTCCAGGTACTCGCTCATTGTCTGTTGCCTTCCCAGGCACACTCAGCAGGGAGCTGGAGTGGAAGCGGAGCAGCTGGGGCTCGAACCAGGGCTCTGCTGAGGGATGCCGGCATCATAAACATGGCAGAACCTGCTGCATCACAGCACCAGCCCCTGCGTTCAGTTTTCTGTCACGGCAAGGTGACACCTAGGACACTAAGAACGCTGCTCCCGATAGAAAATTCTGGAATTCAATCCTCTCTGGAAACGTTCAGCAGGAAGCAACTTAAAAAAATGCGTTCCTGGGGCAGGCAGTTGGCCTGGTGCTGAAGCCACCACGTGGCATACTGGCACCTTCCATTCAAGACCCCAGCTCCACTCCTGCCTCCAGCTTCTGGCTGATGCACACTCGGAGGCAGCAGCTGATGGCTTGAGTCCCTGCCACACCTGTGGTGGGAGACCTGGATGGGACTGTGGGCTCCTGATTCGAGCTTGGTCCAGTCCCAGGAATTATGGGAATTGGGGGGGGCGTGAATTAGCAGGTGGGATTGCATTCTCCCTCTTTTGCGCCCTTTCTCTCTTTCTACCTTTCACACAAATCAACTTAAATAACTAAAAAAAAATAATAATACAATAAAACTGAAAGCATGTGTTCTCTGCTTTGGAGAAAATGAATTGATTACTTCTTTTCCTTTACCCATTGAAGTTCTGTCCCTACAGAAAAGAGAGAAACTTCCATGAAGTACTGCTTCTCAGGTCAGTCCACCTCGTTGGTGATGCTTCACTCCACAGTGGGTCCCATTTGCTCCATCCAAGCTCAGGCTGGTTGGGACCACGGATTCTGACATGGGCAGCCCCCACAGGGTCTGGGGACCTGGTGTGGAGCGAGGAAGCCATGATGTAGGTATGGACAGCATCCATCTGCTAACTAGAAGGCTGGCGCCTGCAGGGAGAAGAGGAGGTGGAGGCCGTAAGGCATGTCCTGCCTCCACAGCAGCGCTGTGCGGGTCTGGGCTCCCGTGGGGACTGGAGGTGACTCTATCATAGAGCTTCAGTCTATCATGGCTTCAGTTGCTCTCTGCTCAGTGCAGCCCCTAATGGCCTCTGACCAGCTCCTGCTCAGCCAATGGCTCTCTCTGGCAGGAAACTTGAGTTTATCTCTGGAGGATGTTGGGGGAGGGTTTGTGCCCTTGTAAGGGCAGTCACGCCCACTGTCATTTGTGGAGGAGGAGGTCGTAAAAGGAATGTAGCCTGCCAGGAAGCCGCCTCTGAGCCCTAGGCAGCTGCAAAAAGCCCTGGTGCCTGTCTATCCCCCATCAGGAGGACATCAAAGCTGCCACGGTCGCGCTAGGGAGCCCACATGCTGGGGACAGGATGTAGACAGGGCAGAGGCAGCCTCTGGCTGGGAACCACGGCTTCAGGCCATGGTCCTGCTTGCAGGAGAGCTGCCCGAGATGAAAATCACGCTTGCTGACTACCCAGTATGATGCTCAGAGACCCTGCAACGGGTAACACACTGAGAAACCCCCTTCCCCACTGCCAGAGGTAGGGTCCTTGGAACATCCAGGGACACAGAGATCAAACAGGGTGAAAAAGGCATGTGTGAGGTCTGTCAGGACTGTGGACTGAGTATGGGGGTGTGTGCCCGTGACCAGCAGACAGGAGGAAACCAGTCCTAGCAAGCAGGGTCCTGGGTCCAGCATGTGGTGGGGCCAAGGTGTTCAGTCATCCGGGGCCAGGCTTCCACAGCTGCTAGTAGGGCAGACTGATGAGGCCACAGCTTGTCCTGCTAAGGGGACTACCATGCTGCCACACCTTCCGGCCATTCCAAGTGCCACCATCCAATGGACCACAGCACAGTCTGATCAATGAGTGGCCTTCATCTTGGGCCTCATGCATCGAAGCGCCTCGCAGACTGGCCAACCTCAGCAGGCTCAGCTCATGCCTCCCCTCTGCCATTGTGGAGTTGATTGAACCCAGGCTGCATCTAACCCTGACCGCAATACACCCAGGTAAGGCTGATTATCTCTTTAGATACCCAGAGCTTAAGCTCTGAGAGACTAAAGAGCGTGCTCAAGGGCTGTTAGCTAGCGAACAGCTGAGGCAAAAATCCAATCTTAACTGCAGAAGGCTCACCACCGGGTCAGGTGTTTGGCGGAGTAGTTGGTTAAGGCATCACTTGGGATGCCCATATTTCATAGTCGAGCGCCTGGGCACTCCCAGCTTCCCAGCTTCATCGCCCTCCTGATGCACAGCCCGCAGAACAGCACGCGATGAGTCCCGTACGTGAGTGCTGGACACCCGTGTGGGAGACCAGCTGGCGCTCCAGGGTGCTGGCTTGAACCTGGCCCAGCCCTGGCGGATCTGGGCATTTTACATAGTGAACTGATGAATGAGAAATATCTTTCTCCCCAGCTTTCCCTCCCCCCCTTTTTTTTGGTCTCTCTTTTTCATTTTAAAATAAATGAAAGTATAAAAGTAAATGGATTTTTATCCTCAAACAGCCCTCTTCACAGCCTCCCACAAAGCCATGCAAGCAAGTTTTGAAAAGTTGGTGAAAAATGTGCGCACCTTTTAAACCCATGCCATCACACGCTTTTTGAAGTCTCCTTGCATGTAGATGGGTTGACACATCCATCACATGCTGTGGGAACAGGTGACAAAACCAAGGCTGCCTGAATCAGGCAAACACGTCCTGAGCTCTCTGTGTGCGAAGCAAGAGGCCAAGTGTGAAGTGTGATTCGAATATGCCATCTTGAACCCGGCACCACTTCCTGTTTCCTCTTCCCCACAGCTCACAAAACTCACAGCTTCCAGTTATCCACTAATCGGATGTAACCTGGCGCCTTACCTGATCATCCCACTCCCCAATCTCTGGCTCCTCCTCCTAGTCTCCACCCACCTGCTGTGGCTCAGATAATCTCAGCCACCAGCTCCTGGAGCCAGCACACAGCCCACACAGCCCTTCTCCTTACCCCTCTCCCTTCCCTTCCCTTTCACCCGGCTCTGCCCATTCCCCTCCATCTTGTCCCTTCCCCAGCCCTGGCAGCCTCCATCCTGCCAACAAGCAGGAGATGTGTCCCTTCCGGTTTTCTCCCCCTCCACCCCTGCTCCCGTTCCTACCCTGCTAGAATAAAGGACCTACTAAGCACCTTGTTGCACCTGGGATTTTGGCTTGCGGTAAACTAATCATGAAAAGAGGACTTGGCTGAGGGAATTAGCTGCATGTAACAACGTAAGAACTTGAGGAACTTTAAGTGCTTTTAAAAACCTAACACCAGGCTTCTGGGAGTTGGTGCTGGGAAGAGATGGGTCCTGCCCGCTACCCCATCTCCTTGAAGCTTCAAGTGCAAAGGGAGGGCTCCAAGATGACCCTGAAGTGATTCATACAAGAACAGATAGCAGCACTGAGAGTGATGTCAGGCGAGGGAGGTGGATGACGATTTGGCAGGTGGTCTGCAGCCTGCAGGTGCCACAACAAAGCAAATGAACAAATAACATGGTGGGGGAGGTGATGGAAAGGCTGCCTAGGAGCTCAGGGAGAGAGGGGAGAGCTGTGGGAGAGGCAGACTTAGGAATTCCATAAATAACGTTAACAGCAGAAGATAGGAGTCAGCCAAGACAGAATGAAGCCTAGACAAGACCCAGGCCTTGAGCACCTCGGTGGGAGAGGGGCAGGGCTACAGCAACAGCTGGGGCGGGGGGGTGGACAGAGGCAAGGAGCTGGGAGTGCTGGCTGGGGAACGAAGGCCTGCCAGTGCCCGAGGTCACAGGGAGAGCCACCCAAGAACACACTAGGCCAAGATAGGCAGGTGGCGACAGTGGGTGACAGCAGATGGCTCTAGGAGGAAAAGAGACCTAGGAGACTCTGTTGAATTCAAGTGCACCCCACAGGGCAAAGCTGGCAAGAAAATGGAGTGGTCGGTAGTCCTCCACTGGCCTGAAAGGATGAACCCACATTTAGGAAGGGTGCTGAGCAAGCCAACTCAATGACAAGCCTGTTTGGCTGTGACAGTCCATGGATTTAAATGGAACTGTTTAAAGGTGAGCTAACTTAGCAGGAACCACAGAGTTGACCCAGTCCACCCCAGGGGGCCTGAACCACAACAGAGGGGGCTTTCTGCCTGGTTCCTACCCAGGATCATAACTGCAACCAGATGTCTCTCTCTCTCTCTCTCTCTGCCCAACTCCCCCTCTCTCTCTTTTAATAACAACTGAAATGGTCAAAAATTAAAGAAGTGGGCCCGGCGGCATGGCCTAGCAGCTAAAGTCCTTGCCCTGAATGCGCCAGGATCCCATATGGGCGCCGGTTCTAATCCCGGCAGCTCCGCTTCCCATCCAGTTCCCTGTTTGTGGCCTGGGAAAGCAGTCGAGGACGGCCCAAAGCTTTGGGATCCTGCACCCATGTGGGAGACCTGGAGGAAGCTCCTGGCTCCAGATAGGCGCAGCACCGGCCATTGCGTTCACTTGGGAAGTGAATGATCAGACGGAAGATCTTCCTCTCTGTCTCTGCTCCTCTCTGTGTATCTGACTTTGTAATAAAAACAATTAAATCTAAAAAAAAAAAATCAAAGAAGCTATCTAAGCGCCCCCAGTGCACTTTTCCTTGGGGGAACATTTATATTCTTAGGACGCCAAGGCTCAGCCAATGAAAGCAGAAGCAGGCCTCATTATTCAGCGATGGGGAATGAAATCAGAAGGGAAAGAGCCAGCTCCAGGACTTTCATATCTTCATGGGGAGAAAGCTGACTTTTTGGTCTTCGTGTTTTTATCTGTTCTGCCACCCTCTTTGAGACAGAAAACAGGCCTGGTGTGAGGGAGCTGGTGACCTGGCAGACTTCTGGGCAGGAGTCCTCAGGGTGCTGCTTGGCAAGCATGGCCAGCTCAGCTCTGGACCAGGGGCACTCACGAGACAAGCAGTCTCCTGAAGAGAGAAGCTGCTGGACTCTGAGCCAGAATGGGTTCACCTGGGCATCAGGAGAAGATAGCATTTCTAGGATATTCCGTATCAAAATGCCATCACCTGGGAGTTGCAAAGATAGAATCCTTCTAGAAGGTTCTATACTAGAATGTGTTCATTTCAGAGATGTAAAGGTATAGTGTTTCTAGAATTTTCCATACCAGAATGCCGTCACCCAGGAGTTGTGAGGTTGTTCTTTCTAGAAGGTTCTCTATCAGAACATGTTCATTTCAAAGTCGTGAAGGTATAGTGTTTCTAAAATATTTCATTTCAAAATAGCATCATCTGAGAGTTGATAGTCTTTCCAGAAGTTTCCGTTCCAGAATGTGTTCATCTGAAAGTTGTGAAAATACCATCTTTCTAGAAGATTCTGTACCAGAATGGTACCCTCATTTGGGAGTCATGAAGGCACAATCTTCCTAGAATACACTTTTCTTGCTGACCCCGGGCCACCTTGAATCCCTCATCAACTAAAGCAGAGGACAGCTCTCAATCAGCAGAGACGAGAAAGCCTCTGGCCACAGCTATTCCAAGGGCAGGCTGAGGCCACGTAGCTCACAGTGGCTCCAAATAGCAGCGGGGGAGAGAAGATGAGGGTCATGGTATGGCCACTGATGCTTTCTGAGAAGGACTGCCAAGCAACAATGCTGGAAGCTCACGAGCCAAGGGATGAGCTTGAGATCTGGAGAGGTTCTCTGGGCGCCTTGATTTGGAAACCGTGAAGAGTGTTGCTAAGGGTCATGGAGACAGCCTCAAGTCAAATCTTACATCGTCCTTGGTGAGCCTGAGGGGAGGTGCTTGGTCATTGTGTCACCTGATGGGCTCAGCAGCAGTGTCTGTGAGAACTCTGGGAGCTCATCGACAAGCCAGCAGTGAGTGTCAGCTGTCCTCATGCCATCTCCCCCACCCTCCTTCTCATCCACACAAGCCAGCACATGTGACAAGCCACACCATCGAGTGGCATAGCCATGTGTCTAAAACTGTGGAGTCCCTCGCCGACAGCGAGTGAGTGTGCTCTGAGGCTGCCCCATCTCCTCCTCGCCTCACTGGGTTGGCTTCTGTAAACCAAGCCATTGTGGCCCTAAGGATAGTCTCGGCGAGCTGGATGTGTCTCAGGCCCAGGTGACCCAAGGAGCTGGCACTCCTGGGTGGCCTCCTTGGGTCCAGTTCTCCCTTAGCCACACCCACGGCCCACTGGAACCCAGATGGCCATGAAAAGGACTGGGATGATTTGTGGCTTAATTCCATTCTATTTACATGTCTAAAATCAAATCGAAAATATGGAGAGTTAAAGGTGAACAGTAGGGCTGATGTTGCAGCATGTGCATTAAACCTGTAGGGGTGCCGTTTCAGTCCTGGCTACTTCACTTCTCCAGCTCCCTGCTAATGCGCCTAGCAAGGCGGTAGAAGATGGCCCGAGTGCTTGGGTCCTGTCACTCACATGGCGACTCACGTGGCCCGTTGCTGGTTTTAACCTAGTCCTGCCATTATGGCCATTTAGACAGTGAACTAGTGGGTGAAAGATGCTCTCTCTTTCTCTCTTTCTCTCTTCTCTCTCTGTAATTCTGCCTTTGAAATAAACAAATGAATCAATCAACCAATCAACCTTTTTAAAAAAAAAAAAAAAAAGAAAAAGAAAGAGTAAAACTGGACCATGAGGAAAACAAGCCTAGGAAAAGGGGATGAATCAGGAAGACCTTGTTCCACCTGCCAGGTCCAGCTCAGGAGCAAAAAAGCCCAGCTAGAGGGCAAGTTTCCCGGTCCAGGGCAGTGACTCAGAGCTCAGCCACCACCTTCCAGGAGGCGCGGCCGTGACCTTTCCCTGGCTCCTTCCAGCAGCACCCTGGCTCCAGACTGAGGCAGCCTTGGCCAAGGATAATTCCACAGGGGCCAGGAGCGCAGTTCCAGACACATCTCTTAGGCTATCTAAATCCTTAATCCGTGCATTCCACAAGCCTGCCTCTGGTTTAGTCGATTTAAGGAAGAAGAACAAATGATGTTACTCAGTCCCTCCCACCATGGGAAAAGTAAACTTAGATCAGGGTGACCCACTGTCCCAATTACTCGGGGCTAAGGGCTTGCCAGCAAGTGAGCCCTCCAGCTCAGAACCCAGGGCACCGTCAGGGCAGGGGACTCCCTGAGTCAGGATGGCACTTCTGCATTGGGGGCGTGAGTTGTAGATCCACTGGTCCAGGCACATGAGCTGGGGGTGATTTCATGAGCTCAGAACCAAAGACAGGAAATAGGGAACCCTCGGACCTTCATGAGGCCCTGGCCAGGAACGCTGGGGGTAATGCGGGCACAGGTCAAGGCCCCAGGCTGCACCTGGCTGGTGCTTGGTGCAAGGGAGGAGCTCAGGAAGTGCTGAGGCTTGATCAGGAGTGGAGACATTTCCAGCTTCTCCGGCTCTTTCTGCATCTTCCTACTGCCCCCAAGCCCCCGCCATCCAAGGCTGGGATGTGGAGACCATTTGGACAGGTGTCTGACACCCATCCTGCCCCCAAGGCTCCTCAGATGACTTTCCCCCTCATTTCCCAGAGAACAGACTGTGGTCCAGCTCGGCTGTGACTTCCCTCTGAACATTCTCACTTATCCCTGCATCTCTGAAACCCCAAGGACTTAGGGTGTGGACTCTCACACCAGGGTCAAAACTACCTCTTCTCTTCATTGGCAGACTTGACAAATGATTGGCAACTAGAGGCCTATGCTGTGCGCAGTAGGTTACTGCCTCAGTGCCAATATCTGATAAGGACACCAGTTTATGTCCTGGCTGCTCCACTTCCCATCCAGCCCCTGCCTATGGCCTGAGAAAGCATCAGAGAATGGTCCAGATCTTTGCACACTTGCACTCACATGAGAGACCCAGAAGAAGCTACTGACTCCTGGTTTCAGATCTGCTCAGCTCCAGTCGTTCTGGTCATTAGTGGTCATTAGGGGAGTGAACCAGCAGATGGAAGATCTTTCTCTCTGTGTCTCTCCTTCTGTCTGTAAATATGCCTTTGAAATAAAAACAAAGAAATCTTTTTTTAAAAGGAAATGATTGGAAACTAAAAACCAACCAACCAACCAAACAAACACAAAAATCACTCTTAGCTCAGTTCTTTTTTTTTTTTTTTTCTTTGCTTGGTCTGGAAATGTCAATGAAGGAGACTCGCTGTAATAGGTCCTCATGAAAGTTGTCTCATTGCAGGCAGCACAGCCAGTTAAGGTGTGTTTAGAAACTGTTGCAGCCTGGCTGTGACTCCTGCAGGTCAAACTCCCAGCAAGCAGAAAGAACGGCAGCCTTCACTGAATCAGGCACTTGGCAGAATTTACCGAAGAATTCCTAGCCTAGAATCGATAGGCTGTTCTGTATCTCGTTACTTGTAAACTCTAAGTTGTAACATTCATATTAAGCTACCACTTTGGGGTAGGTGTCATGGCACGCTGGAGAGGGAGATCTTTGGGATACCCACATCCCAGGGCCCTGGATATGCTCCTTCCCACCTGGCTTCCTGCTAGTGCAGACCCTAGGGTGAACTTCAGTGGCCTGGGGCCCTGCCACCCATAGAGGAAACCCGAGGCAATTCTGGGCTCTTAGCTTCAGCCTGACTATCGCAGAGGCATCTGGAGCAGTGAACCAGTGGGTGCTAGAAGTAGAACCCAGTCCTATGCCAGCAAGTAGAACTCAGAAGGAAACTGAAATGATTTAGGGCCCTCTCACCCCCTACCTCTTCTCTGGCTTTCCTTATCCAAGTTTTGGAAAAGGAAGCAAATTGATGGAAAAGAAATACATTCTTTAAGTCTTGCTATACTTTTCTCATTTTGACAAGTAGATCAACCATGTGTTTTTTGTTGCTGCTGCTTCTGCTGCTGTTTTAATCTCTCTGGAGTGCTGGGACTCAAGCCCTGCCTCCGGCTTCTCATTAATGTGCACCTGGGAAGTAGCAGGTGATTCTGCAGGTACCTGGATCCCTGCTACCCATGTGGGAGACTTACCTTGAGTTCCTGGCACCCATATATATATAGTTTAAAATAGTTATTTATTTTTATTTGAAAGCCAGATTTACAGAGAAAAGGAGAGACAGAGAGGAAGATCTGTCCACTAGTTCACTCCCCAAGTAGCTGCAACAGTCAGATATGAGCCAATCCAAAGCCAAGAGATGGGGAGCTTCTTCCAGGTCTCCCACACTGGTGTAGGGTCCAAGGCTTCAGCCATCCTCTACTGTTTTCCCAGGCCACAAACAGGGAACTGGATGGGAAGTGGAGCAGCCAGGACAGGAACCAGTGCATATATGGGATGCCAGACGTGCAAGGTGAGGATTTAGCCACTGAGCCATCATGCTGGGCCCCTGGCTCCAGATTTGACCTAGCCCAGCCCTAGCCAGCAAGCATTTGGAGAGGGAACCCCCATATGGGAGATTTGTCATCATCTATATGTTCTCTGTGTATGTCTTTGCTCTTCAAATAAATTGGTTAATTAAGTCAACACTGTAAAAACCATCAAAAACATCTGTGTAAAGAGTAGTACAAGTTGTGCTACGGGCATTGCCCTATGCACTTCATTCTTAGGATAGCACTGAAGGCACATGTTACCACAATATTCTGCTTATAGATGAAAACAGCCAGGACACAGAGAATTTATGTAAGTTCCCCCAGGCCATACAATTTGACTTCAGAGTGTACTTACCCATCAACTCAGTCATGGATAGACGGATGAATAAATGGATGGTGTTTGGGTGGATGGAGGGTGGATATCAGACAGAAGGTAAATGGATGGATGGATGGATGGATGGATGGATGGATGGATGGATGGATGGATGGATATGGATGGTGAGTGGGTAGCTGGAAAGCTAGATAGATGGATAGTAGGTGGGTGGTGGATGAATGGATGGATCAATGAGTTGGTGGTAATGGATGAGGTGTAGATGAATGGTGGATAGATGAATGGCTGGTAGGTTAATGGTAGGTGCATGGATGGAAGGATAGATAGATGGATAGATGATGGGTGGAAGGTTAGAGGAAGCCGCTGGGCCTCTCAGAGGCACAGGAGTCCCTTTCATTCCTAATGTGTGCTCTCGCCATGAATTGAGGCTCTTGACAGTCCTACATGAAACAGGAGTGTCCACTGTGATCCACCGGGTCCTGGCCTGAAGCAAGGATATTCCATATTTCTTCAGGTCCATTACTCTGGGAAGCGTTCCTTGGGAATCTTGAAATACAGTTGTCCCAGAGCCCAGGTTCACATGCATGTTACATAAAAGGAAGCGATTGTTTCCAATCACTGCCAAGGACATGGACTGCTGGATCCCATCAACAAGCACATCTTAAACTGCAAAGAATTAGATGAGCTTGCCTTACATTTTGTTTTATTTAAAAGGTCAGTATGAGGTTAGCCAGAGCCATAGCATTGACACAGCCATGGCCAAGCCGTCATAACAGGCATGTGTTCCATCCCTGCGAGAGGCATCTCTTTGACTACCAAAGGCTTTAATAAAAGCACCTTGTGTGCCTTGCTCTGTGCATAAACCTGAAAGGTGCACAAGGAAGGTGAAACACCTTGTGAATCAGTGTAAATGAGTCTTACCCAGCACCGCAAGGGGTCATGGGCCACAGGGAACTACTAGCTTGTGCGACTCGTCCTATTTCTTGAAATGCCTGTATGCAAGACCTAAAGTGCTTGGTTAGAGTCATGGCTCTTTTTCCTATCCCTCCTGGTGCATTCCTGTGAGGAGACCTGGATGGAATTCCTGACCCTTGCTGGGGCCTGACTTGTGGTGCAACAGGCTCAACCACCCCTGAGGCAACATATACCCCTTCTCTGAGTATCTGGCTCAGGTCCCAGGCTCTCTGCACTTTCAATCTGGCTTTTTCTGTTTAATGTGCTAGGAGGCATCAGGTAATGCCTCAAGCATTTGGTCCCTGCCACCCATGTGGAAGATCTGGATTCCTTGGCCCCTGATTTCCAGTTGGCATAGCTCTGGCTGTGATACCCACTGGGAAGTGAATCAGCAGGTACAAGATGTTTCCTTCTTTCTTTCTCTGTCTCTCCCTCTCTTACTTGGCCTTTCAAGTCAACAGGTGACTTTTTAAACAAATTATTTATTTGAAGGACAGAATTTGGTGAGAGAGGGAGACTAAGAGAGATCTTCCATCAACAGGGTCATTCCCCAATGACTGTGATGGCTGGGGCTGAGCCAAAACTAGAAGTATGGAACATCATCTAGGCCTCCCACATGGATGCAAGAGCCCAAGCTCTCGGGCCGTTCTCTACTGCTTGCCCAGGTGCGTTTGCAGGAGCTGGATTGTAAGTGGAGCAGCTGGACTCATACCGGCTTTCACATGGATGTCAATGCTGCAGGCAATATGCAAATCTTAAAAAAAAAAAAGTCCTACAAGTTAAAGCCCTGGATAGAAGCTGCTGTGTTTTGGGGGCTCTATACTTGCAAACCACAGAACCCTACTGAAGATACTGAACTTCCCAGCCTGTGTCTCTGCCTTACCTGTTTACCAAGGAAATAAGCATAATCCTCCCTCCCTCAACACACTATCGTCTAAACCCATAGCATGCAAGGCAGAGGCGTCCCTGCCCCTCGGAGAGGCAAGCAACGGAGGCCCCAGCCATTGCCCAAGTGCCTCGGGACCAGCCCTAAGGCACAGTCAACCAAAGCCTCTTTGTCAGACAGGGACCCCAGGGTCCCAAGGGTGTGAATCAGAGCCTAGAATTTCACTCCATTCCTCTGATAGGCCCTTCCTGCCTCCTCCTGTGGTGCTTGCAGAAAGTCCTCACATTAAAACATGCTAGAATGTTCTGCAGAGGCGCTCCTCCTTGCTCTCATACTCCACATGCATTTGGAGAGGTGACGTGGCTGTCCACAGTCCCCCAGTGCCTGGAGAGTAGACCAGGCCCTGGGCTGACTGTGCCGAGGGTGTTACTGGGATCAGAGGGCAAACAGAGATAGCACGCTGAGCAGGGCATCTGGCTTGTAAACTGAATCCAAGGCATGCTAGTTCTGGTCACCATCATATCAGACTCAGCCTTGCACTGCCGGGCTCAATGGAATGGTGGCGGGGAAGAGAGATATTGCTGAGTAAAATGAGGCTTCCTTTTCAGTTCCCCGTCATCATCGCATCTCATCATGACATGTCACTTGGGCCTGGCGAGCTGGTACAGGCTGATTTTTGTTAAGGGCAAGGTTACAGAGAAGGAGAGACATAGAGAAGATCTTCCATTCTTAGTTCACTCCCCAAATGTCCACAATGGCCAAGACTGCCAGTCTGAAACCAGGAACCAAGAGCTTCTTTCAGGTCTCCCACATGTGTGCAGGAACGCAAGGACTAGGGCCATCTTGTACTGCTTTCCCATAAACACTAGCAGGAAGCTGGATCAGAAGTAGAGCAGCTAGGAGTAGACCAGGCACTTATACAGGATGCCCTACCATTGACAGTCACTTTACCCGCTACACCATGGTGCCGGCCTCTCTGGCTGAGTTAAGGCAGGAGCAACAGGCTGGGATTGGCTGCCTTTCCTTGTATCAGAGGCCTGGATTTCTGAGACGCTGGAGGACCAAGTTCATGACTTGGGGGACTCCGGGGCCTGTGACGAGACTGAAGATGTTAGAGATGCAAGTTCAAGTAACCTGAGGGCTTCAGAGTGTCCGGAGAAGTCTGGGAAGATTCTGAGGGGCAGTTTCTAGGTCTCAGCTTCGTTTTGGTCTAGCCATGGTTGTTCTGGTTCTTTAGGGAAGAAATCAGCTCTCTCTGTCTCTCTCTCTCTCTCTTTCTGCCTTTCAAATGAATAAATCTTTCTTATTTTATTTTATTTTTAAAAAATAATGATTATATGGTTTATCAGGGTAGGAAGGATCGAGGTTTAGGGAAAACTGGGTGAATTCATTGCTTCCAAATTTGCTATTTCTGCTTGTTCCTGTGGGAAGAGGAGAGACAAAGGGGGAAACCACTCACAACTTTCCACTACACAGGGATGAGGAACCACCACTTCATATCAACCCAGAGTCTCAATGAGAACATATTCCAAGGGTTAGGACTAAGCTGCCACTCGTAATGTTGGCATCCCATAGGAATTGCTGGTTTGTGTTCCAGTGCTCCATGTCCAGCTCTCTGCTGATGGCCTGTGAAGACCAGCAGGTGATGGCCTAAATGCCCTGGCCATTTAGGAATATCTGTCTCTTCCTCTCTCAGTAACTCTTTTCTTTGAAAATAAATAAACCCATCGTTTGCTGTTGTTGTTGTTGTTTGTTTTTTCCTCAAAGAGAGTTCCCATCTGCTGTCTTACCCTGGAAATGCCAAAATGAACCTAAGAGCCAAGAACTCATTTTGGATCTTTCAATGTGGGTGGCAAGCACCAAGTACTCAGCCCAGCACCTGTTGCCTCCCGGGGCGTACAGCAGCAGGAACCTGGAGTCGGAGCAGAGGCAAGACCAGCCCAGGCCCTCCAGCATGAATGGACGGTGCTCCAAGGGGCATCTTAACCACCATGACCAACACCCACGACTGTTAGAGTTTCGGATGCAGCATTCACGTCTTATTCTCCAATGCTGTCCGCCTGGCATCTTTGCTGTGCCACTTGGAAACATGGGCTGGGACCTTGTATTTTATACATGAGTTTAGTGACTGGCTGGGCTCAGAAGGAATTGTGTCACAGAACACTCCAAGTGCTATGACTGTTGCACTAACGACCAGCCTTCAATTAACTAAAGGAAGATGGAGCCTTGAAAGTGATTCCCTAGGGTAAGCTCCTCCTCCAGTCCATCCCATGATGAGTCATGGTCACCGCCACTATCAATTTACAGTTATTACAGCCAAATCCTACTGCAGACAAATATATAGATATACATGAGGACTAATTCTCAGCTGGGCTCCAGAGAGCATCTGGAAGTAATTAAAACTGGAGAATGTTCCCTCTGCATCCTGATGGCCAAAGCTTGAGTGAACCACCCAGAAACTGTGGCCCTTGAGCTAGCTCTGTTTATGTTTCATTAAAAACGATGTCCAGGATTTACATCTGGTACAGCACAGCCCAGTTCCCACGCTCACAGCTTTCAGTGTCTCTGGGTATGGCCTACAAGCAAGTGGGAAGGAGGGAGCTCTGGGGGAATTGCTTAGGCTTCTTCTGCATGCCTAGAGGTCCCACGAGGATCTACAAGCACTTGGCACCACCCACAAGCTGCCACACGGGACAACTGCATTCCACACTGGAGTGTTTGGGTTTGAATCTTAGCCCTGCTCCCAAGTGCTAAGTCAAACCCTAAGAGGCGCAGGTGGTGGCTCAAGCACTAGGGTCCCTGCCTCTCATGTGGGAGAATCAGGCTGGCTTCTGGGGTGCTGGCTTCGTCCTGGTCCAGCCCTGGTGTCACAGGCAGGTGAGCAGTGAACCAGCAGATGGGAGATTGCTTTCTCTCTCTCTCTCTCTCTCTCTCTCTCTCTATATATATATATATATATATATATATATATATATGTATATACACATACATACACATGTATATATATACACATATGTAATATATATATATATTCCTCCTGCCTTTGAGGTTAAATACATACGTGAATAAGAATCTATAGGCCATGTCATTTTTCTTTTTTTTTGATAATCTTACTTAGTTGATTAGCGTACAAAGAGTCAAGGGCTACAGGGTAAAAGTGAGTAATACCATTGTTTCCACACTAATATTATTTTTCCCTGTATCTGGGCTCAGGGGAGTAACAGGGAAAAGCCCCACCCAGCCTCCCACCCATCCCAGATCCCCAACAGGATGCGCGCTCCGAGGGTCCTGCTCAAACAGTTTTGGTAGTTCATCAGTTCTGGATTGCTGCCAATCTCGCAGTTCCAATCACAATGAAACCTATTTGGAGTCCACTGGCTGACAGTCTCTTCATGGTTGGGGTTCTAAGATCAGCAGTTCAGTTGGAGGGATCTCCAAAGAAACTTCATCTAAGATGATCCCAGACCCGATTCTTGCGTGAGTTTGCTAGTACAGACTCCAACATCGTCCGTCACACCAATCAGCTTATGCACCTGCTGGTCATTGCGATTGCTGGGTCCGTTCTGTTTCCAGCCCTGTCTTCCTCGTGAACCAATGGGTATTGTAGTCCAGCTCGATCCTACCCACTTTATACTCAGTCCTCACGCAAACCAGTTGGAGCTGCAGCCTAGTTGGGATGACTCCCCATAACCCCCACCAGTTCTGCCCCCTACCCTGGTTCCCATACTTGCCAGTATGTACCGCAGGCTGTCAAGTCTGTCCCACATCCCATTTAGCTCTCGCACATGTCAATGGGCATTGAAGCCTAGTTCAACCCAACCAACCTACTATCCAGCCCATACACCTACTGGCAGGCGCCTTTCTGTCTAGCCACCCCTGCCCCTGTCCTGCTTTACATACTGTCCAGTGAGAGTGGCAACCCCGAAGGAGGTGCCCACAATTTCCCTTCTAAGCCACTCCCACTCCCAGATTATGCACTCTCCAGGTGGTTCTGGCATTTGACTTGACAGAATTAGCTCCCAGTGCCAGCCTCTGCCAGCTGATGCAACAGCTAAGCCCAACCATCCCTCACCCACTCTAATTTTGGCTTGCACCAGTCGGAACAGTCAGCCCACCGTGGCCCTTCCCTTATCTAGCTCACATGAGACCCACAGGTGTTATAGCCCTGCCCAGTCTATTCTGCCCCCATCCCAACTCACGCTTTTCAATGGAAGTAGTTGTCCAGCAGGGGAGCCCACATTCCCCCGGCTGATTTTGCCTCTTCCCCCTGATGGTCACATGTGCTGTTAGGTCGCCGCAACCACATCTGGTACGGCTCATCTCACCTTGGAATTCCTTAATGTGTACTGGTATGTGTCACAACCAAACCTGGCTCGACCCACACTCTGTTCCGGTGCCCGGATTCGCCAGCGAGTGATGTGAACAGGTTCAGCCTGGTCTGCCCACGACCCATGCCATATGTATGCCAGTGGGATAATTTCCATTGCCTGTTCTGGGCTGTTTCCTATTGTGCTTCTTGTGCTTACCTGCAGGGACTGTGTTCTGCCAGAGGAGTTGCCCAGGCTCCTCCACTAGAACCTCTCCCAGTGCCAGATTTCGCGCATACCAGTGGGTCCATGAGCCAGCCCTACTCAATTCACCTCCTGTCCTAGCAGGAACAGTGGCTTTTCCTGACTGGCCTTCAACCCAATCGGGTTCTTACTGTTGGATGTTTCAACCCAGCCACAGCTCTTCCACACCCCCATACAGCTCACACATGGTTTAGTAAGGGCTGAGACCTAGCCTAGTCTGTCACACATCTCCCCTGGTCCTCCAGAGCACCCGAAGGTGTTGGAGTCTAGGCCATGCCATTCTAAGAGAGATGAAGAAAACTAGGCCCTAAAACCCAACCAAATTTAAAACTGAAAAATGAATTGTACTGCTTTTAAAAAAAAAAGAGTTTATTTATTTTTACTGGAAAGGCAGATTACAGAGAGGAGGAGAGACAGACAGGAAGATCTTCCATCCATTGATTCACTCCCCAAGTGGCAGCAACAGCTGGAGCTGAGCCAATCCGAAGCCAGGAGCCAGGAGCTTGTTCCGGGTCTCCCATTGGTTGCAAGGTCCCAAGGCTTTGGCCCGTCCTCAACTGCTTTCCCAGGCCACAGGCCGGGAGCTGGATGGGAAGCGGGGCCGTCAGGATTAGAACCTGTGCCCATATGGGATCCTGGTACATTCAAGGTGAGAACTTTAGCTACTAGACTACCATGCCAGGCCCTGGGGATTGCTTTTAAATATCTAACAACCTCAAGAGATGTCACAGGGAGTGGCCTGATTCCTTTTCTTGCCATGTCTGCCTCTAATGGCTGCAGGGTAAAGGTGTTTGATAAAATGGGCTTTTATTTTTTTCTTTGGAGAGAGGAGAGATCTCCCATCTGCGGATTCACTCCCTAATGACTACAACAGCCAAACAGAGTGGTGCCAGGGGCCACAACCTCTATCACATGAATGTCAGGGACCCAGGAGTTCGGATCATCACCTGTTACCTCCCAGGGTATCCATAACAGCAAGCTGGGACTGGGAATGAAACTGGGCTCAAATCCCCACACGGGCTGTAGCCTCTGAGCAGAGCTTTGAGTGCCACACCAGGAGCATACCCCAGGGGTCTCTGATTTCAAGGAGGCGTGCATTTCACTGGGGCCCATTCGATGACCAGGATGACTGATCTCAAGATTCTTTTTCAAGCTTTACTTATTTCTTTGAAAAATAGTTACGCGGAGAGAAAGAGAAACAGATGGAAAGATCTTCCATCCGCTGATTTACTACCCAAATGGCTGCAACAGCCGGGGCTGGGTCAGACCAAAGACAGGTGCCAAGAGCTTCTTCTAGGTGTCCCACACAGGTGGCAGGAGCCAAAGCACTTGAGCCATCCTCTGCTGACTTCCAGGTGCATTAGCACAGAGCCAGGTTGGAAGGGGATCAGCCAGGAGTCGGAACCAGCACCCCTATAGGACGTTGGCATCAGCACAATGCTAACATTCACAGGTTCCGCAGGTAAGAATGTGCAAAATGCGGGCCTAGAGCGGTAGCCTAGTGACTAAGATCCTTGCCACTGATCCCATTGGGCATCGGTTCTAATCCTGGTCACCCCACTTTCCATCCAGCTCCCTGCTTGTAGCCTAGGAAGGCAGTTGAGGATGACCCAAAGTTTTGGGACCCTGCATCTGCGCGGGAGACCCAGAAGAAGCTCCTGGCTCCTGGCTTCAGATCAGCTAAGCTCCAGCTGTTACGGCTGCTTGGGGAATTAACTGGCAGACAGAAGATCTTCCTCTCTGTCCCTCTTCCTCTCTGTATATCTGACTTTCCAATTAAAACAGAAGAAGAAGAACATGCAGAATCCCAAATTCCTCCATCACTGCCCTCACCTGTCGTCCTTCCTCTCAGCACCGAGTTTCGCCTTAGGGAATGGGACACCCGTTGTCAGGACCATGGCCGATGTCCCAGAGTTCCCAAGTCCAGGATGAACCTCCCAGCTGAAACTGTTTCAGTTTCCAAGGAGAAGATTTGGATTTTGCTGGTCAACAGGAAGCCTGCCCGGCATCGGGGCTGGGGATCTCAATGAATTGCTAAGTCCTGGCTCTTTGGAAATGCAGCATGTTCACTGAAAATGTAAGCTGAGGGCAGTGCGCTGTGGACTCAGGTGCAAGGCGTGAACAGAAGCCGAGACATAATGTCCGTTGGGGCAGAGGGCCTCTCAAACGCCATCACTTAAAAACTCCAAATCCATGGGGACAGAAATAGCAATGTGCTACACAACATGGCAGCGTTGGGCTCTGGGCTAGGTGTGACTCACCTCAGACACCTGACCCTCATCCCAGGCTCCTGGACTGGGCCTGGAACCTAAGACTTTCTGAGACTGGAGCTCAGCCACTGAGACTTGGGGCACTACTCACCTGCCTCCATGCCCAGCACAGCGGCTGGCATGCACTTGCAAGGATGCCAGGATGACTGACTCAGCCAGCTCTCTGATTATGCTCACCTTCATGAAGGTTAGACCCCAGGAGGATGGGGAGGGACACCTGTGATCGGGGGGAGGGGGGATGACATCGTGGGACATGGCCCCAAACCTTGCCATCAGATAAAGACTACCTATGGGGGACATTTGAAAAATGATTATTTATTACTTGAAAGACAGAATGACAAGGAAAGAGAAAGATTCTACATGTGCTGGTGCAGCCTTCAAATTGCTACATGGCCAGGAAAAGGCCAAGCCGGAGCCAGGTGCCTGGAGCTCCGTCTGGGTCTCCCACACGGGTGGCAGAGACCCAAGCACCCAAGTCATCCTCCACTGTTTTCCCAGAGGCAGTAACAGGGAATTAGATTAGAAGTGGAGCAGCCTGGACTGGAAGTCAGTGCTCACACGGGAATCACAGGCAGTGGTCTAAGCCACTATGCCACAATGGCGGCCTCAAGGCCAGCATCATATCCGCCTCTGCCTTCTCTAAGCAAATCCATCTGAATCCAACTTTGAGCAAATTGAGTTGCCTGAAACAGGCAGGACTCAGCACAGATGCACTGGCGGCTCCGTGGTAACTGAATCGTTCCCGAGGGACTCAATGACCTCCCCTCCCACACCCAGCCTGCCTTCTGCAGGTGGCTCTGTGCGCCTAGGACCTCTGTAAGTCCTCAAATAGAAATTCCTGTGCATGAGTCACTTGGAAAGGCAGCCTTCACTTGTGCTTCTGGTCTCCCACAAGCTCAGCAGTTGGTGCACAGCTGTTCCATTAATGCCCATGGGTCCCTTGGGCCCAGCCTGATGACAGCTCCAAGATGGACAAAAGAACTACACACCCCAAAAAACCGTCATTCCTCCTGCATTGTCCCCACTGCCCGGTGCAATCTGAACTTTGTGGGACATTTGTTCAAACATCTCTTCCTGTGTGTGCCTCGGTGCCTTCAACTTAAGGCCATACCTCCTAAGGGCAGGCTTTTGAACATGTTGCTTATTTAAATGTCCACAGTGGGCCAGTGCTGTGGTGTGCCGAATAAAGCTGCCGTCAGCAAGCTCATCCTCCCATCTGCTGAGATTCTTCGAGCTACCCCATGCCAGGCCCACTGCCGAAAATTCGGACTCCTTGAGGCTTAGCAGAGGCCTGCGCGTGAAAGCCACTCACAGTCTCCGGGGTTGACAGTGTGTGTGTTGGCTTTTCAGTTTTACCCATTGAGCTGATTTATCTGAAAGGGCAAGAGAGTTTGAGCCAGAGAGAGAGACAGAGGCTCTCTCATCTGCTGGTCACTCCTGTCATTCTGGCAACACTGGGGCTAGGCTAGGCTAAAGCTGGGAGCTGGAAGGTTCTTTATGTCCCAGTGTCCCCCCTTGCACCCCACTTCCCTTCTAATGACCCAGGAGAAAAGGTGGATGGTGACCCGAGGACCAGGATAACTTAAGCAGGCCTGCTGAGCACTGTGCGAGGAGAACTCCTTTTCCTGATAGATCTAGCAGTAGTTGGTGTGGGCCAGGAGCCCAGTTGTCCCACGTCGGTGACAGGGACCCAAGTACTAGGATTCACGTTAATAGGAATCCATAGTGGAGCCAGAACACAAACCCACCTACTGTGATAACAGATTTAGGCCTCTCAAATGTTGTCTTACTCTCTCATGTGTTCTAAGTTCATTGAGAGTGAAAGAGAGAGACAGGGTCATTCATCCACTGGTTCACTCCCCAGATAGACGCAGAGTTTGTGCTGAGCCAGGCTGAAGCCAGGAGCCAGGAGTTGCAGCCAGCTCTCCCCTGAGGGTAGCAGGGAACTCTTGGGCCATCTCAGACAGCTTTCCTCAGATTACCACCAGGGACTTGGGTACACCTGCCAGAGCCTGGAAGGGATGCTGTGTTCCCAGGCAGCAATTTATCTGCCACTTCACAAACCCAGTCTTTATGTTTCAAATTCTTAATATTCAGTTTGCCACCTTAGAGTCTTTTCCAGTATGGGAAGGCCCTAAATTCTTACTGGTTTTTCCAGAGTCCTGCAGTTAATATAACAGCTCCTATCCAAAATCAACACATCCCCAACTTGCTTTTTTCTTTTGCTGGCTCCCTGTCATGCCTGAGACCGTTCCTGAGGAAGGGATGAAGGAGTGGGAGGGAAGCCTTAACACATCAAGGCTCTGATATTAGTGTCCAAGACACTGAAACACATGTCCTAGATGCCCTCTGCCAGGACCCGGGAAGGTCCTCACCCATCCAGAAATGCGAAAGTGTTCCCTTCAGGTAAATCCATGCCTAACCCTGCGGGCTCAATGTGGTTTCAGTCAGGTTTGCTAGCCTTGTTCCCAAAAGACTACAGGTGCACGTGACAGTTGAAAAGAAAATGGTATTTGCTGTTGGCAATGGCCTAACAGCAATCATGACTATTGCACGAGGTGGATTTCCATCCTTAACCAACTTGAGAATTACTCACTTCTAATTATTGCCCTGCATCCTGGAAATAAAGAACTGTGGAGCCAGAAACAAACTGAGCTCATCTCTCCACAAGCCTGGTTTGCTGGGAGAAGGGCACGGAGGCCACAGGAGCTGGGCAAACTCAACGAACACACTTGGACTCCTGCCTTCTCGCCTGTAGAAAAGGGATGGCCAGTCACCTACCATCCCCTCCCCCCTTTAGATTGATTGATTGATTTGAAAGGCAGAATTAAAGAAACGGAGTCACTGTTTCATTCTCCTAGGGACTACATATGGCTGGGGGTTCAGCCAAGTCCAAACTCGAAGCCAGGAGTTTCCTCTGACGCTCCCATGTGGCCATCTTCCATCGTCTTCCCAGGTGAGTTAACAGGAAGCTGAATTGGAAGTGGAACAGCTGGGATTTGAACCATGCTCACCTGGACTGCTGGTGGCACAGGCAGCAGCTTTAACTGCTTTGCCAAAATATGGATCCCCACTTGGCCTTTTTACGAAGAAAAGCTCCAGGGGTGCATGATAGCATAGCGGTTAAAGTCCTCGCCTTGCACGCACCAGGATCCCGTGTGGGCACTGGTTCTAATCCTGGCAGCCCTGCTTCCCATCCAGCTCCCTGCTGGTGGCCTGGAAAGGCATTTGAGGATGGTCCAAAGCTTTGGGACCCTGCACCCACATGGGAAACCCAGAAGAGGCTCCTGGCTTTGGATTGGCTCAGTTCCAGCCATTGCGGCCGCTTGGGGGTGAATCATCAGTCGGAAGATCATCCTCTCTGTCCCTCCACTCCATATATCTGCCTTTCCAATAAAAATAATAAATAAATCTTTAAAAAAGAAAGAAAGAAAAAGAAAAGCTCTAGGTGCTGCACGGTAGCCTAGCAGCTAAAGTTCTCGCCTTGCACATACCCAGGATCCTTTATGGGTGGCCCTGCTTCCCATCCAGCTCCCTGCCTGTGGTATGGAAAAGCAGTCGAGAATGATCCAAAGATTTGGGACCCTGGTCCCACGTGGGAGACCCAGAAGAGGCTCCTGGCTCCTGGCTTTGGATCAGCTCAGCTCTGGCAGTTGCAGCCACTTGGGGAGTGAATCAGCGGATGGAAGATCTTCCTCTCTGTCACTCCTCCTCTCTGTATGTCTGACTTTCCAATAAAAATCTTTTTTAAAAAAAGCCCCAACAAGAATCCGTTTACATTAGTTTCCTGGTACTGTCGCACAAAACAAGCACAGGTTCAATGGCTTCCAACAATGCAGTCATAGTGCCCTGAGCTTCTGGGGCTTTTAGAAGTCCAGACAAGATCAGCCAGCTCCCACTGGCTGGTATACTGTGCCCATTCCCACATTTGCCCCTGGTTTGGGCCAAAGCTAGGAGCCTGGAGCTCCAGCCAGGTCTCCCATTTGGGTGCAAGAGCCCAACCCCTGGGGCCATCAAGTGCTGGTTCTCATTGGCAAGGAGCTGGAGCTGCCTGTGGAACCTGGGCACTCCAGTATGAGGCATGGGGTCTGTAAAAACCAGGCCCAATGCCTGCCCTGTCTCTGGCTTCCTTTCTTACTACGTGAACTCTGCTGTGACCAATGCTGCCATCTACTCTGAGTGTGGCACAGCTGGGGACCCTGGGCCAAAGAGGTGAGCTAACTGAACCTCTTCGTAAAGTACCCAGCCTCACGTGTGTTCTTGTAGCTGCGGAAGACACACAACACAACTACCCACACTGACCAGAGGTTTGCTCGATGTTCTTGTTTTCTAATTTTTATCTTCTATTTGTTTTTATTTTCTATTTATTTCACATTTTATCATTTTATTTAATCTATTTGAAACGGAGTAAGGAAGAGAGAGAGAGAAAAAGAGATTGTCATCCATCAGTTTATTCCCCAAACACCTGCAATAGTTAGGCTTGACCCAAGTCAAAGGGTCGGGAACTCCATGCAGATCTCCCCCACGATCAGGTGGCAGGGACCCAAGCAGCTGAGCCATCACTACTGCCTCCCAGAGTATACACTTAAATAGGCAGCTGAGTTGGAAGTATAGTAGCCTGTATTTGAACCAGGCACTGTAATATGGGATGCAAGCATCCCAAGCCAGGATTGAACTGCTGTACCCAGATTTTGAGATCCCCAGAAAATCATCAGGAGGCTAAAGTCGCTGCAAGCACGTAAGGGTGGTTTATTCAGGCCAGCCTAGGCGTCCAGCAATCATCCCAGCACAGGCAGGACTGGGGGAGGGGCAGCAGCAGGAGCTGCCCCAGAAGCAGAAGGGGCAGAAGGAAAGGACTGAGGTTCAACAGCACAGGGTTTTTATACATTTCAGGCCAATTCCACACAATTCCACAGTCATGATTGGTCAGTTTAACTGTTCACTTTTATTTTTTTAAAAAAGATTTATTTATTTTTATTACAAAGTCAGATATACAGAGAGGAGGAGAGACAGAGAGGAAGATCTTCCATCCGCTGATTCACTCCCCAAGCGACCGCAATGGCCGGTGCTGCGCCAATCCGAAGCCGGGAACCAGGAACCTCTTCCAGGTCTCCCATGTAGGTGCAGGGTCCCAAAGCTTTGGGCGGTCCTCAACTGCTTTCCCAGGCCTCAAGCAGGGAGCTGGATGGGAAGCAGGGCTGCCAGGATTAGAACCTGTGCCCATATGGGATCCCGGCGTGTTCAAGGCGAGGACTTTAGTTGCTAGGCCACGCCGCTGGGCCCAACTGTTAACTTTTAAAAAGAGCAAGCTGGCAGGCTTCTATTGGTGGGTTTGAAGCAAGCAACTTTCAAATAGTACAAACTGGTGGGCGAGCAACTCTTATCCAATAAGTGCACCAGGGGCCTCCTTCCTGAGGAGTAGTCTGTCCATGTGACCTGCCAGGTGTCATGTAGACTGTCAGGCCTGGAGTTCATACAGCCCCAGCCAAGCAGGCAAGGCAGAAATCACAAAAGCAGAAAACACTGAGGTTCTTTTTTCTTTTTTTTTTTTTAAGATTTATTTTTATTTTCATTGGAAAGGCGGATATACAGAGAGGAGGAGAGACAGAGAGGAAGATCTTCCGTCCTATGGTTCACCCCCAAGCGGCCGCAACAGCCAGAGCTGAGCCAATCCAAAGCCAGGAGCCAGGAGCTCTTCTGGGTCTCCCACGTCGGTGCAGGGTCCCAAGGGTTTGGGCCATCCTGGACTGCATTCCCAGGCCACAAGCAGGAAGCTAGATGGGAAGCAGGGCTGCCAGGATTAGAACCTGTGCCCATATGGGATCCCGGCACTCGTGCAAGGCGCGGACCTTAGCTGCTATGCTATTGCGACGGTCCCATCACACTGAGGTTCTTCAGAACTGCTGCCCATACATCCATCCTCGTCCAGTGTTCTGGGGTCTAACCTAGTGGCTCTGTAAGCTTAGCTAGCAGGCACATCTCCCAGAGGACTCACAGACACAGCCTGATGGACCCAGACTCCAAGTTTCTGATTTTCTGGGTCTGGGGTGTGGTGGATTTCTTGGCCAGATATAATTTTTTTTTTTTAATATATACACCAATAATTTGTTAGCAGCCCTCCTTCAAAATGGCAGAACCTGGTATTTCTCGCCTCGAGCACAGACTGGTGGATCATTTCCAGCTGTACATGGTGAGAAAGATAGCATGCAATTTCAAGATGATGTTCTAGGGGTGTGGCAGGCTGCACACTGTTCCTAGGGAGTGTAGACCAAAGCCAACCCTGCATCTGCAGGCCACTGCTGCAGTTCGGAAGCACACAAGGTCTTTCCTCAACACTGACACACACGTCTAGCCCTGGACCGAGCCGCATGGCCACTGCTTTGCCCGGTCCACCAGGCAGCAGCTTCGTCAGACCCACAGACCACCCTCACTCAGCCAAAGCATTCGTAAGTTCCTGACCACGGAAATTCTGAGAAGTAACGAGTGTCGGGGCCAGCGTAGCAGTGTCTGCCTATAGCAATGCTAGCATTGAGCACAATCACCAGTCTGAGTCCTGCTGCTCCGCTTCCATCCAGCTCTCTGCTAAAGCATTTAACAAAGCACCAAAAGACGGCCTGAGTGCATGGGCCCTGCCACCCACGGCGAGTACACCAAGAGATGGAAGATTTTATTCTCTGTCTCTTCCATCTGTTCCATCAATTTTTTAAAAAGATGTGTTTGTTTACTTGAAAGAAAAATTGACAGAGAAAGTCAGTCTGCTGGTTCACTCCCTATGTGCCTACTATGGGCATGGCTGAGCCAGACCGAAGCTGGGAGCTTCCTCCAGGTCTCCCATGTGGGTGCAAGTACCCAAACACTTGGGCCATCTTCCACTGTTTTTTCAGGTACATTAGCAGGCAGCCAGATCGAAAGTGAAGCAGCCAGGCCTCAAACTAGTGCCCATGTGAGACACCAGCATTGCAGGTGGAGGCTTTACCCACTGCACCATAGCACCAGCCTCAACAAATAAATTTTTCAGAAAAAAGAAAGACACTGAGTCAGGGGTAATTTATGACAAAGCTGTAGACAGCATAACACACCAGGGGGTACTGATGTCTCTGGACCGCATTTTGAAGCCTGTGCCCCTTGGAAGGCCTAGGAGTAGTCCCTGGCTGGGCTAACAAGGGCTGGACAGCCAAGCTGGGCTTGTCTTCCCAGATTCCCTTGCATGACACCTTTATATTCTCTTCTGTGCTGATGGCGTCATTTACCACGAGTTCATCTTTTCCACTGGGTTTTTCCCTCCCGGGAAGAATACCAACGGTATGTCCAACAAGAGCTGGGTTTCGGGTTTCTGACTTCTGTTTCTGTATTTTCAGCCATCAAAAGAATTTTCAGTATATGGATGACAACCCAGACAGGTTTAGGGAACAAGAGGCAATGAGGAAAAGATACGACCTTCCTTCCCTCACCCCCTCTCTCCAAGCTGGAGGTGCACGAGGCAGAGAAAGGAGCCAAGAGCCGTGCAGATCCGTGGCAGGAGGCCACCGTGGCTTCTGCCGGTAACAGCAGGAAACAGTGAGTTTATATTTCTGCCCCAGCAAGGATGCTTTTCCAAGCCTGTCCTTGTGTTTTCTTACCCCTTGGTGGGCCAAGAGAGGCCTCAGGCTGCAGGAAGGGGGACAGGGGTGGCGCGGTGCAGACAGCACACGGAGACAGGTCCCAAGCAACAGATACCCTGAGCCCATGAGAAGGACACATGGGTGACTGGGTGCGCAGCTCCAGGGGTCCCATTCCTGTGCGGAGCCAAGTGCCTCCCCACCCAGGAACCTCTTTCAGGTAGTGGAGTCCATTTTACCATTTCTGCAGCAGCAGAAAAAGTGCCACCTGATTTCATGTAGAAGGAATGCTAGAGAAGGACCTACTCAAGGAGAGAGACAGAAAGAAGGAAAGGAGCTGCCTCAAACCAGTGTTGGGGATGGTGTGACTGCCAAGCGACATGTGCAAGTTGGGGTGCAATGAAAAGGCTCTGTGTTGGTTGGGATCATGATTATATAAAAGCGTTACCAAAAATCACTGGGTCCAGGTATTTGTATACAAACACATCTCAATACTGTGCATCTTAAAAAATGTATGTCCAATAGGGACCAGCACTATGGCATAGCGTATTAAGCTGCTGCCTGTAATATTTGAGTCTTGAGGCTGTTCCGCCCCATTTCTGATCCAGCTTCCTGCTAAAGCTCCTGGACAAACAATGGAAGACGGTCCAAATCCATGGGTTCCTGCCTTTCCTGTGGGAAACCTGGATAGACCAGAGATGGAGGCAGAAAAAGATAGAGAGAGAGAGAGAGAGATCTCCCATCTACTGATTTACTCCCCCCCAAAGGTCACAACAACCAGGGTTGGGCCAAGCAGAAACCAGGAACCTGAAATTCCTTTCAAGTCACTTGTGTAAGCGGCTGGAGACCTAAGCATGTAGGCCATATTCTGCTACTTTCCCAGCGCATTAGCAGGGAATTGGATCAGAAGTGGAGCCACTGGGACTCCAACAAGTGCTCTGAAATGGGCTTCCAGCGCCACAAGCAGCAACGAAACACATCATGCTGCTTCGGCTCCAGGAAGCAGAGTCTACAAAGTGTGTGTATTCCAATTCAGTCTTGCTCTGCCTTGCTTGGAATATGATCTGAAATGCTTTTCCTTCTGTCTTAGAAACTCATCAAAGTGGTAGCCATCCCCTTGAACTTCTGTTGGAGTGCCTGGAAGAATGACACAATCTCTGACTATTTACAGAAATGAGGGACCTTACTCTAAGAGCAAACTGCAGCCTGGGGGAGACAGAGGTGGTCAAGTTGACAGTTGTCACTCTGCTGGAAAGACAGATGGACCATTCCAGACATCAGTGAGGATGCTGATGTTGGCTGGAGGGCAGAGCAATTCTAACTCAAAATTGCCTAGAAAATGGAAAGGAGCTTACTTGGCAGATTGCAACTACTTTTTGCACCAGTATCAATGCATCTTGTCATTCTCTTCGCACACACTTTCTGAAGTTCCCTTGTGTTTCATCATTGGGATGACGAATATTTCCTGATGCAATGAACTGTGGGCCTTTGAAACAGATTGCTTTAAATCTGTAACATAAAACAATGGAGCTAGACTCTTGGGACAATCCAGGAGTGTGAATACAGCAGGGCCTCATTTTATCAATGCTACAGTCACAGTATTTAAGAACATGCATCCAGGGTGGCCAGTGCTGTGGTGCAGCATGTTAAGACGCTGTCCACAATGCCAGCATCTCATATGGGTGCTGGTTCAAGTCCTGGGTGCTCCACTTCTAACCTAGTTGTCTTCTACCATACCTGGGAAAGCAGCAGAGCATGGCCCAGGTGTACGGGCCCCTGTACCCATATGGGAGACCTGGAGGAAGCTCTTGGTTCCTAGATTCAGCCTTGCCTGGTCATTACTGCCATCCATGGAATATTCCATCCAGCTGATAGAAGTTCTCTTTCTACCCCCTACCCCTCTCTCTCTGTAACTGTGACTTTCAAATAGATAAGTAAATAATTAGGAATAAAGAATCTGATTTTGGCCAGAGAAGTTAACATCTTACCAAAGTCACTTCTAAGAAGAAATGACACAGAAGATAGCAAAATTAATACCATGGACAGCTTGGCTGATGACAACAGTGGCAGCAACTGGATTGATATTCAGTTTCCAGTATTCCCTCGACTGGTTATTTCTCCAATAGACACATACCACCCTTCCCAGCGAAATCAAAGGATACTGGTTTTCTGTCAATGTGTGGTACAATGGCTGTATATCCACCTGGGAGGGCTGTGGGCACCAGCTCTGTGGTCCAACATTGTTCTGAATGCTTCCTAGAAGGTGATTTGGGATGGAGGTCAGTGGGTTTTGAGTCGGGTGGAAAGTCCCCTACCATGCGGGTGAGTCTTGCCCAATGAAGCGAAGGCCTGGACCTGCCCCACACTACAAGGGGTTCACTTGCAGTCGCCTTCGGACCTCAGCTGCAGTGAGCACTTGGCCTAGTTTTCCCACACACTGTCTTTGGACTCAGTCTGCTGCTCTTTTCTGAGTTTGCATCCTGTCAGCCTGTTCTCTCCCCATAATCATGGAAGCCAATCTCTCTCTCTCTCTCTCTCTCTCTCTCTCTCTCTCTCTCTCTCTCTCTCTCTCTCTCTCTCCCTCTTCCTCCCTCCCTCCCCATCCACCTACCACACAATCCTAGTTCTCTGGAAGGAACACTAATTCAGATGATGATACTCACAAATGACCCCATAGACTATTTGGATCATTTTGGCTAGTACTGCAGCAAAACAAACTAAACCAAAATGTAGTGACTGCAAACAACAATGATGTTATTGTTTTGCATGATTCCTCAACTGGGGCTAGGGCCCAGCCTAGTGGCTCTTCTGCTGGTCTTACTGGAGACAGACTCCTAAGCAGTACCAGTTGGGCAGACAGCTGGGCTGGACAGTGTCTGGGCTCAGCCATGGTGCAGGCACAGTGGGGATCTGAGAACTATCTGTCTTTCCAGTTTCATCTCCCCTCCCCAAATGTCCCTCCCAGTGGTTCTTCCATGTGGTCTCTGGGAATCATCACAAGCCTTCTTAGGGCTAAAGCCCAGATCCAGCATAATGTAACTTCCACTGCTGTCTGTTGGTTAAAACAAATCACAGCAGCAGCTGGACTTCAGGGGGCGTGGACAATCCAAGAGTGTGACTACAGCTAGACAGCACAGTCTACCGTGCCATTGCACAAACAGAGCTCCCAGCTCTCTCACCCCAAAAGAGAAGTCAGGGTCCAATAGCTCTAAAGCCAACACACAGCAGAGGGGAAAACAAGTCTGCCAAGGTGGATCTTCTCCCTTTCCCCCAGACTAGGCCTCCCAGCACTTTAGTGGCTTTGGGAATACCTTCTCCATCTTTCCAGCAACCTTCATCAGCATCTATCATCTCTAGGTTATCACTTCCCTCTGTCTGCCCAGATGAATCTGGTGCGACTCTTGCTGTACAATGATAACCAGATGTTCCCTAAAAACAGGCAACAGAGAATTAAAGTAATGAACTTGATCCTCCGGACAGGCTACTTCTTAGCTGAAGCAGCCCTGTCTTCATACTTCCCACTCAGACAAGCAGGTGGCTACTGGAAGCTTCCTCATGGGGCAAGGTTCAGGCTCATGGCCGAGGGCAGGGGTGCCAGCGGAGCCTTCTGGAGCTGACATTTCCCTGACCAACAAGAGCTTTGGACCACTGTCTTCCAGACCCTCCAAAGAGCTTCTAGGAGCCACTGACCAATAGAACAAAGCCGAGTGTCAAGGCTGGGGAGCACGTGGAATAGGGCAGATGTGAGGCCAGGCTGGAGAGCGTAAGGTGTCAGGGAGATATGAAATCAGACTAGAGAGCATGTGGAGTATGGGAGATGTGAGGTCAGGCTTGGCAACATGTGCAGTGGGGAGCTATGAGGCCAGGAGAGGGGATCACTCTCCAAGCCTCTTGGCTGGTACATAATGAAACAAGCTCCTCAGGCCAAGCCAGAAGGTGCACAGCCTTGCTTGCTCCTCGGGAGACTCCTGAAGGAACCCCCTGGCCCCAACCATGCATACACGCTTACCCATCTCTTACCCATCTGGGATCCAGCCCAAGCCACCCAGTAGAGACCCAGGGGACAGCTGTGAGCCCTACTCCCTCCCAGCACTGTGCAAGGCCCTCAACAGGAAGACGTTTGTGCTCTTACCTTCCACCCACAACCAGCATGGTTTTCCTTCTGAACTGAGCACTTAGCACAGCCTGTGTCCACGGCTGTCACAATTCAAGGTACAACAGCAAATCTCCCATAATTGTTTTCTTTTCTTCTCTACAACTGAATGGGACTATAGGAGGGAAGATCCTGTTATCATCCACAGCTTCCCTCAGCTTACAATTTTTTCTCTTCATTTCTTTCGTTTTCTTTTTTTGTTGTTTTTTTAATCTTTTTATTTATTATTATTATTATCATCATTTTATATTACAGTTAAAGAGGCTCCTGGGATTTCCCTTATCCCCTCTCCAATTCCCCTCCTCCCACCTAGTTCCCCCGTATCATTACTAAAGTATAATTCTTCATACACAGTCATATGTCCATCATTGCGGGCATGGACAATGGCAGAGACTCCAGCAAGCTATTGTCAAGATATAGTGAACAGTATCATTGTAAGTCCATCTTTGTCTGGAAGTAGAGATGCATACTACATTACATCCTCACATCTGGATGTTAGTCTCCATTTCACCGTTACAGTATATCCCCTTAAATGGAAAGTCACAGTACAGAATCAACAACAAGAAGAAAAATAGAAATTTACAATGCCATGAAGTTAAGTAATATGTTATAGATAGGACACTCTCCATTAAACAGCTGCTATACATCCCCTTAAATGAAAAGCCACAAAACAGAATCAACAACAGCAAGAAAAAAGAAATTAATAGCACTATGAAGTTAAATAACATGCTACTGAATGACTGATGTGTCGCTGAAGAAATGAAGAAGAAAATCAAGAACCTTCTTGAAGAAAATGATGCTACTGCATGATCTATGAGTCAGTGAAGAATTTAATAAGAAGGAACTGCTTCGAAGAGATGAAACTAACAAAAACAACAAAATCAAAATCCATGAGATAGAGTTTCCATTGATTTTTGTTGGTGAAATGTGTCTCCTGTAGGCGACAAATAGAAGAGTTTTGTTTTTAAATCCATTTTGCTAATCTATGACGTTTGAATGATGAATTTAAGCCATTTACATTCAGGGTAAATACAAATAGGTGGTAATTTGGTCTTGTCATTTTAGGAATAGGTTTTTCATGGATTTAGCCTTCTGTTGTCATTTTACTGGGATGTTCTTCACATTTGCCTTTGGTTTTGGTAGGTGCTATTCCTCTTTTCTGTCAAGAGAACATCTTTAAGTATCCTTTGTAGAGCAGGTTTGGAAGAGGCAACTTCTTTTAACTTTTATTTACTGTGGAAGAATTTTATTTCATTTTCAAAGACAAAAGAAAGCTTTGCTGGATATGTTATCCTGGGCTGACAATTTTTTCTTTTAGAATCTGGAATATGTCATTCCATTCTCTTCTTGCCTGTAGAGTTTCCCGTGAGAGGTCTCCTCTGAGTTTAATTGGCATTCCTTTCTATGTCAATTGACTTTTTTTTCACAAGCACGTTTAAGAATCTTTTCATTATGTTTGATTGAAGAGAGCTTGATGACCATGTGTCTTGGTGAAGACCACTTTTGGTCAAGCCTGTTGGGAGTTCTGTGTCCCTCCTGGATCTTGTTTCCCAATTCTTTCTCCAGATTAGGGAAATTTCCCCTCATTATTTCATTAAACACATTTGTAAAACCAGCTTCTCTTTCTGCACCTTCTGGGACTCCCAAAACTCTTATATTTGGCCTCTTAATAGCATCTTTCAATTCTTGAATACTTTTTTTGGCCTGATCCAGCTCTGCTTCCAGCTTTTTGTTTGCTTCCCCCTGGTTACAAGAGATATCTCCTAATTTTGATATTCTTTCTTCTGCCTCCTTCATTCTATTTTGGAGACTCTCCACTGTGCTTTTAATTTGCTCTACTGTGTTCTTCATTTCTGATATATCAGCCTTGATTTGCTTTATTGCTGCCTTTTCCTGTTTGACATATTCCTTAAATTCTTTGAGCTCTTGTATGTGCTTCTCATTGTTGATCAGAAGCTTTATAATGAGTTTTCTGAATTCTGTGTCCCCCATTTTCTTGCTGTCTTCCTCAGTTAATTCTGAGGTTGGCATAGGGTTTTGCTCCTTTGCATGGGAATTTTCAGTAATATTCAGTAATATTCATTGTGCCTCTGACTCTTCTTTTGCTCTTGGTCATTGTACTTCTGGTTATTAGATTCTTCTCCTTGGGTCAGGTTTCTAAGCTGTGTCACCTACAGGTCTACAGTTCAATTTTACTTATTGCAATTGGTACCCAGCTCTTTGCTTGCAGCTAGTTGTGCCACTCCCTCCAGCAAGTTCCAGGTCTGGGTTCTTTTTTTTTTTCCTAATTTGATTTTTTATTATATTTTTGAAAAAAAGGTTCAAGGGCTATAGGGAAAGGCTAAGACTATTTTTTCCATATTGTTTCCTTCATGTATCTGAGGTTAAGGGGGATATTGAGGGAGAAGCCCCACCCAGTTTCCCACCCACCCCGAGTCCCAGATGTGGGGCATGCTCTGAGAAACTTGCTCAAGTGGTTTTGATAGTTCGCCAGTTATGAATCGCTGCCAGTCTTGCCACTCTAAGCACGATGAGGTCGTTGAAGAATCCACTGATTGACATAGTCCATCATAGAGTCTCCATTTGCCCAGTATTCCGCTGCCAACATATACCTGAGGTGATTGATTGACTTGTTTTGTCTTCTGTCTTTTCTTGGTTAGGGATCTGAGTCCGGCATTTTGATTGGGGAGATCCCCAAAGAAACTTTGAGGTATTCCCAGACCAGATTCTTGTGTGTTCTAGCAAGCACAGGGTCTGGCACAGTCCATTGCCCCAATCAGCTGGTGGTTGCAATTGCTGGGTTGATTCTGTTTTCAGTTCCAACTTCCACTGGAACCAATGGAAGTTGCAGTTCAGCCTGGTTCTGCCCAGCACATACTCGGCCTTCACGTAAACCAGTGAGAGCTGCAACCTAGTCGGAGAGACCCACAACAACCCCCACCAGGCCCGCCCCTACCCTGGTTTGCCAGTGTGTGGCAGACTAGTCCAGTCTGTCCCACATCCCCTTTGGCTCTCGTACATGTCGATGGGTATTGAAGCTTTGTTCTATCTAACCAGCTCAACTATCCAGCCCTCATGGCTGTTGTTGAGTGCCTCTCTGTCTAGCCACCCCAGCCCCTGTTCTGGTTTTCCTGCCCTCCCTTGGGAGTGATATCCCAAGAGGGAAAAGCCCACTATTTTCCTCCCTGGTTGCTCTCACTCCCAGATTATGCACTCTCCAGGTGGTTCTGTGGTTTGACTTGACAGAATTAGCCCCCAGTGCCAGCTTCTGCCAACTGATGCTGCAGCTAAGCCCAAACAACCCTCACCCACTCTAATTTTTGTTTGCACCAGTGGGAATAATCAGCCCAGCTGGCTTTTCCCTGATCTGGTCCACATGAGGCACACAGGTGTTGTAGCCCTGCTTAGTCTGGTCTGTCCCCATCCCAGTTCACACTCTCTAGTGGGAGTAGCTGTCCGGCAAGGCCCCCCCTTATTCACCTGCTGGCTCTGCCCCCTCCCTCCCTGGTTCTCACATGTGCTGGTTGGGTGCTGCAGTCACGTCCAGTACAGACAACCTCACCTTGGCATTCTGTATTGTGCACTGGTTTTTGTCGCGACCAAACCTGGCTCGACCCACACTCTGTTCTGTTGCTCGGATTTGCCAGTGGATGACGTGAAGTGATTCAGCCTGGTCTGCCCCCAACCCATACCAAATGTATGCCAGTAGAAAACTTTGAATGGCCTATTCTGGGCTGTTTCCTATCATGCTTCTTGTGTTTACCTGCAGGGACTGTGTCCTGCCAGAGGAGTTGCCCAGGCTCTTCCATCAGAACCCCTCCCAATGCCAGATTTTGTGCAAACCAGGGGGTCCATGAGCCAGCCCTACTCAGTTCACCTCCTGTCTTAGCAAGAACAGTGGCTTTTCTTTAAAAAAAAAAGATTCATTTATTATTTTTATTACAAGGTCAAATATACAGAGAGGAGAGACAGAGAGGAGAGACAGAGAGGAAGATCTTCCGTCCGATGATTCACTCCCCAAGCAACCGCAATGGCCGGTGCTGCTCCAATCCGAAGCCTGGAACAGGAACCTCTTCCGGGTCTCCCACGCAGGTGCAGGGTCCCAAGGGTTTGGGCCATCCTCGACAAGCAGGGAGCTGGATGGGAAGTGGAGCTGCCGGGATTAGAACCTGTGCCCATATGGGATCCCGGCGTGTTCAAGGTGAGGACTTTAGCTGCTAGGCCATGCCGCTGGGCCCCCGGTGGGTTTTTCTGACTGGCCTTCAACCCAATCTGGTTCTTGCTGTTGGATATTTCAGCCCAGCCATGGCTCGTCCATACCCATATATGGCTCAATAGGGGTTGAGACCTAGCCTAGTCTGTCCCACATCTCCCCTGGTCCTCCAGGACACCAGATGGTGCTGGGGTCTGACCCAGACCGGTGCATCCAATCCCAGTCCACGTTTGTGCCAAGAGAGACTTACAGCTGTAACCTAAGCAGAGCACAACCCTATTCCAGCTCATGTGCCCCTTGGCGGGAACCTCAACCCAGTTAGGGTGTCCCCTTAGCTCCCCAACAAAGCCTGTTCCCAGCCATAGATCATGCACATGCCAGTGGTTGCTCTGACTCAGCTTGGCTCAGCCCCTCACCTGTCCCGGCCTCTGCCTTAGACACTGTGGCTTAGCGTCCCTGACTCATGCAGACCAGTAGGTGCAAGAGCCTAGCTCGGCATGACCTGTGCTCCAACCTGGTTTCTAGTTTTCTTGTGGGCTAAGGTTTGCTCAGTCCTGCCTGGTACACCCCATTCCATTACCAATTCACACATTAGGCAGCTGTTGGAGCTACATTGCCCAGCTCGTCCGACTCCCAGGTCTGGACCACATGTTCATCAGTGGGAGCTATGACCCGCCAGGGGCATTTCCCAAGTTCCTCCACTTGATCCACTCCCAGACCTAGTTCTCATACATGCCATTGGGTTTTAGGCCAGGTTCTGGTTCAGTCTGGCCTTCCATTTGGCCTTATATGAGCTGGTGAACGTTGCAGCCCCACCCCACACTCTATTCAGGATGCACATTCCGGTGCTGCTGCCTTGACCAGTCCAGACTGTTGCGGGTTCCTTTACCTGTGATTGATGGCAAGCTCCTTGGTCACACCTAGCTTAGTCCGTCATCATCCAAACTCTTGAGCTAACCAGTGGGGCTAGAATTTCCACAGGTTGTGGCTCACACATCCCTCACAGAATCTACCCCCGGATATGGTTCTCAAGTGCTAGTTAATGTCACGGCCCTGCCTAATGCGACCCTTCCCCTGATCCATCATCATGTCAGGTAATAGGATATCCTGCTGGACAAGCACTGAGCCATAGCTTTTGCATGAACTGGTTTTGGTGCTCAGCGTTATTAAGTGATTACAAGTTATTCAAAGAAAGAGTTACTGTCATTGGGAATCTTTAGGATTGAATCACATCCTAGAAGCACTGTGGGTTCAACCTGGAACTACCTAAGCAGCAATTCAAAGAACCAAAACCCCAGAGGTCCCGGCCGGGCAGCCAGCAAGTGAACCTGGCACCAAATGGCACGCTGGCCACCCAGGGACAGCTCACCACATGCACATGGTGGCTGGCATGTGGGATCCAGGCATGAGATGCCCCGTCTTGAGGCCCACCAGCAGCCGGGAGGCTGCTGGAAGTTTAAACTCCCCAGGTCTGGATTCTTATGTTAGATTTCCACCATGCTCTCCACAGCCCCACCTCCTGGCTCACCAGTCTCCACCTCCTCCTGTGATACCATACTGAAGCTGCACCTTTGTCTGTACAACCTTTCTCCCACTTCTGCTTGGAGCAGGCCCCAGGATTAGGGAGACACCAGGTGTCCTATATAGCTAGGTTGTTGTGGTGCTGATCTTGCTAGAACCTGTTGGCTCTTAGGTCTGAGGGCCTCAAGGACCTATTTTGACATGTACAATGCCATAGTCAGTATTATTTTCCTGTGGGACCAGTGCAATGCACTGAGCTCAGTGAGTTCTTGTCAAGCTCAGCACATGGGCAGCTCACTGTTGTCCCTGCAGACTTAATGCCTTTGCCACACTGTACAAAATGGCGCCTGATGTGCCACTGCTAGAGTTGTTAATCTGTTGGCCATCAGATCCGAGGGCTACCCAGACCTGCTCCGGGTGGAACCCGTAGAATACCATGTCGTTGCAGTTCACTGAGTCAGAAAAGAGTTCACTCCCAGCTCAGTTTATGCTCAGTCCTTTCCCTTGCCTTTGCCTCCTTATGCAAAATGGCACCCAATTCAGCTCTAGGGGGCTGACTGGGCTGTGAAATCCACCCTGTTCTCGCACTGCCCATGTGGGATCTTCCACTCTGTCTCTGCTCCTGATCAAATGAAACAGACCAGCAGGATGGACAGTTCTTTGCCTGGGTTCACCTCCCAATTACCCAGTGAAAGTCCCTTCTCACCTGATTGCTGGTGGAGTTCCAGCTGCTGGTGGAGTTCAGATCACTGTTAGCTGAATGCTGCTGGAGTATCAGTCACTGCAATACCACACTGCTGTGCCCACTGCTCTCCTGTGTCTCTCAGTCTCCAGGTACCCCTCTGCTATTGTTCTGTCCTCTCCTATTTGCTGGAATGTGTCCTGTCTTCATCCTGATTAAATGTTTCTCTGTCCGTTTAAAAGTGTCCTTACCCTGTTCCGCCATCTTGATCCTCCAGCAGAAGAAGCTCTCTTCATTTCTTAACTGAAGAACTTTCATGTATTCTCTCTCTTTTTTGAAAGGTAGAGCTGGAGGTATCCAGAGAAAAAGAGCAAGATCTTCCACCTGTTGTTTCACTCCTCAGATGACTGTAATGAAACAAGGAGCTTCTTCCAGGTTCCCCACATGGGCACAAGAGCCCAAGCACTTTGGCCATCTTGTGCTACTTTCCCAGGTGCATTAGCAGAGAACTGGATTGGAAGTAGAGCAACTGGAACTCAAGCCAGCACTTAGATGGGATGTCGATGCTGCTGGCAGTAGCTTAACCTACTATGTACAGTTTCTCTTAGAGGAAACACTTAATGTGGCTTCTCTGAACAGCCAATGTCACTTGGCTTGCTCAGTGAAGCAAGGGTCACGTGAGCAGCGTTCACTGGGATGCCAAGACAGCTGGCCTGACCTCAGACAGGTGCTGATGGTAACATATACAGTGAGAACACACAACAGTGAAACAGTTGACACAGGTCCAGCGCTGCCCACAGGCTGGGCTTTGGGAAGAGTGATGGTAGGGCTAAGCGAGGAACAGAGCCGGTCCTGCTCAACAGAGCCCTGCACACACTCAACCTCTTAGCTGTTGGTGACCAACTGGACCTGGGACAGCAGAAATGGCTGGGTGTGGGACTGGAAGAGATCCTAGGAAGACCCTCAATGATCCCCTCTCGGTCAGTGTTGTTCTCATTATTGCTGATGCTGTGGACTCCAAGACCAGAGACTGGGGGCTACACAATGGCTTGAGACTAAAAAGGGAGCAGAAGCAGGGGGTACTGGGACGGGGAGGAGGGAGCAGCCGGGATGGTTCAGCGCTGATTCTAGGGCAGCTGGCAGCTCCCACTCCAGACAGCTGCACCTGCTTGCTCAAGGCATGGCCGGCAATAAGAAAACCAAGTGTTTGCAGGCCCAGCACAGCACCATATCCTGCTGTGGCTCTCCCAATCAGCACCATGGCAACCAAAGAGGGCAAAGTGTTCATCACACTGAGCCAGGCCCCACTACTCCTAGCATCCAGTGGGCTCCCTCGTCCTGCCCTCCCTGGAGACATCCCTTAGAGGGCTCTCCTTAGCCAATCTCGCACACTCAAGCTACAACCTCCCTGTAACAGCCCATTCACTCCTCCCAAGAGCAGGTGTTAGAAGCTGGCCCACAGGCAGGAGACTCCTGAAGGCAGGACCTTGAGTCTGTTCTGTTCGCTCAGTGTGGCCCAGGTACCTAGCACAGGGCCAAGCCCATGGTAGATTTGTAGAAATGAACCACCCACCATGCAATGCAGACACAGGGCTGGCCCCTGATGCTGAATTCCAGAGATTCTTGATCATCAAGTCCCTTGAGTATGAGCTAACCATGTGACATAAGTAGCCAGTGAGCCAGCCCCTGGTCCTGCAGGAGGTGACAGGCAGCAGCGGGGATCCCGGCCCACTTGGCTGGTTCCCATCGCCGTCCTTCCCCACACCAGTTCCAGGGATGCAACCTGCTCTCTTCACTAACCCTCCAGTGCTGTCAGCTTCCTCTTTCTTCCTGTACCACAGCGGGCCTTTCTTCCCCACGTCACTGTGTGTCCCAGAGCCGAGACTTCCTATAAACATTCAGAAATGCAGATATCACGCCTGCTGGGCACAAAGGCTTCTGGGGCTGGGGTAGCACTTGCTTAGGGATTGCCCTGCCATGAGGCATTTAGACCTGCTAAACACCCTGGGCAACAGCAGCAGCCAGGACCCAGGACACCTATGAAGTGCAGTTTATTTTGCTCTCTAGAGAAATGAAGAGCCAGAGGGTGTTTTTCTGGCTGTGAATTCTTGGCATTGTTTCAGCATTCTCCACAGGCCCAGTTAACACTGCCTGGCCTCTCTCTGTCCTCTCTCTCTGTCTGGCCATGTTCAGCTGGGTGATGAATAGCAGAGCCGTGGGCTATGGCAGTAGTTAATTACCCGACATGGGGAGGGGCCGTGGGTTCCTCCCTTCCAATACAGGCTGGCTCTGAGGTCCATGGCTTTCTGAGATATTATCTGTATGGTTCCATTGTTCCTGAGAAATGCCACCAGGATTCTGGGTGACGGCAGATGACAGCAGGAGCCATGGCTCTAAGCTGCCAGTGTCAGGGCTCCATGGACCATCCAGGGCCCAGCCAGCCTGTTTGCAGATTTATGAGCCCCACCCACTTCCCTCATGGCCACGATGACAGACAGGGAGGCACAGAGGCAAGGGGCCTCACCTGCCCCAAGGCTCCTGGCAGGGATGCAATAGGTGAAGCCCTGTTCCTGGTGGAATCCGACTCACCTAGGTCACAGCTCCTGATAAGACAACTTTAGCACCAAATCTGAACTCCACAGGACTCCTAAGCTAGTTACAGGGCAGGCGAGGAAGCACTGGCCAGCCTTACTCCCCATCCTTCAAGGAGCAGGAAGCTTTGTCTCCAGAAACCTGCTCTTTAAGAGAAACTGACACTGCACCTTCCATGTGGGGGTAGTTGGAGGAGGGAGGGCCACACCTGGCAGCTGTGAGGAGGGATGGGGTGGGCATGGGAGCCTCCAAGGTCTTCTCCAGCTGGGCCCTCACTCCCCCTGTGTGCCTGCAGGGGCCCCCTCTCCACCTGCTGCACAGGGCCAGAGCAGCCCAGCGACCCCACCTGGCTCAGCCTCTCACTGCCTCCAGCTTCTCATGGCCTCTCTCACAGCTGTGGAGAAGCTGACCATCCACAGCTGCAGCCACAGCTCAGCCCCACCCTGCTGTGTGCTGGGGGCTCAGTGGAGAGCAGGGGGGTTCCCACCTCGTACCTACCCCCACTCTGTACCCCTTCCAGCCTCCTGTCCTCTCTCCTGTCCCACTCTCTCTCTCCTCCCCTGCAGCTCACCCCCTCCCCTTCTCCCCCACCCCCTCCCCTCTTCTCCTGCCCCTCTGCCCCTCCAACCCACTCCCTCCCCGCCCCTTCAGGTCCCCTACCTCCTGTCTGTTCGCTTAGCTAACCTCCATTCCCTTCCCTCTCCTCCAAGCCTTTCCCTCCTGCCCACTCCCTTCTCACTCCCTCTCCCTTCTCGCCTGTCCCTCCCCCTCCCCCAGGCACAGAGGAAGGTCACATGGAGTCCTTGGTGGAAACACTCAGCAGCCCTCAGAAATCCTAAACACTCAGGATTGGCGGGGCCTGCCAGGGAGAACAGGCCGTCCTGGATGGCTGGCCGCAGGCAGGCAGGCGAGCAGCGCACAAGGCGCCTTATTAGGTCATCCTGTTCCAGCAGGCTGTGAGCCTCTCGCCCCTGCCCACTGGCCTGAATGTTGAAGCTGCCTGTGTGTGAGACAACAAAGTCACTTGGTGTCCAGTCCTCCGCCCCTCTGTGCGGATACTACTGCTACCCAGCCGGAGTCACCACTCCAGATTGCGAGCCCATTGGAGTTGGAACAGGGCTGTGGTGGCTTTCCCCTGGATTACCCGCACAAACATTTCTGCGTATTGGAAACCTTCTCACCCCTGGTCCCTTGTTTCTCAGGGAGTGTCCACTACACCTCTCTCTACCTCCCGGCCGAGCTGGCTGATCTGAATTACCACTCACTCCATCCATCGCAGGCGAGTTGTGGCCACCTTGGTCCCAACTCTTGGCAACTGGGTCAGAGCGTCCCACAGCACCAAGAGGCTCCGGCCCCTCATCCCTGCTCTAGCCTCCCAGGCTCGGCAACCCCACCAGCTCCCAACCATCCGGAGAAGACTCGCACAACCTCTGCCAGGGACTTCTGAGTTCCCACTTGGGTGCCAGTGCCCACACACCAGGGTAGGGCACTACTTGGAACCCAGTGGTTATGAATGCCGTCTTTCTAATCACTAAAGGGCACAGGAAGGAGGAGCAGGAAGAGGACACACAGTTCCTGAGGGGGTAGGGTGGGAGTGAAGGTATGATCAGAAAAGTCAGAACTGTGCGGAGGCTGGTGACATCAAAGACCAGCCAGTCATCTTTGCATTTGCGGGTCATTGGTGCAAGCTGATCGTCCTGGATCTGCAAATGTGGAAGGTAGAATGTCCCCATGTCTGAAACATTGTGAAGACACATGTGGAAAATTGTACCTGTGGCCTCACCAATGAGTTGTAAGCACACGTATACCAAAATCGCTGTATCAGGTGACCTTCAGGCTAGGAGTAATAAATTAATTTTATTTTTAACTTATTTATTTGTATTATTAATTATTTTTTAAAGATAATATATCTATTTTATGTTTAGACTTGAGTCCGGTCCCTAAGTTATCCTATTACATATGCAAATATCCGACAATCCCAAAACACCCAATGTTGAAAACACTGTGACCCCAAGCATTCTGGTTAAGAAATATTCAGCCTGGAGGCCAGCGTCATGGTGTGGCAGGCTAAGCCATCACCTGCAACTCTAGCATCTCCTATGAGCCTTGGTTGCTCCACTTCTGATCCAGCTCCCTGCTAATGCATCTGGGAGAGCGGCTGGAAGATAGATAGCTCCAGGGCTTAGGTCCCTGCTCCCCACAGGGAAGACCCAGCTGACGCTCCTGGCTTTGGACATTATGGCCATTTGAGGAATGAACCAATGGCTAGAAGGTGTCTGTCTCTCCATCTTTTTTTCTGTAACTCTGCCTTCTCAATTAATAAACACATCTTGAAAGCAAACGCAAGTGCCTGAGCAGACCCAGAGGCTTCCCACTCCAGAGACCTGCACAGTCCTGGCTTGGGGAGGTTTTTCTGCAAAGTCTTCCAGCAGATTCTACCTGGGCAGCAAAATCACTTCTGAGACTCCATTGCCAGTTTCAAGTGAAGCCTGCAGAATCTGGAAGCCAGCAGCATGGTATTTGGTCAATATTTGCTGCCAGGATGGCTCTGCTACCTGCCTGCTTATCGATCCTTGCAGGTGTGTCCACACACGGCCGGGCTGCACGCCAAGACAGCGGGCATTCCCGTGATACCATGACAAGGGATAGCTGCTCAGGGTGCCGCTCACCACCCTGGGCTGGCCCTCATCTGAGAGCTCAACACAAAAGGCGGGCAAAGGGAGTCTCTCCTGGGGCTGACACTTGACTGGCTATGGGAAATCCTGGACCACATCTCCTTACTTGATAGCTCATCAGTTAGGAAAATCCTGTGAGTAGCAACTATGGGTCATCCTTTTGTTCAGATGGTTGGAAATTGCTAAAACATAGAAAATTCATTTTTAAAGGTTTTTTTTAATTTGAAAGGCAGATTTATAGAGAGAAGGAGAGAGAGAGAGAGAAAGATCTTCCATCTGCTGGTTCACTCCCCAAGTGGCCACAATGGCTGGAACTGAGCTGATTGGAAGACAGGAACCCAGATCTTCTTCCAGTTATCCCATGTGGGTTCAGGGACCCAAAGATTTGGAGTATTTTCTGTTGTTTTTGCAGGAGCTGGGTCAGAAGTATAACATCAAGACTCAAAGTTTAGTGTGATACCCCATGGAGTCAGCTCCAGAAAATCCATTTATTAAACCCAACCAAAACCTTACCATCATATATATATATATATATATATATATATATATATATACACATATATTTGAGGTAGGGGTAGTGGGGAGAGAGAAAGAGAGAACTGAGCCTGGGGCTTAGCAGGTGGCAGGTGCGCATGTCCTCTACCGTCACTACTACCTCCCTGGGGATGCATTCACAGGGAGCTGAATGGGAAGTAGAGGCAGAACTCACACCCAGGCACTCTGACCTTGGATGCAGGGGTCCGAGCCAGTGCAGAAAGCACTCACCCCGAAAACCCGTTTCAATGTAAACCCAAGAAATGCCACAGCCATCATCATATGCGCCCCCCTCCTGGCACTTCTGTGTGCTTGTGCCAGCTCGGACAACAGCACGCTCTCTCCTCCCCAGAGACTGCACACAGGATTATTTACACAGGCACCACTGTATCCTCTGCATTCAGCCAAGCCATTAAGGCACACATATAAGCAAGGGCTTTTTAAACAGTCACAGAAAATGTACATTAGGACAACTCGACATGAATTTAATTTTTGCACCAAAATGTACTTTTCAGAAATATTTATTCATTTGTAACTCACAGTTACAAAGAGGTAAATACACACACAGAGAGAAAGACAGAAAGAGAGAAATCTTTAATCTGCTGATTCACTCCCCAAATGGCCACAACAACCAGGGCTGGATCAATCCAAAGCCAAGAGTCAGGGGCTTCTTCTGGGTCTTCCACATGGATGAATACAGGAGGTCCAAGCACTCTGACCATCTTCTGCTGCTTTTCCAGGCCATCAGCAGTGAACTGGATTAGAAGTGGAGCACCCAGGGCTCCAACCAGTTCCCATAGGATATACTGACGCCACAGTGCCACAGCACCAGCCCCATATGTATCTTTGAATTACACTTTTCCATAAACGTTTTGAAAATCCCTTGTATATACACAAGGAAAATGAGTCTCCCTCTGGCAAACTAGTCATGGAAATACTGGAGACTTCAGGATTTCTTTTCCTCTTCTCCTCCTCCTTCTTTTAACTCATCCTGCAGATCCTATAACACCCAAGAGTTTTCTTAAGTTTACCCCCATAGAAATGCTCTCATGTTGCTTCCAGAAGTATCCATCTGCACACGCACAGATGTCTCAACCTGGCTGTCACTGTGATTTCCCTCCATCCCCAGAGCATCATGCTGCTGGCAGCCTCCCACCAATGACCTCAAGCGCCATCTGATTTCCATCAGACGGCCGCTGGGCTGCACAGAGCAGAGGCAAAGGCGGACTTTGGCACCAGGTCAGCACAGCCAGGTCTCTGCAGGTGGCGCATCTTGCCTATGAAAAATAATAGAGGTGCAATTGCCAGCACATGGCCAGGCCCCGAGGCTGCTGGGAATTAGTTCTTCGGAATCAGTGTGAGAACTCACCCGCGAGCCATCTCCACAGCTCATCAGCCATAAATCGGAGGCCTTGCGTGGTGCAGATGCTGGAAACACATGAGTCCTCAATTCAGAAAAGCCCTGGAAGGCCGGGGGCTCTCCGTGCACCTGGCCATATGGAAAGCGAGTTAATTTTATTCTGATTGTGTTACAGTCCAATCAGGAGGCGGCAGCGGCTGCTGCCAGTGGGGAAAGCCAGAACCTCAGTCTCAGCAAGGCAAGCTATTGATTTATTGCCAACCTCCCAAATGGGAGGTGGGGGGAGGAATCCCGCTTCTGGGACGGGAGCCATCAGCCCATTAGAGTCAGGGCAGTGGTCAGCTGCCTCCATGGGCTTACTTAATGAGCTTCGCAGCTGGCCATGGCCGAAGTTTCCACCACGAGGGACCTCCATGGGACTCAGATCCTGCGTCTCTCCCAGTCCCAATCAACTCCTCCGCATGGCCCTGGCTGGATGACAGCAAGGTTTGGAAGCTCGTATGGGAGATTCTGATCTTCAAAAATTCCTCACTGCCTCAAGCCGAGGCCTTCTTCTTAGACTGCCTCCATGCATCCTCACCATGGCCCCTCAAAAACCAACCTCCAGGACAAGGAGAGGTACCTTGAACCCCACGCCCCTTTGTCCATGTGAGCCCCCAAGGGGCAAAGGACAGCAAGCAGTCCCTCAGAAGCCTTCTCTTTTCCAGCAAACCCAGAATGATGCTGTCCCAGAGTGGACGGACCTCCAGGCACCACAGCTCTCGCTGAGCCTTGTGAAAGTGCAGAGCCACAGTGCAAGGCATGGCTCTGTGCTGGCGCAGACTACAGCGGCCCTGCCCCTTCACTTACCAGCTGGCTGCATTGCCCTCAGGAGGTGCCCAGGGCTGACTGTAGGGTCACCTACAAGGCATTGACCACCCCTCAGTCAGCTCCCCTGCCATCTCATATATCATATAGGATATACACATCACTTGATCTCATATATATGTATATACATATATAAAATTGGTTACCGATAAGTACATGTATCTATATAATTCATCTCAATTTTTCCTTTTTAAAGTGACCAGCTAAGACATAGCTAATTCTGCATGAATATATATGTATATATATGTATATATATGTGTGTGCATAGATAGATAGATAGATAGATAGATAGATAGATAGATCAAACCAACCTTAATCAGACTGAAGTCTGCTGAATCCTAATTGATCTTGATTCTTCAGGGTGTCACTGTCCCCTCCTAGCTTTCAAGATGTAAGAATAATGTTCATGCCAATTTCTTGATTCTTGTCTACTTGGAAGGTAGGATGACAGAGAGAGAGAGAGGGAGGGAGGGAGAAATCGAACAATTTGCAACCACTGATTCACTCCGCAAAGGCCTGCCACAAGCTGGGGCTGGGCCCTGAAGTCACGGCAGGTCTCACTGACACCGCTGGCAGGAGGAGCCCAAGGCTTCGAGCTATCGCTGCAACCTTCCCAGGTACACAGGAGCAGGCAATGGGATCAGGGACTTGACGCAGCCCTGCCATCTGGGACGCGGCTGCAGCACGGGGTGGCTCCTGGCTTGTGCTGATCCAGTGGAGCAACAGGAGTAGCCCCAACCGCATCCTTACAGGTGCCCAGAGCTACTACTGCCTGCTCATGGGTACCCACACCCCTACCCCAGAAGCTCTAGACATAGGCCCCAGGGTAATTCTCATTCCCAAGTAGAAGCCCGTCTGCCTCCTCTTCCCATTGGCTCTGATGCCCCTCAGCTTTGCTGCATTTGGGTAGAACAAGTGAGTGGATTGCCTGACTTCAGCACTGCCCTGCAGCTCATCACCAGCACCTGGGATTGCTCGTAGCAGCCCAGCTGGAAAGAGGATTTAGGCCTGGGCCTTTTGAGCACCTCAAATGATTCCAAGTTCTCATGAAACCATTACAGGAGGATTTGGTCATTTTTCATCTCTCCTAGGAATGGGTATCTTAATCACTTTCTCTTCTTCCAAATCAGGCCTCCCCATCCCCTCCCTCCCTCCTCTACACCCTCCACACCCTCCACCTCCTTCTCCATCCATCTCCCATCTCCTCCATCTTCTGCATCCTCCCTCCGTCTCCATCACCCCCACCTCCTTCCCCTCCATCCATATCCCTGTCTCCTGCATCCCTATCTTTTTATATCCTCCACCTCCTTCCTATCCATCGATCCATCCCCGTCTCCTCCCTTTCCTGCACCCCTCCATCTCCCACCTCCACATCCTCTCTTGTCTAGGCATCACCTCTTCTTTCACCATGCCTTCGAAGGGTTCCCAGTGCAAACACATGCCTCGTCTGCAGAGTTGCTCTCAGTGGATTGAGTCCCTTTTCGTGATTATTTTTTGCTCCATGCCGTCTGAGATGACCAGAGGAGGCCCAGGCTGCATTGAGGGTAGTGGCAAATGATCCTCCCTGAAAAGGAAATCTAATATTTGCCCTTGGCTGAGACAGGCTGGTCTCTAGACTACGTGGGGTACCATGTCTGTTCAGGAGGTCTTTAGAGAAGCATTAAATACTACACAGTCTAGCAGTATTATGCTTCTAGGTGCTTTGGGTCTCAACTGATTGGTCCCAACCCAAGAGCTATTAGCCCCAGGCTCTAAATGGGGCTGGAGACCAACAGCCAGCCACGGCAGTACATGATGGATAGAGCTCCCATAAAACTGATGGGCACCACAGTCCTAGGCAAGCTCCCTTAGTTGGTCATTCTCTACGCACATTGCCAAGGTCACAGGAGGAGACCACATGGACACAGAATGAAGGAAAACTTTGCATGTGGTTTCCACCCAAGTTTGGCCTGTGCCTCCTTTTATGTTTTGTAATCTTCAGCTGTTTTTCAAGTCAAAGCATAATTGTAAACATAGAGCTTCTCTGAGTTCTGTGAGCTATTTCAAGGGTCCCGGTGCTCTGACATAGTTGTGGTCTGGTAATGGCAATGGGTGGGACTGTTCCCTCACCTTGTTGGAGCCCTATATTTGAGGGGTAGGGAGGACCTCTGGCCTCTTCCAGGCCATCTCTCTCCTTAGACAAGAACTTCTCATCCAGCACCCCACTCCAAACTCTGGATCACACTCCTGGGTGTGCAGGGGAGCAGAGTTCTGGGGTGACCTGGGGAGGGAGGGGTCCAGGTGGGTGTACTGAGACTTCCACAGCCGAGTTGTCATTTGAACTCAGACTTCAAGGTCACGGTGAAGTAAAGCAAGAGGGAACGTATTTCATTTAAATGAGCAGCTCAGCCTGATTTATACTCTTCAAGTATTCAGACAGGTGGTATGCTTGCCTCAGGCTCCCGGATGTCAGGATCCAGCCTGTTGCTACAGGTGAGGCTTCTGTTTTCCCATCTGGTGGTAGCTGCTGCTTCTGCAAGAGGCGAACAAAGCTTCACTTCAGCGTTTTCTCAGCCTCTCTGGAGATGCATTAGGATGGAGAAAGTGGAGTTTTTCACTTGTCTGCTTTTCTGCTGAGGTCTCAAAAGGCTAAGACTAAAACAGCAAACACACAGTGTTCCCACAGTCCACAAGGGATGTCAAGCCCACCACTGCCCACAATCCACTGCTCGCGAGACGTATCAAACGTCAGTAGCGGGAAAACAGCTCTCCCACTTGCTCCGAGTTCTTTGCTTTAGACATGGACATGTATTCAGGATGTAAAGGTGATGGCTCCTCCATGGTCACAAAGGCCTTGCTGCCATGTAGGGCCTGGATCATCCAATGGGGACCTGGAGTCTTCTGTGGGTTGAGGTCCTCAGTTCTCTTTTTGTCCTTCCCACATGTCCAGCTTGGGCCTGCTCACCATATGGCAGCCTGAAGCAGCAGCCTTCTCTCAAGGCTGCTTGGTTCCTCCCACCTCCCAGAGAAGCTAGACGTGCCACAACTCTGAACGGCAAGGTCACGCATGGGCAGGATGTCGCTTCCACTGTGTCCAGATGGTAAAGTTTATTAACAGCATCAGACTTTTAAGGACTGAGGGTCATGCAGGCATAGGGAGGAAGGTTTGAGGCATTTTCATATCAACAGTAAGAGGGAGTTGACTTACTATACGGGAGTTTCAGCACCTCTGCCTGAGGGAGCAAGCGCCTCTCTTTGATTGGTTATCTAAACCTGAGGACTAGGGAGTTTCTGACCCATTCATTCTCATATCAACTGCTCCCAGAACCTTCCCAAAAGGGTTGCAACTAGCCCTGGCTCCACACTGGCAAGGCTTCCCAATGTCCCCTCCTTCATCAATTCTCTTCCTATAGATCTAATCAATTGTCTTACAGGGCAGGACAGGGGGAGCACCCCTGAGAGGGGCAGTGTGCGTGTCCAAGAAGAAGAGATAAGGACTATGCTTCACCCGGGGAGTTGGTCTCCAACCGTCTGTGTTGAATGTGCCGCACAACAGCCCTTAGTTTCATACCCACTGATGGTGACAGAGGTTTGAGGTCAGACAGGTGAGAGTTCCTTAGAAAATGCCGGAGTGCTGAGGCCCTTTTTTCCCATGCTGCCCTTCACCTGCATCCTATCAGGGGCATCTTTGGGAGGCAGTATGCTTAGATACAGGTCCCCACTGATGCTTCTAGTATGTGCCCTCCATCTGTGCCTTGGTTGTGAAGAACCAGCCATTTAGGCATCCAGGATCCGGCCAGCAGTAGTCACTGTGACCAGAAGGTGGACACAACCCGACTGTCCATCAACAGGTGAACAGATGGACAAGATGGGCAGGGGCTCAGCAGCCTGTGTGGGGAGAGTTACCCCTGCCCAGAGCAGGGCAAAGAAAGCGGCACCTCCAACACCACTGAGACTGCAGCTGGTGGGGAAGAAAGGGGCTCCTCCCAGCACTCAGTCATTCCTTTGGGTAACATGGAATTTCTTCTGGGACTCAATTTTAGATGTGTGTGTGTGTGTGTGTGTGTACATATTTGATTTTCATTTATCTATTTTTATTTGAGAGAAAGTGAGGGGATCAAAATAAAGATCACTCATCCACCAGTTGACTCTCTCAGATGCCTGTAACAGCCAAGGCAGGGCCGGACCAAAGACATCAGCCAGGCAGGCGTGCAGTAGTTCTCCCCCAGCGTGGCAGGCACATAACTACTGAAGCCGTTGCTGCTGCCTCCTGTGATGGACAGATATGAGCAGGAGGCTGGAGTTGAGGGCAGAACCTGGACCCATACCCAGGCACTCCCAAGGGCGACCTTGTCATTCAGTGGCATGCCAGACCCTCCACACATGTGTTGCATTCTGCTTGCACAATTAAGTCAAAGGGAAACCTTCAACTTCAAAGGTCAGACCATGGCCTTTTGTAAACGCCCAGCTCATTTCTAAGAGGGGGATGCTGCAAAGAGCCAGGAACTGGCCTCAAGCACAGCCCCACCCTTCAGCCCACCAGCTTGATGGCTCTCTGTGCTGTCTGGAGGGGAGAGAGCCCTGTCTGGCTTCTGGGGATCCAGGTCATTCCCATGTGGGGCTGGGGTGAGCAGGTGCCTCTCTGTGTCCTGCAGGATGCGCTTAGCCACCGGGCATCTTTCTGACACAGTGCTGTTGCTTTTCTTTAGGAAGCCGCCTAGGAAGGGCACCAGACTGCAGAGAATACATCACAGGGGCAAGGGCTGGCAACAGCCACTGGGATCTCTGAGTCCCTGGAAATCACAGTCGGACAGCAGCGGCAGAGAATAGGAGGAGGGATAAAGGTGGGGAAGGACTCATCTCCCCATCTCACTCTTGGCCTAGCACCATGTGTGTCAGCCTCGAGGGGTGGGGGAAGGGTCAATGACCAGTGTCTTCTACTGGGTCCTGTGACACCTGTTAAGCCGGGCAGGTGTGGCTGACCTCACATCTCCATGCTCAGACCACTGTGGTGTGATAGGGTCTCAGAAGTCTTTGGGGAGTTGGGTTTGGCATGTGGGTGATGGGTGCTTAGTGAGGGCTTTGGGTGAATGACAGATCCCAGCTTCTCCAAGCTTCTCCTCGTGCCCTCCACATTCATTGTTCTCCTGGAGGGTCACCCTCTGGCTTGCTACTCTTCCTTGTGGGGTCGGGACTACATCCCTTCCTTAAATGAAAGTCAGGCTTCCTGACTGCTCCCACCAATAGCAAATGAGGAATGTGAGACAAGATGGCTGGAAGTCGGGTCTAATCATCACCTCCCTTGAAGTGCCAGCCCATGCACCTGCCAGGCAGAGGCATAGTCAACCATGCTGTGATCATGAATGGGCTATCTCTAAGTGCAACCTCCTGCTCCAATAGTCTCCCTGGCCTCACCCTAGCCCTTTTTGTTTCCTAAGTACTATGGGACAGCAGCGAGCCATCCTTGCTAGGTGTCCCTCACAAGTTCTTAGCCCTAACTAGCCAGCATATGGAGGCAGTGGTTTTAGGCTATTCCTTCTTTCTTACGCAGGATTTGGTCATTGAAAGTGCTGTGCTGGTCACAGAAGCACTGAGAAGCAAGAGTGGGGGCTGGCTTCTATGGGGAGGTAAGTGCAGGCACCCTGGCAGGGCCCGTGGCAGGCTGGAGGTAGTCCAGCATCAAAGCAGCGTCTCTTATCTTGCAGCAGGATTTGCTCTCCTGGGAACATTCAGGGCTCCAGTGGCTCCTGAGTTTTGTCCTGGCCCTAGATGATGCCCCAGGCCATATGTGGCCAAGAGTGGTGACAGAAAATGCCCCTGTCACTGCTCAGAGAGGAGGTGAAAGAGACAGGCGAGGGATTGGGTCCACAGGCTCTCTGCTCATAGCCAAGGTCATCTGTTCAGTGTCTGGAGTGGGGATGGTAAGAAGAGCAATTATAGGATGCAATACGTGGGGGTTCTCAGGACTCATCTCTTACAAGAAGGAGGGGATGAAATGGCAATTGGTGGATTGTACTTGTTCCCGGTGGGAGGGAGACCCAGAACCACACTGGAGTGGCTTCATTCTAAGATGGGTAGATACCGTTGAGCAGTGCGAAGCAGGGTGTGTGAAGCAGTTAAATGTCGATGCATCTCTCCAGCCTGGAGCTGTCGCACCTGTGCCCTGCTCTGATTGGAGGACTCCAGCCAGCAGGTTGTGCCGGTTGTTTTCATCTCCTGAGGTTTCTGGACCACACACTTCCAGGGAGACAGCCCCAGGGTTTGGACTTGAAGCAACAGAGAGCAAGGCTCTCCCTCAGCTCCTACTGCGAGGAATCCCCTGGAAGACTGAAAATGGGTTCACGCAACATAGAGCATGGCTCAGACAGTGTAGGTTCCAGATGCTTCCTTAGGGATTTGAACTTGCTGTGTCTACTTGGCCCCAGACACTGCCACTGCAAGGGATTGTTCCCCAGGTTTCTTGACTTCGCTTCACTCTGCCTCTTGGCTTCCTGGGGACATGGAGGAATTGTGGTTCAAACCCCAGACAGGCACCCAGATTGTGAAGCCCTCACTTACCCTAGCTTGTGTTATAAGACTTCCCCCTAACTATAAAAGGCATGGCATCTTGAATGCAATGATCTCCCAAAACGTCTCTCCAAGAAGATGTCTCAGCCCACTCCCCTTCACCCAAATTGGGCTGCTACGACCGGGGTGGGTAGGATGGGGAGATGGACAGCCGCAAGCCCACACATGTGTCTCGGGGAATATGATCCAACACCCAGGCAGAGACCTTCCTTCCTGCCCACGCTTCACACAGGCTGCTCTGGCTTGGCTGAGGTTTGCCTGCCAAGGGTTCAGGGGGCTGAAGGCTTGGCTCCCTGTGTAGGAATGTGAGAGGCTGTGGGCCTGGTGGGAGGCCCTGCGGTTACTGGGGGCGTCGACCTCAGAAGGATTGGAAGTTCCCAGGGGACTCTGATGTGTCCTCCATAGGGATTCATTGCAGAGAGAGAAGGGTCTCGCCCTCTGCCTCATGCTCTAACCATGCATTCAATGCCCCCCAAAATGAGGCTTGCACCAGCCCCAGGCAGATGCCACAGCCATGCCCTTGAATCTCCAGACATGTGGGATGAGAGACCCTCTTCTCTTTGCCAAGTGCTTGACACCAGGGACTTGGTGACAGCATGGAAAACAACCTCCTAGCAGGGACTCCCTCCCCCTGCAGGCTGTGTGTCGCTGAGGTTCATTCCTAGATAATGCACTCAAAGGGCACTAAGCATAGAGTGTGAAAACTGAGTTTCCTTGAGAGCTGCTCCACCCTGGAACATACTCGTTACAAAAGAGAAGGAACGTCTCAGAGAGTGTGCGGAAGAGCCATCTCCCTGGACCACCGTGGTCACAGCCGAGAAGGCCTTCCAGGCCAGGGCAGTTCCGGGCTGCCGGATGCTCATTACGTCTGGGCAGCGCTGCAGAAGGTACATGTTGCCTAAGCCCCGAGCTTGACAACAAATACAATGCAAACGGAGCAAGTGCTGATTTACTGTAACAATATGGGCTGGTGACATCATCCCCTTAGTAAACAACAATGGCTATTGGGCTGTAAATAATCTCTTTATTGCTTTCTCCATAGGTCTGATGCCAGATGTACAGTAAATATGCTGGCTTTATGGAAATTCCTCTTCTTTGGAAAGCTGGAGAAATGATCTACACCATGAAGTCATGTGTGTGCCGTGCACATGGCCTCCCTTTTATGCTTTGTGTGTGATTTGTTTAACTCTTCTCGGTCACCTGAGTAGAAGCAGTCCAGTGTTGCACTTTCTGGTTAGGCTCACCTGAACGGCGGTGCAGAAAAGTGTGACATATCCACTCTGCCAAGCCCTAAGGCTGACCCTTTGCCTTATGAATCCAAGTTGCATGGTTGCGCAAGGAAGTTTGTTGCCTAAAAAGGCCAGTGCCCTTGTTGAACTCATGATTTTGAACAGGAGAAAGAGAGAGAGAGAGCTAACACTCTTATGTGCTGATTCATTGCCCCAAATCCCTGTGATGACTGGAGCCTGGAACTGCCTCCTATGTGAGTGGCAGGAACCCAATGAATTTGAGCCATCACTGCTTCCCAGGGTCTGCCCTGTTACCAAGCTAGAGTCAGGGGCTGAGGTGGAATAGTAGGTAAAGCCACCACCTGAGATGCCAGCATCACACACAAATGTCCGTTGGTGTCCCAGTTGCTTCACTTCTAACCCAGCTCCCTGCTAAGCAAAGCTCCTTTGCTTTCCCTGTGAAAGCAGTAAAAGATGGCCAGGTACCTGGGTCCCTGTCACCCACATAGGAGAGCCACGAGGTTCTGGATCCTGGTTTTAACCTGGCCCAGCCCTGGCAGTTGCAAATGGAAGATCTCTCTCTCTCTCTCCTTTAAAGTAAAAATAAATAAGTAAAAATTTACATTACAAAGTCCACCCTACCTTCACCACCAAGCCCATGTCCCTTGCAGAAATCTGTCCCCAGATACCCCTGAAAAACACCTGTCCCTTGTTGCCAAAGCCAAGAGTTAGAACGGTGATCACTTCTGCTCAGAATCTCAACACTGAGGGGCAGAATCATCCTCGCTTTGCCCTTTGGAGAATAACTGAAACTGCTTTGGGCTGATGCGGGGGCAGGAGGGACAGGCAATGCGCTGAGTCGCTAGCGGCTCCAGTTGGCGGCCTCCAGTTCCCCATCCTCTCCTCGGTCTGGACCTGGGGCTTGACATTCATCCTGTGAGGATGCTGAGCTCCAGCAAGCAGCTGGCGCCTGCAGACACTGTGTTTACAGCAGGCTTTCAGGCCTCCAGAACCTTCTCCTGTGTCGCAATAGTAGTTCACCTCTTTATCAAGCCTGGGATTGCCCCATGACCTTGGATACGATTCAAACCGGCTTCTACTTATCTTTCTTACTAAACTCAGCCCTGTCAGAGGCCAAGGCCAAGCCTTCAGCGCCTTCGACCTGCAACACCAACCATCCCAGGCACAAAGTCAAGTTCATGCAGCTGCAGACAGAGGGATCACTGCTTCAGACGGAGCCTGGGTGATAGGAGCCCAGGGGTGAGCTGCAGAGGGTGGGACAGAGCATCACACAGGAACTTCAGCACGTTCATGGAAATCACAGATTATGAAAAAGCTATATATGAATTTCCAAGGTGGGGCTTGCACACACACACACAAATGACTTGAATTCTGCTCTGCGTGAATTTTGTCAAGTCCTCTTGCACTTCCTGAGGCCTTTCACTGATAGAGCCACCATGCCCCTTGTTGCTCACGCCAGGCCTGCTTCACTACGGGCAGTTGGGATGGGGGAATGGGCAGGTACCATCTCCAGCAGACACTGCCTTGGATCTTGCTCCCATGGCTGGCAGGCCGCTCAGGCCCTGGCAAGGACAGCATGCATGAGGGCCCAGCTGGGAAGTGGCCAGGAGCTCACAGCCATGACTCGGGCCTGGAGCGGAGGTGGTGTTTTCCATTCCCCTCTGCCAGAGCCTCTCCATCATAATCCTGGACAGGGCTGCAGGGGCTGCCTGGGGCTGGGGCTGTGCAGAGCTGGCAGCTGAGGCTTCGCAGGGGTGGCGGGGAAGCAGCAGGGAGGAGGCACCACTGCCGCCTGCATTGCCCCCGGCTTTGGGCTCTTTTCCAGGTGGAGGTCGCTGTAGTGGCTTCTCCCGGCCACCCAGCCTGGCTCAGGGTGCTGTTGTGCTAAGGCAAACAGCCGGCTGGCTGAACTCACCCAGGAGAGTCCTCCGAGTTGCCTTTCACCGGTATCCTTCCAGAAGAAGCTGAACCCAGGCAAAGACAAAGGAGAAATGGAGGTCTAGTAGGAATCTCAGACACCTTCTCCCTGACCCGAACAACAGAGGCCTCTGAGATTAACTTCTGGTTGCTGGCAACACTTTTCAGCACCTCTGCTTCTGGTCCTGCCTCAACCAGCACCTGCCATCAGGTACCAAGCAACTAAGAAGGCTATTCAACCCAGAAGATTAAGGAAAACAAAAAATCAGCTAAAGGGACCGGTGTTGTGGTGCAGTGGACTGAGGTACCACGTGAGACCCAGGCATCTCATCCTGGAGCACCAGGGGAGTCCTGGCCGCTGCCTTCCCACCCAGCTCCCTACTAATGCGTCTGGCAAGGCAATAGAAAACGGTTCAAGTCCTCAGGCCCTGCCACCCACCTGGGAGACCCAAGTGGAGATCTAGGCTCCTGACTTCAGCTTGGAACAGCCCATCTATGGCATCCCCTTGGGGGGAATGAATTCATTTGGTTGGATGGAAGATCCCTGTGTTTCTCTAGGAATCTTCTGTACACACACACACACGAAATACACACACACACACACACACATGAATTAGTATGCACATCGCAGAGAGAAACAGAGAATGAACTTCCTTTCCTCACTGAACAATGTGCCGCAGACTTTTTCTTTTGCTAGTTCTTTCATTTCTCCTTCTGTCTTGGTCTGTTTGTGCTGTTATTGAAAAAAGATGCCTCAGGGCTGGCACCAAAGCCCATAAGGCTAAGCTTCCACCTGTGGAGCCAGCGTTCCATGTGGGTGCTGGTTTGAGTCCCGGCTGCCTTGATTCCCATCCAGCTCCCTGCTTGTGACCTGGGAAAGCAGTCAAGGATGACCCAAAGCCTTGAGACTCTGCACTCACATGGGAGATCCATAAGAAGCTCCTGGCTCCTGGCTTCAGATCAGCTCAGCTCTGCTCCTTGTGGCCACTTGGGAAGGTGAACCAGCAGATAGAAGATCACTCTCTCTGCACCTGACTCTGTAACTCTGACTTTCCAACAATGTTTTAAATTCCTGGGTTATTTACAAATAATATAAATTTATCTGTATTTATATAATAGTGTATTATATAATCATATACCATATAATGTAATTATGTTATATTATATATGTTAGAATTATTTCTATTCCTATTCTATGTTCTCCCTATTCTGAGACAGTCCAGGCGTTAGCAGGTTCACCTCTGGTGGGAGCATGAGCTCTGCTTCAAAGGCGGTACCTATACAACATCCCTGGTGGCAGGGACTGAAGGGCAAGATGGGCCTATCTAGACGTGGCAGTCTTTCTGAGTGACTTCTGTAAAAGCTATCCCATCGCAGTTACAACTCAGCACGTGGGCTTTGGGAGACATTCGGCTCGCAGCAACTTCAGTGTTTTCGTGGGACTGCATCACGTTTCATGTCATAATCTACCCAGTTCCTTACTGGTGTACATTGGGATGGCTTCCCTTCCTTGTCCCTTTAAGAGCGCAACCACAAGCCTTTGCTTGTTTGTTGCTCTGACCTTCATTTCCACATTGTCCAGCAGGGCTCTTTGGTGAGAGCTGACCCGGGGCAGGCCCTTAGCTAGCACCGACCATACTGAGCAGCTTAGGTGTGGGTCAGACACGCGACTCCAGCTCCTGACTCCAGTTTCCTGCTAAGGCAGACCGTGGGAGGCAGTGAGGAATGGCTCTGGTGGTCAGATCTGTGCCAGTCGCCAGGGACACCTGGACGGCCTTCCTGGGACCATACATTTCATGGTGTACATTCCAGGAGTGAGTTGGTGAACAGAAAATTTCTCTCATGCCCCTCTGCCTCGAAAAAAAAAAAAAAAAACATTAAAGCCTGGCAAAATGTTCAACAGCGAAAACTATGTTTTAAGTATTTTTCTAATAGTAATCTAATAGTGCTTTTTTATTCTTGTTGTATTCTGTATTTCTAATATTCTCACCATGCCATTAGCTGGTGTATTTCCTTCTTTTGTGAATTGCTACACTGTTCTTTTTTTTTATCGACTCACAAGACTGTATGACACAATGTGTGTAGTTAGCCTTTTTAGACTGTCGACAGTCTTTCCAAGTTTGGGGCAGTATTACAGCTTAGTGATTGAACTCTCAAGTTCAATTCCTCTGCCTGCAGTAGTGGCACAGAAAGGGTTAAGTCAAAATGGTGCATATAAAATTCTTACTGCGGGACCTGGGCCTAGCAAGTACTTTTAAAAGTCGCTTTTTATGTGTGTCTGCTTGCACTTCTCTTTATAGCGCCTGGCATGTGTGAGCACGCACTTGGATATACACTAGTGTACGAATGTTCTTTGTCTTCAGTGTGGTTGAACAGTCCTCTTGATACTTGATACAAGAAAATTCTTGTTTTTCCAAAGATTCTAATGATATCTTATATTAACATTGGATCTCCTTTTAAAAAATATATTTATTTATTCAAAAGGCAAAATGAGAGAGAGAGAAACTTCCATCCACTGATTCATTCCCCAAGTGATTGCAGTGACTGGGGCTGGACAAACCAAAGCCAGGAGTCCAGAACTCCATCCAATCCTGCTCCCTGCTAATAGCCTGGGAACATCAGCAGGAGATAGGAGACAGTGTGAGTGCTTGGCCCTCTGCAGCCATGTAGGAGAACGGGAAGACGTTGCAGGCTCCTGGCTTCAGCCTGGTCCGGCTACGGTCCTTGCAACCATTTGGAGAATGAACCAACAGATGGAAAATAAACTTCTCTCTGATCGTTTCTGTAATTCTACTTGCAAATAAAATACATCTTTAAATAAGAGATCCACATGAACAGACTGCTACAAAAGCCAGCGACTTGCCCTGATGATCTCTCTCTTCCAACACTTAGGGCTTTATGTCCCCACATGTTTCCTCCCTGCAACATCAGTGCTCCAAATGCCTTTCAATGGGCTGTGAAATCCTGCATCACAAGTTTGCTGAATCTGAAAAGCAGCAGCTCAGACCCCCAGCCTTGGAGAGCCCGCAGCAAAGGAAATGGCTTGCCCTGAGTCCAGATAAAAACACTTCTGTTGGCAGGGACTCACACGCTGTGCACTAGACCTTGGGTTCCTCAGGGAAAGATGCTTTTGCCTGGGACACGCACTAAGCAGGGTTCCCAGCACACACTCTGCTCTCTCACCCCGCCACAAGGGGGAGAATGTCTTCCATCCCACTGCCCAATGGGCGATGAGAGAGCAAAGCTATGTCTCTGAGTGCTGATCTCACACTCTTGCCCTGCCTTCTGCATCTAGGACGCCAACTCGGAATGAGTACCTTGGAAGGAAGGGCTCCGATTCAAGGACTCCATTGGCAATTGGTTCATTGACGTTTGTGGCTCTTACACATCCTCCACTGTTGCAGTTGGCATGGAGCTGTCCTTGTTTCATTCATCAGCTTGGACCATCTGCCTGTCACCATGCAAGGGACTCTCTAGTCCCAGACAGAGTGCAAGTGTCTGTGGTGATCTCCCACCCCCCATCACGATGGCTTGGGCATACTCAGCTGGTCTTAGTCACAGCCCCCTTCTTTCCACCCGGCACCCCAGGAGTCCTTCCAACACAGTGGCATCCCCAGAGGAAGCAGGACTGTCTTTTCAGCTGATATGTGTGTTGGGGGACAGCACTCCTACCACCCCCAGGGGCTTGCTGTTTCTCTGGCTCCCATCAACTTGTGCTCCAACATCCTGCTCTCGTTAGCTTGTGCCTTGACAGATCTCATCGAGTCTGTCCCTTCTCAGCCTCACAGCTGCATTCAGAAACATGCTTTGGGAATCCACAAGGCACCATTATCTTCTTCCTTCTCCTTCTCTACCACAATTTCCTCATGCTCCTCCTCCTCACAACCACCACCACCATCATCATCATCATTTGAGAGTATCCACTTCTCCCAGCAGAAAATCCAAAACCCAGAAACATTTTAGGCTCTACTGTAATGAACTAGGGCCCCACATTCTCATCCTGAACATGAACAGGTGAAGGAGTAGGGTTCCTGTGCAGACTCTCTCGAGAACCACCCAATACCCCTCACTGGTGAGGAAATAACCACCTTGGGGCAGGAAGCCAACACACTGGGCAAACGGTGATACCTCTGGCAACCTCCAACTGCATGATTGACACTGGCCATGGAAACCTTGGGCTGTCACCACTTGTCCTACAGGCTGATGGAACACCACACAGAGGGAGCAGCATGATGCCGTGTGCTGCGCACAGGAGGCCACAGGAGGGCCATCATCACCCATGCAGCCTTTGTGACTATGAGGTCCCTGGAGCCTTTGGGGCTCACTTTGCAAGGCAGAGAACACAGGGGCCAAGAGAAGAAAGGACGTGACTCTCACAGGAAGACAGAACAACCCAGAAGCTGGGGTGTTCTCCAGGGCCATTGACCCAACTTCTGCCAAGGGCTCCCCCTTGGCAGAAGCAACACGACAGCCGTGAGCAGTTGGTAGATGTCATCTGGATCCCACTTTGCACCAATCAACTTCATAATGAACTTGAGCACATGTCATTGCAGCCAGGTATAAGACGAACACAGACCCGTCAGGATCGCTTTCCCAACTCAAACAGCCAGTAAGTAGCCGAACTGAAACTCAGGCTAACCCGGATTGTCCAAGCTCCAACCTCTGCTACCTCCTCCCTACTGCTGGACAGATGGGAAGAGTGATGGTACCTATTCAGACATGGGCAGGGTGTGAAAACTCTGAAAGTTATCCTTCTGGCCTAAGGAGAGAACCTTCTGACCAGTGAACTGGTGTAGAGAGGACACTCTGCCGATGAAGTCACACGCATGATTCTCCACTGGAAATGAGTATTTCCGTTCATTTGAATAAGCCCAAAGTCAAGTCCGAATACTGCATTGGGTTTATACAAGCTTTCTTCATGTGTTTACGACTTGTAGAACACAAAAAGAGGGCTTCCTGTGTCCATCTGACTCCTGACTAGGACCTACAGGTTCACAGTGAAGCATGGTCGATGAACTAGAACAGGCGTGCCTCTCTGCCGATCACCACTTGCCCTGGTTCAGTCACATCAGCATCGGTGAACACAGCCTTGGTGGCTGCATGTCCACTAAGGCAGGTTGATGCTTTGTGTTTCGTCTCCCCTCAACAGGTCCCATGTGGTGGAAAAGCCTGGAGGAATCAGTTGAGTGCAGTGAATGACACTGTTGTAAGATCTATTTATTTTGAAAGCCAGAGTCAGAGAGGGAAGGAGAGACCATGTTGATACAGCTTTGCAGTTATGTAATAAAATATGAATGTTTGTTAATGACAGAAGAATGCAGTGAGGAAATGACATCAAGTCTTCAGCAGGCTACCATTTTTGCTTTGCAAAAATCTGAGATCTTCATAACATAAAACATCAAGTATAGGGTTGGGTTCTTAAGATGTTACTTGACAACCTTCATGCCAGACAGGAGTGCCTGGGTTTGAGCCCGGCTTCACTTCCGGTTTCAGTTTCCTGCTAATGCACACTCTGGGAGGCGAGCAGTTGAGTCCCGATCAGCCACACGAGAGGCCTGGACTAAGTTCCCAGTTCCCTGCTTTGGTCTGACCCAACTGGTGTTGTGGGTATTTGCAGAGTGAATCAGCGGATGGAAGATTGTTCTCTCTCTGGCTTACCTTCATTTTCAATTATTTAAAAATGAAGAACGCTTACGTGGCTATAATTTTTAAACTGTTGTTGATGTTACAATGCATCAGTAGTCCACAGCCACGATATTTGAGGGGCTAGAAAAAGACCCATCTGCTTTCCAGTTGCCTTGGGCCTTGGATACTTGTGGACTTGGGCACCCACCAGCAGGCCATGCTCCCTCTGGGTGAGCGATCCACAGGCGGGACAGAAGCCTGACTCCCACGCTCTGACTGCAGAACGTTGTCAGCTCAGGGCTTCCTGAGGGAATGGCCAAGGCCACCACAGGGTCGGACTGCAGGTGACTTCTCCCCTGTCTTCTCTGGCTTTCTCCTCTCCCCTTCACAGGCGGTGGATCTCCAGAGCAAATCATTTGCATGCTCAAGTCCAACTCAACCTTGGACTTCAGGAAGCAAACTTTCCTAGGTGGTCATGCGGTTGGACTCCTCCACCTACTGGTTCACTCCCCAAGTGGCTACAATATCTTGAGCTGGGCTGGTCCAGAGCTAGGAGCCAGCATCTTCCTCTGGGTCTCCCATGTGGGAGGAATGCCAAGTGTCTCCCCTGTGGCAAGGGCCCAGGGACTTGGGCCATCCTCCACTGCCTCCCCAAGTGTGTTAGCAAGGAGCTGGGTTGAAGTGGAACAGCTGGGACTCTAACTGCTGCCAAAAGAGATACTGCTGCTGTAAGCAGAGACCTTGCCTACTATGCCACAGCACTGGCCCCTCTTCACTTCTTTCATACAAAAACCCGTTGTTATACCAATGCCCTGGAGATGGATGCTTAGGCTATTTACATCATTGTGTAATTATGAATGACATAGCACTACATTCTTATGCGCAATGAGCATCCCGTATCTGAAATGTAGGAGACCAGAAGTGTTTCAAATTTCTAATCTGTTCAGATTCTGGAATGTTTGCATATTCATAATGAGATAGTTAAGGGATAGGGACCAAGCTGAGGCACAACATTCATTTGTGTCTTACACACACCCCACGCACATATAGCCTGACAGTATTTTGTGTGATACTTTTAGTCATTTGTGCATGAGACAAAGTCCCATGGGGTAGAATTTCTGCTTGCAGCTGCATCAAGTTTATGATTTGGGAGCATTTCAGATCGTACAGTTTTCAATTGTAGTGTTTGGCATGCACATATATTTGGTGCATTTTTGTGAGTCTGTCTGTTGGATAGAATCTTTTGAATTGAATTGCCGGATTAAGACTACATACACTGAATAGTTTTTTTGGCATTTACTTTTATTTGTTTGAAAGGCAGGATGACAGAGAAAGGAGAAACACAGAATGAGAGAGAGGGAGAGAGAGAGAGAACTGGTTCACTCCATAAACAACTACAATAGGAATTGGACCACACTGAAACAAGGAGCAAATAACTCCATCTGGGTGTCCCGCCTGGGTGCAGGGGTCCAAGCTCTTGGGCCATCTCCTGCTGCTTTCCCAGGTGCATCAGCAGGGAGCAGGATGGGATGCAGAGCCGCTGAGGCTTGAACCAGCATTCTGATGGGGACTGCAGGTGTCACAAGTAATGGCTTAATCCACTACACCAGAAAGCCAGTCCCTGCATCACTTTACAGTTTGGTGGACATGGCTGGGTTTTCCATGACATCATAGACCAGCCAGGATAGTTAATGTGGTAGTGCAGAATAGAACTCCCCATGCCTCCAGCCTTTCACCACCCACAGGGGCTGGCAGTACCTTGCAGAGTCCTTAAGGTAGCACTGTACACAGCTGCTACTTGAAGCTTCTGCTCTTTACCTTGACTTTCACCTGAAGAAATTTCCACCTTAAATTCTCCACCTCAAGTTTCACAAAAAACCCATTTCAACCCTCTTGTTTCAGTGAAAGACTTCAATCCGTGCTGTTTGGATCCAGTATGAACATCCTATATCTATCTTGCATCTACGCGGTTCTCTACACACTGTGGCATGGACATTCTGACCAGTTGTGTCTGATTTATGAGACCTGAAGAGACCAAATCCTTTTTATGAATGTCTATTTGAACTATGTATTTTTCCCAGCATGTTATGAATTAGTGTGCCCCACCCCAAAAAAAAAAAAAAACATGTCAGTGTCAGTTTCTTTTTTATCTTTTTTTATGATCTAATTATTTGATGGACAGAGTGACAGAGAAAGAGAGGAGGAGAGGAAGAAGAAAATGATTTAAAAAATATAAGGAGAAAGAGAGAGAAACAGAAAGAATCTTTCATGTACTGGCCCATTTCCCCAACAGCTACAATGCTGAGGAGGGACCAGACTAAGGCCAGGGCCCAGGAGCTGCAGGCAGGTCTCTGACATGGATGACAGAGGTCCAAACCCCCGGGCGAGCGCCTGTTGCTTTCCCAGGTGCACTATTAGCAAGGAGCTGGATTTGACCTGCAGCAGCTGGGACAAGAGCCAGCGCCCCCACATGAACTTCACCTGCTGTTCCACCACACCGGTCTCTCGGTGTCATTTCTTAACTCAGATGTGCCCTGTCACTGCGCCTCTTCTAAGGCTCCCGACTCTGTGGCCCGCCATGGTCATAAAGCAGATCTATTGGCTAAGCATTTTTGAGTTGGAGCTTCCTAATGCCACAGCTTCCTTTGGCTAATGAGCAAAGCTGTGGCACGGATGGGACATGAGGGGCACCTGGACTGCAGTCTGCACCCAGGACCTTTAAAACAGTCAGCTTCAGAGAGCTCATCGGCTTCCTCACGGGAAACAGCAGGACCGGGCCCTCCACTCGCTCTGTCAGGACTCTTTTGTGCACCCTGTTCCAGTTAGATTCTGTCTGCCAGGAATGTTTGTGACTGTTCTTTGGCCAAAACTATCCTTATGTCCAGAAACACACACAAAAGTAATTAGCAGGATGTTTAAAACACACACACACACACACACACACAGGGTTTGCTCATCTCTTCCCTCTTAGGGATGATGTCTTTTTGAAGTTGATGAGAAACAAGGAACGTGGGGCCGTGGAGGTGTCTTTTGTGTAAAAGCAACAGCAAACACCCCCTCCTTCTGAGGCCAAGTGTTTCTAGGGAAGGATGTATTGCTTTACTCGGGGCACCTAAGAAAATCCTATGCCATACCCTTCTTTACAACAGTTTCCAGTGGGAAATAATGATTACTGAGAAGATACTTCAAGTCCTTAAAAACCAAAAGCAACAAGGCATTTGTCATTGTCTAAACATCCCTTCTGTGGTTTAGGCTGCCTTTCAGGATTTCCATCCGTGGACTGTGAGAACTTGTTTCTCATCATCAGAAATCTCATCACCTTCTCTTCTGGAGAACCCCAAAGCTCTCTGCAAGGAGTTGGACCGAAAGCAAACAAAGAAGCAACCATGAGAAACCCCGCTGCTCTCTCCGGAGTGTTGGACCGCGCTTCTTTCCTGGCGTTGGCCGGAAAAATCAGGCCACTTCACAAATACATCCAAGGGGTTTTGCTGGAATGAAAACAACCCAGCCTGAAGAGGAAGATGGAATTTGGAGACAGATTTTCACTTAACAGAACACCAATTCTTGCTGCCTCGATAAATCTCTAAAACTTATGCTCCTTGCTTGACTTTCTAATTCCTCTGTGTTCTTGGGGAAAAAAATCTCACTGTCTGCAATCAGGCTCCTCTGTGGGTACCAGTTATGAAACAGGGTACATCTCCTGATATGTGGATCAAAATCTCCTTTTCACCTATTTCAAGCCCAACCTTTTCCAGCAAGCACATGTGCAGTGATTGTATTGTCTAACCTGCTGGGAAAGGAGTCAGAGGGGAGTCACTCTGACCCTCTCAGGATTTAAAATATGAAATTTACCCTGGAAAAGCAGGCAAGTCCAGAGTCAACCTGTCACACAATTCCATCTGGCAGATATTGATAGGCAGCTCACTCTTTACCAAGAACTGAGAATACCAACATGGAGAAGAGACAGAGGAACTCCCTGTGAGACAGCGAGGCGGAGAACCCAAGCAGGCTGGCCAGTTCCCATGAGCTCAGACTTACAACACTATCATGTGTGTTGCAAAGACAACATGGGGGAAACTAAGACAGAATGTGTAATCTGCCTGCAAGGCACACAAGAGTGTACTTGGGGACCCAGTGAGATAGCGTAATGGTTAAGGTCCTCACCTTGTACATGCCAGGATCCCATATGGGCGCCAGTTCTAATCCCAGCAGCTCTGCTTCCCGTCCAGCTCCCTGCTGGTAGCCTGGGAAAGCAGTCGAGGATGGCCCAAATCCTTGGAACCCTGAACCCGCATGCAGCCACTTGGGGAGTGAATCATCAGATGGAGGATCTTCCTCTCTGTCTCTCCTCCTCTCTATACATTTGTCTTTTCAATAAAATAAATAGTTTTTTTTTTTAAAGAGTCTACTTGGAGGGATTCACCCTATGCAAGACGTGAAGTCTGAGCAGGAATTTTCCAGATGATATGGAGCTGAGACGCTTTTGAGGCCAAAGAAACAGGGTAAGGAGGGGAAGGGAGGAGAAGAAAAAGCAGGGAAGGAGAGGGGAGGGGAAAGATGGGGTGGGAAGGAGAAGGCTTCCAGCCTTGAAGAACACCTCGCTTTCCCACAGGTGACTAGTGATGCTGGCTTATTCCTTTTCTTCCAGAAAGACTTTTGACTATATAACACAGCACCATTTTATCGGCAGGCTAGGCACTGTTTTTATTGTCAAGCAAAGTTCTGTTTGTGCTGAATCGCATTCCATTCTTCGTTTAGTCTGGAACAAACCAGAACGGGAATGTACCTCGGACGTAATCAACAGCACTTTGTAGGAGACAAGAGACTTAGCCCAGGCCACTGGCCAAACCAAGCCACTTCTGCAGTTGCCAGCGTCTCCAGGTTCTGCCTCACTCATGCGCGGCTTCTTATCTCCAGCTCTCAGATGGCAAGGCCGGGCACACAGGGAGAGCCAGTCACCACTTGGAGGTGACCCTCAAGTGCCCATGTTTGGTTTAGAATGGCTCAAACAGAGACTTGTTAGGAAGGGGTAAGAGACATGATTGAATAGTAGATAAACACCATTATCACCAAACGTATAAATAGATGTTTGTCTTGCTGTCGGGCATTCCTTGTATAAAGAGCTCCAGTTGTGTTACGTGGGTAGCTCCATCTCAGAGTGTGGACAACCTTATTAGGAAACAGCACTGCTTCATTGTGGAAAGATGATTTCTAAGCCAGCCTCTCTCTCTTTCTCTCTCTCTCTGTCTCTCTGTCTCTCTGTCTCTCTGTCTTTCTGTCTCTCTCTCCCTCTCCTCCTCTCTCTCAGAAGCAAGCAAGCAAAAGGATGCAGTTTAGCAAACTGCTTCCAACCATGGGACCCCACAGAAGCTCTGCTCTCAACGCCAGGCTCTGGACCACAGGATCTCCAGCATGACCTGGGATTCTTGCCGGAAGTGCCTGGCCATGGCTGCCACCTGGGTTGCTGTGCATGGTGACTAGCTCTGTCGAAACCCAAAGAGTCCATCGTTTGGAGACAAGCATGCAGCTTGGAAGAGCGCGGGGACATGCTTGTCTCAGACCCTTTGTGGCGAAGACTCCTAACCAGGAAACAAACAAAAACTCTTCCAGCCCTCAAATACAATTACAAGTACAGCACCTTGTCTCCTAGACTATTTGGTGAGGTAAAGTGCTATTTAGGTGTCCTCCCATCCCTGTGTGAAAAGCAGGACATTCGCCTGCTGATCCCTCTGCCACCATGCAAATGAGGAAGTAGACACTAGCTAGTGGCTCCCAGCAATGTTCTCAAGTCCCACGAGAGTTTCACCCATGATACTCTCTCCCTTTTTTTTTTTTTTCTACAGCAGAGTCTGCTCAGAATCACACATGGCTTTTGGCACCACGCTTCTGCAGGCTCCTTCAGTTTGGATCCTTGCTCAGTCCTGCCTTGCATGCTGACCTTGGCACCTGTGATGGTAAGAGGCCTCCTAGCTGCGTTTGTCTGAAGTGTGTTGTACCCTGGTTTGGCATCTTTGGCCAGGGACATTGGGGAAGTGACGCTGCACTCTCCCTGCTGCCTCCTGTCCTGGCCAAGGATTTCGGTGTGTCCCGTGTTGGGGGCTGTCTCTCTTGCACACTGAATGAAAGTTGTGTCTGCTGGATTTCTTGTCCTTGTCATCAGTGAGCAGCTGCAGGGCAAACAACGTTGACATGGGAGACGTGTTGTTTCCATATTGAACACGTCTGAGTTGTCTCCTTTGCCAAGACTTGGGAGATCTACATTCCACATCTTGGAGGAAAAAAGAAGAAGGAAAAAAAAGAGGCATGACACATGTCTCCACAGAAGTGTCCCATCGGAGAACACCCTGCGATGAAGACATGGGTCATGTTCACCAGGCTGCACCCAGAAGGGGTGAATTATAAAATCTACCTTGGGGTAGAGATGGCCAGGATGGCTTCTGTAGTTCTGTAATTGGAAACTACCTTCATGTGTAGTTTCAACAGGATCTTGTGTCTGAAGGTGAGAAATCTGCTCTAACAGTGTAACAGAAGCAGGGTGACCGCTTGGTGGCCCTCCTCAGGGTTCCTAGCAATCTTCCTGAACTGAAGCATGCTCAAGGTCAGATCTAACCTGACTCAGAATGACACGGGACACGGTCCTACCAGGAGACTTCTTGATGCTGAATAAAGTGGGCTGTCCTGACATGGTAGCTATTGCTGTGGTTTCTGGTGCCCTATCTTACCTCGAATCCTGGATAAGAACAATGTTCATATGGCTCCCATCCCAGAAATGAAGTTGACAGATCCTGAGTGCCTAGCCCTTCACTTTCAGAGGCCTGAAGCCTCTTCCTGGCTTCGCACCTGGCCTGGTTCCAACTGTTGCGGGCATTCAGGGAATAAGTCAGCATTTGGGAGATGCCTGTCTCTCTCCGCTTTTCAAATACACAATTACACAAACATTAGAAGGAGCAGGCAGGGTGGCACGGAAGGTTAGGCTGCTTCTTGAGTTTGAATCTGGGTACTCTGCTTCTAATATAACTCCTTGCTGTTGCACCTGGAGAGGTGGCTGAAGGTGTTCCAAGTACTTGGTGCCCTGTTGCCCATGTGGGAGACCCAGACAGAGTTCCTGGATCTTGGTTTCAGCCCAGCCCAGACCTGGCTGCTGTGGGTAAGTGAGGAGTGAAATTATAAATGGAAGATCTCTCTCTCTCTCTCTCTCTCTCTCTCTCTCTCCCCCTACTTCTTGCTCTTTCCCTCCATTTTCCTATTTCTTGCATGCACGCACTCCCTTTCTCTGTCGCTCTGCTGATCAGACAACATGAATCTTTTAACATTAGACATTGGAAATACATTGGCTATGACTAAATAATTATCTCTCTTGTTTATTGAAATACCTTGAGACACCAAAACCTTGCCCTCTAGAATTCATGGATTCTTTGATTGAATATGTACCCAGAGGAATACATTTTGAAAGATCCACGATTTCTAAAGTTTTCAGGAATACATTTATATTCTCTTTCATAAAAGCATAATGTTAATGCATTCTTGGTTTTATCAACATCACTCGTTTGTAAGAAGATCTGATATTTGCCTTAAAAGGCTATTGCTTTAAGTTCCTAAAGATCTGGAGGAAGCTGGAAGTATAACCTTCTCTGACATCAGTCTTCAGGATTCTAATCTGTAACCTATCTAAACCGTGCATGATATACCTTTGCACATACACTAAGGTGTGTGTGCATAAGAGGTTCCTTCAAAAGTTTGAAATGAAGTCAAATTAAAAATTTTATTTTGTTGGAAAAGACTTTTAAATTTGTGCAGAGCTCCCCCCCACCCCCGTATCATATGCATTGTTCATGGACTTTCAGAAGAAGCTTTCTGTGTGCAAAATAACCCAGGGGATCCCAAAGGAAATAATGACAACTGCTGCTACAAGGTGTATAGCCACACAGGCAAAATTCCAAGGGCAAAATCTCAAACACCATCCTATTGTACTTAAATTATGTCTCAATTGCACCCTCTCAGAAAATGTAAGTTTAAACAAAATCAGTTATTTTGAAAAGAGAGAGAGAGAGAGAAATAAAGCTAGAGAGCCAGGGATAAAGAGAATATCTGCATCCTCTGCTTCATTCCTCAGATGCCCACAACAGTCAAGGCTGCCAGGCTGAGGCCAGGAAGTGGGAACTCAGCACAGGCAGCCAAGTAGTAGAGCAACCCAGGCACTCATTAGCAAGAAGCTAGAGTAGAGCCAGGACACAAAACCAAAGCAGGGCTCCAAAGAGACAGAAGGTCCTCTAGAAGGAGGCACTGGGAAACCCCACAGGAAAGCAAAGACAGCCTAATGCATCAACTAAGCTAATCCTCCGTCTGTACCTGCCAGCATCCCATATGGGCTGCTCCACTTACCACCCAGCTCCCTATTTATGGTCTGGGAAAATAGTGCAAGATGGTCTCCATAGCCATGAGGGAAACCCAGAAGAAACTACTGGCTCCTAGGTTTGGGTCAGTTCAGTTCTGGCTACCGCAGCCATTGGGGAATAAACCAGAGCATGGAAGATCTTTGTCTCTGTCTCTTCTTCTCTCTGTAAATCTGCCTTTCCAATAAAAACAAACATATATTCAAAAATAAATTTCCTTCACGTAAGGGAAAAACAGAAAAGTTTGTTTCTTTTTGACTAAGCGGTGAGCGAGCACAGCAAGAGAGCTACTTCCAGCGTGCAGCGAATGAGCCTGCGTGACAGCCGTCACTCCCAGGATGCTGAATCATGTAGGCCCACAATTAAAGCAGTAGGAGGGGCGAGTCATGCTCAGCTCGTTAGGTCCAAGTTCTAGAACCTTGAGTGTCTTTATTATTAAGCATGATTCGAATTAGACATCAGGGGAGGGGCAATATTAGAAAGCAGTGGTAGGTGGAAATGGTGTTGTGAGATGTGCTGGGTGTCCAGCTCCATGCTGGCTAGCTGCTCCACAATTTCCCATGAAGAGACTCGGGCATGTAGAGAGTAATGAACTGCTGAGTAACATGGAGCAAGCAATTGGAATCAAGAACAGCTCCATAAAGAAAATCATTCCGTTGAATCTTGAAGAAATAAGAGCTTGGGAGCTATCCCAAGGAGGTTGAACGCAAAAAGATGGAAGATGAGTGAAATAGAATAGGGGGACAGGAAACATCAGAGAGATGTGGTTGGTGTGGTTGGCGTGAACATGTGGCCGAGTGACTGGGGCCAACAGAGTGGAGACGAGGTCCTGGAGGGCCACGTGGGCCTTGTGAGCTAGGCTCTGTCCTGTGTGTTGTGGGACATCATTGAAAGGTTGTACATGAACCAGTAACTTGGTTCTATTTACCTAAAGCTCTTGTAGGGATGTTTTGGAAACGCGAGCAAGCAGTAGGTGCGTTCCTACGCTCCTGTGTCCTGCTCAGTTTAAGGTCCGCCACTGAACGAATAGTTGTGAAAGGAACGGATGAGTGAGCGAGCAAATCAACACATGGACGAAAGGATGGGCTGAGGTTGTTCTTCAAAGGGAAAGGCGAGAGGCATGAAGCCCGGGTTGTTCATGAAGAGACTTGGAGCAAAAAGTAAGCAGCTCCATGACAAGGAGGGAGTCTCTCTCCACTGGCCCAAATTCTCTTGCTGAGTGGCCGCAGTGGGGATGGTTGATACCAGCGGCTCTCAGACATAGCTATTAGACACACTTGAGTTTCTTCCCAATGTCACTGCTGAGGAGCGAGTCAGACACCCGCACGGAACCAATATAACAGATTCAGGGGTTCTGTCAACAAGGAACCTGATTCCATCCACAACGCAGTGGGAAGGAGACAGTGACCAACTGTAAGCAGCTAGAGCAGCCTCATGCAGGTTCCCACTCGGAGGTGATGGCTGGATCTTGCTGCAATTCTGATTCTAAATCGGACAGTACCTTTACATCCCACAGCAAGCAGACAATGGCAGCCAATCAGGGCTGGCTCCATGCGCGCATCTGGGGCAGACACTGAGCTTAAGGAAGCATTAACGATTTCATTGGGGCTGAAAACAGGACATGTGAGGACACTTCCGGCATTCATGGAAGGTGGAGTTAGAAGACAAGGCTGGCTGAATCTCAAAACGTTTTGAAATGCATGTACTTCTAGGGATCTTAAAAAGTTCAGGAGGGCCCAGTGCAGTAGCCTAGCTGCTAAAGACCTCATCTTGCATGCTCCTGGGATCCCATATGGGAACCAGTTCTAATCCCTACTGCCTCGCTTCCCATCTAGCTCCCTGCTTGCAGACTGGGAAAGCAGTTGAGGATGGCCCAAAGTCTTGGGACCCTGTACCCTCTTGGGAGACCTGGAAGATGCTCCTGATTCCTGGCTTTGGGTCAGCATAGCTCCAGACATTGCAGCTGCTTGGGGAGTGAATCAGCAGATGGAAGATCTTCCTCTCTGTCTGTCGTCCTCTTTGAATATCTGACTTTCCAATAAAAAATAAAATAAATCTTTAAAAAACTTCATGAATATGTGTATCATAAAAATAATGCATGAATTTGAAAGCTGTCTTGCACAAAAATAAATATCTTTTCCTTCCATTTTCCCTGAATTTGTCTAGTCACCTTTCAAGAAAGCACACAAGCAGGGTCCTGATCTGTGTCTTGGAGTCCTGTAGGTACTGCAGAGACACATCCTGAAGCATTCAGATTAAATCATGTGCGGGATTTGCTGTAAAATTTAACCACCACCACCACCAACGGAGATACAAGGACTACTGGTTTACCAAACCAGGGCCATGTGGATTGTTTAGTGAGCTTAGTTAATGTCCACCAAGTGACTCCTTTAGGTGTTTGTCTACAGTTCTGTATATTTTTGAGAGCTCGGTGAAAAATGCTTTTAAAGAGACAGACTTACATTCCACACATCTCTGAATGAACTAACATCCTGATGGAGGGAGGAGGGTAGAGTACCTGCTGTTACTGTCGTTTTAACCTTCCTCCCAGCTAATGCTGAAGTTGTAGCTAAATTGGATGAGTATGGATTATCACACAGTATCTTGAATCTTAGCACAATAACCCAGTCATGAATGAACCTGGCATCCATCTACTTTATCCTGGGCATTTGAACACACTGCCAGATTGGAACCCTCAACCTACATGGAGATTCCCCCTGGCCCCTGCTCTGAATAACATCTGTTCATTTCAACTCCACCTCTTTTCCCAAAGCAATTTCACATCCACCTACAAGCTTAAGAAGCAATGCAGAGAGATGCCCTGTAGGATGCCCACCAGCCTCTGATGGAGACATGTCTCCAAACTACTGTACATTGCCTCAGCTGGAAGACAGGCACCATGCAGCCGACACATAGAACATTCCTGTCACCACAGGAAAACCTTGTTCTGTCCTAGCCACGCCATGTCACCAATCCACCAGTCACCACCCCTTCATCAACTCCTGACAGCTACTAACTTGCTCGTCAACACTGCACTCGCGTCATTTAGGGGAATGTCACATAAACGGAATCATAAGCCCTGTAACACACTCAGATAGGCTTTTTCCAATCAACCCAATGTTCTAGAAATGTGTCCAGGTTGCTCAAAGTATCAAGACGTCAGCCCTTCTACTGCTGAGTAATACTGCATGAGTCACAACTTCTTGAACTGCTGCTCTGGGCAACATGCAGTGGCTTGGGGTGCTGCTCATTTTTGGAGGAGTTTAGAGATCACTTGGGGACATTTCCTGTTTTTCAGGTAACATTTGGTCCAAAAAACTTCCCCCTCAGAGCTGTGTCACTTAAATCCTAAAGGTTGTGTGTTCACTGGTGATCTGTTCAATGCCTTGTTGAACATGCCCTGGGGACATCCTCCTGGATCCACGCATTGTTCACATTGCTTCGTTTCAATTGTTTCAGAGATCTTCCTATTAGCTTTCTGGTAATGGTTTCTAGTTTCTCTCCATATGCCAACCTTATGAAGCACTGTAATGCCCAGAGACATGATCTAGCTTTGTATAGGTCCCGTGCACTTCGACAAGACTGCCTACTATGTGCTCTAGCGAAGGGTTCCAGAAACAGTCATGAGCTACTGTCACTTCAAGTTGCTGAGCTCTGGTCCCTGGCTGCATATCCATCAGTCACTGATGACAGCACACTGAAGACTCCAACTGCTCTACCTCCACTTTGCTCCCCAGTGCTGCTGCTTTTGCACACACCCACACCATTGCTACGTCTTCGTTTCTCATGAACCCGACCTTAGTCGTTTGCTCTGCTCTGAGGTCTGTTTTACAAATATTAGTGCAGTGTGTGCTTTCCCTCGATTAATCTTTTCATGCTATGATTTCCTATACCATCTTACACTAATCATTACAACTTTGCTTTGCATTCCCTATACACTCACCAGAGTCAGACCCACCCACTCCCCAAACCTTTTAATCACTGTGTGTAGACTACTGCCATTTAACGTGATGACTGACATATGAAAGGATGACTTACCACTTGGCTTTTTACGTTAAATTATGTTATTCCTGTTTCTATCTCCTTCTTTCCATGCTTCCTCTACAATTTCCAACCTGTCCTTCAACTTTGTTTTAGAATTGCTTTTGGATATTCACTGGCATGTAGTGATTTGGAGGCCACACTATTTCTATAACATTGTCACTGCTTGCTAGAGGCATTACAGTCATACATGGTTCACAGATACAGATAATCCAGTGGTGTTATTTGAAAGCAAAACATCATCTATTCAGTTGCAGGTGCATAGTAAAGACAGAGTGAAGGTAAAGTGGCTGAAAGTTCCCAGAACTTCAAAGCATTTACTCTCTCCATAATAATATAATGTTTTCATCATTCCCCCTATATCATGTACATGCACATCGGATACTTACAATTCTAGATATAAACAATTTATAAAACTCAAACGAGGGAAAACTGATGTATACACATATGTTGTTTGCTCAGTTCATTATCCTTTCCTTATGCCTCAATATTGCTTCTCTTATTAAAGAATACTAAGTCAGCATATTAAAATATATCTGCCTGTTCCAAATTATCCTACCGTCCCTTCATCAATGAACTTCCACTCTTACAAAAACATGCTTCTGGAAACGACAGTAAACCATTTCTTTAAAGCAATATTTATTTTTTTTTAACTAAAATTCATTAAATTCTAGAAACTGGGCATGGGGTAGGGGTGAGATGGGGGTATGGCAGCAGTGGAGTGGGAGAGAAGCTGGCAGGGAAGGGGTAGGAGTGGGTGGGCAGGGGAATGGGCAAGGGTCTTGTGATCAAGTCTCTGTGGGGTAGGCTCTGAGAGTGGAGAAGCAGTGGCAGGTGTGTGACTCGCAGCGCAGGTGTTGGTCTAGTGGCTTCAGGACTGGTGGGGCCCAGCAGGTTCAGGAGGATGAGCTGGCTGTGGCTGGGAGCCCAGGAGCTGGAGGCAGGCCCTAAGCCTCAGCGGGCAGCAGGCTGGCTGCTGTGTGCTTGGCTGGCAGGGCCTCCATGCTGCAGGCTCCAGAGGCCCCCATGGCCGCTGTTCTCGGCGCTGGCAGCCCGCAGGGCAGGCTGAGGGACAGCAGAACTGCAGGCCCTGGCTCCTCTCCTGGCACTCTGGCTTCCCCGGCATCCAGTGCTCCTCCTCAGCTTCCCGGGCCTGGGCACGAATGTGCGGACCACTCCGTCTCTGCTGACAGGCTTGAAGGCCGAGGGCCGCTGCCCTGGGCTCTGCTTGCTCCTCTTGGGCTCTGGGGTCTCGAACCAGAGCGGCCCATCAAATTTCCTCTTGCCCTTGTTGCACTGGCTCAGGGCCTTGAGCACTGTCTCCCTGGCACAGGGATCAGGGCGCTGCGGGGCCACCGCGCAGCGGAAGAGGCTGTCTGAGCGCTGCCCAGCAGAGGCTTGTGGGGTGTCCTGGCTGTGCAGCCGCGGGGGGCTCCAGGTGGGCGCCAGCCAGCGATGTCTGCAGCTCATGCGTGAGTGGTAGAGACTCACGCCCTGCAGGGACTTGGGACGCAGCCTTCTGGGGAGGTTGCCGCAGGCCTCGGGCACCCTGGCCCTTCGCAGGCGGGCATAGTCACAGCGCAGAGGCATGCTGGGGTAATGTGGCACCCGGGCCAGGCGCTGGGGTGGCCCTGTGGGAGTTGGGCGGGGCTCTGGCGCCCTTGGGCGGTGTCTGGGAAAACCAGTCTGCGGGAACTGGCGCCCCTGGGCGTGGGGCGGCAGCGCACCCTGGGGCTGGTCCAGGTAGGTGAGCAGGTACCTGCTGAGGTAGAGCCCCATGAGGTCTGTGCAGAGGTAGCTCTGTGAAACACGTGGTTCAGCGGCCAGCGGTTGAGCAAGGCTGTGATCGCGGCCAGTCGAAGAACAGTTCGGTGACCGAATCAACCGTTGGCTCAGTGGATCTCGGGACGCCCTGGGTCTGGGATCCTGCACGAGCCATGTTGTTGCACGCGCAAACCAGGGACACGGGACATTAGCGGGCACCACGCCGCGCCAGCGCTGAGGGCGTGGTTCTCCCAGTGCTGGGATTCTACAGGTTCAGTGCTGCCTGCTGCTGTGCTGCTAAGCCCAGGCACTGCGTTTGCGTGCAGGGCCCTAGGAGCTATCACAGTAATTCAAAGCTTGTCTTCCTGATGCCAGAGTGACACAAGGTGCCACTCACAATGCGATGCACACGAGCCTAACATACTCAGGAGCCCTCCCAAGGGTGAACTCCTGTCCCTGACATCCCTGGGGTGCAAGTTGTTGACTCTCCCCGATGGATACTAGTGTTTTTCTTTTTTCTGTGTTTTGAAAATAAATAAAAATAGCGCCCGGGGCGATAGTGTAGCTGTTAAGGTCCTTCTCGCTTAACCGTGCTTGGATCCCATATGGGCGCCAGTTCTAATCCCGGCAGCTCCACTTCCCATCCAGCTCCCTGCTTGTGGCCTGGGAAAGCAGTCGAGGACGGCCCAGAGAATTCAGACCCTGCACTTGCGTGGGAGACCCGGAAAGAAGTTCTTGGCTTCTGGTTTCGGATTGGCACAGCACCGGCCGTTGTGGCCGCTTGGGGAGTGAACAATGGCACGGAAGATTTCCCCTCTGTCTCTCCTCCTCCCTGTACATCTGCCCTTCCAGTAAAAATAAACGAATCTTTTAATAATTATTGAAAAAGAAAATAAATTTTAAAAATTCATTTTATTTTTGATAATGCTTACATGGTTGAGATGGGTATATGCCCACGTGGACCACTGATAAGGGTAGGAAAGGTCCAGGAAGGAAGGATAGTGGATGAGGATACTGACTCTCATGTTTTCCTTCCTGTGTGTTGGAGGCAGAGGGCAGTGAAAGGAGGAGGGCTGCCCCCAGCAGTATTTCCACATCAGTATTTGGGGATTAGGATGGCCACTCTCTGTCATCCGAGTGGCCCTGGTTGGAAGCATGTTCCAAGTGTGTTGCTTAAGTGGTTTTCATAGTTCTGAGATGCTGTTGATATTGTTGCTTGAAGATTGAGGAAGTCTTCCCAAGGTCCATTGGCTGACATAGTTCACCTTAGCATGTAGAAACCAACGGATGCTGTGGTCCAGCCCAACCATGCCCACAACACACTCAGCCTTCACACATACCAGTGTGAACTGCATTCTATTCAGAGTGACCCCCAGTATGATCAACCAGTTCTGTCCCAACCCCAACTTCTTGTTCATGCCGATATGTGCAGCAGACCTGTCCAGACAGTCCCATATTCTAGTCAGGCTCTGTATACACAAATGGGTACTCCAGCCTAGTTCACCCTGATACCCCACTGTCTAATCTACACTTATGCTAGTGAATGCTACCACCTGTTCAGCCAAGTCCACTCCCAGCCCCAATTCTTTTCCTTACTGGTGAGAACTGTAGCTTATCAAAAGGGTGCCCACAGTTTCCTATTACGCCTATTTACAGCCCCAGATCTTGCTCTTTCTTAGTGGTTTTGCACTCTAGCATGACAGGTGCTCCAAGTTATAGCACTGGCCAACTGTGTTTGCAGTAGAGCCTGACCAGCCTGCACGTACTTTGGTTCATGCATGTGTCAGTCGAAAGGATCGCTTAGCTCAGTCTGGGTCTCCCCCTAATCCAACTAACATGCAGGCCAGCAGATTTTGTAGCTTTGCCCAACCTGGTCTGATCCAGACCCCAGTTTTCACACTCATCAATAGGAGCAGTGGCCCAACAGTGAAACCCTCACAGCCCTTTTCCTAGGCTCATGCTCCTACCAACCCAAGTGTCAAGTGTGTTGGTAGATGCTGAGGCCTAGTCTGACATGGGACACCTCACCTTGGCGTTGACTGGTATATGCTGTAACCTGGCTCCTCCTGGCCTGCCCCCCAGTTCCAGCTCATGCTGGCATGTGCTACGGGATAGCCCATCCCAGGCAACCTCAGTCTTGCCCGTCAAGTGAACTGGCTGGTGATGCGGCCCAACCCAGCCTGTCTTGCACCCTGTCCTGGTCCACACAGCTACCAGTGGGTGCTATGACGTCACCCAGGTTGGTGCACTCCCAGACTTGATCCACATAGAATGGCAGGAACCATAACTTGGCCTTGTCTGGGCTTTCCCCAGTCTTAGTTCTTGTGTTTATAGACAGAGGAGTACCCCCGAGCTTCTGTATCAGGCCACCTCTTCTTCACAGATCTCATGCGCACCAGTGGGTACCTGTTCCAGCCTGACTTGGCCAACCTCCTCTCCTGGCATTCAATGGCCTTGTACAATGGCCTAGCCTGACTGGCCCGTATCCATTCTGGTTCTTACTTGTAGGTTCTATATCCAAGTCCCGCCTTGCAGACCCGTAGACCCAGTTGTTACATTGTTCAGCTACTGCCAAGAAATAGCCCAAGCTGTCCTATACCCACTCTGATTCTCATAAGTACCAGTGGGTGCTGGAGCCTAGCCCAGTCTGGCATACTACAGACCAAGGCCAGACCCACGCCTTGGGATGCTGCAGCCATGTTCAGCCCAGTTTTCTATTCCCATTCTGGCTCTTACAGTCACCAGGGGGCATTGCAGTCCAGCAAGGGTGTCCCCTTAGTTCCCCCACCAGGCTCACTCCCAGCCACATATTTTGCATATGCTGGTGTTTGTTTTGATCCAGCCTGGCATAACCCATCCCTCATATTAGGTGCTGTAGCCTGACGTGGCTTGGTCTGACACCAGACCCAACTCTCACTGCTGGGTGTTACACCAATTCCTGCTCAGCTGGTCCACATCCTTGGCTTCATGTAAACCAGTATGTGTGATTGCCTAGCCCAACGTGGTATCCGCCCTTCCTTGGCACTTGCACATGTCGGTGTATTACAGCTTGGCCTAGTCCTGCTTGGTCCACCTCCCAAGCCAGCCTACACACCTGCCAACAAGAGTAGCAGTCCTACCCAGCCTGACCAACACCCTGCTCTGATTTTCATGTGCTCACAGTGGGAGCTTCAGCCTACCAGGAGAGTTCCCTAAGTTCCCCCACCAGGCCCACTCCCAGACCTGGATCTCATGTAGCTCAACGGGTACTTATCCTTACCCAGCATAGTCTGCCTCTTAGTCTTAGCCTTTGTGTATATTGGTGGATGTTGCAGCTGGGCCCACTCTACACCCAATTATTCGCTATGCCTTTAGGTGCTGCAGCCTAAACCAGTCCTGCCTGTTCACCAATTCCTCCGAAAGTTGATGAGTTCCATGGTCATGCCTAGTTCAGCCCGTCACCACCCCCAGGTCTTGATTAAACCAATGGATATTGCAGTCCCACAAGTGTGAACCAACATATTCCCCACAGAATCTTCCCCCAGACCCAGTTCTCTCATGTGCTGGTTGGTGTCATGACCCAGCCTAATGAAAACCACCCTGCCTGACACTCACTGGTGAGTACTGTGGTCTAGCCCTGGCAGACATGCCCACCCCCCACCAACACTAGTTTCATGTGCAGCAGTGAGCAGTGGTTGTCGGTGATCAATTCTAACTAACCCAGCTTATGTCTCCCATGTGGGCAGGTGCATTGGTCTGACACAGAAAGGTTCTCCAGTTTCCCTTCTCAAAACCATTTAGACTTAATCCCCTTGTTTATTTGCAAATGCAGTGGCCTGGTGGGTGGAAGTCTCCCATTCCTCACCTATAATGTACTCTGTCAACAATCCTGCCTCCCAACCCACACATCTCTGTACCTCCTTGCTTGAGCAATCCACAGCCCCATGCAGCGAATGAATGGGTTCTGCAGCCCAGTCTTCTGGTAGGGTATCATGCCAGCCTGGGACTCTACCCTTCCACCCACCTGGGACCTAAGCATATGCAAGGGTCCCTGGCATAATTCACTGACATTCCATGCCAATATTGCCAGTCTGGGATCTTATCCCTTCTGAGACTCTAGCACACAAGGGTCTCCAGGACTGCTCTGTTGGCGCGAATGGAAGCCTGAGTGCAGCACTCTGCCCTTGCTTTTCTAGTTGCTTCATGTTGATTGCATGTGGCATCTCCTGCTAAAATCAGTCGCAAGTGTCCATGCTTAGCTCCTGTGTCTCTGAACATGCATGCTGGCTTTGTCCTTGGACTTGTACTGGTCATCTGGGAGGGAGGCATATTTTCCACTGGTAGTTAAAAAGCTCCCAACCCAGATGCAAAATGTGCAAGGACTTCTGGGTATCGGGTGCAGTACTTAATGTTGGGAGGTGTGTGCAAGGTGTGTGAGACGGTCAATTCTAGGCAGTGTTTACCTCCATGGTACCCAGTGGCGGAATAGAGGGAGACAAAGTTTTAGCTGGTCAGGCGTTGAAGACAGGACCGCAGATCCACTCCAGATCTGAAGCGAGTGGCTGAGTGGGGAAGACACTGAGTAGCTTCCCTTGGCTCCTTAGGAACTGCTCAGCTGTAGGGACCTTCTCCCAGACTGCTCATGAGCATGACAGTGGCTGAGAGTGGCTGACAGGAGGGAATAGGAAGGTATCCAGGAGGAGAAAGGAAAAGCCCACAAGGCACAGGATGTGGCAGAGTGGACCCGAGCTGCCTGTGGCTATAGGAGCCCTTAAGGGATTTCCTTTAGCTTCCTGAGTCAGCGACTGTACAGCTTTGTCAACTGTGTCCCTCCTGTTGTGGACATGTGGCCAGGAGACAGGAAGCCTCACAACAGAGGAAAGACAGCTTTTGAAACAATAACCATCACCACTATTTCCAACAGCAATATGCTAACTAGGTCATGGGGTCAAGAGCCAGCCATTGACAAATCCTAAATCAAAGGATATCTCAGAGTCCATGAGGCCAAACAGATAGTGAGCCAGAGTGGATATGGTTGGCACTGAGTGGTACTTTTGTTCCTCCTTTAGAAATAGTCAACTCACTGTTATTATTTTATTTACCGTTTTTAAAGACTTCATGTTTTAAAGACACACACACACACACACACACACACACACGATGAATGCTCGCATACAATCTTCTGTGAGAAACAGTGCCTCAGAAAAAGCACTTGCTCTGAATTCAAAGAAGCCACTAAATCCAAATGAACACCGTGCATCAGACATACAGAGCAAGGATAAGGACACCATGCAAAGCAGAGGGAGCCAGGTAAGCTAGAACTTCAGGCTCCAGGGGAAAACACAGTGATGGCATCTCTGAGGTTTCTGGTGTTGATGTGAGTGTCCCAAACTTGGGGCTGAGAATTCTGTCCATGTGAGCCTGCCAATGGGCAGACAGAAGAAGCCCCAACAGAAGTTCACTCTCTCTTAGACAAGGGACTGAGACAGAGCAGCCTTACAAGACAGAAAAGGTGTTGATCAATTACAAGGGCCCGACACCCAGGAAAAAACAGCAGTTGCACCCCAGGCATGTTAGGGAAGGGGAAGGGTAGAGCCTGGATTTCCACCTCTCTTGGCAAGAAATGAGAGTTCACTCGGCCATGCCCAAGGTAATACCAGAGAATATCTACTGGGCAAGCAGGACTGTCACTCTGTCCAACAGGACCAATGTCATCACTCCTACATTCCCCTTTCAGGAACCAGAGGCCACTGGGAGACATTACTCTTACCCCAAGCCAAGAGAAATGAGACCCTTTCCCTTCGTGTATATGCAGGATGGATGGGAGCCTGGGGTTCTCTTCCACCTGCCAACGACAAGGCAGCATCCTCCCCTTTCTTTGCCTTTGGGATGTCTGGTATGTGAGAAAGGTGGCTAGAATGGGATTGAGTGGGATTCTAGAACACAAAGCAGAAACTCACCTCCTTTGTAAGAGCCAACCACACTCAGTAAATGCCAACACTGAGACAATTAAAATGGTAGAATTGTCTTATGGACGTTGTAAAGTAGCTACCCTGAAAATGCTGCTGTGAATAATACCAAACATACAGGAAGCAAAGGGAGTGTTAAAGAGCCTGTTCAAGAAGTCAACTATAGAAATAAAAGCCAAATGGAAAACTGTAGGGCTGAAAAGTGCAATCACCAAAACAACAAAAAACTCATTAAGTGGATTGAGCCCAGGAAGAATCAATGAACCTGAAGACAGGCAAGAAGAAACCACATGACCTAACCAACAGAGAGAAAACTGCCTGGTACTAAGGGAATGAAACCGAGAGACCTGTGGGAGGGTAACAGAAGATGACACACGTGCGGCCTTGGAGCTGGGAAGGAAAGAAGAAAGAGCAAAGGGCTGAGAATGAACTTGAGAAGTGAATGCTGGAAATTGAATTTCGCAACAGAGATAAACAAACATATCCAAGAAACTAAGCAAGCTACAGGTGGAGCACTGCAAAGAAGCAAGACACATCACGATTTGCTTCTTAAACTGAAAGACAATTTAAAGATGTTGAAATAAATAAATCACAAAAGTTCTTGAAAGCAGTGAAAAGAATCCACAGGGGAAAATGGTTATAACGAAAGATGGTGCTTGGTAAAAACCCTTGAGGTAATCATTTCTCACATATATAAAGAAAAGAATGCTTAACCTAGAATTCTACATCCAGCAAAAATACCACTGGCCAGGGAAGAGTGGCAGCAGGAGAGGACAGCAAGGATGTCAGATGAGGGGAAGTTATGAAAACTTATCACAGGCAGAGGTATCCTGGAACCATGAACAGAAACATTCTAGAAATAAAAGTCTCTTGTCAACTTGCACACAGGTCCAGCACTACAACCACACATTGCTTCTGGAGCTGGATGTTCCCAGCTACTCATGGGGATGAGGCTTCTCTCCAACATGACCTCTAGTTCAGGTCCATGGACCGAGCTGGCACTCATGTTCAGAGAGACAGGAACCAAAATGGGCATATGAAGGCTGCATATGGCAAGAGATATTACACACATTCAACACCACTGACATGAAGCAAGAATCCTGGGGATTTTGCTGTTTCTCTAAAAGATAAAGTGCAAGCAAAACAAAACAACAAACGAACAACAATAACAGCAAAATCAATAATATTCATCCCGGAAGCATGAAAACACTTCCTTCTCAATGATGGGAGTTGGTTGATTTTTCTTCAAGAGACACCTGGGTATAGTAGTTCCATGTGCACAGTGATGGGGGTGGCGCCTTGTGTCTCTACAGCATCAGGAAGGCAAGCTGCTAATTACTGCAGTACTACTAGGGCCCTGCACACAGACGCAGTGCCTGGGCTGAACAGCAGGCAGCACTGAACCTGTAGAATCCAATGCTGGGGAGAAACCCTTCCCACTGTGGCCAAGGCGCCCACTAATGTCCTGTGTCCGTTAGAAAGTGGGTTTGCACGTATCCAGGATACAAGGGCCAGAGAGTCGTGAGCTCCATGCAGCCAAAAGTCAATTCAGTTATTGAAATTTTCAACTAGTGACAGCCTTGCTCAACAGCTGGTTCTAAAGCAGATGTTTGATATAGCTACCTGTACACAGACCTCCTGTGTCAGTACTTGAGCAGGTGGCAGAGGTGTGAGCCTGGAAGATGGGCTGTGGGATTCCCCTACTGGGCCACTATTACTGCTAGTGAGTATGAAGGTTACTGCTAGTGAGTAGAAGATTACTTGGGGCTGACCAGGCTGGGCAAGGCTACAAAAACCAATGGCCAGTATGTCAGCTGGGTTAGGGGGAGAGCCAGACTGGGTTAACTGATCATGTAGGAGCTGTTACAGGCATGAGTCAGAGCTCATGCAGGCAATTCAGGCTCTGCCAAGCAACAGCTGGCAAGTGCCAGGATAGGGCACAAGTTCTGTCAGGCTAGACCAGAGTGCCAGGTGAAAAGTCCAAGATTTGGGACTGAGAGTGGGTCTGATAGGGAAACTGGGGGCACATGTCTGATATGCTGCAGCTCGACTAGTGAGCATGAGAAACAGGGCTGAGGGGGGAGGGCCAGAAGGACAGGCAGTAGCACCAATCAGCCCAAGTGTGGACTGGATAATGGGTTGGTCAAGCTGAACTAGGATTCAGCATCCATTGGTGTATATGAGAATCAAAATGGGAACAGGGTAGACTGTACAACTCCACTATACATATTAGAATGTACACAAACCAGAACTGGGGACACACTTGGCAGGCATTTTTGCAGTTCACTCCAAATAGAATGCAGTTCACACTGGTGAGTGTGTTGTGGGCATGGTTGGGCTGGACCACAGCATCCATTGGTTTCTACATGCTAAGGTGAACTATGTCAGCCAATGGACCTTGGGAAGACTTCCTCAATCTTCAAGCAACAATATCAACAGCATCTCAGAACTATGAAAACCACTTAAGCAACACACTTGGAACATGCTCCCAACCAGGGCCACTCGGATGACAGAGAGTGGCCATCCTAATCCCCAAATACTGATGTGGAAATACTGCTGGGGGCAGCCCTCCTCCTTTCACTGCCCTCTGCCTCCAACACACAGGAAGGAAAACATGAGAGTCAGTATCCTCATCCACTATCCTTCCTTCCTGGACCTTTCCTACCCTTATCAGTGGTCCACGTGGGCATATACCCATCTCAACCATGTAAGCATTATCAAAAATAAAATGAATTTTTAAAATTTATTTTCTTTTTCAATAATTATTAAAAGATTCGTTTATTTTTACTGGAAGGGCAGATGTACAGGGAGGAGGAGAGACAGAGGGGAAATCTTCCATGCCATTGTTCACTCCCCAAGCGGCCACAACGGCCGGTGCTGTGCCAATCCGAAACCAGGAGCCAAGAACTTCTTTCCGGGTCTCCCACGCAAGTGCAGGGTCTGAATTCTCTGGGCCGTCCTCGACTGCTTTCCCAGGCCACAAGCAGGGAGCTGGATGGGAAGTGGAGCTGCCGGGATTAGAACTGGCGCCCATATGGGATCCAAGCACGGTTAAGCGAGAAGGACCTTAACAGCTACACTATCGCCCCGGGCGCTATTTTTATTTATTTTCAAAACACAGAAAAAAGAAAAACACTAGTATCCATCGGGGAGAGTCAACAACTTGCACCCCAGGGATGTCAGGGACAGGAGTTCACCCTTGGGAGGGCTCCTGAGTATGTTAGGCTCGTGTGCATCGCATTGTGAGTGGCACCTTGTGTCACTCTGGCATCAGGAAGACAAGCTTTGAATTACTGTGATAGCTCCTAGGGCCCTGCACGCAAACGCAGTGCCTGGGCTTAGCAGCACAGCAGCAGGCAGCACTGAACCTGTAGAATCCCAGCACTGGGAGAACCACGCCCTCAGCGCTGGCGCGGCGTGGTGCCCGCTAATGTCCCGTGTCCCTGGTTTGCGCGTGCAACAACATGGCTCGTGCAGGATCCCAGACCCAGGGCGTCCCGAGATCCACTGAGCCAACGGTTGATTCGGTCACCGAACTGTTCTTCGACTGGCCGCGATCACAGCCTTGCTCAACCGCTGGCCGCTGAACCACGTGTTTCACAGAGCTACCTCTGCACAGACCTCATGGGGCTCTACCTCAGCAGGTACCTGCTCACCTACCTGGACCAGCCCCAGGGTGCGCTGCCGCCCCACGCCCAGGGGCGCCAGTTCCCGCAGACTGGTTTTCCCAGACACCGCCCAAGGGCGCCAGAGCCCCGCCCAACTCCCACAGGGCCACCCCAGCGCCTGGCCCGGGTGCCACATTACCCCAGCATGCCTCTGCGCTGTGACTATGCCCGCCTGCGAAGGGCCAGGGTGCCCGAGGCCTGCGGCAACCTCCCCAGAAGGCTGCGTCCCAAGTCCCTGCAGGGCGTGAGTCTCTACCACTCACGCATGAGCTGCAGACATCGCTGGCTGGCGCCCACCTGGAGCCCCCCGCGGCTGCACAGCCAGGACACCCCACAAGCCTCTGCTGGGCAGCGCTCAGACAGCCTCTTCCGCTGCGCGGTGGCCCCGCAGCGCCCTGATCCCTGTGCCAGGGAGACAGTGCTCAAGGCCCTGAGCCAGTGCAACAAGGGCAAGAGGAAATTTGATGGGCCGCTCTGGTTCGAGACCCCAGAGCCCAAGAGGAGCAAGCAGAGCCCAGGGCAGCGGCCCTCGGCCTTCAAGCCTGTCAGCAGAGACGGAGTGGTCCGCACATTCGTGCCCAGGCCCGGGAAGCTGAGGAGGAGCACTGGATGCCGGGGAAGCCAGAGTGCCAGGAGAGGAGCCAGGGCCTGCAGTTCTGCTGTCCCTCAGCCTGCCCTGCGGGCTGCCAGCGCCGAGAACAGCGGCCATGTGCGCCTCTGGAGCCTGCAGCATGGAGGTCCTGCCAGCCAAGCACACAGCAGCCAGCCTGCTGCCCGCTGAGGCTTAGGACCTGCCTCCACCTCCTGGGCTCCCAGCCACAGCCAGCTCATCCTCCTGAACCTGCTGGGCCCCACCAGTCCCGAAGCCACTAGACCAACACCTGCGCTGCAAGTCACACACCTGCCACTGCCTCTCCACCCTCAGAGCCTACCCCACAGAGACTTGATCACAAGACCCTTGCCCATTCCCCTGCCCACCCATTCCTACCCCTTCCCTGCCAGCTTCTCTCCCACTCCACTGCTGCCATACCCCCATCTCATCCCTACCCCATGCCCAGTTTTAAAGTTAAATAAATTTTAGTGCAAAAAATAAATTTTCTTTTTGGAAAAATCAGTTTACTGTCATGTGCAAAAAGCAGCCACTCAAAGGGAAGCAGGGCCTGGAGCCCAATACCAGTTTTGGGGAGCAGGCATAGTCTAACAAGAGCTGTCCTTGAGGGTTCCAGTGGAACCCCAGATCTCCTTCCTCTCCAGAATGATGTGTGGGTGGATAGGAATCCTCCTCCCCTTGCCAGACACTTTGACTGATGTGGCCTTGCCACTGTTTAGGAGCACATCAAAATCAGCCAGGCCTGTCTCCCTGAGCTGACATTCCCTGGGGATCAGCTACACCCCCGTGTGTCGCCTCTGGTGCTCAGTGTTTGTGTGGTCACACTGGGAGCTGCCCTTGGGATAACGCTAGAAAACATTCCAGATAACTTTAACCACCCCCTCCCTACCCCACCCCTTAGCATGGAAGGGCTTTGCTGCCCCTCACACCTGCTGAAACCCAAGCACCCTCAGCACGTCTCTGACCTGACTGCCTGCCTGGCTTGCTCTCTCCTATCCAGTTTGATGACATCTTGTGCTGTGGCTCAAAGGTGCCTCTGTCTGGTGCAGTGCCCATCCTGACAGGTGACCATGAGCAGATGGCTTCTGTCTTCCAGCCTTGAGAGTTCTGCTTGGTAAAAACAAAACACCTTGGGGTCCTGAGTCCTATTCTACAATAGGGTCTTCCATGAAAGAACCTGTTTACATACAGTACTGCTTTTGGTGATGACATTGTGAAATTAATACATGACCCTGATTTTACTCTAACACATACCTTAGCCAGAGAAATGGATATTTGAAGTTACATGAAACAGAAAGAGCAAAATGTTGGTAACTGCTAAATACACTTGGTTTAGGGTTGGTTTTCATGTATTCTTTACTTCTGGTGTCCGTTAATATTTTCCATTACTGAAACTTCGGAGAGTAGTGATTGGGTGCTGCTGTGGCACAGTTGGTTAGCACACAGAACCTAAAAGGCAGAGTGTGTGTGTGTGTGTGTGTGTGTGTGTGTGTGTGTGTGAGACAGAGAGAGAGAGAGAGAGAGAGAGAGAGAGAGAAAGAGTTACTGCCCAACAGAATCAATGAGACAATGGAGGTAAGCAGAGCTGTGGAGCCCTGTCTTACTCTGCAATATTTAGCCAACACACTGATTCTCACCCTGTCTCTGCAAAGTGCACCTGTACCAATGATTTCATTTGGGAGAACTGTGAACACATCCCAGCAGACCTCCATGGGAAGCCCAATCTTGCCCTACCTCACCCCTCCCCTGTCAGCCAATCACCAGGTCTCCTGGTAAAGAGACAGAAGGTGGGATTCTGTGAGCTCCCCAACAGGTGAAATGGCCTCTCCCTCTCTCCCTCTTGTATCTGGCTTGGGAGGTTCTCCACCCTCAAGTTGCCAGACCTTTTCTATTGCCTCTTACGCATCCTGTTCCTGAAGGAGATTTTTCACTTTCCTCCTCTCGTGGCTACTTTCTGCTTTGCCCAGTGGCTCAGTCTAGGTAGAATAGAAAGAAACCAATTGGTAGAAGCTGAGTAAGTCCCAGGGCTTCCATCAGGCATAGGGCCCTGAGCCAGGGTCAGACAATGGGCGGGCACACCAACCTCACCACTTTCATCTCTGGGACAACACTAGGCTGGGAGCTGCTTCTGCAGGAATGACAAAGGCTGAAGCCCTGACCTAGAACTCTCGTCCTGTGATGGAGAGTGGTAGCTGAACAGGCAATTAGGAAATCAGTTCATGGAAGAAATAGGCCTACAGCGAGGGAACTCTAGAGTTTCAGAGGAAATGTTCTGCCTTGGCCAGGGAGCATTTAGCAGTGGGTGCAGCTGAGGTGCACGGTAGAGAAGGTGCCTCAGAGCTGCTGAAGGCAGAATTGTTCAGAGTGAGAGTAGGTGACATGGAAAAGCAAGGGGGGGACATGTAAGGGGAGGCTGGGCACACCAACTGCCCTCCAAGGTCTTCACTGTGAGTGTGCCCTCTGAGACTCACCCTGAATTCAATCGCAGGTGTGGTAGGGTTAGGAGGTGGGTGAGGATGGGCATCCTGTTGCTTGGGTGCCCTGCCTCCCATGGCTGATGCTTGGATCCTAGTCCTTGGTCTGATTTCATTTCGGCTTCCTTCTAAATTACACCCTGGAGCACTAGGTCATAGGTGAAGGCGCAATGTTAGCATTTCTGCCACCCGCATGTGAGAGCAGGATTGGGCTTCTGGACAGCTGGGGAGAGAGCCCATACACAGTGGTTTTTCTCTCTCTCTCTCTCTCTCCCCCTCAAAGGACTGCGTTAGTCACCATTATGTGAGCCCAGCTGTCTTGATCTTAAACTTCCTTGTTTGGCTCCCCACTGAGAGAAGATCTCCCAACGGAAGCATCAGATAGCGTGCACAAGTGAGAACAGGATTTATTTCAAAATGAGAGTCAGCAGGCATCCATGCCTGAGTGTGGGCTCTCACAGCAAAACACTCCCCAGGCGGGAGTGAGCCAGAGTCATGTAACAGGAGAGAGAAAGGGTTAGAGAAAGCAACAGAGAGCCCGAGCAAGGCCTGCACACAAGGCTGGGGACAAAGAGAGCTTCTGCATAGTTATCAGTCACTTAGGAGACAGAGGGGCTACCTTATTTGAATAAATAACTAAGGGGTGGGCCATGTCCGGGGATTCTGTCGTGACCTCCCTGTGGAATTTAACTTCCACGTGGTCATCCCTGCCTGTCTGTCTTCCTGTTCCTGGATGTGACACAAGCATCTCCTGGAAATGAGGCCGTATTAGATGAACAAGCAGAGAAGTGAAGTTCCAATGTAAGTCAGGTGAAAGCAGCCCAGCTCCTCCCACGCATCTGATGCCCTGCCTGGCTGCCCCACGTCCGGCAGTAGAGAGATGCAGGGGCTACCACCTTTCTGTATCACAGGTTCCTTTTCTCTTCCATCTTGCCCCATGTATGCATGACGCAGCAGGCAGCCCTCACCAGAAGCAGCCAAGCAGATGCCAGCACCTTGTTCCCAGATTTGGTTTTTTTTTGGTTTTTTTTTTTTAAGATTTTATTCATTTTATTACAGCCAGATATACAGAGAGGAGGAGAGACAGAGAGGAAGATCCTCCGTCCGATGATTCACTCCCCAAGCGAGCCGCAACGGGCCCATGCGCGCCGATCCGATGCCGGGAACCCGGAACCTTCTCCGGGTCTCCCACGCGGGTGCAGTGTCCCAATGCATTGGGCCGTCCTCGACTGCCTTCCCAGGCCACAAGCAGGGAGCCGGATGGGAAGTGGAGCTGCCGGGATCAGAACCGGCGCCCATATGGGATCCCGGGGCCCCCAAGGCGAGGACTTTAGCCGCTAGGCCACGCCGCCGGGCCCTCCCAGATTTGTTTTTAATAAGATTTACTTATTTTTATTATAAAGGCACATATACACAGAGGAGAGACAGAGAGGAAGATCTTCCGTCCGATGATTCACTCCCCAAGTAGCCACAACAGCCGGAGCTGTGCCAATCCAAAGTCAGAAGCCCAGAGCCTGGCACAGTCGAGGCAAGAATTTTAGGTGCTAGGCTACTGCGCCAGGCTCCGTGTTCTGGGATTTTGTGGCCTCCATGTCCACGAACCCAAATAGTTGGACATCTCTTTGCAGTATAAATTTCGTTTTCCCGGTTTTGGGTATTCTGTGATAGCAACAGAAAACAGACTAAGACAGCAAGGGAGCTTTTCTGCTTACTTCCTCCAGCTAAAGCTTCAAACCTGAATCTGTTCACAAGTGGGTACTGACACAGATGCCCCACGGGGCCCCAGGCGGGTCTAGAGCAGGAGGTAAGAACGATCGAGCAAGACCCGGATGGCCCTCCGAGCACACCCGGGGCACCCGTCCAGGGGCAAGGCCATCACACATGTTGACAGCCTCTTTGTTACTCTCTACCACCGACAGGAAATCCTGCTAGGTTCTCAGTGCGGCTGAGTGCCCGTTCCTTGGATTTCCTGTGTTTATTTTGGATGGCTGCATTCAGTTTTGTTTTCTTGCTGTTGTCTATTTTGCCCCTTTTACTGATGTTAGGTTGTTTTGCACAGACCTGAGACTCAGTGAAGTATGAACCCTTAGTCCCCATAGACAGGCCTTCTGCCAAGCACTGTGAGCATAGTTCCTTCTGACCATGCACTAAGAATGCTGTGCTCTCCTAGGTGTGTTTCCTTCCAGTTCCCAAGAGAAGTGTCTCCAGGAGTCTTTGCTCTCTCTGTGTTCCTCCAGGCTGCTCATGGGACCCCCAGGTCCTTGGCCCTGTTTCTGTCTAGTTCAAGGAATCTGCCCTTGGCAACTGACCCTTCCCCTGAGCAGACCCACCTGCTCACTTGACCCCGGATTCTCCATTGCTACACCCGTGGAGTGGTCAACCTGACACTGGCCTTCTCTGCTTTGCACTCCCCAGTGCCAGGTCCTTGGGCCACACGTCAGACACCTACGCTTCACGTTGCGCTGCTACCTTGCAGCTCTCTGCCCTCTCTGTACCTCCCCAGGCCCTCGAGGAGGCGGTCTGCATCCTGCAGAAGGCAGTGGCCGCCTTCTCGCAGACCTGCATGGCTGCCTCTTGTTGCTTCTGTCCTTCACTTCTCACCTCTTGAATCAGTTGCTTCCATTGCCTCCAAAGTCATTCCCTTGAGTCATACGCATCACTGGGCTTTGAGTAGGGTCAAGGCCAGATTCCTCCTGTCTAGGCAAGGCCGCCCACTCGCAGACATGAATCCCTCTTTTCATGCTTATCCTTCTGTCTCAGCCCAGAAAGTCAACACCGAGGCTCAGCTGATACCCTTAACTCCTGGCCACTCTCTGGCACTTCTGCTCTCTCTGAATTTCTGCCTTTATACACTTTCATGTGCCACTCTCTTTGGAATGCTGTTATTCTTCCTTTCATGTCAGTCGCTTTTTAAAAAAGATTAATTTATTTGGGGGTCTGGCAAGGTAGTATAGTGGCTAAAGTTCTTGCCTAGCATGTGCCAGATCCCATATGGGGGCCAGTTCAAATCCCAACAGCCCTGCTTTCCATCCAGCTCCCTATTTGTGGACTGGGAAAGTAGTCAAAGTAGTCAAAGACAGCTCAAAGCCTTGGGATCCTGCACCCACATGGGAGACCTGGAAGAGGCTCCTGGCTCCTGGCTTCAGATTGGTGCAGCTCTGGCTGTTGCAGCTGCTTGGAGAGTGAATTATTAGATGCAAGATCTTCCTCTCTGTCTCTCTTCTTCTCTGTACATCTGACTTTTAATAAAGATAAATAAATCTTTAACAAAAGATTAATTTACTTGGAAAGCAGGGTTACAAAGCGAGAGGGGGAGAGACAGACAGACCTGTCATGGTTCATCTCCCCAAGTAGCCACAACAGACAGGGCCATGTCAGGACAATGCCAAGAGCTTCTTTCAGGTCTCCCCAGTGGACACAGGCACCAAAGCACTTGGGCCATCTCCAGCCACTTTCCCAGGTACATTAACAGGGAACTAAATCAGAAGTGGAACAGCCAGGACACATACAGGAAGCCAGCATTGCAGGCATTGACTTAACCTGTTCTGCCGCAATGCTGGCCTTGGCTTTCTCCTTTTAAGGTAAAAAATTCTGTTAGTTGCCACGACTCCTGCATATTGCATTCTTGCATTTATTGAGAAATTCAGCCAATGCCGACTGAGTAGCTATATATGCCAAGTGGCATTTTAGGCAGCTGGGATACAGCCGTTGCTGGGACAGCAAGTCCTACCCTTACAGACCTGACGTTCCAGCAGGAAGGGAGACACAGCAACCAAAGAGAAAAAATGCAGAGGGAGCAGGCTTCAGTTTGGTGGTTAAAGCACTCAGACTCCTGACTGAGGCACCTGCTTTCAATTCCAGGCTTCAACACCTGCAGTGCTAACCCTTGGAGGTGATGGTGATAATCAACCTAATTGGATTCCTGCCACTCAGTCCCTGATCCCAGCTTTAGCTTGGCCTGGGCCACTGCAAGCGTCTGGGGAGTGAGCCAGTGGATGACAGGGCTTGGTTGCTCTGTCTGTCTGTGGCTCTCCTTATCTCTCTAGAGAACTCAAAAAGAATCTGAAAGTGAAAAAACAAAAAAATAATATGCCTGTGAACATGATGAGTGCTATGTAGCAAAATGAAGTAGGGGAAACAGGTGTGGAACAGGGGTGGGGTGGAGGGGAAAGGAGCTTTGGCTATTCCTACTTTTTAAAAGATTCATTTGTGTACCTGAGAAGCAGGAGAGCCAGAATTGTTCCATTCTCTGCTCCACTCCCCAAATGACTAGCACAGCCAGGGCTGAGGCAGGTGGAAGCCAGGAACCAAGAACTCCAGCTGGGTCTCCCACATGAGCAGCAGGAGTTCAAACACTTGGGATATCTCCTGCTGCCTTCCAGCGAACATGAACAAGAAACTGGATCAGAATCGGAGCAGCTGGGACTCCAACCACTGTCAGTCTGCTGTTTAAACCGCTGAGCCACAAGAACAGCCCCGATTGTTTCTGTCCATGTCAAGTGGGACTTTCCTGTAATTGCTGGCTTCCTGAGCCACCTCAGTAAAGCACCATAATTGCCTTGGCTGCATCATGCACGCAAGGGGTCAGCTGGGCTCAGCTCCCTGAGGGCTTCCAGAAGGGTCTTTTCTCATCTCTAGTGCTGGAAGAGTCAAACTCCAGTCTGTGCTCCCATCCTCACTGTTTTTCATCTGTCCTCTCCTCCTCCTGGGTGGACTCCAATTGGCTTAGTCTAGTTTCTGCTGCCATGGAGAAAACCCAAGATTGGGCCATTTCTAAAGGGAAAAAAATAAGTTGACCCATGGTTCTGGAAATGCAACTGTGTAATACTGTAATTTGTACAGCTTCTGGTGAGGGCTCCAAGCTGCTCCATGAGGGGAAGAAACAAAAAAGCAAATAGAAACATGCATGGGGTGGGGGGATGCTAGATGCTTTGTGACAATTGTTGTCGTGGTAACAGACCCAGGCTCATGGCAACTCCATTCCTCCATCTAAAACACCCCTCCAAACCTTTGCCCTCTCTTAACATCATCAAGCTGGTGACGAAGTCTCACCTGGAGTCTTGGCACAGAGACAAGCCACGGGTGAATCTCAGCATCACTCACAGGATCCTGGGACCACGCTACATATAGGAAGGCTTCGTCTCAAGATCCTTAAGGAATTACACCTGCAAGAACCGGACTGTTGAAGAACAGCCCCCCACCAAAGCCAGACCACCAAATGTCCAAGGACCCCGAACCTCAACCATTCTGGACAGACTGAGATGTCTGCAGGAAGCAAGCATCCTGCTGAGATCACGGGTCACCTTGTTGACAAAGCATGCCTGGGGAAGTGTGAGGCGTCCTCATTATCATCTTCCTCTTCCTACTGTGGCCTGAGCGTACCTGCATACAAAGTTCTGTTGGATTCCATTTCTAGTTAGATCTGTTTATCAGCATTGGTTCCTATAACTCATGTTTCCTTCTCCTGTTGCCTGAGACAAGGGATTGTTTTCCAAATCCTCTGTGATCTATCATTGGAGTAGCTTGTATGCTATTGTTTAGTTAACTAGTAACTTTTATCTACCTGCTTGCCTTGCAAAAAATTGGTGTAAATTGCCTCAGAAAAATGCAACAAAGTGTGCATTGGTTCATCTTGCCTCAGCATCCCCTCAGTATCCCAGATTTCTTCTCAGAGCAGATGTCACGCATCGAGTCCTGGTCCCTGCTGGAGGGACCCCCGAGACCTGACTGCCAAAGCAGGTCACAGTCTGAGCTTCTAGGTGGGCAGGAATTTGGGGGGGGTTAGCCAGCTCTACTATCCTTGCAGAGACTCAGGGGCTGAGACCTGGGGTGACCACTGAAGTCCCTCTAAAACTTCACAAACAAGATGTTAGTTATTTAAAACGATTGAGAGTTCTAGTTCATAGGATATTACGATATTATTATGCGCAGTTAATTCCCACAACCTGGTTCTTTACCGTGAGCTGAAATCACCAGACGCAACGAGGTATCTTAGGAGGTTTATTCCAACAGAGCAGGAACAGGGTAGAGGTGGTGAAGATCAGGAAAGAAGGGAAAGAGAGAGAAGAGGGGGAGAGAATAGAGAGAGAGAGTGTGGAGGAAAGAGAGAAGGAGAGAAGAGATAAGAGAGAGCCGCACCTGGGGGGCCTTTTTGTCTGCCAGGTGTAGGGGGCGGGGATTGGGAGGGATTGAGGCCAGGCCCCCAGGGGATTGGTGCCTGCAGGTGAATGCCTAGGGATGATTGGCGAGTGGGCGGAGTTGGGGAGGGGACTGGGAGATAGGGGTGGGATTCTCAGGTGGAATGCCAGGTTACATCCGATTGGTGGATAGCTAGGCCAGCGGGAATTTCGTGAGCTATGAAGAAGAAGGAATGGCGCCGGGTCCAGGGAAGGATATTGGAATAACTCCTTACACAAGATGGTGTTCTTTCCTCAGCGATGCTGTTGATGTGCAATTAGAAGTTCAAGGAAGAAGAGCCCCAGAGCAGGAGCAGCTGGTGGGGATGGGGACAGGACAGTGGCTGGGAGGAGAGCAGCTGGGGGGACAGCACCATATGGCCCTGGATGGATAGTTTTGCATCCCCCAGCTTGCTCTGCACCGTCAAATTGCCACAGCAGCCCTTTCCTGAACACTTGGAGGATCCTGGCTGGTCAGAAGCCTGTTGCTCTTCTCATTTTCTTCTTTCAAGCAGGAGTACACAAGAACAGCCATTTGATTAAACATGACAGGGCCCGGCGGCATGGCCTGGCAGCTAAAGTCCTCGCCTTGAACGCCCCGGGATCCCATATGGGCGCTGCTTCTAATCCCAGAAGCTCCACTTCCCATCCAGCTCCCTGCTTGTGGCCTGGGAAGGCAGTTGAGGACGGCGCAATGCCTTGGAACACTGCACCCGCGTGGGAGACCCGGAAGAGGTTCCAGGTTCCCGGCTTCGGATCGGCGCAGCACCAGCCCGTTGCAGCTCACTTGGGGAGTGGATCATCGGACGGAAGATCTTCCTCTCTGTCTCTCCTCCTCTCTGTATATCTGACTTTGTAATAAAATAAATAAATCTTTTTAAAAAAACATCACAGAGCATGTTGCTGCTGGTCACTGAGGTACTACGATCATAAATCTTTACAACAGACTTAAGAGCTCAAAGCTGGAAATGCAGTTGTCATTGCTTACCACAGGTTAGCTTAGCCAGTTTCAGTGAGCCTCAGCCCGCAGTGTGCACGCCCCGTGGAGTGGGTCCTTGTGAGCCTCAATGCACAGTGTGCACGCCCCGTGGAGTGGGTCCTTGTGAGCCTCAGTCCGAGGTGTGCACGCCCCGTGGAGTGGGTCCTTGCTGTGATCTGTCCAGGTTGTGAGCATGCCCACACAGCATCAGCCACCTCTCTGTTAGTTCATAGGCATCCCAGTGATCAGGTTGGTGACAATCCTGCAACACTTGTGTTTGAGAGATCTTTATCGTGCCTGATAATGGTTTTAAGGATCAGGTGGGATGAGGCAAGCAATTTGACTTCGCTGAAGGGAAGCAATACTTCCTTTAATTGAAGCGGTGAGTGAAGAAGAACAGAAACGATCCGAGGCTGAGGCTGGTCTCATCTCCAAGGGCGGGAGGAAGACGTCCAGGCTGGTCCGGTAGCACAGAGAATAAATAGATGAAGCTGCCAAGGCTACGTCCACACTGCATGGTGAGTTGTTAGTGAACCTGGAAAAGACATTCAAGGGTAGAGTCTGGGTCTCTCTATGGTTCCAGACATCCGTCAGGGCTGCAGATAAGGGAGCATGGCTCTATTCCCATTTCACAGATGGGAAAAAAGAGCCCGAGGCTGAGATCAAAAGACATAGCTTCGCTCCCACCTACGAACCACTGTGGCCATTCATTTAAAAACCAATGACCGGTGAGTACTGATACTTGAGAGAAATGACAGCTCAAAAAACGTATCCACCTCCTCTTGCTGAAGTTGAGAATTTCTGCAACACCTGTTTTCAACTCTAAAGTGTGTACAAGAACTACACATGTGTCTGAGCGTGTGTTTACTCAACTGGAGACGTTCGCACGTTTTCTGAGCTTTTCTTTGCTCAAAGGATTAAAAGTTATTTTAAGAAGTGTCAACACGAGGGAAATTATGCAGATCTGAAGGATTGTTGATGAAGAGCTTAGGATGGAGAAAGATGACTCAGAGCACCAGAAAACACTGAAGCAAGAAGAAGGAGGTGGTGTAAAGTTCATCACCAAGAAGCTCCTGGTGAGATCAAACCATTGCCAACGCCCAGCCAGGGGTCGCACTTAGCGGGTGAGTTGTGAGTGCGTGACAACCACAGGAAGCGCTAAGAGCAGGGGTGAAGCAACGGGCCTTCAAACGAACAGTTTAGGTGCCCCGAGTCCACATGTGTATGCCTCCCTTTGGCGTCTGTCTCTGTCTTGGGAAGCAGCGGATGGTGGCTTTCAGCCACCCACGTGGGAAACCTGAAAGGAGTGCCTGGCCCCCAACTTCGACACCTCCAATTGTTGTGGCACTATTTGAAAAGTTAACCAGAAAATGGAAATTCTCTGTCTGTCTCTCTCCTACTCAGAAAGGGAGGCGGGCTGTAAATACATCACAAAGCTCATCTCACTCAACCCCAATACACTCATAATTATGCACAGAAGTGCCAAACAACAGCAATACCTGTGAGTCCCCTAGCACGGACTTTCATTGCCAAATCACCATTTTTGGACCCTCAATACTTTCAAGATTTTTCCGTTTTGAATAGAAACATAACTTGTCCATTGTGCTTGCAAGAAAATAGATAAACCTATGTAAGGAACAATGCTACTTGACCAGCCCCCTCCTGACCAAACATGTGCCCCTGGCAAGGATGCCAGTGGGTTTATGTTTTAATCTGTCTGTTGAATCTGCTTCCCTTCCTGGTTCAACCTAGTCAGCCTGATAAAATAATTTCTAACCAGCACAATTCAGATAAGTTAAGGTTTGCTAAAATCTAAGGGCTGACACTGTGGGGTAGCAAGTAAAACTGTCCCATACCATGCCAGCATCCCATATGGATGCTGGTTCAAGTCCCAGCTATTCCACTTCAGCTCCATTTCCTACTAATGCACTGGGAAAACAACTGGAGAGGTGCAAATACTTGGGCCCCTCTACCTCTACCCACGTGGGAGGCCCAGAGGAAGCTCCTGGCTCCTGATACTGGTCTGGCTCAACCCCAGTCATCATAGTCAGTCGGGGAGTGAACTAGCAGATTGAAGACTCTCTCTCTCGTATGTGTGTGATGTGTAACTGCCTTTAAAAAAACATGAATATCATTTTTAAAAGATTTACTAAAACCATAGAAGTATTTAATCTTTTGGGTAGAAATGTTCTTGTTACAGGGCCAAAATCAACACAAAGCTTGCTGATTTTTATCACCTGCCTATGAACCTCCCTTTACTTTTTCAAAGAACCATTCCATTTGATAGAATGTATTAGCAGGAACCCAATGTGATGTAAACATTAAAGCTCTCACCGGCTTCACAAAGACAAGAACACTGGATCCATGGTATCTAACTTCCAAATTTTTTTTTCTTAAGATTTATTGTTTTGGGGTCCTACACGGTAGCCTAGAGGCTAGAGTCCTCGCCTTGCACACCAGGATCCCATATGGGCACTGGGTCTAAGCCCTGCTTCCCATCCAGCTCCCTGACTGTGGCCTGGGAAAGCAGCCGAGGACAGCTCAAAGCCTTCGGACCCTGCACCCACATGGGAGACCTGGAGGAGGCTCCTGGCTCCTGGTTTCAGATTGGCTGAGCTCCAGCCCATTGCGGCCACTTGAAGAGTGAATCAATAGTCAGAAGATCTTCCTCTCTGTATATTTGACTTTCTAATAAAAAAAAGAATACATATTTTTAATAAAAATTAAAATTTTAAAAAATATTTATTGGTTTTTACTTGAAAAGTAGATGTTATAGAGAGAAGGAGAGACAGAGAGAAAGATCTTCCATCTGCTAGCTCACTCCCCAAATGGCCACAACATCCAGAGCTTGATTGGTCCAAAGCCAGGAGCCTCTTTCGGGTCTCCTATGTGGGTGCCGGATCCCAAGGTCTTGAGCCATCCTCTGCTGCTTTCCCAGCTCATAAGCAAGAAGTTGGATCAGAAGTGGAGCAGCCAGGACACCAACTTCTGCCCATAGGGATGAGTCAGCAAGAAGCACCGGCTGCAGACAGACTAGCCTGAATGCCGCCACTCCAGCTCCCAACTTTCTTTTTTAAGATTTATTTATTTTTATTGGAAAGGCGATATACAGAGAGGAGGAGAGACAGAGAGGAAGATCTTCCGTTGGATGGTTCACTCCCCAAGCGACCACAACAGCTGGAGCTAAGTCAATCCGAAGTCAGGAGTCAGGAGCTTCCTCTGGGTCTCCCACGTGGTTGCCAGGTCCCAATGCATTGGGCCGTCCTCGACTGCTTTCCCAGGCCACAAATAGGGAGCTGGATGGGAAGTGGGGTGGCCAGGATTAGAACCGGTGTCCATATGGGATCCTGGCAGATGCAAGGCGAGGACTTTAACCGCTATGCTATCACACCAGGCCCATAGCTCCCAACTTTTTAAAACATAAAACTACCCTAACAGCTGGGGAGTCTGCTGGGTCATTTTATCCAGGAGATGGTGCAAGACACCAGCAACAGTTGGTGTCTCAATGTCCCAGCTCTGTTGCCACAGGGGAGCATTCACTCTGAGGACTTTGTCTTGCACGGGCTCCCAGGACCCTAGGGAATATTTTGTCCAGTTAGGCACAGATGCAAGATAACTTTCCTATGGAGCCAGCCTGTGGTGTAGCAGGTGAAGCTGCCTCGTGATGCTGACGGTTTCCCATGTTACCTCTGGTTCAAGTCCCAACTGCTCCACTTCCAATCCAGCTCCCTGTTGATGAAAGAGTAGCAGAGGATGGCCCAAGTGGTTGGGCCCCTTACACCCATGTGGGAGAACCTGAACAAGCTTCTTTCTCCTGGCTTAAGCCTAGTCCAGCTGTGGTTGTTACAGTCATTTGGGGAGTGAACCAGCAGATGAAAGATTTGTCTCTCTCTCACTCTCTCCTCCAACCCCCAGCCTCTGTAACTATCTTTTAAATAAAATAAATAAACCTTTCTAGGGCCCGGCGGCGTGGCCTAGCGGCTGAAGTCCTCGCCTTGAAAGCCCCGGGATCCCATATGAGCGCCGGTTCTAATCCCGGCAGCTCCACTTCCCATCCAGCTCCCTGCTTGTGGCCTGGGAAAGCAGTCGAGGACGGCCCAATGCTTTGGGATCCTGCACCCGCGTGAGAGACCCGGAAGAGGTTCCGGGTTCCCGGCATCGGATCGGCGCGCATCGGCCCGTTGCGGCTCACTTGGGGAGTGAATCATCGGACGGAAGATCTTCCTCTCTGTCTCTCCTCCTCTGTGTATATCTGGCTGTAATAAAATGAATAAAATCTTTAAAAAAATAAATAAATAAAATAAAATAAACCTTTCTAAAAAGATAGTTTGCCTAATAACACACCCTTTCCTAGCCCCTTTCTTTCCCTGTTATTTATTGGTCTCTTTCTCTTTTTTTTAAGATTTATTTTATTTTTATTGCAAAATCAGATATACAGAGAGGCAGAGAGACAGAGAGGAAGATCTTCTGTCCATTGATTCACTCCCCAAGTGACCGCAATGGGCTGCAGCTGAGCCAACTGAAACCAGACACCCAGAACCTCTTCCAGGTCTCCCATGTAGGTGCTGGGTCCCAAGGCTTTGGACAGTCCTCGACTGCTTTTCCTAGCCACAGTCAGGGAGCTGGATGGGAAGCAGGGCTGCCAGGATAAGACCCAGTGCCCATATGGGATCCTGGTGTGCAAGGCGAGGACTTCGGCCATTAGGCTACCACCCTGGGCCCTGTGCATAAACTTAAACACTTTGAATTCTCACGGGCCTAGAAACCCAAGAAACCTTCCTATCCCTATTCTTCGATCATATTCCTGACCTGTACAGTTATCCAGGGCTCTTGCTAAATTTTAACTGTATTTGTGACCAAAGTTCAAACATTTTATTGTTTTCTTGCTGACTCATCCCTTCATTAAGGGATGACAATGCCGCTCATGCAGTTGGCGGTCCTCTCAGACAATTCTCCAATCAACCCCCAGCCCCCGCACAAGACACGCGCACACCAATTGGAGAAGTCAAGTTCTTTGGTTACCATAGCAAGAGCTAACTACTGATTGACACACAAGCCTGTTGAGATGAGCTCATGTCTTTCCACCTCTGTGTCCACATCCTCCCACCAGATAATTCTACTACTCCCAAGCCCAGGCAGAGGATGGCATCACAGACGCTGATGTGGCAGCCACAGGGATGCGTGGAGCAAGCAGGGAGCTCCCTGGTGGGTGGGACTGTGCCAACAAGAACGGGACAGGATGGAGTCAGCTGCATCCCCACCTTGCCGCCCTGCATACGAGCTGTGTGAGCTCGCCCTCTGAGAGCCCCTCTGCCCTGGGACCAGCTGCAGACCTCTGCCCCAGGCATCAAAGCAATTTCCCCTGGCTTTCCATTTTCACTTCCCTTTTAGCCTCCCTGGAACTGTGTCAAAACACCTGAACCCTGCCCCAGGCTCCGCTTTCCCAGAACAGCTGAGCCGATGAGCCAAGTGCTCAACCTGGCTCCGCTTCCTGTGCCTCAAGAAGCATCTTGTCCACAGTTAACCTGTAGTGTACTCACGAGCTCCTTCCAGGATATTGATTTGCAATCACCGTTTATTCATTTGGAGTGTTAGTCACTTGTCAGCAGGCTTGCAGCCATTCTGCTTTTTCACCCTCTGGGTTCCCTGGAGGTTCAGGGTAGGACTGGTTTGCTAGTTTATTCTGGGGACAAAGAGTTGAGAGTACTGCCAGCATCAAAGCGCCACAACTGTTCGCTACTTACCACGTTTTACACACAGTCTCACCCTCTCTCGGCACTGCAAAATAAGCAGGAACATCTTAACATTTGTTCCTAACTACTTTTATAGAAAGTTATTTCTGGTTTTAGTTGAAGGCAGAATTACACAACAAAGGAGAGACAGAGAGCGAAAGTTCTTCCATTCATTTATTCACTTCCAAAATGGCCATGATGGCCAGAGCTGAGTCAGTCTGAAGCCAGGAGCCAGGAACTTCTTCCAGGTCTCTCATGTAGGTGCAGGGGCCCAAGGCCTTGAACCATCCTTCATTGCCCTCCCAGGCATTTAACATGGAACTGGGTTGCAAGTGGAGCAGCCGGGGCACTAGTCAGTGCCCACATGGGATCCTGGAAACACAAGCAGAGATTTAACCTACTATACCACAACCAGCCCCAACCCTGGCCATTTCTAATGTGAGCTAGGCAAGGAGCCAGGGAACAAAGAGCTGAAAGATTCGTCACACACTCTGTCACTAGCCCTGCCAGCTAACCCCACTCCTTTGCATGCCAATCCAGCAACCCACATTCCAGAGCCTCCCACGGGATACAGAAGAGGGGACCAGGATGAACAGGTGTACACTGAGCTCCATGGGAGACAGACTGAAACTCCCTGGGGCAACACACACACACTGAGCCCAAACTCCATCCTGGGGTACATTCAACAGGGCAACGCAGTGCAACAGACCAATAAGCTGGGTAGACTCACACTATCTCCTCCTCCTCCTCTTTCTCCTTTCTTGGTGAGTACCTCCCCTCCTGGAGTTGCCCACACTCACATCTTGTTGTATACTCACATGCTATGTCTCTTCAAAGAAATTCTGCAGTGCAGGGAGTTAAGCAGCTGCTTGCAACACTGGATCCATGTAGGAGCCCCGGTTGGAGTCCTGGATGCAGGAAGTCTCTGCTTGCATCCAACTTTCTGCTAATGCAGCTGGGAGCGCACTGGATGATGGCCCAACTACCTGGACCTCTGCCATGCAGAAAGAAGACCTGGATGGAGTTCCAGGCTCCTGGCTTTGGCCTGATCTGACCCAGCCCTTAGTCATGGCAGCCATTTGAGAAATGAATCAATGGATGCCAAGACCTCTTTCTGTCTCTCCCTAAAACTGTGCCTTTCAAATAGAATGAATCTTAAAAACCAACCAATGCCGAGGAATCAAGATGGCGGAATAGGGTAAGGACACGTTTAAATGGACGGAAAAATATTTAATCAGGATGAAGCAGAGAGGACATATTTCAGGAAATAGGAAAGGACAAAACAACAGCAGAGGGGTGCCTGGAGACTGACAGGCACAGGAAAGCAGCGGACACAGCAGTGTGGTGTAGCAGTGACTGATACCCCAGCACGGCGATCTGAATGCCACCAGCAGCCGAAACTCCACCAGCAACCAGGTGGGAAGGGACTTTTACTGGGAGCTCGGGAGGTGAACCCAGACAAAGACCTGTCCATCTTGCTGGTCCGTTTGATTTGACCAGGAGCAGAGCAGCAGATCTCAGACGGGCAGTGCAAGAACAGATTTTATAGCCCAGTCAACCCCCGAGAGCTGAGTTGGGCGCCATTTTGCGTAAGGGGGAAATGGCAAGGAAAAGGACTGAGCATGCGCTGAGCAGGTAGTGAACTCTTTTCTGACTCAGTGAACTGCAACGACGTGGTATTCTACGGGTTCCACCCGGAGCAGGTCTGGGTAGCCCTCGGATCTGATGGCCAGCAGATCAAGAACAGTAGTGGTGGTACATCAGGTGCCATTTTGTACACTGTGGCAATAACTTTAGGACTGCGGGGGACAACAGTGAACTGCGCATGTGCTGAGCTCGCGAGAACTCGCTGACATCAGTGGATTGCACCGTCCCACAGAACAATAATACTGACTGTGGCATCGTACTGGCCAAAATAGGTCCATATGGCACCCAGACTTAACGTCCAACAGGTTCCGACAAGATCAGTGCCACCAACAACCTAATTATATAGGACACCTGGAGTCTAATCCTGGAACCTGCTCCAACCGGAAGTGGGAGAAAGGTTGCTGGGACAACAGTGTAGCCTCAGCACAGTATCACAGGAGGTGGAGAGTGGTGAGCCAAGAGCTGGGTCTGTGGAGACCACGGTGGAAATCTGACATAAGAACCCAAACCTGGAACTCGCTGGAGGTTGTGGCACAAGTAGGTGCAAGAAAAAAGTTGTGTATCAACCGCAATAAGTAAAATTGCATTCTAGACCTGTGGGTGACACAGCTTAGAAACCTGCCCCAGGCCCGGCGGCATGGCCTAGCGGCTAAGGTCCTTGCCTTGAACGCCCCGGGATCCCATATGGGCGCCAGTTCTAATCCCGGCAGCTCCACTTCCCATCCAGCTCCCTGCTTGTGGCCTGGGAGAGCAGTCAAGGACGGCCCAATGCACTGGGACACTGCACCCGCATGGGAGACCCGGAAGAGGTTCCTGGTTCCCGGCATTGGATTGGCGCGCACTGGTCCGTTGCAGCTCACTTGGGGAGTGAATCATTGGATGGAAGATCTTCCCCTCTGTCTCTCCTCCTCTCTGTATATCTGACTTTGTAATAAAAATAAATCTTTAGAAAAAAGAAAGAAAGAAGCCTGTCCCAAAGGAGAAGACTTTGCTAACCAGAAGTACAATGATCAAGAGCAAAAGAAGAGACAAACGCACAATGAATATTACTGAAAACTCCCCTGCAAAGGAGCAAAACCCTATGCCAACCTCAGAGTTAACTGAGGAAGACATCGAGAAAATGGGGCACACAGAATCCATAAGACTCATTTTAAAGATTCTGATCAACAATGAGAAGCTCATGCAAGAGTTCAAAGAATTTAAGGAAGCAACAAAGCAAATCAAGGCTGGTTTATCAGAAATTAAGAACACAGTAGAGCAAATTAAAAGTACAGTGGAGAGTCTCCAAAATAGAATGAAGCAAGCAGAAGAAAGAATCTCAGAATTGGAAAATATTTCCATTCACCAGGGGGAAGCAAGCAAAAAGCTGGCCCGGGTGCGAGGGTCCCTGCCACGATTCCAGCCTAACACAGCCAAGCTTTCCACCACCTGCGCAGGTACATGGGGTGCGAGGCTCTCGGGCGGCCAGTGCGCCATTTGGCGCCAGGCTTTGCCTGCTGGCCGCCTGGCCAGGAAGTTCTGGAATTTGGTTTCTCTGATATGCTGCATGAGACGCTCCGTGCTGAACCCACAGTACTCTGAGAATATGTATTAGTCCTTAAGCTTTTCAAAGGCATTTAATCTTCCTCTGAAGAACCTGTAGTCACTTTATAGTGCCGATCGCCAACATCAGCTCACTTAAAAGGCAAAATTCCGGGCTTTTCCAGCAGGATGCCCCATTACCTGATAGGATGAGGGATCAGCAGAGGGGTCACAGAAGGCATTACTATGACACTGACTGGCATTCAAGAACCATACTCGGGGCTAGAATGTGTAAGGCATACGTGGACCAATGCCCTGACACTCTGACCCCATTGGACGGTTTAGAAGGGCCGGTGGAGTCTATGCAGGAGGCATGACAGTCTATAGGACGCTCTGGGCTGACCAGAGCAACCTCTGGCATAGTTAACACTGGCTGGCAACAGGCCTGGTTGGAGAGCGTGGTGGAGGCCTTGGCTGCGTGGAGCCTACCACTAAGGGGCACAGGAACTGGAGGGAGGCTGAGTTCTGGTCGGGTCACAGTTGTAATCCCTTGGCACAAATATCAATTCGGCTTTGACGCACCATGCCGGATTAGACCACAGCACAGTTTGGTGCTCTGGAGGACCAGGATAGACGTTGGACGGGCTCGGCTAGGCCTCAACCCCATCTGAGCCATATATGAGATATGCGTGGGTATGGACGAGCCGTGGCTGGGCTGAAACTCTCAACAGCAGGAACCAGAATGGATTGAAGAGCGGTGCTGGCCGAAGGACCTGCTGGAATGCGTGAAGCCCGACACCATGAAGGAGTCGGAGGGAGGAACCTGAACAGATCCTCTGACAGGACACTGACTCTACAAATAAACGCAAGAAGCATGGAGGTAAATAACCCAGAAGAGGCTTTGGAATGTGACCCACTGGAATACACTTGGCTCGGGTTGGGGCAGACCAGGCTGAGTCGGTTCACGTCATCCACTGGCAAGCCCAAGTGCTGAAACTGTGTGGGGGCCTGGCCGTGTTTGGTTGCGATAAAAAAAAAAAAAAAAAAAAAAAAAAAAAAAAAACAGTACAAAACACAAAATGCCAAGGTGAAATGGCCTGTGCTAGCAGGGAATGCAACACCCGACCAGCACTCCTCCCACTGGTTTAGGTGAGGGACAAGAGTGTGATGGGCAGAGCCGGGGAGAGATGCGATACTCATTGGTTCCAATAGAGGTCGGGGCTCAGAAGAGAACCAACCCAGGGGTTAAAACCATCAGCTGATCGGAGTGATGGACGGTGGCGGGCACTGTGCTTACTAGTAGTACATGTAGGAGCCTGGACTGGGAATGCCTCAAAGTTTTTTTTAGGGGGATTCCCCTGAACAAAATGGAGGAATCAAAGCATTAATCAAAAAAAGATGGAAAATGGAGTAGATGAATCAACCACCTCAGCTTTATGCTTGCAGCGGAAAACTGGACAAGGGGAAACCCTAAGACGGACTATGTCAATCAGTGGACTCTGCACCAGCCTCATCATACCTGGACTGTTGCTGATGATATGTTGGTGCTCCTAATTGATCGAGGTGACGCTCTGCTGGCTCTGCCTACAAACCTGAGAGGGCCTCCCTAAGAGGCGGTTGAACTTGAACTGGACAAGTGGGATGCTGGACTCTGTATGGTGTAAACTTTTAATTAGGGAATCTCAACGGAACTTGAGCTGTGGTTATGCATCAAGGTGAAGGAATTCATGATGGGGGAAGGGTTTGGGGTGAAGGGGGGGGAATCCCAGTACCTATGAAATTGTGTCATGTAATGCAATGTAATTAATGAATAAATGAATATTTAAAAAAAAAAAAAAGTATTCAAGAATTGAAAGACAATATTAAGAGGCCAAATATAAGAGTAATGGGAGTCCCAGAAGGTGCAGAAAGAGAAGCTGAGTTTGCAAATGTCTTTAATGAAATAATAAAGGAAAATTTCCCTAATCTGGAGAAAGAATTGGGAAACAAGATCCAGGAGGGGCACAGAACTCCCAACAGGCTTGATCAAAAGCAATCTTCACCAAGACACATGGTCATCAAGCTCTCTTCAATCAAGCATAACAAAAAGATTCTTAAATGTGCTCGTGAAAAAAAATGTCAACTGACATATAAAGGAATGCCGATTAAACTCACAGGAGATCTCTCACAGGAAACTCTACAGGCAAGAAGAGAATGGAGTAACATATTCCAGATTCTAAAAGAAAAAAATTGTCGGCCCAGGACAACATATCCAGCCAAGTTTTATTTTGTCTTCGAAAATGAAATAAAATTCTTCCACAGTAAAGAAAAGTTAAAAGAATGTGCCTCTTTCAAACCTGCCCTACAAAGGATACTTAAAGATGTTCTCTTCACAGAGAAGAGAAATAGCACCTACCAAAACCAAAGGCAAATGGTAAGAACATCCCAGTACAATGACAACTGAAGACTAAACCAATGCACAACCCATTCCTAAAATGACAGGACCAAAGTAACACCCATGTATATTTAACTCTGAATGTAAATGGCTTAAGCTCAAACACCATAGATTAGTAGACTGGATTAAAAAAACAAAACCCATCTGTTTATTGTCTGGAGGAGACACACTTCAACAAAGATCAGTGGAAACTATATCGCAAGGGTTTTGTTGTTTTCTGTTGGTTTCATCTCTTCAAAACACTTCTGATTAAATCATTCAGTGACTCGTAGATCATGCAGTGGCATCATTTTCTTCAAGAAGGTTCTTGATTTTCATTTCTTCAGCTACACATTAGTCATTTAATAGCATGTTATTTAACTTTTTGGTGTTGTTAATTTCTTTTTTCTCCCTGATATTGATTTTGTTTTGTGGCTCTTCATTTAAGGGGATGTATAGTAGCTGTGTAATGGAGACTGTCATATCTAGTAACATGTCATTTAACTTCATGGCATTGTAAATTTCTATTTTTCTTTCTATTGTTGATTTTGTATCAAGACTTTTTATTTAAGGGGATGTACAGTAGCTGTGAAATGGAGACTAACATCCAGATGTGAGGATGCAGTGTGGTATGCATTTCTACTTCCAGACAAAAATGGACTTACAATGAAACTGTTTACTATATCTTGACAATAGGGTGGTGGACTCTCAGCCATTGTCCATGCCGGCAATGATGGACATATGACTGTGTATGAAGAACTATACTTTAGTAATGAGATAGGGGAACTAGGTGGGGAGGGGAGGGAATTGGGGAGGGAATAAGGGAATATGGAGCTGTATCATAAAATGATAGCAATAACAATAAAATGTATATTTAAAAAAAAAACAACCAATGCCTCCTGATGCCTTGTTGCACTTTGCTGTTATCCCTTTGAATTGTTATCTCAGGTAGGGTCTAGCACCTGGGTAAGATAAGGCTGGGAAAGCCTTCTGACACCATTTCATCAGACTGGCCTCAGGGGAAAAGAAAAAAACAAAACATTCTCCTGGGTGGTCTAAGCTCAGAAGCCAATTGTATGGCTAAGATTTCACTCTGTAAAGCTCTCCATGAAGGTCTGCTGATTCCGGATCTTGGGTTTTGGGGGTTTTTTTCAGTCTAACCAAAGCTGTACCGCTCTGGGGGTCTGTGTCTCAATAGTCTTCATTTAAGTCTCCCATTGACTCCTCTTGGGAGATTCTAGGCCATTTTCTTGCAGAAAGCGGTGCCCTCGGGAGCTCCCAAGGTAAGGAGGTGTATGTGGCATTGAATTTCTCTACCCCCTGTATTGCATGTTACCTGGACATTTGGTCTGAGACCTAAGTGTTCCTTAACCTTCGATGGTATTGAGATTGCTCTCCGTAGAGCAGTTGGCCACAGTCACATTTCCAGATTGCATAACTGCCAAGGATTTATGATTTGCTATTTAACCAGCACACACATGCTTCAGATATCTTTGCCATTACCTGCCTCTGGGAGTGGATAAACTGCACTGCGTGGAGGGCATCCAGTTGAAAGAAATAAACCATGTCACCACCGAGGGACAAGGTAGCAATCACCAGCATGCGTTGTTGATCTTGGTTTTGTCTTTCTCAAATGAACATCTGGGCCTTAGAAGCAGAGTGGATGAAAATACTAGATGAAAAGTTTGTCTGTCTTTATCTCTTTCAAACCAATCCTGTTTAATGACAGAGCACTTTCCCCATAGTCCAGGATTACCGTCAACTCCAAACTCTTTCCTGAACCCACAAGAACCCTAGGTGGGCAGTGCAGAGGGGGCAGCGTTGGACAGGGTGCACTGCCCCACATGGCCCCTGAGCTGAGCTCCTTCCTCCCCCCAGCCCACTTGTCCTGCTGCTGAACTGGTCCCCCCACACAGAGGCTGTTGACCCCCACAAGATAGGTCCAGCAATATGAGAGAAGGAGCTGGGAATCGATGAATTTTGGAACTCCTAGTTTATCATCTTCAGATCTGAAAATACAATATCAACTCTCCATAGCAGAACATCTGGCGTCTCGAGCAGCAGCTGTAACAATGGCGGCCAATGTTGACTAAGCCCCTGCTGTAGGCAAGCACTGACCAGGCACATGACTACCCTGAGGCCTTAGAACCTGTGGCTTAGGTAGGGTAATCCTCACTGCTCAGCTCTGAAGCTCAAGCAGAGGTAAGTGTTATAGCTTCCTCGTGACCATGCCACAATCAACTGCTCACACTGGCTGACCACTGCACCTCCCAGTGACTGTTCCACACAGTTCAAGTGCAGTGTCAGAGAAAAAAGAGGCTACTGGGAGCTTCTCTGAGGCTGGGACCCACTCTGTGTCGTAGGGTGCGCAGCACTGACAGTGTGAAATTCCTGATGGGTCAGGAACAGCTAGGGAGAGGCAGGGGCATGAGGCTGTCACCCAGAAATGTCGTTCATGGCAAAAGGAAGTGAACACACTTCCCAGGATGACTCAAGGATGCGAGGCTCAGCTGGCAGTCTGAGCAAAGACAGAGGGCCTCATGGCCTCCACCTGGTTGCTGTCCTTCCAGACCTGCTGACCAGGCGCTCACTGGGACAGCCAGTGGGGCTGCAGCACCAAGATACAATGACAAGATGAGTATTGATCCATGCCTTATTCCTGGACCTCTGAGCAGCCGTCAGCCCTACCAACCTCCAGAAAGATCAAAGGGCTGCCCTGGGAGGATGGGCATCACACGGGCCTGGGTCCACCCAGATGCCAGCGCTGGGTTGGTGTGTGGCTGCTGTGACAGTGTCTGTCCATCCATACCCTCACAGATGAGCCAATGACAGCCTCAGGCTGAACTGTGTCTGCATGTTGACTTGTTTCCTCATCAACTCGATTGTCTGTAAAAAAAAAAAAAAAAAAATCTGCTGGGTTTTCACCAAAGCCATCTGGTTCATGAACTCTTTGGGCAGGTGACAGGCCCAGGTCAAGGGCATTTTAATGGTCGGCCAGCAGCTGAATTCAAAGATTCTTTCTGTGGTTGCATGATCTCAGTATTTGCTCAAAGAATAAAGTGGGAACACTTACAGAAGAAATGCAAACTTCAACAGAAAAAGCCCCTGCAAATATGTTGACATGGGCTGGCATTGTGGCAAAGTGGGTGAAGCCACAGCCTCCTGTAACAGTAGTATCCCCTGTGGATGTCAGTTCCAAGTCTCGGCTGCTTCACTTCTCATCCTGTTCCCTTTTAATAGCCCGGAAAGGTAGCAGAAGATAGCCCAAGTGCTTCTACCCCTAACCTCAATTAGGAGATTGGGTGCAGCTCCTGGCTTCAGCCTGGCCCAGCCCTGGTGTTGCAGCCATCTGGGGAGCGAACTAGTGAATGGAAAAGCTCTCCCCCAACTCTCTCCCCCCACCCCCCTACACACACTGACTTTTAAACAAATAAATAAAAATATTGACAGACTTAAACAGTAAAACCCACGCTGTACCAAGATACAGAGAAATAGCCCTTGCTAGAGACTGTTGTGGAATAGATCAAAAGTAAAAGCCTCCATGGAGAATATATGACAATATCTGTGAAAAGACACCATTTAAATGCACACATCTTGGCTGATTGACATCCATGACTATTGTAAGGAGTGACTCAAACACCGGCCTGAAGGCCCCTGCCTTCTTAGACCCTGTACTATTTTAGATATCTGCTCCTCCTTCCCAGGGCTAGCAGATTTTGCACTGTTCTGATTGCCCACCAATCCCTCGTGGCCTCTCCCCCTAATCCCCGCCCACCTACCAATCACCTACAGCTCCGACAATCCTATCTACCAATCACTCGCGGGCACCCTCCCATCTACTTCCTCTTCCTGCTTCTTTCTCTTTCTCCTCCCCTCTCTCCTTGCACCTGCTGTGCCTTCCCCTCCTGGCTCTTCCCCAGCCTCCTCCATCTTGCCCCCCTGCCCGTGCCCCGGCAGCCCCCAATCCTGCCACCATGGCAGGAGATGTTTCCCTTCTTGTTCTCTCCCCCTCCACCCCTGCTCTGGTTCCTACCCTGCTGGAGTAAAGGACCTCCTAAGCACCTTGCTGCGTCTGGTATTTTGGCTTTAATGGGGCAAACTTAGGCTGAAAGGAAGACTTGGTTGCGGGAGGTTAGTTGAGCTTCGTAAGAACTTGCGTATAAAAACTACCAACTATATCCTACACATATGCTGAAAAAGTGTGTGAAAATAAATGAATGAAGAATGTCCACCCCAACTTTTCTTCAATTTGGATCTGTTACATATCCACAAGTAGGAGACTGCTACATAAAGAACATCTCTGAAAAGAATATTACAGAGTTGAAATAAAATACAAGGATTCTTCAAAAAATAGTTTGTGGGAGAAAGGAATTAAAGACAATTGTATTTTGGTGGAAAAATTCTGATATACATGCAGTTTTTCATAATCAGAAACTTTTAGAAGATCCCTTCTTATGCCAAGATATAACCTTAAGTACAATTAAATTAATTAAAAGTATAAAATGTATAACTATGCAAGAATTGTGTTAAATTTGTGAGTCTACCTGTCAATCAAATGACCCCCAGGAAGCACTTCCTCTCACCTGCAACCTGGTGATGGTATGACATAAACATTCCCCTTTCCAACTTCCTGAGAAGCCTGGTGAGTGGGAAGCCTTTTCTCTCTTCCGGTGCATGGGCTTTCTCCCTCCCTCGCTCCGTCTGGCGCCTCTGTGCCTGATACAGCCCATGTGTACCTGTGAATATCTCACCTTCTGAATAAACCGTATCATTCTGCACTCTGTGTTGGTGCCTGTTCTCAAAATGCAAAAAGCTTGGAAATAAGCATTCATCTCAAACCTAGACCACAACACATCCAGCCCCTTTCGAAGGTGTTGATGCAATCCTGAGCAAGGACTCAAGACGTAGTCACTGGGTGAAAGGCCCCGCTGTGAGCTGGGCACTGGCTGCGGTGGGTGAGATCCCCTTGGGACTCACACATACCCAGTCCCGTCCCCAGTCCTGATTCCAGCTTCCTGCTAACACACATCAAGGGACTCTCGTGGGAGACCCGGATGGGATTCCTGGCTTCAGCCTGGCCCAACCCTCATTTTTGTGGGCGTGTGGCGAAGTAGATCAGCAGACATAAGATCTTTCTTCCTCCTCTCTGCCTCCATATCTTCTCTCACCTTTCAAATAAATGATGATAAAGAATATTTTTTTAAAACTGAAGTCTGTCTTTCTTATTAGCACTCCAATGGGAAGTAATGGGGGGGGGTTGTTGTTATTTTATAGTCTTTTTATTTATTTTATTTCATTTTGAATTTTATGGTACAATTCTATAGGTTCTGGGATTCTTCCTCTGCAAATTCCCACTCCCGACTGATATTATTACAATAGTAGAGTCCTTCATAAGCAGTCATAAGTCCATCAGTCTGTTACTTAAGTGTGCCCTGACATTACTGGCACAGACCATTTCAGACAGTCCAGCATACATTGTCTAGGTATGTCCAACAGTTTCATTAGGAGTCCACTTTGGATTTGGAAGTAGGGATGCATATTGCATTGTATCTTCACATCTGAATGTGATAGTCTCTGTTATGCCGTCGCTCTATATTCCATTAAATGAGAAGCCACAAAACAAAGTCAACAACAGGTATGACTTCAAAACAAAAAATTTACAGCACCACAAAAGCCTCTTAGGTAAAATGATGCTACCGCGCAATCTATGAGCCAGTGATGAAATCGATAAGAGAAAAGAAACTATTTGGAAGAAAGGAAGAGGAGGAGAGACAGAGAGGAAGATCTTCTGTCGGCTGATCCACTCCCCAAGTGGCCACAACAGCCGGAGCTGAGCTGATCCGAAGTCAGGAACCAGGAGTTTCCTCTGGGTCTCCCATGTGGGTGTAATGTCCCACGGCTTTGGGCCATTCTGACTGCCTTCCCAGGCCACAGACAGGGAGCTGGTTGGGAAGCGGAGCCACCCAGATATGAACCATTGCCTATATGGGGTCCCGGTACGTACAAGGCGAGAACTTTAGCTGCTAAGCTACTGCGCTGGGCCCAAAAGAGGTTCTATTTAAGTCTACAGATTGATGGGTCACAGGGGGCCATCTAATGGAACATGAAGATTAAAATCAACTCTACCAGGGCTAGGATTGTAATGCAGCGGGTGAAGGCAATACTGTATCAGAGCAGAGAACTGGCTCATCTGCTTCCTATGTGGCTTCCTGGTAAGGTGCCTGAAGTGCATAGAGGGTGGTTCAAATATGTGGGCTCTTGCCACCCACGTGGGGAGACCCAGATAGAACTGTAGGCTCCTGGCATTGACCTGGTCCACATCTGGTTGTCGCAGCCAAGAGTGTGAACCAGTAGGCAGAAGAGCTTCCTCTTTCTCTATCTCTAGTTTTCTCTGTAGTTCACTCTTTCAAATAAACACACAACTCTTAGAGAAAAAGAGGGAACTCTTCTGCACCCCCAGCACTGTAGTGAGTGTTCAGCGAGATTCCACAGGCATCAGGGGTTAAACTGCGATAAGCTGAACTCTACCACCACCGGCACTCAGGAGAGTCCTTCAGGCTTGGAAGACACCATCAATCAAGACGTGGCACTTGCTAAACTGCTGTGGGCCCTAGAGAACATGTAGAGTAGGCACCAGCTTCCAGAGTGAAGGCCATGTGACAAAGGGATGGTATAACTACACGTGCAAGAATGCTAAGACTGGCAGCAAGCACTGGCGGCTGAGACCGGTGAAGGACAGCCTCCCTAAGAACAAGGCTTAGCTGACGGCTAGACATTGAACTTCTAGCCCCAGACGAGAACAAATTTTGGTTGTTTTAGAATATGGGGCTTTCATACCAGCAATCATGAGACACTTGTGCACAAAAGCAAATGCTAAGTTGGATCCGTGTAGCAGAGAGAAGGCTCACTGGAACTAGCAATATTGTTGGGAAAAGCTGACCATTGCCCTGCCATGTTCTAACTTGCAGCCTTTTCCCTTGCTGAGCTCTAGGTGCCACTTCACACTGCACCTTGTGTCATGGCCACATGCCTGTTGAGCTTCCCTCTGGCCAACAAGCTCCAGGAGACAGAAAGCAGGTCGTTTACAGTCAGCCCCCAGCACTGTCGCCAGGAACATTGGAGTGCTTATGGGGGTTTGGAGTAACATTAGGCCTGGGGTGTTGCAAAGGATGCTGCTGCTGCTGCTGTCTGAACCCTCCCCAGCTAGCCCTGTTGGGTGGTGGAAGGAGGGAGCCAGGTGAGCCACTGGGGACCAGTTCAGGGAGCGGTGGGAGAGTACAGGGTGGACTAGGAGTAGGTGGCTGCGTTGTAGCTGGAGCTTAAAGGCTCCTCAGCAGTGGATGATTAAAGGCGCTGTTTACAGGCATTGCAGGTGCAGAATCTCATTGTGATGGGAGATGAGGCAGCGTGGAGGCATCCGGACCCTGCCCTGTGGAAATCAGGAAGAGCCCAAAGGGAAATGCCAGCCACAGGGAGGACTCTGGTCTGCCACTTGTCATTCCCAGTAGGAAGCTTCAGATGCAAAGGTTCAAAACAATGGACTCTGTCCCCGGGCAGGGGCGGGGGATGCCATCCCTCACTGGTGGGGGAGGGGACCCCTGATTCCCCAGCTGCCTCCGAAATCAAAGGGAAATGTGGCACTATCTGTGTCACATGATGTTGGGAAGCTCAGAAGACAGGATCTGGGAAAGCCCAACAAAACGGCACGTGCTTTGGGTGTCCGGATAGAAAACAGTGAGGCACACAGCAAAAAAAAAAAAAAAAAAAAAAAAAAGCAAAACCACATGTATGAGTGCAAACTTGACAAAGTCAGCATCAGTGCACTCTCACTAGCTCACTCAACTTTCAGAAGGCTCTGGGAACTGGGGAAGGTGACTCAGCCAACGCAGGTTTTCCCAAACCCTGAGATTTCTGGGAAGGCGCAGGAAGAAGAGAGGTCAACCCCAGAAATCAGGCAGCTGGGCCAGAGATGGAAGGAAAAACCCTCCACTGGGAGCTGACACAGCGCTCCCAGCCCATCCCATGACTCAGCAGAAACAATGGAGCCGCCCGGGCCAAGTCCCCAGTACAACTCCCAGAGGACATGGGTTGTGCCAAGGTGAGCAGGGACTTCAGCCTGGGGACTTCCAGGGCTGCTGCTCTCAACATGTAGTTTCTCAACAGTTCATGTATTCTTACAAGTTGCTTCCTTTGTGACAAAGCAGAGACAGGGATCTTCCATCGGCTGGTTCACCACCCCCAGCCGCCAATGCCTGCTACAACCAGGACAAGTCCAGAACTCCATCTGGGTCTCCTACATGAATGGCAAGAACGCAACAGTCATTACCTGCTGCCTGCTGGAGGCAAAGCTGGGCCTCCACCCCAAGCACTCCAACACAGCTTTGGCACCCCAAAAGGCGGCTTAACTAAAGCCTGTCTCCCACAAGCCAATGTTTTACAGCATTCTCCACTCATGTCATGTTTATGTCAAATCAACTTTATTGGGGTGTAGTTTTAATTCAATCAAATGTGCCTATTTGAAATGTCCGCACTGAGCAGTTCTGACAGGTTCTGACCATGGAGACAGAGAACACCTCTGTGCAGCTTCTCAGGCTACCTCTGCCAACTCCAGGCAACCACGGGGCTGCTTTTCTGTCAACAGAGATTAGATGTGTCTTTTCTGCCCTAGACATTGAAAAATTAAGTCCAGCCTCTCCCCTGCATTCCACTGCTCTTAGCAGACTGATGCTTTGAGACCCACCCGAGTCTTCAACATTCCAGTTCCTATCATTTCTGTGGCCGGCTGACAAGCATCTCTTGGTGGGAGGGAGGCTACCTCACTTTGTCGATCCACCTCTTGACAGAGCGAGGGTCATTCCTGCCTTCTGGTTCTTGGAAATTAAGTTACTATGAACCCTGGTCTCTAATGCTTCCCATGAACGCATTTTCTAATCCCTTGAGTAAGTCCTGGAAGTGGGATGAAGCCGTGGCAGAGTCTGGGCTAGAATGCAGCTGATATGTCTACGGGACCCCTCTTTGTCATTGACTCTGGAAACCATGTACCCCCATGATCAATTTCCATCTCCCACTAGGACTCTGCCTCCAAGCTTCATCCCCCCTCAGATCCACCTGCTTCTGTGTCATTATTGGGGTTTTCTCTCTCTCTCTTCCCCTCTTCCTCTCTTCCCCCCCTCTTCCCTCTCTCTAGCCCTCTCTTCTCTACCTCCCCCCCCACCAATCTCTTCCCCTGTGAATAAGCTCTCGCCCGCCAGTTGGGTAAGCCACAAACACAGTCACCCTTGACACCCACCTCACCCAATGATCTCACTTCCTAGCTATCTCTGTGTCCACCTGGCCTTGCTGCCAGCCCCTATCCAGCCTGCTGCGCCTCTCTGGCCCTCTGGCCATCTGCTCTCCCTGACATACACACACGGTGTGGGGTCGAGCTTCCTCGGCCCACTCCCAGTCAGTGTGACCTATGGGAACTGTGCAGTTGAATTCTCCCTTTTCAAGTGTCTGCCTTTGACCTTTGGGCTAGAGACTCAAATCTCTCAAGCTAGCTGCCTCTCCTGTTTCTTCCCCGTGCTTTCTCTGCTTCAGCTGTACCAGCCCCATCTTTCTTTTTGTGAAAAAACATAAAGAAAGAAATACAAAGCCAAAACTTTTTTTTTCCCACACTGACATAATTTCAGATATGCAAAAAAGTTTCAAAAATAGTACAAAGATTTCCTATGTACCTTTCACCCAGCTTTGCTAACGGGGAACATCTTACGTAACCGTAGAGTACGACAAAAACAAGGAAGTTAACAACACAGTACCGCACTGTTAACTCATCATGAGGCTTGTGAATTTGCTCCCTGGATTAGGATCCAACCCAGGAGCCCTCCTCCTGGGTGGCTGTGTGTCCATGTAAGCTGTCTCAGGCTGGGGCTGCTCCTCAGCTGCTCTTGCTGTAGGTGCCTTTGATCATCCTGAAGGCACCGCCCAGTTACGCCGCAGCGTGATGTTTTCTCATGTTCCAATTCAGGCAGTTTTCTTCTCAGTGCACAAGAGAACAGCCCAGGGCTGCTGATGTTAACTTTGAACTCTTGGCTAACAGTGACTGTAAGGTTCTATTCTGTTTTGGGGAAACGAGAGTGGGGAAGGAGGAATATTTTGACTCTATGTAGTTCTTCTATCCACTAAATCTAGTATCGACTTGAAGATTTAGATGAGGTGTGTCCTGCCATGTCGCTGGGCACATAAAGATTCCCATGAAAGGATTCATGAGAAGGGCTGTTCATCTTAGGAGGTGTGACTCCTGGACCACACAGCAGAGGACCACGACTCCTAGCGCTGGCTCCTGACTCCAGCATCCCACTCACATAGGACCGGGGAGGCAGCCGGCGACGACGGTTCCAGTGGCTGAGTCCCTGCCACCCACCTGGGAGACCTCAATGGCATTCCTGGCTGTTGGCTTGCACCAGGCCCAAGCCCCCGCCACTGCTGGTACTTTGGGGAATGAACCAGTAGAAGGGAGTGCTTTCTCACACCCTTCTTCTCCTCCCAAAATAAAGGATAGAAATAAAAAAGTTTGTTGGGCCCGGCGGCCAAAGTCCTTGCCTTGAACGCCCCAGGATCCCATATGGGCGCCGGTTCTAATCCCAGAAGCTCCACTTCCCATCCAGCTCCCTGCTTGTGGCCTGGATGCTTGTGGTCCCAAAGCATTGGGACCCTGCACCCCTGTGGGAGACCTGGGGGAGGTTCCTGGTTCCCGGCTTTGGATCGGCGCACACCGGCCCATTGCGGCTCACTTGGGGAGTGAATCATCAGATGGAAGAGCTTCCTCTCTGTCTCTCCTCCTCTCTGTATATCTGACTTTGTAATAAAAATAAATAAATCTATTTTTAAAAAAGTTTGTTTTTTAAAAAACACAGAATTCTCACTAAGGGATTTGGATTGAGTAACAGTTATTTCTTGGATAGTCTACATACCAAACAAAGCACTTTATTTTATCCTGCTTATTGCAGATTTTTTTTTTTAAAGCAGAATTAGAAAGAGGGATAGACAGAGAGGCCTTCTACCTGCTGGCTCACTCCCCAAATGGCCACTGTGGCTGAGGCTGTGCAGGCTGAAATCAGGAGCCAGGAACTTCATCTGGGTTTCCCCTGTGACAGGCAGTGGAGAGCACTTGAACCACCCTCCACTGCCTTGCAAGGCACATGATCAGAAGCTGCACGGGGAAGGAGCAGTCAGGAATCTCAGATTGCATGCCAACCTGGCAGGTGACAGCTGACCCGGCTGTACCACAGTGACATCCCCCAGTCACTACCCTACCTGGTGACATCCCACTCCCAGGGTCCTACTTATAGTGAACCCCTACTGCCCTGCACATGGTGACACTCCGTTCCTATCCCATCCCATCCCACTGCCCATGATAACACCACACTCCTATCCCACTGCCCTGATCATGGTGGCACAACACCCCTCTGCCCTGCCCATGGTGACACCCCACTCCATCCCGTTGCCCACAGTGACACCCCACTGCCCTGCCCACTGCCCATGGTGACCCTCTACCCCCGCTATGATCTCATCTATGTCCAGCTCTCAGCTCTGAGCTCTCACAATTCCACAGTGTCTTCCAAGGAATAATTATAACTTTGGGTGCAGCGTGTAACCAAGTACAGAGTGTCCTGAAAATACCCTTGTTCTCGGCCCTAATGGACTGAACCCATGCTTCCCTTGAAACACGGCGGGAGGCGACACAAAGATAGTCCAACCCTTGAGACTCAATCCCACACTTTCCACACAGGTGTTTCATAGAGCAGACCTCATCACCAAGGTGGACACCCAGAGAGCCGAGGTTCGCTGATACTTGAAGATGGAAAAGAGGACATGACAAGGAGATCTGCCTTTTGGCAGCATGAGAGCAATCCGGTTTTCTCACTGTGACGGCTGACAATCTCAGGGAAAGGTGAACATTTGGCACAAGGGTTAGAACGCCACTTGGGATGTCCACAGACCCTAAGAAAGTGCCTGGGTTCAACTCCTCACTCTGGTTCCAATCGCAGCTGCCTCTGAAGACAGACAGCAGGTGACAGATCAAACACATGGGTCCCTGCCACCATGTGGGAGGCTGGCACTGCATTCCACACTCCTGGCTTTGGGCTAGCCCCAGTCCTGGCTACTGGGGGCGTTTGGGAAGTGAATCAGTCAATGGAAAAACTCTGTCTTTTTGCCTTTCAAATACATAAAACATATAAAAAATGCATTTAAGGAAAAACTGCAGGTGGCTGCAAGGATGACAGAGAACACGCAGGCGACAGACACTGAGCAGGTGCATCAAGCAGTCCAGAGACCATAGCCCACTGTGAGCTTGCTAATTAGCTGGGGCTGCCTGAGCTAAGGAAGTCACATGAGGAATATTCCTGGAGGAAAAGGGAAGCTTCTCTGGACAGAGATCCCAAGATAAGCAAGGTTCCTCTCAGCGTACCAGGAATCCAGGGGAAGCTGAGCATTTTGTCTCTGACTTGCAGCTGAGAAGCGAGTTCCCCACCCGTTCACGATTCCTCGTGTGGAAACTCCTGGGTCGGAGATGAAGGACAGCTGACAGCAGGGAATCAGGTTGGCACAGCAAGCATCCGTTCCCACAGGCCAGTGAGAGGCACGCACTCAGCGACCCACCTTGTAGCACAGTACTACCTGGTTCTGGAAGGACTACGTCCCTCCACAAGACTGGCATAGCCTACTCATCTGTGAACCTGAGATGTTCTTCCCCATCCACGACGTGAGTAGCCCTGTTCTGCACTTCAGAGTACACACTGTCTGCCAGCTGAGGCCACCTGTTTCCCAAACAGCTTGGAAAGTTACAGATGTCAAGGAAACCATGGGGACCTGTGCCCCAATAGGGTGCTTTTTCCCTTTCTCCTTGTCTCTAAGGCCCACTGTGGGGTATGTGTGTGTGATGGTCCCTCCCCAACACAATACACACCACACACCACACACACATAGTGTACATGAACAACACACCACTCATACACCACACACACACACCCCTTTCCACATTTGTCATACACCATACCACACACACTCCTTCCACACTGCACCTGACACACACACATGATACCCACATATAAGCATGTACAGCATACAACACACACCACAGCATACACACAAACCACAATCACATCATATACCACCCACCATACCACACACACGCCATATACCACACACACACACTTCATACAGTGCACAATGCACATACATACCACATTCACATCATAGATTATACACACAACACACCACACAAACATACATCAGATGCCACACAACATGCACACACATCACACACATACACCATACCACACACACACACAGACACACTCCAAGATTCACTTGTTCTGTGTTGTCAAAACCTTGGAGCATTTACCTTTCATGTGACTAGCAATCCAACTGTGATACATCCATAAGCCAGTGCCAATCAGCCCAGATGCCTGAAAGCTAAGTTATTTGGGAGCAATGGGCAAGTGAGAGGAGTCATTGCCGCTTCTGGTCTGGCCTGTCCTTAGGGACAAGTGGTCACATCTCACCACGTGCCAGGAATATGGTAAACAAACACCCAACAGACGTTAGCTGTTGTCCCAGCTGGAAGAAATGAAGTGTTTGCTCCAGTGACAAATCATCTCGAAGTGGAGTAATTGGCCTTCAGTGGGCCACTTGCCTGTTACAGGTAGCCGGGGGCCCTGCTCTGGGGCCCACGGCACAGGGCAGCTGCCAGCTGGAGCAATGCAGGTCCCTGGGGCTGAGGAAGAGAGCTCTCCAGATCCCACAGGCAATGAGTGCTCTGGGTCTAAGGTTGCATACATCACTTGGGCTCACAGCCCGCTGGCCAGAAATGGTAAGGCAGCTGTGTAAGAAGCACGGGCTGACTGCAAGCCCTGAAGGTACATTGCTAGAAACACTCATGGAAGCCCAGGCTCTGGCAAAAGACTTCCTGGTGCCTAATCAGCAACCTCCATTCCTTTGAGTGTTTGAAACAGAACTTTTTTTTTTTTTTAAGATTGGTTTACTATAAGACCACGTATTGCTTCTGACATATAGTTGGTTTCAAAAATCTATAGTCATTTGCCTCAAATTCATTTAGGAACAAGGCATTGCATAATCAAATAAATGTGTTCTGTCCCTCCCCCATCCACCCAGGGGAAATAATAGGAAAATGGTAAGTTCCTTAGGACAAAATGGTAAGTTTCTTTTCATGCTTGGTATATGGTTCTGTGCATAGTAGGTACTCAGCAAATGTTCCTAAAGCATTGGTTCCTCAACAGTTAAATTACTGAGTACCTGCTCCAAGATAAACACTCCATCAGATCCTTTGAATGGAAAGGTAACTCAAAACATGTAAATGAATTACTGCAGTACTGTGAGATAAGTACAATTAAGAAGCTAGCTATAAAGTATAGGGGTAAATAGAGAAGTGATTATGTCTTGAAAAAAGTTGGGAAGTCTTGTCTTCTAGAGATCATTTTTAAGCTGATTGTTGGAAGAATTAGGGACTTGCCAGATGGAAAAGTCCAGGCAGAATGTAACACAAAGTGAAAAGGCCAAAATCTAGGAATGACAGAGTGTGTTCCTAGTTTGTTTGTTTGTTTGATTGTACTGCCTTTGTTTCAGGAAGAATTTAAGGTAATTTATGTTCCAGTATTTTCATACTGGAGTGGTTAGAGATGAGACTCAAAGATGGCAGGAAGTATATTATCAAGAGTTTTGTAATTGATGCTTGAATATGAATTTTATATGATGGAATAACGAACCCAAGAGGACTGATAATCAGATTTGTTGTGAATTTTCTGTATATTGAATGAATGAAGATAGAAATTGAAGATTAATATGTACATTTACATGATTTCATTTTTGTAAAAGGCAAAAGTGCATTTATGTGTGTTTATATATACTTGTATATACAAAGGAAAATGTTTCAAAGGATATACTTTAACTTGTTCACAGTGATAACCTCTGGGGAATGGGATTAGAGGGAAGGGGATTTATGTGGCTGTCTGTATACTGGGTGGGATATTGTGTTTTTATTTCTGTATTTGAATTTTTAATAAATATGTATTATTTTTAAAAAAGACTTATAAGGAATAGTTTGGACAGAGCTTGCAGTTTTCTGTGACTTCATTCGTTATACACAGTGAGCATCTCTACCATGCTTTGAATTGTGGTCAGTGCTCAATATTCTAGCCTCTGTGTTTCCAACATTGGAAAATTTCTCCAAAAGTTTGTTTAACTTAAATTGTTTAGGTCAATGTCACTTCCTCTTGGATGCCTTCATCTTCTGTCCTTACAAGCACTTTCCTCATTTTTGTTAATAAACTCATTTAAAAAAAAAAAATTGGTTTGCTAATTTGATAGAGTTGCAGAGGGACAGAGAGAGAGAGAGAGATCTACCATCTGCTTGTTCACACCCCAAATAGCTGCAATGGTTGGAGCTGGCACCATCCAAAACCAGGAGCCATGATATTCCAGGTCATCCATTTGGGTGAAGGTCTTAAGCACTTAGTGCAGTTTCTGCTGCCTTGCCAAGTACTTTAGCACGGAGCTGGACCAGAAGCGGAGCAGCCAGGACTCGAACCTGTGCCCATATGGGATGCTTGGCGTTGCAGTCCATGGTTTTCCATGCTACACCACAGCACCAGGCTCAGATGAGCCCCCTCGTGTTGATCCTCAGCACCAACATCTTGCCCGTCTGCTGGGAGCCTACTCCGACTAGGGAAGGGGCTGCAGGTTTAAGGGCAAGGGCAGGGAAGAACCCCGTAAGGTGGCCACATGCCTCCTGGCTGCAACATCAGGGAGTCTGGCCAGGTGAGCCATGCTCTCTGCAGCCTCTGCAGCTCAGGCCAGTGGTCTTTGAGGCCGGACTCTGACGCACCTTGTGTGCCAGCCAGCCAGGCAGGCCTGCAAACTTCCATCGAGGGTGGTTGGGTTTTTCCTCCTCCTTTTCTTTCTCTTCTTCTTCTTCTCCTTCTTCTTTTTAAAGATTTTTTTTTTTTTTTTTTAGTGGAAAGGCAGATTCATAAAAAGAAGGAGAGACAAAGGGAAAGATCTTCCATCCGCTGGTTCACTCCCCAAGAGGTCGCAACGGCCGGAGTTTAGCTGATCCAAATCCAGGAGCCAGGAGTTTCCTCTAGATCTCCCTCATGCGTGCAGGGTCCCAAGGCTTTGGGCCATCCTCTACTGCCTTCCCAAGCTACAAGCAGGGAGCTAGATGGGAAGTGGAGCACCCAGTACTTGAACCTGAGCACATATGGAATCCTGGATCATGCGAAGTGGGGATTTAACTACTGACCCATCGCGCCAGGTCCAGTTGGGTTTCTCTAAGTCTTTTTTTTTTTCCCATCATCTGCTCCAAGGTAGTTGCAATCGCAGTTACAGATCCACTTTGATCTGCATCCATGCTGCTAAAAGGCTCTGTCATGCCCTGATTGGGCCATAAGCCACTGATCTCCTGTGTTGTGGTTTGTAGGAGGGTAGGAAGATTGTTTTGTTTTAAAATTCTGCCACATGAAATGAAATCCAAGTTTATTGTCAGGCTTGTTTTCAAAGGGGGAATAACAGGGTGGTTTTCCATCCCCAGTGACCAGGGTGATGAGAGAAGCACTTGAGGGACAGAGAAGCAGAGCCATCCCACCCTGCATGGTCAACAGCTGGGGGTTCCTGCCTCGCCAAGGAAGGGAACAGGAGGGAGCAGGCATGGCTTGGAACAGTGGAGCTTTGACACATCTTGGCCTAGGACACAGTGCAAATGACTCTCTTTAAAACAAAAACAAACAAAACATTTATTTTTATTGAAAGGTCAGAAATACAGAGAGGAGGAGAGACCAAAAGATCTTGTGTCTGCTGATTCACTCCCCAAGTGGTTGCAATGAATGGATGGATGGTAGGTCTTTCTCTGTGTCTGTCCCTCTCCCTCTATAACTCTGCCTTTCAGCATGAATACATAGATCTTTCGCAAACACATGAAAGTGGATTCCCTGGAGACAGCAGTGACCAGAGCAAGGCCTTGGTAGGAGAACATCTTCCTGAAGTTTGCATGCTACATCCCTGCCTTTCCCAGCTGGCCACAGCCCCCCTTCCCTCCCCTTTCCTTCCCTTCCCCCGCCCCCCGTCCCCATAGGATCTCCCAGGCACAAGTGCTGCCCAAGTCAGTGCCTCCATTTGGGGTTTCAGGTTCCTGGGATCAGCTTAGAATGGCATCTGTAGAGTGAGGCTGCTATGCTGAGAGGCAGTCAGCAGAACACTAGCTAAGCCACGTGGGGCCCCTTGGCATGACTTAGAAAGAAATCCAGGACCAGGAGTGAGGGTCCTTTTGCTGCCAAGGAGCTCAGTGTCTTCTGCGAAAGGAGCCGTGGACCTAGAAGGTGCATGTCCTTGGACTTCAATTGGTCTGTTTCCTTTGTTCTGTCCAATGCAAAGAGATCCCACCCTGTAACTTCCTACCAAGTGCCTTGGCCAGGACTTCACATGGCTCAGGAAATAAGTACTTGCTGCAACCACACATGCACACACACGCACACGCACAAAATAAGGAAATGCTGTGACAATGCAAGATGGGGCCATGCCAGTTTCCTACTGCCTGGCGGCAACATGCCAAAACTCTGAAAGCAGCTTTACTTTAAACAGGGGACTGATAGGAGGAATGGTGGCTCAGATCTCATGTGATCAAACATGCAGTACTTAGGAGCCAGTATCCAGGATTGCGGTCTTTTCCTAAATGTTTCACACACATCCTGAGGACAGCGCGTTGTTCGCACTGCACGGTTTACAAAAGCGAAAAATGAGGAACAGAAAGGTTTCACAACTGGTTCGAAAGTATCAGAGCTTGGGGCTCAAGCAGGCTGGCTCTCCAGTTGCCAGAGGACTACTGTGCAAAACTGCAGGGGTTGGTGCCATGTCAGAGTGCGCCAGTCCTCTGCCTGTGGTGCCTGTATCCCGCCTGGGTGCTGCTTCAAATCCAGGCTGCTCAGCTTCCCATCCAGCTCCCTGCTTGTGGCCTGGGAAAGCAGTCGAGGATGGCCCCAGTCCTTGGACCCCTGAACCTACATGGGAGACCCAGAAGAAGCTCCTGGTTCCCAGCTTTGGGTCAGCTCAGCTCCTGTCATTGCAGCCATCTGGGGAGTGAACCAGCAGTGGAAGAACTTCTCTCTGTCTCCTCTTTCTGTGTAACTGCCTTTCAAAGGAAATCAATGAATAAATAATTTTTTTAAAGATTTATTCATTTTTATTACAGACAGATATACACAGAGGAGGAGAAACAGAGAGGAAGATCTTCCTTCCAATGGTTCACTCTCCAAGTGGCTGCAACGGCTGGAGCTGAGCCAATCCGAAGCCAGGAGCCAGGAGCTCTTCCGGATCTCCCACACGGGTGCAGGGTCCAAAGATTTGGGCCGTTCTCAACTGCTGTCCCAGGCCACAAGCAGGGAGCTGGATGGGAAGCATGGCTGCCGGGATTAGAACTGGTGCCCATATGGGATCCCGGAACGTGCAAGGTGAGGACCTTAACCACTGCGCTACCGTGCCGGGAACATAAATAATTTTTTTTAAAGTTGGAAAGGAGGCAGCAATCAACAGTGGGTCAGGAATGAGAACCGATAGCCCAGGAGAGAAATAGCAAAAACCAGGTAGGGGGTGCAGGAATGGCTCCGTGATGGGTTCTGAGCATCCAGGAGTCAAGCCACGTCACCCTGCCTCCTGGGCCTGCAGGCAGCTTCTGCAGCTTGGCTTGCTTTGACCAAAAATGGGATGGTTCTCTGACTCAGCAGAATCCAGACCAGGTTCAGCCACTTCTGTCAGCCGATGAAGGTTTTCTACCAATGTATCTGAAAGGCAGAGAGAGAGAGAGAATAATCTTCCATCCTTTGGTTCACTCATCAAATGACTGCAACAGCCAGGAGCCTGGAATTCTACCTGGGTCTCCTGTGTAGGTGGCAGGGACCCAAGCACTTGGCCGTCTTGTACTGCTTTGCCAGGCTGTTAGAAGGGAGCTAGAGAGGAAGTGGAGCAGCCGGGACTCAAGCTCATATGGCACATATGGGATGCCAGTGTTGCAAGCACAGGCTTAACATGCTGTGCCACAACACAGGCCCCACAGACTTATATAACTCTCATTTCCTATGAGTTTTTGAAGATGTCTCATATTTCTTTCGATATCCAAACTACTGTTAATTTTCACCATATTAAATAAAAGAATATGAACTACACAGTAAAACAAGGAATGGCAGATGAAACAGAGCTAAATTAGAATCTTCCTTATGTTTAGGGGAAGAAACACTCAATAGACACCATCTAGTTTGGTTTCAATGTTTGAAACATGGCCAGTGTTATAGATAAGATCAAAGACTATTTCTACTCCAGGAATTTTTTGCAAAACCACATTATTCCCCTTCACCCATCTTTTTCTTTTTTTTTTTTTAACTTCCCCACTCCCTCCCCCAACCTCAAAAATCAAAAATGATGAAGAAGAAGAATTTGGAACCCAGTTCAATGTTCTGGTGAAACTCAAAGTGTAATTTCTTTCAGATTTGGTTCATCTTTGGAATTCAGAAGATCATCCTTCTACAACACTTACAGCCAAATTCTTTCCATTTAGAATCAGGAGAAGGAAGCACTTTTCTCTTAGAATTTCTTCTCCGTTGTAACTTCGCCTGTCTCGGGTCTACATTACTTGTATCTTTTCCTGGACCAAGTTTCAATTCTAAGAATCTTCCCAGGCAAGAGTAACTAGAGCAATGGTCAACAACACAATATCTGTGATACTAAGTATCATCTTATTTACATGGTAACCTTTGGCAGATGCTGAACTTCAGGGAGTGAGAACAAAGCCTTCCCAATCCTTGCCAGCGGGATCATCTTGGCTCCTGGGGGAGGGCATTCAGCACAGCTGGCAGTACTTGGCACAGCCACCCAGGCCCTAGTTCTCCAAGGGCTGCTTGTTATGGTCTTGTGTTACATAACCTCCAGAGTACTGGGTGGTCAGACCTTAGGCAGCTCAGCCTTCCCGTAGAACAGGGGCCATCGTGGTGGCTCTAAAGACAGAACACATGAGAAAATGGCCAGCTTAATGACATCCTTGGTATATGTGCATGGGGCAGGTGGGTGTCATGATGGAACCCGGGCCAGGGCATCCCATGCCACTGACTCTCGTGCATGTTTGGGGGACTCACATCCCTGGCTGTAACTGGCAGCAAAGCCCAGCCTTCCTCTCCATCTCTGGATCATCAATCTCCTGTCTTTTTCTCCTGCTGAACCTGGCTTGCCCATTGCACTCCTTTCCAGCTCCTGCCAGCCTTCCCAGAGTACCAGAGAGGGTGGGTATTTCCCACTCCACTCTGCTGATCCTTGGATGAGAATATGGGGCCTCAGCAGCTCTTTCCAGGAACTGTTCTAGGCTCCATGGCATCCTTTTCTGGAACCTCTGTGAGTCTGTGTGTGCAGGAGAGGCACAGCCCCAGCACTACCTAAGGCCATGCTGCTCTGAGCTCTTTACCACGACACAAGCACCGGCCTCACCATGCCTCAAAGAGACAGTGAGCTGCAGCACAAGCCTTGTGGAAGCAGGCTGCTCAATGCTGGATGCACCTGTGGCTTCTTCCTCCCAGCCTACCAAGGGACAAAGGAGCCATTGGTCTTTATCAAGATTGACGGCAGGTGTAGCAGTTGGAATGCTGACTCATTAGAAGGCAGAAAAGCCAACAGAGAATCTTTTTTTTTTTTACACATATTTTTATTGCATTTCCTTTTTTTTAAAAACTAATTACATTGCATTATGTGATACATTTTTTTATGCACTGGGATTCCCCCCGCCCCTCCCAAAACCCTCCCCCCACGGTGGATTGCTCCACCTTGTTGCATTTCCATAGTTCAAATTCATTTGATATTCTTTCATTGGAGGTATTTACCCAGCATAAAGTCCAGCATCTTATTGTCCTGGTAAGTTCAATGGTTTCTTGGTGAGACCATCTCTGGTCTGAAGGTAGAGCCGGCAGAGTATCATTCCAATCAATTAAAAGTCCCAACATAATATTTCCAACCATTTACAACATTATGGCATTAATTGACATGGTATTGATTAACCAATATGTTAATAGGAAAATGCAGGTTCTCAACCACAACCTGCCAACAGAGACTCTAAAAGGCAAAACTGTCACCATTAGTAAGGGATCTGGACAGACCATTCATGAAGTATTGTCAAAAAAAGCAAAGCATCACAAGCTGTCAGTAAAGGTGGGGCTGGCACTGCAGCATGGTGGGTTAAGCTGCCTACAGCTCCAGCATCCCATGTGGGTGCTGATTCAAGTCCAGACACTCCTCTTCTGATCTAGCTCTTTGCTAATGCGTCTGGGAAAGCAGCAGCAGATGGTCCAAGTGCCTGGGCCCCTGCGCTCACCTGAGAGACTTGGAAGAATATCACAGCTTCTGTCTTCAGCCTGGTCTAGCTCTGGCCATTTGGGAGAGTGAAGCAGGAGATGGAAGATCTCTCTCCTTCTTTCTCTGTAACTCTGCCTTTCAAATAAATAAAATAAATTTTCCTTTAAAAAAAGTATCAGAACTACAAATAAACCATTTGCAAACAGGCATCAAGTTTGACCAAACCTCTTTGAAAGAATTAACTTATTCCTTAAAGCACAAAGCATGTGCATAAAATCATTCTTGGGGAGAACATCCAATCCACTCTACCAAAGATGGCCAAGGACCCAGTTCATAGTTTAATGGAGACCCTGAGGAAGCAACCCAATGGTTTAAAGGCCTTGGAATGAGACCCATGAAGGGTGCTACGGGAGCAGGGAAGGGGATCTCAGCTCAAACAGGTGGGTGGGCTTCCTGCAACTGCTGGGTGCTGCAGGAGGCTGCAGGGGGAGCGACACCCTCACTGTGGACTATGCAGGCTGCAGGTGCCACTGGTGTGCTGCCCAAGTTGTCTCTGAGTCTGTGGCCCGTGGCACCAGGGCGACAAGTAGAGATGGGCCCAGGAGCTTGAACTGTCTCAGGAAGCATCCAGAGGTCTGTAAAAGGGCAGGAGAATCCACAGATTTCCAGGGGCTGTGGGATCCCTGGAGGGTCACTGGTGAGAAGCCAGGATGGGGTAGGAGTTGCCAAGGAGGACACGGTTGTCAGAAACCAGAGGAGAAAACAGCACAGATGGCCAGCCGAAGCCTTTGGAGAGGAGGGGAGCTAGAGATGCTAGGCTGCTGGGGTGAGGTGGAGGAGCCTGTTGGTTGGGCTCTGTGCCATGCCCTGAGGATGGAGCTCAGTTCTGGGTGTACTTGGTTTACTGCGTCTGGAAGACAGTGGGGAGAAGACCCAGCCTCCTGGTACGGGGAGACAATGCAGAGGACGGACAGAAGGGGCGCTCTAGACTTCAGGTGCTGACACCATTCTCAGGCAGGGTCCCCACTTCCGGAGAAGTCGGCCTGCTTCTTTCCACACTGGTACTTCCGCGCACGAGCTGAGGCCGGGGTGGCTGTTTCTTCCCTGGGTTTTCTGTCTTTCCACCTTGCAACCACCGCACCATGTCCAGATGCATCCACAGCTGTGCATATTCCTCTGAAGGAGGACAGGGATTGCAGCGGGCACCAGGGAAAGGAAAGCTCTTTCTGCACCAGGCTTCCTGGAGGAGTGGGCCCACTCCTCTCACTTCTCCCGCCCCAGATCCATCCCCCCCGAAGGCCTAACCCTCAGCTTCCGGGGGCAAGCCTGCACTGGGGCCTAGGGCTTTGATCCAGATGGTCTAGCTTAAGCAAGTTCCCATGGTACAGCGTCGGGACAGAAGCCCTGGAGGCGGTCAGGCATAGCCCAGCCTACCGCAAGCCCAGGAGAGCCCAGACCTCAGAGCAAACAAATCCTGCCCACACTGGCATTTCCAGCCTCCAGGAAAGCTGGGAGGAAAAAAAAAAAGTCACTTCCTTGCGGTCTTTGGTGCATGGCAGCCAAGGACGATAGGGACTTTTCTCCTTTCTGGTGGGGTTGGAGCTCCTGCAGGAGGGGAGATGACAGAGGCGAAGCAGCAGGACTTGGGAGGGACTTACAGGCCAGCGCTGGACAGAAACATTCAGAAAAAGCCAAGTGCTTTTGCAGCTCCCACAGCCGGATCGTGACCACAGCTGGGCCACTGTGAGACCTGCGTAGTCTCTGTTCTCTGGGGCCATCAAGTGTTCCGAAGTCCCAGGGCGCTTCTGATGGACCTAAAGGGCTGCTGTGCCCACCCGGTGGGTTACAGTCCTCCACCCCCTCAACCCACTCGCCCCTCCCCCACCCCTCCCCGCGTCCCGTGAGGATGCTTTTGAGCGGTCCAGCAAAGACAGTTCATTCTTCGCAGGTGGTCCGAGTGCCAAGGCCACCAAGGTCACTCCCGATTGCCACATGTAGTTCCCCCTAGAACTTGTCCTGAAACGCTGCTTCCCCGCCCTTGGACAACCCTTCCAGCTGCGGGGCCCAGGCGCGCCGCGGCACCCGGGGCCTGGGGGAACCCCTTCGGGCGCGTGCACGCGCCTACGCGCGTCCCCAAGTCGGGAGCGCGCCTAGGGGGTTGGGTCGCGCCAGTCCCGCCGGCCTGGCGCGGCGTCCGAGCCACTCAGAGCGCCAGGCGGCGGACACCCGGGGGCTCCTTCACTTAACACCCGGCGCCCGCGCGCTGCGCCGAGACTCGTGAGCCCGTCGGCTCTCGGGGAAGCAGGAGAGCCGGGTCAGTCCCTTCCCGAAGCATCCCGCGGCCAGCTGTGCCCGGCGACAGGACGGAGGGGCAGGGCGGACTCCTCCTGCGCCTCTTTCAGAGTCCGCCGCCGCTGGGATCCCGCGCGAGGGTGAGTCCCAGGGCCCCTTCGCTGCCTCGGGCAGGTTGGTGTTGGGGACGCACAGCAGGCAAGTGAGAGGGGGCAGGAGCTCACCGGGGGAGGTGACAGCCACTGTCGGGGGGGGGTGCCCGACGTGGACGCACAGGTGTCTCCACCGGTCTCCAGCCCGAGGCTCGCTGAGGATCCTAGTGGGCTACAGGAGCAACTTTCTGGAAGGCGTTTGCTTCCGCCAAAGAGTGAGTCAGCCGGACTCCGGTGTGCCGGCCTGGATGCGCGAGACCCAGCTTCAGGGGGCCGTGGCTGGGGTTCACCCGGACCCCGCTTCTGGCCCCCTGGGACATGGGAGTTGTAGGGAGCCGCGGATAGAGGGCGTGGCGGGTCACAGCCCGCCCCTTTGTTTCTTTAATCCGGACAGCTGCTGGGACACAGGGCACACACTTGTATTGCAATTGTAGCCCTCCCCGTGCCATTCCAGTGTTTGCACAGCACGGCCAGAGTGGGGATTCTTCGCGGTTTTCTGGGCGGGCGGGCGGGCGGGAGCTGAGCCTGTCCCAAAAAGGGGCAGAACTCCGGGACGCGAAGCCAAGCTCTGCTCCTTTCGGCCCCGGGTCAGGGATGAGCCGCCGCCGCCGCGGGAGGCGCCAGGGTCCGGACGCCGCGCTCAGATCCGCCTCCTGGGCCCTGCCCCTCCGCTAGGTCCCCGGGGTGCGCCCGGCATGGTGGCCCGGCAGAGGGCGCGCGTCCCCGGTGGCCACGCGGGGCTGGCCAAGGGGAGGGGATTGGTGCGAGCTTTCAGGTAAAGAGCAAAGTGAATCATCTCGAAGTCTGGGGACCCGGGCCCCCTGCTCCCGCGGCTCAGGGACTGGGAGTGGCCGCGGCGCTCCCTGAGAAGTCCGACTGGAGAGGCCGTCCGGGACGGGAAGCCGGCGGGTCCTGCTGCCTGAAGGTGCAGGAGACTACTGCTCCGGCTGGTGAGGAAGGGCGCTGCGCGGGGTGGCCCGGGGCGGGACGCGCAGCTCGGGGCTGGGGCCCGACGCCGCGCCCTCCTCTCCCTGGGCCCGAAGTTCGGGGGTCGCTTTTCCTGGGATCCCCCTCCCCGCCAGCCCCTCGTTAGACTTCTGGTGGTTCGGCCAGTGGTGGAAGCTGACACCCCGAGAACCCCGGATCCCTGGCGCAGCGGAGATGGTGGCTGCCGGGGGCCGGCGGCTGCCAGAATTGTAACAAAGGCGCGGCGCTGCTGCCGCTTCCACCCACTTCCGTCCCGGGCGCGCCCTGGCGCGCGCCTCCGGGAGGAGCGGCCCGGCTTTCTTGTTGCCCTCGGCGGAGTTTCGGGAAGTTCGTGCCGGTGCCCGTTACGCGCGCTGAGGAAGGGCGGGGACGCGTGCGGCCCCCGAGCAGGGACGCGCGAGGGCTCTGGTGGTCACGGGGTCGGGGGAAGGAACGGCTAGGGTGGCTTCCCCACACGCCTCTTCCGGGCCCGGCCCCCCGCGCCTCCGGGACCCGCGCCTCCGGGACCCGCGCCTCCGGGACAGGACCTGCAGGTTCCGAGCGGGCGGGTGCCGCGAGGGGCGGGGCTTAGGGCGCGAGTGACAGCCGGCGGCGCCGGGGGTCCAGCCACCTGGAGCGGAGTTGCCGGAGCCCGAGAGGCGTGGTCAGGCGCGGTGCGGCTGAGGTGCTGTCTGGCGTGGGCTTCTCAGAGAACTTTGTGAGTCTGGCGCTTGGCTGGGAATGGAAGTCGCATGGGAGGGACTCGGCCACCCTGGCCGCTGGAGGTGGCTGCGAGAGAAGGGGCAAGAGGCGTCTCCCGGACCCTGGGCAGCAGAGAAGAAAATGCTGCTGAAGAGAAGCCCCGCCCCTCCCAGCCCCAGAATCCTGGGAGTAGCATTAGGCTGCTCTCCTGCCCTGTGTCTCACTGGCCGCACCGTGGTGTCTCACTGTTGTCCAGGAAAATCACCAACAGGCTTGTGTCTGGCCTGTACGAGAATCTTGCTAAGTCTCCTGGACCTCCAGGTTCGGGTCTGATGGACTTCTGTTGGCATCAGCTCCTTGGCTGCTCCGCGGAGCTTGATAAATGCAGTCAGAGGCGACTCGGAGATCCGTGGGACTTACAGGAAAGTTACAGTCACACATTTAGCTCACCATAGCTCTCTGTGGTCTGGCCAGGGACACTGGCCCCGTGGTCGGGAGCTCTGCACAGCCTGGAACTCTGTTTTAGCTGTGGCAGGGAGCTGGTGCGCCCAGCCTGTTCATAAGTTGTGTGTGTTGAAAACAAAGTGGTGTCGGCCTAGGAAGTAAACCACAGGCCTTGTTGCATGCATCTCCAGGTTTTAATGTAGGAGTTGGCTGTGTCCTGAAGGTTCTTGCAGTGCATTGTCTGAAAAACAGATTGTTAAAACCCTGGATTGATGGTTGGGGACTCAGAATGTCCTAGGTCCTGCAGCCATGGCGAGAGCGAGGTGGGATGATTTCAGGGTGGCAGGCTGGATTCCTGCATTGCCTCCCCTCAACCCCAGCCTCCCCCATGGGTAGCTCCGTGACCTAGGGCAGCAGTCCAGCTTCTCTGAGCTTCGTGTCCCTCTTTGGAAACAAAATAACAAGTGCCTGCTGGTTTCAGACTCTCACGGTCAAATGAGATAATTCCTGCAAGTCCAGTCCTTAGTAGGAACAGGCGTGGGATAAGCCGTCACGTGCCACACCCGCATCTTGCCTCAGAGTACTTGGGGTCAAATCCCACCTCTGTTTCTGATTTAGCTTCTTGCTAAGGCGCACCTTGGATGTAGCAGGTGATGGCTCCAGTGCTCAGGTCTTTGCCACTCACACCGCCAAAGACCCAGATGGATTTCATGGCTCCTTGCTTCAGCCTGCCTCAGCCCCAGCCATGGCAACTATTTGGAAAATGACCCAGAAGATGAGAGATCTCTCTGTGTCTCATTTTACCTCATCTCACCCTGTGCCCCCACTAGTCTGCCTTTCAAATAAATAAATAATGAAAAGGTACTTAAATCACAGTGTTTAGCTCATGGTAGCATCATAACAACTGCTAACAGATGACAATGGGACAAAGTTCTTTTCTTCCTCCCTCCTGATCTCCCAGGTGGGAAGTTTGGGATAGAAAACTTAATTCAGTTGCCAGAGGGTCTTAGGAAGGGCTTCAGGACTGTAGGGGTCCCCCCCTTGTCCATCCCACCCTGCCTTCCAAACTGGCCTTCTGGTGGTATAGCTTCCCTTTGAATATTTTTAATAGCCATGATGACAAGATTTTAAGATATAACCTGCCAACTACATCAGCTGGAGAAAAGTAGTTTCCATTCAGAAATCACCTGTAGCTCTGGAAACAAGTACCTGGCCAGTGAATGTCTGGCTGGCCCCGTCTTGGAAAGAGGGACCATTTTTCTGGGTAAAGAGCAGATGAGGCCTTTCCGGAGAGTCTGTAGAGAGAGCCACTCTGCAGAAGAGGAAGGAAATATGGAGCTAGAGCGTTTCATAAATAGTTGCTCAAATATGGTAAGCCATATGCTATCTGGAAGTCACTCAACCAACTTGTAGGGTGTCAAAGTAAGGGACGGTGAAGATGACCAACTGCTGTAGTATCGAGTCCCTGAAGACTGGCTCTTTCTCTGCTATGTTTAATACTTCTTGGATTTTCATTCAGCTGCTCTCTTCTAAATAGTGGGCTGCAGCATGAGAAAGAGTGTATCATTATATTACCATTAAATACCACTTGATGGGGTATGGTTATAAGCCAAGTTCCCTGTAAGTGCATGGCCTGAGTATCGGGAGAGGGAACTCTCCTTATTTAGTCTTTGCATTTGCAAGTGAAGTGCAGCTGTTTTTGGCTGCAGAAGAAAAATGAGCTGAATGTGTAACCAACTGTAAGCCATGGGCAGCAGTGTGTGCCCCCTAACCCGGGTTAGGAGGGAGATCCTGGCTTTTGTTGCCATTTGCTGCATGTGGAGCCACTTGTTGCACTCCCACTGCGAAGAAAGAAGCAGCTGCCAGGCATGCGCCAGCTCTGCCAGCTCGCCAGCTCCGGGCTGGGCTGTGGCTTGCCATTGTAGGCAAGGAGGAGGACAGGCCAGCCTTATTTTGGATCGCAGAGCAGGGGGGTTAAAAGCGGCTTGCTTTTCCCGGCTGTTGTCCTACTTGCGCATATGGGAGAGAGCTGCCAGCTGCGGGAGCAACTGCACTTGCGAGACTTGCTGCTTTTGTTCTGTCACCCAGGAAGGTAAAACCCCAGTCTTTGTTACCCTGAAGCCATTGTAAATAGTCTTGGTTCTGTGATGTCCGTGTTATTCTAGATAAGGCTTGTCTGGGGGACAGGCTTCAAAGAAAGGTCAGAATTGACATTTGGTTCTGAGTAAATGGTGTTTAAGGAAAACCAACATTTACGGTTTTTCTGTACTTGACATCTAAACTGCTTTTCTGTTTCATTGAGTAACAAAGGAATGGATCTAAGACTGAGATGACTTTTTTTATTTTAATTGCCAAATGAATCAGGTTTAGTTAGACTTTTTAAAAAATTATAGGATGGCTATAAAGCTGGCAGGTGGCTCCCAGCAATATTTTCGTGTGATCAGAATGTGATTTTTTGCATTGCATATGAGGAGAATGTATTTTGAGGCAAGTTGAGTTTTCAAGAAGTTGCTGCTTCTCTGAGCTGCTTTAGTATAAGTCAGTGAAGCTTTTGTGGGCTGTTTATAGTGTGACCTGGCCTTGGGGGGGGGGGGGACGGCAAGGAAGGAGGCCTGGGCCCTGCTTGGGAATGGCTGACATAAATACACACTTCACCTAGGAGGGTTGTGGAGTGCAGGCAGCACCTATTGTTTGCAGAGCTGTGCTGTCATTGTATCAACTCCAATAGAGCCAGAACAGCAAGTTGATGAGCCAGGAAAAAAAGAAAAAAAAGCCAAGGAGAAGGAGAGCCCAGGGAAGGAGGATAGAAGGGGCATTCTTACCTGGGTTGTGCGCGCCAGGTGCACAGAGGTCAGGCAGGAGGCACAGCTGCCTCACTGCCGCCACCTTAAGAGCACCTGTGGTTGTGAGTGCTGCATCGGGGCCCACCCCGGGAGCCAGGGCATCCGTTGCCATCCTTGGCTAGGATTCCACCAGCTCCGCTCCTCTTTGTTCTATAGAAGATGATCACATAAACCAGGGACGCTGGGTATAGCCCGCCCTCCAACTCTGAGTCTCCTCCCACTCTTGGGGGCTCTTGCTCTGGAAGAGGCCCTAGAACAGCCCTGTGGCTGCCCCTTTGCGTGTCTGTGAGTCTGTGCTCTGGTCGCTTTGGCAGTCACAATAGATTTTGAGTTCGTTTTCCTGAGAGACTCTGAAGATTGAGACCCCCACCCTACTCCCATCCCAGTGGGTTCTCAGGGCTGATGATTTAATTGAGGGGGAAAGGGTAGAGGAAGGGTATTTTGGGGATCAGGCACAAAAGGGAAACAGGCATGTAGAGAACTTGCCCAGGCTAGAACTAGAACTGGAACCTTCTAAGGCAAATGCCAGCCTTGGCCCTGGTCAAGGCTTGGGAGGGTCAGCTTGTCCAAGGTTAGAGCTTCTTTTGTCGATCACTCTATCCCGGGATTTCTGGTGTGTGCTGTCGTCCTGGGGACTTCGCAGTGGGTTTGCACACCCCTCCTCCACCCAGCTGCACTTTGCAGTTGTTCTACCCAGTTGTGTTTCTCCATGCTCTCCAGTGCACACTTGCTCATATTCTCACCACAGACACCCTTCCGGCCTGTCTACACGCCCACCCACGTGTACCCCGAGGCCCATCCTCCTTTCTTCATGCACCAGCCCGGCTCCATTCAGTCCCCCTTTGTACCAGAAAGCTGTGGATTCCTGTCGGCTGCAGACAGAGGATCGGAGCGAGTCCACGGAGTGCTGTCCGTAGTGGGACTGTTGAAAAAAGAAAATCAGCTGGCCCCACTCCCCACACATCCTCCCACCTCACCAGGACACAGTGACCTGCCTTTTTCCTTCCCTGAAGGCCCCTGAAGGTGGGCTTCTGGAAGGTCAGAAGCAGCAGGAGGAAGGTGAGGCGCTTTGGGGATGCATAGGAGACCCACCTACTCAGAGCTTTTTTCAAGTCTTCCTTGCCCCCCAGGAACCCCCATGAGACCCCCAGGTTTAGCTGCCCCCCTCTTTTTCTGGGACCCCTTATTCCCTCCCAGGAACTTGCTTCTCTTGCTCCCAGTCTGTTGGCCACCCAGTCACCTGCTGGCCACCTCCTGCCTGCACAGGGTTTCAGGTGTCTTGGGGATGCCCGCTCGCCTCGGGCGCCCTTGTCGCCATCTGTCATCGGTGTTTTGTTGCTTCCTCCAGCCTATGCTGGACTCTGGGTTAAGTTCCCCTGCCCCCCATCCTATCTGATACCTGCTCTGCTCCGTACAGAGGTAGTCCTGTCCTGCGTCCTCCAGCCGTATCTAGGGTTTCCCTGCTCTGTGTGGCTCCGCTCCTACCCAGGCTGTCCTGATCTTTTTCTGCCTTTCTCCTTTTTTTGGCAGCTCCCATTTCTTTTCCCTTCCAAGCCATTGACAGTCTTCCCTGCCCCTCCCCACCCAGCTGCCCCCCACTCCTCTTGCCTTGTACCCTTCATTTGGCAGAACTGAGCCTATTAAATACCCCACCAGTGTTTATTTTATTCTTATTATTATTTTATTTTTAGAGGAAATGGTTTCTTGGAATTCACACTCGGAAACCCCAGTATGAGAAACAGTCAGGTGGCCAGATGAGGGCACTGACAGGCCTGGACTTTGGGGAGTGGGAGATAATGGCTTGAACTTCACTTTGACTTTTCCATCCTGGGACAGCAAATGAGTGAGGAGTAGGCTTGCTCTAGGTGACCTTTCCCTGTGCAACTGGAGGTTGCCACCCCACCAGAACAGAAGTAAAGGTTGTTTCTGAAATGATGACGCCTGCCCAGTGTGTTTTCGGAGATACTTGGAAGGGGGTCTGGGCTGCGTGGCTGGATTGGCTCTCATGGCTGTCAGCGAGGACTGGTGAGACGGGGCTTTGGGATGAGGAAGTCAGGCAGTGGTGTATTCCAGCTATGGTGGCCTGGGCCTGGGAGGTGGCACTGCAGATGGGTCATAAAGAGACCTTGGACAGGCTGCATCTGATAGAACCAGCCATTGTTTTCTTCTGGGCTGGAATTGTGAGAGCTTGGGGCAGGGCTGCCTGTTGTGTGGCCCAGCCGGGGTGGCTCTGTGGCATTTGCCAGGCACTCAGGGGTCCTGCCACCTGGCATTCACATGCTGCCTAAAACTGCCTTTTTTTCTACAATTGTATTTTTTGGTGTCCATTGCTTAATGTATTTGTTTTCAAGTTCTGTCAGGAGCAAGCAGTGCTCTCTGAGGCCCTTAGGAGTTCTGTTGGCCAGCAGGGCAGGAGCGCAGGTTTGTGGGTTCCCCTGGCTGTGTGGCCGTGTTTGCAGCCCTGGGCTGGAGCTGCTGTGTGCGTAGCCTGAGGTACACCCAGACCACAGTGGCTGCGCTCCAGCCTTGTCCTCTAATTGGCGTTGCTGGATCCAGTCTTGATGTGGTCATTGGCTTGGTATCCTCCTTCCCCAGTTACTCATCTCCAGTGGCATCTGGAGAAAGGTTTTAAACTTGGAATTCTATAGGAACAAGAAAGGCATGTCCTCAAATGTGGTGCTGTCCAGATGTGTACTGTCCAATGGGTCGTTCGTTTGTTGGACTAATGTCTGTGGACCACATGATGTGTCTCTGTGTATATGCTTATAATGTGTATGAGTATGTATGTTTGTGTGTATGTGCTTATAGGTACATGTGTGTATCTGCATATCTGTGTGCCTGTATAAGTGTATGTGTATATGTCTCTGTGTATTTATGTTTGTATATAGATGTGTGTGTAAGTGTGTGTTTCAGTGTGTTGGTGTGTGTGTGTATGGTTGTGGCTGTGTGCGTACATGTCTGTGTCTGTGCATAGGCATGTGTACTTGCATGGTTGCATCTGTATATATTTGTGTGTGCACACGTGCACAGGCACCTGCATGTTCTGTTGGGGTTGTGAACATGGAACAGCAGGTGTCCTGCCTGCAGAGAGCCTACAGTTGTGAGATGCTGTGATGCCAGCAGACATGTAAGGATGCTGGGGTGGATGTGCTGTGGGGGCTTGTTGTCCTTCAGCTTGCTCTCTCGTTCTCTCCCTCTCTCAAGTATTTGTCCATTTGAAAGGCAGAGTGACAGAGAAGGAGATCTTCCATCCACTGATTCACCCCCACCCCCAGATGCTGCAATAGCCCAGGCTGTGCCAGAACACAGAGGGGAGCCAAGAGCTGTAATCTAGGTGCAGGAAGGGGTCCAGGCATTTGCGCCATCCTCTGCTGCTTTCCCAGGTGCATTAGCAGAAAGCTGCATCAGAATGGAGTGGCGGGGACTTGATCTGGTACTGATACGGGATGCTCACGCTGCAGGTGCCTGCTTCACTCACTGTGCTGCAATGCCAACAACCCATGCTGCATCTCTTAACACAACTTAGAAGCGAAAGGCTCAGCAGATGGAGTGTGAGGTTCTTCAATGATTTGGCTGAAAAACTGGATTGAAAAGATAAGATTTTAAATAATTGTTTTATATTATAATTATTATAATTGCTTTATAATGATTACATGGTTGGTTGATCAGGGTGGGAAGGATTGAGGTTTAGGGAAAAGTAGGTGAACTCATTGTATCCAAATTTGTTATTTCTTCTTGTTTCTAGGGGAAGGGGAGGAATAGAAGGGGAAGACACACCTGACTTTCCAAATGTCCCAGTACCCAGGGATGGGAAACCGCCACCTGATGTGTGCATATCCCAAGAGTTCTGCCCAAGTGGTTTGGATAGTTCTGAAATGCTATAGATTTCACTGATCCAAGGATGACGTAGCCCTCCCAGTGTCCATTGGCTGACATAGTTGACCTTAAGTTTCCATTAACCCAGATTTTTTGCTGTCATTGTTTAGCTGGGGTAGTTGTTCTGTTCTCCTTGTTCTGTTACGGTACAACATGAGTTGCCATATTATCCATTTGCATCAGGGTCTGTGTCTACTATTTCGCCTGAGGAGGATATGTTCTTGCAGGTGAGCCCAAGGACCCAGGTCAGGCGGCCTGAGCCCTACCAGAGTCCCCACTCCCAGGGCTCATGAACCTGGCACACACTTTGTAGGTGGGCCAAGAGACCTCTGGGCAAGGTGACTGAACCCCACTGGGTCCCCCACCCCCAGGGATTACAAACCCGGCACCTACCATACAGGTGGGCCAAGAGACCTGGGCCAGGCAACCTGAGCCCCACCAGATCCCCCACTTCCGGGGCTCAAAGTTTATCTTTTGTAATCAGCATGTAGATTTCTCACAATACCCATTTTCAGTGACCTTTTGGTATGTGTGGATTTCAACATGTTTTGCATCCAAACAAATTTATCTTTTGATTCAGCAACCAGTAAACTCTGAATTTTTGTTTTTTAAGATTTCTTCATTTATTTGAAAGTCAGAGAATCAAAGAAGGCGGGAGAGACAGAAAGAGAGAGATCTTGCATCTACAGGATCAATCCCCACGTGAGTGCAATGACCAGAGCTAGGCTAATCCAAACTCTCTCCAGGTCTCCCATGTGGGTCTCAGGGACCCACGACGTATATGGGCTATCTCAGCCATTAATTCTCCCAGGCACATTACCAGGGAGTTGTATCGGAAATGGATCAGCCAGGACTTGAATAGGCACTCTGGGGTGAGGATGCTGGTGTCACCTGTGGTGATATCACCAGCCCTTAGATCTGGGTTTGCACTCAGATGCAGAACCATCAACCTTTTGCAGCAAATGAGAGGATGCATCGGCATATTCTTGGGTTCACTTCTGCTCGCTTCTCCCTCTATGCAAGCATGAATAGTCGCGAGGCAGAATTAGCTAGGAAAGCCATTGGGGATGATGATTGGGGTGATGTCAGGAAAGCCATTGGGTGATGCCAGGAAAGCCACTGAGGATGAGGGGTGATACCAACCTCCCGTCCGTGCCCGGGAAGCTGATATGCAGGTGTGTGTTTTCTCTGAGGTTCCTTATACCCTGTATGTGGTCAACTGCATTTACTTTTTACAAAACAATTTTATTTATTAATTTGAATGAGAGACAGAAAGAGTAAGTGAGAGCTCTCAGGTGCTGACTTACTTCCCAAATGCCTACGATGATTGGGGCTGGGCCAGGAACCCAGAAGCCCGGAACCCCTTCCGGACCTCCTGTGTGGTGGCTGGGATCCAATACCTTGAGCCATCACCTGCTGCCTCCCAGAGCCTGCTGGAGCAAGAAGACGGACGGAGCAGGAGATGCTGCGACCCAGCTCCCTGCCTCCTGTTTCCATGTTCCCTGGGTTTGACTTTGATGTTCCAAACATACTGAGTTCATGAAAGTGATTCTACTTCAGGTCCAGTTATTGGGAAAGTCGCTTCCTCCTTAGGGTCCAGCTCTCAAAGGGACCATTCTTGCAGAAGCAGCATCCCTTAGGATATGATGCTGTGCCCCAGGGCACGCTCCTAGGCTATCTGTCTTCCTCGTCTGGGGCAAAGTTCCCAGAAACCTTAGGACTGCCTCTTAAGGCCAGCAAAGCTGTTTCTGGGAGTTTGCTGTAATGGTGAAGTGGCCGCTTGGGGCGCTGCATCCCCTATCAGAGTGCTGGGTCAGAGGCCAGCCCTCATCCTGTGTGTTTCCTGTTGGTGTGCCCACAGCAGGCAGCAGCTGATGGCTGCAGCAGCTGAGTCTCTATCACCAGATGGAGGCCCTAGATCCTGGCTTTGGCCTTGACCCAGCCTTACCTGTTGTGAGCCTTTGGCAGTTGGTAACAGATCAGTAAATGGAGCACTCCTTGTCTAATCTCTTTACCTTGCAGAAAACAAGCAGGCACAGTTGTGGTTGCTAAACATACTGGCCTGACAGGTTGGGGAAAAGCCTATACTTTTTCTTTTTCCTAAAGATTTATTTATTTACTTGAGAAGCAGTGTAGCAGAGGGAGAGACACACAGACAGATGTTCCACCTGTCGGGTCACTACCCAGATGCCTGCAGTGACAGTAGCCTTACAAATAAAGTTTTAAAAAAGAGTAGCAGGCATTGTGGCAGAGGGTCAAGTCCCCACTTACAATGCTGGAGGTATGAATCCTGGCTGCTCCACTTCCAATAAAGCTTGCTGCTCCTGTGCCTGGGGAAGCAACAGAAGATGACCCAGGTGCCTGGGCCCCTGCAGCAACAGGAAGTTCTTGGCTCCTGGCTTGGCCTGACTCAGGCCTGACTCAGCTCTGGCCATTGCTGTCATCTGGGGAGTGAACCAGTGGATGGAAGATCTCTCTGTCTCTCCTCCTTTCTCTCTGTTAAAAAAAAATTATATGTCTCTCTCTCTCTCTCTCTCTCTCTCTCTATATATATATATATATACTTACATATATATATATTTTTTTGACTCAGAAATTTTCCAATTGTCTTGCAAAGATTGGTCATCATCATATACTTCTGACATTGCATTTCCAGGAAAAGGAAAAACGTATTATATGCTTGACCAGAAAATTACATGGTTAAGAAGTTTTGGTTGCTTATTTATATAAACCCAACGTCTATTTTTTAAAATTTCCTCATCATTTTTTAGAAAAAAAAAAAATGAAAGTTTTCATCACATAGCATTTTTTTTTCCCCTTCTGCCCTTGGTTCTCACAACATCGGAGGCAAACACAAGTAAGTTACAACGGGCAGTGGAAATACTTTATTTTTTTCCAGGAACAAATTGGTTCCATCTTTAGTAACTTGGCTTATTTGGAAAAAAAAAAAAGAGAGAGAGAGAGCTGGTGGGAAACCTCTTCCTTCCACTTGTAGCACCAGTGTTGAGTCTGGGTTGAGAAGCCGAGGGCAATATTGATACCGCTCCTGGCGTCTGTTAACACACCTGTGCTTTGCTGGCTCCCAGCCCTGTGCGGTGTTCCTCCCCAGATACCTCTTCAGTTAGAGGTTGGCTCCGAGCAGTGAAGGGCCATGGCTGTGACCTCTTTCCTTCAGGCGTTTTCTGTCCTCCAAGCTTGGAAGCTACTGGTGGATGCCCCTGGATGGCTTGACATTGTACAACCATGGTTCTTCCACTGCAGGTTTTCTTGTTTTGCATATGCATTTTTGCCATTGTGTCCAGCTTTGGGGAAGCTCATTGACTTTGCTGCTCCATCCTCCAAAGCCTCTGCCTCCGCTCTGGCTGTGCTGCCATCCCATGCTGCTGGTTCTAATCCCAGCTGCTCCACTTCCCATCCAGCTCCCTGCTTGTGGCCTGGAAAAGCAGTCGAGGATGGCCCAAAGCCTTGGGACTCTGCACCCACCTGGGAGACCTGGAAGAAGCTCCTGGCTTCAGATCGGCTCAGCTCCAGCCTTTGGGCCGGTTGGGGAGTGCATGAGAGATGGAAGATCTTTCTATCTGTCTCTCCTTCTCTCTGTAAACATGACTTTCCAATAAAGATAAATCAATCTTAAAGAAAAATAGATGTCACAGTGTGAGAGAATAGAGAAAAAAATGGTAAGTCAAAGGACTGCTCTCTCTTTGTTTTTGTTGCTGCTGTTCTTTTGTTTTGTCCTACTTTTTAAAAAACATGTTGATCATCCAAAAGCCAGTTTGTTGTTGTTGATACAGAGAGAGTTCTAGCTTACAAAATGTGCAACATGATCACCGCTACTCTTGTTTTTCCTTCTTTTTCAAGGGTTGACTTACTTGTTTGACAATCAATGTTACAGGGAGGGGGAGGAGGAAGAGAGAAGAAAGACAAAGCTTCCATCTGCTGGTTTACTCCCCACATAGCTGCAGCATCCAGGGCTGGGCCCGCCCAAAGCCAGGAACCATGATCCTCTGCTGAGCCATCTTTCACTGCTTTTCCAAGGTCACTCATAGGGAGCTGGATCAGAAGCGGAGCAGCCGGGACATGAGCCTGTGCCCCAATGAGATGCTGGTGCCACGGGCAGCGACTTAGCCGACTAAACTTCATCCGAGCCCTGGTTTCTTTCAGCAGCTTTACTGAGGTATAATTTTGCTACTGTCTTCTTGGCCCTGGAGCTGGGGTTTCGAAGGAAGATTGAGGTCAGTGTTAAGTTGTAATTTTTTAACTTCTAGGGCTTTGTGATATTGTTACGGGTCAATGACAACACTGTTTGCTTGATAGCTGACGTCTGTTTGCCAGAAATTCTGTAAATGTTGGTATATGCAAGGCTTATGTCTGCTGACACCCCACTGAATGTGTGAGTCTAAAAAGAAGGCAAAGATTAGCTTAACTATGGGTAACACTTTCGCTGTCCAGGTACTTCTTCATCTTCTGTGATTGTAGCAGCAACCAGTGGCCACAGTTTCTCAAAAACTTCACATTTAAGAATGCTTTCAAATACACCTCATATTAACTTTGTGTTAAAGGCGTACATCTTCAGGTCTTTCCTTTATAGCACAGGAAAGTAAGGCTCAGACAGAACAGTGTTCTATCCAAGATGATGGGGTGGATGTGGGGGCCGTGGTGGAGAAACTGGTTATGAGGTCCACACTCTGGGGTCCAAGTGCCTGGGATTGAGTCCTGCCTGGCTCCCCACTCCAGCTCCCTGCTCACCTCTGTGCCAAGGAGGCTCAAGTCCCTGGGTCCCTTGCAGGCCACACGAAAAGCCTTGATTGCATTGCCAGTTGCTCGCTTTACTTCTCTGCATCCATCTGTTTTGGGCATCTGGGGAGTGAGCCATTGAGTGGAATATCTCTGTCTTGTGTCCTTGCAAATAAAAACAGAAAAACAATGCATCTGTTTCTTGCTTCCTTCTTTCCTTCTTCCCTCCCTCTTTTCTTCCCTTTCTCTCACTTTCTCTCTCTCCTGCCTGCCTGCCTACCTGCAAACAGCAGGTAGCAAGATCCATTCTAGAATTAAAATCTTCTGAATCCAGCTCTCTTTTTCCCAGTTGGGTCAATTCTATCCGATCACGACTCTCCGGTGGTTATTTAAAAACTCTCTTGGGAACCAGTGCTATGACATAACAGGTTAAGCTTCTGCCTGTAGCTTCTGTCAACCACTCCCACTGGTTCTAGTCCTGGCTGCTGCACTTCCGATTCAGCTTCCTGCTCATGGCAGCAGAGTGCTGGGATCCCTGCCACCCATGTGGGAGACCCAGAAAAAGTTCCTAACTCCCAGTTTTGGACTGCCCCAGCTCTGGCCGTTGTGGCCATTTGGGGAGTAAACTAACAATGAAAGATCTTTTCTCTCTCTCTCCTTTTATGTCTCTGTAGCTTTGCCTTTCAAATAAAATTAGACAATTCTTTTTAAAAAAAAGTATTTAAAGCAGACCTGGAGACTTCTGCTATTGTACTGACCACCCCTTATTAGTTTGCTCTCAAGCCATCCGGTTCTTGGTGTTACTCTGTTAGGAGATTAGACAGCTCTAAGTCACTACCCCAATAAAGTTCTTTCTGCAGCTAGAATTGAAGGAAGAAGATCGGAGCAGTTAGCAGACCCGCAGGGTATGCCGGGACGAAAGTGGAGGTGCCGGCATGCTTTCTTTGTCTTTCCTGGGCTTATCCAAGCAGTTATGCTGGTAGAGCTGCACCCTGGGCTGCCCCAGAGGATAAGCTGGGACACGCAGGGCAGGAACTAATGTCTGCCGAGTGTGGGTTACACTGTGTGCTCGCCGTGGTCTCCGCCTGATTTCACAATCATGCCCCGCAAAGTCCCTCCAGCGCCTCCCCCTCCCCCGAGAGTGCATGGAGCCTTTGGTGTCTGTGTGGGAACTGCTGAAATGGCAGGGCTGCACCTTGCAGGCCTGTGTCTCCTAACGCGGCTGTCTCCAGTCTCTGATGTGGTTTTGAAGATGGGCTTTAAAACCTGAAAGCCATACCAAGAAAAAAAATTGATACAAAATCACACACACACACACAAATTGTGATATCCGTAAGAGAACAAGAATTTGACAGAGGTCTACCTGCCTGTGGAGTATCTAATTAGAATTGGTGGTGGGAGGTGGGGCTTCTCCCATGTTAATATACACACTACACTCCAGGGCATCTTGTCCCAACCCCTGATGCTTCCGCTATCAATGCATCCACTGACAAATGGTAGACTAAGGGTGTGTGTTTCTCTGTTTCTTCATAATTCTGTCTGATTTTGCTTTGTTTACAAACCTTCCCTGACTTATGATGGTCCTACTTACAACTTTTGACTTTACCATGGTGCCCAGGTGGGACACAGTCAGGACACACTGCACTCTGGAAGAATCTTGGTCTTTGAACCAACTCTGGTGATGTCCTGGGCAGTGGGTGAGAGCAAACCATCAGCACAATGCAGTGTGTAGTGTTGGGACATCCATGTCCACAAGATGGCCCTCTGTGTGTACCTGAGCCATGAAACAATTTAGGATTAAATAGACTAAGATGATTTTGTCCAGCTGCCGGCTGCCCATGTGAGTGCTCTGAGCATGTTTTAAGGGAGGCGAGGCTAAGGTATGGCGTTTGGAGAGTCAGGTATGCTGAACACATCCTCACCTCACATGGGTTCACTGGCACATACCATCTGCATAATTCTTGTGAGGGCTGGTGATTGAAGTGAGTGAATGCGGGTGGTGACCATGTTCGTCTGGTATAAGTGACATTCATTGGTCTAGTATCTACATCGCTGTATCTTGCGTTTGGTGCTAACATGGCATTTTTTCCATCCTTCTATTTTGAAGTTATGTATGTCTTTCTGTTAAGGCTCATTTCTTGAAGGAAAGATGGAATTGGATCTTTTCCCACTTCAATTTGTAAAGAAAAAAACCCAGCCACTAACATTTAATGGAAGTGTTGTTGCAGGAAATTTTTTTTTAATCACCATCTTAGGTTGTTTCTGTCCTATTTATATTATTTCCCTTGGGTTTTTATTCCCTGCATTCTTTTCAATTATTGAGCTATTGCTATCTTTTATTGGCTAATTAGCTAAACATTTTGCTTTGTTATCTTAATGTCTCTGCCGGTTCATATATAGTGTAACTACCTGCAGAGGCCAGCTGGAGGATGTACAAACTAGGGTGATACCACTTAGGCTGCTTGGAGTAGTTTTTCTAGGACAGGTGTTTGACTTTGTCATTCAAATGCTTGTATCTCTTTCTAAGGATTTTATTTACTTATTTGAAAAGCAGAGTTGAAGAGAGAAAGGGATAATCCATCCTGATTGGTCTGAAGTCAAGAGCCAAAAACTCCATTAGAGTGTCCAGTGTGGGTGCAGGAGCCCAAGGAGTTGGACCCTTTCACTGCTTTCCCAGGCCCAGCAGCAGGGAGCTGGCTCAGGAGCAGAGCAGCCAGGACTCCAACTGGTGCCCAGTTGGGATGCTGCTGTCTGTGTGTGACTTAAATCACTACATCTAACATCGGCCCCAGTTCTGCTGAGTTTTAAACTTTCTCTTTTTTTTCCTTTCACATGTTTTAATCGCTGTGTCTTCAGATTCACCAGGTTTTTCTTCTACAATGTCTACAGAATGCTATCCAGTATGGTTTCCACATGACCCTTGGTAGGTTTCACCTCTAGAAAGTTGACTTGTGTTTCTATACATTCGCAGCCTTATTTGATCTCTTGAATATCCATTTAAATGTCTGTTTTTGTCTTTTGATCCTAGCATGTGTTAATCCTTGAGCATCTTCATTTGGCCTCTCCTCATTGGATGCCTTTCTCCACATCTCCATGTACCTAGCCATTTCTGACAAGATGCCAGGCATTGCAACAGTATCCTTCTGGGGTACTGGAAACGCCCTTGGGTTTTGTTTTTTTTATTAAAATGATGCAGGGAGAACATGGAGGCTTTCACTGCCTTTTGGGGCTTGTGGGGTGCAACTGGAACACTGACCTTCCCAAGACTCTCTCTCAAGTCTGCAGGCAACATCTTTCAGAGTGTCCAGTGCTGCCATGGCGCATGCTTCTCTGGCGTTTCAAGCACCCGTTTTAGCTCTGCATAAGCACCAGGTACTATTATCTTGAATCCTTTTGGATCTTTTCACTTCAGGCTTGCTGACACACATGTTCTGGGTGTTTGAAGTTTGAGAGTTCCTTCAGCCCTCGTTACCCGGGTCTTCCCAACCTCTCAGCTCTGTGTCTTTAACTGGGTGACTGCTGAGGTCTCCCTGTGTTCCTGTGTTGTTTGTCTGGAATTTCTCGTGGAGAGGAGCTGGGTTCCTCAGTGGCTCAGCTCGTCCACAGCACTGTCTGTCTGTCCCGGATAGCCATCTGTTTTGGATGGCTCTTACTGGATATCATCTCAGGTAGATGTGTTTCCTCAGGCTTCTTCTTGGCCGTCTGTGGAATTTTTGTTAAAATTCAGATTCTGTTCAGAAAGGTTTTGGCTAGCATCTATGTTTCTAAGAAATTTTCAGCTGTATCAGCTCTTTTGGAAAGAGACTACCTTGAGTAGCCAGCCAACATCAGTCACTATTCAATACATATAGCATATGCGCCACATACATAATTTTAAATTCCCTCTTTGGTCATATCACCAGAGTTAAAACTGGATGAAGTTCATTCTGCTAATATATTTACTTCAACCTAATCTATCTAAAATGTTGCATTTATGTGTAATCAGTATAAAAATATTGCTTTCTTTCCCTTTTTTTGGTAGTACATCTTTGAAGATACATCTTTAAATTTGGTATGCATGTTACAGCGGATTTAAACTCAAACACTTCATTTTTCTTCTGAGCTGTTCAGCCTGTATTTAGATTGTAAAATTTATGTTGAAAAAGTAGTTTTGTAACAAAATTCCAGGTATACTTCTTTTCCAATCATTGAGTAAAAGACCATTTTCCTTTAATCTTTAAAAAAAAGTTAATCTTTTTCAGATGATTTTTCTTGATCGATGTCAACACTGCATATAATCAAGTTATAAAAATTCACTAATTCTTATGCAAGCTCAAAGTCACTAACATCAAATTCAAAGGATTGTCAACTTTGATAACCAAATCAATGTTTACCAGAGCAACAAAATGTTTTCTAAATATTTCTGGTAGATGTTAAAAGCAGTTTATATTAGTGTGTTTGATTTGCCTGAAATTGTCTACATATTGATTCTTGTTAGGCAAGATTATAAAACAATTATTTTTTACTTATCTGATGCAAAGTATCAAGTTCTGCTTATTTTCCTAGGTCACAAATAAGCTTTTCCTGAGCTTGGAACCTTTGTCCTTATTATTTTGCAAACCTTTTCTCTGTGTCAAGGAAACAGTACCTTGGAGTGAGTCAGCCACACAGGGACTCTTTGGAAAAATCTTCTGTTAATCACCCAGGAACCATTGGTAACATGGCATTCACAGCTTTCTGCAGTTGTTGGCAGTTCTGAAGCCAGTGGTAACTCATGGCATTCACAGTGTTTGTATATACTATATGGTATTAACAACCTTCACAACTGCTTATTTCATTGAAGGCAGAGTTACAAAGAGGAAGGATGAGACAGAGAGAAGTCTTTCATTTGCTGGTCCACTCCTCAAAGGGCCAGAGTGGCCAGAACTGGGCAGATCAGAAGCTGGGAGCCAGGAGCTTCCTCCCAGTCTCAGGAGAATGCAGGGCCCAAGCGCTGAGTCATCCTCCATTGCTTTCCCAGGCAGCTAGCAGGGAGCAGCCCGACTTGAGCCTGTGCTCACATGGGATGCCTGTACTGCAGGCAGAAGCTTAGCCTTCCCAGCGTCAGCTCCTGGATAACTTTTCTAAAGCAAAATAAAACTACTTATGATTTTCTTTAATGTGGAATCTTTGATGATGCCAGAAATATCTTATACTCTATGTGCAAATATTTGGTTGCTTAATTAAAATCTTTAACTTGTCATATAATATTCCTTTTTACCTTTTCATTATTTTCCAAGAAGCATTCACAATTACATAACGATTTTTTAAAAGAATCTGTCCATCTGAAAGTGATTGCCTTTTTTGTTTAAGAATCCAAGGTGTCTTATAGCTAGTCAGAGTTACACGCTCCATTGTTTAAAAAAAGTCACTAAACACTCCAGCTATTGCACTCTCATCTGGAGTCATTTTGTTGCTCTTGGTGTTGACCAGGGAGAAGCAGCAGCCTCAGATTCACTGTGTCTTAGCCTGAATGGTCCATTAAAGAGTGTCTGTTTTGTTTTCTCTTATGCAACAGGCTGCCTTCCCATTTTGTCCTGCCATGGGCAATTACACTTGCCATTGATCACAATGTTCTTCAATCCAGCTTCCTCTCCCAGCTCTTCTTTCTTTCCCTGTCCTGATGGCAGCGTTAGCTTCTGTTCCTCCACTCGGCCCTGTTGTCAGTAGTAAGACTTCATTCTGCATTTAAAAACTTGACTGTGTTTGTGAATGGGAGCAATAATTTCATTGTGTTTTAGCCAAAGCACCTACTTGGATTCCCTGATCAGTTATGATATACATTGATGATGTCCTTGGCACATACCCAGGTGAACACACGGCAGTGTTACCCAAGTGCAAACACGTCATTCCTGCTGAATTGTTGACACCACGTAGACCACTCACGGGTTTGTGTGCATATCGCACCTTGATCTACGACAGTGGCCTCTCCATCCAGGGGCCATTTGAAGTGAACTGGAATGCGCGTAGGTGCAGTGGAGCTCCGCCCTGAAGTGCTCAGTTTCTCAAGTTCATGTGAATCAGTTGCAATTCATTCAATGTGAGTCTTCAGTTCCTTGGTCACACTCACCACTCTTTTTTTTTTTTTTAAGATTTATTTATTTTTTAATTGCAAAGTCATATATACAGAGAGGAGGAGAGATAAGGAGGAAGATCTTCTGTCCATTGGTTTACTCACCAAGTGGCTGCAACGGTCAGAGCTGCACCAATTAGAAGCCAGGAGCTGGGAGCCAGGAGCCTCCTCTCCCACACGTCCTGGACTACTTTCCCAGGCCACAAGCAGGGAGCTGAATGGAAAGTGAGGCCACTGGGATTAGAACCGGTGCCCATATGGTATCCCGGCCATTCAAGACGAGGACTTCAGGCACTAGGCTATAGTGCCAAGTCCACACTCACCACCCTTATGGAAGCTATGGGTGTGGCCTTTGGTTCTTTAAAGGTTTATTATTATTATTATTATTATTATTATTATTATTATTATTATTATTATTGGAAAGGCAGAATTACAGAGAGAGAAAGATTGAGAGAGATCTTCCATTTACTGGTTCACTCCCCAAATGGCTGCAATGGCTGGAGCTGAGCCAATCCAAAGCCAGGATACAGGAGCTTCTTCTGGGTCTCCCATGTGGGTGCAGTAACCCAAGCATTTCAGGCATTCTCAGTTGCTTTCCCAAACCACATGAGCAGGAAGCTAAATCAGAAGTGGGACAGCTGGGACTGAACTGTGTCCTCCTGGGATGCCAATACCGGTTTTACCTACTATGCCACAGCTCCGGCTCTGGCTTTTAGTTCTTGCACTGGGTGGTGCAGGCCAAGGACAGTTGCCTATGAATGTAGGGCCTGCAAGAGCAAACCCTATATGGTTTCTCGCTGTTCTTGCCCTGTGGCTGCTTCTTCTGTCTAATCCCACAGCAATCAGGAGTTTAAGGTGGGTAGCAGAGGCAGCCTGGTATGATCAAGAAGGATCTGATGGCTGTGCCACCAGGGTTGGCCAACCACTCACTGTGCCAGACCAGCAGGTTGACCTCAGAGCCAGACTGTGGGCTGTAGTGTAGGTTAGCTTGTGACAAGGGCAGGGCCCAGTATGCAGGTCAGTCGCCACTGCTCTTTGATTTCCCAAGGTTGTTGGTTAATGCCCTCCAGAACAACCTGCTGTGTCCTTGGTTGGCCAGAAATTCTGTCACAGAGGTGGCGTTTCTGTGGTGCACGACAAAGCAGTTCTCACACGCACATATATTTCAATTTTGTTTTAAGTTTTTTTATTCGTTTATATGAAAGGCAGTTACAGAGAAAGATTTTTTTTTTTTATCTACAGGTTCACTCCCTAAATGACCCCAGTGGTCAGGACTGGGCCAGGCTGAAGCCAGGAGCGTCATCCGAGTCTCCCATGAGAGTACAGGGGCCAGACACTTGGGCCATATTACACTTGTAATACACTTGTATTACACTGCACTTCCATAGGGGATGCCAGTGTTTCAAGCAGTAGCTTAGTTCCCTGCACCACAAAACCAATCCCCTAAACTATGTGCTTTCAATGAACCTTGATGACCTGTCCTGCGCTCTAAACACTCAGAAAGTTGAGAGAAGGGGTTACCTACTTCTCCTTGTTTTCTGCTTCTCTATCCTTTTCCCACAGGGCGAGGCATGAGGAAGTGGGCTCACAGGGAGGCCCCATTTTCCCCTCCCTCTTGATGTGTATAAAGACATTAACACAGAGTCAAGTTGTCTGAGGTTTAAGGGTCATCTCATGCATACAGCTGGCGAACTCCCAAGAGCGCCCTATAACGCCACCCAGCATAGAGCCCTCTCGGGATAGCTTTGTTCAGGTTTATTCAACGAGCATCTAGAAACCCTGGTCTTGGAGTGCTGCAGGCAAGGCAGCTGCCTGAATCTGAATGCTACTTCTGACACCATCTGGCTGCGTGCCCTTGGGCGAGCGGCTGACGCCTCTCTGGCACCCTTCCATTGCCTGTCTACCAGGTGGGGGTTAGATTACGACACCGTTTTCCTAAACCATCCCATGGAGCACTGGGGGCCCTGGCCCTGTTACTAATTGGCTGTATCTCTGCTCCTGCCAAGCCAATTAGGGAAGGCGTGTTCTGCCAGCTGCTCCGGTGCTCGGGACAGGAGAGTTCGGTCTGCAGGAAGCCCAGAAGTCCAGACACCTGCTCAGCATTGTTAAACTGAGCAAGTTCTCCACTCTGAATGGGGACGTTCATTCTCTGTCTTGGAGAGAAAATCCAAGTGTCAGAGAAATCCATGTGTCAGAGAGTAGAGTATGAGAAACAGTGGGCTGGATCAGGGATCAAGCCACAGCCCTGCGGCTGAAATCAGGCTGACCATGCGCTGGTGTAAATAAAGTTTTATTGGGACACAGCCACATCTGTTCTTTTATGAGTGGTCTGCAATGGCAGTGCTGTGTGTAGCAGGAGATTTGCAAATGATCCACAAAATCTAAAAGACATACTGTCTATTTACAGATAGCGTCTGCCCACGCCCACATGCAAAGCGGTTGATTGAGCAGCGGGTTTTGAACACAAATAGCAGAGAAGTGCCAAGGACTGAGTCATTTTATTTTGTAGGCTTCTTTCTTTCTTTCTTTCTTTCTTTCTTTCTTTCTTTCTTTCTTTCTTTCTTTCTTTCTTTCTTCCTTCCTTCCTTCCTTCCTTCCTTCCTTCCTTTCTTTCTTTCTTTCTTTCTTTCTTTCTTTCTTTCTTTCTTTCTTTCTTTCTTTCTTAATTTGAGAGAGAGCAAGCAAGAGCTTCCATTGCCTGGTTTATTCCCCAGGGGGCTGCAACTGCCGGCAGCCAGGCACAAGCCTGGAGTGGGAGCTCAAACCCGGCACCTCAGATAGGACATGGTTGGTTTCACTGCCGTCTTCACCAGGCCGAATGTCTGCCCCAGCAACAAGCTCGCATAAATCCTTTCCGTGATTATTACTTCTATTGCTCTGGTTTTAGTTGCCTTCTCAACTCTGCTGTGTGTGATACACAGATGCACATGTGCACACATATATACAAAGACATGCATACATGCACAGATACTTGGACCTACACACCTAGAGCGATAAACCTACACACAGACATGCATGCCAAACACATGTACACAAAGACATGCACGCATACACACATGTTCATACTGGTATAGAGACATGCATACACAAACACGCATACACATGGATGCAGAGACAGGACACACACATAACACAGATGTGCAAGCATGCATACACCAACACAGGATACACACATACGCAGGGACACACAGTCACACAGGTATACATATGCACATGCATGGACACACAGGTAGACTTATACACCCATACACACACAGGGATACACAGTCACACAGACTTGCGGTACACACACACAGACTTCCGGTACACAAGCCTGCGCAACTTCTTCAGTGTCTTCACCATCCGAAGCCCTCCATCATCATCATGGTGATTTCAGTATTCACAAACTTCTGTCTGGGGTGCTGCCTCTCCAGAGTTTGTCCCCCACGTCAGACTGTGCCAGCCGGGGACACTGGGGCCCCTCACCATCTGTCTTGTCTCTCTCCTCCACCGTCTGTCTTACAGCTTTTTCCCAGCTGCATTCTGACTGCACGCGGGGTCAGGGCTGGTGAGTTTTGCCTTTGAATCTGGAAATGTATTTTCTGCTCCGACCATGGATACCACCGGAAGGTCACAGGCTGTGGCACAGATTGAGATAAATTCTCATGGGCGGCAGAGCTGAGGGGCCTGCTGTGGTTATTACGGTAGGGGAAATCTCCATCAAGTTCATGGAAAGTGTCGGTATCTGCCGACCCAATCGCTGGGTCTTGGGTTCAGGGTGCGTTCCGGGGGGCAGGGGCTGCCGAGCTCCCCTTGGGGCAGTGGCAGGGGAGGTAGGCTGTGGTCTGTCCTCCTTGTTGGCTGTGGAGTAAGGATGAGGAGCGCACAGGGGCAGAAGCTGCGACCTCAGGGGAAAGGGGCAGGGCTGGCCTGGCCACACAGTCTCTTGGAGAATCACAAGTGCATATGAGGCCCATGCCGTGTACCCGAGTGCAAGTGTAGTACCCTTGGGTACTGTGAATAAGAGAACCTATGCATACTGGAAATTTTAAGAGTACTCGTGGAAACCTTGGCAGCTAAGGAGTTGTACTGAATCTGTTGCAGAGTTACACTTTTAAAAAAAGTTCGAAAAACCAAGTTTTGTGCTTTCCTTGTATTAAAAACCACATGGTGCTCGGAACAGCCACAGCCCTTAAGGACTTGGCCCCCGTCCCAGCTGCTCTGCTTGCCATCCAGGCTCTTGCTGATGGGATCCTGGGAGGCAGCAGCTGACTTAAAGGGATGAGTCCTCACCACCTGTGTGGAAGTCCCCACTAGAGCCCCTGGCCTTGGCCTGGCTCTGCTCCTGGATACTGTGGGCATTTGGGGGAGTGAGCCAGCAGATGGAAGATTTCTCTCTTGGTGTCTCCACTGCTGTCTTTCAGGTACATGAAATTAAATAAATAAGTAAATTAACCAACTTCTGTACTTGAAAACGAAGTGTAGTAAACCCTCAGCACTTGTCCCACTGTTTCAGAGCCTAACAGAATGAAATGAGAGTCAGTTTCATGTCTGAGTGTTTCTGTGTGAAGTCAGGCAACAGGATAACAGGCTCCCACCCCCTGAATCTGATAGGTCCCAAAATAAGGCCAAGGGGATGAATCCAGGGGTGGGGAGTAGATGGTCCCTGGCCAGTCGGCTCTCCACATGTTTCAGTGTCAACAGAGATGGAGGGCCCTGGGGGCTTTCTGTGGTGTGCTTCCGGTCACTCTCAGTAGTTTGGGGGCATTGCTTGCAAGGCTTGCCGCCCCTGGGGCACATGGGTAGCACGTCGCCCCAACGCAGCTGTGAGCCCTGGTAGGGCATGCAGAAGGACAGCCTGCGCCCATGACTGCATGGAGGCTTCGCGGAGTTCCTCACTTTGCCTCGGCCCGCGCAGGAAGGCAGCAGGGCTGGGTTTGGGCTCTGATGACGTGGACAATGTCTGTACTTCAAAAAGATGTCTGCTTGCGCACTTTGCTGGGGAGTTTGTCTCTCCCTAGTTTCTTTTATTTCGATGGAGCAATGAGTTTATAATAACCCACTTGCATATAAAATACCAAGAAATGCAAGCTATAATACAATAACAATAGATGATATTCCAGTGAATAGTGAAGAAAACTAAATGAAGATAAAATAAGTAAAGTAATAAAAAATACATTTTGTTTTTAAAATTTTTTTTGAAGACTTGTTCACTTATTTAGAAGGCAGGGTTGCAGAGAGAGAGAGAGAGAGAGAGAGAGAGCAAGTCTTGCATCTACTGGTTCATTCCTCAAATGGCCACAATGGCTGTAGCTGGGCTATTCTAAAGCCAAGAGCCAGGAACTTCCTCTGAGTCTCCCACGTGGGTACAGGAGCCAAGCACTTGAGCCATCTTCTGCTGCTTTCCCAAGCACCTGATCAACGACCTGGATCAGAAGTGGAACAGCAGGTTCTCAAACCAACACTCCATAGGCTGCCGGCTTGGCAGCCAGTGGCTTTAAATACCACACTATGGTACCAGCCCCTGTTTATAATGTGAAAGGCAGAGTTACAGAGAGAGAGAGAGAGAGAGGAGAGAGCTCTTGCATCTGCCAGGTCCCTCCTCAGATGGCCAGGGTTGGGCCTAGTTGGCAAAACCAGAAGCCAGGAGCTCCCATCTGGGTCTCCTGTGCATGTGGTAAGGGCCAAAGCACTCGGACCATTTGCTGTTGCCTTCTCAGCATGTTAGCAGGGAGTTGAAAGTGGAGCGTCCAATCTCAAACCAGTGTTCGCTTGGGATGCCAATATAGCAGGTAGTGGCCTAATCCACGTGCCACAATGCCTAACCAATGGACCAATTATTTTGAAAGTCACACCCACCGTAGCCTTCCTCCTAGTCTTTATGGGGTTTCAGCCAGAGGAAGTACACTGCTAACACTTTCCCTCTCTGTTTTCCAATATGCTGCTCGGTCCTGTCTGACAGGAGGCATGTTCCAACAGTTCATGGGAAATGTGTATTAAAAAAAAACTGCATAAACTTTACAAACTTGGCACTAAAATAAATTTACCTTTTAACTCCGTCTTCCATGAGCTTTTGCATGGGCTTGTCCACACAGATGAAAATGTCAGCCACACAGGATCATGTGAACCTTTCATTGAAACATCTGCTCACACATTTCCAAGCATCAACTTGGAATGCTTTCTGGAACAGAAGCCATTGTGTGAGTGTATTGGTGACACATTATTTCCTACACAGATATGAGCCTTCTTTTTAATTTTTCAAAAGAGATTAATTTAGTTTTAATTGGAGAGGGCAGATTTGCAGACAGAAGGGCACAGACAGAAAGATCCTCCATCTGCTGGTTCACTCCCCATTTGGCTGCAACAGCCAGAGCTGAACCAATCCAAAGCCAGGAGCCAGGAGCTTCTTCTGGGTCTCTCAAGTAGGTGCAGGGTCCCAAGGTTTTGGGCCATCCTCGACTGCTTTCCCAGGCCACAAGCAGGGAGCTGGATGGGAAGTAGAGTAGTCGGGACTTGAACCCATGTCTTTATGGGATGCCAGTGCTTCCAAGGGGAAGGATTAGCCAACTGAGCCATCACACCAGACCCACGAGGCATCTTTTGTACAAAGGGAATATCACCAGGTACATTACTGAGCTCTAATGTGTTTTGGATCTGCGCCAAATGTTGAAAGTCTCTCAAGGAACCTCAGGTGTTCCTTGTCTCTCCCTCTTGGAAGTGCAGTTTGTGAAGGTCCGAACCAGATACAGACTTGGAATGAGGATCAAGTGTCTTTGAGGTGTTGGCCTCCTTCTGTCTTGCAGTGCCAGGCCTGGGGCATGGCCTCTGGCACACTGTAACACAGGACAGGACCTTCCTTTGGGTACTGCTAAGCCCAGCTGTGTGGCAGCAGTCTCTCTGGCCTGGCTCAGGAGCCCATTGCTGCAGATGAAAGAGTGATGTGCCATGTATGTCCCACCCTTGCCGGGAGGCGTGGATGACATGTGATGAAGGAGAGCATGGATTCCCAGGTGGTCTCTCTCTTGCTCTGCCTTGCTAATTAATTAATTAATATAAGCATTTATTTATTTTATATTTATTGGAAAGGTAGATATATAGAGAGAAAGAGATTCAGAGAGGAAGATCTTCGGTTCACTCCCCAAGTGGCTGCAACAGCCAGAGCTGAGCTGATCCGAAGCTGGGAGCCAGTAGCTTCTTCTGAATCTCCCATGCCATCCTCCACTGCTTTCCGAGGCCACAAGCAGGGAGCTGGATGGGAAGCAGAGCAGCCAGGATTAGAACTAGCAACCATATGGGATCCCGGCACATGCAAGGCTAGGGCTTTAGCCACTAGGCCACCATGCCAGGCCCAATTAGTATTTTAAAGAAAAATTCCCAAATGAAAATGGAGATGAAGGAATTGGCATCATGGTACAATGGGTTAGGCTGCCTCCTGCCACAGTGGCATCCCACATGAACATTAGTTCCAGTCCCAGCTCCTCCACCTCTGTTTCAGCACCCTGGTAATGTGCCAGGGAAAACAGCAGGTGATAAGGAAAGCAGATAAGTCCTTTGGCTCCGGCCACTCGCAAGGGATGACCCAGATGGAGTTCCAAGCTCCTGGCTTTGGCCTGATCCAGCTCTGCCTGTTTGGCAGCCATGTGGGGAGTGAGCCAGTGGATGGGAAATCTCTCTCTCTCTGTCTCTCTCTCTCTCTCGCTGAAAGTCTGCCTTTCAAATAAATAATTCTGAAACAGAAGAAGAGGGATTGGGACGCAGTAGAGAGAGACCACAGATGTCCGTTATCACATGCAGTTGTGACCAATGCATTGGGCCTGCTGCAGCTTCCAACTTGCTCTGGCTCAAGTGCAACGCTTCAAGTCTCTGGTGTGGAGGAAGATGTTGACTGCCCAGTGGGATCTGCAACTGATCTCTGATCTGGTAACAATCGGATCAACCTTGACTAGGGTCAATGTGTCAGTCGTCTCACGCTTTCTTTTCTTTGCTTCTAAATAAAGATTTATTTATTTGAAATTCAGAGTTACAGGAGGGAGAGAGAAAGAGCCCTCCCATGTACTATTTCACTCCTCAGATCGCTGCAATGGCCACTACTGGGCTGGGCCAAACCCAGGAGCCAAGAGCTTCTTCCGGGTCTCCCACGTAGGTGCCAATGGCCCAAACACTTGGACCATCTTCTGTTGCTTTTCTCAGTCACCTGCAGGGATCTGGATCAGAAGTGGAGCAGCCAGGACACCAACCATTTTCCATTTAGAATGCTAGCATTACAGATAGAGGCTTTACTTGTGATGCCCTCATGCCAACCCCTAAAGCTTTTTAAAAATTTTATTTGTTTGTATTGGAAAGGCAAATTTATTGAGAGAAGAAACAAAGATCTTTCATCTGCTTGTTTACTCCCCAAATGGCCACAACAGTCGGAGCTGAACTTATCAGAAGCCAAGAGCCAGGAACTTCTTCCATGTCTCCCACATGGGTACAGGGTCCCAAGGACTTGAGCCATCCTCTGCTGCTTTCCCAGGCCACAAGCAGGGAGCTGGATGGGAAGTGAAGCACCAGGATGTAAACCGGTAGCCATATGGGATCCTGGCACTTGAAGGGGGAGGATTAGTTAACTGAGCTGTCATGCTGACCCCCAAGCTTTGTTGTGGAGATCCAGCAAGCTGTGCCTGTGGAGGACTGGGCAGGTATAGTCCGTAATGCTCATTGTTCAGGTTCTGGTGGCCTTGAGAGGGAACGTGGCTGCCCTTGGCAGGCCTGGAGGAAGTCTGCTTAGTCATAACATGAACCACTAGGAAGGTAAGCACATCTCACAGAGGACGGAGTCAGTGATCTTGGTCTTGACCCCTGAGACTTGATTCTTTGACACACTGAGTTGTAAGTTGTGTGTCATTTTGCCAACAGAAGCTGGATAGGCCCCATTCGGTGGATCCGTAAGCCATCGCTTGTCGGCCTTGTACTTGAATTGGTTTCTTATCGGTTCTTGTGATCCGTAACACTATTATAAGGGGAGAAAGAGAGAGAAGAAGGTATCTGCCTGCTCTAGAATGTGGCAATTTATATTCCAGGGGAGAACTAGCTTTCAGCTGTTCTTCCTCTTCTAGAAGAAAATGTTCCTCTGAATAATTGATGCTTCTGAAATGAAGCCTTATATTTTTATGATCCTGGAATAGCTCCCTTTCAGTACCCACCTGAATGTCAGGCAGTCCTGAATGGGAACTGTCGCTGTGGAAAACACATGGGAACACGGGGAAATCTGGACAAGATGATCGTCCGGAGGCCAAGTTCAGACCATGGAGTGAAGTATAGAGAATGGCAGACGAGGGACAGATCTCAATGTGCAAATCCACCGTGGTGCACAGCTGCAGGAACCCTTTCCTGGGGTTCTATCCAGTGGAAGTGGGAGCTCAACACCAGGAACTCTAGTCCGTCATTCAGGCTGGTAGATACATGATGTGTTCCTATGAATTGAGACCATTGTATTCACTTGCAGATTTGTACACCCTGCATTTTTTATTGTGTATCCACTAAAGTATAAAGCGCTTTAAAAATGTTTTTAAAGATCTATTTCATTTATTTAAAAGGCAAAATCAGAGCGGAGACAGACAGAGAAACAAGAGAGGCCTTCCATCTGCTGACTCACGCCCCTGTACCGGCCTCGGGACTCTGTCTTTCATAAGTCATGTGAGGGGCCAGCACTGTGCTGTAGTTGGTAAAGGTACACCCTGCCATGCCAGCATCCCACCTGGGTGCCAGTTTGTGTCCAGCTGCCTCCCTCTGGATCCAGCTCCCTGCTCATGGCCCAAGGAAGGTGATGAAGGATAGCTCAAGTACTTGGATCACTGTCACCCATGTGGGAGGCCCAGAAACCCCGACTGCTGTCTTCCCTTGGCCTATCTCATTCCTGGCTGTTGTGGCCACTTGGGAAGTGAGTCAGTGGAGGGAAGATCTCTCTATGTGCCTTCCTTGCTCTTTATCTCTGACTTTAAAGTAAATAAATGACTTTAAAAAATTATCTGAAAGTTATGAAGAGTTGTTGTTGTTGTTGTTGTTGTTGTAGGCGCAAATAAAATTTCTGTGACAATAGTGGCTGGCTCTTAGATTAGGTAATCAAACATCAGTGTTGATCGGTACCAGTGCCTGTAAAGTCAGCATCCCGTGTATGAGTACTTGTTTGAGTCCCTGCAGCTCCCAGTTCCAGATCAACTCCTCCTGGGAAAATGGTCAAGTGATTGATTCCTCTGCCACCCACATGGGAGGCGCAGATGGAGCTCCTGGTTCCTGGTTTCATCCAGCACCAGCCTTGGTTGTTTGGGGAGTGAAGTGGCTGATGGAATATCTTTCCTCTCTCTCTATCACTCTGACTTTTAAATAATGGATTTTTTCAGGAATCTGTTGACTATTTTTGAGAAGAGTATGTTTTTTTGAACAGAAGTAGATGACTGTGTGGCCCTGTTTATATTACATTTGATGTTTGTAACGTACACTGCATATTTGAGGTCTTGGTCATTTTCCTATGTACCCATCTAGATCCTTTCCTAGAAGATCAGTCTTGAAATATTTTGCTACAATCTTTTTCTTTTAAATGATCACTTCCCACCCAAGCTTCTCAGTCATCACCTGCCATTGGGAACATTCCCAAATGCCACAAGTTCCTCAGCCTCATGAAATGAAGTATTGAGAAGCAAAAGTCTGCCATTTCACTTGGCAGTTGACTCGGACCAATGACAGATTCCCGAGTCCTAACACAGTGGGCTCCTGGGAGATGTTTTCGTATTTCAAAGGCAAGATTCTCCGACCTAGTGCAGTACTGTGGGAGACTTCCCTTTGGTCCCCAGGCATCAAGGACCCCATTGGTGGGAGTCAGCATGAAAAAGAGATTCATGAGAAGGGATGCCACAGGTGAGGCTCGAGTTCTGCTGGGGAGTAACCCAGTGATCAGACAAATTACTCATGCACTTGACGTGGAGCTGTTACCAGTCTGATTTTTTCCCCCATTTTTAATTATATTTTTGACAATCTTTACATAGTTAATTGGGGCATGAAAGTTCAAGGGCTACAGGAAAGTGGGTAAGACTATCATTTCCACACTTTTTTTTCTGTATCTGGGGTAAAGGGAGAAGCCCCACCCAGTTTCCCACCCATCCCAGCGCGCTGATGTTGGGCATACTCCAAGGGTCTTGCTCAATGGTTTTGATAGATCAACAGTTATGAATTGCTGCCAATCTCACCATTCAAAGCATGAAGAAATCACTGCAGAATCCACTGGTTGACATAGTCTACCCTAGAGTCTTCGTTTACCCTGTTTTTCACTGCCAACACATGGCTGGGGTAGTTGATTGATTTGTTTTATCCTCTGTCTTTTCATGGTTAGGGATCTGAGCCCGGCAGTTCGATTGAGGGGATCCCTAAAGAAACTTTGTCTGAGGTGAACCCAGACAAGGTTCTTGTATGTACCTACAAGTATGGGGTGCGGTACAGTTCATTGCCCCAATCAGCTGGTGGTTGCAATGGCTGGGTTCTGTTTCCAGTCCTGACTTCCACTGGAATCAATGGGTGTTGCAGTCCAGCCTGATTCTGTCAAGCACACACTCAGCCCTCACATCAACCAGTGGGAGCTGCAGCCTAGTCGGAGCGACCCACAATAACCCCCACCAAGCCCGTACCCCATCCTGATTCTAGTGCTTGCCGTTATGTGCAGCAGACTAGTCCAGTCTGTCCCACATCCCCTTTGGCTCTCATACATGTCAATGGGCATTGAAGCCTAGTTCAACCCAAATAGCTTCACTATCCAGCCCGCACACATGCTGTTGGGTGCCCTTCTGTCTAGCCACCCCTGCCCCTATCCTGGTTTTTGTGCCTCCCGTGGGAGTGGTAACTCAAGAGGGAGAAGCCCACTATTTCCCTTCTAGGTCTCTCCACTCCCAGATTATGCACTCTCGAGGTGGTTCTGCAGTTTAACTTGACAGAATTAGCCCTCAATGCCAGATTCTGCCAGCTGCTGCTGCAGCAAAGCCCAACCAACCCTCACCCACTCTATTTTATGCTTGCACCAGTGGGAACAATCAGCCCAGCCTGGCTTTTCCCTGATCTAGTCCACATGAGGCGCACAGGTGTTGTAGCGCTGCTTAGTCTGGTCTACCTTCATCCCAGCTCACGCTCTCCAGTGGGAGTACCTGTCCAGCAGGGGAGACCTCCCCACCATATTCCCCTGCTGGCTCTGCCCCCGCACTCCTGGTTTTCATGTGTGATGTTGGGCGCTGCGGCCACATCTGGTACAGATCACCTCACCTTGGCATTCCGTAATGTGCATTGGTTTTTGGCGCAACCAAACCTGGTTCAAACCACACTCTGTTCTGGTGCTGATTTGCCAGGGGATGATGTGAACTGACTCAGCCTGGACTGCCCCCGACCCATGCCAAATGTATGCCAGTGGGAAACTTTCCATGGCCTGTTCTGGGCTGTTTCCTATCATGCTTCTTGCGCTTACCTGCAGGGTCTCTGACCTGTCAGAAGAATTGCCCAGGCTTCTCCATCAGAACCTCTCCCAATGCCAGATTTTGCGCATACCAGGGGGTCCATGAGCCAGCCCTACCCAGTTCACCTCCTGTCCTAGCAGGAACAGTGAGCCAAGAACTTCTTTCTGGGTCTCCCATGTCGGTGCAGGGTCCCAATTCTCTGCACCATCCTCAACTGCTTTCCCAGGCCACAAGCAGGGAGCTGGATGGGAAGTGGAGCTGCCGGGATTAGAACCGGCGCCCATATGGGATCCCAGCACGTTTAAGACAAGAAGGACCTTAACAGCTACACTATCACCCCAGGCCGTATTTTTATTTTCAAAACACAGAAAATAGAAAAACACTAGTATCCATCGGGGAGCGTGAACAACTTGCACCCCAGGGATGTCAGGGACAGGAGTTCACCCTTGGGAGGGCTCCTGAGTATGTTAGGTTCGTGTGCATCGCATTGTGAGTGGCATCTTGTGTCACTCTGGCATCAGGAAGACAAGCTTTGAATTACTGTGATAACTCCTAGGGCCCTGCACGCAAACGCAGTGCCTGGGCTTAGCAGCACAGCAGCAGGCAGCACTGAACCTGTAGAATCCCAGCACTGGGAGAACCACGCCCTCAGCGCTGGTGCGGCGTGGTGCCCGCTAATGTCCCGTGTCCCTGGTTTGCGCGTGCAACAACATGGCTCGTGCAGGATCCCAGGCCCAGGGCGTCCCGAGATCCACTGAGCCAACGGTTGATTCGGTCACCGAACTGTTCTTCGACTGGCCGCGATCACAGCCTTGCTCAACCGCTGGCCGCTGAGCCACGTGTTTCACAGAGCTACCTCTGCACAGACCTCATGGGGCTCTACCTCAGCAGGTACCTGCTCACCTACCTGGACCAGCCCCAGGGTGCGCTGCCGCCCCACGCCCAGGGGCGCCAGTTCCCGCAGACTGGTTTTCCCAGACACCGCCCAAGGGCGCCAGAGCCCCGCCCAACTCCCACAGGGCCACCCCAGCGCCTGGCCCGGGTGCCACATTACCCCAGCATGCCTCTGCGCTGTGACTATGCCCGCCTGCGAAGGGCCAGGGTGCCCGAGGCCTGCGGCAACCTCCCCAGAAGGCTGCGTCCCAAGTCCCTGCAGGGCGTGAGTCTCTACCACTCACGCATGAGCTGCAGACATCGCTGGCTGGCGCCCACCTGGAGCCCCCCGCGGCTGCACAGCCAGGACACCCCACAAGCCTCTGCTGGGCAGCGCTCAGACAGCCTCTTCCGCTGCGCGGTGGCCCCGCAGCGCCCTGATCCCTGTGCCAGGGAGACAGTGCTCAAGGCCCTGAGCCAGTGCAACAAGGGCAAGAGGAAATTTGATGGGCCGCTCTGGTTCGAGACCCCAGAGCCCAAGAGGAGCAAGCAGAGCCCAGGGCAGCGGCCCTCGGCCTTCAAGCCTGTCAGCAGAGACGGAGTGGTCCGCACATTCGTGCCCAGGCCCGGGAAGCTGAGGAGGAGCACTGGATGCCGGGGAAGCCAGAGTGCCAGGAGAGGAGCCAGGGCCTGCAGTTCTGCTGTCCCTCAGCCTGCCCTGCGGGCTGCCAGCGCCGAGAACAGTGGCCATGTGCGCCTCTGGAGCCTGCAGCATGGATGCCCTGCCAGCCAAGCACACAGCAGCCAGCCTGCTGCCCGCTGAGGCTTAGGACCTGCCTCCACCTCCTGGGCTCCCAGCCACAGCCAGCTCATCCTCCTGAACCTGCTGGGCCCCACCAGTCCCGAAGCCACTAGACCAACACCTGCGCTGCAAGTCACACACCTGCCACTGCCTCTCCACCTTCAGAGCCTACCCCACAGAGACTTGATCACAAGACCCTTGCCCATTCCCCTGCCCACCCACACCTACCCCTTCCCTGCCAGCTTCTCTCCCATCTCCACTGCTACCACACCCCCATCTCACCCCTACCCCATGCCCAGTTTCTAGAATTTAATGAATTTTAGTTAAAAAAAAAATAAATATTACTTTAAAGAAATGGTTTACTGTGATTTCCAGAAGCATGTTTTTGTAAGACTGGAAGTTCATTGATGAAGGGACGGTAGGATAATTTGGAACAGGCAGATATATTTTAACATGCTGACTTAGTATTCTTTAATAAGAGAAGCAATATTGAGGCATAAGGAAAGGATAATGAACTGAGCAAACAACATATGTGTATACATCAGTTTTCCCTCGTTTGAGTTTTATAAATTGTTTATATCTAGAATTGTAAGTATCCGATGTGCGTGTACATGATATAGGGGGAATGGTGAAAACATTATATTATTATGGAGAGAGTAAATGCTTTGAAGTTCTGGGAACTTTCAGCCACTTTACCTTCACTCTGTCTTTACTATGCACCTGCAACTGAATAGATGATGTTTTGCTTTCAAATAACACCACTGGATTATCTGTATCTGTGAACCATGTATGACTGTAATGCCTCTAGCAAGCAGTGACAATGTTATAGAAATAGTGTGGCCTCCAAATCACTACATGCCAGTGAATATCCAAAAGCAATTCTAAAACAAAGTTGAAGGACAGGTTGGAAATTGTAGAGGAAGCATGGAAAGAAGGAGATAGAAACAGGAATAATTTAACGTAAAAAATCCAAGTGGTAAGTCATCTTTTCATATGTCAGTCAAAACCTTTAATGGCAGTAGTCTACACACAGTGATTAAAAGATTTGGGGAGTGGGTGGGTCTGACTCTGGTGAGTGTATAGGGAATGCAAAGCAAAGTTGTAATGATTAGTGTAAGATGGTATAGGAAATCATAGCATGAAAAGATTAATCGAGGGAAAGCACACACTGCACTAATATTTGTAAAACAGACCTCAGAGCAGAGCAAACGACTAAGGTCGGGTTCATGAGAAACGAAGACGTAGCAATGGTGTGGGTGTGTGCAAAAGCAGCAGCACTGGGGAGCAAAGTGGAGGTAGAGCAGTTGGAGTCTTCAGTGTGCTGTCATCAGTGACTGATGGATATGCAGCCAGGGACCAGAGCTCAGCAACTTGAAGTGACAGTAGCTCATGACTGTTTCTGGAACCCTTCACTAGAGCACATAGTAGGCAGTCTTGTCGAAGTTCACGGGACCTGTACAAAGCTAGATCATGTCTCTGGGCATTACAGTGCTTCATAAGGTTGGCGTATGGAGAGAAACTAGAAACCATTACCAGAAAGCTAATAGGAAGATCTCTGAAACAATTGAAACGAAGCAATGTGAACAATACGTGGATCCAGGAGGATGTCCCAAGGGCATGTTCAACAAGGCATTGAACAGATCACCAGTGAACACACAACCTTTAGGATTTAAGTGATACAGCTCTGAGGGGGAAGTTTTTTGGACCAAATGTTACCTGAAAAGCAGGAAATGTCCCCAAGTGATCTCTAAACTCCTCCAAAAATGAGCAGCACCCCAAGCCCACTGCATGTTGCCCAGAGCAGCAGTTCAAGAAGTTGTGACTCATGCAGTATTACTCAGCAGTAGAAGGGCTGACGTCTTGATACTTTGAGCAACCTGGACACATTTCTAGAACATTGGGTTGATTGGAAAAAGCCTATCTGAGTGTATTACAGGGCTTATGATTCCGTTTATGTGACATTCCCCTAAATGACGCGAGTGCAGTGTTGACGAGCAAGTTAGTAGCTGTCAGGAGTTGATGAAGGGGTGGTGACTGGTGGGTTGGTGACATGGCGTGGCTAGGACAGGACAAGGTTTTCCTGTGGTGACAGGAATGTTCTATGTGTCGGCTGCATGGTGCCTGTCTTCCAGCTGAGGTAATGTACAGTAGTTTGGGGACATGTCTCCATCAGAGGCTGGTGGGCATCCTACAGGGCATCTCTCTGCATTGCTTCTTAAGCTTGTAGGTGGATGTGAAATTGCCTTGGGAAAAGAGGTGGAGTTGAAATGAACAGATGTTATTCAGAGCAGGGGCCAGGGGGAAGCTCCATGTAGGTTGAGGGTTCCAATCTGGCAGTGTGTTCAAATGCCCAGGATAAAGTAGATGGATGCCAGGTTTATTCATGATTGAGTTATTGTGCTAAGATTCAAGATATCGTGTGATAATCCATACTCATCCAATTTAGCTACAACTTCAGCATTAGCTGGGAGGAAGGTTAAAACTACAGGAACAGCAGGTACTCTACCCTCCTCCCTCCATCAGGATGTTAGTTCATTCAGAGATGTGTGGAATGTAAGTCTGTCTCTTTAAAAGCATTTTTCACCGAGCTCTCAAAAATATACAGAACTGTAGACAAACACCTAAAGGAGTCACTTGGTGGACATTAACTAAGCTCACTAAACAATCCACATGGCCCTGGTTTGGTAAACCAGTAGTCCTTGTATCTCCGTTGGTGGTGGTGGTGGTTAAATTTTACAGCAAATCCCGCACATGATTTAATCTGAATGCTTCAGGATGTGTCTCTGCAGTACCTACAGGACTCCAAGACACAGATCAGGACCCTGCTTGTGTGCTTTCTGCAAAGGTGACTAGACAAATTCAGGGAAAATGGAAGGAAAAGATATTTATTTTTGTGCAAGACAGCTTTCAAATTCATGCATAATTTTTTATGATACACATATTCATGAAGTTTTTTAAAAATTTATTTATTTTTTATTGGAAAGTCAGATATTCAAAGAGGATGACAGACAGAGAGGAAGATCTTCCATCTGCTGATTCACTCCCCAAGCAGCTGCAATGTCTGGAGCTATGCTGACCCAAAGCCAGGAATCAGGAGCATCTTCCAGGTCTCCCAAGAGAGTACAGGGTCCCAACACTTTGGGCCATCCTCAACTGCTTTCCCAGTCTGCAAGCAGGGAGCTAGATGGGAAGCAAGGCAGCAGGGATTAGAACTGGTTCCCATATGGGATCCCAGGAGCATGCAAGATGAGGTCTTTAGCAGCTAGGCTACTGCACTGGGCCCTCCTGAACTTTTTAAGATCCCTAGAAGTGCATGTATTTCAAAACGTTTTGAGATTCAGCCAGCCTTGTCTTCTAACTCCACCTTCCATGAATGCCGGAAATGTCCTCACATGTCCTGTTTTCAGCCCCAATGAAATCGTTAATGCTTCCTTAAGCTCAGTGTCTGCCCCAGATGCGCGCATAGAGCCAGCCCTGATTGGCTGCCATTGTCTGCTTGCTGTGGGATGTAAAGGTACTGTCCGATTTAGAATCAGAATTGCAGCAAGATCCAGCCATCACCTCCGAGTGGGAGCCTGCATGAGGCTGCTCTAGCTGCTTACAGTTGGTCACTGTCTCCTTCCCACTGCGTTGTGGATGGAATCAGGTTCCTTGTTGACAGACCCCTGAATCTGTTATATTGGTTCCGTGCGGGTGTCTGACTCGCTCCTCAGCAGTGACATTGGGAAGAAACTCAAGTGTGTCTAATAGCTATGTCTGAGAGCCGCTGGTATCAACCATCCCCACTGCGGCCACTCAGCAAGAGAATTTGGGCCAGTGGAGAGACTCCCTCCTTGTCATGGAGCTGCTTACTTTTTGCTCCAAGTCTCTTCATGAACAACCCGGGCTTCATGCCTCTCGCCTTTCCCTTTGAAGAACAACCTCAGCCCATCCTTTCGTCCATGTGTTGATTTGCTCGCTCACTCATCCGTTCCTTTCACAACTATTCGTTCAGTGGCGGACCTTAAACTGAGCAGGACACAGGAGCGTAGGAACGCACCTACTGCTTGCTCGCGTTTCCAAAACATCCCTACAAGATCTTTAGGTAAATAGAACCAAGTTACTGCTTCATGTACAACCTTTCAATGATGTCCCACAATACACAGGACAGAGCCTAGCTCACAAGGCCCACGTGGCCCTCCAGGACCTCGTCTCCACTCTGTTGGCCCCAGTCACTCGGCCACATGTTCACGCCAGCCACACCAACCACATCTCTCTGATGTTTCCTGTCCCCCTATTCTATTTCACTCATCTTCCATTGTTTTGCATTCAACCTCCTTGGGATAGCTCCCAAGCTCTTATTTCTTCAAGATTCAACGGAATGATTTTCTTTATGGAGCTGTTCTTGATTCCAATTGCTTGCTCCATGTTACTCAGCAGTTCATTACTCTCTACATGCCCGAGTCTCTTCATGGGAAATTGCAGAGCAGCTAGCCTGCCTGGAGCCGGACACCCAGCACATCTCACAACACCATTTCCACCTACCACTGCTTTCTAATATTGCCCCTCCCCTGATGTCTAATTCGAATCATGCTTAATAATAAAGACACTCAAGGTTCTAGAACTTGGACCTAATGAGCTGAGCATGACTCGCCCCTCCTACTGCTTTAATTGTGGGCCTACATGATTCAGCATCCTGGGAGTGACGGCTGTCACGCAGGCTCATTCGCTGCACGCTGGAAGTAGCTCTCTTGCTTGTGCTTGCTCACCGCTTAGTCAAAAAGAAACAAACTTTTCTGTTTTTCTCTTCCATAAAGGAAATTTATTTTAAAAGATATGTTTGCTTTTATTGGAAAGGCAGGTTTACAGAGAGAAGAAGAGACAGAGACAAAGATCTTCTATGCACTGGGTTACTCCCCAATGCTGCGGTAGCCAGAACTGAACTGATCCAAAGCTAGGAGCCAGTAGTTTCTTCTGGGTTTCCCTCATGGGTGTAGAGGCCCAAGGACTTAGACCATCTTGCACTATTTTCCCAGACCATAAATAGGGAACTGGATGACAAGTGGAGCAGCCCATATGGATGCTGGCAGGTACAGACGGAGCATTAGCTTAGTTGATGCATTAGGCTGTCTCTGCTTTCCTGTGGGGTTTCCCAGTGCCTCCTTCTAGAGGGCCTTCTGTCTCTTTGGAGCCCTGCTTTGGTTTTGTGTCCTGGCTCTACTCTAGCTTCTTGCTAGTGAGTGCCTGGGTTGCTCTACTGCTTGGCCGCCTGTGCTGAGTTCCCACTTCCTGGCCTCAGCCTGGCAGCCTTGACTGTTGTGGGCATCTGAGGAATGAAGCAGAGGAACTGATTCCGCCTAGTCTGCCCCTGACCCATGCCAAATGTATGCCAATGGGAAACTTTCCATGGCCTGTTCTGGGCTGTTTCCTATCATGCTTCTTGCGCTTACTACAGGGTCTCTGTCCTGCCGGAGGAGTTGCACAGGCTTCTCCATCAGAACCTCTCCCAATGCCAGATTTTGCGCATACCAGGAGATCCATGAGCCAGCCCTGCTCAGTTCACCTCATGTCCTACTAGGAACAGTGGTTTTTCCTGACTGGCCTTCAACCCAAACTGGTCCTTGCTGTTGGATGTTTGAGCCCAGCCACAGCTCATCCATACCCACATATAGCTCACACTTGGCTCAGTGGGGGCTGAGACCTAGCCTATTCCATTCTACATCTACCCTGGTCCTCCAGAGCATAAGATGGTATTAGAGTGTAGCACGGATTGGTGCATACAGTCCCAGTCCACACTTGTGCCACAGGAGACTACAACCGTATCCTGATCAGAATGCAGCCCCCATTCCAACCCATGCGCTCCCAGCTAGTGTATCCCCTTAGTTCCCCAACCAGGCCTGTTCCTGGCCATAGATCATGCACATGCCTGTGGCTGCTCTGACCCAGCTTGGCATAGCCCCTCACCTGTCCGGCCCCTGCCTTAGATGCTGTGGCTTAGTGTCCCTGGCTCACGCAGACCAGTAGGTGCAAGAGCCTAGCTCGGCATGACCTGTGCTTCATATTTGTAATTTTGCTTGTAAGCTAAGGTTTGCTCAGTCCTGCCCAGTCCACCCCGTTCCATTACCAACCCACACATTAGCTAGCAATTGGAGCTACTATGCCCAGCTTGTCCGACCCCCCAGGTCTGGACCATGTGTTCACCAGTGGGAGTTATGACCCGCCAGGGAAGTTTCCCAGTTCCTCTGCTTGACTCACTCCCAGACCCAGTTCTCATACATACCAGTGGGTGTTAGGCCAGTGCCCAGCATAGTCCCGCCTTCCATTTGGCCTTGTATGAGCTGGTGAACGTTGCAGCCCGGCCCACTCCATACCCTATTCAGGATGCACATTTGGGTGCTGCTGTCTTAACTGGTTCAGACTGTTGTTGGTTCCTTTACCGGTGAGTGATGGCAGGTTCCTTGGTCACACCTAGCTTAGTCCATCACCACCCCAACCCTTGAGCTAACCAGTGGGGCTAGAATTTCCGCAGGGTTTGGCCCACACATTCCCCACAGAATCTACCCCCCCGGATATGGTTCTCTCGTGTGCTAGTTAATGTCATGACCCTGCCTAATGTGACCCTTCTCCTGATCCATCATCATGTCAGGTAAAAGGTATGATCCTGCTAGACAAGCCCTGAGCCTTAGCTTTTGCATGGACTGGTGTTCGGTGGTCAGTATTGTTCAGTGATTACAAGTTCTACACAGGATTTGAAGGAGTTTGGTATATCAGTCTTGTCCATAAGTATCTGGTCCCTCCCCTCCAACCTACCAGGTCTCATTACCCTCACTTCAAAGGAAAAGTTACTCTGTGTTTGGAAATCTTTACAATTGATTCACATCCCAGAAGCACAGCATGGAGCTACCTAAGCAGCAATTCAAAGAACCAAAACCCCAGATTTCACGGCCGGGCGGCCAGTAGGCAGAACCTGGCACCAAATGGCGTGTTAGCCACCCCAGGAACAGCTCACCACGTGTACGCGGTGGCTGGTATCAGAGCTCCAAGCATGAAGACGGCCCTGGCATGGCAATCACCAGCAGCCAGCAGGCTGCTGGAAGTTTCAACCTCCAGACCTCAAGGTCACCCCTCCCCCCGTTACATGTCTGTAAGACGCGAAGGTGGAGCTGAGGTACCCCCTGGTCTGCACCTTGCACGATTCCGCATTGTTGCAAGTTTGAAGACTGACATGTGCCCCGTCCTTCCGGTTCTGCAGGCTTCTGGACACCAGCAGACACCAGCCAGCTAGCTCCTTCTCCTAGCTTACTTGTACGTCACCGTTTCCTTATTTCAACAGCTGCTGCGGGTCAGTCGTCTTTCAGTCATGTTGTAGGCTGTGCAGTTTCACATCTTGCTCTTTTTGCACAGTCCACTTCCTGGAAGGTGTAGGCCTATGCCTTGTAATCTTACTACCTCCCTCGCAGGTTCCGATTTCTCCAGTGACGGAGAGCCAGCTAAATAGATGTGTGCTCACATACTCATGTACACTTCCACAGCAGGCTGCCTCCCTTCTGGGAGCGGTGGAGGGTCTGCATTCCCAACGCACACTCAGTAATGGCTCTGTTACAAGTACGCTGCTTGGGACAAACCTATCCAGGGCAGAGTGTCTGGGTTGCCATCCAGGTTAATTTCCAATTCCAGCTTCTGGTTTAAAAAAATTTTGTTTTAATTGACTTTAGTTTGCTTGTAACAGAGCCAAATTAGTTTGTAGATACAATTCTAAAAGCATTATCATATTCCTTTCCTCCTGGTCATGCTCTCTCTCTCCTTTAGTTTCCTGGGTGGCATTTACAAAAATTATTTTTATTGGAAAGTCAGATTTGTAGAGAGAAGGAAATATAGAGAAAAATCCTCCATCTGCTGGTTCACTCCCCAAGTGGCCACAACAGCCAGAGCTGATCCAGTCTGAAGCCAGAAGCCAGGAGCTTCTTCCAGGTCTCCCACGTGGGTACAGAGTCCCAGTGCTTTGGGCTGTCCTCAACTGCTTTCCCAGACCACAAGTGGGGAGCTGGAATGGAAGTGGAGCAGCTGGGATACAAACTGATATCCATATGGGATCCTGTTGCATGCAAGGCGAGGACTGTAGCCACTAGGTTACTGTGCTGGGCCCAAATAGCATATTTTACATTTGCATTGCAGTAGAAAGTCCTAAGGCTTCAGCAAGTAAGAAACAAAAGCACTTAAGTTTAGTGAGAATACAGACAACGGCTATAAGCAATCATTGAATGGAAGAATGACCGCTTCACCCCATGCAGTGACTTATAGAGTAGTCACAGATCATTAAAACTATAGTAGCTCAACATTCTTAAAACTAGTTTGACAAAGTGTAAGGGAAAATATAGTTTAATAAGAGTATTTGCAGCAATACTGTTGTACACAAACCTCTTTTTTATCCTTTTTTTTTTTTTTTTTAAGATTTTAGAACATCTGGTATTTGTCTTTCTGGGTCCAGCTTATTTCACTCAACATGATGTCTTTTAGTTGCTCTGCTGCAAATGGTAGAATTTTGTTCTTTTTGATAGCTGGATAATCAATGCACAGCCAGGGAGGCAGAAAGTGGTTACCCCAGGAATTGGGTCTCTGTCACCCACATGGGAAACTTAGATGAAATTCCTGCTTCCTGGCCCTGGAACCAACTCCCAACTTTGGAGAACGTTAGGGGGATTAACCAGCAGGTGGAAGACTTCTTTGGTTTTTTGCTTCTCTCCCAGCCTCCCTCCACCTTTTTCTTTCCCTCTCTCTGGCTCCCTTTCTTTCCCACTCTCCCTCTCCCTCCCTCTCTTCCTCTCTCTCGTTGCCTGTCTGCCTTTTAAGACTTAAGCCTTTGGTCTCTGCTGTGAACAGGAAGAAACACATGAAGACAGGGCGCCTGCTTGAGTGGAGCTGGGGGAGGAAAGAATGACAACTGTGAGAATATTGCCTTCTGCCTTTGCCAGTGTGGTGTCTCATCACCAGGGAAGCAGGAGGAAGGACCCAGGGCGGGGCTCCCCACTGCATGGTGGGCTGCCGGGCTGCCCCACCCGGGGTCTAATCACCTGTGAAGGTTGTGTGATGTCTGACGCCCCAAGAGCCATGGATTAAAGCCCAGTCTGGGCCAGTGAACAGAGCAGTTCCTGGGAGCTGAAACGCTCATGCAGTGATAATTCATCCACAAAGGGAATTAGCTAATGCTCTATTATTAAAAATGACAGTACTTTTCTTTTTTTATTCAAGCTCTTGGAAATCTTCACCGTGCCCTCGAGGGAACCTAGCTGTATTTATTTATTTATTTATTTATTTATTTATTTATTTATTTATTTATTTATTTTTCCATCCCAGGTAATTAGATTGGCTACCTTTTATCCAGATAAAGTTGGCACTTTGCCCTTTCCTTGCAGGAAATGCCGTGGGTGCCTCTGCAGGTGTGGGTGAATGGTTGGCAATAACGCAGGTGGAGTGAATGAGTAAGGCAGGGAGCCATGTGTTGCTGAAATTGGGATAACTTGGCTGCTCCCCAGAACTCAAGCTAGGGGAAAGTGAATTCAATCCTTACTGTGTTTGTCATGGTCGAGATGACCAGGTTGGGGGAGAAGGGGAGGAATTATGGAAATGGTATGTTAATTTCAGATTCCACTCTTCTGGGTCCAGGCCAAGAGGGGATACTGACAAGACACAAGCTGTAGCTTAAACTGCAACTGATTCCTTCTTACGTCCTTAGTGTATGTGTGGGTAATTTTTTTGAACTTTTCTTTTCTAGATCTTTCAAGTTGCATCACAGACTGAATATTTTCTGCACCTGCAGGAGAGGCCCACCAGGGCTGATGATTTCTCTTTGAGCCTCTGCTAGCAGAACAAAAGGTAACTATCGATGATTTCAGGATGTGCCTGCGATATTGTCAAAGTCAATGGCAAGAGCGGTAGATAGACAAAAGACCGAAAGGGTGTTTTTTTTTTTTTCTCTCTTACAAAAGTATAACTGGAGTCAATCTTTAGATTACTTATAAGCAATTTGTCTTAAAAATAAAGCAAACCTTAATGTTGAAGATGCTCACCAAGTCACTTACACTGCAGGTCAGAGCACCCTGCTTCAGTACCTGACCCCACTCACTGCAGATGCAGATCTTGGAAGGAAGTGGTTGTGGTCGAGCCATTGGACCATGTCACCCACCCTGCACTTCTAGACTGTGTTCCAAGCTTCTGGCTTTAGCTCCCCCAGCTGTTATGTAGGAACGCTCTCTCATCTCTCTGTCCCTCTCTTCCTCTGGAATGAACAAAGGAAGAAGGAAAAATAAGTGTTCACAGGTGGGCGTGCCTGCGGTGGCATGAGTTGCCCACGCAGCCGACTCCTCACACATCCCATCTCCCCTGGGCCATCTCTCCTGTCTGTTCCCAGGGCAGCCACACTAAGAGAAAGGGTGGGGAGGTGTAATAACTCAGCTGAGTGAGAACGCCTTGTCACCACCCGTCAACGGATGACAGTAATCAGTTCCCCTCCCTACTCACCTCCAGCTCAACGAAGCTACAAAGTCACTACAAAGTGATGACTTGGCTTGGCTATGCTCCACTGGAACCAGACCCCTACACCTCAGCACCCTCAGTTCCTTGACTTCCTGGAGTCCTCAGCCACCCTTGGCCCACCCCAGGGTTCTAGCAAGTTGTCTTCCCAAATCTGGGAGTAATCACTTGCTTTTTCCCCATTCTTCAAGTGACTTTGCGTAACGAGTAGATTTGTGGTTAAAAATAAAAACTGTGCTGCAGGGCTGGTGTTGTGATAACAGGCAAAGCAGTGGCCTGGGACACTAACATCTCATATGGTTGCTGGTTCCTGTCCTGGTGGTTCCACTTCCAATCCAACTTTCCGCTAATGTGCCTGGGAAGGCAGTGGAAAATGGTCCAAATGCTTGGGCCCCTGCACCCACGTGGGAGACCTGAAGGAAGCTTCTGGCTCCTGGCTTTGGTCTGGCTGAGCTCTGGCCTTTGCTGCCATTTGGGAAGTGAACCAGTGGATGGAAGAACTCTCTCTCTCTCTCCCTCTTTCCCTCTGTTACTCTACCTCTCAAATAAATAAAGAGATCCTTTTTTAAAAAATTGTAAGTGTTCTTAAAAGGATTTATTTATTTAAAGGCAAAATGACAGAGGGAGAGACAGAGTGATCTTCCATTTGCTAGTTCATTCTCCAGATGGCTACAACCAGTGGCTAAGTGCTGGTTCAGCTAAAGCCAGAAGCTGGGAATTCCACCCTGGTCCCCAACGTGAGTGTAGGGGCCGAAGCACTTGGGCGATCCTCTGCTGCCTTTCCAGGCACATTAGCAGGGAACTGGATCAGCGAGTGGAGCACCTGAGACTCAAATTGCCCCTGCAGTATGGGATGAGTGTGGGATGCTGACCTTGTAGGTGGCAGCTTAGCTAACTATACCATAATACCAGTCCCAAGGAAACACATGTATTATTTTGTTTTTCTTTGAGAAGCACAGAACAGATACATTGAACTCCCATCTGTTGATTCATTCATATGCTTGCAGCTTGATCCAAATCTCCTATATGAATGGCAGGGACCAAAGTACTAGAGCTGTCACCTGCTGGCCAGGCCATATATAGAAGAGCAGGAAATTGCAGTCAGAAGCAAGAACAGGACTTGAATCCCAGCACCCTGATAGGGCAAATGGGTCTGACCTGTACACAGTCTGACTGCTACACCCAATGGCTCCTTGAAACCCTGCATCCTGAATGGGTCCCCCTTGGTCCTCTGGCCGTGAGGTGCTGTCCAGAGCCTGGGTGGGTCTGCACACTTGCCACATTTCCACACAGCACCAAGAGGCAGCTTCAACTGGCTCACAGAAGGCAGCCAGAGGAGGAGGGCAGGGGAGCCCACGGCTCAGTGCCCACAGTGAGAGTGCAGTACAGGTGAGTCAGAGGAAGTGACCCTGGAGACAGACAGTCCCGTCTACCTGGAGCAAGGCTTACATGTTGTGCAGGGCTGGGAGGGAGAAGCTTACTACGAGTTGATTATAAACCTGTTAGAGGAGAGTCTAAATGCAACCTTTGGACCCTGTTTGCTGAACTTCCCTTGAACCCTGGTGTCTGTCTCCCATGCCCAGTCTCCCGCTGAGTGCTCTGGGGCAGGGCAGGAGATGGTCACTAAACAAGTGCTAAGTAGGCAAGGCCCAGGGCCTCACTGTGCTGGGGCTGTCCCTGTGGGTGCCATGCATTGAAACCTCGCAAAGCACATGTGTCACCAGAAAATGAGAGGGCTCTTCCACCTGCTGGTTCTCCCCACCACCCAAATGCCCACAATAGCCAGGCGCTGTGCCAGGCCAAAGCCAAGAACCAGAAATTCCACCTGAGTTTCCCATAACGATGACAGGGAACTCAAGCACTTGGGCTTTCATCGACAGCTTTCCCAGGCACACCAACAGGAAGCTGAATTGGAAGCAGAGGAGCTGGGCCCTCCATTGGCATTCAGGTCTGGGCTGCCCGTATCCCAAGCAGCTAACCCATGTTGTGTTCCACAGCCCTGCCCCTTCTTGCTCAGCATCTTTGTTCTCAGCTTGTGTCCTTAGGTGTGTGTTTGAGGGCGAGGGAAGCTGTGTGCTGGCAGGTCACTGGAGTTTACACTGCTGGGCTCCAAGAATTGCTTCCTGTGTGATTTGCTAAGCCCCAATGCAGTCTCTGGAGGCCTCGCATGCTTAGGCCCATGGAGGTCAAAGCAGCAACCGTGATCCTGCGCAGCCTGTCTGTCACTCAGGGCCATGTGGCATCTTAGCAATGAAATGAGCAGAAGCTGGGAACCAGCCCTGGTGTCCAGGCCAGTGCCCAATCCCTTGCTATGCACACTGTCCACTCCTTGTATGTGCTGCAGGCAGGATTACTGAGGGTGGGGGAGCCTCTGTTACACAACCGAATTGTGCCCTGGGTCGTGTGGAGACAGAACGAGTGCACTGAGCCTGAGTTTGTCACGCCTGCCTCCTTGGCGACAAACGAAGGCGATAGAGATCCCAGAGCACGCCTCCGGGCCAGTAGCTGAGTAGCCACAGCCTCGGAGGGAGCCATCACAGCTGATGGCATCTAGCAGTCGGTGCCCCGAAGGGTGAGTTCTGGCTTCCCTTCCCAGGTGACCTTCAGGACTGGGTGGGTGGTCGACGGGCATTCCTGCCACTTCTGTGTTGACTGAGATTAGTGGGAAAGGAGATTTCAGAGGCAGGGACTCCAAGCGATGGTGACATTTTGTCTTCTTGTCACTAGATAAATCATTTTCAGATGGTCTGGATGGCAGTGATGAAACCCTGAGTTTATTTCCTCCTCCTCCTCTTTCTTTTCTGCCCCTTGCATCCCACGACCTCCCATGACTTTTTACCTGGTCCTCACCCCCTCCCCACATCAATGAACTCTGTCACCCTTCTCAGTGGCGCCATGCGCACTTCTTGTAGCATGGATCTTGTGTCGTCTCTCCAGGATTCAAATCCGCCTTAGGCCAACACTTGGGGCCATTCTAATGGAAGCTCCTGTCCGCTGGCCACCTCCACTCCTGACCTGTGCACTCCATCACAGGGCCTTAAATGTGGCTGCTCCTCTTTCTCCTCTTCCTTCTCAAGTGGCCAAATCTGATAGAACCCCACGGTGCTCTTTGGATGTTTCACCCAGGATGGGAGGTGGGTCAGATGTACCTGTCATAGGAAGTGGAGACAGTAGACAAAACTGTGAAGGCACTTCAAAAATGGAATGAAAAGGGGAAGTTGATGCAAAACAGAAAAAAAATCAATTTGTGGATTATTTATTTATTCATTGGTAACACACATTTCCCATGAATTTGTGAAGAACCCTCCTATTCAAGCATCTGCCAGGCCATTTGCTTGAGATGCTGCTGATCTCAGCAACAGGTGGACTGGGTCCCAGCTTCTAGCATCCTCCCTAGGCATTTCCAAACTGGCCATCTTCCTGTTTCTTGCTCTTTGGCTCCTCCTGTGTGTCTGCTGCACTGTTAAAATGTTTCCAAAGAGAGACTCACTGTGGTGGCAGGGAGCAGAGTGTGCAGTCCAGGGTTTTGTCAGCTTCCTCAGCTGTGGCCTCCCGTGCTTTGCTCACCCCATCGCGAGGACCCTCCGGACACACTTTCCCCTTCACGGGAGCAATGTGCACCCAGGTGCTTTAGCCTGTGCATCCAGACAGCTGCAGGCTTGTATGCAGTTGGCCTAGGTCAGTGTAGGGTGTCCCTTGCTCCAGGCAGCGAAGAGGTGTCACAGCACAAGCCAGGAGCAAAGGGTGTGCGCACTGAAGCCGTGGTGTTCCCCAGCCCTCGGTGGACTTCTGCCGCAGCCACTACCCTCCCTGCACAGGTGCTGCCCTCCCCCACACTCTGCTGCAATGCTTGCTGGCCCTTCTCTGCTGCCTTGACTTGCTTCAACATCCGGTGGGAGCAGAGACTTGTCCTGCCAGGCAGCCCCTGAATGAGTTTCCAGCTTGCCCAGTGCTTTGGAAGAAGGAGCAGTCAGGCTGCTTGGCCCTTGATGTGGCGGGGTGGGGTGGCTGTCTTGGGTGAGTACAGTGGGCTGTATGAGTTGAGGGCACAGCCCTAGGACTGAGTCAGTGCGAAGCAAAGCACCTGCTATGAAAGAGCTCCAGGGGCCCAAATCTGTGTTGGCTATACCAGTATGCCAGCATAGTCGCTTATTCTGTTGTTTTTTTTTTTAACATGTTGGTGTCAGACACCGGTACGCCAACAGACAGGGTCTGGAGACCCATGTGTGAGCGTGTGTGGACACTGGGTAGGCAGGCACAGCCCCAGGCTGGCAAGGCATACTGCCAAAGGACTGGTCATGGGGGCTAGGGACTGCTCAGGAAAGTTGGTCTGGAAATGTGTTTGGGGGGAGGACTGCTGAAGGAGAATGTGCCAGGTAAGCCGTGTCTTCTCAGGGTCTTCACCAACCTGGCTGATGAACTTGCAGGTGAACAAGGAGGCTGAGACTGAATGGTTTAGAGGAGATAAACCAGAGAAACGTCAGAGGTTAAACCAATATACCTGCCCACATGGGAGACCTGAGCTTGTTGGTATCAACCACCTACCTACCCACACACATAGAAGCCTGCCCAGCAGGGCCCGACCACAGTACCTGCCAGTGAGTGTTGGACAGGAGGTGGACCATGTTAAGCTGACTGTGACACTAACCAGCATGTGAGAGGATTGGGTCTGGGGGCAGATGCTGAGAGGGACTGTGAATTCACCCCTGTGGGACTGCCATACCAGCTTGTTTGCTCGAGGGTTGAGGCAGTGACAGGCTGACCTAAGCATGACCATGGAACTCAGCAACACTCATGGGTACTGAGTGTGGAGCGGGCCGGGTTGCAGCATCCACCAGCACACACAAAGGCCAAGACTGCGGAGGCAGATTGTGCCGGGTAAGGGCCTAGCACCCACTGGCATGTGTGAGATCTGGGTCTGCGAGTGGTCCTGGTCAGGGAATTTGCAGAACTCCCCTGGTGGGCTATAGCTCCCACTGGTGAACACAGGAGTCAGGGCTGGGTGTTGGTCAGGATGGACAGGACCTTGGAAGGATTACCTCAACCTTGCAGCAACAAAATCCACAGCGCTTCAGAACTATCAAACCACTTAAGCAGTGGCCTCAGAATATGCTCCACATTAGGGACCCTGGAATGACATTGGGTGGCCTTCCTGGGTACTGATGCAGTTGGATTGCTGGGAGTGGCGCTCTCCCTTTCTCTCTCTACGTCCCCAGACACAGGAAGAAAAAAAGAGACTGGAGGCAGTTGTCTCATCGACTTTCCCCCATTCCTCAACCCTCTCCACCCTAATTGGTGGTCCATGTGGGCATGCATCCTGCTCAACTATATAAACATCATTAAAACAAAATAAATTTATTAAAAAAAAACGATATCCCCATGCCAACTCCCAGAAAGTGGGAATAGGTAATGAGGCCACCAGGAGGGAGGGCTGGCAGAAGGCTGCCACCAAGACGGGGGTTAGGCCAGCAGGGTCACTGTCACCACAAAGAGGGCCCTTCTGAAGCCGAGAAGGAAGGCAGGCATGAGTGACCGAATGACGCTCAGGTGGTACAGTCACTTCTCTGGAGCCTGCAAAAGGAATGTGACCCTACCAGCACCATGCTATTTTTACAGTCCTTTGAGACCCATTTCAAATTTCTAACCTCTAGTACTTCAAGGTAATAAGTTTGTGGGTTTAAAAATTAATTAAAAGGACTTAATTATCTACTTGAAAGACAAAGTGATACAAAGGAGAGAGAGGGGAAGTGAATGCCTGCTATAGCCAGGGCTGGGCCAGAAGCCAGGAGCTTCATCCAGGTCTTCCATATGAGTGCAAGGATGCAAGAACTAAGGCCATGCATCGGCTGTCTCCCAGGTCCATCAGCAGGAAGCAGAATCCAAAGTGGAGCCACCCGCATTCACATCCGTTGCATTGGGGGGTGTCCCATATGGCCGTTTAATCCAGTGCCTCACAATACCTACCCCCCAATTTGTATTATTGGAAGCTACGAAGTTTTTCCCAATAAGCTGTAATAAATAATGCAATATGGAAATCTCTATTTTGGAAATATGAGAGCCTCTGAATTATTTATGGAAAATAATAGAATGGGAGGTTTGATGGGATAGAAATAACTTGAGATCTTATAAAAATTCATGCTGAGGCCTTTTTTCCTAAGGCCATTTCTTTCCCAAGAGTGAGTTACAGGAACTATCTTTCTCCACTTTTATATCCCCATAGTCTGGGGCAGTGCCAGACTCATTTTACAAATGGATGAACCTCTTCTAACTAAACCCAGGGAAAACCAAACTGCTACCTTTGGAAAATCAATTATGTATGCTAAAATGGATAGCCGTAATTAGAGATGTGCAATTCAGGCCCAAGTTTTAGACAAAGAGATCATTCTTTGCTTTGTCATTCAGGCATGAGAGGCTTGGGACCTGCTTTATGGTACAGTGGGTTAAACCACTGCTTGCAATCCCTGCATCTCATGTTAGGGCACAGGTTCCAGTCCGGCCTGCTCAGCTTTCTATCCAGCTTCCTGCTGATGCACCTGGGACCTCAGTGGATGAAGGCCAAATGGGTGTCCTTGACACCAACATGGGAGACTGGGATGAGTTCCTAGCCAAGATTTGGCCAAAGTCTTGGCTACTGTGGCCATTTGGGGGAGTGAACCAGGGGATGGAAGATTCTCTCTCTGGCCTTTTGACTATATGTGTTTTTTATTATTTGGTTTTTATTTTAGATGATATTTACATAGTCAATCAGGGTGGGAAGGATCTAGGGTTAGAGAGACATGGGTGTGGTCATTGTTTTCAAGCTTTTTATTATTTCTTCTTCCGTTTCTGGGGGGAGGGGAGAGACAAGGGGATAGGTCATGCCCAGCCTCCCTACCATCCCAGTACCCGAGGATGGGGAAAGGCCACCCGATATCAACCCAGGATCACAATGATGCATGTTCCAAAAGTTCTGCCCAGGTGGATGCGATAGGAATATGTGTATTTTTTTTTTTATTAGAAAGTTGTGACACCATACCCAGAGGAGCACCCATTGTAGATGGGAAATAAATCAAGTACGTAAATGATGAAACTGTGAAAGCTCAATGTGAAATAGTTGAGGGTGTCCAGAAGAGGGAGCCTACAGCTCTGCAGGGAAAATGCGGCAAAGAAGGACAAGCTCTAACAGGACCAGGGGGAGCTGGGACGCGTGCCTATCTATACTGAATGCCTAACTCCATGCTTTTGCCATCCCGTTTTTACCTGAGGGCAATAATGCTGTATCTGATGCACTGTGTAAAATCACCTGACATGAGATCGACAGTCCCTGTCTTGGAAGTCCTTGGCTTAAATGCTGTGGACCAGAGGTGGGCACAATTTCCCGCCCAAGGGGGCCGTGACATCTCTCCCACCAGTCTTCACTCAGCTCAGTTGTTGTAGCACCGCAACCATGGAGAGTGCAGAGGTGAATCAGCACACTCAAATAAAAGCTTGACTGGCAGAAGTCAGCAGTGGGCTTTGGGCAGTGCATGGCCAGCTCCTCCTTGGCACAGCAGTTGCAGGCCCCACGCGGGTGAAGGGTTGCTGTCTCAGGGAAGCCGGTGGCTGCTGTGTTAGAAAAGCTCACAGAGAAATGGCGCCGAGGGCGGGGTTGAGCATGGCAGCGCAGACTGACCTAATTTCCTTGGATTTCACCTCCTCATGGTTAATATTTAACAGGCCTTTTTGAGGATCCAGATACAATCCATCTTTAGGTCATTACAGAGGAGTCCAAAGAGAAAAATTACACTAATCCCAGGCTTGGCGGAGCACTAGCCAACACTCCGTTGTGTGGGTTTCAACTTGAGATTGCCTAGGAGATGGGAAGAGAGATGATGTGTCTGATGTCGGAACAGATGACCCTGGGGGAAGCTTAGAGTCGCAAACCTCAGTCACAAGACAGAAACAGCTGCTGGGTGGAACCGGGAGGGGGCTGGGCAGCCAGAGGGAGCCCTGAACTCCCAGGAGGAGAGAAAAAAGCTAGGATGCCTCTTGACCTCGGACTGCAGCAAGCCAGAATGATCTGTCTTTAGTCGCTGATGTGTTACAGAAAATCCCTGGAGTCTGAGGTTGGAGTGAGTTATCCTGTGGAGTCAAGGTGTGTGTTTCAGAACAGATCTTTCCGGCACAGAGTTGAACTTCAGGAAGAGGGGTGCAGGGAAATGCCTGGGGAACCTCAAGGGACCTCAGGGGGTTATGGATGGGAGGATGAATGTGCCAGTCTCCTTGGCCAGACTGTCTGGTAAGATTTTTCTCTTGGAGAGAAGGGGATAAGACAGGGTGGGTGTGGGATTACTTTGGGAGAATGAATTTTTTTTTTAGCAAAAATCTGAAAAAAAAAAAAAAAAGGTTTCTAAGATGGTTTCTGGGTTGTGTGGTTCCAGCTGGACCCACAGACTCACTTTTGTGTCACTGGAGTGGTGTCACCACGGCCCACGTTGTCCACAGTTCCTTCTGCCTGGTGGCCACAGGGCAAGCCCAGCTGGTCATCCCTCAGCTACCCTGCTGGTGCCTTAGGACAGAGTCAGGGTAGAGGAGGGGCGAGGGGAATGGAAATGATAGGAGTGGATAGCTTTTTGGAACGCTTGGCTGCACTCAGTCCAATCCAAACAACTTCAACTTCTCTGCGTGCTCTGGATCCTGGACGTGGAGTTTGTCCTGGATGAAACAGATGTACCGTGGGGATGTGCACGGCATTGCACTTGTGTGCAGGCCAAGTCACACTGCCTCTGATGGACACGACTCCACCTGCAGCAAATGTACCCTGGGATGCCATCTCTGGCCTCCTTCTTGGTGTGAGTACCACACAGCTTTGTGAAGCTTATGAGGTTTTCCCAACCCAAGCATCAGCTTGAGGGAAGCTAAAGAAAATAGTCCGAAAGCAGACAGATCCTTGGATTCTGCCAAGCCAACAGTGGACTGATCAAATATTCTTATGAGGTAGCTCCTCCCATGTCTGTTGGACAAAGCTTTTTTTTTAATCATGAAAATATGGAAAAATATCCACCTGCTGCCAGCATAGAAGGAGTTAAGGAAAAGGGTTCTTTGTTCTCAGCTATTTCCCTTACAAAACTTGTGAAGTCTTAGGCTGCTGGGCCTAACAAACTTTTGCCTTATCTTTAATCACATGATGGAGCCGTTTCTGGCAAGGCTGGTGATAGTTCTTGAATGCCAATTGGCTGCTGTGACTAATGTCTCCCTTCTCTATCAATTTCACCATTGGCTCCTCATTGCCCAGTCTGATTACCCTCACCAGCTCTAGCCCGATGCCCCAGACCCGGGGTCACCATCTATACTGACTTGACTCTGGGAACTTGGTGTAAGTCCCACCCCACCCACCCGCTTCCTCTTGTCCAGCCCCCCTACATGTGGGTCCCCCAGAGTATGCTTTGCTCGTAGCAACTGGGCTGAGTCTGCCAATGAAGACCATGTTCTTCCTTTGGAACCATCCAACCAGAGCTTTCGGTAACTCCTCCAGGAACATCCTGAAACCTCTGGCCCAGCGCCTATGTGATCTACATGCAGCTTTCTCTATCCCGCTGTCCAGGCTCTGCCCATGCCACTCCCCTCCCCTCCCCTCCGGCCAGCCTGGCCACCATCCTCAGCCCTTGAACCTCCCAGTCACATGCACAACTGAAGAGGTGAGAGCTGGCCCTGTTGCCTCACCTAGTGCACTCTTTCCCAGCATGCACACCTGTGTTCCCACAGAGGCAGCTGACGCTTCCCATACCAGGATACTCCTCAGACACTCACCCTGCTTCCCCCCACCCACTAGGAGCTGACATTTGATCTCCCTTATTGATATTGCGGGGTCACTTGCTCCTGAAAGAGTGTGCACTGAATGAGGGACTGATACTTAGCTCTCTTCTTGCATCTCTAGTTCCCAGAACTGGACTCAACACATGAGGTATTCAGGACTGCTGGAGCCAGAGTCCAGGAAAGAGTTAGATGCTTGTCTTGTTTTTCAATCTGTGTGTAGAGATTCACTCAGAGTGGGCCGCCTGCTTTGCTTTCTTGCCCCTTTCAAGATCTGCAGTTGGACAGTCAAGGTGGCTGCGAAGCTTACCTAGCGCCCAGGGAATTTGATTTGCTCCTGACAGTTCTTTCGGATCACAGTACCTGGATGTGTTGGTGATGCGGAGGTTTTGTGGATGTATACGAAGTGAGTTGGGCTCAGTAGACACCTGCTGGGCTTCGTTTCTTCCCTTTCCTCAGTGAGTCAGGAGCATGAAGCTGAAGAACCACTTACTCCTCTATGTTTTGTTTTGTTTACTGGAAAGTCAGATATACAGAGAGAAGGAGAGACAGAGAAGAAGATCTTCTGTCCACTGATTCACTCCCCAAGTGGCCACAACAACTGGAGCTGAGCCAATCTGAAGCCAGTAGCTTCCTCCCGGAGACCCACTCGAGTGCAGGGTCCCAAGGCCTTGAGCCATCCTTGACTGCTTTCCTAGGCCACAAGCAGGGAGCTGGATAGGAAGTGGGCCACTGGGACACAAACTGGCTCCCATGTGGGATCCCAGTACATGCAAGGTGAGGACTATTAGCCGTTAGGCTACCACCACACTTACTCCTCTATTCTTACTACCAGAGTTTCCTTCATTTGGAAACAGAAGTGTTTCCTGAGAAATTTCATGTAGCCAAAGGAACTTTCTTCCCCAGCAATGAGCAACCAACAATCCTCCTATAAATATCCTAGGGTTGGGAGTTAGTGGAGGAAGTTAGATAGCTTGTTTGTGGAACCTACTGGAAGACCACAGCAGCCCCATTTCATGGATATGATTTTCTTGGCATGTTTGCTCTGAGCTGCTTTGAAACCGTGGCATTTAATTAGCGTATAAGTTATGCAGGGTCAAGTTCACCGTGTATTATGCACATCTGTGTTCTGATAAGGGCATACAGTCAAGTGACGCTTATTATAATGACGGCAGAAGGTCCCTCCACTCAGCTCCACCTGTTTCACTTTGTTGTTTTACCCGTTCTGCCTGGAATGTAGCTTGTTGGAATCTGAGTTCTGTAACTTATCCTGATGTCCCTGAGATGGCCCTGCTTGGGGACTGCTCCCATTAGTAGGTCCTTTGCATTGCTGGATAGTATTCCATGGTACAGATCTAGGGTTTGCTTCTCCATTCACCAGTTCAAGGAGTTTGAGCTTGTTTCTGTTTTCTGTTTTTACAACAATTACGTCTCCGTTAACATTTAGATACAGGATTTTATGAAGACATGTGTTTTTACTTGTTCCCCTTTTGAGTGAATACCTACGTGGGGCATGGGTTGCCAGTTCATGTGGGCAGAATATATGGGACTTTATTACACAGGCAGAAGCACAAACCCGCCAAGCCGCTTTCCCAAGTGGCTGCCACTTTGCAGTCCCACTGACAGAGTGTGAGAGTCTACGAGCTGCACCTGTCAGCCCCTTGGGGCTTTCCTCCTGGAAGAGAAGCCCCAGGGCACATCTCTGCCTGCCTCTCCTACACGTTTGCCATTAGGTGTCCCAGCACCTTGCCTTGGGATCTTTCCTTGCTTCCATGGGATGTCTCAACAGATGCAAGTACCCTCCTATCCCCTCCGAGTACGTGATTGTAGCAGGTGCTTCTGTTTGACCCGGCTGCAGCGAACTAACTTGTTCAACAGAGTTGTGGCTCGGCTGCCCCAGGTGGCTGAGCCCTACCCCCACTCCTAGCAAGAGACCCCATTGCTTTGCCCCCAGATAAATCGGTACCAGCAGGCATGGGGGAGACAGCTGTGTTTCATTCTCCCACTGATGAAGATATGTTTTCTATCTTCTGGACAGAAGTCCAGAAACAAATCTCCAGCTCTTAGGAAGAGAGAACATTGCTTTATCTGGGAGGCGCTAGGAGGTATAGATTGTTATGAAAAAGTCTCTAACTCTATGCAAGCTTTTGTATTATGTGTTAATTAGTGGGACAGTGCAGCCTAGTACTTTTTTGGTTTAATTTCACTTTAAGTGCAGAGAGAGTAAGAGACGGAGAGAGATTTATTTATGTAAAAGGCACAGAAACAGGGAGAGAGGAAGAGAGCAGACAGGCAGATGGACAGACGAAAAAAATCTTTCATCCACTAGTTCACTCCCCGAAAGGCCTAAACAGTCAGAGCTGGGCCATCCTCAAAAAGCAGGAGCCAAGAGCTGCCCACAGGTATCTCACGTGGTTGCAGGGGTCCAGATACCTTGGCTGCTATCTGCTGCTTTCTCAGACACATTAGCAGGGAGCTAGAAAGGAAGCAGAGCAGCTGGTACTAGAACCGGGCTCTGATATGGGATGCCGACGTCCCATATGGTGCTTGATTGACGTGCTGTGCCACAATGCTGCCCCCAGGAGAGTTCTCTGTAAGTGGCCTTTTGTCTCTGGCCACATGGAGGCTCACGGGCAGCTGTGACTCCTCAGGTGCCAGGTCCCTCATCAGCCCCCACCTTCTTCCATTTACAGGGCTTAGCCCATCCTGCTTTGGTCCCCAGGGTGGGGGCTGTGGGTACCAGATATTGGATCTCTCTGTCACTCCATCCCTGCCACCCTCCACCACATCGGTCCTCGTCCAAGTTTCTTTGCTGAAAACAGACACACATAGACATTCACAAGCACATTCACAAACACGCACAAATACGCACGGATACATGTGCATGCAAAAATTATTTTTCAGGAATAGGAGTTTGGCCTAGTGGTCAAAATGTTAATTCCCATGTCCCATATGTGCCTGGGTTTGTGTCCCAGCAGCTGCTGACTCCAGCTGCCCACACAGGCAGCCCCTGAGAGGCAGTTCAAGTTCTGGCGTTCCAGCCCCCTCCTTGGGAAACATGCGATAAGTTCCTGCCTCCCCAGCTTTGGCCTACCTGGGCCCAGCTGTTGTGGGCATCGAGGGGAGTGAACCAGAGCTGGGAGCTTTGTCTGATTCGATGTCCACGTAGGCAAACAAAGAAAAATACAGAAAAAGAGCAAGGCCTAGTACACCCATCTTATTATCAGGAAAAAGGGGAGACGTCGGTGTCCACCAGGACTGCAGTGGGGTTGAGTCTCAGAGCTGGCCCAGCATAGCTCAGAGCACTGCGGGCACTTGGAGCCCACTGCCACCGCCTGGGGACACCATCTGGGCTTCTTTCTGGTCTGCCTGGCATGTGCTACATCCCAGGATGATGGCTACAAAAGGGCACATCATGTGGCTGTAAACATACTCAGGCACCAGGGTATTGGGACATTGTCACTGTGCCTTGAAGCCACACCGTAGCGTACAGAAGTGTTACCTTGTTTGTCAACAGGGCACCATATGTATTTTGTCACTGTGTGTGTTGTAGAACTTTGCAATTCATTCTTTCATTTTGTTTGGGAATAAAAGACAGAGCAAGTTCCGATTTTCTGGTCGTGAATGCCCACAATAGCCAGGACTAGGATTGCAAGAATTGAATTACTTCAGCCAGTTCCTCCCAGGGTCTGTATTGGCAAGGAGCTGGAATCAGGAATGGCATTCCAGTACCCTGATGGTGATGGGGCACCTTAACAAACCCTGATGGTGATGGGGACACCTTAACAAACATCTTAACCACAGGGCCAGATGCTGGGCCCCCTGACATTCATAGTGTGTGTTTGCCATACATTTTTGAGGTCCTCCTTAGACGTACTCTGTGTGCGTGTTTAATTACTAAGCATAAGGTCAGCTCCTGCAATACTTGGGTGCCGTAGATAATATAAAATCTTCACATGCACACATCCCTTGTCAGACAGCAAGCTGAATTTCTCTTCAATGTTTGCTGCCTTTCTATTCATCTAGTGGCTCCCGGAAGGCCGGTGCGACAGCCCGTCTGCTCGATGTTTTTGGTCCCACGTGGGTTTGAAATGATACCCACATCCCTGGACTTATGAGGCACAGCAGTTTTGCAGGCATGAGGTGGAGAACATGCGAGAACTTTTTTTCTGAGCCTGGTCTCTCCTGTGAGGCATGGAGTAACAGCAAGCCCATGAGGTGGGGACGCGTGACCCTGCAGTGGAGAGCGCCCTGAGGACGGGCGGGGGGTGGAGTTCTGCGTCCCCCAGCAAGGCCATGAGGTGGGGACGCGTGACCCTGCAGCGGAGAGCGCCCTGAGGACGGGCGGTGTAGTTCTGCGTCCCCCAGCAAGGCCATGAGGTGGGGACGCGTGACCCTGCAGCGGAGAGCGCCCTGAGGACGGGCGGTGTAGTTCTGCGTCCCCCAGCAAGGCCATGAGGTGGGGACGCGTGACCCTGCAGCGGAGAGCGCCCTGAGGACGGGCGGGGGTGGAGTTCTGCGTCCCCCAGCAAGGCCATGAGGTCAGATGGCTCACCTGTGCTGCTGCCCTCTGCCCTGTAGGTCGTGTGCCCCCCCCAACCCCGCTCCACCCTGCCCCTCAGCCCCTCCTCCTTGAGTACTGGGTGCCTGCCTTGGGAACTCCAGGAACACAAAAGCCAGCATCGGACATTAGAGAAGCAAACGCCCCCTGGTATGAGAAGTAAGAGTCAGTCCTTCCTCAGGAAAAGTTCCCCATCTTGACTTCCTGATGCTTCTAGTATTTGAGGAAATGTGCACTGTTCAACAGATATCACTCTAACGTGTAGGCAGCCTTCTCACAGACTTGCTGGGGAGCCGCCCGGTTTACTGATTGCTTGGTGCAGAGGGGTGGGGTCTCAGGCGTGTGGATCGCACAGTCTCTTGGAAATGACTTGACAAATGAAGTAGGCCAGTGATTGGTAGTGTTCAAATAGACTGTTTTTTTTTTTTAAACGTATTTTTATTGCATTTCATTTTTTAATTAGTTACATTGCATTACGTGATACTTTTTTTTTATTATTTAACTTCATTAATTACATTGTATTATGTGACACAGTTACATAGATACTTGGGTTCTCCCACCCCTCCCCAAACCCTCCCACCATCAAATAGACTGTTAAAATTTGTTCTCTATTCAAACTCTCTGTGCACAGACACACACAGACATACACGTATAAACCACAGACACATAGACATTCACAAACACAGACACACGCAAACACACATATAGACACACAGATACATACAGACACACAGAGAGACAGACAGACACACAGGTACACACATGTAAGCATACAGGGACACAGAGACACACAGATTGAAACAAACACACAGAAACACACACAAATACATGCCCAGCATACACAGAGACATACACACACATAAACACAGTGACACACAGATACACACATAAATACACAAAGACAGACATAAACACAAACACGCCACACCTAGGCACATGCATAAACACACATACACGGAGACAGACATACACACTGGCAGATGCGTAAACAGACACAGGCATACACACACACACACACACACACACACACACACACGGTAGTCCAAGCACAGGCACCCAGTGTTTCTACAGGCATACACACACAGACATACACACACACACACACACACACACACACACACGGTAGACCAAGCACAGGCACCCAGTGTTTCTACAGGCATACACACACAGACAGACATACACACACACACACACACACACACACACGGTAGACCAAGCATAGGCACCCAGTGTTTCTACTTGGAGTGGACACTACCATGGGTGCTCTTTGAAGGGTGTCCCTCCCCTTTGCTGCTGTCACTCTTCATTCCACCTATCATGGCCTCTCGTGTTGGCCCCCTGAAGTGATAGCTGTCCTGCCATTTGCTGATGGCTTTTCTACCCGCTGGTGTGGGGCTAGGGTAACTGTCAGCAGCATGAGCGGCCTGGGTCACCGGGGAGCCTGGACCTGTCTGAGGAGGGTATGACCAGGCTGCCCCCGCGCGGTCATGTCCATCAGAGCCAGGATGCCTTCTCACAGGCTCCCTGGAGAGCAGCTCTTCATTGATTGGTTGGCGCGGAGGGGCGGGGTCTCAGGCTGTTCAGGACGGATAGGAGGCATTGGAGGCCCCTTTAACTACCTGGAGGAACCTTCTTTCCTTGCTGTAGGCTACTAGAACTCAGCCGAATGGCAGCAGGTAGCTGCAGAAGAAGCTGGGTCTCTCCCGGAGGCCTCCTCCCACCGACCTGTAAAGGGTGGACGGTGGGACACCTGGGTGAGGGGACAAGCTGCAGAGCCATAGAAACCAGTGGCCACTGCAATCACTCAGCTGCGGGCCAGTGTAGCTCAGTAACCAGGTCCCTGTCCACTGTGGGCAGTCCTGCGGTGTGCGGGGCTCCTGCTGCTGAATTGGAGAGTCCCCGGACAGGGGAGCCTTAATATCAAAGTGTGTGTTTCTCTGGCCCCGGGATGAAGGAAGAAGGCTTGGTCTGGTTTGACTGCAGGATGGCCCGTCCTGTGCAAGTCAGGCCCGGGAAGCAGTACCTTCCAGAGCTTGCTGGAAAGGGAGGAGAAACTGGCCCTGCAGCCTGAGGCCTGAGTCCTCTTCTGGCTCTGTTTTCCCCCTGGGTGCCCCTGTTTCCCCCTGGGATTGTTTTGTTTTGCTTTTTCATACCAGTTGGACCGGTTTATTGAATTTCAACTTGTGGCAGATTTTGGATCTTTGCCCTGCGGCAGCAGTGGAGGTGGTGGTGGTGTTCTAAGCTCTTTTCTCCTCCCCAAATCACCCGTTCTGTTCTGTTTTCCTGGCCTGTCTGGGACTTTCTCAAGTTTCATGGTTTCACCACCACGGATTTCCTTTTATTGTTTGAGCCGAATACTTGCCTGCCACTTGCACTCCCTGTGCTGTGGGATCCACCTGCACCACGTGGTGCTTGGCGGGGGAGTGTGACACCTGCCGTGGCAGGACAGAAAGCGGAATCTCTTCTTCAAGAACAGGGAAGGATACAGATTCTTCTTTGAAATGCTTCTCGTGGGTCTCTCCCATCTCCCCCTCTTCTGTGGCTGCTGCAGGTGGCTTCCTCCCTAGCAGGGAATACTAGGGGGTGCAGAAGCAGAGTGTAGGCCCCACGGCAGAAGGAGAGGCTCCAGGCGGTATGGGCCAGCTCACAAGGCTACAGAACCTGGCAGCAACAGCAGGAAGTGACACTCAGTGGGCAACAAGAGCAGACCACATGAGGCCGCCTACTGGTCTGTGTTGCTCTCAGCTGTCTCTGTGGCTGCCCAGGTTTCTCTGAGAAGCACCAGTGAGAGTGATTGCGTGTTGCCCTCTGGGACGTGGGTCCCCTCCCCGCCACACAGTAACTGCTCCAGACCTTGATCTCTGGGCTGGGAACCCCGTTCTGTCTACGCCAACTAAAGCTAACACTCCCAGAGTGAAGGGTTACTCAAACCTGCCCCATGCTGTGCTCAGTGACCTCTGACCTTTGCAAAATGCAGTCCCAGGACGTGAACCAACATGGGGAGGGTATAGGAGGAAGTGCCTCAGCGGCAGAGGCGGCTGAAAACAAAGGTTTCCCAAAGCGTGGGAACCACTAACCATCAAAGCAACCAATGAACCCAGAGAGTCTCCTCCAGCCCAGCTGGCTTCACTGAGTGAACAGAATGCCCAGCGGGGCTAGTGTGGAGCTTATCAAGGAAGCTGCCAGTATCCCATGTCACAGGGTCTGGGTTCAAGACCCAGCCCTGCTGCTGGCTCAGCCTTCCTGCTCATGGCACCTTTGGGTGATGCGACAGATGACTCAAGTGGTTGGGTTCCTGCCATCCCCTTTCCCCTCAGGGGAGACTTGAGCTGAGTTTCTGGCTCCTGGCTTTAATCTGGTCCAGCTCCGGCCAGGGCATCTGGGGAATGAACTAGTGAGTGGAAGATCTCTGTCTCTTTGAAATCAATAAAATTCAAACACTTTTTAGAAAATCAAGCAAAAGTGCCACAGGATGTGAGCCATTTTGAGCCCACAAAATGACCTGCCCCCAAGGGAGTCATTTTGTTTAATCCAGCTGCCACCTCACTGGGCTGGGTACCCATCGGCTTTAGTCCTGCTCTGTCACCTGCTTGGACACCTGTGCCTCTCCCTGGCTCCCCGGCAAGCACACGATGAAAGCCGGCCGTGCCGACTGTACACGGAGCCGGCTGAGTTCTACTTCATCACCCGCTGTGCATGTCAAGGGTCTCTTTTTCCAGTCTCTTAGCTTGTCTGTCCAGCCTCCCCGTGTTTTCTCAGGAACTAAGCTCAGTACATTTCTCTGGCGTCACATATTCAACTCCACAAACATTTCCACCCTGTCATCTCAAATCCTCTGGTGGTACAAGGTTCCCCTTCCCAAGGCCCTTTGTTTGGACCAGATGTAAACTTGGATGGCATTGTGGCACACTGGGCTAAACCACTGCCTGAGATGCCAGTATCCCTCTACGGGGGTGCTGGTTGGAGTCCCAGCTGCATCCACTTTTGATCCAGCTCCCTGACTGCAGCCTGGGAAAGCAGTGGAGGATGTTTGGCACTCCTGCACCCATGTGGGAGAATGACAAGAAGTTTGTGGCTCCTGGCTTCAACCTGTCTGTTGGGGCTACTTGGGAAATGAACCAGTGGATGAAATTCTCTCTCTCTCTTTTCTCTCTCTTTCTCTCTCTCTCTCTCTCCCCCACCTCTATACCTCTGCCTTTCAGACACAACAGTACATTTTAAAAATAAGTAAATAAAATAAAATTTAGAAGGAAAGCATTCATATGTATTGAAGGTGACTCCTAGCTTTAACCAAATATATTAAACCTCAGTCACCATAATGAAGTAGTGGCTTGGCAGAATCAGTCTACAGACTTGATTTTATTTTATTTATTTGCTTACTTATTTATTCTTATTTGGAAGACAGAGTTATAGAGAGAGAGGAGAGATAGAGGATTGAGAGAGATTTTCCATTCTCTGGTTCACTTGCCAAATAGTCACAATAGCCAGAGCTAAGCCAACCTGAAGTCAGGATCCAGGAGCTTCTTCTAGGTCTCCCATGGGAGTACAGGGGCTGAAGCATGTGGGCCATCCTCTGATGCTTTCCCAGGCCATAAGCACGGAGCTGGATTGGAAATGGAGCAGCTGGGACATGAACCAGAGCGCATATGGATGTCAACACTACAGACAGAGGCTTAACTTGCTATTCACAGCACCAGCTCCTAGACCTAATTTTATTCACCGTGTTTAAGATGAACAGTGAGGAGTGTTGAGTGTTTTCCCTTATAAGACGTTGAAGAGTAGGCTGTGACTCATTCTTGTCCATGTAAGTGGATCGTGGAAGGGATGAAAAAAAAGGCTCCTTGCCGAGGTAGCAGCAGCTTCATCACGCCAGGACCCCCTCCATCTAGTTCTCTTCCATGAGATGGAATTCTCTTTCAATGGACTCAAGGCAGAATTTGTTCTTTCTGCTTCTTGTTTTGCAGGAGGAGCATCTGGGTGGACAGCCACTGAGCCTTGGAAAGCTGAGGGAGCGGAGCGTTGTGTCTGAGGCCGTGATCCAGGCATCAGTGCAGAGGTAAGCGTTGAGGGGACAGATCGTACAGCAGGTGCCGTGGGGAGCACGTGGCTACTCTTCCTGCCCTTGGAGAAGGGGCTGCGTGAACCCATGCAATGGACCGGAGCCCCATGCCAGGGGACGGGACTGCTGGGAGGAGGCCCTGGGCAGTGGACAGACAGGAAAGCTGGGCTGCAATCTTGGCTGGGGAAACTCCTTGTTATTTCTTCAGTGGGCTTGTGTCCTATGGTGACCTGCAGAAAGGCCAAGGGCAGCTCTATACTGGGGCATTTTTTCTCCCTGACCTAAGCTGTGACTGTGAAAGACTTTTCATTTCTTTCTTTGAGAAACAGAGAGACAGACACAGAGACAAAGCTGCCATCCACTGGTTCACTCTCCAAGTACCCTTAGAATCCAGACCTCCAGCAGGATGAGGAGGTCTTCACATGGCCGGCAGAGATCCCAATACATGAGCCTCCCAGAGGGGAAGGCTGGGGCCGGGAACCACGTCTGAGAACTGGGCACAGCACACTCCTGTGTGAGAGTCAGGTATCTTCCCCACAAGGCCAACTGCTGACTCCCCAGTTAGGCTTTTTACATTGGTGCATCCTTCTGGCAAGCTGTGCTATCTGACCTGCCTTTCTGAGAGCCGGTAATTCTGCAAGTGTGTCCCCGGAAGTATAGCTGCTCAGGACTGTTTGCACTGGGAAGGGAGTGTTAATGGGGTGTCTGTGCCCAAGCAAACTTGGACCTCATCACCGCCGTCCTCTAACCCTAATGAGCCTCGCATTATCTCTGTGCATTCCTGTGGGCTGCCTTGTGTAAGGGGGCCTCTTGGGGCCATCTTTCCCATTTGCTCACTCAAGAGGTGTTAAACAGCAACTTCATGGGGCAATAGATGCCTCGGGTATAGCGGAAAGTGAGATGGGCAGTGTTTCTATGTAGATAATGGATGAGTAAGTGAACAGGTGAGTAGAGGGGTGATTAGGGAGACGGGATCCCAAGGCTCTGAGACTGTGTCTACGCTCAGCTGGTATGACCTTGAGTGAGACGCACGACTTCTTGCTGTTCAGTTTCCCCATCTGTGAAATGACTCCGGCACCTTGTATCACCGTGGGGACTAAAATGATAAATGCGGTCTACACCAGCCATATCAGAATCGGCACACATTACACCAAGAACTGAGAGTTTTTTAACAAATGGATGTGGAGGGCAGGGAGACAGAAGAGCTCCCACCTGCTGCTTCACTCTTCTCATACCTCCACCTGCCCCAGGCCAGGGACTGAAGCTGGGAACTTTGGATTTGTGGGTGGCAGGAGAACCCACTTACCTGAGCCATGACTGCTGCCTCCCAGGGTTTGCATTAGCAGAGAGCTGGAGGCAGGGGTGGGACCCAGGCACTCCAGTGTGGGACATACACATCTTTATGACATCTCCACAGTTAAGCCAGATACCCACCCAGCTGCTGAGTGCTCCGACAGTTCTGTAGTGAGCTCACCTGTACAGCCTGGAGAGGGGAGGAGATGAATGGAACAGGGCCTTGTGAACCTGTCCACTAGAGACGCAGTGAAATGTGCACCCGATACAAGGCATGCATCCGGAAGGAAAAGCAGCTACTGTGAACTAGATCTTGAGTAGAGAAAACATTGGACAAAATCTAGTACCTTTTCAAGTTAGCAAGGAAAAAAAAACAAGAAGTGACTTCCACCTGCCAAGGACACCTAAGGAAACCCTCCCCCCCAATCCCCACCGCAGCTAGCATCCATGTACTGATGGGGAGTCAAGAGCTTGTCCTCTAAGATCAGAGAGCAGACCTTCAGGGCTTGTGTTCAGTAGGAGAGAGGGTTGACTTTAGGAATTGACTTTTTTTTTTATTTTTGTTTGTTTGGAAAGGTAGATTCTGTAGAGAGAAGAAATGATTGCAATGGTCACAGTTGAGCTGACCCGAAGCCAGGTCTTTAGTGGCCTGGTGAATTCCCAGGGAGCTGAGAAAGCATGGTTTCTGAGTGGTGTCTGGGAGGTGCATCTGGAAGAGGCAGGTGGCTGGGGAAGACCTGCCCTCAGCGTCATGAACACTGCCCAGGAGGCTGGGGCTCTGGCTAGACGGAAAAGGCAGGGGAGAGGCAGATCCATTCGCTCTCGCTCCTGGAGCTGGGATGCACTTTCCGACTCCTACCCCTGGCCTCGGACTTGCCCCACCGTTGGGTTCTCAGGCTTTCAGGCTTACACTGAGAGCTACACCATCAGTTCCCCTGGTTCTGAAGCCTTCAAGCCCAGGCTGAGCCGTGCTCCCATGCTTTCTGGTTCCCTAGCTCGACACGGCCTGTGGTGTGGCCTCCTAGCACCCATGATCACAGGAGCCAGTTCCCATATCAATACTCTCTCATCATCCATCCATCCATCCATCCAATTCATTCTGTCTCTCTGGGGAACTTTAACTCGTATAGTATTGTACTTACGGGTCTTGCCAGGGCAATTGCTCAAAAAAATGAAATAAGAGGCTTCCAGATTGGAGAGAAAAGACTCGTTCTATTACTGTTGGCAGATGGCATGATCTTGCATATAGAAGAGAATTAGGAATTCATTAAGCTGTTAGAACTAGTACATTTGATGAGATTGTAGGGAACCATGTTTCTGTATATTTGTGATGAATCATCTGAAATGAAATTTTAAAATGATTCTTTATGATAGCACAAAAAAGAACAGAATCCGTAGGAGTAAATTTAGCAAGAAATGTAGCATGTATGCTCTTGAAATTTGAAAGACATTAAAGAAGACATAATTGAATGGATACACATCCAGTGTTTGTAGTTCAGAAGCCATCTCATCAGAACAGCAGGGACCCCCACACTGATCTGCAGATGCAGTGCAAAACTTGACCAATTAGTTTGACACCAAGTGTCTAAGCAACGAAACTAAAACACACTTAACACTTAACACAGAAGTAAAATACAGAAAATAAAGCTCATCAAAATTAAAAATTTTCTATATTAAAGTACACCATCAAGCATGTGAAAACACAGCCACCAGAACAATTGAAGATTGTTATGAATCATATGTAAGGGACTATATCTATAATATGCAAAGAACTGTTATGATACTAACAATTACAACTCAATGAAAACGGATAATGGATCTGAATAGATAGTTACCCAAAGAACATATGCTAAGGGCCAATACATCTGCAGTAAGATTTTTCCTATCACTGCCATCTGGGCCTGCTGATTGTAATAGCAGTAAGTTAACCACTTGTGCTTGTTGGTGAGGATTTGGAGAAATTGGAAGCCTCCTACTCTGCTGGTGGGAATACAACAGAAGTCACTATTTCAGAATAGAGTCTTATAATTGCTCAGATACTTGGACATATGGCCACATGTTTAACCCAGTGCTAAGATGCTGCATTCCACATTTCAGTGCCTGGTTGGATATTGAGCTCTGGCGCTGGCTCCAGACTCCAGTTTCTTTGCAGTGCACATCCTGGGAGGTGACCATGATTTCTCAAGTCATTGGTTTCCCACTACTGACTGGAGAGATCTAAACTGAATCCCTGGCTTCTGGCTTCAGCCTAACCCACCCCTGGCTGTTGCATTTGTGAGTGAGCCAGTGGATGGGAATTCTCTCCCCCACCTCATTCGCTGTCAGTGTGTTTCTCAGATAAGTACATAACAACTTTAAAGAATAAGTGTTTGGCTTTGTGACCTCTTAGGACACCTGCACCCACAAGTACCTAGTTCAAATCCTAGCTGCTGCTCTTCTGATCTGGCTTCCTGCAGTTGCTCATCCTGGCTAGGACTTTAGTACATAGATGCTTGTCAGCCATGTGGAAGACCAGATGAGAGTTCCAAGCTCCTGACTTTGTCCTTCCTCATTTGAGGAGTGAACAAGAAGATGAAAGAGCCCTCTGTCTGTATCTTTGTCTCTCTGCCTTTCAGACAGAATGAGAAAACAAAGACAAATAGTTAAACATAGAATTACCATTTATAACCTAAGACTGTATAGCTATTCCTCAGGAAAAATGAAAATCTAAGTTGGAACAAAAACACAAATGTGTGTACCAGTGTTACTCATAATAGTCCAAACTGGAAAAAAAAACTCAAATACCCATCAACTAATGAGTGAGTAAATAAAAGGTGGTGGTGGTGTGTGTTTGTGTGTGGTGGTGGTGGTGGTGAGGATGTGTGTGTGTGTGTGTGTGTGTGTGTGTGTGTGTGTGTTCATTCAATGGAATATTATTCAGTTCTAAACATGGAACAGAATACTGAGGTATGCTACACCTTAGGTACATCTGTAAAATATACTAAGTCAAGGGAGCCAAACCAAAAAGCCCACATGTTAGGGGAGTGTTATGAAGTGGATAAAGCCACTGCGTACAATGTTGGCATCTCTGAAGACCCAGCTATTCTACTGTGGATCCAGCTGCTTGTTAATGGGCAGAGGATTGCCCAAGTTCTTGGGCCTTGCATCCATATGGGAGACCCAGAGGAAGCTCTTGGCTATGGCCTGGCCAAGCCCTGGCAGTTGGGGCCATCTTGGGGGTAGACCAGTAGATATTCTCTCTTTTTCTCTTTGTCTCTTCCCCTCTTTCTGTAACTCTGCCTTTCAAATAAATAAATAAATAAATAAATAAAATCATTATTTTTAGAAAACAAACAAACAAAAAAAAAACCACATATTGTCTAATTCCATGTTGATGAGATTTCTACTACAGAGGCAGGAAGTAGATGGGTGGCTGCCTGGAACCTGAGTGGACAGGTCAAAGTTAAGAATGACTGTCATCTCTGGTTGCTTTTCAGGTGATAGATGCCTGAAATTGATTTGATCCTCGTTGTAAAACTCCTTGACTCTACTAAACACTGTTGAGTTATATATTTGCAACTGGTGAGCTCAATGGTCTATAACTTACCTGGTAATAAAGCTGCTGGCGGTGTGTGACTCACAGACCCATAAGCCTGTTGTCCTGGGAATGGTCTGTGAACACTTGGCAGGGGCTGAAAAGTAGGGGCCAAAGATGGGTCAGGATTCACAGTGACCGCATAAAGTGACCTGGGCAACTTGTACAAAGGAGAAAGAGCAGAGGAGAAGGATACCCTTCTTCTGTCCGATGAGAGGGACCAGCTCTGAGTAGCCTGCCAAGTATCCATTAGGCGGAGAGCTCAGCGCAAGGCTGGAGCTCTTTGGAGCAAGGCAGACTGGAGACACAGTGGAGGGCACAGGCAGATCCCTTTGTAAACACAGAGCGAAAGGGAGAGTTCCCGTCTACCTGATAACTCCCTCCAGGCCTACAGTGGCCAGTCCTGGCCCGGCCTCCAGAGACCAGAGCTCACTGTAGGTCATCCACATGAATGGCAGGAGTCCATTTGCTCGACCCGTCACTGCTCCTTGCCAAGGTCTGTGTTTGTAGGAAGCTGCAGTTGGGAGCGACAGCAGGGACCGCAGACAGGTACTCTGATGTCAGGCGCAGAGGTGTTCACCGCAATGCTAAACGTTCACCCTGATTAGGAGGAAACTGAAAGACGGATTTGACTTTTGTGTATCTTTACAGTGTAGGTAGAGTGACTGCAGAACGTTTTCATTTGCACTCAGAGTAAAGAGCAAAGCCGTCTCATGCTTCTGGAGGCAGGGATGGTCTTTCTAAAGCAGGGTCCACTCTGTCACCTGCACTGCTATGTGTGCTCGAAGACCATGGTGGAAGCCAGTGCTTTATCACTGAGACCACAGCAGTTAATTACTGAAGGAGGTGGAGGGAAAAGAGGGAACTTTCTCAAAAGTTCATGCACAGGAACACACACGTGCACAGCGACCGAGCAGAGTTGCACACATGTCTGCAGGCATGCAGACACATGTACACAGGGACATGCACAGTCACCCACCCATGATACATACCAGCAGACATGCACACAGGAACATGCGCATACATACTGAGCCACACATGCACACACAGGACACACATGCACAGGCACCCACCCATGATGCCCACCCTCAGACACAGGCACACTCAGCCACACATGCATACATGGACCCATGCAGGCATGCCTGTGTTAGATGCTGTTGAGAAACTTTAGTGGTACGCCGAGTGTGGATCCTACCATTTGTATTCTTGCATTCTTCACTTGGGCTGCTTTACTGACTTAGTTTATGGAAAAACAACTTTGCAAAACGGTTCTTGGGAAAATGGGTTTTGGAAAGCAGAGTGACAGAGACAGGGAGAGACGGACACACCTTCTCTCTTCTTCGCTCTCCAAGTGGCCACAGCAGCCAGGTCTGGAACTGGAACTCCATCCGAGGTTCCTGCGTAGGGGGCAGGGGCCCAGGCACTTTGGCTGTCTCCCACAACCTTTCCAGGTGTGTTAGCAGGAAGCTGGAGTCAGAGTCGAGATGCCAGGGGCTCAGAGCTGTGTTTCAGCGTGGGAAAACAACTTTTGTACAGCATTTGCATATACACATTTCTCTAAGTAGTAACCCAACATGCTCTTCTGTAGGGTGTGTAATTCTGAGAATCAGGTGCCATTTGGGCTGGCCAGCCCATTTGAGTGAGATGTGGGAAACAAACCTGTTCTTCCCACAGGCCAAGTCTATACACAAGATGTGTGTTTGTCTGTGCGTGTGTATCTATGTGTGTATGTGTCTGTGTCTACCCTGTTAGGGAGTCATGGTTTTAAAGTTGTATCTGAGCTTCAGCTAAAGTTTGCCCCTCTCTTTTAGGAAGTGTAGGTGGCCTGTTGCAAAAGTAGTTTGAAATTCCAGTGCTTTCTGGTTGAATTGGCATGAAACTTGAGAATGGTCTTATTTCTTTAACTTTGGTTTCACTTTCTAAGACTCTTTCTTAAGTATGTGTGTGTGTTTAAAACATGCACTTACCGTTGTTTCCTTATAATTTATGTATTTAGGAAACATGTTGTATTGTTCACAGTGGGCTAAACCACTTCCTGTAACACCAGCATCCCCTATAGGCACCACTTGGAGTCCTAGCTGCTGCACTTCTGATATAGCTTCCTGCCAATGTGCTTGAGAATGCATTAAAAGATGGCCCAAAAGACTCTTTGGACTCCTGCCACCCACGTGGGAGACCCAGATGGAGCTCCAGGTTCCTAACTCAGCCTGTCCCAGCCCAAGCCATGTGGCCACTAGGGAAAGAACCTCTCTCTCCCTCTCTCTCTTTAACTGCCTTCCAAATCGACAAGCAAACCTTCACCAAGAAAAAGAAAAAACAAACAAACAAACAAACTTTTTTTCCCTGAAGGATTTATCCATTTTTCTTTGAAAGGTAGATTTTATAGAGAAGGAGAGACAGAGAGAAAGATCTTCTATCCACTTTCTATCCACTGGTTCACTCCTCAAATGGCCACAATAGCCAGACCTGAGCTGATCCAAAGCCAGGAGCTAGGAGCCCACTCAGGATGTCCCACATAGATGCAGAGGCCCAAGGCTTTGATCCATTCTCCTCTGCTTTCCCAGGCCACAAGCAGGGAACTAGAAGGGAAGTGGAACAGTCGGGACACAAACTGGCACCCATAGGGGATGCTGACACTTGCAAGTAGAGGATTAGCCAATGGAGCCACCACAACCGGCCCCTACAGCAAAATCTTATTCTAAAATAAGCACCCCAAGCTTTAGGAGCTAGAGCCAAAGCCTTCTGAAAAGTATGATTATGTGTTGTGCCTGGCTTGGTGAACAGCCAGAAATCTCTGCTGCAAAAAAACGTCTGGGTTGAGCATCCTGCTTGCTGTTGTTTTCCCAGCTGTCCTGCACCCTCAGGTTTAGGACTGAAAGTGACTTGGAGCCACTGGCAATCAGGGTGGGGTGGGTGGGGGATTAGCGTGATTATCTGGGAGGAATCATCTGGACTTCAACCTGTTACCTTGGCCCTTCTGCTTTCGCGATTTTAAAAGCACAGGAGAAAGCAATGGCAACGAGAAAAGGTTTGGTTCTCTCTGCTCGGGGCCCGCCGCCTCTCACAGACAGAAGTGTGTGGCCGACATTCAGTATGCCGTGGGCCAGGCCAGGTCAGTGGGTACCTCAGCTCGGAATGTTCTTCAGAGTCTGGGATGGTCAGCAGCCAGCAGGTGCTGGTGGGCAGACCTGTGGGTCATTACGGCACCAGCAACCCAGCTTGTTGGACTGCTTCGGGAGGGGTGGGGATCTGTGCAAATTACTTTGTCCCTCAGAAATGTCTTGTTTGTCTTGGCCTGGGGCCAGACCTCTAAAGGGGGTGGTGGTGTGTGCTGTGTCACAGGCGCGCAGGCCCCCGGAGCCTGGGTTTGGCTTTGTCTGTCAGATCCTGTGTGCGTGTGTGTGTGTGTGTGTGTGTGGCAGTTAGCCTTGGGGTCGTGTGGAAGAGGTTGGTTGGTTTGTGAACCAGTGTGGACAGAGCCTGTGTGATGTGGTGCTCCAGGTGACATGAACACAAGGAAAGGTAAGGGACCCACAGAATTTTCTGAACAAGTGCCGTTTGACCTCGCTTTGACAACGCTTTGACACCTGCTTAGCATTTTCCTAGGCTGGTGGGAAACTCAGTCTTGTGTCCCGGGGGTGGTGGTGGTGGTGGTGTCTGTGTAGTGGTCTGGGTGTGTGTGTTTCCTGACAGTGATTTTTTTTGGGGGGGGGGGTGAGGATATTGATAGTGAAATTAACTTAGGGCTTTCAATTAAAAAAAAAATTCTTTCTTTTGAACTGCTGTGTTAACTACCAAAAAAAAAAAAAATCATGGACTATTCAAGTCTTTAAATAAGAAAAACAGAAACAAATCTCTTTCTTTGTGATCTTGTAATAAATCCAATTCAAGCCCTAGTTCCTTTGTAAAAGAAAATTTACCAAAGAAAGGGCAGGGAACAGAAACTGTGAGAGACTGAATCTACCTTTGCACCCTCTCTTCTTCACTTGCTTTCTCTCTCTCACACACACACATATACATGAAAACTTCTACCTATATTTGCACGAAAAATTCATATGAAAGTCTGGAAGAACCCACAGAGGGTCCGGTAATACCGCCAAGCCCAGGCAAAAGAACGAGTCATAATTTGTTGATCTCATTTCATCTGGATACTTTTCCTGATTCTTCTCTGCCGGTTTCAGGCTTTGCAAACATTCCTTGGCCCCGGGAGGGAGTTGTATAACCATCCAACTCCACAATCGTGGCCCTAGAAGAAATGTTCCTTTGAAAAACCCCAAGGACAGAAAATTGAAGACAGCTGTGTGCGGGAGCGCAGCCCAGAGCCAGAGCTCAGCTCTTGCTGCAAGCTTGCCTGGCTTCCCCCGCTGAACTTGGGCTGTGGTTTTCTCCTGGAGGGATGGATGAGGAGGCGGGGGTGGGGAGATCTGGTTGTTGTTTCTGCAGGTCTTAGGGGAAAAGGCCAGCTCCCTTCAGGACCCCGCGTTTCTGGGATGTGGTTAGGAGAGAGCGTCTGGCCCGCCTCACCTTGCCTCTCTCTCTCTCCCTGTTGTCTCCCTGCCAAGGATGCAGGATCTGAGGGATGCCAGGATGCCACAGACCCTCCTGTGTCCCAGGGCCTTTGCATCTGTGGCCGTGGAAGCCGGTCAGGGGACAGCCAAATCGAGGCTGCAGAGGGACTGGCCAGCGGACAGGCAGAAACTGTGGTCCTGGCTTCTTCTCTTAGCTTTCCTCTCTGCTGTGAAAACCTAGGTGTGGCTTCTCTGACATCCCCCCGCAGCTGCCCCCACCCCTGCCCTGACTGAATGGTAGCCCAGCCGCCCCCACCCCTGCCTCTGGCTGTGGATGGCAGCCCATGGGCGCCTCCATCACAGACCCCAGCCTCGCCCTGCCTGGCATCCATCCCTCTGCTCCTTGTCAGTCCTGGTGATGCATGCCCCTTCTTTGCCGAGATTAGATTACTGTAAATTTCATCTCTTGTACTGCCCACCAGGGATTTGAATGAATACTTATTGGTATGGAGAAGGCCGTATTGTGTTTCAGAAGACAAAGGGCTGGACTTAACCACTTGGCTGTGGCCGGAAAAGCTCAGGGAGGGATTGTGATGGCAAAGGCATGCTGTCTCCAGGGGCTCCCCTTGACAGTGAGTGTACTGGAGGCCAGCGAGCTGTTTGCTGTGTGCACACAGTCCCCTGTAGGCTGCTTGCGTGTTGGCAATGCCAAGCCTGCATTACCACGCAGTCCAAGGTTTCCCCACCCTGCCCCTCTAAGCAAGTCCTCAATTGAAAGCAGACACAGCTTCCTGAGGAAATCTTCCACCAAGATGTGTTTGGAAAAGAAGGCGACACTCTGGGCTAAAGCACAGTCTCCCCAATGCCAGCATCTCCTAACTGGGCCCCACTCACCGGCATAGCTGCCTTGGGAGAACCCCTCAGAGACTCGGCATTGGTGCTTGAGGCTAGTCTGTTTTTATTTTTAAGACATATTGATATTGAAAAGATAGACTTATAGAAGGAGAGAAGGAGGAGAGAAATCTTCCATCCACTGGAAGCCATGTTCTGCTGCTTTTTACAGCTGCAGGAGGCGGGAGCTGGATCAGAAGTGGAGCAGCCCAGTGGCTAAATCCTCACCTTGCAACCGCTGGAATCCCATATGGATGCCAGTTTGTGCCCTGGCTGCTCCACTTCCCATCCAGCTCCCTGCTTGTGGTCTGGGAAAGCAGTCGAGGATGGCTCAACGCCTTGGGACCCTGCACCTGGTTGGGAGACCCAGAAGAAGCTCCTGGCTCCTGACTTCGGATTAGCTCAGCTCCAGCTGTTGTGGCCACTTGGAGAGTGAACCAGAGCATGGAAGAGCTTGCTCTCTGTCTTCGCTTCTCTCTGTAAATTTGCTTTTCCAATGAAAATAAATAAATCTTTAAAAAAAAAAAGTGGAGCAGCTGGGATTGGAACCCCTGCCTGTATGGGCTGCTGGCATGGCAGGCGATGATATTACCAGCTATGCCACAGCAGCTGCCCCATGGTATCTATTCCTCATGCACCAAATCTTTCTTGAGTGCTCAAAGCAGACGCAAACCTCTGTCTTCACGGTGGTTAGGTTTCCTGGGGCAGGAGCTTGGCAGTGCCTGGAGCTGCACCTAAGTGCGCATCCTCACTGTGTGGAAGCTGGGGCTGGATGTGCTGCTCCCTTCCCTCTGACATGGGCTGTGCCCTCTGCCCCACTCACGGGGTTTTCTGTAGCCCCCGGGACGGGCATGCGTATGTCTCATGCGCTTGTTAGTGGTTGGTGTGCTCTGTTTGCTGGTCCCTGGGAGAAGCAGAGTGAGCTGGGACTGAGGGTCTTCCGGGGTCAGCCTCCTTCCAGCTGATAATCCCTGCTGGAAAATGCAACGCTCACTGTTTCGCCCTCTCCTGGGTCCCCTGCCTGCCCAGCACACTCCGTATCTGTCTGACTGCCCTTCAGGGGATACAAGCTGGTTCCTTCTCTCCAAATAACACCGTCTCAGCTGGTGGGGACTCAGTGGGGCCATGCAGGCCTCAACCAAGATCAGTGGCAGATAATTCCCTGTTTATATGTAGAAATATGTATGTGTATATATAGTCTTCATTTTTACCAGCTTCACTATAGTTCATAGATACAATTCTAAGAATATAATGCTTTTCCTTCTCTCCCACTCTTCCTCACTCTGATCCTCTCTCCTCCTCTCCCCTCCCCTTCCCTTCCTTCCTTCCTTTCTCTCTCTCTCTTTTTTCTTCTTCTTCTTCTTCTTCTTCTTATTATTATTATTATTAGTAGTAGTAGTAGTAGTAGTAGTAGTAGTATTGGTAAGGCAGAATTACAGAGAGATCCTTCATCTTCTGGTTCACTCCTCAAATGGCCATAACAGCCAGAGTTGAACTATCGGGAGCCAGGAACCAGGAGCTTCTTCTGGGTCTCCCACGTGGATGTGGGGTTCCAAGGCTTTGGGCCATCCTCGTCCTTTTTCCCACGGAACAGACAGGGAGCTGACTAGGAAGTGGAGTAGCTGGGACACAAATCAGGACCCATGCTACCATGGTGCCAGCCTCACTTTCTCGTTGTTGCGATAACATAGTTTTCGTTTGCTGTACAATCAAAGGTTCCATTCTCTGTCAAATAAAGAATTTAACAGGTAGAGAGAGTGGCACGAGGCTGGATTAGCGGGAGTGTAGGTGAGGAGTACAATGGTTGCCTGGGAACCTTGTCAAGTTCATGGTACTGTGGTGATGCTGCTGTAGCTTTTATGATCTGTCATCGCTTCGAAACTGACGCTGTGTGGGTGAATCGGTCAGACAGGCTCCCCAGGAGCACAGTGAACAGCAAAGTGGACGCCATGGTGCACGTTTCTTGGCAGCCAAGCCCATCCAACGACTCCCAGGTCTGTGTAATTTTTCCTTTCTTGAACTTGTATCCTCTTCCACCTGCATCTTCCACATGTACCGGCTCCTACCCCTTTCTGTTTTTCTTTAAAAAGCATTTTGGCTAAAGTACTCACCTTGCATGAGCTGGGATACCATAGTGTGCCAGTTCTAATCCCAGCAGCCCTGCTTCCCATTCGGCTCCCTGTTTGTGGCCTGGGAAGGCAGTTAAGGATGGCCCAGAGCCTTGGGATCCTGCACCCATGTGGGAGACCCAGAAGAAGCTACTGGCTCCTGGCTTTGGATCAGCTCAGCTCTGGCCATTGCAGCCACTTGGGGAGTGAACCAGAGGATGGAAGATATTCCTCCTCACTGTATATTTAACTTTCCAATAAAAATAAAATAAATATTTTTTAAAAATTCTTTCCTTCCTTCTTAAGGCAGAGTGACATAGAGAGAGAAACAGAAAGAGGATGAAATCTCCCACCCACTAACTCCCTCCCTAAAGGCCTTCACAGCCAGGACTAGACCAAGCTGAAGACCCCCATGTGGGAGGCAGGGGCACAGCTACTTGGGCCATAACGTACTGCCTTCCAAGGTATAGTAACAGGGAGCTGGATTACAAGTGGAGCCTCCACATTGCTCTAGTATGAGTTGCCGATGTTTCAAGTGGCTTTACCTAATGCACCACGGTGCCAACCCCACCCCTCGTTCTGTCCCCATAGCTGTCCATGCCATCGCTGGTCTCTCAAGGCTTCACCTTTCAGAAACCCTCCTGTGCTTGAGACAGAAGTGGCCCCTGCCGACCCACACCTGAATCTGGAAGTGACCACATGTGCTGTAGGGAAGTGGGTCCTGGGTGACCCCTTGGAGCCACAAACACCTGTTCCAATACAAGGCAGAAGGATTTGCTTTTGTGGACTCACCAGCACTATGCCTCCTCCCTGTTCCAGGCTTATCAGGTCTTTGTGTGTGTGGGCAGGTGCACAGTTCTTGCTTAGAACTTGAAACTGCTGTCAGTTGGCAAAAGCTGGCACTGGGGTCTGATTCTGTCAAGGCAAACCACAGAACTACCAGGAGAGTGCATAATCTGGGAGTGGGAGAGGCCTGGGAGGGAAATGGTGGGCTCCTCCCTCTTGGGATACCACTTCCATGGGAGGGCATGAAAACTAGGACAGGGGCTGGGGTGGCTAAACAGATACCCAACAGCATCTGTGTGAGCTGCATAGTGGAGCTGGTTAGATGGAACAAAGCTTTAATACCCATTGACATGTACGAGAGCCGAATGGGGTGTGGAACAGACTGGACTAGCCTGCTACACAGACTGGCAAACCAGGGTAGGGGGTGGGCTTGGTGGGGGTTATTGTTGGTCGCTCCAACTAGGCTGCAGCTCCCACTGATTTATGTGAGGGCCGAGTATGTGCTGGACAGAACGAGGCTGGACTGCACACCCATTGGTTCCAGTGGAAGTTGGGCCTGAAAACAGAACCAACTCAGCAATTGCAACCACCAGCTGATCAGGGCGATGGACTGTGCTGGGCCCTCTACTTGCTAGTGTATACAAGAATCTGGTCTGAGAACACCTCAGACAAAGTTTCTTTGGAGATCTCCCCAATCGAACTGCTGGACTCAGAACCCTAACCAAGAAAAGACAGAAGACAGAACAGGTCAATCAACCACCTCAGCTATATGTTGGCAGCGAAATACTGGGCAAACGGAGACTCTATGATGGACTATGTCAATCAGTGGATTCTTCAAAGACCTCATCGTGCTTGGAGTGGCAAGATTGGCAGCAATTCATAACTGGTAAACTATCAAAACCACTTGATCAAGACCCTCGGAGCTTGCCCTACATCCAGGACCTGGGGTGGGTGGGAAATTGGGTGGGCCTTCTCCCTTAATACCCCCTTGAAACATGAAGGAAACAATATGGAGATAATAGTCTTACCCACTTCCCTGTAGCCCTTGAACCTTTTACCCTAGTTAACTATGTAAAGATTGTCAAAAATATAATAAATAAATAATTTTTTTTAAAAAAAGAAAGAACTTAAATCTGCTGGAACCCTCCCTGGGCAGGCCAGCGCCTGCCTGATGCTGCCCGCTGGGGCTTTTGAACTTCTCAAACTCCTGAGATGCCCATTTGAGCGGCATCCTCGGTGTCTGCCCTGGGATTCATTGCTGTATGAGGCAGATGGAAACCCCTTCTCTTTGATGACCTTTATAAGGGAAGGTTGTGCTTTGTCCATCTCCGGTTACTCGCAGGAACTCTGAGCTTGGTAGCGTCTGGGAATGTAAAGTTGGCCCAGCCATGTCAGCAGCTGTGTGCCTGGAGCCATGAGTGAGCTGCTCTCACCCTGGAAAGCTCATATTTCACCCTGCTGGTGAGGCCAGCGGCTGTGTGCCTACCTGGGTCTGCTCTGAAGCAGCAGCTTGGACAAGGAGCTGACGCACTCATGTCAGTGACTTAAGGATGACCTTGGGGCTCGAAAGGTTTCCATCTGAAGTCTGTTAAGGTCTCCGTAAGGTTTGAGCAAACAAGATAAAAAGAAAGTAGAAGACCGATTCTATGGAAAGATTGATTTTTTAACTAGTTGGGAGAGGGATTTTTTGGCTGTTGGAAAACAGTATAAACCGAACCAAGCGTTCCTCTTTTTTGGTCATTTGACCTAAATTATTTGACCCTGACACAGAAGCCACTGTATCAGGCTCAACTCCCACTTCAGGAGACGAAGTACCGCCCTGTCCTCTCTCAGAGATGTCAAAATTCTGGATGAATTGGGCAAATGCAATGATTCCAAAGCTGGTCTTGCTACAACAGGAATTAGGGCAAAATTCAGTTCCTGATGGCATAAGCTTTTCCTTCCCCAGAAATTAACAGCTTGGGAAAACAAAATAACAAAAACCCACTGTGCAAGGATCACTGCCGTTCCTTGCCGTTGAGGAAATGGAGTTTGTCCAAAGGCAGAGGCAAGGAGGCATGGAGCTTGTGGTCTAACCTTCCTCCTGAGTTGACAGATGGGAGGGACGGTGTGGATACCACTGCCCATGTGGGAAGGGCCCCATGGAGGCCAGGGACCTCAGAACCTATCCTGCAGCCCAGCAGCCTTGGCCTTGGGTTTTGTTTGCCAGCAGCACAGCCTGTCAGATGTTGTCCCTTATCGCAGTGTCCCAATGACTTCACGACTATGAGGTGTGTGTGCACAGACGGCCAAGGGTTCGTGGATCTGTAAGAGCTCACCTCTGGGTGAAGCATGTCTTCAACATTTTATAACTGGGTGCCTTCCTCCTCTTTCTGAGGCATGTCTAAGTCTCAGGAAGTAACAGTGATTCTCTTACCGACCTGGTCTCCCATGTATCCTTTACAAGTGCAGTTCAGGGGTGTCTGACCTAGCAGTTGAACGCTGAGTGACACAAGCAGGTTAAGCCTCCACCTGCAGTACCTCTGGCTCCCATATCAGAGCGCTTCTTGGAGTCCCAGCTGCTCGCTTCCCATCCTGTTCCCTGCCAAAGCGCTTGGGAAGGCAGTAGAGGATGGCCCAGATGTTTGGGCTCCCGCCGTGTGTGGGTCATCTGGATGGAATTCCAGGATGCAGGCTTTAACCTGGTCCAGTCCTGGCCGTGGTAGACATGTTATGAGTAAACCAGAGGATGGAAGGTTTCTGTGTGTCTCCCTTTCTCTCTCTCATTTTGCCTTCCAAATAAATGTAATAAATCTTAATAAAGAAGGAAGGAAAAAGAAAGGAAGATAGAAACGAGGAAAAAAAGAAATGGAGAAAGAGAGAAGGAGGGAGGAGAGAGGGAGGAAGGGAAAAAGGAAGATAGTTAGTTAGTTAGTTAGTTAGTTAGTTGCTGGTTGGGCAGTAGTGTTGCCACACTGGCGTGTCCCAGGCATCATGCCCAACTCTAGCTCCTGACTCCAGCTCTCACCCCACAGGCAGTGCTAGGGGTCCTGCAGGGATGACTCGGCCACTGGGCTCCTGCCGTCCACATGGGAGACTGAGTTTCCAGCTGGTGCTTTGGCCTCAGCCCAACTAGGGATGATTGTGAACATTTGGAGGTAAATCAGCTGAAAAGATTCTCTCTCTCTCTTCCCTCTCTTTCCCTCCCTCCCTCCCTCTGAAGTGAGTAAATATTTTTTTAAATTAAAAAGCATATAGTAATAGTTTAGGGGCTAATACTATAGCATAGTGGCTAAAGCCTCTGCCTGTGACACCAGAATGCCATATGGGCACCTCTGCTCCACTTTCCATCCAACTCCCTGTTAATGCTCCTGGGAAAGCAGCGGAGGATGTCTCAAGTCCTTGGGCCGCTACTAGCCATGTGGGAGACCCAGATGAAGCTGCTGGCTCCTGGCTTCAGTTTGGGCTAGCTCTGACCAGTGTGGCCATCTGCGGAAGAGAACTCTCCCCTTTCTCTGCCTCTCCCACCCATCTGTAACTCTGCCTTTCAAATAAATAACTATTTTTAAGGATTCAAAACGTTTGAAGCTCAAGCATCCATCATTGAGAATGAATTGCTACCCATGAGATTCCAGAGGCTACACCTGCCAGGGCCACCAGTGCTGAGCATGGCGTGGTCTGGATCTGTCCGCTGAAGGCCATTTAGGGGGCAGTGGGAAGGATGGGTTTGAGGAGATGATGGTAGAGGAAGAGGCAAAGCTAGAATGGGCGGGCCTCCATCTGAACATGAATATCACACACAGACGAGATGGAGTTGTGGTGTGTGCAGCCAGCCCAACTGGATGAGTTCTGTGACTCCAGTGAGAAATGGAGTTGGGGACTGGGCTGCAGGGCAGGGAGGTTATAACCAACCAGGAAATAGGAGCAGAGTTCCTGTCACTAGGGGGTGAGCACGCTTGTGTGTGTGTGTGTGTGTGTGTCTGTGTTCCACCTTCCAGGGAGCTTGCCTGGTGTTCTGAACCCCAAGCAAGCTACCAGCATGCTGACTTCCATGTTGAGAAGTCAAGAAGAGTGCCAAGGTCAGAGACCAGGGGAGTGCAGGAAGCAGATGGATGCTTGAGGCAGCACAAGAGTGCAAGGGGCCGTGAAGCAGCTGGAGTAGGCGTGGAGAGGACCACGACAAGGAGTTGGTGCCAAAGGATTCGTCCCAAGAGGACACTGCCCGAAGGCACTGGAGGCCAGATGCCCCATTGTTTGGGAGGACAGCTCCCGAATGCAGAGCAAACTGGGATCAATGTCACAGCCAATGGGGTGGCCACTGGGGCTTCCAGGGAGGACTGGAAGGGGATGAGTAACTTGAGGGGACAATGCTTTCAGAAGGAGTTGCCACAGAGAATCTGGGGTGGAAGCCGAGACTAGCTGGACCATGCACTAAGGCTGGTGCGACCTCGGCTCTCCTGGCCACCATCTGGGAAGGGAAGTGCTAAGCCTGTGTGTCCTTAGCAATGTGGTACATCTGAACAAATCACAGGAGTGGAGTGGTGTTGGCTCCACCACTGGAATGGTTGAACTGTCCCGTGGTCCTTCGAGTTTCTAGAATAAAGCCTGAATGTCCAGAAACATGGTGGCTGTGAAGACAGTAACAGCATGTCCATCCAAGATAACCCAGAGTCCACTCTTTCCCAAGACTTGTTTTCTTGCCTTTTCTCAAGTGTCAGTCAGGCTTGGGAAGTTACTCATCACTGGCAGAGGAACGGCTTGTGCAAATCACGTAGAGGATCCTGTTCTATCAGCGGCTGGGTCCGAGTGGTATCACTGTTCCCGGGTGGGGGACATCTGGCCCACAGCCTGGAGAAATCGCATGAAGTCATTTGGCCTGGCCCTGCCAAGGCAACTGCAGGTGGGACTCGAAATTTGATCAGTCTATTTGGCAGGCAGCTTTTGAAGAGGATCATTTTGTACGGCCTGTGAGTGATGTTAGAAACAGCCCCATGGCCCTTGGTAAGAAAAAAAAATGAGATTCCTGTTCCATCAGAAAGCAACACTTAACATATCTAGTTGAGACTGATGGCTTTCATTTGTGTGAAGACAAAGGGATGTATATTTCCAGTCTGAAGTTCTTAAAATGGCACTGAAGGATAAATCTACAAGGGTTTATTTAAAATGCAGTTATAAGAGTTTATGTTATGTGAAGCTACAAGTTTCATTTGAAGTCAGTTTGTGTGTGTGTGCATTTTAAAAGCAAAATATTTCATGAAGGTTTTAACTTGGTAAAACCAGTTTTTTTTTTTTTAAAGATTTTATTATTATTATTGGAAAGCCGGATATACAGAGAGGAGGAGAGACAGAGAGGAAGATCTTCCATCCGATGTTTCACTCCCCAAGTGAGCCGCAACATGCCGGTACGCGCCGATCCGAAGCCGGGACCAGGAACCTCTTCCAGGTCTCCCACGTGGGTGCAGGGTCCCAAAGCCTTGGGCCGTCCTGTACTGCTTTCCCAGGCCACAAGCAGGGAACTGGATGGGAAGTGGAGCTGCCAGGAATTAGAACCGGCGCCCATATGGGATCCCGGGGCTTTCAAGGCGAGGACTTTAGCCGCTAGGCCACACCGCCGGGCCCGGTAAAACCAGTTGTAAGAACCTGTGTGTGTGTTGTCGCTTATCTCTCTCATTGCTAGCATCTTGCTAAACTCTCCTGAACTACCGCAGCCAGAGTACCTGCATCAGTAGAGTGGGTAGAACAGAGTTCTAGACCAAGGATCTGTCATGCCGCCCCTGGTCCAGCCACCACCCGGACACGTCTCAGCTCTGCTGTGCAGCATCTGCTCTCCGGGGGACACTGTTGAAACAGGCTCTTGTGGCATCAAGCACATTGAGATTGATTGCCTGTCACGTGGCAGGAGTCTCTCTTGATCCAGGTTCATGAGTGTCTCCGTCGTCTATTGCTCCCATTGAATAGTGTGTCATAGTGTGGAAGTACCACTGTGAGAATTAGACCGAAATTTTCTGTTTGTTTGTTTCCAAAAAATATTTATTTTATTTTTAGTGGAAAGGCAGAGCTCCGAAGAAAAGGAGAGACAGAGAGAGCTCTTCCATCTGCTAGTTCACTCCCTCAATAGCCTCAAGAGATAGAGCTGAGCTGACCTGAAGTCCAGAGCCAAGAGCTTCATCTTGGTCCCCCATGTAGGTGCTGGGCCCAAAAGCCTTGAGCCATCTTCAGCTGCCTTCCCAGGCACATCAAAAGGGAGCTGGATCAAAAGTGCAACAGCCAGGACACAAACTGGTGCTTGTAGGGGATGCAGATACCACAGGTTGAGGCTTAACCTGCTTCACCATGGCACCACCCCTCTCCATTTTCAAACCTGTAGGATGTTCTGTTGTCCTAGTGCTACTCTTTGAAAGATGGGACTAGCATCTAGGCATTCCCATGGGGACCCATGTTGGCATTCTCTCTCCTGTTCCATTGACCTATGCCACATGTCTGAACCATCACCTGGTGCCGGGCTGTCTTGGTTACCACAGCCACACAGTGGGCCTTATTATGCTATAACCTGACTCCTCTCACCTTAATCTTACTTTCCAGGCTTGTTTGGGCTAGTTCGTGGACTATACCATTCAGCCTATAGTTTAGAACAAGCTTATCTGTATCTGCCAAACATGTCTGAAGGGTTGTCACAGGAATTATCTGAAACTTACAGATCAGTTTAGGGAGAACTAACGTCATCAGCATCTCAGCTCTCATCTATAAACACATTGTGGATTTATTTGGATCTTCTTCGGTTTTGTTCCATCAGCACGTTGTTGTTTTTAGCGTATGGAACTTGTTTACATTTAGTCTAGGCTATGTCACGCTGTTTTGTTTACTTTGATATGATTAGAAACTGTATTACTTCTGCAGTTCCTATGTCCAAAGTCCTCAAGATCATGGATGGTGTGGAATAAGTACTATAGAAATAAATGCGGTTATGTTCTAATCAGACCTGGCTTCCGGAGAACCATAAACATCCAATTAGGATTTCCAAGGAAGCTGCTGCAATGACTGGACGGAGTAGTACAACCTAATACCACAATAATTCTAGCATGAAATAATAGAAAAAGAGAAGTAGCTACTCATTTCATGTCGTGTCCAATGAGTCTAGTTTTTCTAAATTTATTTTGGGATCCCTTGGGTGCCCCTGCTTTTTAATGTGTATTTGAGAGGCAGAGAGGGAGAGAAGAGAAAGATTTTATCTGCAGATTCACTTCCAAAGGCCTGCAACACCTAGGCTGGGCTAGACTGAAGTCAAGAGCCAGGAACGCAAGCAGGGCTGGTCTCCCCTTACCCCTGGGTCAGCAGTTGACTCCTTTGTTTGATTTTCCATTTTCTTATGTTATGCTGAGACTTTGCTTAATTGGGCAGATTACACCTCCCCCCCTCCCCCAGTTAAGGAGCTGTATTAAGGGAAGTGGGTAGAATTCACTGAAACCGCAATAATTAGAGAACAGAAACGAAGTGGCAGAGAACAACCCTACTAGACTTCGGCGCATGAATCGCAGCCAGCTTCAGCAGCTGCTACAGGCACACGAAGTGTGACAGTGTAAGAGCACACCCAGACTAGGTGTTTTTTTGTAAAAGTGAATCCCTTCCAGAAAGAAAAAAAATTACTGCATTTTTGTGTTCCCAGTGACTCTGTTTAAAGAAAAGGCCCAGAAATCAACTCTGTTATATAGATTTTAATTTCGTGTTTCTCTTGCTGTTTTTGCAGGGTATGAGCAAGATAATGACAAGTCTAAGATATATTAAGGAGTGTTTACTAACCAAACTTGGTGATAACAGGGGCTCACTAGAAGTTAGCAAATGACAAGTCCATATGGCAATCCATTCAGAGTAGAAACCTCGGGAGGAACAAATAGTCATTACCCTGAAGTCCATCCGTTAAACTGAAGACCTATGTCCCAGCTTCCCCAGCAATACAAGTTATCCTAAGAGACATATAGTGAACAACCTGGACACACTTACAAAGCTACAGACATTCACTTTTCCCTGGCTTCTCTGCCCACATTCCACTATTGCTAGGCCTCACCTCTTCTGGAACTCCTGATAGTACACAAATTAGAAATACAAAGTATCTTAGCATTAACATCTTTACTATCCCTCCCAGCAGTGAACAGGGGATGAGGGATACAGACACACAGGGGCCATGCTCAGGGGATACCTGTCCCTGGAGTCTGTCGCGGGAAGCCAGAGAGCAAGCAGATACTGGGGAGGCCAAGAGTGCCAGAGTGATGGAAATATGCAACCAAGAGAAAGAGCCCCTCCCTACCATGGGACCTTACAGGCTTGCGAGGGGTGTGGTTACATAACAATGCAGTACCACCCCCTCTCAGATTCCAGGTGATGGGTGAGCTTCACAGCTGGGCAGAAGAGATCACAAAGGTGGTGGGGGGAGTGGCTTCCAAGCTCCTGACCCTGAACTAGCTGCTTACCTCACAACACTGCTTTGCTTTGGGGATGGGAGTGGGGGGAGTTAAAGCAGCTGAGATAAAACAAGATAAAATAAACAGGAAAAGGCAAAGAGGTACAAAGAAAAATAAAACAAGGGCGAGGACCAGGGATGCTGGAAGGTTCGCTTTCCTGCCTCTGAGAGACAGAGTGGACAGGTGGTCTTTTGACCCTTGTACAAAGGAGTCCTGAAGCCGGTGTTGAATTAGTACACCTGTCTGGGGTTTTTGTCCTCTCTGGTTTTTGTTTTTGCTTTTGTTTAAACTGGCATGTTAATTATACACATTGCTTTCTGGTCCTATAGCTGTTCTGAACTATGTGATAGATAGGGCCGTCTTCACTCGGTCTCCAAGGTTAATTAGTAACAGGGTCAGGCCGGCCAACCACCTCTCGGCAGGCAGCTGGTGGTCTGCGCAAGCTGACGGTTAAAGTGTCCCACCCTCAGGCCGTCCAGTGCCAGCCAGCCAGGAAGTCCTAGGGGTCAGCCCGCCACTCTTCTTGATGACCACGGGACCCCACAATGGTAAGCACACTGCTCAACAGGGATCTCAGAGGGAACGTCTGGAACAGTGAGATGGGCTTTGTTTTTAATTTTTTTGAAATGTAAATTGCCTTTGGGCTGTGCTTAATCATGGTTATGTGCATTCAAGTTCATGCGTTTTCCGAGCGAGTGAGCAGAGATCAATGGAAGACAGCTCAAAGGGCCAACTTCTGTTTTAGGAAAAACAGGTCTGGTTAGCAAGTACTTTCAGCACACTGCTTCCTTCTGGTAGGGAGTTTCCTGCATGGACTGGAGGTGCTAAGAGATTTGCAGGGAGCCGTGGCAGCGGGTCAGCGCCTAGAGAGCCTGGGGCTGGGCTCTCGCTCAGTATGCTCAGAGCTGAGTAGTGTAGCTATGACTTCTGCAGGCGGACCTCTGTCCCAGCTGGGCTCTGCTTGTCTTTCTTCAGAAACTTCAGAACCCTATTGGCCCAGGTGACCGACTTCTGAATGCTCACGGTGTGGCCGGTTCGCTAGGCTGCTATTGTACATATTCTTGTGTGTGTGTCTCACCATAGAACACGTGGAAAGACAATGTAGGCAGTGGAGCGAGAGTGGCTGCTGCCCAGGCCTCTTGCAACAGCTGCTGGGTTCCTCTGAGGTTCAGGGGCTATTTCTGGTGCCTGTGCTGCTGTCAAGGCCATAAAAGGCCGATCCATTCGCAGGCTCGCCACACTGCCTGTGCCCCATCCTCCCGGGTGTGTGGCTCCTCAGGTTTCACGCGCCTGCACCCAGTCATGGAGGGTTCCGCCAAGGCCACCCGGGGCAGGAGCAGCCTCAAGGACGCCCGCAGCCTGAGTACCTGCAAGAGAAGACACTTTTTACTGCTCTTTGGGTGTTCCGATTCCAGGCAAACTTGGGGCATGTAGCCCTCACCTCTGCTGCCTTGGGCATCCTGGAAAGCCCCGTTCTAAATTTATCCTGTTTGAATCATCATCATCATCATCATCGTCGCTTCTGCTAGAGGCGCTTGCCTTGTTTTGCCCTGGGATTCTCCTTGCTTTTGTCCAATGCCACTCAGCTAGCTTTTTTTTTTTTTTAATTTTATTTTTTGTGGTTGGAGAGTTCTTGTAAAAGAGACTCGAAGAAAATACCCACGGACTGCCACAACTGGATTAGAAGATCTAGGCGTGTTTGCTTTTTTTTTTTTTTTTAATTAGAAAAACAAGAAACTGCCCTTTCTTCTCCCTTTCACTTAGACGGATAAGGATTGCACAGAAATTTGAAGTAAGTGAAAACTCTTCCTCTAAGTCTAACAACAGCTCCCCACCCCCACCCACACCCCAGTGCCATCTATTTGGGCTTATCTCTTGAGGATTTGTTGGCCTTAGGTTCTGGAATGTTGTTGCCAGTGTATTCCACAGGGTACCGTGGATTGGAATAACTGTGTTTGGATTTTCTCTCTCTCTCTGTCTCTCTCTCTCTCTCTGAAAAGCACAACGGTTTCACTTTGTCACCCAGACACACTTGTTGCTAACTGTTTGACTCTTAGGGCTGAATCAAGGCGCCTTCTGTGTAAATGGTAGCACTTGAAGTTTTGGCATTCAAATCGATTGGAATTGCAATCTGTCTGCATCATTTCCCAGGTGTGAGGCGAAGGTCCGAGGGTGGATTCTGAGTCCCTCTGGTGCTTGGTTCCGAGGGGCCTGGCAAAAGCCAGGCATCTTCTCCTAGTGTCTTTGTTTTTGAGAGTTCCTGGGTAACCGCGGCCCGAATTCTTTAAGCTTGATTCATGGAATTGTTAATGTTGCAGAATTTAGAAGACATCTCTTGCCTTTGAGGTCTTAGATTTTGGAGCTGTATTTCATTCTTAAACTCTTCAAGGAAAAAGAAAAGACACTTGCTTTTTTTTTTTTTTTTTTTAAGCCCTAGAGATAGCTGATGTGTGATTTAGTGGGTGTGATTTAGCTGGGTGATTTGTTTCTGTTGAAAACAGCCCTGGAACTTGGAAGGCTTCTATGGCATACTGCTCCTTTAAAAAAAGAAGTGGTTTATTTATCCCACATCAGGTAGATGAGATGGGCAAGTCATTATTTTTATCAGGTAATGAAACAGAATATTTATAGGGGAGGGCATCATCAACCAGCGTTTCAGCGGCCTCCTGGGACAGGCCGGGCCTTGAGGCAAACCTAAGGAACATCCGGAGATTCTAGGGCCCAGAGGGGTTTTGGGAGTGTGCTGGGGTGGAGGCCGGGAGCTGTTTGGTTCTCCAGGCCATGGGCCTGGCTCCCAGGAGTGCTTGACCCGTGTAGTGACTTGGTTGCCTCCTCCCACCGTGGGGTGGGTTGTGGAGGGACGCAGGGGCGGGGTGTTCCCTGCGGAGAAGGCTCCCCCCAGCCCCCGTGGCAGCACCCAGGTGCACAGGGAGCTGAGCACACGGAACGATGGCGGAGCGGTCTAAACTCCCGGGAGCTATGCAAAAGCTTCCCAGTCCTGAGATGCTTTGGTTCAGAGTGGCAGGGCTTGGGCTTTGCTTCTCAGACTCTGTCACTTCTTACTGCCTTCTCAGGGAGCCGCGACGCTGGCTGCTGCCCCTGCACGTCCATCCTGGCGGGATCTGTGCCTCTTTGCCCACATCTCATGGCCATTTGGTAGCGCACTCTGGTGATGACCATGCCCCTGGCTGGCAGCCCTCAAGACTGCTTTTACCCCCACCCCCCGAGAAGTCAGCAGGGCTGTCACCCAATTAGAACTTCTTGTTTAGTGCCTTCCGTCCCACTCACCCCAGTCCCTCTTCCTGAAGGTTCTCCAAGATGCTCCTACCCATGCTCTTCTCTGCAGGCCCCGCCCTCTCTTCCCTGGGGAATGCCATTGGCCTTTTAGGGTCCATTTGCTCCCAACGCCTCCCGAGTACAGTCCATCTTCAGAATCAGCCTGCTACGCACAGATCTAACCGTGGCACACTTCTGTAAGACCAAACTCTCCCGGTTCCTCACTGCGCATGCACTACAACCCCCGTGCACCCGGCCTGCTAGTTGAGACCCGGCCCGGGTGCTTTATGCTAGCTGCTGTCCCTGAGATGTTCTGCCCTCTGTTGTCTGCGGTGCCGTTGACAGCCAAGGAGATGGACACCTGCCCTTCTGCAGGACACCTGTGTCTGGCCACTTGTCACCCTCAGTGCCTCCCACCCCCAGCTACCACATCGCAGCCACAGTGTTACCCTGTGAGGGGATGCTGAGCTGCCATGGCAACGTTTGCCCCTGTCCTGGAGGAGCAGGTGTGATGCCTTGTACTATGTTTCTCTTCTCTCTGGTCTAATGCTGCAAGCAGGGAGCGTTGCCTTATGGGGGTTTCTGTATCCCTGCTCTTGCCAGCACAGGAAATTAAGGTGCACACGATTAAGTCAGCCACAGCCTTTCCTGGAATCTTGCCCCCCAAAAAGAAATGCCTTCAGGGAGACACCACTGGCCTTGGCTATTTTTTCCCCCAAGCATGAAACTTGGTCGTTGTTGGCCATGCTGCCTGGCAGGGAGCCACACCATTGGCCTGTGGAAGGAGGACCTCCCGGGGGTCAGTACTGGGAGACATGGGGCTGCTTAGAAACATGCCCTCTTGCAGGTGGCTGCAAGAAAGACCTGCCATCCAATTTGTTCCTTCCCTACTGAAAGCTGACCCTGTCATTCCAAGCAAGGTTACATCCCATGCCCAACTGGTTTTTGTGTCAATACAATAAAAGGGCGTCATTGTACTCCTTGCGTTTTAGGGATCCCTTGGGTGCCCAAAAGGGGTTCGCTTGCGTTCATGGGAGCATGTGTTCTGTGCACCAGCTCTGGGTTTGCAGGCTGGGGGAATCACATGCCTAGAGTCTGTTCCTCCTCCACTGTGGTCTCATTCCCTTGCAGGGGTCCAACCGGCACACAATGAAGACATCATGTCTTGCAGGAGGGAAGGCACGCCTCATCAAAACATGCCATCCATTGCGGTTGCCGGGCCCCAGGCCAAGCCCTCTCCCTCTCCATCAGAGCCTCTGATCTCTGTAATAACCCTGACACATATGAGGAGGGAGCCTCTTGAAACTTAAAGAGGCTCATGCCATGGGGAGGAGGAGAAAGGGGGTGCTGGAACTGGATTTGAACTCAGATCCCTGCAACCCAAGACTGCGTTTCCACGTGATCTCGCTCCCTAACCATTTCTCCCCCACCCCTACCCCAGGACTTGGATCCCTGTCTGCTGCTGCTACATGAAGCCACCCTTGACCTCAAGCTGGGGCTTCCTTTCCCCGCCCTCTCACCCCTTGGCAGCCAAGCGGACCCCTCTCTCCCTGGACCTACCTGTGGCCACCTGCCGTCAGAGCACCCGTTTGTCAGATCCTGGCAGGGTCCAGGGATTGGGCGTGTTCCTGAGTTCTCCTGTCCTTTTCTGCATCTTCCTTGCACAGCCTCCCATTGCAAGGGTCACTTGTGTGTGCAGCAGGAGTGTAGCACAGCAAGGAGAGAGCTCCTTGGGACATGCACCTCCCAACTCAGAGTGCCTAGTTTCAGTCTCAGCTCTGTTTCCGGTCCCTGCTTCCTGGTGATTTGCATCCTAGGAGGACTTGGGTCTCTGCCACCCCAGGGGCAAATGGACTAAGCGCCCTGTTCCTGCTCTCAGCCTGGCCAAGTCTCACCTGCTGAGCGCATTGGGGGCATGAACTAGCAGATGACGGATTCTCTTTCTCAATAGAGAAAATATTTTTGAAACGAGAAATTTGACACAAAACATTTTGAAACCCATGTTTACAATTTGCATAAGATGCATTTTCTATGAAATGTTTGAAGACTCCGCTTACACATATGGATTTCTTTTTAAAATTTTATTTATTTGCATTTAATTTTGGAAGGCCCAAGGGAAAAGAGAGAGAGATGGAGAGATATCTGCTATGCACTGATTCACTCCCCAGATGACTGCAGCAACCAGGACTGGGCTGAGCCACGCCAAGCACGTCACTTGAGGCATCACTTGTGGCTTCCCACGGTGTGTGCTAGTAGGGAGCTGGAGCCGAGGCACAGCAGGCGGGATCAACCAGTCCCTGAAAATTGGGCCGCACGTGTTCCAGGCCACAGCTTCACTTCTACACCCAAGACTTGCCACCCACACTTTTTTTTTCAACAAAACCTTTCATTCTGCTTCTCCACCAACTTTCTGAAGTGCTCTTACTTACTATCAGTTTGCTCATCACAGGCCAACTTTTATTATCTGTACAGGGGTTTGCACTCTATACATCCTGCATAGATAGAATTGTGCGTTAAAAAAATTAGTGTTCCAGGAGAGTTTCAGGGCACCGGGTAAAGACTCAGAGGGGTTTTGTAAATAGAGTGTCCATGGCTGTGAGTCAGGTCCTGGTTCCTCAGAGGCCTTGTTCCTCTGAGCTCCGGCTCTGTCCAAGTGTGGAAAGTTGGCAGAAACCAGCGGCTCAGCTGCTTGCACCCAGCAAACAAAAAGGGAGCCATAGGGATATTTTTAGATGTGTAAGGTTTCAGACACATTCCCCATCTTGCAATTTGAACTAAACACTGCTCTTTTGTGTCTGTGTGTGTTGACTTTTAGTTGTTTTGAGGGGGAGCATTTTTTTATTAATTAATTAATTCTATATTAATTCATCTTTAGGATCATGAATATAAACAGAATAGGGTTATGCGTTCATTGATACAGTTCCACAAAGACAATCACACTCCTTCACCCTCTTGTTCATGTATTCTGAAGCGTTGCACCCGATGTTACCCCAACTAGCCCCAAATTTAAAATACACTTACAGCCAGTGCCCCTGTTGTTCAACAGAAACAAATCACTTTATCTGAAATCCAAATAGCAAAACAGTTGTTTTTCAGCAACTTAGAATGTATTAAATTAAGGGATAGTTTATGAAGGCAAAAAAAAAAAAATGCCTTTTGAAAGTGCTATTACTCTTAAAAAAAAAAAAACATTTTAAAAAGCACATGTATTTGTGTGAAAGGCGGAATGACAGAGACAGTTCTGTTGGTTCTCTCCTCCAATGTCCTAGAAAGGCAGGGCTGGGCCGCACAGAAGCTGGGAGTGAGGGTCTCCCAGGTTCCTGATTGAACATGGGGCAGCTGGGGCTCAAACTGGTATTCCAACATGGATACTGGCATTGTGAGAAATGGCTTAGCCCACTGCACCACAGGGCCAGTCCCAGTATTATTACTTTATGAAAATTATTTATTCACTTTACTTGAACGACAGAGCGACAAATACCAGCGATCTATTCTGCTGATCCACCTTGGGCTGCAGCAACCTCAGCCACACACCTCATCGGGGTCCCCGTGGGAGTGGCAGGGACCCCTAACCCCCCTACTGGAGTAGTCACCTGCCACCTCCCATGGTGCGCTTGACAGGAAGCTGGGGTTGGAAGCAGCTCTGGGACTTGAACCCAGATTCTCAGATAATGGATGCAGCTGTGTAGGGTGTCTTCATCCCTGTGGTCACCCCCCTACTGTCTTAGTATACATGTTTTTCAGATGCTTTTGTTTAAGCTGACAGGTTAGCTGGCTGTGTGCTGGGATGATCACAGGATTTGGTTACATTTGTTTCTTTCCAGCTAGCTTGGTCCTTTGGCAGCTGCTGTTATGGAACTCAGAGATACACAGCGGCTTTGTCACATTGCTGATTGGTTTGCCAATACTGCTGCTGACTGCTCCCCACTGATGGTGCCATAGGTGTGAGCAGGTTAGAAGACAAACAAACGAAAACCTTGAGATGTCAAAGAGAAAGTGATCCTTCTCTCCCTGGTGTTTAACTGCCACTGGATGTTTATCTTAGCCGTACACACATCATCATTTGGCTTGACAGTTGCATTTGCATTTGATGGAAGGCATTGCATGCTGCAAAATTCCACAATGCGATCAAATTCATAGGGTGCTTCAGAGGAGTGTCCCCATGTTGGACTTCAGCATGGGACCCTCCCGTCGGACTGGAAGTGTGTTTCGGGTCTGTGTCATGGCTTCTCTCTAGAAGCTCACCAGGACTGTAGGAAGCTCAGAAGTGTGTTCTCTGCTCTCAGGGAGAGGAAGGTCAATGTGTGTGATCTTGAGGCACACTTGGGGCCGTGATTCCAGTGAGAACCAGCTGTGGGGTCAGGACACTGCAGCCTCCAACTGCAGTGCCAGTTTGAGTCCCGGCTGCTCCATGTCTGATCCAGCTCCCCTGCTAATGAGCTAGGAGAAGCAGCAGAGGCTGCTGCAAGTGCTTGGGACCCTGCACCCACATGGGACACCCAGAGGAAGCCCCTGGCTCCTGACTTTAGATGGGTCAGCCATTTGGGGAGTGCACCAGCAGATGGAACTCTCTCTAGTTCTCTCACTCTTGCTCTTTCATTTGTATAACACACCTTTCAAGTTAAAAAGGATGGAAAGAACCTGCTGTGGTCTTGGCTTTTGGTCCCTTCCTACCCCTAGTAGCCTCATGCTGTCACCCCAGAGCTCTTTCCTCCTGGTTTTGCTTGAGAGTATTCCTGTGTTCCTGGGGAAAGAAATCCGGAGTGTGACAGGTGGGAGTCCAGGCGGGAGGGCAGGAACAGGTCAGAGATGCCCTGAGGGTTTTTGTTTGTCACGCATCTTCTCAGCACCCTTGTGTGCTGCTGCTGAGCTGGGCAGCTGACTTCTTTCTTTTCTGTGGATCCCAGTTCTCTGTCTCCAGCCCTTGATCTTGGAGGGCTTAGGCCAAGTCTCCAGATGAACCGCTGTGTTTGAAGAGGGAGCCGATATTCCCTGGAGATCCTCAAGTTGTTGGTGCTTTTACACACTGCATGGTATCTTCCTTGGGACTTTGTGGCAAGCTCTCCTGATGTGCAACCCCATGGCAGGGCCAGGAGATGCAGCAAGCATGCCAGAGAGACAGGAGCTCCCTGCTCACAGCAGGATGAGATGGAGGTAGCAGTATCTTCCCTGATCGCCTCACTCCCAGGCAGTTACTGCCAGCAACAGAGACCTTCTGGGCACTTGGTATATGCCAGGGACTGCAGAAGGATCGAGAAAAGAAAATCATGTGTCCTGAGCATAATTCTCTTGATCTCCAGCCCTACATTTCTCTTTTAAATGTTTACTTAAATAATAGAACTGAAAATACTAAGCCTGCCTCATAGGTTTAATGTGTGTGTGTGTGTGTGTGTGTGTGTGTGTGTGTGTGTGTGTGTGAAGGACATATGACATTTGCTATCTTACCAAATTAAAGTACATTATTCTTAACTGTGGTGATCATGTTGAACATCAAAGCTGTAGAATATATTCATATTCTTTTTAAAGACTTACTTACTTGAAAGGCAGAGTTAAAAAAAAAAAAAAGGGAAAAACAGACCGAAATCTTCCATCCATGGGTTGACTCCCTGAATGGCCAAAATGGCCTGGAACTCCGGCCATCTCCCAAGTAGCTGCAGGGGCCCAAGCCTGTGGGCCATCTTCTGTTTTCACAGGCTCATGAACAGGGTGCTGGATTGGAAGTGGAACAACTGGGACTGAAACCAGTGCCTACACAGGGTGCCAATATCTCAGGTGGTGACTTAGCCCACTGTGTCACACCACTGGCCCGAATTCATTCATCTCCTAACTGCGTGTCTACCCTCTGAGCAACATCTCCCCATTTCCCTCCTACTCCCGGTAGCCACCTGCTTGTCTCATTCTATGAGTCTGACTTTGACTTGTGCTATCAAAACTTCACATGGTACATCTTGAATTGATGCTTTCATAAAGCTGAGGGAAAGGGGAATAATTTTGCCATGGTTCTTAACCTAAGAAGGTTCTCAGATTGACTACCTACCAGGTGTATTTTCTCTCTGAAATTCTGCCCTATAATTTTACTAATAATCTTGAGAACCTTCTAGAAACATCTATTTGAACTAGTGAGTAGAGACCACCCTCTCCCAACCCCCTCCACATCCTGTGGTGCTGTGCCTTGGTTTGACTCCTGGTTCGGGATCTGGATTTTTATCACAGAGTCCTACCATGCAGACTCAGGGAGGCGGCAGCAGTAGTTCAAATGGATGGGATCCTGCCATCCACTTTGGAGACCAGACTTGAGTTTTTGACTTCAGCCCGGCCCCTTCCCATCCATGGCAAGCTGTTGAGGGAGTGAACTTGTGGATGGGAGATCTTCCTCTCAAACAAGTTTTAAAAATTTTAAAAACCTGATGGATTTAGTCAAGAGCAAGTAAAACACATTTATTTTTAATCCCCATTCTCTCAGCTGTCGTAAGGTGCTATCTATAAATTATTGAGTCATTTAACCAGGATGTGACAGAAATAAATCATTGAGTCAACTCACTTTCCTTCTCCCCTTCAGGGTTGATCTCACAGATTTAGTCAACTTAGCAAAAAGATTAAAGGTACAAGCAAATGGAGCTGAAGACTTTGAGGAGGTTTTAGAATTTTCTGACACCTGGCCCTGTACAGTCTGTCATCTTCCTGCGTGGTTTTCCTTGAAGAACGCTTCATTAGGTCATTCTGATAGTAATGAGCATATCCTCTGTCTTCCTGCCAACCCTTTACAGCCATTTTCACTTTAATTTTGCACAAGTTGAAAGAGCTGCCTGCATAGACATTTCAACACATCTCATTCACAAGATAATTATTTTATAAAACTAAATTGCCATTCATTCAGTGGCTGTAGATGGGTGAAAAAAAATATAGCCAAACAGTGAATGCTCTGAGACTCAAAGGGGACAAATTATGGTGACATTCGAAGAGGCGCATGTGGCGGCAGTTGCGGGGGTTGGTTCCGAGCTAATCTTTATGCCCTGGACATCTCTCTGACTCACATAAAAGCTAATGGTGATAATTTCTCTAACTATGAGCTCAAATGATGAAATAAATAAATCAATAAAGGCTGTCAGATGACTTAGTTCAGGGAAAACAATACAGTTATCTGAAATCTTTTGCAACAGATTAAGAAGGTCTGTTGTTTTCCACAGTTTCTCTACAGGGATTGTAGAGGGATGCCAAAAACCTTACAAACAAAACCCTTAGGAGGCTAAAGCATCATTCCAATCCTTGCTATGGCCCGCGCTGAAGTTGCTAAGCTCTGAAAGTTAGTTCGAGTGTCTGTGGTGACACACATGGGTACTCGTGCCCAGATGGCACTGATCAGGAGGTCTTTAGGTCATAAGGGGGCATGTCCTCAGAACCTGGCTCTGGCCTGATGCCCTCAGTTCTCACAAGGCAGAATTCAGGCGCCGCTTTTTTGTCTCCTTGCTGGCTCGCCACACGATACACCATCTCCCGTACACACTCCACCATTGCCATCCAGCATCCTCATCTGAGACCAAGCTAAGGCAGCTGCCTGATCTTACACTTGAACCTGTAAAACCTTGAGCTAAAATAAGCCCCTTCTGTTCTAGAGCTAGGTCATCCCAAGTACTTTGTTTTCTAGTCAGCACCCTCTTGTAGGATGGCCACCAGTGGCCACTGGACACCTGGAAATGTGGCAAGTGCAGCAAACAACAGGTTTTATTTTAGTGGCCAAAACCATGGTAGCCATGGGACCCGAGCAAGTGGCCTTGGGCTTGGCACCTGCTCATGGCAGGTGGAACGACTAGGCCACGGTCCCTGCTGACTTCTTATGTGGTCTACAATACTGGAATTGAAGAGTGAAAACGAACCTGTGTTTCTTTCCACTGCCGCCCCCCTCAAAAAAATAAACTGAAGCGGAGAATCTGCTGTGAATTCCCCCGTCTCCCTCCATTGCCTACTTGTAACTTCCAAGGCAAATGTGCATGCGTGCGCGCGCACGCACGCACACACACACACACAGTGTGTGCAGTTTTACAGGTTCTATGTGGTCTTGAACACATTAGCCTTTTACTTCTGGGAGGTTGCTTGGCCTGGCACCCACATCCCAGATTGCAGTGCCTAGGTTGACTTCTGCTCCCAGGCAAACACCTGGGAGACAGGGATGGTGACTCAAGTTGCTGTGGCCTTGTAGCCCACATAGGAGACCTGGATTGAGTTCGGACCCCGCAGCTCTGCCTCTGCACAGCCCCAGCTACTGGCAGCACTTGAAACAGCGGGTGATCACACTTTGCATCTGTCTGCCTGTCTCTCAGATAGTTCATTCCTGTATCCTGGATTATGTCTCCAGAGATCAGTGCATTCAAGCCAACCCATTCCTAGTGATGGGGAGTCCTTCAGCCTCAGGCCCCAAGGCAGCACCTGCTTGATGAGCAGTGTGTCCGAGCAGTTCCTTCAAGTCAGGGACTCAGTGGGTACAGGGACACCACTGTCTCACAGGGTATCCCGTGGCAACCTTTTGTTCTTTGCCAACTTTGGTGTTTTGGTTCAGGTTGTGAGATTCCATGAGAAATTTACTTGGCAAGGTTTTTGTTGTTGTTGTTATTGTTGGCTTTCAGTGTTACAAATATGTAAGGAAGAATAGGATGAACTTTGAGAAGCTAGGCAGTGAGGTGACGCGTGTGACCAGACCCGTGTGTGTGTGTGTGTGTGTGTGTGTGTGTGTGTGTGTGTGTGGCCTGCAGTGGTCCACTCCTGCTCAGTGCTCATCACTTGTCTTTGGGTCCCCATTGTGAGAAGAACTGGCAGTGGCCCCCGCAGCTTCCCTGTGCCTCCTGCCCAGTGCCCCCAGCTCTTAGGGCTGTGTCGGTGCAGAGTGTGGCAGCGTTGGGCAGTGGCAGGGGAGGGGCAGGCGCTTACCTCTCAGACAGCATGTGACTGAGAAAGCAGCGCTGCCCCCCATCCCCATCTGTGCCACCTCAAGTCTCTGCTGTGTGTGCGTGGGTGTGAGAGTTTGTGAACCGATGTGTGTAAGTGAATGCATGTGTGTGTACAAGTGGATAAAATGTGCATACAGATGTAGCAGGTGTGCATAGCTTTTCCTCTTACCCTTCATTATGGACATAATGAACCAATCCAAGCTGGCTGGCTGGGCTGACCCCTGAGGTTGCATGCCTCACCCCTACCTGTAGCCCACGGGACTGTTGTGCTTGGAGGACCCGGACTCTGATTTCTGGATGTCACTGCATGGAAGGAGATGGTGTTGTGTGAGTGGAGCAGCCGTCTCTTCTTCTTGCTGTTTTGTGTCACAGCCATATCCCTTCTCTCTGCACTAGTGTCAGTACCTCACCCCACACTCCACACCTGAATGTAGCTTCTTGCGCATACCCATCCCGGAAGGTAGCAGGTGGCTGGCCCCTGCCCTCAGCCTGAGAGACCTGGATTGGGATCTGAGCCGCTGGTGTTGGTGTGGCCCAGCCCCAGCTGGAGGGTGAACCAGCAGATCGGAATTCTTTCTCTCTCTACATTTGTCTACATTTCAAATAAATGTATATTTTTTAATTTAAAAAAAAAAGAATCAGCTTTATTGCAAGAGGACTGTGTGCAAGGTCGTTCTGAGCTGCATTTCTTTGCAGTTCAAACCAGACACAAGCTTATGTGTTTCCCGGTACAGACTCACCTGATTCTTTGAGGAGCATGACCGTCTGTTCCTAAATAGAGGCAGTGAGGAGGTAGAGGGGGTTGCTCACTCCTCCTCCTAGTCCCCGCATTAAGAACAGATGCACAGCTGGACCTAAATGGACGTGGTGACAACAGAGTCAGAGAACTGAGCAGTGGCTTTTAAAATAACCTTCCTGGTGCCACCAGGCTCACTTACCTGCTACATGAGGGCCAGGTTTGGGGAACAGCATCAGGGGATCCCCCTTTCTCTCTCCCTGCTCCTCCTCTTTTCCCTCCCTGCCTCTTTCTCATCGCCTCTGTCTCTTCTTCCTCCTTTTCTTTTCACATCTCTTCCTATCTTCCCGCCACCCTCTGTTATCAACTGCCGCAGTCTTTCCCCTCTCTCATCTTCAGCAGACAGATCAAGACGCAGCCACGGAGCCATGGACGTCTGTGAGTTCTGCTGGTCTTAAAGGGTGCCGGGAGGGTTTGTGAAATCAAGGCCAAGATCTTCTTCCTTCACACCCTCCTGATAGCTCTGATACTGGAAGGGACTTTATTTCAGCTCTGGTTTTCTATTTTCATCTCCTTGGAAGTCAGAGAGGGCTCAAGAGAGGGAGAGCTATCTTTCTTCTACTGGATTGCTCCCCAGGTAGCTGTGACTACCTGGACAGGCAGGTGAAACCAGGAACCAGGAGCTCCATCTTGGTCTCCACTTGCGCAGCAGAGACCCAAGCACTTGAGCCATCATCTATTGTCTCCCAGGCACGTTTGCGGGAAGATGGATCAAAAGTGGAGCAGCTGGGATTTGAACCAGGCACTCTGACACTAGATGCCACCGTGCTGATGGTGACCTTAATTCACTGAGACCTAACTTGATCTTTGAAAAACTTGTGCATTCTGGAATGTGGAATGAGTTTGAGGAATTCTGTGCCTTATGGAGAAAGACCGTCACTTCTTTTTAGAGAGAATTGAAATGTTCTCTGTTAGCAAGTCACAAGTGTATGTGTGTGTATGTGTGTGTGAGAGAGAGGTATGCATTCAAGTATTTGCATACACTTAGAAAACAAAAACTTATTTTTTTCCTCTTTTTAATTATATTTTTGACAATCTTTACATAGTTAACTAGGGTAAAAGGTTCAAGGGCTACAGGGAAGTGGGTAAGACTATTATCTCCATTTGTTTCCTTCATGTTTCAAGGGGGTATTAAGGGAGAAGGCCCACCCAATTTCCCACCAACCCCAGGTCCCGGATGTAGGGCAAGCTCCAAGGTTCTTGCTCAAGTGGTTTTGATGGTTCACCAGTTATGAATTGCTGCCAATCTTGCCACTCCAAGCACGATGAGGTCTTTGAAGAATCCACTAATTGACATAGTCCATCATAGAGTCTCTGTTTGCCCAGTATTTTGCTGCTGACATATAGCTGAAACGGTTGATTGACCTGTTCTGTCTTCTGTCTTTTCTTGGTTAGGGTTCTGAGTCCAGCAGTTCGATTGGGGAGATCTCCAAAGAAACTTTGTCTGAGGTGTTCTCAGACCAGATTCTTGTATGCACTAGCAAGTAGAGCGCCCAGCACAGTCCATCGCCCTGATCAGCTGGTGGTTGCAATTGCTGAGTTGGTTCTGTTTTCAGGCCCAACTTCCACTGGAACCAATGGGTGTGCAGTCCAGCCTCGTTCTGTCCAGCACATACTCGGCCCTCACATAAATCAGTGGGAGCTGCAGCCTAGTTGGAGCGACCAACAATAACCCCCACCAAGCCCACCCCCTACCCTGGTTTGCCAGTATGTGTAGCAGACTAGTCCAGTCTTTCCCACACCCCATTCAGCTCTCGTACATGTCAATGGGTATTAAAGCTTAGTTCCATCTAACCAGCTCCACTATGCAGCTCACACAGATGCTGTTGGGTATCTGTCTAACCACCTCAGCCCCTGTCCTAGTTTTTGTGCCCTCCTGTTGGAGTGGTATCCCAAGAGGGAGGAGCCCACTATTTCCCTCCCAGGCCCTCTCCACTCCCAGATTATGCACTCTCGAGCTTGTTCTGTGGTTTGCTTTGACAGAATTAGACCCCAGTGCCAGCTTTTGCCAGCTGATGCTCCGACTAAGCCCCAACAACCCTCACCCACTCTAATTTTGTTTGCACCAGTAGGAATAATCAGCCCATCCTGGCTTTTCCCTGATCTAGTCCACATGAGGCACACAGGTGTTGTAGCCCTGTTTAGTCTGGTTTGCCCCATCCCAGCTCACGCTCTCCAGTGGGAGTAGCTGTCCAGCAAGGGAACCACCCCAGATTCCCCCTGCCGACTTTGCCCCTTCCCTCCCTGGTTCTCGCGTGTACTGGTTGGGCACTGTGGCCACATCCGGTACAGGCAACCTCACCTTGGCATTCCATATTGTGCACTGGTTTTTGTCGCGACCGAACCCAGCTCGACCCACACTATTCTGGTGCTTGGATTTGCCAGTGGATGATGTGAACTGATTCAGCCTGGTCTGCCCCCAACCCATGCCAAATGTATGCCAGTGGGAAACTTTCCATGGCCTGTTCTGGGCTGTTTCCTATCATGTTTTTTGCGCTTACCTGCAGGGTCTGTGTCCTGCCAGAGGTGTTGCCCAGGCTCCGCCATCAGAACCTCTCCTAATGCCAGATTTTGCGCATACCAGGGGGTCCATGAGCCAGCCCTGCTCAGTTCACCTCCTGTCCTAGCAGGAACAGTGGTTTTTCCTGACTGGCCTTCAACCCAATTTGGTTCTAGCTGTTGGATGTTACAGTCCAGCCATGGCTCGTCCATACCCACATACAGCTCAAACTTGGCTCAGTAGGGGTTGAGACCTAGCCTAGTCCATCCCACATCTACCCTAATCCTCCAGGACACCAGAGAGTGATGGAGTCTGACCTGGTTTGGTGCATCCAATCCCAGTCCACACTTGTGCCAAGGGAGACTACAACCATATCCTGATCAGAACGCATCCCCCATTCTAGCCCATGCGCCCCTTGGTGGGAACCTCAACCTAGCTAGGGTTGTCCCCTTAGCTCCCCAACCGGGCCTGTTCCCAGCCGTAGATCACGTGCATGCCAGTGGTTGCTCTGACTCAGCTTGGCTCAGCCCCTCACCTGTACCGACCTCTGCCTTAGATGCTGTGGCTTAGTGTTTCTGGCTCATGCAGAGCAGTAAGTGCAAGAGCCTAGCTCGGCATGACCTGTGCTCCATTCTGGTCTCTAGTTTCGCTTGTGGGTTAAGGTCTGTTCAGTCCTGTCTGGTCCACCCTGTTCCATTACCAATTGACACATTAGCCAGCTGTTGGAGTTACTATGCCCAGCTATTCTGACCCCCAGGTCTGGACCACATGTTCACCAGTGGGAGCTATGACTCGCCAGGGGAGTTTCCCAAGTTCCTCCACTTGATCCACTCCCAGACCCAGTTCTCATACATGCCAGTGGGTTTTAGGCCAGTGCCCAGCTCATTCTGGCCTTCCATTTGGCCTTGTATGAGCTGGTGAACGTTGCAGCCCGGCCCACTCCACACCCTGTTCAGGATGCACATTCGGGTGCTGCTACCTTGACCAGTCCAGACTGTTGTTGGTTCCTTTACCGGTGATTGATGGCAGGCTCCTTGGTCACACTTAGTTTAATCCATCATCACCACCCCAACTCTTGAGCTAATGAGTGGGGCTAGAATTTCCACAGGGTTTGGTCCACACATTCCTCACAGAATGTACCCCCAGATATGGTTCTCAAGTGCTAGTTAATGTAATGGCCCTGCCTAATGTGACCATTCTCCTGATCCATCATCATGTCAGGTAACAGGATATGATTCTGTTGGACAAGCCCCGAGCCATAGCTTTTGCATGGACTGGTGTTCGGTGGTCAGCATTGTTCAGTGATTCCAAGTTATTCAAAGGAAGATTTACTGTCATTGGGAATCTTTAGGATTGATTCACGTCCCAGAAGCACAGTGGGTTCAACCTGGAGCTACCTAAGCAGTGATTCAAAGAACCAAAACCCCAGAGGTCCCTGCCGGGCAGCCAGCAGACGGAGCCTGGCACCAAATGGTGCACTGGCCGCCCGGGGACAGCTCACCACTTGCACGTGGTGACTGGCGTCTTGAATCCAGACATGAGACGCCTTATCCTGAGACCCACCAGCAGCCAGCAGGCTGCTGGAAGTTTAAACCCCCAGACCCAAGGTCACGCCCCTCCCCAGTCCCACTCACTGCCCAATGAGGGCTGTGAAGGGAGCAGCCGCTGGAGCCCAGGCAGGCCAGGGGACAGCTCACAACATGCACATGGTAGCTGGCGTCCTGAGACCCAGAAAACAAAAACTTCTAATTCCCAACATGGCTTTGGCTGCTGACACCCAGAGGGGAAATGGGTGCATGGTGTTCTAGGTGAATTGGAGTACAGCAGAAATGTAAGATGAAAGTTCAGCATGTGTTTTGGTTTGTGCTAACTCACATCTAAAACGGGGCATGTGGTCATCACTTGGCAGTCATGACTGTTGGAGGGAAACCACATTATAACATACATGCCGGTGCTGCCGGTCCTTAAAAAGAGAGGTGATGATCATGGAGATGGAACCTCGGTCCTCCGTTGATGATGGACACCCCTGGAGCCGTGGGTGTTGGCTGAGTCACTGTGGGGGACTAGCTTGGGCTGAGTTCAGTTCATCTTTGGCCAAAGCGCTTTTGTGTTCACAGCTAACTGCTGGGGAATATAAACACTCTTAACTTGGACCATAAATCTCAGTCATGCATCTGGTTAGTGTTCCTTGGAACGCCGCCGCGGGAGTTACCACATGTGACAGCTCAGCAAATCACAACCATGCTCAACTCCACGCCCCTCTTGTTTGCTTGCACAAGCATTGGCCATGACCCACTCTGTGCCAGAGGCGTCTCTTCCCTGCTCTTGGAAGTTTCCTAAAATACATATTTTTAGCCAAAATACAGTGGAAAATATAAACAGATAACCAAAAAAAGTATTTTTTGCCGAGTGTCTTCTGTCAGTTCTCTGAGAAATTGAAAAAGGATCATTGATTTTTTTTTTACTTTATTAATTTTACTTAAAAGGGTTAGAGAGAAAGAGAGAGAGAAAAAATTTTCATCTGCTGATTCACTCCCCAAATGGTCACAGCCAAAACTAGAAGCCAGGAGCTTCCTTCTGGGTCTCTCCACACGGGTACAGGAGCCCAAGAATTTGGGCCATCCTCCACTGCTTTCCCAACCACATTAGCACGGAGCTAGATAGGAAGTGGAACAGTTGGGACCTGAACTGGCGCCCATATGGGAAGCCAACACCACAGGCAGAGGTTTAGCCTGATGAAACACTACACTGATCCTGGATCATTGGATTTCTAAAATGCAATGGCCAGAGCTGGGCTGAGCTGAAGCTGAAAGCCAGCAGCTTCCTCCAGGTCTCCCATGTGGGTTAAGGCCATCTTCTGCTGCCTTCCCAGGTGTGTTAGCAGGGAGCTGAATGGGAAGCAGAGCAGTCAGGACTCGAACCTACACTCTGAGATGAAATGCCGCATTGCCACATGGCAACACAGTCCACTGCACCAGAGTGCCTGCCCCCATCCCAGCATTTCCGTTGCCTGATCAGCTCTTCCTCCAAGGTTCAAATGGCCATCGTTCCAAGCTTCTCAGGCAGTGGCAAAGCTGCCTGGATGTTGAGTTGCACCTTGGACTCAGAGCCCTCCCCTGTTTGCAGCCTGGGAAAGCAGGAGTCAGAGAGGGGCAGGAGTGGACACTATTGTCTGTAATATGGTCTGGCATTAAGGTGTAGCGTGGAAAGCTTCCACCTGCAGCACCAACATCCCATTTGGATGGCAGTTCGAGCACCGGCTGCCCTACTTCCAACAAGGCTCCTTCCTGATGCACCTGGAAAAGCAGTGGAAGATGACTCAAGTGCTTGGGCCCCTGCGCTCATGTGGGAGACCCAGAGGACACTCCTGACTTTGGCCAGAACCAGCCCTGGCCATTGTGGTCATTTGAGGAGTGAACCAGAAGATGAAGGATCTCTCTCTCTTTCTCTCTCTTTCAAATCAGGAATAAATCTTTAAAAGAAAGAAACAGCCTAGCGCTGCGCCTGGAGAAACCCCAGGAACAGCCTAGTGGCATTCCTACCTGGCTGTGGCTGCCAGAGAGGGGACCTGCTGGGCCAGGCCCAGAGCCTGCCTGCTTGAGCAGCTGAGCTGGGGCGGGCTCCAGCCTGGCCCTGCTTTGCCTGTCTGCTGTGTGTGACCCTGAGTCCAGTACTGTCCTGCTGGAATGGCCCTGAGGCTGGCCTCCTCTGTGGTCTTGCTTTGCCAGGAGGCTGCAAACAACCTGGGATCACAATTAGAACTGCACGTAGGCTCCTGTTTTTCCAGCTCCCTGGAGACTGTGTGAGAACAACCAGGTGAAATACAGTCCCCAGCCCTGGCCATCCTAAGTCCGCTGGTGCTCAGCCTGCCCCCCTCCTGACCCAGGCATCACAGCAGTGCGCAAGGTGCTGCCCCTGTGCTTGCTATCTTGTTGATCTAAGCTTAACAGGACTTGATCAGGAACCCCCGTTAGGGATGGCAGGTGTTTCCATATCCCTGGGGTCTCTGCCAGACGGTGGGACACCCTGGCAGGCCTCCGTCCTGGATCAGACCTTCCCATTCGCTGTCACATGTGGCCGGCCCTGGACAGTGAGTTCTCTCCCCTGTCCCACCAGATGGAGATGCTTCTGGGTAAAATGATGCAGTTTGTTATCATGGATGTGCTCATGCTGTAGTTGACTTTGGGTTTAGTTAGCCAAGGGGCATCGGGGACCATCAGAGAGGTGACTGGGTGGGCTTAGCCCAGGCAGAACAACATTGCTGGAGTGGGCTCTGCCCTCTCTCAGTTGGAGAACAGGCAAAATAAGGTGCCCATATGTTATCTGAAACCTAAAGCCTGTGGCTTCTGCACTTGTAGGGAAGAACTCTCTCTTTGCCCTTTTGGGTTCAGTGATGGAGACCGCACCTAATAGACTGGTCAGTGAGACCGGGGAAAGGAAGACACAGGTTCTTAGTGTGTTTTTCTGCATGGGAGATTATAGGCAAAGAGCGTTAGTTGTGGGAGCTGATAGACCCTGCGTCATGCAGGGAAAACAGCTGGAGCTTCAGGGATGGTGTTCAGTGGGGACGTGGGCAGGGGCATTTAGAGGCAATGAATGGGAGATAAATTGTTCTTGTGCGGTCTGTTGGTGCAGACCCACTCAGGGTGGGCTGGCCATCTCCTGTGAGCTCAGCAGTCCCTCTCTTTCTGCTGTTGAGGTGCTGAGTTGGCAGGTGTGCCCTGCTTCCTGTAGAAGGGAGGACAGAGAATCAGCTACTGCCCGTTGAAGGCTCATCCAAGGTGAACACAGTCATAGCCCACCTGCGTTACCTACGAGTCATCACGGTTGTGTGGAAAACCCTCAGGTCAGCCTAAGAAGATGCGGAGGTGAGGTTTCCTTGCTCTGGCATCTGCTGGCCTACCCGTGGGTTGCCTATCTGATTGGATTTTGCAACAAACCACATGCATGCATTATAAGTCGCCTGAACTCCAGGGGTAAACAGTTTGCACATTTTTTTTTTTTTTTTGTAGAGATGGGAAGACAGTTTCTTCAAAAAGTTTTTGCTTTCTTTGTTTTTATTTGAAAAACAGAGGAAGACCTTCCCATTTTGCTAATTCATTCCCCTAAATGCCTTTAGCAGTCAGGAACTCAATCCCAGTCTGCCATGGCGGTGGCAGGGACCCAAGTACTTAAGTCATCACCTGCTGCCTTCCAGGGTGTGCCCCAGGGGACCCATCCTAAACTCTCCGGAGTAGGATGTGTTCGTCCTGAGCGCCACCTTCAGCACACACTGCCCAGGGCTGCATGTTCAGAGATCAAGTGTCCTTGGGTACTGGGGAGCCTTGTCCAGTCGCTCAGAAGCTCACAGGTTGTGTCTAGTGACAATCCGACTTTGGGATGGACATCAGGGGTGGTGAGGCTGATGGCTGGAAAAGCCCAGAGTAACAATGCTGTAGTAGTTAAGGCTAGCACTGTGGCATCCTCTGGGTTACTCCCCAGATGATTGCAAAGGTCAGAGCTGGCCTGATCCGAACACAGGAGCCAGGAGCTTCTTCTGGGGTTCCCATGTGGATTCAGGGGCCCAAACACTCAGGCCACCCTGTAATGCTTTCCCAGACTATTAGCAGGGAGCTGTATGAGAAGTGGGGCAGCTGTGACTCCCACTGATACCCATATAGGATACTGGCACCACAGGCAGAGATTACCTCACTGTGGCATCCCTGAACCCTCAGTTCCTTTTAAGCTTTATCTGAATAACGTGAAGCCTGGAATGACAACCCAGGAAAGTGTTATATTTAAAACGCTGTGCCATGGGACTTACTAGGAGGAGTTTTTGTGGATCATTTCCTGACTTTGTGTATGGTATTTGTTAGCAGTGTGATTTCCTTGTTTAAATGTTTTGTTGTTCATTTGTATTTATGTGAAAAGCTGTGCAAGAGAAGGAGAAGGGAGGGGAGAAGGAGAGAGAGAGAGAGAGAGAGAGAGAGAGAGAGAGAGAGAGAGAGATCTTCCACATGCTGTTTTACCACTGCCCCCCGCCCAAATGCCTGCAGTAGCTGGAACTGATCCCAGCTGGAGTCAGGAGCCTGGGACTGTGTCTAGGTCGGTCACATGGGAGGCAGGATCTCAAAGGCTGGAGCCCCATTCTGCTGCCTCCCAGGCACACTAACAGGAAACCAGATCAAAGCAGAGGCAGGATTCAGTCCCAGGTACCATGCATGCTCCAGGACCTGGCCACACCCAAATGCAGCTGATCCTGCTGCAGCACAGTACCTGCCACGAGGAAGCTGGTTATATACGAATGGAATATAGTTTCAGAAGCAACAGGTCTTTGGCTACTGTGGGTTTCTGCCCATTCATTATTCTGTGCAATGTATGTCTGATTGCACTTGCATGCATACCTGGATTAGAGACTGACTGCCCCAACCAGCTGGCCAGTGCCTGCGTGATCCAGTCCCTCCCTCTTGCTGTGTGACCAAGAACGCTGTAAAGCTACAGAGGGAGGAAATGAGGCGGTCTGTGTCCATTGCAGCCTGCTTCTGGGGAGTGTCTGCAGCCTGAAGCCAGAGGCATTAAACTGGACTTGAAACACCTGCTTGCTCACCGCTTTTACATATTTGTTTGAAAAGCTGTGTATTTTGCACCTGTTTTTCTCTTTTCTTTTGTTTTACATTTTGTTAAAAAAAAAAAAAACTATTTGTTTACTTGAAAGGCACAGTTAAACATAGAGAGGAAAGACAGAGAGAGTGCTCTTCCATCTGCTGGCTCATTGCCCCATGTACCTACAGCAACCATGGCTGGGTCGGGCTGAGGCCTGGATCCCAGAACTCCGTCTGAGTCTTCTCTGTGAGTGGCAGGGACCTGAGTTATTGAGGCATTGTCACTGTCCCCCAGGACGTGCCTGAGCGGGAAGCAAGACTGCGATGCGAATCCAGGCACTCTGAGAAGAATCCAGGCATCCCCGTAGTGTCTTCACCCTGGTACCCAATGCCCTGCCCAGACCTCATGTCATGGCCAATAGGGCTCTTTCTGGGGAACAAAAACATCCCTACTTTTGTTCTTCCTGCCCGCTAGCATTATTTGTGAGAACACTAGAACGATTCTTGCATTTTATTCTGTCGTGGGTAAAGGAGGTGAGAGAGGAGTGCGGAGATGGGGGTCTTGCAGAACCTGCCCTCAGAGCTTCCCCTTCCCTGTCCCAGACTAAACGCCATGCATGTTCACGGTCAGAGCTGACCTTGACCTCTTGACCTCCAGCGCAGCACAAGCCCAATGAGGGGTTTCCTAGGACCCCCCCCACACACACACACAAACAAACAAAAACATACTTATCAAATGTGGGGGGATGAGAAAGTTCTCGGTCATTTTCCTACTTCTCCCCACTTTTATTTCTAAGGTGAGATTCGGTCTTCTTTCCGGCATGCGCCTTGGCATTTTTGAGCATTCTCTATCACAAAGCCAGATGAGCAGTGCCGCTGGTACTGGGCAGGTTGCCGGTTCTCCTGAGAAGGCCTGAGGCCAGATCCCTGCACACTCAGAAAAGTAAGCATGGTGCCACATCCTTTCTTCCCCCTGATCCTCTGACAGGGAAAGCTGTGGGCACCCAGTCCTTTTATGGAAGCGTGTGGTTGCTCTGGGCCTGGGAGCCTGGGAGCTAGGCGCCCTGCAGCAAGGAAAGCCAAGCCCTCGAGAAGCGTTGCAAGAGCTACCCCATGCAAGGTGCACCTATGGAGACACCCACCAACACCCCCCTTGACTTCAGAAGCTTACAAACAAACCAAGACTGTGACGGTATGGGTGCCATTTCCTTCTTAGGTGGCCAAGATGGCTAGTTGCTTCATAAATTGCTAAAGGCACCTGGCAACAAACCCGTAGGAACCCCCACAGGTCCACCAGTGAAGTACTAAACACTGTCTCAGATTCAGTTTCATGAATGTGCAGTGATTTCCTTGTTAAAGAATGGAAATTCCCTTCCCATTTTTTTCAATTTATTCATTTTTACTTGAAAGGCAGAGATACAGAGAGAGATCTTCCATCCACTGATTCACTCCACAAATGACTGAAATAGCCAGAGCTGGGCCAATCCAAAAAAGACACGAGGAGCTTATTCCCAGGTAGGCACAGGGGCCTAAAGACTAGAGCCAGCCTCTGCTGCTTTCCCAGGCACATTAACAGGGAGTTGGATTGCAAGTGGAGCATCTGTGACTCAAACCAGTGCCCATATGGAATGCCGGCACCACAGGGGGAGCCTTAGCCGTCTGCATGGTGCCGGCCTGGCAACACTTTTCCATTATTTTAAGATGTATTGATTTTGGGGGCATGGCACCATAGCCTAGTGGCTAAAGTCCTCACTTCACATGCTCCAGGATCCCATACGGGCACCAGTTCATGTCCCAGTTGCTCCACTTCCCATCCAGCTCCCTGCTTGTGGCCTGGGAAAGCAGTAGAAGATGTCCCAAAACCTTGGGACCCTGCATCCACATGGGAGACCCAGAAGAAGTTTCTGAATCCTGGCTTCGGATTTGTCCACTTGGGGAGTGGACTGGAGAGGCTGGAAGATCCTTCTCTGTCTCTCCTTGTCTCTGTAAATATGACTTTTCAATAAAAAAAGAATACATCTTTAAAAAGAAAAAGATGTATTGATTTTTACTTGGAAAGGAGAGAGACAGAGAGACTCTTTCATTCACTTTTCAAATAGCCGCAATTGCCAAAGTTGATTCGGGCCAAAGCCAAGAGCCTAGAACTTCAGGTAAGAGCCAGGTGCCCAAGCACTTGGGCCATCCTCCATTGCTTTCCCGTGTGCATTAGCAGGGAACTGGATCACAAGTGGAGTAGCTGGGACTTGAACCTGGGCAGTCCTTAGCTCGCTGGGCCTTGATTCTGGCCCCATAGGATGGTTGTTTCAGTGGTTTAAAAACAAAGACTCAAAAGAGTAAATGCCTCAGCCAAGTGGGTAATGGCCACATAGAGGCATGTCCGGGGATCCATTAGAAAGGTGTATTCCAGAGTCAGAAGGGCAGGTTCCAGGAGCCACCGTTTGCCCCTGGAATGCACATGGGATCATCCAGGAACTGTACGACTCCTGGTGTGTGGGCTGCACATGAGCCTCCTGATGCCAGCCCTGGCCAAGGCGAGGACCTGTTAAGGCCACACACAGGGTCATCCAGGTACTGTATGGCTACTGGCTGCACAGGCATCCTGCTGCCAGCCCTGGGCAAGGCAGGGACTGGGCAGGTGCAGGCTCTCCAGGAACGTTTAAAGGTGAACTACACGGAGATCATTGCCTCCCTGGAGTCCTTGAGCCTTCCGACCTCAACCCTGCAATGAGGTCCCAAAAGCATCACACCTCCCTTTCCTGATTTCCAGTCGATGTCATACATAAATAGGAACCACAACTGAGAGAATTGCGCCCGACACCCTGGGGTGCTTACAATAATCTCATCCAACACAGCTGAGACTCTACTTTGGTTTGACCTTATTTTTGCTTCTGCATGGAGGAGCACAAAAAAAGTTTTGAAGAGCAAACATTGAACAAAAAGTTAAAGAGATTATCAAGACTTAGAAATTGTTCAGGTTTTCCAGAGCAAAGCAAAACAGCTGTCATTCTGTGACTCTAGGTCAAAGGCAAGGTCAGGGTTGTCCTGGCTGTGGGGCAGAGGGCTCTCACTCCTTCAGACACCCACCTGTCTGCTGCTTATCCCATCCTTGCCCGGGGTTGGTGGATACCATGGAGCTGAAATATTCCTGCTTTTAAAAACTAGCTTTAAAATTTTTTTCTTGGCCAAACCAGCACAGTCAAGTATTTCTAAAGCTAAACAAAATGACATGTTGCCTTGCATAGATTACACACACCCTCACAGTGACTTTTAAAAAAATGAACATAAAAAGCCAGAGCTGCCGCTGGAAGGACATACTACAGAGTGTGGTCTCCGTCAGACATGGAGACATGCTGTGTCCCAAGGCATGCAACAAGAAGCCGGCCCGCCTCCTCTCTCCCCTCACCCTTGCCCCAGGAGGCACCAGCTTCCATCTGCACCTATACGGGGCCCGGGCTTGAGCAATGCTATTCTGGAAAATTCTACAATGATTCCCCTACTCTGTGCTCAGATAAAATGGAGATGCTTATTCCAGGAGCCTCTGACAAACAGGTCCGCGGTGGACCTGCTGTGTTTGGGAACCCTGAAAGCCTTGGGTCTCCCTTGAAACTTGAGAGGTGGGTACAGCCAGGTGCACCCTGGGATTGGCAACTCGGATCATTTCGTAATCTGTCCACCAGGGCACCAGCAGGCATCCCGGGAGGCTGTGCGATCCTGGGGGACCAAACAGCCCCGACTCACCTGCACATAAGTGCACCTATTAACTCTCAGTGTTTTCTTCATCTTCCAATCCCTGCAGCTTTAGGGATTTGCTCCACTTTTAGTTGCATATTTATTTATCATGGAAGGCCCCATATTTTCTATTTAGACTAGATCCATATAGTTCACAGATACGGTTCCAAGAACATTAGAATTAGAGCTCCCTCCCTCTCCCCCTTCTCTTACTGTTTTTTATTTTCTTAAGTTTTAAAAATTTTATTTGAAAGACACAGTTACAGAGAGAGAGAGAGAGAGAGAAAGAGAGACCTTCCATCTGCTGGTTACCTTCCTAAATTGCTGCAGGACTAGACCAGGCAGGAGTCAGGAGCTTCTCCTGGGTCTCCCACACGGGTACAGGAGCCCAAGCACTTGAGCCGTCCTCTGCTGTCCTCCCAGCTGGGTGAGAAGTGGAGCAGCTGGACCTTTACCTGGCAGACATGTGGGATGCCAGTGTCACAGGAAGCCGCTCAACCCATTACACTGGAATACCAGTCCTTCGTTTTATCAATTTTGCAAGATTTTTACTGTACATTATAATCAAAGGCTTGGTGCTTCTACAAATGGAACTCCCAAGAAGTAAACAGTAGAAAAACTTATTCAGTAGGAATCAGGCAGGGACTAACAATAGTCATGAAAATTCAAGATGTCCGTTTCACTCATATACATTAAATCTTTTATACTGTATACATTAGCTAGTATAAAGCAGAGAAAACACGGGCTTTGTCTTTGGGAGTCTAGCTTATCTTACCAAGCACAGTAATCTCCAGCCGCCTCCATTTGTTTTTCTTTTTTGGAAAGAACAAGATTTCATTCATTTTTGATTGCTGAGTCATATTCCATTGTGATACATACCCATTTCCTATTTTTCATTTAATAATAGCTAATAAAAATAATATTATATTTGAAATGCAGAGAGACAGAGATTTTCCACCTGCTCATGCACTTTCTAAATGTGTGTAGCAGTCAAGAGAGAGCCAGGAGCTGGGAACTACATGTGGGCCTCCCACGGGGCTGCCAGGAGCGCCACAACTGAGCCATCCTCACCTGCAGCCTCAGCAGGCACACAGCTGTGACCTACACCTGGGCACCACACATCTGGCCCTCCGTTTCTTTTCCTAGTGATGTCATCTGCACGTGGAGCATAAGGTTGGCCATCTCAAGCATTTCCAGCGTAGGTCTCCTTTGGATCAAGTGCATTCGTTGTACGTGCAGCTTCCGTCTGCAGAGCACTTGCGTCTTACCTACGCCGAGCACTCTGGATCCATCCACTGCCAACATCCCATCCCCCTGTCGAGGCTGAGTAATATTCCATCATGCGCAGCCAGGCTTGGATGCACACAGAGCCAGGCCATTCCCCCAAAGATGGCTGCCATCAACGTGGTGCCCAATGTGGTAGTGGTGGGAAGGGTTGGGGGGCTCTGCCTTGGAAAGGGTGAATGCCAAGTTGGTTCTCAAGACAATGTGACCTGATGTGGAGCCAGGCAACACCATGCTGCTGGCTTCCTCTGCCTGCGATAATCCCCCTCCACACCGCCCACCAGGTTGTGATGCTGCCTCGACGTGGGCGCCATAATCTTTGGGGGCTCTCCAGCCAGACCCTTCCCCCTTGCCTTACAAAGCACTAAATCTAAGATATTTTTGCAACAGTGGTGTCATCGGGAATGTGGAATTATAAGACAAAGTCATGCTGGTGCCATCATGTTTCTGAAACCCGTGCACGGTTTTCTCATCTCTCACGTTTCCCGTACATTCTTGGAGATCCTCCTCCCTTGTACCACATCTTGGGAATGCTTCCCACCTGGTGGTGGACCAGGTCAGGCTGGGGAAGGGGGCTTCCACGTTTGACTGCTGTGAGCGCTGTGGCTAGGTACATGGCCACACACATCTCTCATAGACTCTACTTTAAGCTTTTAGTCCACCTCTCCGGAGCTCAGGTTGTTCACTTCTGTAAAATGGGACCAGTGACACATTCTCCTCTTCCTCCCCCTCCCTGTTCCGTGTGTGTGTGTGTGTGTGTGTGTGTGTAAAATAAAAATGCTTTTAGAGGAGTTTTAGAGTCACAGCCAGTTCAGAGATTTGCTGTGTGGTCCCTGCCCCGCGCTGGGTGTACAGGAGCCGGAAGCTGGAGTCAGCTGGCCACTCTCTAAATAGCCCTGCTAAGTTTGAGCACCTCGTCCAGCATCAGCCCATGCTAACATGGGCCTGTGGCATCTCCTAAGAGAGCACAGCACGTGTTCAGCATGGAGTGGCAGCTGTGCCCTGTAACGGTGAGGGTCGCCGTGACCACTCCTTCCGGGAGAAATCCAGGGCCTAGGACAAGTGTCTATCGCTGATGTTTAAACCTGGGTCATGTGTCCGGCCACTTCCCATGTGACCTTGAATTCACAGCGTGCCACTTCTGCTTAAAACTGTACTTTGACAAATCGATAAACTGGAACTTGAGAGGGTTTATTTTTGGCTTTCAGAGTGGAAATTCAACTAACTCCCACTGCCCCCTGTTTTAATCATTAAGAGTGAGAAAGAACCTTGTCAAGGAAATGAACTACTTTTTATAAAAGTATTCAGAATTACAGGGAGAAGGAGAGAAAGATCTTCCATCTGTCGGTTCAGGCCCTAGATGACCTCAATGGCAGAGGCTGCAAACTGAACCCAAGAGCCAGAAACTCCATCCTGGTCTTCCAACTGGCCTCCCAATTGGGCCGCACAGCCAGGCCATCTTGCGCCGCTTTCCTGGGTGTATTTGCAGGAGCTAGATCAGACACAGAGCAGACAGCACTCAAACCTGTACCTGTATGGGGTGCCAGTGTCGGAGGAAGCTTAACCTACTTCACCACAACCCAGACCCCAGGAAAACGCACTTGAATCTCAGGCTGGGCAGGGACTATTCCAGCGAATTAGTTGAGACAGTGTTGGGAGCCACACAGGTTTTGCTTGATTCCCCAAGACGAGAGTTCCACTCAACAGAGGTCACTCTGCGTGGTTTAACAGTGAGTGTTCATGCCGGGTGTTAATCGGGGTTGCATTTTGCAAAATGCGTCTCTTCCTACGTCACAGTCAGGCCCTGCCACTGTGCACCCCGATACTGAAATCTCCACAGAAAGAAGAAGAATCTTAGCAAGTGAGCTAAACAAAATGTGTCTATATTTTACTTTTATTGATTTGAAAGGCAGAGAGAGATGGAGGAAGAGATCTTCATTCCCAGATGCCTGCAATAGCCAGAAGCCAGGAACCAGGAACTCCATCCAGGTCTCCCACGAGGGTGGCAGGGGCCCAAGGCCTTGAGCCATTACCGGCTGCCTCCCAGGGTGCGCATGAGCATCACACTGGGTGGCAGGCAGAGCTGGCTGAACGCGGGCCCTCCAGCACGGGATGTGGACCTGTCCGGTGGCACGGTCACTGCTCCCTGGACACCTGCCACGAGCCCGGGAGAGTGTTCAGCAGGAGAGGAAACGCTGAGTGTGTTTCAGCTCTGGAGCAATGCTGGCTCCTGGAGGCCTCCCTGCCTTTGTTTTGTGCGCTGTCCCTGTGGCTTCACTTCCTTATTTGAAGATGGGTCATCCGCCTGTGCCTGGGGCTGCAGCGCTTCCAAAAATGGCCTGCTTTCAGAGCAGCCTCTGCCTGGTGGCAGCTTTGAAAGCCAGTGGCGCGTGATGAATGTGGGCCAGGCGGTCGCTCAGCTGCCGGGGAGACATCAGTACTGATCCAGGGCGCCTCGGCCAGCCCTCCCTCCTGCCCAGTGGGGCCTGCTGCCCCGGTGGGACTTCCTGCCCCGGCGAGCCCATCGTTGCTGTGGTTGACAACACTGTTCCTTGTGATTCTGCCGACTTAAAAGGCAAAACAGGTGCAGAGAAAACAGGAGGGAAATCCATTCTCCTGGGGCAGGTGCCGTGACTTGAACAAGTAAAGTTACTGCCTGTGCTGCCAGCATCCCATGTTGGTGCAAGTTTGAGTCTCAACTGCTCCGCTTCCTTTTTTTTTTTTTTTTTTGACAATCTTTACATAACTAATTAGGGCACAAAGGTTCAAGGGCTGCATGAAAGTGAATAAGACTATCATTTCCACACATTTTTTTCCCTATATCAGGGGTTAAGGGGGTGATAAAGGGAGAAGCCCCACCCAGTCTCCCACCCGTCCCAGCTCCCTGATGTGGGGCATGCTCCGAGGGTCTTGCTCAATGGTTTTGATAGATCAACAGTTATGAATTGCTGCCAATCTCACCATTCAAAGCATGAAGAAATCACTGCAGAATCCACTGGTTGACATAGTCCATCTTAGAGTCTTCGTTTACCCTGTTTTTCACTGCCAACACATGGCTGGGGTAGTTGATTGATTTGTTCTGTCCTCTGTCTTTTCATGGTTAGGGATCTGAGCCCGGCAGTTCGATTGAGGGGATCCCTAAAAAAACTTTGTCTGAGGTGATCCCAGACCAGGTTCTTGTGTGTACTTGCAAGTATGGGGCCCGGTACAATCCATCGGCCCAATCAGCTGTTGGTTGCAATTGCTGGGTTCTGTTTCCAGCCCTGACTTCCACTGGGACCAATGGGTGTTGCAGTCCAGCCTGGTTTTGCCCAGCACACACTCGGCCCTCACATAACCCAGTGGGAGCTGCAGCCTAGTCGGAGCGACCCACAATAACCCCCACCAGGCCCGTACCCCATCCTGATTCTAGTGCTTGCCGTTATGTGCAGCAGACTAGTCCAGTCTGTCCCACATCCCATTCAGCTCTCATACATGTCAGTGGGCATTGAAACAGCTGCTCCACTTCTGATCCAACTCCCTGCTTGTGGTCTGGAAAAAAAAAAAGTGGAGGATAATCTAGAGTCTTGGAACACTGCTTCCTCTCTCACTGTCTCCTCCCCCTCTCTAACTCTGCTTTAAAACCAATCAACGTTTTTTTTTTTTTAAATCAGGTCCTGGGGCATGATGCAATAGCCTATTGGCATTGCACTCACCAGCATCGCATATGGGCACTGCTTCGTGTCCTGGCTGCTCCACTTCCCACTGCTTATGACCTGGGAAAGCAGTAGAGCATGGCCTAAAGCCTTGGGACCCTGCACCCATGTGGGAGACCCAGTAAAAGTTCCTGGCTTCAACATGGCTCAACTCTGGCTATTGTGGCCACTTGGGGAGTAAACCAGCAGATGGTAGATCTTTCTATATATCTGCCTTTCCAATTAAAAGAAGAAGAAGAAGAAAGCATCCTATAGTTTTGGAGTTATGGCTGTTGCGGCATCCGATGTGAGATTATGAGCAAAACTGCAACCCAGTTGTTGTTGTTGTTGTTGTTTTACGCCAGGTTTTTGGATCACAAAGCATTCTAACCTCGGTGTTTACATGTAGACAAATGACTTTTTTTTTTTCCCTGAGACTGCCTCTCTTTTACAAATCTCCCATGGTTTCGTCTATAATATACACAACTAGTTGAAAATGACACAAGACTTTGCTCTTCCCAGGCTTCTTAGAGGTAGCTGGCACTTGGGGCTCCCATTCCCTAACAGGTGTCCACCTGCTCCCTGTTACTACACACCCTGGAAGGCACCAGGCCACGGGTCCTCACCACCCACGCGGAGACCAGTGTCCGGTTCTGAACGACTGGTTTCAGCTTGGCCCAGGTGCAAGTTTGCAAGTTTTTGTGGGCAAGTGAACCTGTAGATAGACCGTGTGTGTGTGTGTGTGTGTGTGTGAGAGAGAGAGAGAGAGAGAGAGAGCTGCTTTCAAATAAATCAATAGATGCTTTTTTTTTTTTTTTTTAAAGAAAAGGAAGTCCCTTTGGTTGACATCCATGTGTTTGGGTTCCTGGCCCACAGTCATTTATTGAACAGATGGCCATTGAGGTTGGCAGGCAGACAGCTCTGGGCCTGCCGGGGCTGGGGCAGGTGACAGACAGGGACTTAGAGAGGAAGACCAGCCGAATAATTGTCCCTGGGACTCCCCAAGGGTTGGATCCTGGAAAAGGCATTGCCCACAGGTCCGAATAGAAGGCTGCTGCGTGCGTGACACGTTCCATGACACCTAAGCATCACATGGCCTGCTTGCCAGATGCCAAATCTCTCATGGCCGGGGACTCGGGGTTCTGTCCCTGGTGTTTCCAGCCAGAATCACTCGTGCCCAATTACTGGTTATTGAGTGAGAAAGATAACATGCCATTTTTTAAAGATTTATTTATGTATTTGAAAATCAGAGGGAGAGAGGGGGAGAGAGGGGGAGAGAGAGATCTTCCATCCGGTGGTTTACTCCCCATATAGCTGCAATGACCAGAATTGCAAGGGCCTGAAGCCAGGAGCTAGGAGCTTCTTCCAGGTTTCCCACCTGGATGCAAGGTCCCAAACACTTGGACCATCCTCCGCTGCCTTTCCAGGGAGTTGAATGGGAAGTGGGGCAGCCATTGCTCATATGGGATGCTGGTGCTGCAGGTGGCTGCTTTATCAGCTCTGTCACGGTGCTGACCCCCTAATTGCACAGATATCTTAGATATAGGGACTGATTTCTTAGAAATCTTACAGCTGCTTGTATTAAAATTACCTGTGAGCAGTGTCAGAGTGGACAGTGTGTTGATCTCTATCTGCCACAAGGGGGCGACAGAGCAAAGGAAAGCTGGGTGCCTTCCCTGACGCGATTGGGGGCCATGGTTGCAACTGCAGCCCTGGAATTTCACCTTTTAACCCCCTTTTAGCCCAGGGCCAGACCCGGATCTGGCTGTAAGATCTATCCATCGGAACAGCTTGACGCTGTGCTGAACAACAATTAGTGGATAAGTAGGTAGCCAAGGAGCCCTGAATCTTTCCTCTTTGGAACATGAAAAAAAATCTCACAAAAACCCTCCGTCCACAATGTTGGTCCACTTTTGGTGTGGGGCGGAGAGGAAGGCCGTGGTTCTGCCTCAGACACATGGATTTTGTCTAAATCCATGGCTGTACAGCTGAGTGTCAGCCACCAGAATCCCTGAATCTAGGCTTTGTGCTGCCCAGTTGCGAGGCCAGCTCCCTTAACAGGGACCTGCCCGGCAAAGAGTCAGCCCTGCCCCCTCTCTGTCACACAGTGGAGCGCCACGTGGGCAGAAGGAGGGTGGCTTTCTTCTCCAGTGTATGTCGAGCGCTTCCAAAAGTGCCCCGAAAGTGGAATTTGAACACGTTTAGTCTAGGTGCCCCTACATTCTAGGGGCGTCCAAAAAGGGCACAAAATGGGGTTGGCACTGCGTGTGTATGTATCTACGTGTGTGTACAAGCACATGTATGCGTACATGTATGTATGTGCTCACGTGCATACATGTGTACATGTTTGTGTCCCTGCATTGCATGTGCCTGTGTGTGCCTGTGTGTATTGTGTGTGCCTATGTGTGCAGTATATGTGTGTACATGTGTATGTGTGTACGTGCATGTGCGTGTGTGCCTGTGTGTAGTGTTTGTGTGTGCATGTATGTATGTATGTGTACCCGTGTGCTTGTGTGCATACATCTGCGTGCGTGTGCACGTGTGTGTGTGACCTGATAGGTCTCCGAGGGTTGTAACCATGGTGTTCACAAGGCGAGAGAGGGAGGAGCGAGACGCCATGACCATCATGCATGTCAGCTCTGTTTGACCCAGGTGGGCCTGCTGAATGCCCGTCAGCTCCCCAACCTTTTCTGATTTTGCTCAGGTCCAGCATCCAGGGACACCTCGGGCGAGCCACTGGGCAGAAGGCCTGGTGGGGGACGAAGGAACCCAACTCCCCGGGTGGGAGGATTCAGCTTGTCCGCAGGGGACTCTTCCTGCTTTCTGGGAACAGGAGGGCAGGGAGCCCCCAAGCTCAGCAGGAAGTGATCCTGTGCAGGCACGCTTTTCCCATTGCCCCAGCCCCTTCCCTCCGAACGTCTTTCTGTGCGCCTTCAGGTGTCTGTCGGTTAGCACCCCTGAGCCTGGGTCTTCCTTTGGGGCACCAGGAGTCAGAAGACAGCAAATAAAAGCCAGGCAGCCGACAAACGTCAGGCATGTGCTAAATACGTTCATGCAAATGTCCACTGCTTCCGTGAGTTCTCTGATGCGGATGAGGAAAGGGCTGGGAGGGGCCGAGAGAAGTGTCCCTGTGACAGGCGCCGGGATCGCAGGCCACCACCCAGACGAAGCTGCTGCACACCTGGTGGGCTGCGCCCTGTGGCCGGCCCACGGGTGAGTGGCTGTGGTTATGTAAATGCACGGCAGTGCCTTTGGCAAAGCACAATGCTTGTTCTGCCCAAAGCAGGCTCTGGTTTGGCAGCAAGAGGGAAGCAGTAGGTGACCAACCGCCAGCCAGCCGGTCACCTTGCTGGTTGCCTGATTTAGGCAGTTGTGCACCTGGCCCCTGGGATCAGCTGGCGGGGCTGTGTCCTGCCAGAGCCCTGGGGAAGTGGCCTAGTAGGGCTCAATTAATTCTAGTGCCCGTGATGGCAGAAATACCCACTCCCTGGGCAGAGGCGATTCCCCATGTGGTTGGGAATCTGGAGGCTTCTAGGGGCCATGACTGTCCAAGGACAAGGACTTGCTTTGTCCTAGAGTGGTGACCTAGCTGACCGTGGTGGAGCTCCGCAGCCACACCCTTGACCCGTGACTCCTGCGTGCCCACTCACGGTGTACTCAGCCAGGCTTCCTGCATCCCATGCATTGATTTCTGAGGTTAAGGGCCAAGGAGATTGATCCGGGGAGAAATCCTTTATGTATGGCTGCATGCCGCCTCCCACCCCAGATGCTCAAGACAGATTGGGCCAGGGCAACGTCAGGAGCTGGCATTCCATGGGAGTCTCCCACGTGGGTGACGTGGAGGGTGCTGGCTCATCAGGCAGGAGAACAGAGAGAAGAGAGAGCAGCTCACTGCAAGGGCGCAGTCGGGGAAGCAGGACAGCCGGAAGCTGCCAGCTGGTGCAGCAGTCTGGGAGACCACCTCTGAGGCAGGGGGCTGCTCCGTCACCGCTGGGGACTCTCACCAGGGGCTTCCTGATTGCCAGGACTCCCAGTGGCCTGCACAGCCATCGCTTGCCGCCCCAGGGTGTGCCTTAGCAGGAAGCCAGATCGGAAGCAGAACCGGGCCTGGACTGCAGGTGCTGCGCTATAGGTTGTAGGATATGCGTGTCCTGTCTGGTCAAGGTGACCTGATGCCCATCCCCACGCCAAGGGAAGAGGCATGTCCATCTCACATAGGTAAGCGCTCGAAAGTGAGGCAGAGTAAAGAAAGTGCTGAGGGTGGAAGGTGTCTCTCTCTGAGGAAGCAAAGCCCCTTAAATTCTGTGGGGATGTTAGTTCCAGGTCTGCTCAGGCTCTGGGACGGGGATGGAGTCCGATTGCAAGGATCTGCCTCCTTGTGGCCCTTCTATAAAAGGGCATAGTCCTGGCCTATCTTTGGAGACTTCCAACTGCTCCTCCAATGCAGATACTGTGACAGTAGCCTCTCCACTGTGTTGTTTCGGAAACAATGACCAGAAAAGCTGTGTTCGATACAGACCCAACCATAGCCAGCATTCTCCCTCTGTTTGACTTATACCCTGCAGAGAAGGTGTGGGCCCATGTGTGCAGTCACAGGATCTTCAACAGCAAGGATTTGACTCACAGGCCCCCGCCGTCTGAGACACCGAGTCTTTCTCCCTAGGGATCATTAGCTCTCGCTTCACGATTAGCCAGAAACCCAGCCGTGAGACTCTCCAACATGAGGGTCCATGTGACGCCCTCGAGCCTCGAACTTAGAGTCACCCACGGGTATCCTGGGGAGGGGGCGGCAGTCTACCCACACTCACAAGACGAATTTCCGGAGCTGGGCAAGCCAGCCTGGCTTGCTTTCAACACATCTGAGAAATTCTGACGATTTCATCTTTCTGAAGGCTCAAGTCCTTCTGCCTTTTTTGTCCCCACATAAGCTGCCTGTTTTAAATTACCTCGCGGAGTGATGTCATACAAAATCCCATTTGCAGACCTGTCCAGAGCGTAATGACAGCCCTGCACCCCAAATACACAGACAGCATTGGCGGTGCCCGTGGTGGGGTCCAGGGGGGACGAATTGGGCTTGGATAAGAAATCTGGGATGTCTGAATGAGCCATGTGTGACAGAGGAGACTAAGTGGCATTCCACGGTGTGCTGGTCCCGTGTCAGGCAGCTCTGGCTCGGGGAAGGGACTCGCATGCAGATGTTAAATCCGCTGAAGGCGATGAAAACTCCATGGACAGCTGTTTGTGGCGTGTGACTAGGCTTTCCTAGGCTGGGGCAGGGTACCCTTCACTGCGGAATTTCAGTCCGGCCGTCCCCTTAGTAGAGTGCGGGAGAACTCTTTCATTTCTGTGGCACTTTCTTAATTTTGGAACTTGAGTTTGTGTCAGTAATTCACAACGCTGCGTGTCCAACACACTGTGGGTCACAATGGCGCACTGCTCTCTATTTCCTGTGGTTGTATGTTTTCTTCGAAAGGCAGAGAGAGAGAGAGAGAGAGAGAGAGAGAGAAAGGAGACAGGGAGAGTAAGAGAGAGAATTTCCATCCCCTGGTTCGCTCCCCAAACACCTGCAACAGCAGGGATTTGTCCATTCTGGAGCCAGGATTACACAACCTCATTCAGGGTTCTCACAGGGTAGCAGGGATCCAAACCCTTGAGGAGCCCCCTTCCATCGTTTCCCATCTGTCCTCAGGGCACAGGCTGCTCCTGGGCAGGGTCAGAGTGGGTGGATGGCCACCCTGGCTGGGCCACTCCATCAGCGAGAGACCTGAATGTTGCCCTTGGGGCCGAGGTACTGGATTCGGGCAGCCCTGACTCAGTTCTTCCTGGTGATGCCACTTACAGATGTTGGCATCTCAGTCGCCCATTCACAGGGTTGCTCTCGGGCATCCAGGTGCCCCCATGAGCTGCCAGGACTTGGGCTGTGACAACACTATAAGGCTCATGTCCCTCCAGCCTTGCTCCAGATGTCATAGATCTGTACCCCTCCCACAAGGCATCTAGGTATGGGTGTCTACAAGGAACGTAAATGTTTGAGTTGATTTGTTGCGCATTGAAAGACGAGCACTTAAAAAAGAGAGATTTATTTGTGTTTATTGGAAACAATACATCAATCAGATATACAATCAATACAACAATCAGATATACAGAGAGGAAGAGAGACTGAGAGGAAGATCTTCCATCCTCTGGTTCACTCCCCAAGTGGCTACAATGGCTGGAGCTGAGCCGATCCGAACTCAGGAGCCAGGAGCCTCTTCCGGGTCTCCCACGTGGGGATGCAGGGTCTCAAGTGCCATCCTCTACTGCTTTCCCAGGCCACAAGCAGGGAGCTGAATGGGAAGCAGGGCCACCAGGACATGTACTGGCAACCATATGGGATCCCCGCGCAGGCAAGGCAAGGACTTTAGCCACTAGGCTACCACGCCGGGCCTGAAAAATGAGCACTTTTAAGATAGGAATGGGTATTAGTACAACAGCTAAGACGTGGCATGGGATTCCAGCATCCTGTGTCAGAGTGCCCGGGTTCAAGCTGCCACTGCATTTTGGATTTCAGTTTCCTGCTAATGCCTCGGGTCCCTTCCTGCCACGGGGAGACCTGGATAGAGTCCTGGGCCCTGCATGACACACCTGCCCCTGCATGGCGATGCTGGCGTCACAGTGAGAAGATCCTGTGACTTTGTTGTCAACCTCTTGTCTGCCCCAATCCGGTGATTCACCTCCTTGTGGCCATCCCCTTCCTTGTAAACAACGCTATTTCCCTCGATTCTCTGGAAAGCTCCCTTTTGCTGGAAAGTTGCCCATCTCCAATGGTTGCATGTTTTCTGGAAATTGCATGGCTTGGGCCCAGCAGCTCAGTTGTTGCATTTAGAAATAAACAGGGTGCAGTCTGATGCATAAAGCTTGGCTCGGCAACTTCTGTCTCCAATTAAAATGGTTGAACCTCTAGGCCTACGGGGTCCTTTTTCTTCCCACTCTTTCACTCCGATGTCGTTTATAAATCTCAGCTCCTGAGTGTGAGTTTTCAGCTTCCTTGTTAGGTGAAAAATATTTCATTTGATTTAGCCAAAGCCATACTCAGAGCTGCTTGGGAGAGTCTGTAGGCAGTTTCTCTCCCCGCTAACACCCAGAAAGTCTATTTTTTTTTCTTTTGTGTGTGTGCTTGTTTTTAGGGAAAAGGGGTGTTGGTGTGAACACTATGGGCGTGGCTCAGTTGCTCACCACTTCACTAAAGCACATGTGTGGGGGTTTTGTGACTGTGCAGGGCTCCCAGGCATATGTGTCCCAGCCCCCAGCCCCGTCTGGGCCCACATCTCCAAGCCTGGCTGTAATCTGATTATGGGGTGTGAGCTGGTTTAGCCTGCAGCTTCTTCCTGCTCTGTGTTCACCACACGCTCAAGGACACAAGTGTCTGATCGCTGCAGCCTTGCGCTGAGAAAAAAAAAGTCTCAACCCAATTTTGCCGAGACGGGCCCAAGGCCATTCATTCATTGCCGGTTGAGACGTAGCTGTGGTGTGGGCTTCGGCGCTGAACCTGCTGCAGCCATGCTCAGAAACCCAGGGATTTGCAGCTGTCTGGGAACTTTCAGATTCTCTGAGCAGCAAGGTAAGGAGAGAGAACCTGCCCGACGTGCTGTTAGCCGCACGTTGTGCAGTCCGATGGAGGCCCTTGGTGCTCATAGGTCACTTTTCAGTGTCCCAGGGAGGTCCCAGACCAGCTTATACTGGACCCTCCTAAAAGCAGGATTGTTTTTCCCGCCTTTGGCAAAAGATGCTGCTCCCACCTCAGGGGCGCTGACTTCCGCACAAATTAACTTGGACCTGCCTGACGTTGGAGGAAATCCTGGCCGTGGCTGCCCTGTCCCAGGGATATCCTATGTCTACACCAAACGCTGTGTATACTAAATAGTTTCCAGGAGGCAGTGGGAGTGGAGGCTTTTGTCATGAACTGTGTGTGTGAGATAATTGGGAATGAAGTATCATCTTGTCAGGGGCTCCCCCGCCATCAGGGAGAGGAAAAAGCAAAAATCTGTACTTGTGCTTTAACTGCGGAAGCGGGCTGCTGGAGTCAGCTAAGTGAAATGCAGAAGTTGTTTCGGAGCCAGTGTGGCTTGGTTTGTTTGGTGTGTGTGTGTGTTTCCAGAAGTATCTTGCAGCACTGTTAGGAACGGGTGGGAACGATGCGAGGCTCTGGCTGGGGGTGTTTTCCTCTCCCATTGCTGTGGCTGCTGCTTTAAACTCCCAACAGGATCCTCGTCTGCTTGGAACAGCTGTCATTAGCATGACAGCTTGCACTTGTGGCCAGCCCGGACCCCCACATTCCAGCACCAAGGATGCCTTCCGATGGACAATGAAGTGTCTGTTTCCGGGTGGATTGCTGCCCCTTTTCTGACCCCCCTCCCCACAGCCTCTGCCCCTCCATGGTCCCCAGTAAGAGGCACTTCCTTGGGGAGGAGATTTCTCGTGGTTTTGCTAATGGACCAAGGGTCCCCATGCCAAAAGCTGTAAGCCACATTGCTTTCCGTGAGACTGGTGGTAAATTTCATCTGTGCCTGCTTATGATTAACTGTTCACTGGGAATGTGTGTGCGAGCATGTGTGTGCTTGTGTGTGTGTGTATGCATGTGTGTGACTATGTGAGGGTGTGTGACTGCGTGAGGGTGTGTGACTGCGTGAGGGTGTGTGCGTGAGGGTGTGTGACTGTGTGAGGGTGTGTGTGTGACTGTGTGAGGGTGTGTGACTGTGTGAGGGTGTGTGACTGTGTAAGGGTGTGTGTGTCTCCTGGATGAATTGTTAGCAGCTGTCTTCACATCACATATATCTTGTCTCTGAAAAATCAATGAGAGCTCATTTTGATGTGTTCCAGTCTCTATTTTGAAGTCACAGCTGAGATGTCCCCGGTTCCTCAACGAAGCCTTCTTCTATCCCCCTGTAAGACATCTCAGGTGTATCAAGCATGGGATTTTTGCACCATTTACCTGGCCTAAAATTGCCTAATTTCTTCTTTTATGTCTATATACCCTGGTGGCTGTAACACATTTGAATGACAACATCCAACTAGGTCAGAATGTTTCTGTAACCCATAGAGTGTGTGGAGACTACTTTCCAGGAGAAATTAAACAAAACATTTCCTTGCCTGTGGCTAATTAAATGTAGCATTTCCTTCTTAGAAGGTGTCATTTTCGTGTCCTGATTTCGTATCTAGTTAACCCTGTCCTTTGCCTTCATTCCTAGGTGTGAGGGGGTCCAGGAAGGTTTGCCTTAGGAATTCCTTTGCCTTTCAACTTGATGATTTCCATGTCTCATTCTTCCCTTTCTCCTTAGATTTCAACAAGAACTTGAGTTTCCGTGGATTTCCACACCAAACAAAAGTTCTCAGGTAACAGTGGTCTTTGCTTGGGAAAACGGGCATTGAAATTTTGAAAGGATTCCATCAGATTCCTAGCTCATGCGTTTCAAGGCTTGCTAAGGTGTTTTCTCCCCCACAGTGTGGTCTGTTAACATAGATGAAGCAGCTTGCCTTAAGAGGCAAGGCCTGCTCAACCAGGAAGGACAGCATGCCAGCATGCCACGGACTGCTTTGATCCTCACTGCTCACACCTGCCTCTTGGCTCACACTATCGTTTCAGTGACCTGTGCACCAAATGGGGAAACTATAGGTGCTTTTTTATACTTAAAAAAACCAAATTTATTTATTTTACTTGAAAGACAAGAAGATTTTCCATCTGCTGGTTTACTCCCCAAATGGCCAGAGCTGAGTCAGTCTGAAGCCAGGAGCCAGGAGCTTCTGCATTTCCCACGTCAGGGTACACTTGGCACTTGGGCCATCCTCTGCAGTTTCCCAGGCCACTAGCAAGGAGCAGGATCAGAAATGGTACTAGCCAGGATCAGAGCCAGTGATCATTTGGGAAGGTGGTGCCACAAGCAGAGGAGTAGCATACTGTGCCACCCTGCTTATTTAAAACATGGTAAGAATACAAGAGTTTAACCTAACCCCCTTTCCCTTTTTCTCTCTTTCTCCTTATCCCTCCGTTCACCCATCCTGTCTTCCTTCTTCCCTCCCTTGCTTTCATCATCCACCCATTGGTTCGTGTGAGTCTAATTTTACCACTCTCATCTCCACCTCAGGGGGCTGTGAGTGCTAACTTTCCTGACCCACGTACTGACAGTGAGTGGCTGGACCAGCCAGGGCAGCCTAGGAGGCCCCTGTCACCATGTAGTTTAATGCTCCAAGTGGAGACCCTAAGGATTGCTAGCCGTGGATTGCAAGGTGGACTCATGCCCTGACCTACCCTCCTTCCACTCCGGGGATCCTCTCCCTAAAGCATTCACCAGGAAGAGCTGGCCTCCCGTGAGCATTCGCATAAAGCAGGGGGTGAACCAAGAGATAGAAGATCTCTCTCCCCCTCTCCCTACTTGCCTCCCTTCCTCCATTTTCCTCTTTCTCCCTTCAAGCACAATGAAAGTAAAAAGAATACTAATATGAGAATCTTTCACAAAAGTACTTGGAAACTCATGCCACATAAAAAAGTGTGCATAAATGTTAATCACTTTTGCACCAAAATAAAGTTAGCACTTAACCCTCCTTTTTAAAGTCCCCATGGCTCACCCCACTCGGTAACCCAGATGAAGGTAGCAGGAAAGTGCTCTGCACTCGCTTCTAAAGACCCCCCTACCCCCTGCTGTCCCCACTGTCCCCCTTGGTGCTATGAGACATTTAAGTAGGTTAAGGGGACACCTTGGGAAAAGAACTGGCCCTGGAAGCTGGGCTGATGGCACATCACACTACTAGAGCAGAGAAAGGAAGGTGGAGGGGGGGAGTACCAGTTGTGAGGAGCAGGTGATGTAGGAGCAAGGTGTGGCCAACTCTGCAGGCAGCGCACCTGCTGTGTGCTGGCACCCTGCTGGCTCCAGGACTCTGGGCCACCTGTATTTGGTCAGCCGTGGGACTAGCCAATGGAGTAACTCTTTCTGAGTGGCCCAGAATTCCTTTCCAGGAAGTCATGCCTGGTCCAGTGTTGCCGCTGTGCTGGTCAGCACCCTCAGGGCAGGAAAGTTCAGGGACGATAATGGGGATAATGGGACATTTTGCCTGGCTTTCACGAGCAGCCTTTACAGCCTTGGCCACATTCTTGAGGGAGCACCAGCCTCCCCACCCCTTGTCCCGCCTCTCTGCCTCCTGAGGGTCAGGGAGGCAGATGGCCTGGAAGCAGATCAGGAGCAGGAGCAAGCTCAAGGCAGCCGTGTGGACTCCTGGTTATTACTTAAGATGCCGTTTGGATCCACCTACAACCCATCCCTGTGAATGAATGCACACTCTGGGAGACAGAGCTAATGGCTCAGTTGGTTCTGGTCCCTGCACCCATGTGGGAGAGATGGAAATGAGTTTCCACTCCTGGCTTCTGCTTAACCCACAATGTCATGGGCATTTGGGGAGTGAACCAAAAAATTGAAGATTCTCTCTCTCTCTCTCTCTCTCTGCATTTTAAATAACTTTCTAAATAGTTTGTCTTGACGCTTGTTAATATAAAAACTTATTGTGTAAATGTATTGAGATTTCTTAGCATTTTCACGTAAGAGGTGTTTTCTGATTATATTCTATTCCAAAGATGAAGGGAGGGAGGGAGGGAAGGAGGGAGGGAGGGAGGGAGGGAGGGAGGAAGGGGCTCATAAGTTGCTAGGGAACGCATGCCTTTCTAGTTTTTGTCAGTATTTGTAGCAATTTATTTTGCTGGCTCTCACACCAATATACATGAAGCATGTATACAGTGCCCTTTCAGAGAAACCTTCCCATACGTTTGACTATCTTGCAGTAGTCATTGGGTTTTCATAAAAGACTAGTTTATTTGAAAGTCGGAGCTACACCGAAAGGAGACACACAGAGAGATCTTATATCTGGTTCACTCCCCCACATGACTACCACAGCTGGAGCTGTCAGTCCAAAACCAGAAGCCAGGAGCTTCTGCTGCCTTCCCAGGTGCATTAGCAGAGAGCTGGAGGGGAAGTGGAGTTTCCAGAACACACGCTGGTACCTATATAGGATGCCAACGCTACACTACAATTCCCGTTGATTGGTTTTTTAAAGCAAGTTATAGAAAGTAGTGCTTTTATATAAGGGAGCATTTAAATGAAAATATTTCAGTTCATCTGGAACATATGAACAGAGCAGGAAATCAGGAAAGAGAAAAGCAGAGGGGTGTAGTTGTACTCAGGGGCTGGGGGAGATGGGCTGTAGGTCGTGGGCCCATCTTCCCAAGGGCAGTGAGCACACAGCTGCAGCTCAGACCAGGAGTGGAGGCAGAGCCTGAGAATGCCTGCAAGGAGCCAGCTGGGCAGAGGGGCAGGGGCTCTCCTAGCAGAGGGGGCTTCCCAGTGCTTCCACACAAGGGCGACTTGCACAGGCGCTGGTGCTGGTGCTGGTGCTGGTGCTGGGGTGCTGGTGCTGGGGTGCTGGTGCTGGCGCTGGCGCTGGTGCTGGGGTGCTGGTTCTGGCGCTGGTGCTGGGGTGCTGGTGCTAGGGTGCTGGTGCTGGGGTGCTGGTGCTGGTGCTGGTGCTGGGGTGCTGATGCTCGTGCTGGGGTGCTGGTTCTGGCGCTGGTGCTGGGGTGCTGGTGCTAGGGTGCTGGTGCTGGGGTGCTGGTGCTGGGGTGCTGGTGCTGGGGTGCTGGTTCTGGCGCTGGGGTGCTGGTGCTGGCGCTGGCACTGGTGCTGGGGTGCTGGTGCTGGGGTGCTGGTGCTGGGGTGCTGGGGCTGGTGCTGGTGCTGGGGTGCTGGCGCGCTGGTGCTGGTGCTGGGGTGCTGGTGCTGGGGTGCTGGTGCTGGCGCTGGGGTGCTGGCGCTGGTGCTGGGGTGCTGGTGCTGGGGTGCTGGTGCTGGCGCTGGGGTGCTGGCGTGCTGGTGCTGGTGCTGGGGTGCTGGCGCTGGTGCTGGTGCTGGTGCTGGGGTGGCTTGTTTCAGGAAAGCAGGTGCATGTGTGCGCACAGAACCTGCAGTGAACATGCACAGCAAAGTGCTCAACACCAGCTAATCTTTCCACCCCTTGAGTGTGTGTGTGTGTGTGTGTGTGTGCGCGCTCGCGCGCCTCTTAATTCATCTGAGAGACAGAGTGACAGAGACTTAACAACCAGAGCAAGAGGTCTTTCATCCACTGGTTCACTCCCCAGAATGTGTGCAGTAACTGCCAGGGCTGGGCTAGACTGAAGCCAGGAGCCTGGAACTCTACTGGATCTCCCACGTAGCTCCAGGGACTTACACCACTGTGCCACCCTCCACTGTCTTCCCAGGGGCATTGGCAGGGAACTGGATCAGAAGTAGAACAGCAGAGACTCAAACTAGCACTCATATTGGATGTTGGCACCACAGTAGCAACTTAACCCACTTCACCATAATACCGGTGGAATACCACCTTCACTGGACTTTTGATGAAAAGAGGAAAAGACAAGTATAAAGATGTTTGCTGTTATCCCTGTCTAGGGATAGAGTTCCACTTCCAGCTTCATCCAGACCAGCCCTGTCTGCCCCCCCCCCAACCTCCGCACTTAAATTTGCATTTAAATCTCCCATTAAGGTGAGATTCTCCTGCCTGACTAAGGAGAGTGCAATTTGGGACTGATTGCTTTTTTGAAAATTAATGCCAGGCACCAATGAAAAAAAATCACTGCCTTGCAAGTCAGATTGGAGGCCACTCCAAGCTTCCTTATGTCCTAGGTCCAAGTGGAGAGTAGTTTGCAAGAGCCCATTATTCTCAAGCCGGTAGGAAGTAGGTGAGAGCAGGGCTTTTCTGTGTCGATGGAGAGACGTCTCAAGCTGTGCACACACAGTCGGGAAGGTTTCAAGGTGCTCTCTGCTCCAACAAGGTTCCCTGGCGTACCGTGTTGGGAAATGCACAGACTTCCTTCAAGTTGAGTGCACGTGTTGGAGGTTGAGCATCCGTGCGCCTGCTTAGATGGAATCTACAGCCATGTCCCCCTCTGTACGCTCCACAGGGCAGACCCACACACCAGAACCTCAGCACCACCACCTACGCTCCCCAGAGTGGCAGTGGGGAGGTGCTTAGCGTTAAATTTGCCAACCATCCATGAAGGAACACATCAGCCGAGTATAGAAAAGCATACAGATGGCCTTTATTCAAAGAATCTGTTCACGGGCCTTTCTCACCTGTGCAGCGGAAGAGAGACGTGAGAAGGGGGCTGCAAAGGAACAGAAAAGCAAGGAAGGAAGTGTGCAGGGGGTTTTAAACCCCTCTCAACACAGAAGCTGAAGCAAGTGTCGCTTTGGTCCTTATTAGGTGTGGAATATTGGTTTGTGTCCCTCATTGGCAACAGTGTCCCTAGGACCATCCCCCATCACCTGTGCCAGCATTTTTTTTGCAAGGCTGTAGGATGGGGTGCACAGCCACCTTGGCACATCCATGCCTGCTGTCAGAGCAAGCCGTCAAGTTGAATCCCATCCTTGGACAGACCAGGCAGCCGTTTCCTCATGGTGAACTGAAGGTGGGCCTAGTCCAAGAAGCGCTCTTCTCCCAGCTGCTGTACGCTGAGAACTCGCACCACGTAGACGTGCTATAAGGGCCAGGTCAGTGAAGGCGGTGGCGAAGCAGCTTAGCAGCACGCTGAGCCCAGCATGTGTCTCACGGGATCTTACAGCAACAGTTAAGATGTGGTCAGGTTAGCTGCATAGTGGTTGCGATGCCTGGGTCCCACGTTGGAGAATGTGGGACAGGTTACCCGCTCCAGCTTCCAATTCTAGCTCCCTGCTAATGCAGACCCCGAGAGGCAGTAGTGAGGACTCAAGTAATTGAGTCCTTGCCACTCACATGGAAGACTTGGATTGGATTCCCGACAACCCAGCTCTGGGGAGTGTGGGCTGTCTCCGACTCTCACATAAATGGAACCTTAAGAAAATACTCTTCCTGTAATATGCTTAGCATATGGGGAAAGCACCCCAGTGAGAGCCCAGGACCTTTCTCATTCTGCCATTTCTGCTCCTCCTTTCCTTCCACACATCTCTCTGAGCTGTCAGGTCTCTTCAGCCGAGCTCCTGGTTGCTTGGAGGAGGTATCTGCCTCACTGGTGTCATCTTGTCGCCGGAGAACAGATGCTGACTCTCTGAGGAAGAAATGAGAACAGAGAGGCTGAACGATCTGTCCACACCTAACACAGCTTTTCCAGGGTCTAGAAGAAGCCATCAGTGAAAGGCTTAAAATTCCCTTGGCAACAATGTTTCCCTCACCTGGTAATGCAGATGTGGTTGTTGGCTCAGCACACACACACACACACACACACACACACACAGTCATAATCAGCTCCTATCAGCGAAGTTTCCAACTCATTTCCCACAATAAAGCTTCCACTTGAGATCGACACTCACCTGTTTTAAAGTGTTATTGATTTGCTTATTAGAAAGGCAGAGTTACAGAGAGGAGGGGAGAGGAGGAGAGACAGAAGCCTTTCATCCACCTATGGGGGATGCCAGCGTGGCAAGCGGAGGCTTCACTTGCTACATCTCAGCATCGGTTCCGTCCATCACACCACTCGCACCTGTTTAGCTTGAGAGCTTCAGCACACAGGTGGTAACAGCTCCAGCACCTCTGGGCCCTGCACTTGTCCACACCCTAGCCAGTGGACGTCTTAGCACTTCATTGACGGAAGGACTTTCAGCTTTCAGAAAGAGTGCTGCCCTGAAGATAAAGAACAGCTCCCGAAGCACAAGCGAGGGATTGATGCTAAGCTTCTAGCTGCACTTCCGAAAGGTGAGCCTTTTCTTCTGCTGAATGGTTTGCTGGTACCCAGGCCTGTGAGTACCGTGGAATCAGCATTTTCTTGGGAATCCTTGTTTCTCGATAAACACTCTCTGCCTCCTTCGGGGAGTAGCTGTGGTTCATATGTGCTCCCTTCCGCACCTGCTCCTTCAATTGGAGGTGCTCTCAGCTTTTCATTGGAGGATGGCTATGGCTGCACATGGGACTTAGACTCAGCCATTGTCATGTGGGGTGGGCACCTGAACTATGTACCAAGCATCTTACAAAATACATCCACTTATCAGGCAGTGTTACCTAGAAAGGTTATCCTAATTGAGTGTAGAATAATTTTCAGAAACCAAAGATGATTTTATGTACGAACTAGGGTTATGTTTCTGACTCAATACGATCGAGCTTGCATAAAAAACACCCGAGTCCATCCTCTCCCTAATTTCTTCTGAATTCTCTCTGATGTTCATTTAGTTTTGTTCCCTCTGAATTATGGCAGGCATATCTGGAAAGACACAGGTAATGCCAGCAAACTCTTCAAAAAAGATTCATTTTATTTTATTTGAAAGGTAGAGTTACAGAGAAAGAAATCTTCTGTCTGCTAGCCCATGTCCCAGGACTGGGCCAGGCTGAAACCAAGAGCCAGAAGCTTCGTGTAGGTCTCCCCAGTAGGTGCAAGGGCCCAAGGATGTGGGCCATCTTTTTCTGTTTTTCCAGGTGCATTAGCAAGGAGCTGGATCACAAGTGGAGCAGCCAGGACTTGGACCACTGCCATATGGGATACCTGCGTTACAAGCTGTGTGTCAACCTATGCCACCACATTGCCAGCCCCAATTTTTTGCTTCTCCATCTTGTATGCTAATGATTCAGTCTGTTAGCTCTTAGCAATTTCATTATGATTTTTTAAAGTGAGCCCAGTGCAATAGCCTAATGGCTAAATTCTCGACTTGCATGTGTCGGGATCCCATATAAAGTTCTTATGCCAGCTGCTCCACTTCACTTCCAGCTCCCTGTTTGTGGCCTGGGAAAGCAGTGGAAGATGGAGCAAGCCCTTGGGACCCTGCACCCATGTTAGAAACCCCAAGGGGGCACCTGGCTCCTGGCTTGGGATAGGCTTAACTCCAGCCATTGCAGCCATTTGGAGAATGAACCAGCAAACAGAAGATCTTTCTCTCTGTATCTCCTTCTTTCTGTATATCTGCCTTTCCAATTAAAAAAAAAATCTTTTTTAGAAAAAGTGAGTATGATTTAGTTTTAATGACGTGGACCTTTCTGTTTGTGTATAAATTTGCAGAAGTACCTATGTGTTTAGGGAGGGATTTGTGCTGATGTGAAATTGAGCATTTTTCCCCCATAGAAACTTCATCTAACTACGGGTCCCGAACAAGCAATTGAGGGATAAATGGCTCCGACTATATTGAACTTGGAGTAGCAAGTTCATTGAGGGTTTATGAACTGGACCAAATCTACTCCTCTGTCTCCTGAAACAGTGCTGTTAGCACAAAGCACTAAGGTGTGGAAGTCATGGATGGGTTTTGTTAAACTACCATGCGGGACAACTACATCCCGTGTCAGAATGCCTGGTTTAATTCCCAGGTACTCCACTTCCAGTCCAGCTTCCTGCTCATGCACACCCTGAGAGGCAAGTATCCCATATGGGAAACTTGGAGAGTGTCCCTGCTCCCAGCTTAGACTTGGCCCCATTGGCTATTGTGGGCATTTGGGGGAGTGAATCAGCAGACATAAGATCTCTCTCTGTGTCTCCCTTACAAATAAGCGAAGTGCAACATGGAGACTTCCTCTCTCCCTCTCTCTCTCTCTTTTTAAGATTTTTTTAAATTGGAAAGTAAGACTTACAGAGAGAAGGAGGGACAGAGCAAAAGATCTTCCATCTGCTGCTTCAGTCTCCAAGTGACCGCAACAGCTGGAGCTGAGCCAATCTGAAGCCAGGAGCTTCTTCAGGTCTCCCACATGGGTACAGAGTCCCAAGGTTTCGGGCCATCCTTTACTGCTTTCCCAGGCCGCAAACAAGGAGCTGGTTGGGAAATGGAGCAGCCAGAACACAAACTGGCACCCAGATGGGATCCTGGCACATGCAAGATAAGGCCACTAGGCTAGTGTGCTAGGTCCAAGGTTTCCTCTCTTACATACAGAAATCATTGGCTGTCTGATGGCCATGCTCAAGGCGGGTGGCTCGGCCTGATGTCCAGTAAGGGGCAGTGGTCTCCTCCCCATCCCACTCTCTGTTGTCTCTGCTGCAGGCCGAGGGTCAGGTTCTTGATAAACCACAGTCATGTCCCTAAGCCTGGTCCTTGTGCATGTGCAAGAGTGGCTACCAGTGCCAGGTGGGAGATGGGCATAATCTCCTGGCTAATTAACCTGCCCTTCCAGAATTCAGAAACAGCAGGTGAGAAGGCGCATCTTGCTCCTTAGCTTTTGTACAGGGATTCTTAGGTTGTGTCATTTCTACAGGAAAAGAAAAAATGTAACAATGAGACATCTAATGAAATTAAAGTGATTATGAAAATCCATTTAGAGCCACAACCAAAAAGTATGTCTTAAATATGGCCGGTGAACGTTGGATGACACTCCCTGTGTGTGAATGATTCTTACCGAAGTTAAGTAGCTGTGGGGAAGAAAGGTAACGAACTGTGCTACGTAGGTCCCATTACTGTTAGTATGGCATCCCTCATTCCTCAGAGCTGGGTTTGGGGCGCGGGTTTCAGGCATGCCTTTCAGGACATTTGGGGTTCACTTCCAACAGCTGCCTCAGGGATCTTAGGAAAAACACGACCCCCTCCTCCTCTCTAGGGGTTAGATAACCTACGTCAAATTCTTCGGTGTAGCGCACCCTTGAACATATCTTTGACATGGCTAGGTTGTGCAAGTCTCACGGCCACAATCTCAACAGAGCAAACTTGCTCAGTGGGAAGCTGCTGTGAGTCAGGCTGCCCCCTGCCCCACAAGCCAGTAGGAACAGTGGACAGCAGGTGAAGCTCTGCCTCCTGCCATCCTGCTCCTAAGGGAGGCAGCTGGGAGATTTATCTTTCAAGCTACCCTCAAAGCCAGTTCAGCTGAAGTCTGAAGGAAGCTGTCATCTAATCAAAAAAAAAGAAAAAGAAAAAGAAAGAAAGAAAACATGTCATGTCCACACACAGCGAAGGGTGATGTCTGACGTGTGGATGGCAACTCCACAGTAAGTTGAGCGACAAGCATTTGACCTGGAGGTTAGGATGTCTTGCATGCTCATAGCTGGGGGCCTGGGTTCTAAGTCCTGATCCACACCTGCCGATTCCAGCTTCCTGCTAAGGTAGACCCTGAGGAGCAGTGGGGATGGCTTGAGCAACTGGGTCTCTGCCACCCACATGGAAGATGCAGTTGGAACTTCTGGGCTCTTGGCTTCCCCTTGGCCTAACTCCATCATTTGTGTGCATGCAGGCAGTGAACTGGCAGGCGGGAGGGCACTCTGTCTCCCACCCTCCCTCTGTTGGACTTCAGAGTCGCTATGTCCATCACCCTGCTTTGAGGTCACCCCTGTCTCCTTCCCTTTCCTACCCCTTCCAAGGCCCCCAGTGGGAGCACTCTGAAGCACCCTATGGGCTGATGTGATTGAGACCAACTCAGGCCATTTCCCCAAAAAACAGTTGCCTGGCATCCCAGCAAGTGTCCCTGTTTGTTAGGGTCATGGGAGACCCTCCTAGCTTCAGCCAAACCTGTGTTCCTGTCATCCCTTGCTGCTGGAGAGAGGGGAGGCTGGGGTCACCCGTCACCACCTAACTTTTTGCCAGGAAGTCCATGGGGACATATCCTTCCAGTCGCAGCCAGCCAGGGGGCGCCTAGGGTCTGTGTGGCTAACCGTGGAAGCCATGTGGTGTTCCTGGAAGCACCGTCCATCTCAGAGGTCCCTACAGTCACAGGTGCAGTGGTGAGGTGCTGTAAAGAGCCTGTGGCTCCTGGTGGTCCCATGGAAGTCAGCATCCTCCTGTACTTCTGTCAGTGGTTTCTGTCATGAACGTTTAAGATGCTTTGAAACTGGCACTGAAGCATAGGAGGTTAAGCCACTGCTTGTAACACCAGTATCTACGCAAGCCCAGCCGCTCCACTTCCGATCCTATTCCCTGCTAACATACCTGGGAGAGCAGTGGCGGATGACTCAGGTATCTGGCCCTCTACCACCCACTTGGGAGACCCTGAAGGAATTACAGGCTGTTGGTTCCATCCTGGCCCAGCTTTGGTTGTTGGGGCCATTTGGAGAGGGAGCCAGCAGAAGGAAGATCTCTCCCCTTCTGTATCTCTCTCTCTCTACCTTTCTCTCCGTGTTATTCTGTCTTCCAAAAAGAGCACTCCGTGAAACCCAACAGAAGTTGCATTTCTTGGATCACGAGAGAACTCCTGCTCCAACTGGGCTCCCTTTGGCTGCCCTGGGTCAGACACTACCTGCTCCCTTATCTGGATGATTCTGCTTCCTGGTCCTGTCTGCGATCTGGGTGTCTGTGTGGGTGTGCTCGCCGGAGCTCATCCCTTTGACACCTGTGCGCTCCCAACTCCCTGGAGAGCAGCCCCCAAGCGCGTAGCAACCTAATGGGTTTGAAGGTCACGAATGACACAGAACCAGAAACGTGTGGTCTGCCTATGAGTACCTGACTCCTAAACTGGGACTCTTCGTTTCGTTTTAGTGGCAGAATTAAGAAAGATCTTTGAACCAAAGACGAAAGAATTTTTAGACATGAAAAGGTAAGATGGAAAGCTCCAGGGCTCGGGTCTGGCAATCACTCCGTTCTTCAGAATCTCCTATGGAGCTCACCAGCCCATGTTTGGTGTCTCGTGCAGAAAAGAAAGAATTGCCAGGCGCCTCGAAGGCATCGAGAATGACCCGCAGCCCCTCCTCCTGCAGAGCTGTACGGGCCTGGTGACGCACCGCCTGCTGGAGGAAGACACGCCCAGATACATGCGCGCCTCGGATCCTGCCAGCCCGCACACCGGTGAGCACGCGGTGCCCCCAAGGCAGAGCGGAGAGGAGGTAGACACCCCCAGGTCGGCGCCGTGCACTCTCGGGTGGTGGAAAATGAGCCACAAAGTGGCTTCCGAAAGTTTGTCGGAAAATTCAGCAAAGAGATTAGTCTGTTTCCACATAGGTGGTTGGAACAACCTGCCCAATGCCCAGCCCAGGGAATGGTGGCTCCCAGCCCTGAGCTTTAGAAGCCAAACTGGCCCCTGTAAGAGAAGGCTTGTTAACCTGTGTGTATATGTAACAGTTCGTCTTGTATGAGTCATTTCAGTATGTGGAAATGTAACCGCCTGGCATATTCATGTAGCATTAAACAGGACATCGACTACAACCCTGTTTTTGCATGGTTATATCAAGTCACTCTTAGAGGCGTTCAAATACTCTGGTTGATCTTGGATAAGGACGTTTTTATATATTTTTAGTGGTGCATAGAACTCACAATGGGATTAACCCACTGGCAAGTTTTGAATATATTTCTGAGGCACAGAACAGACCAATATTCTTACAAAAGCTTACACATACCTGAGGCCAGCACAGTGTAGCACACTAATCTTCTGCTTGCCATGCCAGCATCCCCTATGGGTTCCAGCTGCTCCACCTCTGATATGGCCCCTTGCTTATGATCCGGGAAGGCAGCAGAGGAGATCTGAGTATTTGATTCTCTGCACCCACATTGAGACCCGGAAGAAGCTCCTGGCTCCTGACTTCAGATAGGCTCAGCTCTGGCCATTGTGACCAATTGAATGAACGAGCAGATGGAAGATCTCTCTTTTTTTCTCTCTCCCTCTTTCTCTCTTCTTCTGTTTAGCTCTTTCAAATAAAAATTTAAAATCTTCTTTAGAACGTGTATATAAACCAAGAAAAACAACACTGCCAGATGATAAAATGTAGAGTGAAGCTAAAGCAAGCATTCCAGAGAATAGGAATAGAATTGAAAAGGTGATTGCACAGATGAAAAATACATGCTTTCTCTCTTTTTTTTTTCCTGCAAAACAAAGTATCAATTGATGCAGACTTTCTAGAAATTAATCTGACAGTCTAGTAGGTGTCTTGCTGATCAAATAATTCTCTTCTTAGGAGTCTGCGGTGGTTGTAACTGGAAAATCAGGATAAACACAAATTAGAAATCTCTTACTTTCAAATGAGTACACATCAAATCAATGTTTTAAGCATGGGAGTGGCTGCGGTGGCCACTTGTGACACCAGCCTGCAGAGCTGAGTGCCTGAATCAAGTCCTGCCTCTGCTCATCACTCAACTCCCTGCTAACGGGCACCCTGGGAGGCAGCAGGTGCCAGCTCACTTCCCTGCATCCCTGCCACCCACATGGGAGACCTGGGCGGAATGTTTGTCTCCAGCTGTGGCCTGGTCCAGCCCAAGCTGTCATAGACATTTCAAGTGTGAGCTGGTAAGCGAAGACACCTCTCTCTTACTTCATCCTTACTGTAAATAAAAATGAACAGACAAACGGTAAGAAATTAGAATCAACTGAAATAGCTAGCAGTCTGAGATGTGTCTTGAGACGTTAATTAGGAGATGTGTACTTCACAAGCTGTTATGGGAGTGAAGAGCCCTCAAAGTAAGATTTCTACATACAAATATGTAGGTGCCCGCGCACCAAAATGAGTTTGTTGTTTGAACCCCGCTTCTATAAACATTTTGATGTGTTGTTATATAAGAAAAAAAAATATTTTCTGGGGCCAGCATTGTTGCACAGCATGTTCAGCTGCTGCCTACAGCATCAGCCTCTTGTATCAGAACCAGCTCAAGTCCTGGATTTTCTACTTCCAAACCAGCTCCTTTCCACCTGGGAAAGTAGTGAAAGATAACCCAAGTCCCTGAACCCCTGCCACTCATGTTGAAGCCATGGAAGAAGCTCCTGGCTTCTGGGTGGCCCAGCCCAAAAAGCTGCAGCCATCTGGAGAGTGAATCAGCAGATGAAAGAGTCCTCTTTTTTTCCCCTCTCTCTCTATTTCTCCCTCTCTCGTTGCCTCTCTGTTATTCTGCCTTTCAGCAAAGTAAAATACAAATTTAAAAGAAGAAAATATTCTATAAAACATTCATAATATTAACTATTTTATATTAAAAAAACGGATCACCAGAAACCTAGAAAGTATATCTAAAACATAAAAATACATCCCGATTGATTACTGGAGATTTGAAGTTTTAACTGCATTTCTTTTCATGTTAGATTTTATTTGCATCAGACATACGCTACAAGTGGAAAAAAGCATTTCTATTAACAAAACAAACCACAAGCTGGTGTAGGCTGTACTGTTCAGGTACCATGTGCCAATGAAACTCGTTTGTCACTTGTAAGATCATGCCACTGCCAGTACCTGCTCTCTTTTCCAGATAACTTTGAGCCACTGCTGTGGCTTTATATGGAAATGTTAAATTCAAAACCAGGGTCCTGTCTTGAAGTATAGCAAGTTCAGCTGCCACTCACAAAGCCAGTATTCCATATGCACACCACTCATTCAAGTCCTGGCTGCCCCACTTGGGAAAGCGGTAGGAAATAGTCCAACTGCCTGGGCTGCTGTCACCCACATAAGGAGGCTTAGCTGGAGTTCCAGGCTCCAGGCTCCAGGCTCCAGGCTCCAGGCTAACCCAGCCCTGGCCCCTGTGGCCATTTGCGGAAAGAACCAGCAGATGGAAGGCATCTCTTTCCCTCTGTGTCACTCTGCCTTTCAAATAGATACATGAAATCTTTAATAAATAAACAGTACGCCAACAATAAATAACCAGTTGGGAAAAAAAATATATATGGGGCTCTGGCCCTCTTCCTGTGTGGCTGTTATAAATCTGAGTGAGTCCTATGTACACAAATAGGTTTTGTGTGTGTGTGTGTGTGTGTGTGTGTGTGAGAGAGAGAGAGAGAGAGAGAGAGAGAGAGAGAGAGAGAGAGAGAGGCTCCGGATCGCCGCATGTTGATGATCCATGTGTCTTCCATCCCAGGCCGATCAAATGAAGAGGAGGAAACCTCGGATTCGTCCTCAGATAAGCAGACTCGGTCCAAGTACTGCCCAGACTCCTCAGGCGTCCATGGTGATGCATCCTACAACACAAGCACCACGGACACCCATGGGCTTGAGTCCAAAGCAGAGAGGATCGCCCGGTACAAAGCTGAAAGGAGGCGACAGCTGGCCGAGAAGTACGGGCTCACGCTGGGGCCAGAGGGTGACTCCGAGTACCTCTCCCGCTATAGCAAGTCCAGGAGGGACCACGAGGTGGTGGACAAGCGGGCAGGGAGAGGCGAGAAGCCAGAGGAGCCTGGCCAGGAATCAAGTTCTCTGTACTCCCGGAGTTGTGCAGTGGAGGCCAGGGATCACAGGGAGCTCTTGTTGAATGTGGAAAACCAGAGACGTGGCCAGGAGGAGCAGGCTGCCCTCAGGCATGCTGCCCAGGACCTGCCCGCCACGACTGAAAGCCCCTCATCCTTCTTCTCTGGCCGAGACTCCTCCTGCACCCAAGTGCCAAGGTCCCCACAGCAAATGCACAGCTCGTCCCTGCAGCGGCCAGCCTCCCCAAGCCACTCAGCAGGTGACGCACCTCTGCCCCATGAGACCCGATCCAGGTGAGCATGCACCCCTCACTCTCCCCGCCGCACCACCCCCCACCACGTGGGCCACTGGCACCTTCTCTTTTCCTCGCTGAGTGGTGCACTTGAAGTTTTCCTGACACCTCACTGGATAATGCATGGGCTTTTTTTTTTTTTTTTTATTGTTGTCACTCGATTTCCACAGCGTCTAGCAGATTGGGTCAAAACAAGCTGTTTCATGCCCAGTGGATCTGATTGCCTCTGTGTTCCTTTATAATGTTAACATACTTAGCCTTATGGGGATCAGGGGCCTAAGCCCATCTTCTTCCGGGATCCCTGTTTTCCTGTGTGGCTCACCCTCCTTGCATAATTTAGTCTTAGGTGTTTTTTTGTTTGTTTGTTTTGTTTCGTTTTGTTTTATCCTAGTTGTGGCTGAGCATTTGGTGGGGCCGGAGGAATCCCATGTAATGTGCAGGGTTCACACTGATCATGAGCATGCATGCCCAGATACGCACGTGTATGTCATCCATCCATCCATCCATCCATCCATCCATCCACAATGAGGTGGTTGTGAATTAGAGCGCCTCATTCCAATGGCCAAAGTGGGGAAGGAAAACAAGTGTGGCTCCCAAGTTAGGGAAGTGGAAAAGACAGTGAAAGCCCAGTGCCAGAAGACTGTGTGTGCTTATTTCCAAAGTCAAAGCCAAAGGGCTGGGGTCACTGTCCCAGTAGGTGCCCAAGGCGCCTTGGACAAAGAGTTGCTTACCAGAAGGGACAAGAACCTAAGGTTGAGTGGATTTATCCTGAAAGGGGGAAAAAAATGCATGCATTGAAGAATTGAAGCAAATGATGTGAATGAGGGGTCCCAACCCAAGGGCCTGTCAGCACCCAGCCTTTATCTCAAGAGGTCTCCATTTCTGAGCATTCAGTTCTATAGCTCCCATGAATGGGTTGTTTTTTTCTTCAAAACACAGGGAAGGGGCTCCGTTGCCTCTTATTTTCTCCTGAGTTCAGTCTTCTATCAAAGCAAGTTCTCCAAGGAGTTTGTCAGTTGAAAAAGAAAAAGAAACGAAACAAGTCCCAATTAGAAAGAACCGTGGCAATAGATACACATTTGCATTGCTTGTAGCATGAGGAATCTCATTTCGGATTGCCGTACACCAGAGTGACAGCTGTTTTGAATTGTTGTCTTGGTATCTAGGCTGGTAGCCGAGATCACAGAAAGAGAGAGAGAGATTCTGAACCAGTTGTCAGAGTTCTAAAAGCGTCTGGAGTTACTCAAGCCTGAAAAACAGTAGGATATACAAAGGTTCTAGCTCATTCCAAATCTCAATATACAAACTCTGGCAAGCTTCAAGTGTGAAAGTCCGGGGGAGAGCGCTGTAGCTTTATCCAGCTCTCTCCACAAGCACCACCACATGTGGGAAGGGTGTTCGAAGAACGCTATTACTAGGCCTAGCCTCAGCTTCATTGGCATCGTCCTTTCACAAGAATGAGGCTAAAAGGAATGTTCTAGAAGGGGGTGGGTGCTTGTACTCTCTGAAGCCATGGAAAGCCTACGACTATGATTCCTAGACACACGCACACAAATCCTTTCAGGTGGGTTACTGAAGTGCTCAGCAGGCATTTGCGGATATAGAGTAGAAGAGTGTGTCAAAGACCCACACTTGTTCCAGGAAGATTGCATGGACTCTGCTTGTAAAGATGGATTTAACATGGATTAACATTTGCCTTTGGTGCCCCTTAACTAGGGAGCAATGTCTTCAGGAAGTCAATGTCTTCAGACTTGGGGGCTGGGGGGGGTTGGGCAAAGAGGCCAAAAAAGAGAATGCTTTGTAACCTAGGGCCAAGAACGGAAGAGGTCTTGGTGACCTAAGTAACCACATGGGAAAGCAGGGGGCACCTGATAATGCAAAAGCCTGCCGCAGAAATTGAAGCAGTGAAGGGAGAAGCCACGAAACAAAGCCTCCTGAAGGCTGAAATTCAGGGCATTTGTTCTGCCACCGAAACGAATGTTCCTCTTGCTACTCTGTTCTCTCATCACCGAGCGTTGCAAAGTGTCTGAGCAGATAAAGCTCCAAATGAACTCGTTTCCATTTCAGCACTTCATTTGGGAGTTGCTGGCATGGGGCTGTTTTCATTCATGAGTTAAACATGGATGCACTACTCATAAACAAGTCATCATTTAAGATCTAGAAAGTTCCACTGGAAGTCAGCTATCCAGTGCAGCTTCTGTGTATGCTCATGTGCACACACACCCGTGCAATGCATGAAATCTTCGCAGAATCATGAAACACACACCGTGTCTTTGAATGTCTGCTCTTTCAGGCTGGGAGGCAGAAGCAGCACTGGGTAATCAGCCTGCCCCATGCCATCTGCCGTTTTCCAAGCCTTGCCAGCTACATGGCCGTCTTTAGGATAGTATTTTCTGGGTCATCACTGTATTGAAGTTATCTCATACTCAGTTTATAAGATGAAGATTTTTTTCAGTGAGTTATTTGATTGATGGATGGATTGAGGCATATGCAGTCAGGCTCTTTAGCCCTGACACCTTGTTTTTGGCCCAGAAATTCGGATGGACAGATTGCTCTGGGGAGGGTTATGGTACCACAGGTTAAACCTCTGTCTGCAGTGCTGGTGTCCTGTGTGGGAAGTGCTGGCTGCTTCACTTCTGATCCAGCTCGCTGCACTGGGAAAGCAACAGAGGTGGCCCAAATCCTTGGGTCCCTACCACACCCACGGGAGACCCTAAAGAAGTCTGAGACTCCTGGTTTTGACCTGGCCCAGCCCTAGCTATGTGACCATTTTGGGAAATGAGCCAGCAGATGGCAGCTTTCTCTCTCTCTCTCTCTCTCTCTCTCTCTCTCTCTCTCTCTCTCTCTGTAACTCTGCCTTTCAAAGTAAATAAATCTTTAAATAAGTAAACGAGTATCTGTTTTAGCAACGAACATTTAGGTTAGGGGTTAAAGCACCCACATGCCACTTCACAGTGCTTTGATTTGACTCCTATAGTTCATTATTTGCGTAGAGGAGACAATGATGACTCAAGTCATGGAGAAACACATTGGCACCCAGTCCATGGAGCACCACCCACGGCTTCTGGTGGGATAAATGCTCACCCTGTGTATTCTTCAGCAAGCTCCTCACATGTTTGATGACCATGCTGAGGAAAGTTCTAGAGCGCTTCACGCTGTTCAGGGCATGCATTACCCAACAGGCACCTCCAAGGCGGCCTCATCAACCATCGTCCCACCAGAGCCCATGTCCAGCGCTGTCTCACCATGTTGTGCTGAATTGCGCGGTCCCCTTTCTGAGCTGGGAAGCTCTCCCTGTGTCCAGTTGGGACACATTTTGGGAAGTTGGGTAGTCTGTTGCTGAAAGCAAAACAACCCCATGGGCACCTGAATCTCTTAATGGGCATTAACATCACTGGTGTGATCTTGGGTAGTTAGACCATGGAGTGAAAAGTTGGAGTGTAGAAGTGCAGAATGGTTTCACTGGAATGACAACTGAGCAGGTAAGACCGGGTGGCAGGAAGTTGTCACAAGTGTGACCACTTGTTTCTGGCCTGCCAGTTTGATCCACAGCTCTAACTACAATGGAAGATCCCATTGTACTTTTTAAAGATGTGTTTATTTGAAAATCAGAGTTAGAGAGAAGAGAAGACACAAAGAGAGTTCTTCTGTCTGCTGGCTCATTTCCCAAATGGCAGCAGCAGCCAGGACTAAGCCAGGCCAAAGCCAGGAGCCAGGAGCTTCGTCTGGGTCTCCCGCATGGATGGCTAGGGCTCAAGCACATGGGTCATCCATGAAGCAGCGGGGACACACACCAGCCCATATGGGATGCCAGCCTTGTGGGCTGTGTCTCATATTCCAGCAATTGAATTAAATGATCATTACACTCTGAGAAGCCAATTGGAGCAACAGCAGGTTCCCAGCCGCCTCCTAGGGCACTCTGTGAATCAGGGCAATAGGTTCAAAGCCAGGAGACATTTTAACTTGTACTTAAGATTTTCGTGGGTTTTATTTTTTTCTGCAAGAGGACACAGGTCACAGATGGAGTGTCCCTCCTGGGCTTCCTTCACTGTTCTTCCACCAGCTTTTTTTTTTTTTTAAAGATTTTATTATTATTGGAAAGCCGGATATACAGAGAGGAGGAGAGACAGAGAGGAAGATCTTCCATCCAATGTTTCACTCCCCAAGTGAGCTGCAACGGGCCGGTACGCGCCAATCCGATGCCAGGACCAGGAACCTCTTCTGGGTCTCCCACGCGGGTGCAGGGTCCCAAAGCTTTGGGCCGTTCTCGACTGCTTTCCCAGGCCACAAGCAGGGAGCTGGATGGGAAGTGGAGCTGCCGGGATTAGAACCGGCGCCCATATGGGATCCCGGGGCTTTCAAGGCGAGGACTTTTAGCTGCTAGGCCACGCCGCCGGGCCCTCTTCCACCAGCTTTTACGATTGTCATCCCTGGATGAGTGTTGGGGAGTGAATGGGTTCTCTCTCCCTGAGGGGATGAAGAACTCTCAGTGGTCAGGATGGTACCTGATTCACCTGCCAGTGCCCAGAACTTGGCTCAGTAACAGGAACTCCGCGTCCATCCGCTGGACTTGAATGCATACCTGTAGTGCCATTGGTCACATAATACAGTGAGAAAAGGAAAAAATGTGATAGTCACGAGAGCCATGAGTATTGTTGATTTCTTTTGCAGGGACAGTGTTCTCATAACTCACTGTTCGCCAGCAGAAATTGAATTCTTGATATGCAAACATTTCAAAAAGTTCATGGGAAATACGTATTCTGAAAAAAAAAATGATGCATGCATATATGCCACAATATAAACTTATCTGTTCATGACATGTTTTCCCCCCACAAACTTTCTGGAATGCGCTCCTGTCTTTCATGCAACTTCCGTGGAGAGATCACTTCTATAGGGAGTGACTATCCTGTGTTTTCTAATCATTTTGAAACGACTTGGAAAACACGTTAGCTGAGGGCTCACAGATGGATCTGTTCTATATCCAGGTCTTAGGAGTGACCTGTGTGCCCGAGCATTCCATGGAGTGGGTGGCCAAGGGTGGCTTCTCGGAAGCTGGATCCTCTCCAAAGGGAAACCACACTGCGTGTCAGTGGCCATGTGCACAGATGACAAGACATCTCAAGTTGTGTGTGTATTTTGTGTTGTTTTGTTTTTTGCTTTGGTGCCCGGAAGTCCGGGGAGACCCAAACACGAGTGGCTCCTCCAGAAAGATGCCGAGGGGGACACATCTTCACTCATCAACTGGCCCTCCAGGTACACCTCCGCCTGCAGCTCCGTGCCTAGCATTGCCTGCGCTTCCCAGTGACCTGCCTGGCTAACTCCTCCCACCCTCTGTGACTGACAGTACATTGGACACCGTGTGTTCTACAGGGACAGCTGGAGTTTCCTCTCACCATTGGCCACACTCCTTCCATTGCCCTCACCCACGCCAGTTGGCTTTCTCTCTCCTTACCCTAGCAAGTCTGTGGGGGAACCTCTCACTTTTTCCGCTGACTCACACGAAAGTGGCCAGCTGGGGGCAGCCGTGAGTGCACACTTGAGTCCAAGGGAGTCAGACTAAGGAGCCAGGGGCCCCTCTGGATCTGCCTGGCATTTCCAGCCTTCTGCTTTTCCTGTCTCCTCAGTCCCAAACCAGAGCTTCCTTGTCAACCGTCAAATGTAGGTCATGCACATTTAAAATCAGAATCCCCAAAATGACATTTTCGTCAATAGGGGGCAGTGCAGGGGATCAGGGAGAGGCGGAAGAAGTAAGAATGAGTCAGTCATGGTCGGGACAAAGCGCCCACATAGCCAGTTTCCAGCAGGCGCTGTGTTCTCCACGGAGGACAACATGCTAATTGTCTCCAATCAGACACGTGCATTCCGGAGGAGAATTTGACCACATTGTTGTCGTCTGCGGATGACCAAACGCTTTCTACATGGAGGCCTCCCAACGCTGGCACGACTCTGTCTTCCCATCAGACTTGTTCTTAGTCACTTCATTAGCCTTTGAAGGCATGTCTGTCCCTGAGACTACAAAGAGAGTTAGAGCAAAAATAGAATTAAAGGCAAGTGCTGGCTGAAGTCCATGAAGGCTGTCCATGCCCCCACTCCAGGAAGTCACTTGTCCCACTCCACAAGGAAGCGTTCTTCACTGTTCCAGCTTCCTCCACCATCAGTTGGGTGGCTCCTGCTTTCTTGCTACGAAAAGCGAAAGTTAGAACCAACTAACACAGTACAGTCCCACGCTTTGCAACCAGCACGGCACTCATGCCACTGCAGCCATGCAGGGGATAAAGAGCTTAAGAGCAGGGACACGGCCACTCTGCTTCCACAGGGGTCAGGAAGGGTCTGGAGCTTTGGACATGCATTTCAGGGGGGTTCTCAGATATGTTAGTACCCTGGAGACAGCTGCAGTGATGTTGTGGAAGATGAGTTTTTAGCAATGCGTGTAGCAGCAGTTCCCAGACAGCATGTTCAGGAGCTCTGTCACAAGCCTGTCCTCTCACGTTCTCTGAGCACGCTGCAGTGGCGTCCCGAGTGGCCACAAGTTTTGGGAACCAATGCAGTCTACATTGCATGCAAAGTGTGTGAATGTTTTGCGGGGTGCTTTGAAAGAGAAGAGAAGGTGGCATCTGGAGATACAGTGATCCCAAATGCTCCTCCTACCGTAGCAGGGGATGGCATCGTTTAACCCGTGGGGGCTTGCCAGCCTGTAGATTCCACCTGCGGGACCCTCACTGGACCAGGCACCTGCTTCGGGGCCCCCTCCTACATCATTCTTGTTCTCTGGTGGGGTGTACTAATACACCCTCCTCTGGCTTCTAGAACACTTATTTCTTGAGAAGGGGTGGAGTCTCCCCCAAAGACAGCATCTGACAGCCCTGTTGTAGCTTTATAAGGAGTAGAATCGGTGATTCACTGCCCACATCCGGGTCCCTGGACTTGATGCCCACCTCTGGCTCCCTGCTAATGTGGACCCTGGCAGGTGATGGCTCGAGGAGCTTGGTCCCTGTCACTCACGTGTGAGATCCAGGTGGAGTTCCTGGCTGCCAGCTTCAGCCCAGACATTGTTAGCATTTGGGGGAGTGAGCCGGTCAGTAGGAATGTCCTGGCTCTTGCTTCTCTTCCAAATACATTGACAGTCTCCCCGCTGCCCAGCTGTGGGCTTCTGACACACATCACCAACCTGACTCTCACAAAAGCTTCTCCTCCCGGGGTAGATTTCCACTCACTGGCCACTGGGGCCCTCACATGCTGTCTTCCCATCTAGCCACTAAGGTACTTTGCAACTGAAATCCTTTTTCTTTCTCAAAGAGTTAAAGTGAGAGAAAAATTGGTGAAAGAGGAGAGTGCCCGCAGAAGTCCCGATGTGGCCCCAGAGGCCCTGTCTCAGAGGAGACATCAGCCAGTGTCAGTGCAGTACCTGTCCTTCCAGTCCGAACACTCAGCCTTCGAGAGGGTGGCCAGCACTGGCCGCCGGCCCCTCCGTGGCTGCGTGCAGCCGGCAGACCCTGGGCACACCGCCCAACTGGTGGCCTTGGAGACCCCAGAGAGCAGCTCTGAATGCAGCTGGGTGGGCGCCACCGCTCAGGACACCACGAGGCCACCCGCCTTGAAGATTCTGGAAGAAGAGAGGAAAGGCGCCCGCCACATCTGTGAATCCAAAGCAGAGGAGGACATGGTCAAGAAGAGCCTGAAGATGCCCTTGACCTTGGAGGACAACAGGCCTGGTGGCAGCCAAGAAGTTCTCTCTGGAAAGGAGGACTCTGCTGAGCCTGTCCTTGGCATGATGGCCATGGAACATCCTTGGAAAGATCTTCAAAGTCTGACATCACCCACAGCTGAGCGCCAACCCCCGGAGAGACCAGCCCGGAGCGAGGTGGTCCTGTATGTGCAGAGCAAGCCAGCGTCCCAAGAGGCCCAGCTGGCAGGCCATGCCAACGAGGCACCTGCTAGGAAGCACCGGGTTCGCACCCGCTCACTATCTGACTTCACTGGCCCGGCTCAGCTCCTCAAGGGCAAGGACCCAGCTGCCAGGCGAGGGCCGGAGCCAGTGAGTTCCAAGGCCGAAGTGCCCTGGGCAGAAGCCAGCCTGCTAGACACCAAGGTCTCTGTCGCCCAGCTCCGAAGCATGTTTCTGGAGTCTGCCAGTGCCCGCCAGAAACCTGAACTGTAGGTGATGTCCCTGACGTCCTCGTGATGTGTCACTTGCACGCCTGCTGGCAGAATGGTGCACTCCTCCACTTGTGTTGTGTCCCACCTTAAATAGATCAGCTTAGCTCACAAACGTGTGCAGGGCAGAAACCGGAAATGGCTCAAACACTACCATCTTGCTTCTGCCTACTAATGGGGAGCTCAGGGAGTGGGTCCCAAGTTGGCTGCACCTGCCCCTTGTGTGGTAGAGGCATGCCAGGTCCTGGGTTGACTACATCTGCCCCGTGTGTGGTAGAGGCATGCCAAGAGGGTGTAGTGGGGTCTGAGACTTGAGTCGCTAAGATGTATAAATCTCTGCTTTCTTCTCTCCGTGTGTCTGTCTGTTCCCCACTCTGTCTTCTGTGGCCCCTGTGATTCTGAAAGCCCATCCCGGGTGCAGAAGTCAGCTGAAGGAGCTAGCTTGACCTCCTACGCGGACCGGGAAAGAGGGTCCCGGAAACCAAGGCGCTATTTTTCTCCTGGTGAAAATAGGAAAACTTCTGAGAGATTTAAAACTCAACCCATAACCTCAGCAGAGCGAAAGGAATCAGATAGGTAGGCACGTATCTCTGTCTGGGAAGGCGGAAGGAAGCATATGTCGGATGGTCAGGTTTTTCACCACATTGATGTCTTGATGCTGCCGATTCTGTATTGCTGCCCTTCTAGTCTGCAAAGGATATTCGCTTGGCTTGTCGATTCATCTAACATTGATCTTTGACAGTTTTGTGCTCCGAAGGGATGACGGAAGATGAAGCATCTTTTTGTTTCCTTGAATGGTTTTCTTTTTGGATGCTCTAGTTAACTTAAAATTGGAACAGAGTAGTTCTGGATTTGACAGTATTTTGTATTTATCGTATGACAAATGCCCACTTATTGTACTGAGCCTTTATATTCAGTTCGCATCTATGATTGCATAGAGATAGGTGTGGTAAAGAATTAATGATGACCTGTGTCGAATAGCTTGTTCTTTTCTCTGAAGTGAAGCTGTGAGCTGTGGACAAACGTACTCTGCACTGCCAATAAACTGATGTCCTATGTACTCACTAGATTTGCCACTAAGATGATGTTTGTTTACTTGTTGTTGTCAACTGTGCATTTTGTTTGTTAGGCTCATTTAAAGGCATTACTCTTTGTGCTTGTCACATGTTATTTGCTGTGGATCTTCAACTTCCATCTGCTAATTTCTGCATTATTATTTGCTGATGTCTTTCCTAGGTGTACTTCAAGTTCAGAAATGCCAACTGCAGAAGGCAAGTATCTATTTTTCCTTTAATTCTTGCACGTCTTCTCATCTAGAGTAGACTGAAATAAGAACTTTTTTGGTCTGTTTGAGAGAAGAAGATTAAAGATACTCTTGATTTCTTACTTTCCTGCAAATTTTCTTTCTGTGACTATCAGCAAGCCTGATTAGAACTTCACAATTACTCTCCCTTTATTTTTGAGACGAGGTGGACAAGCCTGGGATGAACAAATTTTGAAAAACAAAGAAACTGATTTGAACCAAAGAAGTAGGTTTTTCTGGTTCTGACTCCTTGTTTCACAACAAAGAAAAGAAATCCCTTCTGTTAGCTCTCTTCTAAAATCTCAGTTTCTCCAACACGAAGTAGAAATCAACCATCCACATAGTTGGGTTGGGTTGAATTGGGTAGGGTCTGGCTGGGTTGAGTTGGATTGGATTAGGTCAGGTTGGGTTTGGTTCGGTTGGATTGGGTTGAGTTGAGCTGAGTGGGTAGAGTTGGGATGCACTGGATTGGGTTGATTGGGTTGGGTTGGGTTGGGTTGGGTTGGGTCTCCATTTCCATAGGTTCCCTACAAGGGAAAAAAATTCCCAGTGATGCTGTGAAAATGCTTATTCTTACCAAGTCAGCCTCGGGCAAATTTCCAGAGCTAATTCTTCTGTTTGTTTTTTGGGTTTTTTGTTTTGTTTTGTTTTTCTAATAATGTTCAGTTGTCTTCTGTGGCTTTTCACAGATGAAGAAAAGGTGGATGAACGGGCCAAGCTGAGTGTAGCTGCCAAAAGACTCCTGTTCAGGGTAAGGTGTGCCCATCTGCTTGTAAAAAAGTGTTATCTGAAGTCTGCATCCTCTTCCAGCACAGGGCTCTGGGCACCTTGTCCCAGTGTGCCTGCCACACTCTCCCTGCACTGTGACTCACAACCCCACCTCCATCCCCGCCGTCCCATCCCCAAGGTCACACTTCGTGCCCACCCTCAGTGGCACAGGCTCTGTAGCCTGGGGTCCTACAGGAGCACAGAGAGGACACATCTAGCTACCCCATTTCTCTTCCATGACTGGATAAGGTTTCTACTGCATCTCCACTTACAGGAAATGGAAAAGTCGTTCGAGGAACCCCAGTTTCCCAAGCGGCGCTCTCGCAATGCAGCGGTGGAACAGAGGCTGAGGCGCCTGCAGGACAGATCCCACACCCAGCCCATCACCACCGAGGAGGTGGTCATTGCAGCCACGTAAGTACCCTCGGGGTCTTCCTTCTGGATTTGACAGGGCTCGCACAACCTCTTCTTAAAGCAAGAGGTGGCCAAGTTTCAAGCGCAGGCAAATGCAGAGAAGCCATAGAGAAGTCGGTAGGTGGAGATTTCTTTGCTGCTGTCTCTTTATAAACTTTGCAACTTACAGAAGTTCTAGAAGAACATGCGTGTTTCTTTTTTCCTTTTTTTTAACGTTTATTTTGTTTCTTTGAAAGGCAGAGTTATAAAGCTTCCATCTGCTGGGTCACTCTCCAGATAGCCACAGTGACCAGGTCAAGCCAAAGTCAAGAGTAAGGAACTTCATCCAGGTCTCCCACTTTGGTGCAGGGGTCCAAGCACTTGGGCCATCCTTTGCTACTTTCCCAGGAGCATTAGCAGGGAGCTGGAACAGCCTGAATGGGATTCTGATGTCCCAGACTTTGGCCTTACCTGCTATGCCACAGCACCAGCCTTAGGAGGGGTTTTGTTGATTTGTCTTTATGTATGCAATGTCTTTTTTTTTAATCTCCTTAACCATGGGAAAAGTTAAAGCATGAAGGCAATTCATTGCGGTGAACCCAGTTTCAGTCCTTAGCAGTTCCTGGCTGGCCTCTCACCGCCCGTATCCCATGTGTGCATCCACTCCCCACTGCCTCCTTCATTATTTCTGATCAAACTTTCTCATTTCATCTAAGAATCTCTAAAAGACAGAGGTTCATTTTGCTTTCAGATGATCGTCAGAAATATTTTTAAATTGATTATTGATTTGATCGCTCTCCAAATGTCTTATTTTGAGTTACATGAAAGTACTTCAAAACGTTCATGGAAAAACGGAGTTAAAATGCAAGTTCATTTTGGTGTGAAGAATGTTTCAAATCCACGCATATGAAATATCTTACCAGTTAGCGGAGAATGCATGTCATGAAAAAGTTATGCCTGGATTTCAACATTTTTGACGGCAGGATGAACTTACAATTCCATTTTCTGCGGACTTTTTAAAGTGTCCTTGTATATCCCAATACTTTCTAAATTAACTCCCTAAGAAGTCATTTGAAGATTATTGCATCAATCTGGTGAAACTGTTTAAAAGGTTTATCTGTTTGACAGAGAAAGGGAGAGATTTTTCCATCTGCTGGTTTACTTGCCAAATGGCCACAATGAGCAGGCCAAAGCCAGGGCTCTCCACACAGGTAGCAGAGACAAAGCCCTTGGGCCAGCCTCCGCTGCTCTCAGGAGCATTAACTGGATGGAAAGTGGAGCAGCTGGGACTTGAATCCATGTCCCATGAGATGTTGGCATGGCAAGAAGTGGCTTAATTTGCTGGCCCTTGTATTGTTTGCCTCCCGTGGACACAGGTGCATGCCGTCCAGACAAAATGAGGGTGGCTTCGTCCTGACCCATCGCCATCCCGGGCGGCCTCTTGAGGAAAACGTGCTTTTGTCTCCTGCCACCGGGCTGCCTTCCCCAGCTCTCTTCCCAAGAAACTGCTCAGTTTCCTGGTATATTTATGGCTAAGTACACTGTGGTACTTAACTAAGTACTCTTAGTCAGTCAGTGTGTTTCTTTTCAAACAAACAAAAAAGCAGCTGAGTGTTGGGTGTAGACTAAGAAGCAGCTCTCCATGGAAGTGGAACAATGCCTAGTGAAAAGACGGTCCTGTCCTTGGGATCCCGGAGTCTCTATCTCATGTGCTCAGCAGGTGTCTGAGGACACTTCTTGCTAACAGATCAGGAACAGCGTTCTCAAATGGACACGCAATCTCCCGATCTGCCGCTGGCCACTCTCAGCTTTTGTCAGCTCCTCTTTGAAACTGGGCCGTTGATCACGCACTTGATTCAAGTTCTCTTGAGACTTTTGTTTTCCCCTCCCAAAGCTGATCATTTTGAGTAATCAAACGCTTGCTGTTTGGGAATGTTGCTGAATGTACAGCTTTGCTTTCTTTGCTACAACTTTGCTTTCTCTCCTTCTCTGTCTTTCTGAATATCTCTTGTCTGGTCATTGCTTTTCTAGCGATCCTATCCCTGCTTCTCCGCGTGCTGGGGTCACCCACCCACTCATGGCGAGACTTGCCAACCCCACAGTAGCTAAGAGCACGGTGCCACCTGCCAGGTACTGGACAGAAAAAAAAACAGCTGCATGTGGCACCCAGGGCAACAGAGCTGGGTAGCATCATGTCCTACAGTCTTGAGTGCCTGTCATGTGTGTGACAAGTGAGTCGGTGTAGTGAGTTGTTCGGAGAATATCCGTGGTGTCTGTGTCTACTTCACATAGGCCTGCGTCAAAGACATCTGGTCTACCTGCTGAGTTCTGTATTGCCATGAGATATCCACTAACCCACTTACCCTTGTGTCTGGTTGCTGTTTTCCATAATAACCTAAAAACTCTCATCCTTCATCCAAACTGTTGACAGCTCATCAAAATTAACAGAAAAATGGGGTGTTACTATGAATGCTGAAATTCTTGGGCTCGGTTGTTTTTGCTTTGTTTTGTTTTTGATGTATGGAAGCACCCATAGGAGGGAGTCTTCTGGAAGTTCATGGAAAGCATGCCTTAGGAAGGAATTCTGCATGGATCTCAAAGCCCTTTGACGCACCATCCAGTGATCCTTGCATCCTATCTTTCCATGACCTGGTTGAAGTAGCCTGCTATGTGTTCAAATAATCCCCTCGGTTTCTGCTCTAGGGAGAGGCAGGGCTGACATCGTTGGGGATTCAACAAATAACTCGGAAAGTTCACTGTCCTATTTTGAATTATGCTGTCTTCAAGTGATGTCCTTAAGCCTCGACAGTGTCCTCTTTATTGTACTGTTGCGGGCCAAAACACAAAGACTCAGAAAATAAATAATAAGGGGAGAAAACAGCAGTGCAGGGAGAAGGTGTCATCCAGAGCTGGTGGTGTTGCCCTCGCCTCACGCAGCACAGATGACAAAGGGCGCTTGTCACGGCCTCGCCATGAGCCCCCTTGTGCGTCTGCCTGTGGGGGCCGCTTGCAGCTCTGTGTGATCCTGTAAGCAGTGGTTGACGGGAGTCCAGCTGAACCTGCGACCCGCTCAGTCTGAGAGCCGGCTTTGCTTGTGGCCAAGTCGTGCTGTCTAGGAAACCCTTCCAGAGTGGCAGGAACTGTCCCCCGCTCCTCAGACGTCCTGGGAATGACAGTCTAAGCACGCTTTTAAAAACTGGTAGAAATCTGTGAGAAGAAAAAGGCCTTCCTGGTGCCTGGAAGTGTTGCAATCACCTGTGTTTCTTGTTAGGTTGGTAGCAGGTGACAGTGTTTGTAAAATGGAAAAACAAACAAAAAAAAAATGGCCATTTTTTGAGCCACTTCTGTAGAATGTGACTGGGCCCCAGGTCACACCTGTGGGTCCACTAGAGCCTTATTTCCTGTGACATTAACCATGCAGCCTGTCTCCCCTAAGATAAGGTCTAGCTTCCATAGTTTAGAAATAATTTCTGCTCATTGTAAACAAACAAAAAAAATCCTGCATTTAGGTAAGGGACCAAAACTAGCGCATGGCAAAGGCCAGTGAGGCTTGGGTGCAAATTAATCTACATAGGGAAGGAGCAAGTGGGTTCTCAGGTCTGTCTCTGACGGGTGATTGCTTTCAGGCTACAGGCTTCTGCTCAGCAAAAGACCGCAGCCAGGGAGCCGACAATCGAGGGCAAAGAGGATGCTGAACTGGGAGAACCTGATTCCTCCACTCTCAGCTTAGCGGAGAAGCTGGCCTTGTTTAACAAACTATCCCAGCCGGTCTCCAAAGCCATTTCCACCCGCAACAGAATTGACCTGAGACAGAGAAGAAAGAACGCCCGCTATCAGACGCAGCCCGTCACCCTCGGAGAGGTGGAGCAGGTGCGTGAGCTCCTTGTCACCGGTAAGGTCCCTGGCCGGTAAAATGCATTAACTAAGAATTTGAGAGTCCCCCCAAAATACAAGCAGAATGGGTATGTTTCTCTTTCTGTCTTTGCTTTTCTAACTGGCTGAAAATCATCTGGACGGGACTAAGGGGCACAGGCCAGCCACGCCACAGCAGCCTTTTGTTTGCAATCTGTCCCTCACTAGTGTCTATCTGGCTGACTTCTTTCTAACTGGCAGGTGCAGAGTGGAAAGCTCATCCCGTTCTCGCCTACCGTGAACACATCCGTGTCCACCGTGGCCTCAGCCGTCCCCGCCATGTACGCTGGGGAGCTCCGCGCGAAGCTGCCAGCGCCTGCCGCCACCGTCGCCGACAATATGGGTGCCCCTGAGGACAAGTTGCCTTCTGGGATGGAGAGTGTTGATTCTGCCACAGTGAGGAGCATTCTGAAGCCGCACGCCTGGCAGCCTGTGGCAGAGGGGAGTGGGAGCAGAGGAATGTCGAGAGAATGCAGAGAGCCGGAGAGCAGGAGAGCTTCGGTGGTGGGAGACGGCGGCGGTGGCGTGAAGAAACCCGGATTGCCAGAGGACGGGGAGCCTTGGCACCCCATCCCGAGCAGAGACGGCCCCAGGGAACCCCTGTATGCAGTTCCCCGAAGAGGGAGTCTGGAACCGGCAGCCACTCCGGCTGGCGAGGAACTGAAGGAATTTTCCAGTGCAAAAAGCAGTGCCCAAGAGAACGCGGAGTTGCAGGACAGACAGCCCTTGGCAGAAAAGCTGGAGGTGGATGTCGCCAAAAGAAAGTTCTCGCTACGAGGTAAACGCCTCCTGCCCTCTGGGCTGCAGAAGCCCCTGCTGTTTTAGTTTCTGCTTGGCAGAGTGCACACATGCATTATGAGTCCTGCTAAGGGGCAGAGCAGGACACCTTTCTCGCCGTGGATGAAAAAGGTCACCACTAAACTCTCTTCCCAGGCTCCCTTCTTTTTAAATATTACCTGATTCAGTGGAGTCATAGTGAGTGCCCGCAGCCCTTAGACCCAGCTTGGGGAGGGTTTCTGAGGACGCTGGCCAGCTCCGGCAGCCTCCTGAGCTGCTTTGGTGTGCTGGCTGCTGTTGTAAGCTGACCGATGGTCCCATAGGGCCAAGGGCTGGGTGAGCCCAACTGATAAGAACTTGAACTCCAGTTTCTGCATTAACAGGCTCACTCTTTTTGTATTTACAACTACCACGCCAGGCTACATGCAAGTGAAGCGGGAAATCCTCCGTGTGGCCAGGGTTGGCCTCCAAACGCTGCACTTTGGATGGGGTGAGTGGCCGGAGGCTAGTGTTCCCGGCCAAGTCAAGTGCTGACATGGTTCCCTGTGTCCGCAGCCACGGAGTTCCGGGAGTCCACTTCCGAGCAGCCAGATACAGTTGATGGGAAGACCGTGGCCCCGCCTGCAGCCCCCGCCTCCTGGAGGCAGCAGGAGTCCCCGGAGCGGCTCCTGGAGAAAAGTTCCAAGAGCCCGTGCGCCATGTTCGCTGCCGGAGAGATCAAAGCGCTGGCCGGGGAGAGCACCGTGGACTCGCCCAGCAAGACCATGTCCATTAAGGAGAGGTACAGCAGCCAGGAGGGTTGGGCTGGGCTTTGTCCCATCTGTATTCGGGTCTCAGTTCCTTTCTCTCTCTCTCTGTCATGAACGTCAATAACTAATGGGAGTAGGTCTCTGCTGTTTGTCTTGTAGATTTACCTAAAGGTGCAAACTGCAGTGATAGGTTGCAGAAACACAAGAGGAACCTAAAAAGTGCATGGAGAGTGGAGCTAGAAGAAAAAAAACTCACTGTGGTGCAAAAAAAAAGAGAAAAAAATGCATGGATAATTTTTTTAAAAAACACAAATTTTTAGTGAACTTCCCCAAATCCTCTGTGTGAGAGCGTGTATGTGTGGGGATATTGTGCGAGAGGGTGTGTGTGTGTGTCGAGGCATGAAGATAAGATGTGGTGTAGGAACTGCTTGCTTGAGATGAACTCACTTCTGCTGGCTTGACATGAAGTCAGCTGCGTGACTTCTGACTCACATCCAGGAAGTTTGTACCTAGAGAATTGCTCGGAAAGACTACGTTCGAAGTTCAAATCACTCTGCAACCTCACACCACTCAGTAGAAAGATACAGCATGGAAAGGAAAGAGTGAGGCAGGACAGATACTAAATGGTTTGCAGAGTGCGTTTTCCTTGTGAATCTTTGCCCACAGTGGAATGAAGTTGCAAAAGCTGCAATACTGGTGGAAAATTGCGTGTAGCAAGGTGACATCAGCTTGGCAGTGTCATTAGCCAGACCGGGGGAGGGGGATGATTGCAGCAACATGCCGTGCCCAGGCCGTGCCCAGGCCGTGCCCAGGCCGTGCCCACACACCTCCCTCCACTTGCATTGTTAGATTTGCTTTGGTCACTCTGAATTTGTAGATATATTTCAGATGGCGCAAAACCATACGCCACATCACAGCGAAAATCATTTCTTACAAGCTAAGCTTTTTGAACGTTATTCATGAGCTCGTAAATAGTGGGAATATTTTCGACTGGTAATGAGGGTTTGTTTTTTTTTTTTAAGATTAATTTACTTGAAAGGCAGAGAGAAAGGAAGAGCCACAGCTTTCCCACCCACTAGTTCAATCCCAGTTGGCTGCCAGGCGTTCCCCTCAGGTCTCCCACTGGGTGGCAGGCGCCCATGTACTCAGGCCATCTTTCAAAGCATTCTCAGATACCTAGCAGGGAACTAATCGGAAATGGAGCAGCCGACACTTGAATCAGCGCCCCTACATGTGACGCACCTGTACCGTAATTCCGGCCCCCAGTTAGTAAGATTTTTAAGTCCTGTGTACTTTTGCCTTTGCCTGCTCGAAATTCACAACAGAGGCGAGCATTTGGCCCAGTAGTTGAAGTTTCCCCTGGGATGCCTGCATCCCACATCAGGCTGCCTGGGTTCGAGTCTCAGTTGCATTTCCCATCCAGCTGCCTGGTGATGCATGCGCTGTGGGGCAGCAGGTGACGGTGAAGCCCTTGAGCCCCAGCTGTCTGTGCCGTGGACCCTGGCTGAGTTCCCAGCTCCTGGCTTCAGGCCCGTGGCTGGCCGGTGCAGGTATCTGCGGAATAAACTGATGAATGAAAGCTCTCTCTCTCTCTCTCCCTGCCTTCCAAGATCAACAAAGCAAATCAATACAATTTCCAATAAATTAGAGCCACTTGGCTGAAGAGGCTCAAGAAAGGCTCCAAGGTGGGAATCCCATGGGGATCTGGGGTGTCATGAAGCAGGCCCTGTGGGCCTGGCACCTTCTTCCAAGAAACCAGATTCCATGGACGCTTGTTTGCAAAGGCTCGACTATTGAGAGGTGATTGGCTGAAGGGAAAGGATTCTCACTTAAGGGAACCAATAATAAAGCTCACCAACATACAAGCCCTGTGTTTCACCGAAGAGGAACCATTCAGGAGGAGGGAAAGAGAAAGTCCAGGGGGAAATGCCACATGACACGCCTTTCTCTCAACGCCCTCCAGAGGAGTTCCTTGGGCAGTTCTCTCTGCTGGGATTTAGGACTTTGGATGAAGGAACCCCAGGCCTGTCCACTGCGGACCATTTCTTGATCTGCTTTCTTCTGATTTTTAGTAAACTGATTTTTAGGAATTTTTATTAGTAATTGCTCTGTGTCTTTCTGGAAACAACTCTAATCCTTTTATACATTTTTAAATAAGATACAGACTATGTGCAGTTTTTTTTCTTTCCTTTTTTCAGTAATTTTAATTTTTTTTAATTTAAAAATAGAGGTTGGGCCCGGCACGATAGCGTAGTGGTTAAAGTCCTCACCTTGCACGCTCCGGGATCCCATGTGGTTGCTGGTTCTAATTCCTGAGTGCCTGCTTCCCATCCAGCTCCCTGCTTGTGGCCTGGGAGGGTGGTTAAGGATGACCCAAGGCCTTGGGACCCTGCGCCCACGTGGGAGACCTGAAGGAGCTCCTGGCTTCTGGGTTCGGATTGGCTCAGCTCCAGCCATTGTAGCCACTTGGGGAGTGAACCATCAGACAGAGGGTCTTCCTCTCTATCTCTCCTTCTTTCTGTATATCTGCCTTCCCATTAAAAGTAAATAAATCTTTAAAAAAAATAATAAATAAAAAATAAAAATAGATTGAGGATGAGAGAGACACCCTTCCTTCTGCTGGTTCACTTTCCTAATGCCCACAAAAGCCAGGGCATGTGCAGGTGGAAGTCAGGAGCCAAGAACTCCCTCCAAGTCTCCAATGGGGGTGGCAGGACCTCACAGACCTATTGCTTTACCTGGGATGTGCGCTGGCAGGAAGCGTAGTCATGAATGGAACTGGGACTCCAAGGCGGGCTCTGGGATATGGATGCAGGCATCCTAAGTGGTGTCTTTTGACTGCTATGCCAAGCACCTGCCCAGGAGCTGCTCCTTTCCTATAGCTGCAGGAATTCCAGGAAGGCCTGCAGAGGTGTTCACAACACAGCAAGTGTACCTGCACCGGCCGGGGACAGCTGTGACTTCTCTCAGCCTCAGAGAAGCCCCTGAGCCCAGTCTTCCCTGAGTCGTGACGTAAAGGGAGGCTTGCCAAAGTCCTCTGTTCAACTGAATTGCTAACATACAGTTTAGGAGAGGATGATGCTTTGCTTATGTTTGTCAAGTTATGCCAACATAGCACGCATCACCAGTGATTCCCCGTTTAGCTTGTTACATGTACCTTGCACTTGGCTGAAAACACCAAGACTGTACGTCGTGACAACCTATCACTGGTGGCTCTTCCCTAAGTGGGACTCCTTTCCCTCTGTTTTGTTATAGTGGAATTTCACCTAAAGTAAGACTGTTGGCTCTCTGTTTACATGGACTTTCATACTGTTTTGTGTAATGACATCAGAATCTGTCAGACTTTTCAAAAGGATTTAGTTATTTATTTAAAAGGCAATTGCAGAGAAAGAAGGAGAACTAGAAAGAGGGAGAGAGATCTCCAAATGACTGCAATGTCTTCGGGCAGGTGGAAGCCAGGAGCTTCATCTGCATCTCCCATGTGGCTGCAGGGACCCAAAACAGTCTGCTGCTTTCCCAGGTGCAGCCCCAGGGAGCTGGGGTTGGAAGTGGAGCATCCCATATGGGATGCTAGCATCAGAGGCAGCGTCTTAACCCTCTGTGCCATAACACTGGCCCTGTAAGATTTTTAAAATTTACTCCGGCTCCCTCTGAATGCCTCATTTCACCCAAGGAAATATTCAGTTCTAGAATGCTGGTGATTGTTTGAAAGGAGAGAATGAACTGTGTTTAATACAGGGGCACGAGCTTTTGTTATCCCAGTTTTGAACCCACTCCAGCTGCTCTGTGGAAGAAATTGTTCCCATCACCCAGGGCTCACAGACCAGACTTCCGGTATGAGGTGGAGCAGACGCTGCTCCCGGGTGGCCTAGCAAGCACATGGCAGGGCAGCCCAGCCCAGGCCCTGGGGATAGTCTATTGTGATGCCATTGCCTGGACTCACAGCTCAGAAAAGCAGATGCCCAAGCTCTCCACACCACAGCCCTGCAAATAACAACCCTGACGTGGCAGATGTTCAAAGCGCTGACAGCTGTCTGGATGGCCCAGGCGGGCATGGTCAGGATGCTTAGCTCTGTCCATACTGCCCCGGCTGACCAGGGTGCGCTGTGGCACAAGCTCAGGTGCTCTGAGATGGCAGATGGCAGAAGGGGCGAAATGGGCTGTGACTGAGGTGGCAGGAGTTGGAATTGAACCCTGCTGCCCACCCGTACCTACACACATGTGCCATGTGACCGTGGCCTGTTTTCTGATAGACAAGGCATAACTGTATCCAGGTTTTTACACGTGGCCAGGCAGTCAGCAGGCATATTCGCTGGCCTGCAAGGTGATTCCAGATGCTTTTGTCTTAACGGCCGCCTGGGAAAGCCCTGGGATTTGTGTCAGCGATATCGTCCCTGGCTCTAGCTGAGCTGTCGGGGAATTGCTTCCTGAGAAGGTCCCCCAGCACAGTGTAATTCGGACGTCTCATGAGGAGGCAGGCCAGGAAGAGGACTGAGGTCGTCGGTTTACAGTACAGGTGGGTTAAACCAGCGGCTATGATGACAGCATGTCCCAGAGGAGCACTGGTTCAAGTCCTGGGTGTTCCACTTGTGTTCCAGCTCCCTGCTAAGGTACCTGTGAAGGCAGAGGAAGATGGCTCAGGTGACAAATCCGCTGCCACCCACATGGGAGACCCCGTGGATTTCCAGGCTTTTGGTTTCAGCCTGACAGGTGCCCTGGTTGTTGCAAACATTTGGGGAGTGAACCAACAACTAGAAACTTGCGCTGTCTCTCTCTCTCTATTTCTCTGTGTGTGTGTCACTTTGCTCTGCAAATAAATAAATAAATCTTAAAAATAACTAAAAAATAGTAACTCTTACTTACCTGGAGGAAGTAAGAGAGGGTCACATGACCTGGTGCCTCTGCCTAGCAGGTGGGAGTTGGAAGGATCTCACCCATGGGATCTGAAGTCCTGGCCTGCCTGTACTCTTTGAATGTCTCAGGAGTCGAGGCTTTGCAACCTTTTGCTCCAAAACACAAAGCCTGCAACAAGTATGTCTTTTAATGATTTGATCTTATGAGATTCTTTTTCCTGTTTCATCTCAAAGAATTAGAAAAGGGATGGATATGTCTTAGTTTTTGATGTCTCTTAGTTTTGATGTGCACGCTGAGCTGGACACAGACAGAGAGATTTGGAGATCCATGCTTAAGGACATGTGCCTGCCCTGGGAGCGTCCTGAGACAGAGCATTTAGAATCAGGGTGGAATGTGATCCAAGTGGGATGTTCCTTAGAGGTGGGAGGCAGAGTGTGTGTTGTTCTTTTTCATAAAAATTTATTTTCATTTGAAAGACAGCTACAGGGAGAGATGGAAGAAGACAGATCTTCTATGTGCTGGTTTCCCAAGTGGCTGCTCTAGCCAGCACTAGCCGAATCTAAAGCCAGGAGCCTGGAGCTTCTTCTGAGGCTCCCATGTGGGTGCAGGTGCCCAAGGCCTTGGGCCATCTTCGGCTGCTTCTCTAGCCATTAGCAGGACACTGGATCAGAAGTGGAGCAGATAGAACTTGAACTGGTATCCTAATGGGATGCTAGCCCTGCAGGCAGAGGCTTAACTCATGGTGCCATGGTGCCAGCCCAAGTGAATGGGCTTTTGAGATCTCTGTTGCCACAGAGCAAGAAGGAAGAGAAGCGAAAGGAAGAGAAGCAAAGGAAAAAGCTTGGGGTGGCAACAGACCCAGAATCCCCAAATCCTGCCTCTTTCCTCCGCACCCCCCACCCCGACACTGGGAAGAAGAGGCCTTGCCTCCCCTGGTGCCTGCGGCAACAGCTGCATGTGCGACATGCAGACCTTAACATGCTCTCGTGTGAGAACTGCAAACTTTCGCTTTCTTATCCACTTGCCCAGCTTGTATCATAGAGTACACCTCAGCACATCCCCACCTCAGAGACTGAGTGGACTTGGGAAATAGTGCGGAACCTTTGGGAGCCTGCAGAACCAAGCTATTTGAAGGGAGTGGCCACCCAGGGCAGAACAGACAGGCTACCGGGACTGGCAATGGGTCAGGAAGGAAGCGTGCAGGAGCCTCACAGAGAGCCATGGGGCCGAGTACTGGCTAGCCAGTCTTCACATCATCACCACATGAGCTCCAGTTTAGCCATCGCAGCTCTGTTGCCTCTGGTCTCCCCAACGTGTGTCTGATAGAAACACCCAAGTCTTCCCTGTTCCGTAGAGCACAGTGAGGTGACCCAGCCACACAGTCGAAACAACAGCAGCACCTCCCCGCCAAGTGGCACCCTCAAGTCGCACCACCGTGGCCCTGAAGTAGGTTAGGAGACTGTGTCAGTTAATTGGATTCTTTTTTTGTATGTATTTCTTTGCCCTGGGAAAAGTTGAAGCAATAGTTAAATAAAAGTTCTCATAGCATAAAGATGGATTTGCAAGTAAACAGTGCCTTAGAAGGCAAGAAGCATCCTAAACATCCTATTTTCCTTTCATTAAAAAGTGCAGGTTTGAACGATTGTCAGGGTTTCATAGCTGTATGCTTTTTTAAATTCCTTGCTCCAGTTTTTTCGACCAACTACCTATACAGCTGTGGAACTCTAATGTAGTTTCACCAAGTGACCAGAAGGGGTCGATGGAGGACATGGTCCTCTGACCATTATTTTTGTCTTTTGCTCTCAGCCTTAAGTCACATCCCCTTCCCACCATCTCATGTTTCAACCAGCACTAAGATGCTGGGACCCTTTTAGGAAAGGCTGGCCCCAGCGTCAGTTCAAAGAGTTCATTGCCAAGCAATAGGGATGCCATCTTCTGTTGCAGGTTGGCGTTGTTGAAGAAGAGCGGGGAGGAAGACTGGAAAAACAGACTGAGCAGGAAGCAGGAGTTTGGGCAGACCTTGGCTGGGGCCAGCATGCACCTGCCGGACTCAGAGCTGCTACTACACAAGAGGGTAAGGTCCCCAGGCCGGGAGAAGGTATCCCGTGTGCACTGCACTTGGCAGGCAGCCTGCACAGCATGAGCTGCCTTGCTGGGTCTCATCCCATGAGGCTTGCGGGGAGCACACCTGTCACAGCGCTGCTGCAATGGGCCAGAAGGGTCTAGTGTTGAGATGTTGCTCAAACACCAACAGCACTGCACATAGCAGTATCATTTAAAATTGTTTTTTTTCGATGCACCACAAAAGCTTGCAAGTTGCACCACAGCCTTGACTCTCCTCTCCAGAGATTTTATTCTGAAAGATACAAACCAAGGACCTGGGGGTGGAGAATGGACAGTCATCAGTTTTAAAACAGGTGAAGAAATGTGGGGCGGTTGATGCTGGAGCAGGCCAATTGGCGACACACTTTGAAAATTCATGTGCAGGCTGACCCCAAACGACAGAGCGATGCTGGTCTGGCGTGCCGTCAGGCAGGTTCAACTTGGTAGTCATCTGGAGCCTGTTAAGCTCAAAAATAGGTTGCGCATGCACAGTAGAGATGGCACCCTGCCCGCGCGATGAGATGTACACAAACAACAGGAGTTCAGCCACTGATCTGTGATACTTCTGTGTCCACCCAGGTTATGGTGGAACAACAATTTGAATTCTTTAAGGCAACTGCAGGTCTTTAAAAAGTTCATGGAAAATGCATATATATTTTAAAAATAGGTGAACTGCAAACTTCTTATGCCCAGTAAACTTATTTCTTCAATCCATTTTACCATGAACCTTTGAAAGCCCATACATTCAGAAGGATCTGGAAATTCCTCCTTCAAAAACAAACACGTAACCCCGTTAGCAAGATGTCACTCAACAGGCGTGTCAGGGCCGCCAGAGTGCCAGGTGTCTCGCTGGTCGTCTGATAAGATGCAGTTGGTACCCAGCCCTTCCAGAGCTGACAGGGTGCTATGTAGCAGGTGCATGGGAAGCTAAAAGCACACCGTGAGGCAGATCTCCAATGAAGAGGAATGCCTCCTGTAGGCATGGAAGAGGAATGTGCCTCTGACTAAGGTGTTTGCAGGTAGGGTAAGAGAGGTTCTGGGCTTTGCAGGTGCCCTGGAGGTGGGGCAGAGGACCCAGACAGGCCACTGAGCACCTCTGGGCTGGTGGTGATGCCAACTGTGAGCTCACAGTGCCTACTCCTTCCTGAGCAATGGCCTACTTCCCTCTGGCCCCCAGACAATGAGCTCTTTGAAGTTCAAATGAGCCCATCTATTTTTAGGCCTTTGCAGCCCTTGGGTTGGGAAATCTCAAGTTCTGCTGAGGTCAAGTGCTTTGTACATGACCTCTGATGACCTCATGGTCAGTGTCTTCCCAAGGGCTTGTCGTGTGGGTGCTCAGAGGGAGGAGGCAGGGCATCCAGAAGCCTGCTCTGCCTGGAGACCACACCCACGGTGGGCACAGATGGCTTCAGAACTCAGTGCTGCCTGCTTACTGGGTGCCCCAGGGCAGCTGGCAAGAGAGCCAAGGGCATTAGTGAGACTTGAATGCACCTGGGGCCAGTTTGCAAGGGACAACGGGTTCCAGAACCCTCCTTATTGGCCACCAAAGGTGAGAAAGGTCATCAGGGTCTTTTAGGCACATTCCTGGGGACTGAACATCTTCCGGTTGCTCTGCTTTGGTGCGCAGGGTCTCATGACTCATGACACAGAAGGAACATATGAACCCGGAATGCAGACGAGACAAGAAAGCGATAGAGGGGGAGACTGCCCACAGCATCCCCCTTGTTATTATGATGATACACGCACTGACCAGTTTAAGTAACAATAATAATAGCATGCTCTTTGGAGACGAGCAGTTCTCTAATAGCCACGCTTTAGAAGAAAGAGGATGCCTGGAAAACCTGTAGCAGTTCTGTTTCTGACAAGGATTTGTGTCGGAGGAAACAGATGTCAAGTCCTCTGAGCCACATCTCCTCCCAGGACCCCTGCTGCAAAGAGATAGGCTTTTAGGTCTAGGAATAGATTTGGGGTGAGGGAGTGAGTGTCTTCCCCTCTGTTCTGAGGGCAGAATGTGTCCCCAGGAATAGGAAACCTGGGAGTAGCTCCTTGCTTCCCATGTCTGCATGTCACCCCCAAATTAGGACTGATGGTGTAGCTTCTGGCATTAGTAATGGAAGGGGTCCTGTTATCTGCCAAAGAAAATCATCCAGGCTCTTCCCTTCTCATCCCCGCCCCCATCCGCATCCTTTTTCTCAGACCATGGTAGCCTGACTTTTGGCCTCTTGCTGCCCAGGAAACAGGGAGTGCTAAGGATGGTCAAAGCCACCCGGGGTGTGGATGTGGCCTGGTCCACACTGTGTAGAGTGTGAGCACTTGGGCATGACTGATGGCCTCAGAAATACTGTCATGCAAAGCTGTACATTCGGAGTGGAGCCAGAGTCAACATCCAGTCATTACCTTCCATCGCAGCCTGGTGGACACTCAGGCCTGGGCAGGACTATCTCATACAGCACCCAGTGTATCAGCTTGTGCGCAGCATATAAGAACGTGGTAGAGGTGGAGGCCAGAAACCTGCTCTGGGTCTGAGTCCTGGACACCTGCTATGGTTGTCTGGCGTTGCAAGGTCAGTGACCTCTCCAGGATGGAGTCCCCCAGGAGGTGAGGGAAGGCCAACGGATGGACACCCCAATCACCTGTAGACACTGAGGCCAAATCTTCACATCCGCTATGGCGTGAGGTTGGGAGGCAGAGAATGGCACATGGCTTGACCTTCTGGGTGGAGGAGATCATCTGGCCGTCAGGCTTAGGCCACTCAGCTGTGTGAGCATGCGCATGCTTCCCACTGAACCTTGGCACGCCATGCCTGCACGGGACTGTGGAACCCTCAGCTAGATTCCTCCAAGACTCGGCAATGTCTCCCATTTGTTTTAACCTGTAGGAAGAAGGGGAAGTGACAGATGATAATGCCATTTCTAATCTGCTTTGGGTAAGCCTGACACTAACCTATTAGTCCTGGAGTTAGACCTTCCCCTGCGTGAGGCCCTGCACCCCTAACCCTGATGGTGTCTTAGTCCCTGCACCACACAAGCCTGGATCCAGGCCAGAGAGCTGACTCCATGTCTGTCAGTCACTTCTGAAATAGTAAAGCACTTCCGAGAGTACTTCATGTTCCATGTTAAAGAAGCCAGTGGACGTGACTAGGAACCTGCTAGACATTCGCAGTAGGCTGCCTCATAACTCAGAGTGTACAGCCTGTGCTCGTGCGGGTCCTTGTCAGCCTAGGCCTTCTAGCAAGGACTCCGTTTGGAAATGGAGCCGAAATTGCAATGAACTGATTCACACCACCTGCGAGAGGTCCTTGACTCAATGTCCCACATCCTCCCCCCTAGCCAGGCCCAGCCCTTCCCAGCCCGATCAGCCTTCTCACCTCGATGCTCTTGCTTTGCCCCGTAGGAACCTGTGTATGCTACCGCTTACTCTCCTGCCCCACCTGCTGCCCATAAACACCTGTCTTTTGTATCTGTTAACCAGGTGAGGACAAGTCTGCATGCCATATGCCTCATTGCGGGTTCTGAGCAGGAGGGAAGCACTCGTGGTACATTTGAGAAGGTTGCTCCTTTGCTGTATGCGTGAGATAGATCATTACATGCATACATGGGTGCTTGTATAATAAGCCCCTCATCTATGCAGGCTTCATCACACACACACACACACACACACACACACACACACAGCAGCCCAGGCTCATCCCTGAGGTTCGGTCATCATCCTGTTAGGCACCTGCTGTAAAAGGAAGTCCTCCCCTTTCCATCATCAAGCTGTAAGTGCTAAGTGGGGCTCCCCCAAGAGTCCCACCCGGCTCAGTGAGTATGTGATCTTGCTTAGCATGGAGGCCAGTGGGGAGGGAGAGGATATGGCTGAGCCACAGGAAGGAAGACATCGCAAGGATGAGGCCGTCTGACGCGGGCTGCCTGCAGTGACTCTGTGCAAACAAGCAGGCTCAGGCTCTCTGCCCCTCCCCAGCACTGCTGGCCTTGACCTGCCTGAGCCCCACTCCCTCACATGCCACAGGGGACACAGTGACCCTGTGGGAACAGCAGGGCTGACCACTCACGAAGCTCCTCGATTCCTTTGGGAGTGGCCCTGGCTGTCCCAGTGGCCAGGAGGACAGCCCACTGTACCCACTTTGGCGGGGCTTCGGGATTTGCCTCACCCTCCTTTATTCTCTGGGCTGTCTCCTCTGAGGGTTGTCCCAGTCTCTGGGGAACAGTGACCACCAAGTGCAGGTCTCAGGGTTCTACCCAGGTTCCTAGTGGGCAGGAGCGGGCCCTCCCCTCCCCAACCCTCCCTGTCACTCCCCTGTCCCCTCCCACTCTCCAGCATCCTGCTTGGCTGCTTTGCCCTAAATTGTAAGTGACCATCTGACAGTCCCACACACCCTGCTCATGCCCACTCCAAGGAAGAGACTCAACTGGAACAAACTGGCTGTCATCAGCGATCCAACAAGTCAAGATTGAACCACAAAGGGAAGACTGTTACTGAAGTCTTTATATGCATATACATTATTTTTTTAATATTTGCTTATTTAATTGGAAGGCAGAATCAGAGAGAGAGAGAAGAGATACCAAGGAAGAAAGATCTTCCATCTGCTGCTTCACTCCCCAGATGACCACAATGGTGGAGGCTGAACGAGGCTGAATCCAGGAGCCTGGAGTTCCATCCAGGTCTTCCCCATGAATGGCAGGGTTCCAATACAAGGGCTATCTTCTGCTGACCTTCCTCACTCATTAGTAGGGAGCTGAATCAGAAGTGGAGCAGCTGGGGTACAAACCAGTGCCCTCCGAGGTAACGGCATCACGGGCTGCAGCGTGACCTGCTGCACCCCAACTCCAGGCCTGTACTGTAACAGAATTGGTCACAGCCACTGAATCCACACTGACACCTGCTGGTCACCCAGAGGCCTCCCTGGGTGCACACTGTCTGGAGTGGCACAACTGTAGGAAGACTTGTGCCTACCCTGGAGGCCCGGCCCTTGCTCATCACACTCCCTGAACATTTCCTGCCAGCAACGTTTTTCATTTTCTAGACAATCGCTGAGTTGGGCCCCTCCAGCAAATAGCCTGAAAGTTGATCTCTTTACTCAGTCGTGGACATGGAAGGACCCTCCGGTCCTCCAAGACTCACTCTCTCCTTCTGTCTCAGCACTGAACGATAGCACTACTTCCAGGGGTTCCTCCATGCACCTGCTGAAGGACATCTTAGTTATGCCCAGCTTGGGCAGTTAGGAAGTTAGGAAGAAAGCTGCTGTTTTGGGCGTGGAAGAGCATGGTGGCCCATGAGCATGTTTCGTTTCGGCAGGAACCACCCAGTTACCTCCCACAGCGTCTGCCATTTTGCAGCCTCGTTGGCAGTGATGGGCCATTCCTATTAATCTTGCTTTTTGTTGGGCCTGGAGGTTGTCCATGTCTTGGGTCTGCGTTTTTCCACTGAGTGTGTGTGGTAGGATTTCGTCGCTTTGATTTGCAAATCCCTCCTGATGCATGATGTGGGAAGGCTCTCCATTCTCTTTTGCTGCAGACATGTTCTTTGGTGTCTGTTCAGATTTTTCCTATGTGTGTTCTTTTAGCTTTTTGTGTTTTCTCTTAGTTTGTGCTTTGTCTTTTTCATTCATTTGACGGAGTCTGTCTCAGAGCAGAAAGGTTTTCTGCTCAAGTCTTGCTTAGCCATGATTTCATGGATTATGCTTTTGATTCTCTCTATAAGCAGTAACTATGGAATCTGAGGCTATCCAGGTTTTCCCCTCTGTTGCCTCCTAGGACCATCCTGCTCCATGTTTACATCCCAGCCTTCCACTTTGAGCTGATTTTCGTCAATGATGTTGAGGGCCATAGTTTCTGAATGTTTTTCCTCCACCTGTGGGTGCCATTGTTGAAAGACCATCTTTCTTCCACTGTGATAACTTTACCGCTTTGTCATGGTGGACTGTGTGTGAGTCTATTCCTGGGCTCTGTCTTTTTGTTCCCTAAATTCTCAGGCTATTCTTTCAACCCAGAGCTCGTTAATGCTGTTTTATGGAAGGTAGATAGTGTCAGTCCTCCAACAGCTGTTTTACTTTAGTACTAGGCTCTCTTTTCTGGTTCTATGGCCACTGCCTGGGAACTTCAGGACCAGGTGGTCAATATCCACCAAATGTCTCGCTGGGATCTTGATTGGGATTGCATTGACCAAGTTGGGAGGAAAGGATATCTAGACAAACTGGAGTCTTCATACCCATGAACATGGAATGTGTCCCTTTCTGTTTTTGTGTTTAGCAAAATTAATATTTGCCAAAGATAATTTATATTGTACCTCTTCAACATGTAATTAAAAAAACAAAGAGTATTGATGCATCCTGACGGTTTTGTCGCAGGAAGGTTTTCTGCCCTGGCTTGGCAGTACTGTGGACCGCGTAGCTCACACAAGATGGGCTCCCACTTTGTGTGCCAGGCTGCAGCACGGCAGGGCTGAGCCACAGCAAGACTGTGTGTTTTGCTACTCCCCCTGTCATCCCAAGATGGAGATGGACCGAGTGGCCCGTGTGATCTCTGAGTCTCACGCAGGCCTCGTGAGGCTGCGTGTGGTGGAGCAAAATGGCACCTCAAGTCATACAACTGCATTTGGCTGCATTCCTGTCACTTTCCACGGCTGTCATCATCTCTTCCTACAGCTTCACTTCACTGGGTGAGAAAAAGCTAAGACAAAAAAATTAAAGCCAGGTCATGGCATTGTTTTTTCCATGGTGTTGCCCTAGGTCTGCCCCAGTCCTAACCCTCAGGCAGGTTCTGCTTTCCTGTCGGATCACACCTGCAGCTCAGACACATCGAGATTCCATATGATGCTGCACTGTGCAGGTGTGTAAGAAGAGGCAAATCCCTAAGCCACAGAGTGATGACCTGAGAACCTTCTTGCTGATGGTCACAGCTTCCATCCCTCCTTCCTTCCCAGTTATTAACTGTCTCCTCTCTCTCTCTCTCTCTCTCTCTCTCCCTCTCACCCTCCCTCTGTCACCTCTATCACCACATCTCCCTGCCAACATTTACAAATATATTCGTATTCTACCCCCAGCGCTCTCTCGCTCGCTCGCTCTCTGTGTATGTGTGTGTGTGTGTGTGTGTGTGTGTATTCTGCTTGACTCTGAACAGCTCTTCTGCTAGAGCTAGAAGTGGCCCAAGACTTCCATATCTGCTCCAACCTTCTCCAAAAGAGGAAAGAAAAACTTGAAAGGAAATAAGCAAGTCAGTGGATAAAGATCTCTGTTTTATTCATTGTCACATTTTGAGTTCTAAAATAGAAGAGCGATATGTGATCAATTATACTCGATTCCTACCCTCCCCCACAGAGCCACACAAAGTCAGAGAGCAGAGATTAGAGGACACCAGAATACACCCTCCAAGCAAGCTATGCTGAGTGGAAAATTCTAGAGAAACAGAATTTTATTTAATCTTGTCATATAAAGGGGATATTTAGATATTTCTTCCCGGCCTAGATCTGGCAAGCCAGTGGCGATTTTGAATGCTCCTGTGGTTGTACCCATCACAGGAGAAGTCATGTGGAGGAGCCCTGAGTACTAGGGGGTGGTGAGATTGCTAACTTGAGGGGACTATTTTCTGACTCATTCACCACCCACTCTGGCTCTCAGAGTCCCCCTCTGAGGGTCCCCACGTTGGGACCCTCGCTCACACTTTTCCTGACTCTTCACGCTTTGGAAACCCCTTAAGCCAACTGTCACAGGAATGTGTAAAGATCCTTCCTGAGACTTAACGTCACAAGAAACCAAACACATGCGACTCTCTTGCACACGCTGACGAGGTCCTGGCCAGTTGAGCTCGTGGCGGCTGGACTCAGGGTTGGTATGAGAACCACAGAGGTCCTTAGAGTCATGGACACCTTGCCGAGCACGGATGAGAAAATTAAGGAAAAGAGGGCTTCTTCTTCAATTTTTTGGTAACTTTCTGTTTTGATAAAAGTTAAGACCTACAGGAAAGTTTATAACAAAAAGGCAGTCTCCTGTATACACTTTGGTAGACTCACCAATGGTCATATCTCTGACCTTCCTGCCTCTTCCTCCACTCCCTCCCTTTCTCTCTCTCCACCTCTCTCTCTCTTCCTCTTCCTCTCTTTATTTCTCCCTCACTCTCTTTCACATGTAAAACACACACATGCATTCTGTCTTATCTCTGTCTTCTATCACATTCATGAATACACACACTAAGAGAGAAGAACCATGTGTGAACAGTTTGGCAACATCACACTCTTTCCTTTACTGTACTGCAAACGTAATTTCCTGCTGTAACCACCACTCGGTGATACCATGATCAATACAAGCAGTTTGACATTTGCATGAGGTTTTTCTCCACATGCGTATGTAACTCAAGTTCATCTCCCCTGGTCAGCCCCTTCTCCATCCCGGATCCCGTCCAATATCGTACCTTGGATTCCGTGCTCCTGGCTCTGTAGGAAAAGGTGTTCAGCCTGATTAAACGGCCCTCAGATACCACGTGGCTCTGATTCTTGTCCAAGGAAGGTTGGATGGTGGACAGGTCCCTACTGGGGGCTTACCAAAATAGGCTGCAGGTAAAGAAAAGCAAGGTTCCTGTTGGTCAGCCTGAGTGCTCCAGCTGAGCTGCCTGTCACTCTCCTGCTGAATCCAAAATTAACTCCCTGTTGGCACCTTTGGGGAAGCATCCTGGCCATAGTGGAGGGGTGGATAGACGTGGAGAATTACAGGGGTGGCTGACTGCCTTGGAGCAAAAGGCAAGACTTTGGCCAAGTGGAGCCACTGGGGAAACAGCCAGGGTTGTGACAGAGTGCTGCAGTGTAAGCTTGAAAACCAGTATCCCCACACCATCGTCACCTTTGCATCTGAGACTATTAGCTGGAGCAGAAGCTAGAGGGCTCAGCCCAGACGGCTTGGAGAGCCCCTGTACTGGTCGTGATGTCCAGCCAAGCAACTTCCCTTCTGGGCCTGGCCTCTCTCTCCTGTGCCATGGGGGGCAGGTGCAGCAGCTGGAAGAGGAAGCACAGTGCTGCCCCAACTGGGGGGCCTCCTGCCCCAGTGTCACCTGCTGTCACCCTCCAAGATGCCCCTTCCTGCCACACTCCTTCGTCATGACTCACCTTGGAACTTTGCATTGCCCACTGTCTCTCTCTTCAGTCCTGGTACCCCAGCCCCACCCTGTTCTGGTCTCTTGTACTCTCAGCTGTGTTCCCAATCACAGGCCCACTGCGGGTCATCCATGGCTTGGGCATTGGAGAGGCAGGCACAGCTCCAGTGAAAACCTTTTGGAAGCCATTTTTTTTTTAAGTAAAAGTGCCATCCTGTGTGTCTGCTTACATTGGTAGCACAATTCAACTGCCATGTCATACACAGCACAGCTTCAAGTCATTTCCCTGAGCCAATCCATATGGGACTCACGACTCATACAACACCATGGTTGTAGGAAAAGGCATGCAGAGTTCTAGAAAATTCTATCATGTACCTGTTTTCCCAGCCAGCTAGCCCGACTTTGTGTCTGACCATGTTCCTGAGAGCTTGCACAGACAAAGCCTTCTACATCCATCGTGTTCTTTGTGAGTATTGTGGATAACATCTCCCAGTGGGCCAAGTTTAACTACAAGGGTAAAACTGAGCAACTTGAAAACCCTGGGAGACTCATGGCAGGAAGACTATCTCTATTATTGCTGTTGTTGTTTTAGGAAGAATCATGTCAATATTTCAAACAAACTTTTCAGCCAGAGTTGGTGTGTTGTTAGTGGGAGGCCTCTATCCCACAGTTATTTCGGACAGGGCGTACTTGGATATACGTGGGAAATCCGTTCCCCCTCTGTATCTGCCAGCCTTTTGACTTGGGGGGTACTTCGGGCCAGACTCATCCCTCTGCCATTCTCTCTTTGTGCCTGGTGTACCCAGCGGGTGACTGACAGCCGGGAGACCCAGATGACCATTGAAGAGAGGAAGCAACTCATTACCGTGAGAGAGGAAGCCTGGAAGACAAGAGGCAGAGGGGCTGCCAATGACTCCACCCAGTTCACTGTGGCTGGCAGGATGGTGAAGAGAGGTCAGTGTGTGTGTGTGTGTGTGTGTGAGAGAGAGAGAGAGAGAGAGAGAGAGAGAGTCAGGGAGAGACAGAGAGAGAGAGAGAGAGAGAGAGAGACCATGTCTGGCAGGATGGTGAGGAGAGGTCAGTGTGTGTGAGAGAGACAGAGACAGAGAGAGAGAGAGAGAGAGAGACCATGGCTTGCAGGATGGTGAAGAGAGATCAGTGTGTGTGTGTGTGAGAGAGAGAGAGGCAGAGAGAGACAGAGAGAGAGAGAGAGACCATGGCTGACAGGATGGTGAAGAGAGGTCAGTGTGTGTGTGAGAGAGAGAGAGAGAGGCAGAGAGAGACAGAGAGAGAGAGAGAGACCATGGCTGACAGGATGGTGAAGAGAGGTCAGTGTGTGTGTGTGTGTGTGTGTGTGTGTGAGAGAGAGAGAGAGAGAGAGAGAGAAAGAGAGTCAGGGAGAGACAGAGAGAGAGAGAGAGACCATGGCTGGCAGGATGGTGAAGAGAGGTCAGTGTGTGTGTGTGTGTGTGTGAGAGAGAGAGAGAGAGAGAGAGTCAGGGAGAGACAGAGAGAGAGAGAGAGAGAGAGAGAGAGAGAGAGAGAGAGAGAGAGAGACCATGACTGGCAGGATGGTGAGGAGAGGTCAGTGTGTGTGAGAGAGACAGAGACAGAGACAGAGAGAGAGAGAGAGAGACCATGGCTGGCAGGATGGTGAAGAGAGGTCAGTATGTGTGTGAGAGAGACAGAGAGAGAGAGAGAGACCATGGCTTGCAGGATGGTGAAGAGAGATCAGTGTGTGTGTGTGTGAGAGAGAGAGAGGCAGAGAGAGACAGAGAGAGAGAGAGAGACCATGGCTTGCAGGATGGTGAAGAGAGATCAGTGTGTGTGTGAGAGAGAGAGAGAGAGGCAGAGAGAGACAGAGAGAGAGACCATGGCTGACAGGATGGTGAAGAGAGGTCAGGGTGTGTGTGTTTGTGGTGTGTGCACCTGTGCACGTGTGCTCATGCTCACCTCTGGGGATGATGGTGCTATATGACAGCTCAGAGAAATTTTAGAATATTATTTTTTAAAATTTTTATTTTCATTACTTAAAAGGTAGAGTGATCTTCTGTGTGACAGTCTGCTCCCCAGATGCTCACAGCAGCCTGGTCTGGTGCCCAGCCAAAGTCAGGTGCCAGGTGCCTGGCTGTCCCACTCGTATGGCCATCCCTGTTGCTGCCCAGCGCACACGTTAGCAGGGAGCTGCAGCAGAAGCAGAGCATGTGGGTCTTGAACTCTGATGTGGGTTATAGGCATCCCAGGCAGTGATGACCTCTGTACCACTTTCTGTACTTACTGATGTTGTGTCAATGTTTGGGGTTAAGTTCTGTGAGACATTCCTACTGAATATAACAAATAGCTCCTCTTCAGAAATAATTTGTTAGTGTCTTACATCATGTGAGATATTTAATTCAGCTTTCACTCTGTAAAAGCTTTCCCCCTTGGAACTTGAGTGCACCCGCTGCTTTTGCAAACAATTGCAGATGTGCTGACACCTCTTGGTGCTTTCCTGCCATTGCCTTAAATTGCTTCCGTTTTCATGCAACCTGGCAGTGTGCAACACCCCCAAAGGAAGCCTTTGGATCCATTCCTGGGCTCCTCTCCAGCAAACCAGACTGCCAAGGCCAAGGGCAGGCGCAGTGTTTAATAGATGCATCCCGTTCTGAGAAGGAAGTTGGTTCCTCTGCAGCTGAACTGTGGAGCTGTCTTGAAGCCCACATAAAAGACACATGAAGCTGACCCTCAACCGCCTGCTTAGGGAGATCATGGGGCTCCATGGGCACCTTTGGGGTTTGATTTCCTGTCCTGCAGGAAGTGGTTAAAATGCTGTCTCAGGTTCAGCTTTGTGGCACCAGGAGTTAAGACACCCCTTGCAGTGTTGGCATCCCATATGAGTGCCAGCTCAAGCTGCTCCGCTTCCAATCCAACTCCTTGTTGGTGAATTTGGAAAGCAGCAGAAGATGTTTCAAGTACTTGAGCCCACACTACCCACGTGGGAGACTCAGATGGAGTTCATGGCTCATGGCTGAAGCCCAGCCCAGCCCTAGTCACTACTATCATTTGGGGAGTGAATCAGCAGTGAAAGATATTTATATTCTGTCTCTCTTTCTCTCTCTCTCTCTCATGCTGCTTCTCCCCGCCCCCCTGCAACTCATGAGCAGGGATCTGGATTGCATATGGAGCAGCCAGAACGCAAACTAGTACTCTTATGGGATGCCAGCATCACAGAGGGCAGCTTTATTATTATACTACAAGACCAACCCCCATAAATTTTTCTTTTAATTCCATCCCAATTTATATAATTGATTCCATCTTGTCACAAATGTTTCGGAATCCTCTCATATGTGTTTATAAAACATGTACATGTGGAGAAGTACATCTAGAATATTTAAAAACTTAAGTCTGAAACATGCACCTGTATTTTTCCTGAATTTTGTTATGCTGTAATACTTTTCCCAGTTACAGGAGAACAGAGCAGAAAAATTCAGTCATGTATTGTTCCTTGTAAGTGGTTCCTCAAGGGACATTCACAGAGGTCATGTCATCCAAGAATCTCACATTTATTCCAAGTGAATACTAGACACCAGGAACATCTCATTTCCTTGTAAGTGCATGAATTACTTCCCTCTCCAACCAATTCTGAGGTTAGAGAAAGGTACTTACTGTCACTTTACTGAGTTTCCTCTTTCCTATGCGCTTCACCATTTGCCCTTTCCTCTTTAAGAGTTGTTTACTAATCTGAAAGGCAAAGAGGAAGAAAGAAATAGCAAGCTAGGAACTAGAAACTCCATGTTGGTCTCTCACGTGGGTGCCAGAACCCAAGGACTCAAACCATCACCTTTTATGGCTTTCCCAGGTGCATTGGCAGGGAGCTGGATTAGAAATGGAGCAGCCGGGACTTCAACCTGTACCTTGTCAATGGCTTCAGTCCCCCAAAACACTAAAATATTCCTTACATTAGGACACCTGACTATGAAACCTGTCATATGCACCTGTGTGTGTGTACCTGTGCGTGTACATCTGCGTGTGTGTGTGTGTGTGTGTGTGTGTGTAATGCCTGTGGGTTGTGTAGTCTACCCGGAGCTGACAGAGACTCTCAGGGTCCCTGCTTGGCAACAGTGATGCCATACTGCTAAGTGGCTCCTCTGGTTGTTGTGCAGGTCTGGCCTCCCCTACCGCCATCACACCAGTGGCATCCCCAGTTGGCACCAAGGCAAGGGGCACCACGCCAGTCTCCAAGCCATTGGAAGGTAGGTGTGCAGAGTGGCTCCTGGGCTGGAGGTCCTAACCCCAGGGATCCTTGGCGTCCCATGCATACTGGGATATTGTTCCCTCTGCGCAGATATCGAAGCCAGGCCGGATATGCAGCTGGAGTCCGACCTGAAGCTGGACAGGCTGGAGACTTTCCTCAGGAAGCTCAACAGCAAAGGTACCAACAGCTGGGAGGGGCATGACTTCCGCTCACCAGGGATCCTAGGACATCTGAGCGGAATGCTGCTCCTCCCTGCAACCCCCTCCGCTCTGACCGCCCTCTCTCCACCACTCTCATTCACTCCACAAGGATGAGCTTTCTGAGCAGATGGCAGACAAGGAAGTTTTGGCCCAGCCTGATGGGCTTACCAAGGCTGACTCACTTTGGTACTCTAAATAATTAAGAACTCCACGAGTTTGCTTTTAACCTGATGGCAAATTGTGCTATGTAAACATCATCACTGTGGTCTTGGGCCTGGGATCACTGAATTGTGTGTCTCAGTGTCCAACAAAGGAACAAAGCTAATCCCATAATTAAGAACCCCAAATGATTTCCAAAAAGAAGCAAAAAAAAAAAAAAAAAAAAGAATTCTGTGGAAATGAATATCTGAAAGAGTAGTAACCTTTTATCTCTTGATAAAAATGTCTAGACGTTGAAGTTTAATCAGACTAGGAACTGGCAGTCCTATTGGCCATGACTTCCAAGTCACTGAATACAAGCAACCACCATGAACCCAGAAATACAAAAAGGTGATAACTGGGGAGACCCGGAACACAGGTGTTATAGAATGTGTGGCACATGAGTGCATGAGATGGTGATCTGGCCTAGGCATTGGCAACCAGTGGCCATGGCCATGACCAGCTGTCTACCTGCTTGCTTAGTCAAACTTTCTTGAATCATGGCTATGCCCATTCGTGAGCATTGTTGCAGGATAGCGGTAGAACTGAATGATCACAAGCCAGGCCATGTGGCCCCGATGGATAAAACAATACCCCTGGCAGGAGTAGAAGGGGCTAAGGCTGCTTCTTGCTCCAGTAAGGTTGGGAACAAGCTCAGAAATGCTCAGTGGCCTGGCTTAGCAAGAGCAGCCTCCGTCCCTGCCACCACCCATCCATGTAAAGTTTGTGCAGGTGAAACGCCCTTCTGTGGCTTCTCATGGACCACGGCACCCTGCCTGGCCCTGTCCTGTTTTCTCCCCTCCTGACATTTAGCAGGGGGACATGACCTCTAAGCATGCCCAAGATACAATGGTTTTTCTCAAATGCATACTGTTTCCTTGCTGGCTCATTGATCACTGGAGGAATGCAAGAGACTGTACTCAGTGTCACGGGGCAATCTGTCAAGGAGGTGATGAAGCTGGACGATGACGAAACCTTCGCCAAGTTCTACCGAAGCGTGGACCACAATGTGCCCAGAAGTCCCGTGGAGCTGGAGGAGGACTTCGATGTTCTTTGCGATCCCTGTACACCCAAGTAAGTCATTGTTCGTCTTTTCTCTCCCAAGAGGGGCTTTCTTCTTCTGCCTCCCTGCAAGAATTTCTTGGAGGATTTTTTTTTTCTCCTCATCTCTGGGTTCTGGGCAGGGCTAGGGACCCTTTTTACTGCCAAGGGCCTTTTAGATTTTTTTAAGCATCGTTTGCAAGCCATACGGAATCATGAGCTTAGACGGAGGATGTGTTGAGTTTCAAGCCCTGCCTGCAGTTGCCTTGGCAGGTGCACAGAAGGTGATTGCAGGGACTTTCTAGAGCCTACAGGTTGGATGCCCCTTTGCAGCATGACTGTTAACTCCGTTACTCTGCAGACAGTTACAAGGTGCCATGAGTCAGATGAGACCTGTGTGCCACAGCCCAGAAGGCACGTGCCACACACTAGTCAGGGCCATTAGGTTGTCCTGTCACCTGGGTATCATTTTGCAGGCTTCTTGATGAGCATCAATTAGCAGAAACTTCTATGCCTGTCAGTCATTTCAGCGTATTAAATCATCGCTCACACCAAACGCATGATGATAATGGCCCTCCAGAAAATTGGGAAAGAGCATGGCTTAGCTTATAGTCATGTGTGGCATCGATAGATCGCAGGCTTTTCTCAGCAATTTTCACAAGGAATTCCTCAAAACTACCAAAGGGAAGTTAGTACAGTACTGGGATTCCCTCTTCCCAAAAGTGCCAGGACTTGAAAATAAAAAAGAGAGAAAGGAAAAACTCTTCAGCATACAAAAGGTGCAGGGAGATTTAGGAGCTATTGCATGAAGAGTATAGGTATGAACTCAAGTTCAAGGTGCCCGGCAAAATGTGGTCTCCCTGTGGCAGTTTACTCAGGGCAGGACATCAACCATGGGGTGGGAGGTGGCCACCCTGGCACCAGATAGATAAGCTACCTGCCTGACCAGCCTCGACCAGGCAGCTTCCCTTTCCACCCGTTCCAGTCAAGTTCCAGGTTAGATTCCCGTGGTCTTCAGGGGACCCTCTCTCCAGAAATCTGTCACGCCATCATCTGTTTCCCTGAGTCACCTGCCCCTGAGATGCATCGGGCATCTTTCGATCGCTTCATTGTCATCTCTTGATTTCTGACCTGAAAAAGTACTCATGGTCTATTTGTCATATCCATCCTTAGAATAATACTTTGGGTCTTTGTACATAGTGGTTATTCAGTCCTTTCTTCATCTCTTCCCCACTCAAAGGGCGTGGTTGAAATTGCTCTGTACAAGCATGTATGTCTGCTCACACACCATGGTGTTCAGGGAGTTATTTTTACCTATCATCAGAAGCTTGCAGGAGCGAACTGAGAGTAGTTGCAGCAGTGGCAAGAATCTGCTGGGAAAACAGCAGGCTCTGCGTGCTGCTTGGCCTGGTGTCTGCATCCCCAGAGAGTGCTGAGTGCAGCAAATGTTGTAGGTGATGTTGCACACTTGTTTTCTTTCTAAATACAATTGCCCCTTGATGCCCATGGGAAATGAGGGATTCTAGAACAGCTCATGTCCAGTGTTGAACATGGTACCACCTGCAGGGAACCTGCCCACATCCCCACGGGTGTTCTAAATCCTTTGGAAATGACTTGTAACACTCAAAGCCACATAAAGGAGGTGCAAAGAGGTGTTACTGGGTTCTCCTTAGGGAATGATGATGTAAGAATAAAGTCTGTATGTGTTCAGTCTGCCCATGATTTTTCTACAAATTTTTTTTTTTGGATCCGCAGTTGGTGGAATCCATGGACTGTGTCACCCATGGAGGTAGAGGGTCAGGTGTATTTGGGAGGGGGTGAGGGGGGTGGTTCTTTTCCCAAGAGGCAGAGAGGCTGGAGCAGCAATCGCAAGGTTTAGCGTGGAAGAAAAGAGGCCTCCTGCGTCCGAGAAGGACTTTCCAAAGCAGACCCAGGTATGTTATCACCAAGAGATGAGTTTGTTCCTGTTGGCACAGGAGGCAGACAGAAGACAAACAGGTCATACAGGGCTGCCAGCAGTGGAACCTAGAGGTTGTCCGCGAGTGGGGCAGCGTCCTCCAGGGTTGGTTGGTTCCTTGAACTCGGTGACTTGAACCTCTCCCTGCAAGGGGCTCCCAGTCTGTATCAGTGAACGATGGGTGGCCAGGAGGAGGTATCAAGGCAAACGTGTCAATCCGTGCAGTCAAGCCATGGGCTGCAAACTGCTGAGCCCCAGCTCCGCTTCGCCCCACAGGCTAACATTCTCTGTGGCCGAGCACAAGCGCTCGGTCCGGCCCAAGCGCCGGGTACAAGCTTCCAGAAACCCCCTGAAGATGCTGGCCGCCCGGGAAGACCTCCTGCAGGAGTACACGGAGCAGAGACTCAACGTTGCCTTCATGGAATCCAAGCGGATGAAAGTGGAGAAGCGTGAGTACCGACCTCTCCTCGCTGTTCCTGGGCTGCGCGGCCGCCCACCGCTAACGCGTGTGAGCATGCATGCTGCCGGAACCTGGACAGCGTCTCCCCACCCTCAGAAATCCGACTTGCACAGTGTAGGTCTTGTGTTTCAGTTGGGTGGTTGACATCGTCCTGTGTTCCCACGTTCCATTGGCAGAGGTTGGGCGCTGAAGGCCTCTTCTGCTTTGAGTGATTCAATCCAGTGGATTCGAGAACAAATTACTAAAACACTTTTGGGAGGATGAACTAAACCACTGCTTTTCCTATCCCTGGCTTTGCATGTTGTTAATTGATGTACAAATTGTTTGCGGGAGACCCTCAAGGTGTTTGAGTTGGAAGGGAACCAGGAAGGGTGGGGGACTTGCAACAGGAGTCCTAAGCACAATGAGTGAGGAGGTGGGCTCCGTCTCCCAGCTCAGCTGCAGGCCAAGCCTGTCCTGCCTGTGCTGCCCTAGAGTGTTTTGGGGGAGGTCATGGCACATGTGATCCTGCTAACTTAGTCTTGCTGTGATTTTTATTACCTGTGGCCTTCATAAACTGTACTCAAGATTTTTCTTAGAAATGCACATTGAACATTTTTCACCTATAAACCCAAGCTCCAGCATGCTCCATAACCCAAAATGTTAAGAGGACTCACATCAGCACCCCTTGTGAAAACTTCCACCTGCATTTCTCTTTAAAGTTTATTTGTTTTGAAAGACTTAAACACACACACACACACACACACACACAGATCATCCATTTGCTGGTTTATTCCCAAGGTGGCCACAACAGCCAGCACGAAGCCAGGCTAAAGGCAGGAGCTTCACCCAGGTCTCTCATGTGGGTGACAGGACCCCAAATGCTTGGGCCTTCTTCTGCTACTTTTCCCAGGCCATTGGCAGAGAGCTGAATCACAGGTGGACCAGCCAGGTGCATGAGCCAACCCCATACAGGATGCTGGAGTTGCGGGTGGTGGCTTTACTTGCCATGCCACAACACTGGTCTCCAAGAAAGTCTATTGCAAAATTCCTGTGTCACATCCAAAGGTCCATTGTGTGACATATTTTCAGTGTTTGAACCTGCCCTCAATGAGGTCACTTTCTGAGCTTCTCCACATAGACATTTCTAGAACCTCAAGTTGGAGAAGCAAACAACAAGTTGCCAGGACTCCCAATAGCATCAAGATAGCAGACCTACACTGTCACTCAGTGCCTGTCCTCCTGACACCTGTCACCTGGCAGTTAATACCTTCATGGAATTCTTAACGTGCTGGATAAGCTTGGAACAGTGGTTACTCCAGCTTGAGACTATCTTTCCAAGACAAAGGTGTGGGGCAGCCATGAAGGGGCTCTTTGGGATGCCAGCATTCCATATTGGAGGACCCTGGGGCTGAGTTCCCTTCTGCTTTCGGTCCTGCGTTCTGGGAGACAGTGGGTGATGGCTGCCAGCACTCTTGGGGAAGGCCTGGATGGAGTTCCTGTTTCCTAGCTTGCAGCTGTTGCAGGCATCTGGGGAGTGAACTAACAGGTGGAAGAGTGATCAATCTCCACCTTTCAAATAAGTAAACCAAAGCAATTGGACATGGTTTAAGGGTGATGATCAAAGGCACCAGGTCCACCATGAGTGCTTTCTGGCTGCAAGCCATTGTCATGGCAATAAGCATCTCTCCCCCTCTCCCCCATGTCTTCCTATCCACCCAGTGTCTTCCAACTCCAACTTCTCAGAAGTGACCCTGGCTGGCTTAGCCAGTAAAGAAAGCTTCAGCAACATCAGCCTGCGGAGCGTCAACCTGACCGAGCAGAATTCCAACAACAGTGCTGTGCCCTACAAGAAGCTGATGTTGCTGCAGATCAAAGGTATTTCCAAGCGTCCACAGCAACTTCCATGTTGGGCTAGAGGCTTGTGCTGGTCGTAAGCAGTCCTCGGTGCTTCCCCCAACCCACCACCCTCACCTGTAAGGACAAAGGAACTCCAGGCTCTTTGAGAACCTACTGTGTGCTGGGTGCTGCCTCCCATCATTTCAGATCCACTGAACATGCGAGCAGGCAATGGTCTGCCTGCAGGGGCTCTGGAAGATGGTGCCGAGTGGTGGCGCTGTCTTGGAACCCAGGTCTCTCGGCATTTACTCCTGTTCTCCCTGGACCCCATGACACTTGCACACCTTGCAGTTAGCAGATGCACTCTAAGAGTGACTGTACTGTCTCTCTCTGCTTCCTGCCCCTTGCTGAGCACATTGAAACCCAGTCAGACCAGAGGAAAAAGGTTGGAAGGAATCAAGACAAAGCAGAAGCAAATGAAACAGACCTAGATCCCACCCTCACACCCTTTTGATCCTAGCCAGGGAGATGCGGAGGAGGACCAGGGCAGCTCCAGGTCAGGAGGAGAGACACTGTGTCTCCCGGTGGGAGCCTTACAGATCAATCACCAAGAGAAGGATGAATGAAACAGGTGTCTTGGCACATCCACCCTCCCCTGTAGCATGGTCAACAGACCAGCAACAAGCTCAGGAAACACATATCTCTCTCTCTGCTGGCCACATTGTCATGGAAAGATGAGAGCCAACCAACCATAGAAGGGGGTGAAAGGCAGTTTCCATCTCAACTGGCTCAAGGTATCTCCTTGTAGTTCATAGTGGGAGCACCCCAAGAAGGAGGGAGATCCAATAGGAAGACATTGTCTTTGCCTGTGGGGTGGTGATGGACAGGTGGGAGCTAGCCTGGGTGCAGAAGAAGGCACTAGGAGGAGAGAGAAGGAAGGAAAGGAAGGAATGAGTTTGCTCCTCTTGTTGGAGGACAAACCCTTAATTCACCCATACACCTGCGGGAGAAAGACCCTGGGAATGGTCCCAAGAAACATGGTGATCTTGGCAAAACCCTGAGCAGGGAACGTGATGGACATGTTTTTACCTTTAAGTCCCCCTCCTCACCCATCTGCATCATGGGAGTTACTAGACCCTGGGATCCTGAATCTGGCATGGTGGGGATTGGGGGGAAAGGGGCAAGGGAGTAGGGGTGCCTCTGCTGCAGGGTGCAGCCCAGTTGCTCCCGGTCCCGCCTATGGAGAAAGTTGACTCTTATCTCACGTCCAGGAAGAAGACACGTGCAGACAAGGCTGGTGGAACCACGGGCACTATCACTCAACAGCGGGGACTGCTTCCTGCTGCTGTCCCCTCAGCACTGCTTCCTGTGGGTCGGGGAGTTCGCAAACGTCATAGAGAAAGCCAAGGTGGGTGTCAGGAACCCAGAGTGCCGACGTTCACTCAGTTTTCCCCACGTGCCAAGAGAACGTTCTACTGGACATCAGATCCCCCTACCGTTTCCCCAGGGCCAGCAGTTGTGGCCTTCCCTTTCAGACAAGCCTTCCTTGGGTACACATGTAGAATGTTCTAGAAGATGCAGGCACACACCTGGAGTTTTTGAAGTCCGGGTGAAAACCCAGTTGGCAGCCACTTCAACATTCTCTACCCTGGTTTTCTGTCAAGTTCAGATTTACCCAAGCAGCATCTTGTGGGACAGATCCCTGCACAAAGTAGAGGGGTTTTTATTTTATCAGAAAGACAGAATTACAGAGAGGAGACAGAGAGCTCCTCTCGCAAGCAGAGCTGAACCATTCCGAAGCCATGTGAGTCACAAGTGCTAGCACTAGGGCCATTCTCTGCTGCCTTTCCAGGCCATAGAGAGCTGAATCAGAAGTGGAGCAGCTGGGACTCGAACCAGTGCCCATCTGGGATACTGGCGCTGCAGGGAGAAGCTTAGCCAGCCCCAACAAGGATTTTTTCCAAAACTTCACATGTGCCCTGTTCAGTACAGGAAATGATGCACTACTGAGCCCAACATTAGAAACTCCTGGTCTTTTTAAGTTAACATTTTTCTGATCTCATTGATGACTACACAACAGCCAGGGCCCCCCTTGCTCCTGTGGTGGGGAGTGTTTACAGAACACATCATTTCATAGGTGCCACAGCGGCATCCAGCCCCAATAATTGTGTTCCTGTCATTTTTCTCAGGCCTCAGAACTTGCGACTTTAATTCAGACAAAGAGAGAGCTTGGTTGTCGAGCATCCTACCTGCAGACCATTGAAGAAGGCATTAACACACACACGCATGCAGCCAAAGACTTCTGGAAACTGCTGGGCGGCCAAACCAGTTACCAGTGTAAGAGTCTGTCTGGTGCATTTCAGGAAGTGGCAAGTGGGGAGCCAGTCTTGTCCCTTCCGATCACAAGGTGCTCCCTTACCCCCTGCCCCATTCATGCCTCCTGCCAAGGGTCATGCTGTCATATTGTTATTCTAAAGCTGCCGGGGATCCCAAAGAGGATGAACTGTACGAAACAGCCATCATAGAGACCAACTGCATCTATCGGCTGGTGGATGACAAGCTCGTGCCGGATGACGACTACTGGGGGAAAATCCCCAAGTGCTCTCTTCTGCAATCGAAAGAGGTAGGGCCAGGGGGCAGAAAGGGGAACTGCCCCCAGCAGGAAGCAGCCTGGCTGCACTCCACACCGGTCTGCCAAGTACCAGGGGCACCTGGGAAAGACCAGCAAGTGCCCACAGCGTAGACGGCTGTGGTTTGCTGCCGCTGCTGCTGCCCTAACATACTAACCAGGTTGAGACAAGGAACGAGTCATTGAAAATTTGTCCATTGTAGGTAAAACATACGTGAGACTTAACCCTATCACTTGGATTTTTTTTTTTTTGCCAGTATTCAATATGTGTAGTCCTTAAGTTTCAGAAGTAATGTGCGTGTATACATAGAGAAATAGATCACTAGCTACACAGGCATGGGTAAAGACAAGTGATGGGCTTGCCAAATAGTGCACTGATTTCAGCCCATACATATGTATTAATTGTAGGGATTTTTAGTGCCATTAAGTATTCGAAGTGTTTTTAAAAGGTAGAAGAAACAAAAGGGCCTTTGCTGTCATTAAAAGAATGAGGTTGTCCTGTTTTACAACAAAATAGCACACGGATCTTACTTTCTTCTGATTCTCTGCTATCCAATCCAGGCTTTTTGATGTTGTTAGTAGTTCAGTTATTATTCTGGGACATTCTAGGTCAATAAAATGCTTCAGGCCTTCTCAAGCAACTGCATACTGCACATTGGAATTGCAGTAACTAGCATTTGCACGCCTGCAACTCAGATGAGCGTGTAAGCATCATGTGATGATCCTGAAAGCGTGGTTGGATGATGTAGTGGCCCCATATCTTAAGTGTATGAGAGAAGAAATAAACAAGGGAGATAGAGAGGCATCAGAGACACAGCAGGTTTGGAAAAAACAAAGGACTATACAGTGAAGGGGCTTGTCTGTGAGCCAACTGTCTTGGGTGTTTTGAAAAACCCCATTGGGGGGCACCTCTCAATCATTTGACTCCCTGCCCCCAGAGGCCCCACTGCAGCTGGCTGGAGCTCAGCTCGTTCTCCAAGCTCCCTCTGTGCTGTTTCCCTAGGTATTGGTGTTTGATTTTGGTAGCGAAGTATATGTATGGCACGGGAAGGAAGTCACGTTGGCGCAACGGAAGGTCGCGTTCCAACTGGCCAAGCACCTGTGGAACGGAACCTTTGACTATGAGAATTGTGACATCAACCCGCTGGACCCCGGAGAGTGCAATCCGCTTATCCCCAGGTACTCCTGCAGCCTGAGGATGGTGGTGAGGGCATGCCTACCCCGGGCCCCCATGCTCACTGCAGCCAGCTGTCCACCATGGCTCTGGATGGGTTTCCCATTTTCCAAAGGCTTGCACACCATGGGCCCTGGATAGTCCCCCAAAGAGCATTTCTTTAGCTTTGACCCAAGCATACAGAAAGCAAGATGGGCTTTGTCATCTCCTGGAACATGTCTATGTTGTTTAGAATTCCTTGTACTTAGCAAACAGCTGCCTGTGCAGCACTGCAGGGGCTATGGGCATTCAGCCAATTGCAGGTTGAGCCCAGGAGCTTTCATGCAATTGGCATCTCAATAAATGATTTAGAAGGGCAGGAGCAACCTGCTTGCTTCTCGTTTCCTACTCCCCAGCACAGCCCTTGAATCCTGGGACGTGTTTGGTAATGGATGAAGGCTGCACCTTCACGCCTCTGGAGAGGGAACAATGCATGCATGGAAATCATGACTATAATCGCAACGCTCCCACAGTGTCCTGGTTTGGTGACTTCATTTTGGCCAAGCCCCAAAAATACGTGCAAATTCTAGGAGATAGGATGGCAAAAAAATTAATTTTGACATAAAAAGGGGGTATTTTAACCGCCAGGGCAAAGACCAAATCAGCACTTTTTAATTGCATGTGCCAAACAGTAAAGTAGCAATTGCAGCACCTCCCAGCAGCACAAAATACTCAGATTCTGCCCATCGTACAATGTCGCTGTCATGTTTTTCATTAAACTAGAATACCGACTGTGCTTTCCTACCTGGTTTCCTGCTATACCAACCAACTATCGATTTCATGCATAGTTAATTATGATTTTAGGACCTGATATGTCATTGTGTTTAAAAAAAATCAGTTTCTTTTAAAAATTTACTGTATTTGAAAGGCAGGGCTGGGCCCAGCACGATAGCCTAGCGGCTAAATCCTCAGCTTGCATCCACCAGGATCACATATAGGCACCAGTTTGTATCGCAACTGCTCCACTTCCCATCCAGCTCCCTGCTTGTGGCCCGGGAAAGCAGTAGAGGACGGCCCAAAATCTCAGGACCCCGCACCCACATGGGAGACCTGGAAGAAGCTCCTAGTTCTCAGCTCCAGCTGTTGCAGCCACTTGAGGAGTGAACCAATGGATAGAAGATCTTTCTCACTGTATTTCCATTCTCTCTGTGTAATAGAAGAAATCTGAATAAAAGAGAAAAAGGAAGGAAGGAAGGGTGAGTTACAGAGAGGCAGATAAACAGGGAGAGAGAACAAGATCTTCCATATTCTGATTCACCCTCCAAACAGTCCGCAACAGCCAGGGCTGGGCTAGGTCAAAGACAGGAGTCAAAAACTCCATCCAGGTCTCCCACATAAGTGCCAGGGACCCAAGCATTCGAGTCATCTTCTGCTGCCTTCCAAAGCACGTTGGTGGGGAGTTGGATTCAATTTCAATCAGCTGGGAGTTGAAGCAGTGCTCATATGGGATGTCAGCATCATAGACAAAGACTTGCCCTTTGGCACCACAACACTGGTCCTGAAAAATGTTTAAATCCTTCTCAAGGCCAATATGCATTTCACATTAGTGTCATAATAGCCAGTGCCCACAGGGCTGCAACTCAAGCTCAAACTGTGCCGGTGTTTGGTCAAGGAAATGCAAGACATAATAAAGCAGGATCTGTCCTATGGGATGGCCCACTCTGTCACAGAGGAACCAGATGGCAGGGGAATGGGCACCTCATACTCCAGTTGTCCCTGGCACACAATCAGCCTCAGGGCCTTTTATAACATGCATTTTCCAGGCCGGGCCTCGAGCTGTGCTTTCCGGCTATGGGTGGGTTGAGTTAGGCATGAGTGAGCCTTCGAAGCTCCCCCAGGTCCCTAAGGCTCAGCTGAACCATCAGATACCAGGGCCTCTCCAACAAGCCAGGAGGTGGGACCACTGAAGTATCAGGGGAGGAGGTGGCAAGGGAGCCTCAGCTCCCATCTGCAGGTCCCCAGCTCTGGCCTTGACTGTCGTCACTGCCAGTCCTAGGAGCCAGATTCCTTCCGGAGCAGAGGCCAGGCACTCTGCGTAGTCATCTTGGTGAGCATGCAGAGCCAGACGCACGTGGAAGCAGCCATCCGCGTGCTTTCTGAGACTTCCCTGTCGTGTGCTGAGGTTCAGCTCCTGCAGCCGCAGGGCAGTGCGGGCAGACACGTCCTGTCCTTTTCACGGGTCCCTCGGGATCCTGTGGAGCACACAGCCTCCTGGCCGTGGTGTGAGACCCCAGGGCCTAATCCAAATGGGAGATCAACTGGAGCACATGGCATGGACGGGACATGACAAAGACCACGGGCACGTGACGTGGTGCGTCCCACGATCCCAGTTTGCAGTCACAATTGGCCGGGAGGCTCTCACTTCTTTTTCTTTTTTTTTTTAATTATTTATTATTTAACTTCATTAATTACATTGTATTATGTGACACAGTTACATAGATACTTGGGTTCTCCCCCACCCTCCCCATACCCTCCCACCATGGTAGATTCCTCCACCTTGTTGCATAACCACAGCTCAAGTTCAGTTGAGATTCCCCCATTGCAAGCGTATACCAAACAGAGTCCAGCATCTTATTGTCCAGTCAAGTTCAACAGCTTCTTAGGTATACCCTTTCTGGCCTGAAGACAGAGCCAGCAGAGTATCATCCCAGTCAATTGAAAGCTCCAACATACCATCAGCAAAAATTTACATCATTATGGAATTAATTGACATAGTAATGAGTAACCAATATGTTAAAAGTAAATGCGAGTTCCCAGCCACCTTGTGTGACCACCTCATTGACATTTCAATTTTAGTTTATACACAACATATAACATTCAAAACATAACATGTTATACATAAGATCATATCATCTTAAATTAAGGCAAACATGTGGTATTTAACCTTTTGGGATTGGCTCATTTCCCTTAGCATTATGGTTTCCAGTCTCACTTCTTAAGGAGCTGTATCCTCCAGCACAGCATCAAATTCTAAAATCCTTCCAATGTGCTGGACCTCTGGCTTACTATTCCTGTCTCTGTGTCTTCGGGCCCTACCTGCTTTTTGTCATATCATGTGACAAAAGGGCAAATGAATGCACCTTAAGAAACAGTGTCCCGTGAGCTTGGTGGCTTGGCTGTATCGTAGGGCCAAGTTGTAAGGCAGACGGGGCCAGGTGCCTCTTCCTGGCACCTGCTGACTGGCTGCACAGAGGGTTGTTAGACACACTGGTTCCCACGCTGACTTGTAGACCACCCCCAGGGATTCCCACAGTGTAGAACTTGCTAGAATGCAAGGGAAAAGTCCAGTCCTGACATGGCCCGTGTGACAGGTAAACACGTTATTCACTCTGTGGCATACAGCTGTTGCAGGCTGTCAAGCTACAATGATCTCACCTAGTCTGCATTAGTCATTGAGAACAGCCCATGAGGTAGTAGGCAGCATCTTGCCTCACTTTTATTTTATTTTGTATTTTTTTATTATTATTTTTAATTCATTAATTACATTGTATTATGTGACACAGTTTCATAGGTACTTGGGTTCTCCCCACCCCTCCCCAAACCCTCCCACCATGGTGGAGTCCTCCACCTTGTTGCATAACCACAGTTCAAGTTCAGTTGAGATTCCTCCATTGCAAGCATATACCAAACATAGAGTCCAGCATCTTACTGTCCAGTCAAGTTCAACGTCTTCTTAGGTAAACCCTCTCTGGCCTGAAGACAGAGCCAGCAGAGTATCATCCCAGTCAATTGAAAGCTCCAACATACCATCAGCAAAAATTTACATCATTATGGAATTAATTGACATAGTAATGAGTAACCAATATGTTAAAAGTAAATGTGAGTTCCTAGCCACCTTCTGTGACCACCTCACTTTATTTTGTATTTTTATGCACTGTCTTGGTTCTTTTTTTAATCTCCTCCTCTCCTGAAGGAAAGGTCAAGGTCGGCCGGACTGGGCCATATTTGGGCGACTCACAGAACATAATGAGACGATTCTGTTCAAAGAGAAATTCCTTGACTGGACAGAACTGAAGAGGCCCAACGACAAGAATGGGGGGGACCTCGCCCAGCAGAAGGTACTCTGGTGCACCAAGAGCATGGGTGGGATCTCCACAGAAGTGGCCCTCAATGCTCATGTCCACTGGAAGAATTGCACAGTCCATTCACACACAGGCCCTGGTGGCTGTGCGTGGCCAGGCCTCCCGAGGTATCCCCACCTTGTGCGATTCACATGTCCCGATGCCTGGCGGGGAAACAGGAGGTCCACCCCACCCCTTTAGCATGCAATACGTGATGGCTGCAGACTCAGAGGTAACTCCACGAATGCTCCCTTGCTCCCTCCCACCTCCACCCCCACCTCTAGGAAGACCCCAGAGCCGAGGTCAAGGCTTGCGACGTGTCGCGAATGGTTGCCGTGCCCCAGGTGACGACCGCCACCATTCTGGACGGGGTGAACGTGGGCCGCGGCTATGGCCTGGTGGAAGGCGATGACCGGAGGCAGTTTGAGATCACCAGTGTCTCTGTGGACGTGTGGCACATCCTGGAGTTCGACTACAGCAGGCTCCCCAAGCAGAGCATTGGGCAGTTCCACGAGGGAGACGCCTATGTGGTCAAGTGGAAGTACATGGTGAGCACCTCAGGTCAGTGAGCGCATGCGTGTCTCCCAGTGCCCCTGTGCCACCAGTGGCCTCTCTGGAGGACAGGGTTTCCTGTGTGCACCTGTCACCACTTGCGTTTCGTGTCGGGTCACATGCTTCCAAGGGCTTCCCTAGACAACAGGGACTCAAGGAGAATGTCTGGTCACCACCCTGCAGCTCCTGCATTCACTCACAGAAGCACAACTGGCTGCTTAAATGTTCTCCTTTCTCCCTTGCTCCTGTCCCTTAGCTCAGAGCTTGTCTAGGAGAAGTAGAAGGTTTGCTTCCAAGGGATTTTTGTTTTGGACCAGTGGCTGTGGGTTGCTAAAAGCCATTACATACAGCTGAACTATATGCTAGGCAGCGAAATGAAGGTGTAATACCATAGCAAATAGACACGCAATATTCTTTTTTTAAAATACGAAATGGTTGGAGCTCTTTGCCTAAGGCTGTCCCCACATTGTGCTCTGTGGATCTGGCATCATAAACACAGGCTCGTGGTTCTGCAAACAGACAGGCAGGATACTGGGCCCTGGTGGCAGGGGAGGAGGCTCAAGCCCTGCTGCATCCCAAGGGCAGCCAATGCCCACCAGGCTCCCAGGACCGAGTCTGACTTCCAGACTCACGGCCCCAGAGGCTTCATCCACTCTGCTGGGTCCCTGTGGACCGGGCAGCTCCCACAGGCCAAAGAGGCACAGGTGAGTGTTGACCAGTCACACAGCTGCAGACTCCAAGCTATTGGCTTTCTGCGAATCGCTGGGCAACAGTCTCCTGGTGCGTGATGTGTCATGCACTTTTGGGGGAGCCTGGCCCCCTACCCTGGCCCCTGCTTCTTTTCCCACTTACCAGAGGCGTCATGGAGCAGAGCAGGATGGGGGCAGCTTCACTCTGCACCTTACAGGGGCTCAGCCAGGACACTGATGTCTCAGGGCACAGGGAGATTGATCGCTCACCTGCAAGTCCACAGCCAAGGGGTAGCCCAGCATCCCGTCCGACCTCCCCTCTCTCTCCACACACACAAACACACTCCTGAATGTGGTGTGAACCTGCTGTGCACAGGCAGGTATCAGATGCCCAGCCCCAGCCCAGGCCCAGCATGATGGGGACCCCAGAATTGCAGCTGCCTAAAACAGCAATGGGGACAACTCAAAGTCTAGTCCTGGGCAGAGCACACCTGCTGCTAAGCATACTCAAAAGCTGCAGGCAAGAGTAGGGTCCCCAGGCGGCCTGGGCCATGCCATGCAAGGAGGAGTGAGGGCAGCAGAGAAGGACTCTGGGTGGGGGCCCACCACCAACACGACCTGGACGTCAGGGCCACATTAGGTGGAGCTAGGTAGCCTGTCTGGACGTCAGGGATGCACCTTGGAGTCCCAGGCATCGTACCAGAGCCTGCAGGCTTAGCACAGCACCTGGCTGTGTTCTCGCTGAAAGTGCACAAGTAGTCCACTCCAATGATCTCGGCCGAAACAACAGGTGCAAGAACATACTCCCCACTACCACCAATGCCAGCATGGGAGCCATTCCCAGGTGTCACTGCAGGTGACGGACGCAGTCAGATACAGAAATCCAGGCTGACTGATGGCTAGCCGTAAAGACAGCCTTAGTGGATTTTGTGGGTGCTTGTAGAATTGGGGCCTTGAGGGAACCCACAGATCCTGTTCTTGAATGTGCAGGAAAACAGCATTAGAGTGAATGCCTAAAAAAGAAACAAATCTGGAACTCCCCAGACCTGTTTCATAGATTGCACTTAGAGGCCCCCAGGAAAGTCAGGTTGGACCGGGCCAGTTCTCTGCCTCTTCTCCATGAGCGTGCCATCCAGCTCTGTGAGCAGAGGAGCCATCAAGGAAGCATTGGCTCTTTGGGGACACTGGCATTCTAGTGGCACTGCCCTCCCAACCACTGTGCAGTCCGTCAACCCCTGCAAGGACTACACTGCAAACAGGCCTGGACTTGGGAAGCCAGGGCATTCTTGTGGGACAAAGTCAGCGGAGAGCAGCAGCCCAACAGGCCACCTCATCCTCCCCTCCCCCACTGCACGCCAAAAGGGATGCTGACTGACTGCTTATAAATACTTGGTCTTTAAATGGGGAATTTGGTACAAGAAGAGCTGACTATACACTTGAACCTCTGGCCATGAATTTGGACTTGACCATGAACAGAATTCCTGGTAACAAGCTTCCTCATGAAAGCTGAGGCTGTGATGTCTCAACATCTTGCAGGAGGCCACTGACTGAGGCTGTACCCAAACAATGCGTGGTCCATGAGTTCTTACAGATCTCAAATGATTCCTTGGCGGGCTAGCATCAACCATGTGTCTCTTCAGTTCTGGCAGAAGCTGGAACCCTCAAAGCTTGCTCTCACTCTCTTTTCTAAAGCAGACGTTTTTAAAGTTGTGTTTTAATTGTTGTTATTATTTTCCATGGTTCAGTTTTGTAGCTGTAGGGATTGTGCTGTACCCTTTCTCCCTCCCCATGTCCCCTCCCACCATTTTCCCTGTATTATTACAGTAGAATAGTCCCTTAGTGTCCTGTCCAGCAGGACAGTCAACGGGGTCGCAGCCACCTAGGAGAGAATGAAGGGACAAGAGACACAAAGAATGGACAGCAAGACAGTAGGTCTGATCAAGCTGTCAGTTTATTGATTTCAACTGAGGGTTTTTATATTCTTCAGTAACTAAGGCTCAGGGAAAGAGAAGCTGGGACGCAAGCCATGGTCTCAAGACCGATTGTTCTTGAGCAGCCACCATATCAACAATAGTAACCAACATATCGACAATAGCGTAGGTAATCAGTAACAAGATGTTGGTAAGTACAGCATCAATCACATTCTGAAACAGTTGCTAGAAACAATTGAAGCTAAGCGTGTGATTAGTTTCATAACTTCTTTCCCAAGCATCTAGCCAGCCGGGGGTTTCCACTGTCCCATAGGTCTATATTCAAAATGGCTTCAGTGTGGCTATAGTGCACGGCTCCTGACACCTTAGTACAGTTACAAGTTTAATATTCTGCTTCTTAACTACATCATGGCAGTATGGGTATAGACAAAGGTAGAAAATCTAGTCGCATATTGTCAAGGTATATTTATCTGTGTCACTGGAATTCCTGCTTTTATTTGGGAGTGGAGATGCATACTGCAACGTCTCTACTTCTCAGTATGTTCATCACCCTTTTACAGTATATGGGGGCCCAGCACAGAGCCCCAGGTGCTAGATCCTCACCTTGTACATGTCATGATCCCATGTGGGTGCTGGTTCAGGTTCCAGCTGCTCCACTTCCCATCCAGCTCCCTGCTCCCTGCCTGTGGCCTGGGAAAGCAGAGGAGGGTGGCCCAAAGCCTTGGGACCCTGCACCTGTGTGGGAGACCCAGAAAAAGCTCCTGGCTCCTGACTTCAGATTGGCTCAGCTCCAGTCATTGCGGCCACTTGGAGAGTGAACCAATGGATGTAAGATCTCTCTCTATCTTCTTATCTCTGTAATTCTGCCTTTGCAACAAATATATATATATATACATCTTTAAATATGCATATTAAATATAAAGACATGTTTACCTGCAATCTATTGATCTTGTATTTTGCAGAATCATTGCCTTGTATCAGAGAGAAGATATGATATTTGTCCTTTTGGAACTAGCATGATAGTCTCCAATTGGGACCATTTTGTTGCAAATAATAGAATTTCACTCTTTTGGTGGCTATATAATATTCCATGTATTAGATGTACTACAGTTTTTTTTTTTTTAAGATTTATTTGGTTTTAGTGGGAAGTCAGATTTACAGAGAGAAGGACAGAGAGAAAGATATTCCATCTGCTGGTTCATTCCCCAAGTAGCCACAACAGCCAGCGCTAAGCCAATCCGAAGCCAGGAGCTTCTTTCAGGTCTCCCTGGAAGGGTGCAGGGTCCCAAAGCTTTGGGCCACCCTCTACTGCTTTTCCAGGCCACAAGCAGGGAGCTGGATGGGAAGTACACCAGCTGAGACCCAAGCTGGTGTCCCTATGTGATCCCGTAGCGCGCAAGGCGAGGACTTTAGCCACTAGGCTATTGTGCCAGGCCTCACTACAGTTTCTTTGTTCATTTCTCCTTCAACAGGCATCTGGGTTGTTTCCATGTCTTTCCTATTGTGGATTTTGCTGCTGCGAACAAACTAGAAGATTTTTAGTGTTATCTACATGTTTCCCTACTCCTCACACTTAGTGCTGGCCCAGCTAGCATCCTGTGCAAAGCATGAGCGTTGCCTCAGCAATCACCGCCTGCCTTGCCTGAGGTGGCAGGTATTTTGTCTAGGATATCAGAGCATCCTTCTCCATTCTGCTGGCCCAGGGGCACAGTGGCAGAGAGAGAGGAGTCATGCCTCTTTTCCTCTTGGGTCCCCGGCAGCCCTTCCAGGGCGGTGAACCCTCTCCAAGGCCATAGCCCCACCTTCAGCTGTCCTCTCTGATCCCACACTTCAAGACACGAGCTTGGCTGTGGCCACTCGCCTCTCACACCCTCCCACACACACGTACACACACATCAAGAACCAAGCTTGGCTATAACCGCTCACCTGCTTCCTGCTGTTGTTGTGTGCTTGCAGTGAGCAGCCGGCAGCGGGGTGAGCCCTCGGCGAGAGTGGCCGGCAGAGAGAAGTGTGTCTACTTTTTCTGGCAAGGTCGCCACTCTACAGTGAGCGAGAAGGGAACTTCGGCCCTGATGACCGTGGAGTTGGACGAAGAGAGGGGAGCCCAGGTAAGCCCGCAAGGACTGTGGGGGTAGACGGTTGGAGTCTGAGCAGTGAGGGGAGCTCCTGAGATCTGGCCTGCCCCCACCAAAGGACCTGAATCTATGGAACACAGCTTCTGCAAGCATTCGATGCTCAGATGCAGCGCCAGCAGCAGCGTTCCAGAAAGTCTTTCACCTCACTCATAGCAGAGGAATTGCAGGAGCCAATCAGCCCAGGGCTTTGAAAACTAGCAGGATGGTTTCTTTTAAGACTGAGGCCAGAAAGGCTGGCATGGTGGCAGAGCAGGTGAAGCCCCTGCTTACAACATAGAGATCCAGTCCTGGCATGGTGCTTCCAGTCCCAGATGCTCTGCTACCCATCCAGCTCCCTGCAATTGCACCTGGAAAAGCAACAGGTGATGGCCCAAGTGCTTGGGCCCCTGCCACCCACATGGGAGACCCAGATGGAGTTCCAAGCTCCTGGCTTCAGCCCGGACCAGTTCTGGGCTGCTGTGACCATTTGAGGAGTGAGCCAATAAGTAGGCTCTCTCTCTCTCTCTCTCTCTCTCTCTCTCTCTCTCTCTCTCTCTCTCTTCTCTCTCTCTCATATGCTTTGCCCTGGGAATAGAATTGGCCAGGATTCAGTAGGCTTGGGGCCCTCCCATGTGTAACATGTGACATGTGTACATGTGGCATCTACAACCTGCTGTACATGTAACACACACTGAACTGTACTCATAGCTCATGTGGGAGTGCAGCTGTCCCGACAAGCTGCTGTGGCTCAAGCAGCTCGCCAAGCCACCCAGCGATTCCACTTGCACAAACCCTTCCTTCGGTCACTAACATCCTCTTCATTCCACACAGCACTGGTTTTTCCAAACACCTTCCTGGCTGTCTGCCATGCGGACAGTGCCTCTCCACGGTCTCCCTGGAATCCAGCATGTCACCCACATGGCTCTCCAACCCAGGCTGCCCTGGCCTGCAGGCACCACGAGCCCCCTGCCAATACAGGCCTTTATTCAGATGTCCCTGTATCTCCATGGTCTTATGACTCCAGGGTCTGCTTAACAGCTGACAGGTACTTGTGTCCAAATCCGAGGCTAGGTAAACATTTATTTTCACTGTGTGAGTGAATGAAGAATACATTCCCTCGCATCCTGTTAGTGTCAGGACGTAGTAATTTGGAGCTAGCTCTAGATTTGTTTTTGTTGTTGTTTGGAAAATGTGGTGTCATGTGCAGATGCGGTTCCTACGTTGGAGGCGTGGTTGCAATACCACGGCTGAAGAAAGCAGATGAGTTTCTCTAGAAGCAAACCAGTGCTCACCCGGCCTTCAACAGTCTTAAAAAGCAATCACTTGGGGGCTGGGATGGTGATTCAACTGGCTAATTCTCCTCCTTCAGCACCAGCATCACATATGGGCAGCTGGTCTAGTCCTGGCTGCTCCACTTCTCATCCAACTTTGCTTAGAGCCTGGGAAAGTCCTTGGACCCCTGCACCCAGTGGGAGACCTGGAAGGTGCTCCTGACTCCTGGCTTCAGTGTGGCTCACCTTTGACTGTTGTGGGCTTCTGGGGAGTGAACCAGTGGGGGCATGATTTCTCTTTCTCTGTATTTGTCTTTCTACCTTTCAAATAAGCTAAATATATACATATAGCATATATATCTATATAGTATATATAGATATATGTATGGTATTGTGTGTATATAGTAGACAGTACTATATATAGTATACAATGTATATGTGTGTATATGTATTTATGGTATGTATGCTAGTATTATATATAAAAGATAACCACAACATCCAGGCCCAAGCCAGGCTAAAACCAGAAGCTAGAATCTCCATCCAGGTCTCCCACATAATTGGCAGGAGCTCAAGCACTTGAGCTGTTTCTCCAGGCACAGTGGCAGGGGGCTGGATCAGAACTGGAGCACCTGGGACTTGAAACAGCACTCGATATGGGATGCTGCCATCCCCAGTGATGCCTTAATGTGCCGTGCACGGTCCTCTGCCCCCGCTACACACATGCACATGGTATTTTAGCAGTGCATCACTTGCCATAGGAGTATCATCTCAGGCTTCCATCTATCCATCCTGCTGTTTTCCAGGATTTATAGAACAAGTGCACACTGTTGTTGTGACATTGAACCTTGCCTGTTAACCTGTTCTACCTTGTTCTTCTATCTACAGGTGCAAGTTCTACAAGGGAAGGAGCCCCCCTGTTTCCTGCAGTGCTTCCAGGGGGGCATGGTGGTACACTCGGGGAGACGGGAGGAGGAAGAAGAGAATACACAGAGTATGTCCCCCAGGCTGCTGCTGGGGTCTCGGTTGCCCCTCCCCCACTGCCTAGACAATGTTTGGTTGGCCAAAGCCTTGGAAAGAGCAGGCTCCCCTGTTGAAAAACTCTAGGATCAGCGGATCCGTCGGCCACAAGGGCAGCTTGCCACCTTCCTCTCAGCCTGGGCAGTTTGTTCACTGGGTGGCCATGTACCCTTGAACCAAGACCTCACTGAGGCTCTCTGCCCCCTTCAGCAGGAGAGGAAAAATAAGTAAATAAATAAAACAGTGGGTCTGAGATTTTTTGGTAGCCAGCATCCAAATATATTTTTGGATAAATACATATCTTTGTATAGAATTATATAATATTTTATGGACATCTGTATGTATGTGTATGTATACACTTGTTACAGGACTTAGTGTAAACTTTTGGGGATAATGGTTTTCCTACCCCATGAACTCTGAGCACCCCGCTTTTAACTCCGAAAGTATTTGTTTCCTGGGGCTGTTGCACTGCCCACTGTGGCTCCTGGCTACCAATTAGTTCACCAGGTCCCTGGCGGGTTCCCGTCTTGCCCTTCCTTCCCGGCCCCAACTCCGTGCCCCTGGTACCCCCTGCAGGTGAGTGGAGGCTGTACTGTGTGCGAGGAGAAGTGCCTGTGGAGGGCAGCCTGCTAGAAGTGGCCTGCCATGGCAGCAGCCTGCGGTCACGCACGTCCATGGTGGTCCTGAACGTGAACAAGGCCCTCATCTACCTGTGGCACGGATGCAAGGCTCAGGCCCACACCAAGGAGGTCGGCAGGACCGCGGCCAATAAGATCAAAGAGCAGTGAGTGCCGTGGGTGCTGGCAGCTGGGGGAGGAAGAGCTCCTCCAGAGAGACCCCAGGGAGTCAAGCAGCCTCCCCAGGCTGTCCGAGACTCACGCCCCCAGCTTTTCCTCGGAGATCAGGGGCAAGAGGCTGACCTGAGGGGGCACGGTCTGTCCTTTTGTCCATCTGCGCTCCCACTCCCTGGCAGGTGTCCTCTGGAAGCAGGCCTGCACAGCAGCAGCAAGGTGACCATTCATGAATGTGACGAGGGCTCTGAGCCGCTGGGCTTCTGGGACGCTCTGGGCAGGAAGGACAGGAAGGCCTATGACTGCATGCTGCAAGGTAAGGTACAGCCCCCGGGCCGCCATCCCAGAGTTCTGCCGTTGGCTGCTCAGCCCTTGCTCTGGGTATATGGAGCACCTGCTGGGCCAGCACCTCAGGGTGGGTTTGCTCTCCTGAGCTCACCACCCACTGGGCACATCAGGCAGTGAGAACGCTGGGAGATCTGGATGGCAAGTGGAGCACACACCCCAACCACAGAGAAAAGAGCAGGCCTCCAGAAGCTGGCTGGAGGTGGCAGTGTGGGAAGGAGCAGGTCCCTCAGCCCCCTGTCCAGACCCCTTCCTAATCACCCCAAGTGGCCCTGTTCCACAAAACATGTGTTCCTACTCACTGGAGTGCAGACAGGCAGAGCTTCCCACCTGTCACGGGTCAGCATGTGGAGGAAGGCCAGTTCTGACAAGCCAGGCATGGATTCAACACCTTGTAGACAGTGACTGTAGCAATGCCTACAGCCCAGCACCATCACTGTTCACAGGTGTGGGCACAGGACCAGAGAGGCTGCTTTACCTGCCTAAAGCTGACCAGCAGTGGCATCCGAACATATAGCCATTCCAACATACTCTGCCTCCCAACTTTTACAAGTATATATATATATATATATATATATATATATATATATATTTGAAAGACATAGTTCACTCCCCAAATGCCCACAATAGCCAGGTTGGTCCAAACTGAAGCCAGGAGCTTGAAACTCCATTTAAGCAGGGACCCAAGCACTTGGGCCATTCTCTGGTGTTTTGCCAGGTGCCTGAGCAGGGAACTCACTTCTGATCTACCAGAAGTAGAAGAGCTGGGACTCGAACCAGTGTTTTGATGGCCACAAGCAGCAGCTTCATCCTCCGTGCTCCAACACCAGCCCCTGATGCTTTATCATTACACAGTTAATGCATGCCTTTCCACTTTGAATAGTTCTTCTGCCATTACCATATAAAAGTCCTTCCTCCCACTCTGGAGAGGGTGTCCTGGCTTAGGCAGCTCCCACGCGTGTGTCTGTGGATTCAAGAGTGTGTCGACATTGACAGTCACGGTACTCTCTTTTCTTCTGCAGATCCTGGCAGTTTTAACTTCGCCCCTCGCCTCTTCATCCTCAGCAGCTCTTCGGGGGACTTCTCGGCCACAGAGTTTGTGTATCCTGCCCGGGCTCCCGCCGTGGTCAGTTCTATGCCCTTCCTACAGGAGGATCTGTACAGTGCACCCCAGCCAGGTGAGGCTATAGCAGCAGGCCCCACCACCTCTCTGAAAAGCCTCCCTTGGCCCTCGGGAAGCAGCTTCTACCGCAACACCTCCTGAGAGCTGCTCCTGCATCCTCTCCAGCCTTCATGGTTGCCCCCTGGCTGCCATTGCTCTAGCTATCACATCTGCATTCCACACAGGAAGAAAAGGGAAAGTGGGACAAAGGCAACCACTGCCATGTCCCTCTCCCCCACCCTTTTGTCGACATCACAAAAGCTGTCCCTTGAAGACCCCATCAGGTTTCTGCTTATGTCCTGTGGGCCAGAGGCCAGACCTGTGCTCACCATAGCTGCAAGCATCCTGGGAAAGTAATGACCAAACAGAAAGGGTTGGGAGGGGTATCTTCTGAATTGGTCACAAAGAACAATACCATTCCAATGCTCTACCATCATAGATCCAAGACTCCAAGCCAGGACTTGCAGTTGCAAGATAAGAGAGAGCCCCAAGCCAGGAACCTCTCTGTGCTGATTCTCCTTGGGGTAGCCCCCCGGGGGACTGGGCTGCATGGATCTTTCTTCCACCTACCAGCCAACCTTAAGTCCAGAAGCCTGGCAGGGGCTGCAGCCAGGGAACCCAGCTGCCCAGGGCACCTGGCGCATGGTGGGAGACTTGCTGATATTGTCCCTCGCCCACTGCCCCCATGCAGGGCTCCGCCTCCAGCAGGCTGGTCAAGCCTGGGCCTGCCTCAGAGCTGTGAAATGGGTGGCAAGGAGAGGAAGAGGCACGCTGTCTGTATGGCAAGGGGAACGGAGTGAGGCAGCCAAGGCAGAACCCTGCACTCCTTAACTGATTTTGCTCACATTTCCCATGAAGGAGATCTGGTACAGGTGTGGACGGCAGTGAGCCGAGCGTGAGTGGGCTGGGCACACTCTCTGGGTGGTTCGGTGCTGCTGACAGACGATGGGCACCCGCGGCAGAGGTGCTGGGGCTGAGAGACAAGGACACAGAGGTGCCGGTCACACCGTGCAAGCCACCTCCTTGTCTTGCTTGCTTTGCTCCTGACCTTAACCCCTGAGGGGAGATCCACCTCTCTTGCCCGAAGTGGCAGGGCACAGGGTGGCCTCGGTAGCATCAGGGCAGCCGTGATGGAGCAGATGATGGAGCAGTGAATGGCCCCTGACACCGGGTCCCATCCATCCTTGCCCTGGTCCAGCTCTCTTCCTGGTTGACAACCACCACGAGGTGTACCTGTGGCAGGGTTGGTGGCCCATTGAGAACAAGATCACAGGATCGGCACGCATCCGCTGGGCCTCGGACCGCAAGAACGCCATGGAGACAGTTCTGCAGTACTGCCGAGGTGACGCTCCCATGCCTTGTCCCCTGCCCCGCCCTCAGGTACCTGCTACCCAGGGTCCTGTGTGATGAGCAGCCAACAAGTGGGAGTCTTGCCATAACTTCTTGACACTTCTGACTTGCACACACCTGGACCATGTTCCTCCCCGGGGAGGGTCTCATGGTGGGGAGCCCTGAATGGGGTGACGCTTGCTGTGGGGAGGAGGGATACACAGACTTCCACTGTGCACCACTGCACACAGGAAGCCACGCCCCACCCCCGCCTGGAGCCTTTTGGCCACTCACCGTGAGTTTAGTGTTGCCTGCAAAAGGAAATGACTTGAGCGTTTACTAGGAGGTTTGCATCTTATTAAGCACACGCGGGAGTCCATGGCATCACAGCAAAGGAGAAAGCCTGCTCCACAGGCTAGTGCATTGCTACAAACCATAGTTTGCAGCTGAAGCATGACATCAGGGTGTTGATTAACAAGGCCCCGCCCTCGTGACCTTTGCCTTCTGGGTCCTTGTAGGGAAAAATGCCAAGAAGCCGCCCCCCAAGTCCTACCTGATCCACGCCGGGCTGGAGCCCCTGACCTTCACCAACATGTTCCCCAGCTGGGAGCATAGGGAGGACATTGCCAGCATCACGGAGATGGTGAGCCGGCCATGGGCCTGGGCTGGTGACCAAGGGAACCCCGATCCCCCAACTCCTGCAAGCCGGCAGCTGTTGTCCCACCAGCACATGTTAGCGAGTGCACATGGAAGGAGCTAGCAGTGGGAGTCACTCTGAGCTGTAAGAGGCACAGTCCTGGCAGGCTGCCACACGTGGCTCTCACATTGTTCTGAAAGAGCAAAGGTGAACCAAACTCCTTTTCTTTAAGGCTTTATTTTTTTTATTTGAAAGGTAAAATTACCTTTCAGAGAGAGAGAGAGAGAACTTCCCATTTGCTGGTTCACTTCCCAAATGGCCGCAATGGTCAAAGCTGAGCTGATCCAAAGCCAGGAGCCAAGAGCCTTTTCCGGGTCTCCCACGTGGATGCAGGGTCCCAAGGCTTTGGGCCGTTCTCCACTGCTTTCCCAGGCCACAAGCAGGGAGCTGGATGGGAAGTGGAGCAATCTGGATGCAAACCAGCTCCCTTGTGAGATACCAGTGTGCCACAGGTGGAGGGTTAGTCTACCACACCAGGCGCCAGCCCCTAACTGAATCACTTTTAGGTAAAAGCTACTGCTAACCTAAATCGTTGTGTTTGGCATTGTGGTACAAGCTTCAGGGACACTCCCCAGCAAATCCTCATGCTTTGCCTGTTTGCCTTGTATAGAGGAGGCACAGAGTGAACCTGTGGTGCGTGGGTGCTCCCAGGTGGCTAGAGGGATGAAGGAACTGCTATGGCCCTCATTAAAAGAGCACCTGCATTAGCACGTGGGGCATTCATTGTCACTTCTGTCTACCAAGACATACTGTTAGCCAGAATGTGCAGGCTTTTATATATATTTTTTATTATTATTATTATATATATATATATATATATATATATATATATATATATATATATATTTGAAAGTTACGAGAGAGAGGGAAATAGATCTTCTATCCTGTGGTTCACTCCCCGGGTGGCCATGTGGAAGCCAAGAGCTCCATCCAGGACTCCCACATGGGTAGTAGGGGCCTAAGCACTTGGGCCATCCTACGCTGCTTCCCCCAGGCATATTAGCAGAGAGCTGGGTTGGAAAGTGGGCAGCTAGGACTCAAGCCAACACCCACAAGAGATATTAGCATTGCAGGCCATGGCTTTATCTCCCACATCACAATGCTGGCTTCCAGAAAGTTTCTCTTTTGTTAGTCACATGAGAAAGTAGAGCATTTTCTCCAGCTACAAAAAGTATCTTCATTTATGAGTGGGGAGTGTCACCTTTGCTGCAATAGCCCCAGGGGAATTCAGGTTTGCTGAGGGAATATTTCTGTTTTTAACTTTTTAAGTTTTCCACCATGTACAAGATCTCACTGGGAGAAATGAGCCAAGTGGGTTCGGTGGGAGGCCTCTGCCTCCTACCAGTGGGGGAACCTGTTTAGTCATGTGGCCGAGGCTTATCACCACCTGTCTGCCTCCCCCCGAGAGGACTTGAACTGCACGAGTGGAGACCACTACCAGCTCCATGTGCATTCAGGATGAGTGGGGGACCGGGGTCGTGCACCCCTAAAACTCTCGGGATTGACCACTGCCCCCGCGATTCCATCATGTATGTGTTCACTCAACCCACCAGACCAAGTTGAAAGGGGAAAGATAATTGATCCGCAATAGCCTGTTCATACTAAATGATAAACACAGTGTTTTTTCTTTTTTTAAAAAAATTGATTCAGCCCCAGAATATTCTAGAAACTTTTCCTTGTTTATTTTTACTATTATTATTCTATTATTTTTAATTATTATTATTCTATTGTAAATTCACACACAGGGACATGGGGAAAGGAGCTGGATATCATTTAGGGTAAATTCTTGTTAAATAAATAAATTCCATTCACTGAGATGCACTGGAGACATGGTGGTAAGATTAGGAGATTTCTAAAAGCTCAGAGACCTGCAGGGCTCTGGGCAGTTTTGACAGCAAGAAAATATGCCTGATTTAAAACAAACAAAAAAAATGTACAGATTTCAAACACCTTGCTTTGCACCCATAAGACTTTCTCTTGGAAGTCCATGTGTCCGGGAAGTTCCCAGGGTCCCGGTATCCCAGGCCCACTGCCTCCCCACCGAGCAGGTGCATCCTAAGGTGTGGCCCCCATCCTCCACAGGACACGGAAGTTTCCAACCAGATCACCCTGGTGGAGGATGTGCTGGCCAAGCTCTGCAAGACCGTGTATCCCCTGGCTGACCTCCTGGCCCGCCCACTCCCAGAAGGCGTTGACCCGCTGAAGCTGGAGCTCTATCTCACAGATGAAGACTTCGAGGTGAGTGCCTGCTGGGAGCACAGCTGGAGGGCACCCCACTCTGACCCAGCCTCATGCTGCAGGGGTGTCTGCCTGTTCCCCCAGCACGCACTTGGAGGGAACCCCCGCTCTGACCCAACCTCAGACCGCTAGGGTGTGCACTTGGGAGGGAGCCTGGCGCTGACCAAGCCTTATGCCGCTGGGCTGTCTGCCTCTTCCTGCAGTTTGCACTAGACATCACCAGGGAGGAGTTCAACGCCCTGCCCTCCTGGAAGCAGGTGAACCTGAAGAAAAGCAAAGGCCTGTTCTAGCTGCCTGGAGATGCCGGAGGCCACCTGCGACGCACCAGGAAACAATGAGCATATGTGTACTTTTTTTTTCGCGGATTGGTGTTTTTAAACAAGTCTTTTTAAGCCAGAATTTTCCTAATGTGACCGTATGATTGACACAGCTTGTCTTTGGTGAGTGCGGAAGAGAACTTTCCACGAGCCTGCAGGTGTTAAGTGTCGGCTCCTGCCAGGTGCACTTGGGCCGGCCGTTCTGGTTGGCCACTGACAGACCTGAGCTCCCCCTGACTTGGGTTGGGCAGTGCCTGTGTATTTTTTTTAAAAAAGCAGTTCTCTTTATAAAGTGTTATTTTGATAGCTTGTGAATTTAAAATTATATATATATATATTTATATAAACACCATATAAACCAGATACATATTTAACAAAGCAATAGGTATTCAATCATGTTTAAGATCTTTCTTGGTGTTGGGCATCCGAACCTGACAGATGCAGAGGGAGTTGCTTGTGCTGGAGTTAGCCCCACTAGGCCACGCGTGCAGTTAGATAAGTCCAGCTTCCCTTCCGTGTTAGCTAGGGCTGCTTCCGAGGGCTGCTTCTTCCGGTGCTAACGTGAACAGTGAAGCCTCACTGAACGGCACAGCCGCTGTGGAAATCCATGCGCCATCAACCCCCGAAATGTATAGTGCCTTGTTTTCATGTACAGTTTTATATACAGTTTGCTCTGCGGTTTTTTGATTTTTTTTTTTTTTTTGATGCTGGTTTGGAAGATTCTCGACGATTTTACAGTCCCTTCATAGAAATACAAGCATCTCAGTTTCTAAGAGCTGTTCAAAACTTGACACTTTTTTTTTTTGAGAAGGAAACTCCCAAATAAAAGCTTCCGAATAAACACAACAACTCATGGATTGGTCTGTGGTCACTTCCAGGTGCATTCATTTCTGTGAACAATCTTGTTCCATGTCAACCCCATGTCAGAATGTTGCTGTTGACTGCAAGCCGTTGTGACTTTGAGGAGTACAGAAATCGTAACATGAGTGATGCAGAGGTGTAGGTGAGCAGTGTGGCATAGCAGCTTAAGCTGCCATGCTTGGGAAGCTGGCATCCCATATCAGGGCGTGGGATCAAATCCCACCTCCGCTCCTTAAGCCAGCCACCTACGGTGGTTATGGCTTCAAGTGCTTGGGTTCCTGCTGCCCACATGGGAGACCCCAGTGTAGCTCCTGCCTCCAGGGCAAATGTATATGGGGAGTGAGCCAGTGGATGGAAGAGCCTGGGGAAGTGGGGGGCGGGGGTAGGGCAACAGGAGGGAGGGTGTCACACTATCTTTCAAATAAATAAACACATTTTTTTTTAAAAAAAGTACAGATTTGGGGCTGGCACCCTGAAACAGTAGGCTAAGCTTCAACCTGTGGTGCTGGTATCCCATATGGGCATCAGTTTGAGATCTAGCTGGTCCACTTCTATCCAGCTCCTTGCTGATGTGCCTGGGAAAGCAGCAGAAGATGGCCCAAGTGCTTGGGACCCTGGATTCACGTGGGAGACCCAGAAGAAGCTCCTGGCTCCTGGTTTAGGACCAACCCAGCTCTGGTCACTGCAGCTATTTGGGAATGTACCAGTGACAGAAGATTCTTTTCTCTCTCTACCTTTCAAATAAAAAATGAATCTAAAACAAAATATTCACAGATTTGACTCCATAAAATTGGTTCTGAGAACCATAGACATGGTTTTGCAAATCATCTTTCAGTAGTAGCTTGCTATCCTACAGCTATATCCAGATTTCTTGGCACTTTTTGTTGAAAATAAAAACAAAAGTGTAAAAATCTAGAAACTTACAGATATGCCAGCAAACTCTTCACAAATTCACAAGTCCTTAAAACACCAAATCCATGGGCTTCCACTTGGACTATCTCTGTTTCTCCCTCTCTCTGTAACTCTTTCAAATAAAAATAAATATTTTTAAAAAAACTGTCAGGTCCAGCACAGTAGCCTAGTGGCTAAATTTCTTGCCTTGTACACACCAGGATCCCATATGGGCACCAGTTCATGTCCCAGCAGCCCTGCTTCCCCTCTAGCTCCCTCCCATTGGCATGGGAAAGCAGTCGAGGATGGCCCAAAGTCTTGGGACCCTGCACCCATGTGGGAGACCTGGAACAATCTCCTGGCTCCTGGGTTCAGATCAGCTCAGCTCTGGCCATTGTGGCCTCTTAGGGAGTAGATGGAAGATCTTTCTGTCTTTCCTTCTCTGTCAATCTACCTTTCCAATTAAAAAAAAAAAAAACATAAAATGATTTTTTTAAAGCACATTGATGCTGACTATGCACACAGCAATGGCTTCTCTCTCCTCCTGCTCCCTCTCTAACCCAAGCAGGACAGAAGTAGAATCCCCCTAGCAAATCTGCCCGTTTTAAGTGGGTAAAGGCCCTGGAACACAATACCAGACACAGTACTAACCCACCACAACACTGATTGCGAAAAGAATCCTCCAAGCAGCCGTGCGAGCCTGGGAGAGAATTATCTAATCAGCTCATTAACGGTCCACGGTTCCAGAGAGGAAGCCCTCACTTCAGACGTGGCCGGTTCCGGTAAGGCGCCTCATATTCTAAAGATCAAACTCACAGATCGAGGCAGCACATGGAAGGTGAGACGGAAGAAAGCACAGCTGTGTTTGGGGTCTGTTGACTGTCTCAAGGGACTTTGCAAGTGCTTTATTTGGGGAACATGTTTTACACCAGTGTGTATTTAAGGGAGAATTCCACCCAGATACCTCCTGATTGATTCTGGAGGCATCCCAGCATTGCCTGGTAGAAATCTTGTGAATTTCCTAACCAACTTCCTAGTTGTTGCCTCCTCTCTCCCTGCTGACCCACTGACATTTACTTCTGTTCTTCCAGAGTTCTGAGAAATTTTCCCCAAGGACACACATGGATTAGCACTCCCAGTTGTGTAAGGATTTAGCCACAATTTGAGATTGCTGGAGGCAAATGCAACTACATCAGATTCTTAGTTTTTTGGTATTCATATTGTATGACTGGCCACAGTGACACAAGTCCCAAAGGTGGATTGTTCCAGGGAGGACTAAGCTCTTGATAACTCTCTTCTTGATCAAATCAATTAATGGCATTGAGTGTGACCACGTGCAGCTCAAGCTGCGCTCACAGCACACAACTGCGATGACTGCCCCACCCCCAGATCAAATGCTCTCCCCTTCCCACAGCCCCTCACGGCTCACAAGTGGCTTTGGGTGCTGGGGTTGGCAACTAGCCTGAGCGGGCATGTTACAAATATGGGGCAAGCCAAGGTCACCTGCTGACATGTTTTTAAATAAATATATATATTTTTAAATTTTATTTCTATTTTGAATATCAGGTTTACAGAAAGAGGAGACAAAGATATCTTCCTGCCAGGACTTTCTTGTGGGAGCAGAGGCCCAAGGACTTGAACCATTCTCTGATGCTTAAAAAAAAAAATTTTATTTATTATTTTTATTGGCAAGACAGATTTACAGAAAGAAGGAAAGACAGACAGAAAACTCTTTCATCTGCTGATTCACTACCCAAATGGCCACACCAGCTGGAGCTGAGCTGATCCAAAGCCAGGAGCCATGAGTTTCTTCCAGGTCTCCCATGTGGATGCTTTCCCAGACCACAAGCAGGAGATAGAAGGGAAGTAGAGCAGCCAAGATACGCGAACCGGCACACTTACGAAATTCCAGCATGTGCAGGCAAGGACTTTAGCCACTAGGCTACCATGCCAGGCTCTCTCCACTGCTTTTCCAAGTGCATTTGCAGAGAGCTGGAATGGAAGTGGAGCAGCTGGAACTCAAACTGATGCCCACATGGGATGCAGGCACCACAGGTGGCTCAGCCTACTATCCCATGGCACTGAGCCCAATGTTTGTGTTTTAAAAGATTTCTGTATTTATTTGAAAGGCAGGGTTAGAGAGAGAAAAGAGAGATCTTTCTGTTGATTCACTCCCCACATGACCGCAGCATCTGGCACTGGGCTAAGCTGCAGCCAGGAGCCTGGAACTCCATGTTCTGCTTCTTTCCCAGGTACACTTACAGGAAGCTGGATTGGAAGTAGAGCAGCCAGAACTCAAACCAGTGTTCAGATGGGATGATTACCACTATTAACGCACTGACGGAAGCACCACTCTGACCCCTCCTGCTGACAGCCTGAACTGGGGAGAGATAGAGGAGAGAGAGAGAGAGTGTGTGTGTGTGTGTGTGTGTGTGTGTGTGTGTGTGTGCGTGTGTGTCTACATCCATATATCTATATAGATCTATATAGCTATAGCTAGAAAGGAGGGAAGGGGGAGAGAGAAGCCACAAAACCAGGAGGAAGATAAAGGAGGAGCTGGCTTACTATATTCATGACACTCAAATCTACCTCACATAAAAGCAAGAACCAACAGACCGTGTCACATGCTCCAACAGCTGCAGCCACCCCGTGCATTTTAGAGCCTGAGGAATCAGGGTGTAATCAATACTCTGCTGGAACCAGAGAGAGAGAGAGAACTTGGCTGTTCAGGGAGTGAGCCGAAAGGATGGTTCCTGTCCATTGGTTTCAATATTGCAGAAAGAATGCAGCATCTACAGAGGAGCTGAAAGTACACCAAGACTGCTTTAATCTAGACACCAACCTCCATCAGAACAATTACCGACAATTACTGATGAAGGATAAGAAAACTTTCTATAGAAGTGCTTAGAGCAAGCTGCACTGGGACTACCACATCTGATTTCTGCAAAATGAACTGCTTATTCCACAGATGAGACGTTAACAGGTTAAAAGTCAGAAGGCCTAGATGGACTGGCATATGGGGTGTGTTGCGGGGGAGGGAAGAAGTAGAACCTACGCCATGGATTACTCCTCAATACTTAATCATCCTATTTGTCACTAGCACCAAGATCATATTGCACCTGTTAAGAGATGTTAAGCCATCTCTTCTGCAGGTTAACAACATGATGTACTAGGGTTTGGCACTAAGCCTCTGCCTGCAGCACCTGCATCCCATATGGACACTGGTTCAAGTCCTGGCTGCTCATTTTCCACATACAGCTCCCTGCTAATGTACCTGGAAAAGCAGTGGAGGATGGCCGAAGAACTTGGGTTCCTACACCCACGTGGAAAACCTGGATGGGGTTTCTGGACCCCAACAATTGTGCCATCTGGGGAGTGAACCATAGGATGGAAGACCCTAACCCCTTCCTCTTTATTTCAAACAAATACTTTTTTATTATTATTAAAACAAACAAGAAATGAGTCATTCAATTCAGCAGGCTGTGATGTCACAATTGCTTCCCTGCTCGTGGGCCCCGGCCAGCCTGGCCCTGGGTGAACGCTGTGCTGTCCCCAGCCATCCCTGCGCACACTCACCCTGACTGCCATTTGGGCCCAGGGCTCCCAGCCGCTATGGCCGGGCTACTTTGTGTCTCTTGTGGGGCAAGCAATGTGGTGGGTGAGAAATAGACTGCCTCAGGCCAGGAGGCAGACCACCAGTGTCTCTGGGGACCCTCCCCACCCCAGTACCCTAACGAGCTCACAGCCCTGATCCCAGGGGTCCAGCTTCTGGATTGGAGGGGAGGGAGAGGGGGCACAGGACTAGACCCCCAACCTAGCCTCACGCGAACAGCTGCCTTGATCCTGACACATGAACCAAGAACGGCATACGTCGTGTCATTGTTGCGCCACGGGTTCGGCCACCACCTGTGACGCCAGCATCCAGCATACAGGCACCTGGCTGCTTGGTTTCTGGCAGACGAGGGTCCTGCCCCGGCCGTGGGAGACCTAGCTGCATCTGCCCTTCCGCTGCTCCAGGTGGAGAGGGAGGTTGGGGCATTGGGAGGATAAAATAGTCCAGAGGCAGGAGCTCCTGTCTCTCCCTCTCTCTCTGACTCTGCTGCCATGCCGGCAGGTACTGGAGATACACAGCGATCAAGCTTCTATCCTGACCTGCAATCCCACAACTTGGGGAACTGGGGCTCACAGAAGTGATGGAACCTGCAGGGGGCCACACAGCTCTGGATGTGGCTGACTTTAAATGCCAAGCTTTGTCTGCCATACACTGCCTTCCAGGACTGCTGCGCTCAGCTGCTAGCCTATGTAGGTGGCTTTGTTGTTGTTGCTGTTGTTGGTTTGTTTGTTTTCAATGAGTAAACTACAAGGCCAGAATTCCATTTGAAAATGTTTTAGAGGGCCTGGCGGCATGGCCTAGCGGCTAAAGTCATCGCCTTAAATGCCCCAGGATCCCATATGGGTGTCAGTTCTAATCCCAGCAGCCCCCGTTCCCATCCAGCTCCCTGCTTGTGGCCTGGGAAAGCAGTCAAGGATGGCCCAAAGCTTTGGGATCCTGCACCCACGTGGGAGACCCGGAAGAGGTTCCGGGTTCCCAGCTTTGGATCGGCGCAGCCATGCGGTCACTTGAGGAGTGAATCATCGGACGGAAGATCTTCCTCTCTATCTCTCCTCCTCTCTGTATATCTGACTTTGTAATAAAAATAAATAAATCTTAAAAAGAAAAAAAAAAGAAAGAAATAAAATGTTTTAGAGCAGGCTTTAGGCAGAGAGGTGAAGCCTTAGCTTGGGATGCCTGCCTGCCGTAGCCCTCTGACCCAGCTTCTGGGACAGTGGGGGTGATATTGCGTCCCACCACCCCTGTGAGAGCGAGAGCGCCAGATGGCGCTCCTTTTTCTCCGGGAGAAGCTGGCCAGGTGCGCTGCTCCCCACTGCCCGTGTAGCCAGAGGGCGCAACCAGGCCATGACAAAGTCCCTGGGGCCAGCTGCCCAGGATCGCCTTGGGGCTGGCAGCCTAAAGGGGCTGTGGAGGGCGTTGTGTCAGACGAGTCCTGGAGCTCCTGCCTCCCCGGCTGGTGCAGGCGCAGCTCTGAGCTCGGCTCCCCACCCGTGTCTCCTGACGTTGACTCTCATGCCTCCCTCTTATACTCCAAAGGTCCCCTGCCTTCACGGGGAGCCCACCCTGAGAAGGCAGGGTCCACTATGCAGCTCAAGACCCTCATCACCTTTAGGACTGGGGTTTCCGTACAGACCATGGTTGTGCAAGCTACCAGCCTGGGTGAGCCAGGGCATGTGAAATCTCTCTGACTTCTGATTAAAAGCAATTTACAAAAAAACCCTTTTCTCAATTTCACGTATAACATGCTTGTTGCAAAAAGAAAAATGTACCCATTAGAAAGGCAAATCCGCTTCCCAGCCTCCTACTCCTGCAGAAGGGAGTTTGGGGGGCGGCGTCATTTTCAATGCACTCACAAACAAATGTGTAAAGACGTTAAATTGTCAAAGAATGGTTCTGGAAAGGGCAGGCCCCTAGGGCTGGGGCGGCAGTGGGGCTCCAGGCCAGCCTCTCCACCGGCCTTGGATAAGACGCAAGTGAAGGGCGCACGAGGGCCGCCAAGCCACGTGGTCTAGGCTCTGGCATCGGGGGTCCTTGTGTTGTGACCACGACACCAAGGGCGCAGGCGGGTTAGCCCCGGGCGGACTGTTGCGGCTGCCTTGGCCTGGGGGCTCTGCTCTTCCCAGACCTCACACCAGCAGCGACCCCAAGCCGAGCCCCGGAGCTCCCGCCAGGGCCCGGGAAGGGGATCCTGGGTGACTTCCCCTCGGGTGGGCTCGGCCGAGCATCCCAGCGGGAGCGTCCACGAGGAGCTGAGTAAGAAAGCGCAGAAGTGGGATAAATGAACATCTTGGCGACTTATCATCCAGCAAAGACTATGGTTTAATGAAAATAGACGAACCAAGCACCGCTTAGCGTAGTATGATAGGTGATGATGAGGACGTATACAGCGACACAGAAACCACTGAAGCCGTAACTCCAGACACCTGAGCTAAGACATTGGCTGCTGCTGAAGGCTCAGAGCCGAGAAATACCGAGTTCGGGACCAGGAAAGCAGTGGAGAGGAGGACAACGACCCCTTCGCCCTGAAGGACGAGAAAAAACCGGCAATTTGAAATGAAAAGGAAACTTCACTACAATGAAGGGCTCAATACTAAACTACTGCACAATTGATTTCAAAAAACCTACATGATGATGAACACAAAGATGAAGAAATGTTGGCGACTGCGGGTGGAGAAAGCATAAACACCGAAGAATCAAATCAAGGATTTACTCCACGTGTCCAACAGCAAAACAATTAGTTCATAGAAGAGAGTTCTTGAGCCTTGCAGCTGTTTGTCCAATACAAACCTTGTTACTGTGACATACTGTTTCTAGTTCTCCATAATCTGTGATTTGAGTACCATTTTTGTTCCGAGTACTTCGCCACAAACACAACGTGATGTTATCAGTCCAAAACTGTATTACTTTTGTAAGAACACTGATTAATTTGTAGAAGCTATTATAGAGCTTTTTTAAAAAAAAATCTATTTTCGAAGTCAGATATATAGAGAGAGGTGGAGAGACAGAAACGAAGATCTTCCGACCCATGGTTCTGATGGCTACCATGGTAACCAGAGGAGGGTGCAGTTTGCCTCCAACCAGACCTGGAACAGATGGGGAAATTCTGGGGGGCCCCTCAAGTGGTGAGACCACCGCTGCACCAAGGGGGGCACAGACCCATATCCCCCCACCAATAAGGGCCAAAGTGACCCTTGTCTTGGCTTCCGTGTCAAGGAGAGTTTAAAAAGCCCCTTCCCTGTCTCTTCCACGTTCTTCTTCCCCTACAGGCCACTCCTTCACGTCTGTCCTTTCTGCTGCACGGGGAAGGGAAGCCCGTGACCCTGGTTCCCTGAAATAAAGGCCATCTAAATTCTTTTCATATATTCGGCTGAGTTATTCTTTCCCTGGTGGCCGGCGAATCTAACATTTTGGCCAGCCGCGAATCTAACAGGTTCACTCCCCAAGTGATCACAACAGCTGGAGCTGCGCCAATCTGAAACCAGGAGCCAGGAGTTCTGCCAGGTCTCCCAAGGCTTTGGGCCACCCTCCACTGTTTTTCCAGGCCACAAGCAGAGAGCTTAATGGGGAAGCAGGGCTGCCGGGATTAGACACAGCGCCCATATGGGATCCTGGCTCTGGCGTCACGGGGGTTGTTAATTTTAAAATGAACAGGCTAGAAAACCCAGCAGTTACAAAATCCTTCTCAAATCAGCAGACAAATCAAGTTGAGGGCCAGGTTCGTTCAAGGAGAGGACTTTAGCTGCTAGGCCACTGCACCGGGCCCATATTATACATTAAGCAATGTCTTCTGGGGAGAAGGAAAACTAATTTATTTTTGTCACTCCTAGATGTAGTAGCTCTTATGAAAAGTTTAGTGTGTGAGTGGTGTGTGTTTGTGTGTGTGTGCATGTGTGTTAAATCCAAAGCCAACTGGAGTAACAAAGCACAGGAACTGGTAAATATTCAGGATGAAAAAAGTATTTTAACCCTGGCCCTTAACTTGACTTGTCTGCTGATTTGAGAAGGATTTTGTAACTGCTGGGTTTTCTGGCCTGTTCATTGAAAAAGTTTCTTTGTAGCTACAAGCAAAGCACTGAACTTTTTTTCATCAGGAGTCATTTTTTTCCACAAATTGTCCACTTAAACATTCGTACTAACAACTATGGTCAATGGGTGTTTTAGGTTTGGTTTTTGGTTTCTTGGGGTATTTTTCTTGTTTTTGTCTTTGCTTTTGTTTTCTACACTAGGGAAACTGTCAGTTTTTCGAGTACATATTGCAATGGAGCTTTCACAGCATCCCCTCCATATTCCTGTCGTCACCCCACTTGTGTTTTCTACTGCTTCTCTCTCTCTCTCTCTCACACACACACACACACACACACACACACACACGGAATCCTTTAGTTCTTAAGGATTGTGAAGATTATCATAACATTAAAGAACTCTTTCACTTCCATATCCTGGCATTTGCTTTTATGAAATCCTCAGCCATCAGGGTCTCTTAGTTCTTCTAATATGTGAGAAACCAGATGGAGCAGCAGCAGCACAGTGGTCAGGAAGTACAGCTCAGCTGTTGGATTTCTACACCTCCAAGGCATAGCTTGCTAATGAAATTACTGTTCTCTGTATGATTTGACTTGAAGACAACTGAGGTTTCGCATGATGAGAGAATTGCACGTAACCTCTCATATGATCGTTGCTGAATGTACAGACAGAAGTAAGCCTGAACACTTCTGCATTTAAGAACTTCCATTAACAGGAGTTTAGTTCAGCAGGAGCTTTAAGGGAATAGGATACTGGCACACTATAACAAATGCACTTTATTCTTCTGACACAGTAAGAATTATTTGGGTTATATCCTTGAAGAACATAGTTACTGCGTATTTTGTTTTGTGACAATTTCCATTTTTAAATAATTGCTGACTATTATATATATGACGTGGCTTTTACGGAACAGATTAAGTTTCCATTTGCATGTTTATGAAAATATTAGTATATTAAAATAAATAAAAAGTGGAAGAATTCTTTGCTGTTAGACGAACGTGCCTATTATTTGAATGTCCTTTTTCTTATGGGGCCTAACCACAGAACCTCTGAACTGCAGATACAGTATCCAAATACTCTGTAGAAAGTAGGTATTGTGTGGTGAAAAAAGGGAAGAACTCGAACAGTGAAATCTTTCAGTGTTTTCCGCACACTATTTTCTTGACACATAAATCAAGCAAACTTTTTCCTGTTTTTAAAAAATCAATAGCTGTCTCAAAGAAGTAAGTTAGTGAAAGCACAAGTTTAGATCGTGTCAAACACAACTGAGTAAACCATGTTTAGATCAAGTGGTGAATTGTTAATTGACACGACATTGAACTGTTGAAAAAATGAATCTTTGTAAGTCAAGTTGGATTTCCCTTTGGAGAAAATCACAGGTGAGTGTTCTGTTCTAGCCATGTACAATTGAACCTTCAACTTTCCAATCAATGTTTAACTCTTTGGTATCATTCTTTTTTTTTTTTTAAGATTTATTCATTTTATTACAGCCAGATATACACAGAGGAGGAGAGACAGAGAGGAAGATCTTCCGTCCGATGATTCACTCCCCTAGTGAGCCGCAACGGGCCGATGCGCGCCGATCCAAAGCCGGGAACCTGGAACCTCTTCCAGGTCTCCCACGCGGGTGCAGGGTCCCAATGTATTGGGCCGTCCTCGACTGCTTTCCCAGGCCACAAGCAGGGAGCTGGATGGGAAGTGGAGCAGCCAGAACTTGAACCAGAGCTCTTACAGGACTCCGGCAGCATAGACAGCCTGACCCATTGTACCACAACGCCAGCCCCTTACCTGAAATTCTCTAAGCAGAAAGCACAGACTGGTACTTAAGTTTGAAGAGTTCCCAGTTCTCTTTGCCTATTTTTCCTTGCCATGTGCAAACAGAAACTAAACTGGCCCACCTTCCATTCTCAGCGTAAATGACTATCGTCAGGAGGCCTTCCCCAACTGCCCAGCCAGGGCAGCTTCCCTGAAGGACTCTCCATGGTGGGTCTGCCTTGTGCCTCACTCCAAGATCAACTCCATGGTGACAGACACCATTCTGTCTCCCTTGTGTCTGCACCCCTGGCATGTGACAGAAGAAAATGGACAAATTACGCAGCAAAAGATGCTCCCTGCTCCTCCTTCTTAGAGTAGATCCAGATAGAGGAAGCAGATGGCTGTGTTTCTGGAAAGGGACTTTAACATGGAGAATGTGCCCGGAAGTTTGACAGCGGACTCTCCTAGCACTGCTTGTCCCCAAAGCCTGGGCACATGGCCTAGTTCTGTCCAGTGGAACTTCAGAGAAAATTTGCAGGAGCTCCTGCCAAACACTGTGCAGATTTTCAGTCCAGCTCCACAACTTGGTGTCAGCTAAATATGCAGCCTGTGAAACCATGCATTCTGGTTTAGGCAGACCAGCTGGTACACAGCAGGGCTCAGGCACCAGACAGCAATTCACAAGGGCTACCGTACCAAGGGACCACAGGATGATACTTAAACATTGGAAGTGAATTGCACCACAATCTTAGAGCTTGAAGTTCAAAATTAGAGGGTTGGGTCTTTCCTCCTGTGGGGGAGGAATCTCTTCCAGCTTTTCTCCTTGGTTTCCAGTATCTGTTTTCACAGCCACATGATATCCTCCGTGTGCACCGGGATGCCTATTTCACCTTCTTGAGGGAGGGCTGACCCAAGTGAACTCCAAACTCACGTACTTTGTGGACATCCTGTCTCTAGGAAGGTCACATGCCGAGGCATTGGGGGTTAGTACTTAAAGATAGGAATGCTGACTAGAACACAGTTCGACACAGAGCCTTCTGTACACACCTGAGTCTGTAGCTTCAAGGGCTCACTCCTCTCAAGGGCCAGTCAGCAAGGCAGCCAATGGAAGCTTCTACAGGACATAGCCAGGGAGAGTGACAGGCAAGGCTGGTTCAAGTGCCCAAGAGCTCCAGCAGGAAGGGACCAAGGTGAACTTCACGGGGCTTCCCAGGAAGCACACCTGCTTAGACTAACAACAGTGAGGGCCGGTCTCAGTGCAGGGCAGCGTCATCTCTCAATGGAAGTTCTCAGAGAATTTCAGCAAACGTTCTGGTGAGAGAGAGATTCATGAAGTCTCAGGACATCCTAGAGACCAATTCACCAAGTCCCAGCTTCCCTCACACTCTACACAGCAAGTCAGCAAGTGCAACCTCAGCTATCTCCCTGTGCCTGAAGCTACTTCTCAATGATACACTGTGGACCAAGGCCATGGTCTGCAAACCCACTGACTGCTTCTCCGTAGCTTCTCCCAACTAGACCTTGATTTTACTGAGTAAATGCCTTTTGGGGGTTGGGTTGTGGAACAGCCAGTTAAGCTGCCTGTGACACCTGCATCCCTTGTGAAGAGCAGTTCAAGTCGTCCACTTTGTACCCAGCTCTGCTCATGTCCTTGGGAAAGCAGTAGCAGGTGACGCACGTTCTTGGACCCCTCTGTCCACATAGGAGAACTGGGTAGCGTTCAGCCTCTCCCAGCCCTGCCAGTCGCAGCCATTTGGGGAGTGAACAAGCTGATGGAAGATTCTCTCTCGCCCTCCTGTGCCTTTCAGTAATCTTTTACCAAAAGCCTTTTGGCTACAGTACATGTCAGACACTCTGTTAGCGGAACTGCCCTATTCAATTTGAGTCCTGAGCCCCCTCCACAACAAAAAGGCATCCATCCAGTAAATTCTACTTGGAATTCTGGAAACTTAAAGAAGGGGGACATGGAGGGGCTGGCACAATGGCTCAACAGGCTAATCCTCCACCTGCAACACTGGCATCCTATACAGGTGCTGGTTCATGTCCTGGCTGCCCCACTTCTGATCTAGTCCCCTGCCTAATGCTTTGAGAAGCAGTGGAGAATGGCTCGAGCCCTTGGGCCCTACATCCACATGGGAGAAACAGAAGCTCCTGGCTTCTAGTCAGCTCAGCTCCAGCCCTTGCAGCCGTTTGGAGAGTGAACCAGCTTATGAAGGATCTCCCCCCCGCACCTCCTGTGTGTGTGTGCGTGTAAATCTGCCTTTCAAATAAAAATAAATAAATCTTACGAGAAAAGACAGGACATGGAGTACATAAACCAAGAGAGAGTGGAGAAAAGCACATGTGGATGGGTAGTACTGTGTGATAAAGGGCACTTAAACCACAGTAACGATGGAAATTTTATCTCAAGAGTAAGTAAGACTTCAGGTTGTGATCTGTGTTGTAAGAAAGTCTGTAGTGTAGAAGCAAACCCAGAGGTGCCAGAATAGACAGAGCAGGAACGGGCACCTTGGGTCAAGTTCCCTGGTTAGAACCCAGGGGCCCATTTTAAGATGTATAGAACCCGGTTGTATATAAACTAAAATTGAAATATCAATGAAGTAGTCACAGGATGTGGTTAAGAACTTGCATTTTTTTTAACATATTAGTTACTCAATACTATGTCAATTAATTCCATAACGTTATAAATTGTTGCTGATGTTATGTTGGGGCTTTTAATTGATTGGGATGATACTCTGCTGGCTCTAGCTTCAGACCAGAGAAGGTCTCCCCAAGAAGCCGTTGAACTTATCTGGACAATAAGATGCTGGACTCTGTGCTTGGTATATGCTTGCAATGGGGGAATCTCAACTGAACTTGAACTGTGGTTATGCAACAAGGTGGAGGAATCCACCATGGTGGGAGGGTTTAGGGAGGAGAGGGGGGAATCCCAGTACCTATAAAACTGTGTCACATAATACAATGTAATAAATAATAATAATAATAATAAAAGAACCCAGGGGCCCAGGAGATTGACAGGCGCTCTTAGAATCTCCGTGCTTTGCAATAACTGGGATGTGTGAATCACAGCCTGGCCAGGGTGAGGAGACTCAGGGCTCAGAGCTTGACGAGGCGCGGTGTGGGTCTTCCCACTGGCAGGCATCCAGGGCAGCCAAGGATTCATCAAGAGTCTGGGGACGCCCAGAATGTGGCAGCAGCCATGCTTTCTAGCCTCTGTTTGCTTTTCCTCTCGTGTGCTTTCCATTGAACCTTCAGGTGGAAGGTTTGGGGAAGGAGAAGAGAGAGGTGGCTGGGAACTATTCTGAGCAAGCAATCGGGTCAAGAGGTAGGGCAGCACTCAGTGCCGGGGAAGACTTTCACCCTCAGTTTCTGCTATCTCCATTCTTCTGCACAGCATGTATATATATATACATACACATATATAAATCTGAATGGTTGCGTACATGCCTAAAACGTCTCCGGAGCTTTCCCCTGAACTTGGAATAAAACTCCCAATCCCCAGTGTGTTCAAAGTTTCTGGAGAACCTCTCCCAAATTCATTGCTTTTACTTTTGTGTCAACTGCATGTTCATTTCTCTACCTGTATTCTATTACTAGTCATCCACCCTTTCCCTAAACCCCACACTCTCAACAGCTTCAGGCTGCTGTAGTTTGGTTGTTTCTGCCTGAATTGCTGGATAATTTCCTCCACAAGTCTCCACGAAGTTCACTCCCTTTTCCACCACCTTTCCACAGTGAGTAGAGTGAGTAGTGAGTGCCGTGAGCAGGAGAGCGAGAGTAAGTAGAAGACCTCTGTCTCCACATCCTCTAGGTCCTTCATAGGACTCATTTGAATGTTAGTTTATCATTTTGTTTATTTGTCATCTACTTTCCTACAAGGGTATAAGCTCAGTGAGGTCAAGACTGAGCTCTGCAATGTTTACTGTTGAGTTGCTGTTCCCCAGGCCCTGATGTTAGCCTGATTGGGATGGATATGTGAGTGAGTAGTAAGCAGATGGATGGACAGATGTGTGAATGGATGCAAAGTAGGTGAATAGGCAAATGGATGAGAAGTAGTTGTTTAGGTGGATGTGTAGATGCATAGTGTGATGATGGATGGATGGATGGATGGATGGATGGATGGATGGGTGAATGGGTGGTAAGTACATGGGGACATAGATGGATGGGTTGGTGAGTGGGTGAATGAAAGATAGATTGATAATGATTGGATGGATAAGTAGATGAGAGGGCAATGGATAGCTAAATGGATTCATAGCTGTGTTTTCTAAAACCTTGACTTTGCTTTCTCTGGTGGCACTAGCAAGCTGTTATTTAGCATATGATTTCTTTGGATTCTGCTGTGCCAGACACTGTTAAAAGTTTCGTGGCACTTCACACCTAGGGAGCACCAGAACAGTTGGAGACAAAGCAGGCGATAATTCAACTCAGAGGTGACGTCATGGTATTCATTCCTGAATAATTACTGCAGAAGTAACAGTTGTTCTGTGGGTTGTTTGGGAATTTAGGACTTTCTCCACAAAGCTCAAAAAGGCCAGAAGCCCGGTTTATTTAAAAAGGAAATTATACATGACTTTCTTTTTTTTTTAATTCATTAATTACATTGTATTATGTGACACAGTTTCATAGGTACTTGGGTTCTCCCCACCCCTCCCCAAACCCTCCCACCATGGTGGATTCCTCCACCTTGTTGCATAACCACAGCTCAAGTTCAGTTGAGATTCCTCCATTGCAAGCATATACCAAACAAAGAGTCCAGCATCTTATTGTCCAGTCAAGTTCAACGGCTTCTTAGGTATACCCTCTCTGGTCTGAAGACAGAGCCAGCAGAGTATCATCCCGATCAATTAAAAGCTCCAACATACCATCAGCAACAATTTATAACGTTATGGAATTAATTGACATAGTATTGAGTAACCAATATGTTAAAAGTAAATGCGAGTTCTTAACCACCTTCTGTGACTACCTCATTGACATTTCAATTTTAGTTTATACACAACATATAACATACATTACATAACATGTTATACATAACATCATATCATCTTAAATTAAGGCAAACATGTGGTATTTAACCTTTTGGGATTGGCTCATTTCCCTTAGCATTATGGTTTCCAGTTTGGCCCATTTGGCCACAAAGAACTGCATTTTGTTTTTTTTAATAGCTGAGTAGTATTCCATGGAGTAGATGAACCATAGCTTTCTTATCCAATCCTCTGCTGATGGGCATTTTGGTTGCTTCCATGTTTTTGCAATTACTGATTGTGCTGCTATGAACATAGGAGTGCATATTGGTTTCTCATAAAACAAGTGTTCTGGATATATTCCTAGGAGTGCTATTGCTGGATCATACGGTATATTGATTTTGAGTTGTTTGAATGTTCTCCATACTGATTTCCATAGAGGCTGTACCAGCCTGCAGCCCCACCAGCAGTGGAGTAGGGTTCCCTTTTCCCCGCAACCTCGCCAACAAGTGTTGTTGGTGCTTTTATTCATGTGGGCCAGTCTTACTGGCGTTAGGTGGTACCTCATTGATGTTTTAATTTGGATTTCCCTTATTGCCAGGGAACTTGAGCATTTTTTCATATGTTTATTTGCCATTTGGGTTTGTTCCTTTGTGAAATGTCTGCCCATTTCCCATGCCCATTTCTTGAGTGGCTTGTTTGTTTTGAAATTTTGGTTGTTTTGTAGCTCTTTGTATATTCTGGAGATTAGCCCTCTATCACCTACGTAGTGCGCAAAGATCTTCTCCCATTCTGTGGGTTGCTTTTTTACTTTGTTGATTATGTCTCTTGCTGTACAGAAGCTTCTTAGTTTGATGAGGTCCCATTTGTTTAGTCTGGTCTTGATTTCTATTGCTTTTGGTGTCCTTCTTAGGAAGTAGGGACCTACCCCTAGATCTTGCAGAGTATTTCCAACATTTTCTTCCAAAAGTTTGAAGGTTTCTGGATGTAGGTTTAGATTTGTTATCCATTTAGATTTGATCTTAGTGTATGGTGAGAGATTTGGGTCTATCTTTTTGTTTCTGCAGGCTATTAACCAGTTGTCCCAACAGCATTTATTGAACAGACCTTCCCATTTGCCTGGATTGTCATTTGTCTTTCTGTCAAAGATTATTTGGCTGTATCTGTGTGGGTTCCCTTCTGGTGTTTCTATCCTGCTCCATTGATCTTCCTCTCTATCTTTGTACCAGTACCAGGCTGTTTTGATAACCACTGCCCTATAGTATGTCCAGAGGTCCGGAACTGTGATTCCCCCTGCTAACTTCCTGGGAATAAATCTAACCAAAAATGTAGGAGACCTATTTGAAGAAAACTACAAACTACTTAAAAAAGAAATTGAACAAGACCTCGAAAGATGGAGTAACATCCCATGCTCCTGGATAGGTAAAATCAATATCATTAAAATGTCTATATTGCCAAAAGCAATATATACATTCAACGCAATCCCAATCAAATTGCCCAAAACATTCTTCATGGAGCTGGAAACAATGATGCAAAGGTTCATCTGGAAACACAAAAAACCACGGATAGTTACATGACTTTCTATACACACGCACAAGTGTTTGTGAGAGGAGTTAGACTGGGTAGTAGGCAGTTAGGGTATTCTGGGTCCCCAAGTCATTTTTTTCTCAAATATAAAGGGGTATTTTCCCTACCATGTCTTGGGTTCACCACAGCATGTCTCTCCTGAGACAAGTGCATATTTTAACATATCAGGAACATGCTTTCCCAAGAGACAAGGACGACATTAACATGTCAATTTCCCACCTAAAGCATCAGCCCGATTCTGTCTCCGGCCATTGCCAAGGGGGAGGGCTTCAGACTGGCCTCTTTATCATTAGAAAGGGACCAAGGAAGTTGGCCAGTGACACCTTTCTGGCCTTTTGTCCCAAGGCCAGGTACCATGGAAACCAGGAATTCTCTTTTGTTTATGGAGAAACATCTTCGAGGGGAACCTTTCAAAGAGGCTTTCCCCACCATTGATATGGTTCTTCTTCTCCACTTTTCCTCCTGCCACCATGGCAGGGGTAAGGGTCCTTTCCATCTCAGAGCCCCCTCCCGTCACTAGGACGGGAGCCTCCTTTCTCAACTTTTCTAATAAATCTTGCTTTAAAACTAAACTGTATCGGCACGAACATTCTTCTTTCCTGTGAGACAAGAATTGAGGTTGCTGCCGTACTCGGGGTCAAAAACCCTACAACATTTGTGCACATGTGGCCTCTATACACAATCCTAACAGAAGGATTCAAGTGTCGCAAAAGGCTCACTGTGTGCTTTTGTGTAGACAGAATGTTCTTTCTTTTGCAGAAAGCTAAAAAAATATTCCAGGCAAATCTGGAAAAATCTGTTTTTTGTCTAAAATCTCTTCGAGCACTTTCTCAAGGATTTATGATGTCTGAGAAACATTACACGTTGAGACACTGAAAGCCAAGAAGGACAAAAATTATAAGTCGTTGGAAAGAATTCCACTTCTCTATGCCATTCCTCTTCTTAATGTGTCATTTAATACGGGACTAGGAAAGTATGTGGGGCAGGGACACCTCCTCCTACCTAACCATGGCACTTGTGGCAAGGTGCCCTAAGCAAAGGAAGAGGCCCTGGCCAGAGCGCTAGCAGCGTTTGGGGAAGGACGGTGAGGACGGGACCACTACAGAGACAGGGATAGGCGAGGCTGGCTGCAAGACTGCCTGTGGTGGGGAAGGGCACACAGCAGCAAGCACTCGGTTCAAGTCCAGGCATGCACCTCACCACCATCAGGCCTTGCTCCCTGCCTGTACAATGGAAATGATCACCATGCACGTTTTAAATATTGCTCATATGGAGAGTAAATGAAAAGTTACTGTGCATAAAGCCCTTAGCACAGCAAGTCCTCCAGGCAAGTGTTAGTATCCAGGAAGTGGACAATAAAACAGTCACCTCAGTTATGCACCAAACTCAGCGCCAGACAACAGAGAAATCATATGAGCCATGCATGTAATTTTTTTCCTAGAAGCCACTTAAAAAAAAATTAAACAGTTCAAGTCAACTTAAATGAGGCTTTCGGGGCTGGCATTGTGATAAGCTATCATTTGGGACACCATCATTCCCTGATAGATTGCCAGTTTGAGTCCCTGGCTACTCTGCTTCTAATTCAGCTTCTTGCCTGCAAAGGTGGCAGCTGGTAACCCAAGTACTTGGGCCCCTGCCTCTCCTGTAGGAGCCCAGGATGGGCTCAGCCTGGCCTAGCCCTGCCTGTTGCAGGCATTTGGGAAGTGCACCAAAGATTAATCTCTCTCTCTCTCTCTCTCTCTCTCTCTCTCTCTCTCTCAACTCTGTCTTTCAGACAAATCAATCTTTAAAAATAAATGTTTTCTTTCACTGCAAAACATCTGCATACTATCACTTGAATAATAATCACTGCAAAACATCTGCCAAGGTATTTTGTATTCTTTTCTTTCATACCAAGCATCTGAGTATTAGTTTTACACTCTGACCAGCCACTTTTGCCTGCAGCCAGGGTGGTTGGTGTGTGCCGGGAGCACAGGTGCATAACACCACCCCACAGAAAGACCTCCCCTCCCCCGTGCACGCCGCTCCTCCCTGGCGGCCACAGACCTCCTGCCGCTGGGAGATGTCTCCAAGTCTTACAGTGAATCCGCTCCACTGAAGCGTGGCAGGTGAAACCGAGAGCGCAGCCACTTGAGTGTTTGACTCATCCTCCCTCCCACTACCAGGGACCTAGAACCGGACTGGTCCGGTCTCTTGGACTGGTCGAGTCTCACAGGAGGATTTCTCCCAGCTGCCACCGGATCCGAGTGCATCGTCGCTCTGCCCAGAGATCTTTCTAGGATCTAGACGCGAATTACACCAGGCAAGTGCACTCTTCTCCCACCTGGCAAGTTAACACCCGACCCAGAAAGAGCGCGAGTTCGCCATCCTGTTTTCCGCCCTGCGAACGCGGGTGCGGAGCCAGCAGAGGGCAGCCTGGGACTGGGTCCTTCGCCTCTCGGTTTGGGTGTGCTGAGAAAGGCCTCGGGCAAGGTTGGGAGTCCGTGAGCAGAATCCCAGGGCTGACTGGCGATTCCGGGGCTTTCCACCTGCTGGTAATTTCTTTCTCAGGAAACAACCTCTTTCCCTTGTCTACTGGACACCCTAAGCTGTCCTACAAACTTTCCTTCTTATAGTCTTTTGCATTTTTTTTTTCGAGGATGTTAAATGTGAAAGGCAGAACAAGAGAAAGGATGCATACCAAGAGACAGAGCTCTTTCGTTCATTAGTTCATTTCTCAAATGGCCATAATGACAGCCAGGTCTGGGCCAGGCTGAGGCCAGGAGCTAGGAGCTTCACCCAGGTCTCCCACATGAGTTCAGGGGCCCAAGCACTCGAACCGTCCTCTGGGGCTTTCCTAGGACGTCAGCGGAGAGCTGGATTGGAAGAGGAGCAGCCTGGACTTGAATCGCTGCTGTGGGGCATCGCAATGGGTGCTTAACCGGCTTCTCCACAAAGCTGCCACTTCCGTAACAAACCTTCTAAACGATGTTTGTTATGTGGTCAGGTGTCACTAAGGAACACTTACTCTTGCAAAACCCTAAACTCTCATGAATAATATTTGCTTTAGACTGGGTTTGGAATTCCGTGTGGCTGATTATTCTCATAGTTAAAATTTAAAAAGGAAGGAAGGAAGGAAGGAACTCTTGTAAAGTGTGGATTTTCAGTCGGAGGACTAAAACCAGAATCACATTACTGATGACAACTCAGTAACAGAAATAAATACACAGATCCATCTAAAAAGAGAGAGAGAGAGAGAGAGAGAGAGAGAGAGAGAGAGAGAGATCTTGTCTTACTTCAATCTAACAGAAAAGTTAGATAGCATTTAAACTATTGGATTGTTATAGAGAATTCTGATTTTTTGCTAAGCTGATGTAATATTACATACATTTCCTTAAGGAGTTTTTTTAAAATGTTAAAATTGTGGAAATTTAAGTGAAACCTAGTTTGTAATAAAAAGGTTGAAAAAGTTTCTGACTTGGGTTTCTTATTGTGTTCACTAGTTGACTGCTCACGCATGTCTCCCTTGCTAACTATTTGCTGGGACAATGTTTTGCACGATAGTTGAGTGATGGGTTAGAGACAGTGTCCCATATCAGAGGGCCTGCCTCAAGTCCCGGATGCCCTGCTTCTAATCCAGCTTCCTGCTAATGCACACCCTGAGGGGCAGTTGCTGGGCCCCTGCTACCCATGAGGGAGACCCAGATGGAGCTCTGGGCTCCTGGCTTTGGCTCAGCCTCAGCCCTGGCTACTGTAGCCATCTGGAGAGGGTATGAGAAACCGTTTCTCTGTATCTCCCTTGCTGCATTTCAATCTAACCAACTAAATTTTTTTTGAAAAAAATTTTAAAAAGAAAATATTCTGAGAAGGAATAAAAAGAAAAGTATTCTGTCTTTCTGTGTCCATGTGGCAAAAAGCCAGAACTGAGGAACCAGGATCAGAAGTGGAGCAGTACCAGCATGATGGCTCACCTTGCAAGCACCAGGATCCCATATGGGTGCCGGTTCTAATCCCAGCAGCTCCACTTCCCATCCAGCTCCCTGCTTGTGGCCTGGGAAGGGGCAGTGGAGGATGGTTCAAGTCCTTAGAACCCTGCACCCACATGGAAGACCTGGAAGAAGCTTTAGATTGGCTCAGCTGCAGCTGTTGCTGCCACCTGGGTAGTGAACCCCTGGATGGAGGATTCTTCTCTGTCTCTCCTTGTCTGCATAAATCTGATCTGCCTTTCCAATAAAAGTAAATAAATCTTTAAAAAAAATAATAAAGTGGGCCCGGTGGTGTGGCCTAGCGGCTAAAGTCCTCGCCTTGAATGCCCTGGGATCCCATATGGGCGCCTGTTCTAATCCCGGCAGCTCCACTTCCCATCCAGCTCCCTGCTTGTGGCCTGGGAAAGCAGTCGAGGACGGCCCAATGCATTGGGACCCTGCACCCGCGTGGGAGACCTGGAAGAGGTTCCTGGTTCCCAGCTTTGGATCGGTGCGCACCGGCCGTTGCAGCTCACTTAGGGAGTGAAACATTGGACGGAAGATCTTCCTCTCTGTCTCTCCTCCTCTCTGTATATCTGACTTTGTAATAAAATAAATAAATCTTAAAATAATAATAATAATAATAAAGTGAGGGCCCAACGCGATAGCGTAATGGTTGAGGTCCTCGCCTTGACCGCACCGGGATCCCATATGGGCGCCGGTTCTAATCCTGGCAGCTCCACTTCCCCTCCAGCTCCCTGCTTGTGGCCTGGGAAAGCAATCGAGGATGGCCCAAAGCTTTGGAACCCTGCACCCACACGTAGGAGACCCAGAAGGAAGTTCCTGGCTCCTGGCTTCAGATCGGCACAGCACCGGCCGTTGCGGCCGCTTGGGGAGTGAATCATCAGATGGAAGATCTTTCTCCCTGTCTCTCCTCCTCTCTGTACATCTGCCTTTCCAAATCTTTAAAATAAATAAATAAATAAATCTTAAAAAAAATAATAAAGTGGAGCAGCTGGGACACAAATTGATGCCCACATGGAATACTGGTGTCACAGGTGACGGCTTTATCTGCTATGCCCCAATAATGACACCTCTACCCTATATTTTTATTTTCCAAATTTGCTATGGTGAGTATAATACATAAAATAAAAAAAGAGTGTATTTGCATTTCATTGATAAATGACTGCCAGAAATTGAAACACTTGTTACAGACTTCCCTCTTTCCAATAAAAAATTGTTTATACATTTAAATCCTCCATCCATTTCTCCATTCTAATTCTGGCTGTTACTCTCACTGATACAATTACTAGTTCCTTTTAAAAATATTATTTAGTCAATTTTTTGATGAAAGTCATAATTACAAATGGAGAGGAACAGAGAGAATCTTCCATTTGTTCGATCCCTATATGATTCCATCAGTTGGGGGGCTGGGGCTGGGCCAAGCCAAAGCCAGGAGCCAGGAGCTGCCTCCAGATCTGCCACATGGGAACAGGAGTACAAGCCCTTGGGCCATCTTCCACTGCTTTCCCAGGAGCATTAGAGGGTAGCTGAACATAAGGGGTGCAGCACTGTGAGGGGGTGTTGATGCTGCATGTAGCAACTTAACCTGCTGTACCACAACGGCTGCCTGTAAGTACTGATTCCTAGAAGAGGAGACTTCCAGAAGTGTGTGGAAAATGAAATTTTGAAAAGTAGTTTTCTTGGGTTCCAGAAAAATTGAAATCCACCAAAAGAGGAGTTTCCAAGAGGTTTAAGAAAATGAATGGGCATGTGGCACTGCAGGTTAAGGCACCATGTGGGATGCGTTCATGCTGTATTGGAACACCTGATAGAGAATCCTTCTCTGCCTGTGATTCATCTTCCTAATAATGTACACCCTGGGAGGCAGCAGGTGATGGCTCAGGTGATGGCTGGAATCTTTTACCACCCATGAGGAAGACAAAATGGAATTCCAGCCTCCTGGCTTGGCCCGGCCTTAGCCTGGCAATTGCAAGCATTTGAGGAGTGAATCAGTGGGGGCAATCTCTCACTTTCTCCCTCTGTGCCTTTCAAATAAATACTAAACATGCTTTGAAAGTTTAAGGGAAATGCTTATTTGAAAGAACAATGCATGAATTTTAAAGCATTTTTGCACCAAAGTTAATACTATTTTCCAGGAAATTTTAGCAGTATCCTCACAGAACCATAACTACATGCCAGATTAACTTTTAAAGGCAATTTTTAAAAATATAACTTTACTAAAAAGGCAGAGAGAAAGAATCTCCCATGCAGTCGCTTACTGCCCGGATCTAGCCAAGCCAAAGCCAGAAGCCGGGGATTCAGTCTCCCACTTGAGCGACAGGGACCCGACTGAGCATCCCCAGTTGTCTTGCCGAGGAGCAGCCTCCTTGAGCCTTGCTAGCTCTGGAAGGGGCTCCTCAGGTACCAAGCTCATTCTACCATCAATAAATCAGCTCCTGCACCAGGCGGGACTTTCCCCGTCACTAGGCACCGAAAGCCAGGGTGGCCAGGAGGGAGGCTCCCAGAGCGTGGCCACCTCTCCTGGAGCAGATACAGCCTAGCCTGTGGCCGGCTCTGCCCTCCTTCCCTATGCTTTTCTTGTGCCCTCCTACAGAAGCTACACCCTGGCTCCCTGCCCAGTTATGGGCTGGGTCGACTCTGGGTGCCCTTGAGGTCCTTGGCCTTCTGCCTTGGGCTCACAGCCCATGTTCCCCAGCTCTGTGAATGGCGTCTCTGTGTCCCAGCCTGGGACAGAAACCAGCAGGTCTGGGGTTGCTGGCCACAGACTCTCCTGCCCGCTGCTCACACCTGACCTTCCAGATCTGCATCATAGCCCCAGCAGCCTCGCGGGGCCACAGCTGCACATCAGGTACCTGGGCATCTGTTTCTGCTCTTTGGTCTGTCCTGTCCCTGTAGCTTTTTCTCAGAACCTGCTAGTGGACACCTAGGAATGTCCCTGTCTCCAAATACACACAGTGGCTAGGGCTGAGCCAGGTCAAAGTCAGGAGTTGGAAATCCCATATGAGAGAGCTGGAATTGGATGCAGGGTTGGGTATTAAACCCTCCCAAGCGGCATCTTCATCACCTCAACCCGTGACTATCCAGTGCTCACTTTAACAGGGTAAGAGGGTGTTTCCCTGGAAGCATGGCGCATCCACCGAGGTGCCAGAACAGAGCCTGATGATGAGAACGGCCGTGTTTGAGCAGATAGGGATTGAGCACACACAGAGATGCTGGAAAGTGGGGAGGAGGGTACTGGGTGGCTCCTGTGAGGGGACTGAGGGGGGAGTGTGGGCAGACTGCACACACACATACTCATACACCTTCACGTAGACACACATACACACACACATTCACATAAATACACATACACACTTATTCCCATAAACACACATACGCATGTATAACTCACTGACATACATGTGTATGCTCACACACACACACTCACACTCACATGCATTCACTAACACACATCCCATCACACACATACACACATTCACATACTCAGTCACATACACACACACATTCACGTGTGCACACACTCACACAGCCACACACCCACTCACACACATGTACAGACCTTCACATGTTCAGACATATGCATACCCACATAGACACACACACATAACCCCACACTTACATGCACACTCAGACACACATGCACAGTCAACACATAAACACTCCTACACAACACACTCGCATTCATTCACAGAAACACATATACACAGTCACATACACACACAACTGGCTCTCACATTCACTCACGCACATACCGTCACACATATACACACTCACACACCCAGACACATACACATGTGCACATACTCACACAAGTACACCCTTAGACACATGTAGACACATACTCATACGTGCACACACATATACATAGGCGCTCACACATACACTTGGTCTGAATGCCAGAGCAGTCACCTCCCGGCTGTGAGGCCTTGGATCCCTCCAGATGTCGGTCTCTGCACCTGCTTCAGACATGTCACCATGACAGCAATGATATTCCACACGACTGTCTTGGGTGTCTGCTACCTTTATTCTGCATCTCTAGACCCAGGGGGACTGACAGTCTCAAAACAACCAGTGGGAGACAGCAGAGAATCTGCCCAGTGGTTGTGACTGTGGCTGAGGCAGCCAGACATGCAGCTCCAGGGAGACTTGGGTCTGCTTCAATATTTGATCAGCCTACCGCCCTCTGTTGATTAGGTGTTAGCACATCATGTGCATTATATATTTATATCCTATGCATACGTAATACTTACCAGCTCTCCTCCTCCACAAATGTGAGTGACCTGATCCCAGGCATCTGCCTCATTCATGCTTAGCATAGCAGTCCCCAAAGTCAGTAACTGACTACAAGTGTGTTCTTTGTAGGGAAGCTTGTTCTGGACCAGAGGCCGATTCTGCGCGACACAGCATAGCCAGGGAAGGGCGGGTGCAACCAGGGCCTTTCACCAGGAAGGGCCATGGTTGGGAGAAAGCCAAGAGATGAAAGAACAACGGAAGCCAAGGGTGAAAGTTCAACTGGCAGTGACATGAAGAGCCACACTCTGTCTCTGGAATGTTCCCTCAGAGCATCGCACAGGGGCCTGGCCAGGGAAATACAGCCTTGGAGCTGTTATATTCCCATTGTGAATTTCTTTCTTCTCTCTCTCTTTCTCTTTTTCTTTCTGTGTAACTCTTTCAAATAAGCAACTAAATCTTCAAGTCAAAAGTAAGGAAGCAATCTGTGAAAGACAATTGAAGGCCAGTAACACTGACCAGGGGGCCTTCTTAGTGCACTTTCTATCTCTACCAGTGATGGACAGAACAATGGACGGCCACATCCTATCTTGGGAGCAGCCATGTTGCCCCATAGGGGAACATGTCAGACACTGAGATGGAGCAGTACATGCAGGACCACCCAGGCTGGCTCTGCAATTTTGAGATTTTCATCAGAGGACGACCCGGGGTCAGAATCAGGGGAAAGAGGTATGCTGACAGAGTGTGCACAGAAGAGAGGAGAAAGAGAGAGAGGAGAGAGGGAGAGAAATGGGGAAGAGATGACAGAGGGAAAGAGACAGAGGGAGGAGAAGGAAGGACAGAGTGAGAGAGACAGGGAAGGGAAAGAAGAAGAGAGGAGAGAGGGAGAGAGATGGGGAGAGAGAGAGGAAAAGGGATGGGGGAGAGAGAGAAGGAGAGAGGAGAGACAGGCGGAGAGAAAGGACAGAGGGAAAGAGATGGGGGAGGGGAGAGAAAGAACAAGACGGGGAGGGAGGATGAGGGAGAAAGATGGGGAGGGGAGAGAGAGAGGAGAAGAGAGAGAGAAGGATAGGACTGCAGTGTGATAAACTGGGGTGTGCGCAGCTGGTTTATTCCCCCTTCTTTTTTGCTCTGAAAGATACTAAAATTGAAGTATAGGTGAGGTGGTCACAGAAGGTGGCTGGGAACCCGCATTTACTTTTAACATATTGGTTACTCATTACTATGTCAATTAATTCCATAATGATGTAAATTTTTGCTGATGGTATGTTGGAGCTTTCAATTGACTGGGATGATACTCTGCTGGCTCTGTCATCAGACCAGAGAGGGTATACCTAAGAAGACGTTGAACTTGACGGGACAATAAGATGCTGGACTCTATGTTTGGTATACGCTTGCAATGGGGAAATCTCAACTGAACTTGAACTGTGGTTATGCAACAAGGTGGAGGAATCCACCATGGTGGGAGGGTTTGGGGAGGGGTGGGGAGAACCCAAGTATCTATGTAACTGTGTCACATAATACAATGTAATTACTGAAGTTAAATAATAAATAATTTAAAAAAAAAGGAAAAAAAAAAAGATGAACACAAAGCAGGCACACTGTGGGAGCTCTGGGGCAAGACTTATAAAGACTAAAGAGCTAGCACACCCCAAAGGGGAAAGTGCCCTCTCCCGTTCAACCACTCCTCTGTCAGCTGGCAGGTGGTGTCCTAAGTGAATACACTAACAGACTGGGGTTTAGCAGGGTGACAGGGCTCTCTGGGAAGGTTTCATGACAGCCGCACCTAGAGTTCAGCACACACTTGTTCAGCAGCGTCTTCCGCCTGACAGGAGAAAGGCTCAGGTGCGCCACAGGAACATGGTTCTACAGAACCAGCCTGGAAGGGGGTGGGATTTTAGCAGTGCATGGTTGCAGAAAATGACCACTGGCAGCCTCTTAGCTCTGCAGGTTCACTCACTGACTCCCTGCCCAGTTCCCATTGGAGGTCCACCAAGACTGCCTCTGCAGATGGAGGGAGAAGCTACAAGCCCAGGAAAGCAGGCAGTGTGTGGAAGCAAGGCAGAGCAAGGAAACGAGCCATCACTCAGACTTGCCTGAAGAGACCCAATTCTGACCACAGCCTGGATTTAGGACACCTGACCTCATCTCTCAAACTGTGAGTTGGAATTGTCTTCTGCCACTGAGTTTGTGGTGATCTGGGCCATCAGACACAGGAAACTAACACACACTCCTCTATCCGTGGGTGCAAGTGTTGCAAGATGGGCTGTCTGCTCACAAGCAACAAAAAGGTCAGGTTTGTAACCAGTGACCGTGGGGATCAAGGCTGCAAGTGAAAGCCAACTCCAGACCAAGAACCATCCACCACATCTGGTTGGGCCAGGAGAGGTGCCTGCCTAGAGGAAGAGATACCTTCTCATTTGCCAGCAGACCCAGATGGCCTCGCAGTAGTTCGAGAACAGTGCTCCTCGGGGTGTGCCAGTGATGGCTTACCATGGTAGCTAAAGCTCACTAGAGACCGCGCCTGTTGGGTCTTCAGTTCCTTTGAACTGAGCTGGTGGAGACCCGAGCTGAGAGGCAGGGGTCAGCACTAACCTCCCTTCGGCCCTGCTAGTCTTCCTCTTGCTGTTCCTCAGGCCTGCACCTCCTCCCCAGGGCTCTGCACTCACTGTTTCCTCTTCCTTCCCTCATGCATCTCAGTTGGACAGACTTCTCTTCGGAGGAGCAGCCTGTCAGTTGCCCTGCCTAGTAGCATCATCCTCATGCTGTCTTCTGTCACTCTGCTGATTTTTCTTCTCTTTCTTGTAACATTGGAGCATGGATTTGTTTCTTGCTCACCTGCACCATGGGAATGTAAGCTCCCCAAACCAAGAACTCTGTTTGGTGTTCTGTGGTAGGCACATCATACTTCTTGCCCTAGCACATAGCAGGTGTGCAAGAAATATTTGTTCAATGCATTAACATTGACTATGAAGCTAATTATTTTTATTTATTCAAAAGGCAGACACAAACACTCAGATTTTCCATCTATTGGTTCTCTCCCCCCAAATACAATGCCCAGGTCTGGGCCAGGCTGAAGCCAAGAGCCTGGAATTCCATTCAGGTCTCCACATGGGTGGCAGGGACCCAAGTACTTGAGCTATCACCTGCTGTCCACCTTGGACATGCATTAGCAGGAAGCTAACTCAGAAGTGAAGATAGGGGTCTGGCGCCGTGGCCTAGAGGCTAAAGTCCTAGCCTTGAAAGCGCCGGGATCCCATATGGGCATCGGTTCTAATCCACTTCCCATCCAACTCCCTACTTATGGCCTGGGAAAGCAGTCGAGGATGGCCCAAAGTCTTGGAACCTTGCACCTGCACGGGAGACCCAGAAGGAAGTTCCACCCCTTACATTATACCTGACTTCTACCACATTACTCTGGGGTGTTCATGTTTTGTGTGTGGGATGGGCATTGGGTAGCAGCATAAAGAACAGTGTTTCTTTGTATTAACATAATAGAGGAAACGGGGGAGGTGGGAGTAATGAGTGCTCTGGCCTCTTGCAGTGTCATTGTTTACTAGGATGTGGCAGAATGTCAACCACAAAATGAAACATTATTCTTAAAGTCAAATTATTTAACAGAACCAATCTCCTCCCTCCCTACCCATCTTCATCTGAAAATCTGGCAATTTGTTCCCTTACACACTTTTGCTGATCCATGAAAGGGTTCCTGTACTACCAGACCCCACACGAGTACTAGAGAAAATCCATGATCCCCTCTGTCCTCAGCTTCTCTTCGGTTTCACTTGGCTGGTCCTATCTTTCCCCCCAACTGGAGGCAACAAAGTCTCTCCTCTCAGCCCAGCTGTGGGTGTTCAGCTACCTCTCAGAGGTGGGCATCTATTCAGGTACCTTCCTATGTGGGCACTTGTTCCTGTATTGCCCTTGTGTAGGCACCTGTTCAGGCATCTCCCAGAGGTGGGCACCTTTTGAATAACTCATAGGTGTGGGCACCTGTTGGATACCTCCCAGGTATGGGCACCTGTTCAGGTATCTCTCAGAGGTGGACACCTATTGGATACCTCCCAGATGTGGGCACCTGTTAGATACCTCCCAGGTTTGGGCACCTGTTCAGATAATTCCCATTTCTGCTTTTGATTCTGATCCCTTTGGTCTCATCATTTTTACTTAAGTGTGCCACAAAGCAACAAAATCAGCCATGCCAATCTTTCCTCTTGGGATTTTTTTTTCTCTTTGCACCCAGGACTAACTTCTGCCTCTGTTTCTGCACTCCTGGACTGAGGATCCTCGGAGGATGGGCAATCTAGAGAGGATTTTGTGCCACGGAAATGCTTCCTTGTGTATTTTCTGCCATCTGTGTCTCTTGGCCAGTAGCGCATCTTCCATGATAACCACTTGCCCAGGTCCATGGGTCAGGGTGTAGCCCCTGACAGTGATGTCATGGCGCTGTGTGGCTTTTCCTGTGAGATGAGCATCTGTACAACAGAAAACAACGGTGTCACAAGGGTGACACAACTTTGATCCACAGTCCCCACCCTCAGAGGCCATGTGGCAATTCTGCAAACCACAAGCTCACCTTGGCAATGTCCTGAGAGAATACTGCAGGATTTTCCATCAGTGGAGAGAAGCTTCAGTTCCAATGTCTCCCAGTAAAACAGTAACTCCTCTTTCTTTCAGTCATCCTGAAATCTTGTTCCCCACAGGGCTGCCTTGCAGACCTCTGATACGCACAAGTTCACCATCTAAACACCACCTCTTGGCGTCATTGTGGGAAGTTCATTAACTTCAAATGGAAAAACGCAATCAGTTCAGAAAAGGATGGGTGGGCTTTTTGTCTTCCTCCTTTTCCTGTAAATTAGAGGAACATGATTTGGGTTGAAAGATGGCTTGGCAGCAACCCTGAAGCTCCACCCTAAGGTGGAACCCTCTCACCCTCTCACAGAGGATGTCCCCAGTGGGAGCCCAGAGCAGGGCACCTGGGGCAGCTGATTGGCAAGGGCTGCTGACTTCACCAGATGGCATCCACCGGGCAAAGGATCTGTGCCAGGTGTTCTCTGAGATGCAGCAGCCTTGCGACCAAGTACACTTTTCCAGAGGCAGATTGCCCAACTCAAGGTCAGAGTTGTGAGTGAGTGAGCAAGGGCTGGGCAAGGAGCAAAGGACACTGACAGGAATGTTTAGCTTTTCCCACAGACAGAAGCACAGCAAAACAGGAAACCCCCTGGAGTGCCGGCCTAGTCTGCACCCAGCGTGCAGAGACAGAAGCATGTGCTGTTTAACCAGTACCTATAGAAGCTGCTCTCTGTGTGTGCCTGGCCCTCCGCTTCCTTCTTCCCTCTCTCTTTCCTTGCCATCAGAATTTTCTAAACCACAAATCTATCATATCATTTTTTAAAAAAAGTAAAAAACAAGATTTATTTGAAAGGTAAAGGGAGATGAACCATCTTCTGGTTAACTCCCCTAAACGGCTGCAACAGCCAGGGATGGGCCAGGCTGAAGCCAGGAGACAGGAACTCCGTCTGGGTCTCCCACCAGTGGCTGGCTCACTGACACAATAGGAGGAAGCTGTATTTTAAGAGGAGCAGTCAGAACTTGAACTGGTGATCTGATAGGGAATGCCAGTATTGCAAGCGACAACTTGACCTGCTGTGCTACGACTCAAGCCCCTCGCATCACTTCCTGGTAAGTCCTGCAGAGCCCTCTTTTCACCTCAGAGAAAACCCAGTCTCACTTGAATGATTAAGAAGCCCTGCAACCTCAGATTCATGTACACAGCTCTCATTTTAAATCCACGAGAGCTTGGGGCTTCTTGACGTGATAATTCATGCTTCTCACATGCACAAATTAAGAGTTGAGCTTGGCTGCCTGTTACATAAACCTAATGACATAGGCTTAACCTTTTTTTTCTCTCTCTCTCTCTCTCACTTTATAAGGTGTCTGGGAGTTCGGCAGTCCTGGACTTGTTGAGTTGTTAAGAAAGTTTTAATGGAGCCAGGTTTCTCCCACTCACTATTAAAACTGTAATCACTTACATCATCATGCATATTAGAGCTGAGAGCTCAGACCACCTGTGTCAACTGCCAGGTTATGGAGAGAATTTGAGGTCCCAGAGTAAATATAGAAATACCAATTCAGCATGACTGAACTGGTGATTCCAGGAAGACTTCTGTCCTGGGAAAGGATTAACTACCAAGCAGCTTCACCATGGCTTTGAGAAATTTCCCACACAAGGCTATTAAGGCAACAGCCACTTTCAACAACAGTTAGTAAGCCTCACTTCAAAATCACCACCTGGCCAGGTGCACCTGTCCTGAATTAGTGATTCACGGACTTGGTCCCATCTCTATCACATTAAATCAATTGTGTCTAAACTCAGCATTAAATCATTTGAATCTGAACTCAAATCTAAACTGAATTAAATCATTTAGGTCTAAACCCAAAACTCTATTAGCATTTTTCCTTGCCGTTCCTACTTTTTTACTTTTTTACTTGCCGTTCCTAAAGCTAGGAAACAATGTGGCTGCTACTGTAAGATACATAGAAATTTCAAAGGTGGGGCCCAGTGCAATAGCTCAAATGGCTAATCCTCCCCTTGCACGTGCCATCTCCCATATGGACAACGGTTCATGTCCTGGCTGCTCCATGTCCCATCCAGCTCCCTGCCTATGGCCTAGGAAAGCAGCAGAAGATGGCCCAAAGCCTTGGGACCCTACACCACACGGGAGATTCAGAAGAAGCTCTCAGTTTCCGGCTTTGGGCCATCACCCATAGCTTTCCCAGGCCATCAGAGAGCTGGATGGGAAGTGAAGCCGCCAGGACATGAACCAGCACCGATATGGGATTCTGGTGCTTGCAAGAGGAAGATTAGACAATTGAGTCATCGTGCCAGGCCCAGGATGTGGGCATCTTCACCACTAAGTCAAATGATGCTTCTAGGGCTGGCACTGTGGTACAATGGTCTAACTCAAAGCTTAGGATACCTACGTCCCATATCAGGGTGCCAGTTCATAATCTCAGCTTCTCTTCTCCAGTCAAGCTCGCGGCAAAGCAGTGGGTGATTACCCAAGTGCTTGGGTCCTCACCACCTACTTGGGCATCCTGGATGGAATTCTTGGCCCCTGGCTTTGGCCTGGCCCTGCCTCAGCTGTTGTGGTCATTATGGCAAACTGGGGAGCGGGCTAGACTACATGAGCTAGCACATGAGCATGCTCTCTCTATCTCTCCACTTTTCAAATAAACACAATTTTTTTTAGAAAGTACAGCTGCTTTAAATCATCATAATGTGGCTACTGAATAATTTAGAAGTGCATATTCAGCTTAAACAACATTTCTATTGGACAGAGGTGGCTTAAATTACATTTTTAAAAATGATTTTTTAAAAGGAGAGAGAGACGTAGAGAGAGAGAGATCAATCAATCTTCTATCACTGGTTCATACCCCACATGGCCACGGTAGTTGGGCCTGGGAAAAAGCCAGAGGCCAAGAACTTCATCCAAGTCTCCCACTTAGATGACAGGGTTATTTGAGCCATCTTCCACTGCCTTATGCATGTTAGCAGGAAACTGGATTGAAAGCAGAGCAGCTGGAACTTGAACTGGCACTCTGACATGGGGTGCTTTGTCCCCACATCATTGGTCTCCCCAGTTTTTTGTTACTAACTTACAATAGCCCTTAATATCTGGTTAATATGTGTCTTTCACAGGAATACTTACAGCATATATTTCTTCCCTGTAGCTGTTCTCTGGAGTCACAGGTCCTCCTGACAGACAAAAGTTGTTATGTTTTTAAGAATCTGTTTTGGGGGCCTGGTGGTGTGGCCTAGTGGCTAAAGTCCTCACCTTGAATGCACTGGGATCCCATATGGGCGCCGGTTCTAATCCCTGCAGCCCTACTTCCCATCCAGCTCCTTGCTTGAGCCTGGGAAAGCAGTCGAGGATGACCCAAAGCCTTGGGACCCTGCACCCATGTGGGAGACCTAGAGGAAGTTCCTGGCTCCTGCCTCCTGGGATCAGCACAGCACCGGCCATTGCTGTTACTTGGGGAGTGAATCATTGGATGGAAGATCTTCCTCTCTGTCTCTCCTCCTCTCTGTATATCTGACTTTGTAATAAAAATAAATAAATCTTTAAAAAAAAGAATCTGTTTTGGATTTTGTGTCCCACTAAGGAAATATTTCACCACAACCATGTTGCAAAAGCAACTTCCCATGTTTATTTCAAGTTATTTTTTTCTTTTATGTAAACCTATTCAAGGCATCTGAAATTAATAAGTTTGTTGTAAGACAGAAATTTTTGTGTGTAAGTTTTTTGTTAAGTGATAAGATTTATAAATACAGATCAGATGTGACTACAGATAAATACAGATCAGATGGGCATAGTTTCAATGAGTGATGTCTGGTTGCTTTTTTTTTTTTCAAAAGAAAGACTACTTTCTTCACCCCCTTTTATAAATCTTCTCGGCTGCTCCAAGTTTTCTCCTGACCCTCACACTACTCTGTCTGTGACAGGCGAAATACTCTGAGCTCTATTCTGCCTCATTCAGGTCTTTGATCCCTCATGCACCAAGATCTTGTGAATTCAAACACCTGACAGTGTTTCCACATGTATAAGAACAAGCCTTTCCAAAGATGTGCACCCACATGTCTTCTGTCGTGACCCTCAGAGACAGCCTCCTGATGCAGCAAACCCTGCCGGGATTTTGCTCGAAGTTTGCAATGACCACCTAAGCTACTTGGAAAAAGAATATAGTTTTTCTTGGAGGTGGGGGGTATTAATATTAATATACTATGCAGGGATACAATATATTACTTCATTCTTTTTCTAAAAAGATTTATTTATTTTTATTGCAAAGTCAGAAATACAGAGGAGAGATAGAGAGGAAGATCTTTTGTCCACTGCTTCATAAGCCAAGTGGCTGCAACAGCCTGAGCTATTGCAACAATCTGAAACCAGGAGCCAGGGCCTCCTCTGGGTCTCCCACGCGGGTGCAGGGTCCCAAAGCCTTGGGCCGTCCTCGACTGCTTTCCCAGGCCTCAAGCAGGGAGTTAGATGGGAAGCAGGGTCACCAGAGTTAGAACCGGTGCCCATATGAGATTCCGATACACGCAAGGTGAGAACTTTAGCCGTTACGCTACTGAGCTGGGCCCGCTTCATTTATTCTTATCCGTTAAAAATAAACTCATCCCCTTTTAAAAAAGGTATATTTTGGTTCCACTTTTGCTTTGTCTAAGATGTATTCATTTATTTGAAAGAGACATTGCTAGAGAGAGGAGAGAAAGATTGAGAGAAAGGCAGAGAGAATAAATGCTCATGAAGGGAAGATGTTAAATACAGAATCCATCCAAACTTTTATGTCCCAACAATGTGTGTATCTCCTAGGGCACAGCATCATTGGAATCCAAACAAAGCTGAACGCGATCACTGGGGGAGATGCCAGAGAACATGGAGGTGAACATGGTAGTTGACATCAGAAGGAAAAAAAACAGGCAAAACAGGTGCTTCAGGCTGGGCCTGCAACTGCCTTCTCACTCTGGCCTGAGTTTCTGTGTGCTGTTGACCGTGAGGGGTCAACTGTGGCTGTTTCCTTTCCCTAAGCCTGGGTCATGTTTTACCTATGGTCAATGTTTTTACTGGGATTCCTCTTCTTCAATTACTATATAATTACCTATCCTAAGAATTTTCTTCCTCTTTCATTTCTTCTTTTTCCCCCACCTCACTGATCCCCCTTCACTCCAAGCCTCTCTCGTTTCTCACCAGCCCACTCCCCAGCAAACACAGAATTCCCCTCAGCCCAAATATGAGGTGTCTGTGAGTGTTGTCATGCTTGGGAGAAACCTCTGCATCGCTTTTGTTTCCAGATTCACTGATGAAGCCCGGCCACTTTTCACCCGTTCTCCAACACAAGTCTCAGTTTCTGCAAAGATGTTTAGGACAAATTACACCCTAAGAGATGAGATTAAAATGATTCCCACTGCCAGGCTTGAATAGACTTTCGTTGCACTGTTTCCTGTGTTACTGCAGTTTCACAAGTCTATGATGTTGCATAATGGAACATCAGACAACTGCCTGCAAACCTTTTCCTGTTATTGCTTGAGTGTTTCATTTCAGCTGAAATTTATGGTCAGGAATTCCAACAGGGCCTTTCAGAACATTAGAATTTCCGCCCATTTTGTTCAGTCAGGGAGGATTCTCACAGCATTTTAATCAAACACTCCGTACTCTACCACAAACGTCTTCAACCTGGTGTGTCAGCTGTTGGACAGTGGCCCTAGTGCCCAACTGTTCTGTTTCGGTCTCCTCCCCCAGTAAAGCAGATGGAATATTGACTTTGCTGATTTCTTTGAAAGTAAAATGTGGTGACAGCTGCAAAAGTGTCCCACATTTTCTAAAAATAAAATGTTGATTTTACACACACTCATGCATATACAATATGAGAAAAACCTTTTAGACATAACAGCTTCTAAAAATGTATCTATTGGGCGGGGGTGTGGTGGCTTGCTGCCATTCCCACCCCATTGGCTCCCCGGGGCCCAGAGGGTGGAAAACCCATGCGGGCCAGTGGATGCAGGCTTGGGAGGTGGGAGGGCTAAGGGTATTGTGCCTGTGGGGATGTGGGGACCTGGGAGCTCGCCTCTAGGCAGGTGGCAGAAACCTGGAGATTTCCCCACATGCTTGGTCCTAGGCAAGGGGAGGGGAGGAAAGAGCCCCAGGTCAACATTCTACCCTGGTGTGCGGGTGGATCAGGCCTGGAGAACCTCAATGGGACTGGATTTTGAGTGTGTGGAGGGGTAAGGAACCAGGTTAGTACATGTGCCAAGAGCTTGGGACTCTGGTGGGCAGGCAGAGCACCAGATCAGCATACCACCCACTGGGCTTCCGAAGGCTGGGCTGGAGAACCCATGCATTCCTGGGCACAAAGATGTGGAATGAATAGCGAAAGGAGCAAGGGAATATGGGGTAGGGAAGACTGCCATGGGAGTATCTTGAAGATGAAGAATGACTCTTGAGGGACTCCCATTGACAAGGCCATTGTACTTGCAGGTAAGTGAGGGGACTGAGACCTAGTGTTTTGCATGACAGAGACCAGAAAATCTTTATGGGTCAGACTGATGGACCAGCACACATGGGAGACCTGAGCTGGGCTTGTTAGCATGGATCATTGCTGACCACTACATGCCAGCCCACACGAAAGACTGAGACAGAGGGGACAGGCTGTGCTGGGTGAGGACCTAACACCTGCTGGTATGCATGAGATCTGGGCCTGGAAGTGGGCCTAATAGCGGAACTTGGGAAACTCCCTTCATGGGTCATAGATCCCACTGGTGAGCATGTGTTCTAGGCCTGAGTGTTGGGCAGGCTGGGCAAGGTGGCTCCAACCACTGGCAAGTGTGTGGGTTGGTTCTGGAAGGAGGCAGACCAAGTAGGGCCAAGCAAACTTTAGCCCACCGACAGGTGCAGAAAACAGGCTTGAGTGCAGGTCATGCCAGGCTAGTTTATCACACCTACTGGTTTACATGAGCCAGGGATGGGAGCAGACTGAGCAGAGCCAGGTTGCAGGGCCAGTTGGGATTGGGGGCAGGTCGAGGCAGGCCACACTGTAGCATCTGATGGCAAAGGCCAAGACAGGAGAGGAGCTGTGCCAAGTTGGGTCAGAGCAACCACCGGAATGTGTGAGATCTGTGGCTGGGAATAGGCCTGGCTGGGAAGTGAAGTGGATGCTCTGGCTAGGTTGTGATTCCTACTGGTGAGCGCGGGAACCAGAGTGGGGACTGCGGTCTGGTCTGGACATGGTTGCAGTCTCCCTTGCTATGGATGTGGCCTGGGTTTAAAATGCGCCAGACTGGACTAGACTCCAGCACCCACTGATGCTCATGAGAACCAGGGTAGGTGTAGGACAAGCTGGGCTAGGTCTCTGCCCCTGCAGAGCCACCTGTGATCTGTGTCTGGCCGTGACCAGGCTTGGCTGGGCTGTAGCACCCAACAAGAACTGAAATGGGAACAACTGGTCAGGAAAGGCCACTGTTCCTGCCAGGACAGGAGGTAGACTAAGTAGGGCTGGCCCATGGACCCACCAGCGTGTGTAACATCTGGCACTGGGAGAGGTCCTAATGGAGGAGCTTGGCAACTCCTCTGTTGGGACATAGTCCCTGCAGTTGAGCACAAGAACCAAGACAGGGAGCAGCCCAAATCAGGCCAGGATACAGTACCTACTGGCATACATTTGGCACATGTCGGGGGAAACCAGGTTGCGCCAGTTATATCACCCACTGATGAATCCAAGCACCAGAATGAAGTGTGGGTCAGGCCTGGTTGGCCATAATACCAGCCAGTCCACATTAAGGCCGGGACTGGGGGCTGGTAGGGCTGAGCTAGGCTATAGCTTCCACCAGTGTGAACTGAAATTCGGGATGGGCTGGGCCTGGCCAAGCTACAGCATCCACTGGCAAATGCCAAGGTGAAGCAGGCCATGCCAGACTGGGCCGTAGCACCCAACAAGCACGTGTGAGACTCAGGGGAGCGAAGGTGAATCCAACAGGGCAGCAGTGGGGACCTTCCTGCTGGGCCACTATTCTACTGGTGAGCAAGAGAGTTGAGATCAGAGGCAGGCCAGGCTGGACAGGGATATAACACCTGGTGGCCTACATGTGGGCTGAATCAGGGGAAAGCCAGGTTGGGCTGACTGTACCTTCTGGTGCGTGCCTAAGCCGAAGTGGGTATGGGTTGGTTGGGCTTTGCTGCAGCATCAGCTGGCAGATGCTGGCACAGGGTGGGGGTAAAATTTTGTCAGGCTAAACAGCAGAACCACCTGGAGAGTGCAAGATCCTGGAGTAGGAGTGGGCCCAGTATGGAAACAGTGGGCACCTCCCTCTTGGGTTTCCACTCCTGTTGATGAGCATGAAAACCAGGACTAGGGGCAGGCATGGCTAGATGGAGAATGGCACCCGCTGGCACCAGTGTGTTGGTTGTGATGAACTAGGCTTCAATGCCTGTTCACATGTATAAGAGCTAAATGGGATGTGGGACAGACTGGATCAGCCTGCTGTACATACTGGCAAGCATGACAACCAGGGCAGGGATGGGCTGGGTGGGGATTATTGTGGGTCACTCAGACTAGGCTATAGCTCCCACTGGTTTGCGTGAAGGCTGAGTTTGTGGTGGGCAGGACTGGACTGGACTCCAACACCCATTTATTTGTGTAGAAGACAGGGCTGGAGACAGAAATGACCCAGCAATTATAACTCCCAGTGTGTGCACAGGCTGATTTGGGTGACGGACTGTGCCGGACCCTTCATTTGGCAAACACACACAAGAATCAGGTCTGGGATCATCTCAGATGAGGTTTCTTCGGCAAATTCCCCCACAACCGAATCGCCGGACTCAGAACTCCAACCATGGAAAGAATTGCAGGTTCCACAGTCGGACCATGAGTGCATGTGTCAGAGCTGGGCCGCCTCAGTGGCTTAGGTGGAGCAGTGGACAGCATATCCAGGTGCACATGGATGATACGGCAGCATATTGGAGCCTTCAGAGGACACCTGGTACAATAACAGAGGACAGAGAACAGAACAAATGGATCAAATACCCCAGCCTAGCATTGGCAGTGAATTTCTGGGCAGAGACCCTAAGGTGGACTATGTCAGCCAGTGGAGTCTGGAGAGATTTCATCATGACTGGAGTGGCAAGATCAGCAGCAATACAGAACTGTTGAACTATCAAAACCACTTGAGCAGGACCCTTGGAGCATGCCCCACATCGGGGACCCTGGGATGGTTGGGAGGCTGGGTATGGCTTCCCCCTTTATCTCCTCCCTTCCCCCAGAAAGAGGAAGGAAAAAAGACTGTGGAAACCATGATCTCACCCATTTTCCTCTAGCTCTTAACCCTTCACACCCTAGTCAACTATGTAAAAATCATCAAAAACTAAAATTTAGAATAAACAAACAAAAATGTACCTATCAGGTCCAGTGCAATTGCCTAGTGGCTAAATACTTGCCTTATATCTGCTGTGATCCCATATGGGTGCTGGTTCATGTCCTGGTTGCTCCATTTGCCGTTCAGCTCCCTGCTGAATGTAGGGGATGGCCCAAAGCCTTGGGACCATGCACGCATATGGGAGACCTGGAAGAAGTTTCTGCCTTGGGATCGGCTCAGCTGCAGCCATTATGGTCACTTGGGGAGTGGACCAGCAAACAGAAGATCTTTTTGCGTCCTTCTCTCTGTAAAATTTGTCTTTCAAATAAAAAAGTAAATAATATCTTTTTTTAAAAAGTATTTTATTTAGTTGAAATTCAGAGATAGAGGGAGAGAGATTTCTCATCCATTGATTTTCTCTTTCAAATGCCAGCAGCTGCCAAGACTGAGCCAGACCAAAGCTAGGAGCTGAAAACTCAATCTGTGTCACCTGTGTGAGTGGCAGAGCCCCAGTCCCTTGAGCCATCGCCTGCTGCCTCCCAGAGTGTTTAAAAGCTGCAGCAGGGAGCAGAGCATGGTTCAAACCCAGGTACCTAAACAGGGGATGTGGGTGTCCCAAATGACAGCTTCACCACTGCACCAAACAAATACCTCTCTGGCTGATACCATGCAAGTTATAAAATGCAACTTTTTATACTAATTGCTAACTATACAGTAGCAACTTTACAACTCCCAGGCTCCAGACAGCTGCAAATCCCACTCCTCCTGCTTTAATCTGTGTCACTTATTACTGAAGCAGAGTGAGGGCAGTGAGCACAAAGAGAAATAGGTGGGAAGCAGCTCTGCCTCTCAGATAAGCCTTTTGGCAATTTCTTCATCACGCACATTCCTGGTGACTGACAGGGCATTTGTCTCAGAGATTACCTAGGTCGCTTAGAGCGTGATGCTAGCAAAGTGAAGATTTGCAGTCACTTTGTTTTTGCAAGGATAAGAACTCCCAAGTGCCTTTTCGTGGTTGGAAAGGGGAGTCAGGGAAAGAGGAGGCAGAATAACGCACACGCCCACCACAGCTGAATGAACGAAGCCACAGCCTGCTCACCAAGCCGTGAGTCAGTGTTACGGTACTGCCTGGAACAACATAGGTGGAACTTATCAGTTCTGAGTGTCTGAAACTAGAATGTGCCTGGGACCTCAACTATACTGAAAGAGGAAGGGTAAGAATATAAATGGATTTCTGGGTAAAGAGAATATTTTTAGAAAACCCAACAGAGGCAAGTGTTCAGCCTGATGGTTGGGACAGTACCTAGATTTGAGTCCTGGCTCCACTCTGACGTCAGCTTCCTGTGAAAGCGCATCTCAGGAGACAGCACGTGATGGGTTGAGTTCCTAAGTCCCCACCACCCTTATGGGACAGCTAGAATGAGTTCTTGGCTCCTGGCGAGAGAACCAGCAGAAGAAAAACTGTCACTCTCGCTCTCTCTTCACTTTCCAAAAAAGAAAATAAAGTGAAAAGCCTACAAATCAAAATTATCTAGATATCATTTTTAGTTTGCATTATAATTTCCATTGCAGGGTGACTGCAAAAAATATGAGTAAATGTGACTAATTTTTGGGATTAAACGTTGAACAATGAGATTGAGTATACAGTTCGTGCCTCACAATTCATGCTACGATGTTTACTTGAAGTTCCTTAAAATAGTTTCTAAAGTCTTTCCATCACATTTTGCACAGTAACCTGATCTTACAGCTGTGTTCACGGGAAAGAGGACTGGGCACTGGCTTGTGGCATAGTGACTTAAGGCATTGCTTGTGGCATCCCTTACCACAGGTGTCAGCTCAAGTTCTGGTTGATCCACTTCTGAAGCAGCTCCCTGCTAATGCACCTAACGCGGTGTAAAATACCCCAAGTCCTTGAACCCTCACCATCCACATAGGAGACCCAGAGGAAGCTCTAGGCTCCTGGCTTTAAGCTGGCTCAGGAGTGAGCCAGCAAATGGAAGATCTCTCTCTCTCCCTCCTTCTTGCCTTTTCCTTCTTCTTTCTTCCTCTCTCTTCTTTCTCTCTCCCTTTCAAATGAAACAAAGCTATCTATGCATGGATTTCAAAACTTTTTGCACTCATACCATAACATTTTCAAATTACTCTCCTTTTAGTAGTATCTAAAACAACATCAGTGTATTTTACTTTTTTTTAAAAAAAAAAAAGTACCACTATTTTCAATTTGATACAATTTTCTAGAAGGTGACCAAAAGAATTTCTAAAAAAAAATATGCATATTAAGGGCCTGGCACGATAGCCTAATGGCTAAAGTCCTCGCCTCACCTTGCTCATGCTGGAATCCCATATGGATGCCTGTTCTAATCCTGGCGGCCCTGCTTCCCATCCTGCTCCCTGCTTGTCGCCTGGGATAGCAATCAAGGATGGCCCAAAGCCTTGGGACCCTGCACCTATGTGGGAGACTCGAAAGAGGTTCCTTGCTCCTGGCTTCAGATTGGCATAGCTCTGGCCGTTGAGGCCGCTCGGGGGGTGAATTGATGGAAGGAAGATCCTCCTCTCTGCTTCTCCTCCTCTCTGTATATCTGGCTTCCCAATAAAAATAAAATAGTAATCATAAAAATATGCACATTCGACTGGATGGCTGTACCTTTAACCTTCTTATGCTGCCCCTTCTTCATGGAGATGGCCTGTCTCTTTGTGCACCTGTGCACCTGGCTGGTTTGCTGGCCTTTGTTAGGATCCTTGAACCACCTGGACCTCATTGTTCTCACGAATGGCACAGAGTAGACGCTGTACTTCTGTGGTAGTTCCTTGGATAACATTTACAAGGGATCAGTGGCAAGGCGTTTCATATGGCCTGAAGAGGTTAAACTTCACGGACACCAAAAACTCACTCTTGAAAATAATAATAAACCGGTTGCTTGTTAGGGAAAAGTGTCAAGGTAGACGCTGTTTCCCTTTGTCTGAACTATGAGCAGAAAGGTTGAGATGTCGACTAGAGTTTATACCTCCCGTTTATGAAGTTGGGGCTTATGTTGCCGGCACCGCTGGCCTCCCATATCAGAAGCACCTGTTCAAATCCTGGCTATTCTGGTCCTGGTCCAGCTTCCTGCCACTGCAGATGACCCCAGTGCTTGGGTACCTGCTGCCCATATATGAGACCTGGACAGGCCTGCTGGCTGCTGGTGTCATTCTGGCCCATATCTGACTGTTGGAGAATGAACCAGTGGACAGAGGGTCTCTCTGTGTCTCTATTTATTGCTGTGTCACTCAGTCGCCTAATGGATAAGGCACTGGCCTCCTATTGCTGTGTCACTCTGCCTTTCAAACAAATAAATCTTAGGAACGAACTTACAAGCTTAACTAGGGCTTCAAATCTTCAGCTCCAGGAGAGATTTTTCTTGTAAGGCGTATATTATTTCATCTATGCTACGTTTAAAACTCACTGCTTCTAAACAGATGGGCTACTAGGATTTATGTTCAATTGCAAGGATTCAAAACTTTTTTTTAAAGATTTATTTATTTTTATTACAAAGTCAGATATACAGAGAAGAGGAGAGATAGAGAGGAAGATCTTCCATCCGATGATTCACTGCCCAAGTGAGCCGCAACGGCCAGTGCTGTGCCGATCCAAAGCCAGGAGCTAGGAACCTCCTCCTCTCTCCCACACGGGTGCAGGATCCCAAAGCTTTGGGCCGTCCTCGACTGCTTTCCCAGGTCACAAGCAGGGAGCTGGATGGGAAGTGGAGCTGCCGGGATTAGAACTGGCCCCCATATGGGACTCCAGCGCGTTCAAGGTGAGGACTTTAGCCGCTAGGCCACGCCGCCGGGCCCATGGGATTCAAAACTTTTAAACACAAAATAGGTCTCCAAGTCAGATATTCTATAGTTCTTTTTTAAGGAATGTATTTGAACCCTGCACCTTTGTGTATAGGTCCAAGTCAGTTCTAAATGGATTCAAAATTCAAAATGACATGCAGACACTGAGATCTCTGTGCCACCGAGATGCCATGAAACTGACAAAGTGCTAGGAATCCAAGTCGCATAAGAGCAGGCTTCATGGCACCCAGGACAGAGCAACTTTGTCCATGAGGACAAAAACCTCTTTGCTGATTGAATGTGGATCGAAGACGGAATCCATTTCTAAGCATGTTCTTGTTCCCCAGCTCAGGGGACAGGGGAATCGCCCTGCTAAATGCTATTTCTTCCCTCCTCTCTTGTAGGACATTGTTATCTTGGCTATTTTGGGGCCCATGAACCCTTCCCAGTCACCCCTGCCCGGTGTCACACCAGCAGTGCACACACACATACACACACACTAGCTCAACATTGGAGCACAAGGGCTGCTAGTATGTCACGTCCCAAGCATCAAAGCTTCACTTGAGAAGCATGTTCTAAACACTTCCCTAAAAGGTCTGAGCAAAGACACCCAGTGGTGGGGAGCAAAAAAAGAAAAACAAACGAACAGAAGAACTCTGGCTGGAATGAAAGAGAAAGAAGCTGATGAAGTAAAGCAAGCAGAGTTCAGGCGTATTTGTGAACATGGCTCCTTAAAAAAATTATTCAGTGAAAACAAAACCAAAAAACGAAGCAAAAACAAAAACAAATCACAGATTTCCCTTTCTTTCTATTCAATCCCTTCTTTTGGCTCATGTGTGTAACCAGTTCTATTTATCATGTTGCCATGCTGGTCTGCCAGCGTTTCTTGTGGTGGTCAAACAAGGAGGAACCAAACAGACAAATACTCTTTGCTCGAGCTACAAAAAAAAATTTTTTTTTTTGGTTACCTCTGTGGCAAGTTGAAGTCCAAACAAGAAGCCCAATGACAGTGCCCAGTTTGAACTGTGCTGTTCGAGCAGCTATTTTTACCCCCCCGGCATCCAGCCATCTGGTTTCCCTGCAGGTCCCATTGGTATTTCTCCATGCCTACGGCTGGTCACATGCGTGCCTTGCCCAAGTAAAGGCTGGTGACCCAGGGAGGAATGTGTCCACACTGCTGGCATCTTAAGAGCTCTGCTGTTTCAAGCTGCTGATGCTGACCGTGTCAGAAAGCGGGCAGCTGGGGCGTCTTCTCCTCCAGGGGAATTAGCCAGAGCCGGTGTCCCAGCGGAGCTGGGAGTCTCAAACCCCAGGCGAACTGCAGACACCGATCTGATCCCTGCCATCCCTGCCACCCCGCCCCCCTCCCCCTGCATACGTTGCTTTTCTGCTTGGCTAGTGGGAGCAGTGAGTCAGGGGAAGGTTGTGGAGCAGCAGGCCTGCTCATAGGAATACCATGCCTCAGAGAGGCAACTTTTAAAAAGGTGTGACCTGGGGCTGATGTTTTGGCATGGCCGGTTAAACCACTACCTGCAACACATTGGACTGGTTTAGGTCCGAATGTTTCGCTTCTCTGACCCAGCTTCCTGCTAATGTACCTGAAAAAAAGCAGTGGAAGATGACCTGAGTATTTGGGCCCCTGCCACTCACATTTGCGACCCAGATGAAGCTGTCGGCTTGTGCCTGGTCCAGCACTCTGTTGAGGTCATCCAGGGATGAACCAGCAGACAGAAGAGTTCTCTCTCTATCTTGCTTTCTCTATGTAATTCTGACTTTTGGAATGAATAAATAAGCCTTTAAAAAAACTAATTATATAAATAAGTCTTTTTAAAAATCCTCTCTGTAAGTCTGCCTTTCCAATAAAAATAAATCTTAAAACAAAACAAAACCTACAATTCCAAAGCTGGGCTTGAGGAAAGAACTCAGTGTCTGACTGCGGCAGCGCCATGAGGAAGGATGTCTTAAGATTCTGGGCTCCTTGGTTTAAGAACTGGACCTGCAGGGCCAGAGCTGTGGTATGGTAGGCCAAGCTTCTGCCTGTGGCACTGGCATCCCAATCCCATATGGGCACCAACTCACACCCTTCGGGATGCTCCACTTCCAATCCAGTGCCTGGGTTATGGTCTGTGAATGTGGCAGAAGATGGGTCAAGTCCTTGGGTCCCTGCAGCCGCATGGGAGACCCAAAAGAACCTCTTGGGCTCCTGATTTCAGATCGGCTGAGCTCCAGCTGTTGTGGCCATTTGGGGAGTGAACCAGCAGATAGAAAGTTTCCATCTCTTCTTTTCTCTCTGAACTCTGTCTTAAAAAAGAAAAAAAATGTGGAGCTGCACCTTTGGGTGAAGTGTCAGTTTCTTTGCCTTGTCTGCACCTCTTAATTCTGTGACTATTTATAGAGTGCCTGAAGGACCAGACCTGGCCAAGTCAGTGCCCTCTGGCTTGGCAGGTGAACAGATGGGATCAGGCAATGGCATTCTCTGTCTTTTTATTCTGCCACGCTGACATATGCGCTAGGGATCTTTGGATGGTAGTACCACCGGGAATAAGATTCTGGATAATTAATATGGAGTTAACCAAACAAAACTGAGCAGTGTCCTCTAACCTCACAATCTTTCCCTGCGTTCTCACACCTGTAAATGGGCCTTCGCATTCATCTGTGCGGGCTGTCATCACAGCTGACGGTAACAAGTTCCTGCATGCCTTATGGAGATAGTAGCGGGTTGAGCCAGGCATCACTACATCGCACACTTTTCTCTTTGAGGATTCTCTCTCTCTAGAGAGTATTTATTTATATTTGAAAGGCATAGTGGCAGAAAGGGAGAGAGAGAGAATGAATCTTCCACTTGCTATCCCACATACCCAAGTCAAAGCCAGGAGCTGGGAACTCCATGAAGGCTGTAACAGGAAAGGATTCTTTTGCCTCCCTCAAGGGGACAGGGCATGGGTGTTTGCCCATAGATATGTGTTGGTGAATGTCCAAGTCTCAGTTTTGCAAGTGAAGGCATAGGGTAAAATGCGGTGCTGGGAGTCTTCTAGTCCTGCCCTGCCCCCCACCACGCACCCCAAGTCACCAAATTCAGTCAACATGGCTCCCTGCCACTTCTTGCTTATTCTTTTTTTAAAAAGATGTATTTATTTTTTTATTTATGAAAGTCAGATTTATAGAGGAGAGACAGAGAGAAAGATCTGTCTGGTGGTTCACTCCCCATGTGGCCACAATAGCCAGAGCTGAGCCAATTTGAAACCAGAAGCCCAGAGCCTCTTTCCAGGTCTCTCACGCGTGTGAAAGGTCCCAAGGCTTTGAACTGTCATCTACTACTTTCCCAGGCCATATGCAGTGAGCTGGTTGGAAAGTGGTGCCGCCGGGACACGAACAGGCACCCATATGGGATCCTGACACGTGCAAGGCGAGGACTTGAGCTACTAGGCTACTGTACCAGGCCCCTACTTTTTGATTTTAAAGCAGGAATCCTTCTATAGAGTGGGCCTTGACTTGGGCAGAGGGGGGATGAAGCCTAGTTTGGGCTGGAATTAATTTAAAATTAATATTTATTTTCATTTTATTTGAAAAGTGGAGAAAAAGTGAGAGATAGACACGCAGAGATGTTCCACACATTGATTCCGTCTGCATTCTCCAAACATTCACAGTAGCTACCCCTGGACCAGGCTGAAGCCAGGAGGTGAGAAAACAGCTGCACGTTTCTTACATAGGTGGCAGGGGCCCAAGTGCCTGCGGTTCCCCGCCCTCCCCAGTGTATGCAGGAGCAGGGAGCTGGCCTGAGATAGCACTGAGATAGGGGATGCAGGTATCCCCAGCATTGGCTCAGCAGCTGTCCGCCAGCACCTGTGCCTTGCTCTCCGACTACTTCATGCAGACCTCACTGTGGAAGGTGGACCTCCAGGACTTGCAGAAGGGAGACAGAGCCCCCCAACCTCAGGGGTATGCTGAGCATTCGAGACCAGTAACAGCCCATTTAGGTGTGAGTGTCCATGTCAGCCAATGGGAACTCTGCCTTCCCCGACCTTGTTCCCAGGCTTCGCTGGTGCAGATTGGGGGTTAGCTAAGCCAGAAAGGTGAAGGGAGAGGAGAGGATGTGCTCCAGAAAGAAGCAGAGTAGAAATGGGAGGAAAGGGCATTGGCAAGGAGAGATGAGGCCCGTACCCTGCAGGGCATGGGCTGGGCGTCAGTGAGGGTTGGGGGTGACGGGCACGGGCTGGGCGTCAGTGAGGGCCGGGGGTGACGGGCCCGGGCTGGGCGTCAGTGAGGGCCGGGGGTGACGGGCACGGGCTGGGCGTCAGTGAGGGCCGGGGGTGACGGGCACGGGCTGGGCGTCAGTGAGGGCTGGGGGTGACGGGCCCGGGCTGGGCGTCAGTGAGGGCCGGGGGTGACGGGCCCGGGCTGGGCGTCAGTGAGGGCTGGAGGTGACAGGGACAGGCTGCCACATGCACTAAAGGGTGGATGTTACAGCTGGAGTCATGTGACTCATCTGTGACCAGGATTCCTTCAACTTTATCCCATTTTATTTATTAATTTGAAAAGCAGAGGTACACACACACACAGAGGAAGAAAGAGAGAAGAAGAGGTTCCTCCATCCACTAGTTCACTTCCCATGCTGGGGCCAGGCCAAGCTGCAGCCAGGAGCCAGGAGCCAGGAGCCAGGAGCTCTATCCGGGTTTCTCATTTGGATAGCAAGAATCCAGGGAGTTGAGCCATCCACCGTGGCTTCTCCAGGTGCACTGGCAGGGAGCTTTATCTGAAAGGGAGCACCGAGGACTCTAACCAGGGCTCATAGAGGATGTCAGGATTGCAGACAGTGGCTGATCCCACCGTCCCCCATCACATTATATTTAGAAATTGGTTTTCTGGGAGCAGGCCTTTGGTACAGTGGTTAATATGTCCCGGGGAGGTCTGCATGCCATGTCGGAGGGCCCAGGCTTGGGTCGTGGCTCTGCTCAGATCCCAGCTTCCTTAACGCACACCCTACGAGGCTGCAACAACAGCTCAGGTACTTGAGTTGGGTCCCTGCCACCCATATGGGAGACCTGGATGGATTTCTCGGCCTCCTGGCTTTGCCCTGGCCCAGTCATTGCTATTGAAGGCATCTGGGGAGTAAACCAGCAGATTGAAGATCTATGTCTGTCTCAATGCCTTTTAAACAAATATATATATATTATAAATCTAGTGTGGTAGCCAAGTGGCTGAAGTCCTCACCTTGCATGTCCAGATCCCATATGGGCGCCGGTTCATATCCCAGCTGCTCCACTTCCCTTTCAGCTCCCTGCTTGTGGCCTGGAAAGGCAGTAGATGGCCCAAGGCCTTGAGACCCTGCACCCTCATGGGTGACCCAAAAAAAGTTTCTGGCTTCCTGCTTCAGATCAGCTTAGCTCCGGCCATTGCGGCCACATGCGGAGTAAACTAGCAGATGGAAAAGCTCTCTCTGACTCTCCTTCTTTCTGTAAATCTGACTTTTCAGTGAAAATAAAAAATAAAAAAATGTAAAAAGCGTATATTAGAGGTCCCAGAATGGTAGCCTATCAGCTAAAGCCCTCACCTTGCACACACCAGGGTCCCATATGGATGCTGGTTCTAATCAGGGCAGCCCCACTTCCCATCTAGCTCCCTGCCTGTGGCCTTGGAAAGCAGTCGAGGATGGCCCAAAGCCTTGGGATCCTGCACCCACATGGGAGACCCAGAAGAGGTTCTAGCCTCATGGCTCTGGCCTTTGCGGCCACTTGGGGAGTGAATCATTGGACGAAGATTTTCCTCTCTGTCTCTCCTTCTCTCCGTATATCTGACTTTCTAATAAAAATAAAATAAATCTTAAAAAAGCATAAATTAGAAATTTGTTCTTTAAGAAATAGAAGTCATACATTGCATCTTGCGACATCACAGCATGTGTGTAGGGAAAGGGTTCGGTTGACAGCAAGTGTGCGCTGCGTGAATGTGCCGTCACTTGAACAAGGCAGGTAGAGGCCTGCTGTTGTCTCATACACAGGACTGTGCAAGAGCTCTCTCCCAAGACCACAGCTACTCCACATGGGGTCCTCACTGGGGATGGGAAGCAGGAGCCAGGCCTCAGAGCCTGGTGGGGACAGTGCTGCATACTTTGATGATGTGTCGCCTCTTTCAGTGACAGCGAGTTTCTACATGCTGTGTGGTGGCCATCACTGTCCCCTTTGTCACAGAGAAGGACGTCACAATGATTAGATCAAGTGACTGGTCTCTGAGTCCCATGTGAACAAGGCGATGGTTACCCTTGGGAGCTAAAATGCCCCACACATTGCTGGGGCAGTCACGCACAGTGAGGCAGGCAGGTGAGCCTGAGGTCATGAAGGCTTGAAAGAGGTGGCACTTGCTCAGGACAGGAGATGACACCCAAAGGGACAGTGTATGGCTGTGGGTGGGCACACGGCCACAGCGCTGCTAGTTTTTCTGATGACAAATTCCTGGCATAGGACAGTGGAGGAGTGTTTTATTCTAGCAAAGGTAGCATTATGTGACAACCTTCCAATCAGTGCAGTAAGGCATTTGCCATGAGGAAAGGTTTTTGTTGTTGTTGTTGTTTCTCAAGGTCACCGAGGACTTTTACCCACTACAAGGGCTAGCAGGATACTGCATGATTAACCACCTGAAAGCTCTTCTCAGTGCCTGCACCTGACTCATTTCTGGCACTGCATCTGTGTGGTGAAACATACATGGTTTTCGCAACCTTGAATAATCCAACTTTTCCTTTAGTGCATATATATTTTCAATAAAAGGAATTGTGGCTACAAGTCACAGAGTTGACATTGAGTATTGTGGTGGGGAAGGAGAGCTAAACCAAAGTTCACAATAGGCAAGGTTCATACGTCTCAATTTCATCAAATCTCATGAAATGAGGAGGTTACCCCTCCGGCTCTCTGCTGGTGCACCTGGGAAGGCAGTGGTGGATTTACCAGAATGCTTTGTCCCATGCCACCCACATGGAGGCTGGTGTGGTGTAGCCTGTGGAGCCACTGCTTGTGGCATCCTATATTGGAACTCTGGTTTATCTCCTGCTTCTCAAATATATACACTCCCCTCATTCTCAAAAATGGCGCTTGGGCCGCTTTTATTGCATACTGTAGTGTCTGGGGCTGGAATCCAGATTCCTTTTGCAATCCTAGCCCCCTGCTCATGTGCACGCTGGGAGTCAACAGGTGATGGCTCTGGTGGTTATGTCACTGCTATCCATGTGAGAGACCAGGATGGAGTTCCTGGCTTCTGGCTAGCACCTGCCTCAGTCCCAGCAGCTGTGTGTATATTGGAAGCAAATCAGAGGATGGAAGACCTCTCTGTCCCTGTCCATCAAATAAAGTTTAGAATCTAAAATAATGATAAGAAAATAGAAGCCTTTTCCCCCCAAGGAGCTCCAGCTTGTAGCATAGAGTGTTTTCTGGAGGTGCAAACCGGACACACTTGCAAGCCCCTCCTCTGGGATCCCCATGGTGTCTGTTGCACTGCAGCCTCTCCTTACAGGTGTCCCGGTGCGCTGGGACCAGCTGGGCACTTCTCAGATTTCAAGTAGGGGACCTGAGAGAACATCTGCTTTCCAGGTCAACACCAATTAATTAACCATGCTGTTAGTGGAGTGTCTGGGGTAACCTAAGTAGGGTAAAGGTAACCCTGCCGGCGATGCTCCCTGGGGAGCTCCACAAAATGACCAGGCTTAATTAAACGTGAGTTCTTTACTGCTCACCTCAAATTTTCTATCAGTGTGTTCTCTGAATGCAAAATGCTTATCCCAACATACATATTATGATTATATTCCTTAAGTCTGTTCCTGCACATAAATATGGCAAAAAGAAATGGTGCAAGTGCCGTGGTTTTTTCCCCCAATTATTCATTTAAAAGGCAGACCATGACAGAGTGAGGTCTTTCATCCAATGGGCTCATTCCCCAAAGAGCTCAGCAGTCAGGGGTTTGGTCAGGCCAAAGACAGGAACCCAGAACTCCACTAGGATTTTCCGCGTAAGTGGCAGGGACCAAGTGTTTGGGGTCACCACAGGCTGCCTCCAAGGCTTGTTGGCAGAAAGCTGCACTGAAAACACAGGGTAGCTGGGACTTCAACAGCCCTGAGGTGTGGGACCCAGATGTCCCAAATGATGACTTCACCTGCAGTGTCACACAGGAGTCCTCAAAAGTTCACAAGAAAGTGTTACCAGGAGAAAAACCAGCAAGAGGCGAGGGGACTTGAACATCAGGGCTCCTCACAGCAGAGGCTGCATGGGCTCCCAGGAGGGTCCATTCTCAGGGATGTTCAAACAGCCACGTGTCTGACCATACAAGGTCAGGAACTGAGCTATCATAGTACCACATCCTTGGTGTTCACCGAGAAGAGCAGTTTTCACAGGTTCATAGTGGCATGGCTGGTTGTACAAGTAAAGCATTGGCAGAGGCAGCGAGAGGTGACAGGTGATATTACAGATTTATTTATTGGGAAGGCAGATATACAGAGAGAAAGAGCTACAAAAGAAAAGATTTTCTATCCGTTGGTTCATTCCCCAAGTGGCCGCAACAGCCGGAGCTGAGTCAATCTGAAGCCAGGAGTCAGGATCTTCTTCCTGGTCTCCCATGCAGGTACAGGGTACCAAGGCTTTGGGCCGTAGAGGTGATGTTCTAACAGCAGTTCAAGGGGCAGGTGTGGTGCTGCAAGACAGCTAATCTCCAAAGGAAATTCACTCAGTGACTTTAGAAAAAAAATCATGTCTATTTATTTCAAAGCAGGGAGACAGAGACTTTCCATCTGCTAGTTCTCTGTCCAAATGTCATCACTAGCCAGCACTGGCCCTGGCTGAAGCCAGGCGCCAGGACCTCAGCTTTGGTCTCCCACATGGACGGCAGAGACCAAAGCACCTGAGTCATCACAGTTGCCCATCAACAGGAAGCAGGAGCCAGGACTCAAACCAGGCCCTCTACTGTGGGATATGGGCTTCTTAACGACTTTGCCCCAAATCCATCCCCTACTCAGTGAGTTTTTAAAATCCTGCGCTGAGAATGTGGTCATAGAAGGACTGAGGGAGCTAGGTTTAGGAAAGTTTGCTCTCAGTCCCAAGCCTCCTTCAAGGTCATCCCTTGTGAAGAGTATTCCTTGGGTACTGGGAAAGTGCTCTTAACCCAGGGCAGTGCAGGCTGCTCAGCCCTACCCAGAAATGCAAATCAGCCAAAGGGATAGCCTATTGGATCATGGGAATAATCATCCTCACTAAGAGGACATTAGGACTACTATAATCCACATTGTAGTTTTTAGCTATCCTGCCTGTCCACTGCATTGTCATAGTGTGTTCAGTAACTCTAACTCTACCCACTCTGACTTGCTCCCATGAATTTTTCCTGCAGCCATGATGCTGGCCTCAGTGGGTCATTTCCATGGGACCAATCTTGTTAATCTCATAAACGCTGGCATTAGGGTGGAGGGGCTGACCTTGAATGGACACAGAGTTGAGAGGTTGCAGACACTGGTCTGGATGGGGGGGTGGAGAAAGAGGGTATCTTAAGACACTGAGTCAGTTGTACTTCTGCATATGGCGTCAAGTGAGGCCAGATGTTTCTTGAGGACTAGATGAGATACACTGGCTAGCAGCCAGCTGCTGATGTGGAGGTCCTGCTCAGGACACATACACAGGGGAATCTGTACAAAGTGATTCACAGGGCAATGACAACCACGGCGGAAGTGATGGCCGAGGTAAAGGACATTGCTCAGATCCTGAGCGGGACAGTCGGATGTGCTGAGTGCAGGTCTTCAGGGACATCAGCAAACACCCAGGAAGTGTGCAGTGCAAGCTTTAGTCACCGGCCAGGCTCAGAGAGCAGACAGCGCTGGCCCCAGCCCGAGGTTGTGCAAACATGCTATGCCTGGACTCCTTTCTCTTCTCATTGCAACATGAACTTGAAACACATCTTCTGGGGACAGAGAAAAAGAACCTTTTTCCTCGTTGTGGTCTGAGAAGAAGAGGAAGGGCCTTTGTCGCTTCAAGTGTTGATCAGACCTTTGAGTTTAAAATCAATGAACTTCAAGCAGTCAAAGCATCTTGACCGTGTAAGTGCCCCAAGAGAGTAAAGTGAGGATGCAAGTTCTCACCCAGTTCCCACTGGGTCAATGCTGCAGGCACACCATCTTTCCTCACCCCACTGATCTTGTCTGTCCTGTACTCCAGTCTCCATTCGAGCCAGAGACACTTCCCAGTGTGGCCAGTGTGTCTGCTCTTTGAAAAGTAGAGGTCAAGAGGAACACTTCAGATAGAAACAGGCAGCCAGTGGAAGATCTGCAGGACAACGCCAACTTGGAAGCCAGGAGAGACAAGGGTGATAGGCATCTGGAGGTCAAGTGAAGTCAGGAGGTTGCTGGGAGGAGTCAGTGATAATTCCTGCATCTCATTTTACTGTAAGGAGAGAGAGAGAGAGAGAGAGAGAGAGAGAGAGAGAGAGAAGGTTTGCACAGAATCGGGTTTTTTTTTGGTGCTATGTTCTCCACAGAGTTGCAGGCTTTTCTCTGGCAGGTGTTTGATGTTTTTTTTTCTGTTGTTCTTTACAGATTTACTTATTTGTTTTATCAGAAATGCAGATTTTCAGAGCAAAGAAGAGACAGAAAGATCTTCCATGCACTAGTTCACTTTCCAGATGGCCAAAACTGCTGGAGCTGAGCTGAGCTGATCTGAACTCACGAGCCAGGAGCTTCTTCCGGGTCTCCCTCATGGGTGCAGGGTCCCAAGGCCTTTAGCCGTCCTTGACTGCTTTCCAGGACACAAGCAGGGAGCTGGATGGGAAGTGGAGCAGCCGGGACACGAACATGCACCCATATAGGATCCTGGTGAATGCAAGGCAAGGATTTAGCCACTGAGTCATGGTGCCAGGACTTTTTGTGTTCTTTGGGGCCTCTTTCACAGAATGGACTCTTACTCATTCTTCAGTTTCCCCTTTATTTCCTTGCTCATCTGCTTGGTAACTGTTTGCCTCTACATCTGTCAGGTCTGTTGTCTTGTCTATTCCTACATCCCTTGGTAGTTGCTTCACCGATCTGTGCTTTGTGATGTGGCTCAGTAAATGAATATTCCTTTCTCTGGTGATCCTGAGAAAGGAAACAAAAAATGAGCTGGCACCAATATCAATAGTTTTATGTTAGTCCCGGAACAGGTGTTGGGTGTAGTGGCTCAGATGTTGCTTGGGTGGCCCACATCTACATATTGGAGTACCCGGTCCAAGTTGCAGCTTCTGCTTCCATGCCAGCTTCCTGCTAACATGTGGGTGACTGAGACCCTGCCACCTACGTGAAGACCAGGATGGACATCCCTGCTCCTGGATTCAATCTGACCCAGCCCTGTTATAGTGGATGTCTGTGGAACAAACAGGCAGATGGAAGATTCTCTGGCTTTGCCTAATAAAATATATTAAAATAACTAAGTGTGTGAGTGAGTGAGAGAGATAGACAGAGAGACAGAGAGAGAAATTGCGTAAGGAAAATCAGAAAATTTTCTGAAATGCTGATCACCCATGCCCACAGATGTCAGCCCTGCTGAGAATCCTTGCAGTGGGTAGCTGTCCTTTTTGCGGTGCCTCCTCCCTACCCTCTGGCATATCAGTCAGCTCACTGACATGGTCTCTCCTAGACACATCATTCTCTTCTAGCCTCAGTTTCCTCAGCCTTGTAGCTTTGTCAAGCTGGGGTTCCCGCATTTAGGGGTGGCAATTCACATCAGGAGCTTTCTTCCCCAAGCATCCACCCATGAATTTCCAATCGCCCTTTTCTTTGCTTCTTTGTCCTTATCGGCCCTGGGAGTTTATTTGTTTCCTGGTTCCTCCTGACAAGAACAGCCTCAAGCCTGTCTTATCTGATGGCTAAGGTGCATCACATGTTTGAAGAGTAAATGAATAATCTTGGAGTCCAGTGATCTAACCCCTAGGAAAGATGTTAGTGGTGGAACTTCAGACAGCACTGTTGGAAAAACTCTTGGATGTAGTTCTTCCCAATTTGCTCTTACTAAACTCCACTCCCTTCCCTTTCATACATTTAGAAATATTTGGATATCTATCCTGATATATCCGTCCGGAGTTTTTACTCCAGGACACATTTCCAGATTCTTACTTAATATTCCATTTATTACAAGGAATTTTTAAAATCATCAATCTCTTTCTCTTCTCTGCACCCTTATCTAATTCACAGAGCTGGAGGAGGAAGTGTTTAACCTCACAATGCCTGCCTGAGACCTTGCTGGGACCCAGGAGAAGGACACACAGAACAGAATGTGGCTGGGGAGAGGTAAGGGAGTGGTCCCTCCATGGCCAGCAGGGCCAGCTGGGCAAACACGGCTGGAGGGCTCAGACCACATGAACTATTATGGCTCGTTGATTCCTCTGCTTTTCAAAGTCTAAGTCACATCTGTGCTTTTTATTATTATTATTCCTCCTGTTTATAATAGTATTCAGGAAAAAAGTGTCTTCTGGTCATTGTACTTATTTGAAAGGCAAAGAGAGAGAGAGAGAGAGAGAGAGAATATGAATATCTCCCAACCACCAGTTCATTTCCGGAACGCTCACAATAGCCAGGGCTGCATCACACTGGTTGGCAGCCAGGAGCCTTGAGCCACACGGGGGTCTCCCAGATGAGTACAAGGACCAAACCCCTGGGCGGTCAGCTGCTGCCTCCCCAAGTGTATTCACAGGAAGCTGAATCGGCACGAGATGAACTGGAAAATGCGGTCACAGTTTATTCTTCCATACAATTTTCTCCACTGGGGCTCAAGTTCCCAATTTACATCATCGGATTTTTTTTTTTCCTGGATATGCTCTTTGCTCTCACCTCCTCATGACTGCCCGCTCATGGTTCTTGGTGGCCTCCACCAAGATACGTTGAACATGTTTACCTTTTGCTATCCTGATTTACAACCAGTCCCCGGAGACCTTCAGAGGCTTTTTTTTTTTTTTAACTCGTTTCCCTCCCTAATTCAGAAAGAAATGCATGCTCCCTAAAGGTACGCAGAAAGTCGGAGCAGCGGTCCCTGTCAGCTCTCCCGAGGTGACAGCGACTGGCTGGCCCGGACCCGCGAGGCAGGCCGCGGTCTCCATCGGCGGGCTCCTCACGCGGGCTCCTCGGCGAGACACCCAATGCACCGCCCGCACCTCGCTCCCTCGGCAGCCGCAGCCGGGGCCCGCAGGAGGAGGAGCCGCGCCGCCGCCGCCAGTCAGCGCTCGGCTTTGTTTGCTGCCCCTGGCCAATGAGGAAGCCCATGGCGGAGAGGCGGTCCTCGAGTGTGAGAGGCAGCCTATCAGCAGGCGCCTTCTCCCCGGAGGCCGGTGCGGCCCCGCCCCCCGGGAGGGCCCCGCCCCCGGGAGGGGCGCCGCCGGCGGTTACTCCCGGCTGCGCCGTCCTGCGCTTGCCGCGTCCGCCGGCTCCTCAGTGCCCTTCTCCGCCCGTGGGAGCGGCGGGCCGGGGCCAGCCGGGGTGAGGGCCGGAGCCGGAGCGCCTCCCGCGAGCCGCGGCTGCCGGGCCAGGTACGGGGCTCGGGGCTCGGGGCCGCCGTCCCCCGCCGGAGCCCGGGGCGGCACCTTGCGCCGAGGTGGGGGCGGGGCGGCGGGCGTGGGCGGCGCGGGCGCGAGCTCGGGGACCCCGCCGGGGGCGGCGGGCGCGCGCGTGCAGGTGCGGGGCCGGCATCCAGGTGCGTTTTATTTGTTTTGCGGGCTCAGGAGACGTTTTTGCTTGATTTTCGCGAAAGGGGCGCGTGGCGCGTGGCGGCACGGCGGGCACCCTGACAGTTTCTCATTTGTGGCTTGTGGGGTTTCGCCCGCGTGGACCCGACGGGCTGGCTCACCCTTGTCTGCTGATGGAGGGGTCGGGGTAGGACTGAACCTGTGTGGCCCCTGGGAAACATCTGTGCCCTAAAGGGAGACAGGTGCAGAGTGGAACGGATGGTGGGGAGGAGGAGTTGTCATTCTGAGTCTCACTGTTAAAAAACAAACAAACACAAAAAAACAGCTTTCACTTATAAGCTGATCAACGCCCCACAGATAATCCCTGGGCTTGATGCACCTGCCACTTGTGCCCTAATACTTTGCATCAGGGTGGGGGAGGTCATGTCCTGCTGTGGTGCAGGTAGGAAGCCAGCAGCTGGGTGATGGCTCGACATGTCTTCCCAGGGAAGTCACGAAGGCCTCTGGTGTGAGCGAGGAGGGCCCTGGGCTGGGGTCTACCCCTGAGGAGCTCCTGGCGCTCCCCTCTCATCTTGTTGTGCATGGCCACTTAACAGGCTCTTAAACTGGTAAACTGACAGCTCTGCAGATGAAAGGAGATCCGCCCCAGTTATTTGCCTCCTACCCTTTTCCCTACCTGAACCAGTTTCATCCGGGATCCGGGCCGCCAGTCACCTTAGTTCCCACACCACCGTCTGACCGCAGGTCCAGGGGCCAGCATTTCAAGTAAAGAAATTTCGGTTCTTAGTTGGGTTAACTCCCAGTTTGCTAAGGTAGCTTGGATTTCATCAGGAAGGTGTTCCTCGCCCGCTCACTGGCAGACACAGAACAACAAAACTTAGCAGTGATAATGTACAAATGTGCATTTTTATTTTGGGTGGTCTGTTTTAGCTGGTGGACTTCAACACTGTTTTTTTCAAACTTGAAGTAAGTAGTGGACAGGAGGCCAGGGCTAAATGGAGTATGATGTGTCTCGGTCATGACTTACGGCTTTGTTTTGGGAAATCTTGGTACGTTTATAGAGGGGTGGAAAAGTGGTTTCCTACTTGGAGTAACTCGGTGTGGGGCGGGCTTAGGTAGTTGGTAGTCACCCCTGGAGCCTTTTCAAGGGTGAGGAAACCCTCGGGCACTGTGAGGTTGTGTGCACATCTGGAAGGCGAGTCCAGTGGAACTCCAGTCCCTGAGAGGAAGGCAGACACAGCTTGGGACGCACCCGGTGGAATGGGCCTGCTCGGGAAACGGTCCCTGATTGCCGGCTCACCTATTCCACGGTCCACGGCACAGCTGACTCATGTCCACCTGCCGGCCTGGTCCTGCGTTTCTTCACCTCTTGGCTTAGCTGATGCGTGATTGCCTTTCTTAACCTCCTGTCAAATTAAAATCTCTGGCACCCAAACAAAAATGATTTCCATTAAGAAAAGAGGTTCTTGGGCTTGGCATGGTAGCCAGGTGGCTAAAGTCCGTGCCTTGCATGCATTGAGATCCCATACAGGTGCCTGTTCATGTCCCAGCAGCTCCACTTCCCATCCAACTCCTTGCTTGTGTCCTGGGAAAGCAGTTAAGCACGGCCAAAGGTCTTGGGACCCTGCACCTGCGCAGGAGACCCAGAAGAAGCTCCTGGCTCCTGGCTTCAGATTGGCTTAGTTCCAGCCATTGGGACCACTTGGGGAGTGCATCAGTGAACTCAAGATCTTTCTCTGTATATCTTTCTCTCTGTAAATCTGACTTTCTAATAAAAATAAATCTTTTTTTTTTTTTTTTTTTTAAAGATAAGAGGTTCTTCGTTCTGGCAAGTCCAGCCCTCTTACAGTGTGGAAACTTTGTAAGATGCTCTATCTGTGAAAGTTTTGCCTTTACCATGTCATGTTTTGTTTGTCTTTTTCTCTTTTCTTTTCCTTTCTCTTTCTCCTTCCTTCCTCTCCCTCCCCCTTCTCTCCTGCCCTACCCCTCCCTCCTGTCCCCTCCTGTCCCCTCCTCTCCCCTCCCATCCTTCCCTCCACTCTCCTCCCCTTCCTTCTCCCTCTCTCCTATTCCTGGCTTCCACCAGAGGGTGCATTGAGGACTGCTGATTGGAGGTTTCAGTTCTTCCTTTTTCCTCCCCTCCCCCCCCAAGGTTTTATTGATCTGCAAGTCAGTTGCTTCTGTCTGCTGCTTCACTCTCCAAAAGGCTTCAGGACTGAATCAGGCCGAAGCGAGGAGCTGTGCAGGTGCAATGACCCCAAGCACTTGGGCCATCCTACACTGTATTCCCAGGCCACAAGCAGGGAGCTGGATGGGAAGTGGAGCAGTTGGGACATAAGCCAGCAGCCATATGAGATGCTGGCGTCATAGGTGGCTGCGTCACTTGGTATGCCCCAAGGCCAGACAGCTCCCTCCCCACTTTGTTTTTCTAAGGAAGGTTGTGTACACATGCCATGGTCAGAGACAAGCAACCACTCATAACTTTGGGGAGCACTTCAGGGTGTTTTCTGAAATGAGATGGTTGGTAAGGGAAGACCAGCTTGAACAGAATTGTAAGTAATTTTACTTTTTAACTCTTTTTAGATTTATTTTATTTTTATTGGAAAGTCAGATATACAGAGAACAGACAGAGAGGAAGATCTGTCCACTGATTCACTCACCAAGTGGCTACAACAGCTGGAACTGAGCTGATCAGGAGCCAGGAGCTTCTTCGGTGTCACCCATGAAGGTGCAGGGTCCCAAGGCTTTGGGGCATCCTCGACTGCTTTCCCAGGCCACAGACGGAGCTGGGTGGGAAGTGGGGCTGCTGGGAAACGAACTGGCACCCATATGGGATCCTGGCACATTCAAAGCGAGGACTTTAGCTGATAGGCTACTGCACTGGGCCCAAATTGTTAGTAATTTTAGGACAAAAGAAAAAAAAAAAAAGAAACTTCTGCTGGAATATTGTTTGGTTCTCCCTATGGTTTAGGAACCCATATCAGATCATCGATTTTTTTTTCCTTGTTATGTAGAGCTGGATTTTTTTTTTAAAATAAAAGTAATGACTGGTGTTTCATTTAGGATTTTTTTTTAAGGATTTATTACTTTGAGGGACAGAATGATAGAGAAAGAAGGGGCAATAGAATGAGGTAGATATTGCATCTGCCGGTTCCTATCTCAGGTGGCTGCAGCGGTTGAGATCAGGCCAGAGAGAAGCAAGGAGTCTCCCACATGAGTGCAGGGGGCCCAAGCAGTTGCTCCATCCCCATGCTGCCTTCCCGGGTGCGTGCGCAGGGATCTGGAGTGGAAGCAAAGAATCTGTGGACTGATGCTCTAGTGGGATGCTGGCATCTCAGGTGGCAGCCTAACGCGTTCTGCCACAGTGCTGTCTCTGTTGTAATCATATTAATAACCGGCTTGCTCTCCTTACTGACAGGGAGGGGCGGCGTGCTCCTCCCCGGCTGCTGACAGGAGCAGGTCAGGCCGGGGTGGTTACGGAGGGCGATGGGGAAACAGCTGTTGCTTTGATAAGAAGCTACCTTCCTTTTCTGTGCAGCGCTGGCAGTGCTGGTGCACAGGAAGGCTTCGCAGTCACCGAGGTGAGCATTTTGGGAAGCGCTGTACGGAACGTGCTGGGTAAGGGTCTAAGCGAGGAGCTGTGGAGGTGGCTGCTGAGTGTTTATTTCCTTGGCGCTGAACCTGGCATGGGCATAAGAATGTCTCTTGGTTCCCAGGGGCTGGTGTACGCCAGGGGGAGTTGTGAGCAGGCTGCATCTGCCAGGAAGGTGGTCTTTGCTCGCCCCGCCAGCCCACGTAGGCATGGAGAGCCTGGCAGCTGGAAGTAGCCAGGCATGTTCTGACAACTGCCCTCGCGCCAGCCTCTCTGATGACCGTATTCAGGGACAGAAGCATTGAAAGTCAGAGGTAGGGGCCAATGTGTGGGTATAATAGCCTAATCCTCCATCCGCCAGGCTGGCATCCCATATGGGCACTGCTTTGTGCCTCAGCTGCTCCACTTCCTGATCCAGCTTCCTGCTGATATCCTGGAAAAGCAGCAGAGGATGTCTCAAGTTCTTATCCCCTGTATTCACGTGGGAGACTCGGAAGAAACTCTTGACTCCCAGCTTTGGGCTCGTCCACCTCTGGCCATTGCAGCCATTTGAAAAGTGAACCACCAGGTAGAGGATCTCTCTCTGTATCTTTCCCTCTCTCTCTTTAACTCTGACTTTCCAAATAAAATAAATAATTTTTTTTAGAAACGAAAGAGGTTCAAGATACACACACGCAAAGAGAGAGAGAAAGAGAGAGATCTTCTGTCTGCTAGTTCACTCTGTTACAGCCAGGAACTCCCTCTGGATCTCCCACGTTGATGCAGGGCTCATGCACTTGGACCGTCTTCTGCTGTTTTCCCAAGGGCAGCAGCAGCGAGCTGGATCACAAGTGGAGCAGCCATGACTGACAGGTACTGAATTAACCCTCCCTGTTGCTCCACGCTGCCAGGCTCCCTAAATCAGAGCTGGCTTGGGATTGGGTACTCTGCAATCTTGGGTTTATGTTTTCATCTTTGGAAGAAAGTATAGTTCCCAAACTCTATAAAATCAATGACTTGAGTGTACAGGTGAATTATAACTTTCAGGCATCCCTTTGGGCTTCTGGTATGTTTTCAGCTTGTGGCTTGTGCTTGAGTACACTCTTATTTCTCATCATTTTCTACATTCTCTGGAAGAAGCTCTGATTAGAAATGGACCAGATGGAATCCACACAGAGGACTTGAGCTTCCAGGTCTAGAGACTGAAACCTCAAAGCTCAGAGAGGAGGCTGGAAAACACAGGTGTCGGTGCGGTGAGGGTGGCAGGATGCTGGCACCCTTCCCTGTCGCTGAGCAGGTCAGCACTCCATCTCTGTGGGGTCCGCAGCCTCCAATCCAAGCACAGTGTGGGTTGCTTCTGCCCTGAAAGTGGGCACATTTTTCCCTGCAGGTTTTAGTGTAATAGAGTACTACAGATTGATTCTGTACGAATCCTGCACCATTGTATATAAGAGAGGTGAGTGTCCGTGGATGTTGGTGTGGGGATATGTGTGTGTGGAAGGTTCTAGATCCAGTCTCCCATGGACACTGTGGTGCTGGATAGTGTTACTCATGATTGAACGCTCTCTCCACCTCTGTGTGTGCAGTTCCAATTCTGAGACTTAAATACTCCCCAGTGCTTCAACTTCTTTTTTGGCTGTGGAAGTTTGTTGAAGTGACGTGAATGGCTGGCGTTGTGCCTGACTGGAAAAGGATGACACTGTTACTGCCTGAGATTCATCAAGCTCCTCTTGCGAGATTCAGTATCTATGTATGTGGTTTTTTTTTTTTTGTCCTGCCTAATAGCGATGCATTTCCACTTCTAGGAGTCGGCTCTGGGCCCTGTGCTCCTACCACTTTGGAGTTGTAGCTCAGTGCCCAGTTAAGGGCCCGTGAGGGTACTCTGTCAGGGTACAGGTCCGGCACTTGGGCAGGGTGGTGCATAAGGTGCTGGGTAGTGGCTGGTGCAGAAGTGAGTTCGTGTCCTTTGGGCTTAGATAACAAACCCCCTGCAAATAGGATGACAGTTTTTGAATCTTTGGAATTTTGAAGCAAGAATCCTCTGGGCTTTACCCTGAGCTTGCCTGAAGAATGGAGGTCCATGGTTTCAGAACTTGAGTACCGAGGGCTTGCACAAGGTGCACTGCTGGGGGCTTCTGACATCACAGGCCTGACAGTTAGCGTCTCCCATGACTTCCAAGGTCACAGTGGTGCACTTCCAAGGTCACAGTGGTGCTTGTAAGAGCAGGGACAGCGCTTGGGAAATCCTGAGTATAAGAGGGGAAATCTTTAGGAAGTTCATTAAAAAAAAAAAAAAAAAAAAACTATGCATGGTGCTAGGGTTGGGGTGTGGGATGTGGGAGAAGAATGTGACATGGCTCAATAGGTTAATCCTCCACCTTCAGCGACCAGTACCCCATATGGGTTCCTGTTCATGTCCTGGCTGCTCCACTAACCATCCAGCTCCCTGCTTGTGGCCTAGGAAAGCAGTCGAGGACAGCCCAAAGCCCTGGGACCCCGTACTCATGTGGGAGACCTGGAGGAGGCTCCTGACTCCTGGCTTTGGATCAGTTCAGCTCTGGCTGTTGTGGCCATTTGGGGAGTTAGCAAGTGGATGGAAGATATTTTTCTCTGTTTCTCCTTTTCTCTGTAAATCTGCCCTTCCAATAAAAATGAATTTTGGATTTCAAAAGACTTTTTGACACCAACATACACTTAGCATCCTTTAATTCAGTTTTCGGTGAATGTTGTGAAGTCTCTGAGCCTGAGTGAGTGGTCAGTGTAAGATTTGAACTTGAAAGATCAGGGTTTGCATCTCTGCTCTACCACTAACCAGTTCTTTGACTTTAGGTAGGGGTGTGTGTATAAAACCTGTGTTTTCATCAAAGGCAAAAATCACCTCATGTTATTTTGTAAGTGTTAAATGAGCTCCAGGGGGCATGTCGCTGTGGCACAATGGGTTAAGCCATCATTGTAATGCCATTGACATCACATTTTAGCATCTGTTCAAGTCTTGGGAAAGCAGTGGAGGATGGCCCAAATGCTTGGACCCCTGCACCCACACAGGAGACGCCAAAGCAGCTCTGGACTCCTGGCTTTGGCTTGGCCCAGCCCCAGCCATTGTGGCCATTAGGGGAGTAAAGTATCAGGTGGAAGATTCTTTCTCCTTCTCCGTTCTTCTTTCTGACTCTTCCTTTCAAATAAATCTTTAAGAAAATAAAATAAAATTGAGGTGAGGTCCTTAAAGACAGGGAATTTTATATTCTCAATTCCTAGCATTGTGCTGGGGTGGAAATGCAAATACTTAATTACTATTTAATGGGTGAAGAAGTTTGTGAATTGTAGTGATTTTCCATGAAACATGTTTTATTGTAAAAATTTATTTATTTTTATTTTATTTTATTTTTTTAAATATTCATTTATTCATTAATTACATTGTATTACATGACGCAATTTCATAGGTACTGGGATTCTCCCCCTTCACCCCAAACCCTTCCCCCATGGTGAATTCCTTCACCCTGATGCATAACCACAGCTCAAGTTCCGTTGAGATTCCCTAATTAAAAGCTCACACCATACAGAGTCCATACAAAGTCATATACAGAGAAGAGGAGAGACAGTGAGGAAGATCTTCCGTCCAATGATTCACTCCCCAAGTGACCGCAACGCCCGGTGCTGCGCCTGTCTGGAGCCAGGAGCCAGGAACTTCCTCCAGGTCTCTCACATGGGTGCAGGGTCCCAAGGCTTTGGGCCATCCTTCACTGCTTTTCTAGGTCACGGGCAGAGAACTGGATGGGAAGTGGAGTCACCGGGATTAGAACCGGCACCCATATGGGATCCCGGTGTGTTCAAGACAAGACTTTAGCTGCTAGGCCATGCCGCCGGGCCCACAAAATATTGTTTTGAAGGCAAAGAGGGAGAGAGAGAACAAGTAAAAAATCGGAACAAGAGAGGGTTATTCCATCTGTTGGTTTATTCTCAAATGGCTGAAAGAGGCAGCTCTTGACCAGGCTGAAGTCAGGAAGTTGGAACTCCATCTGAGTCTCCCGCATGTGCAGCAGGGTCCCAGGGAGCGCAGCCATCAGCTACTGCCTTCCAGGGCACATTATTGGCAAGCGGAATCCATGAGGAATAGATGGGACTCAAACCAGGTGCTTGGATGATGGTTTGCCAGGCCCTGGTCTTGAGCCTTTTGCGTTATGTTCTTAGCACAGTTTCGGCTGTCTTGCGGGCTAATAGTGTCTTTCCCTACAATGACAGCTCTGTGGGTGTGGGGCCTGAGTTAGGCCACTGGGTGCGCAGCAAGAGACACAGCCTAGGGCTCCTCAGAGGGAGAGGTGAGTTGAGAGAGCACACAGAGGCTGGTTCAGGAAGCACCACTCTGGTTGTTTTGGTTCCCAGTGTCTTTGCCCCACCTCTCTGTCCCCATTCCTGTGTGTGATTGCATTAATCCTGCCAGGTGGCAACCGGCACATCTACGCTGGGTCGGACTCCTTCCAGCTGCTGTTGCTGCAGCCTGGCTGGCACTGGCAATAGTTTTTTTTTTTTTTTTTTTTTTTTTTTCTGATCTGATGCAACAGGTAGAGCAGTCGTGGCACTGAGGGAGCCAGCTATTCTGTTCTTGTTTGCAGGTCTGATCCCTGAGGCCAATGCCTATGAGCCCTGTGGCTTCCCTTGTGTGGGGACTGAGCACTGACATGCTCTGGGCATCATTTCTTAGGTTTCCCTAGCTTTCCTCCCCCTTTTACCCTAACTTACAGGAACTTTTTTGGTATCTTGTAGATGTTAGAATGGCACAAGTGTCTTTTTTAAGATGTGTTTATTCTGAAAGATTTGTTTGAATAGCAGAGTTAGAGAGAGACAGAAGGAGACATCTGCTGATTTTCTCTGCCAATGAGTCTGCTGGTTCACTCCCCAGTTGCCTATAATGGCCGGAGCTGAGCTGATCTGGAGCGGGAATGTTCCCTGGGTCTCCCACATGGGTGCAGGGGCTGGAGAGCTTAAGCATCCTCTGCTGCTGTCCCAGGCCACAGGCAGGGAGCTGGATCTGGAAATGGAGCAGCTGGGAAGGGACCACATGCGGGATGCTGGTGCTTATCCTGCTCACCCCTCTACCTGCCGATGCTTAAAAATTAGAACCCATTACTGAACAGTGTCAAAGTCTTTTAATTTTGTTATGATTTTTTTTGTTTGTTTTTTTAACCTTCATGGTCTTGTTTTAGGAAATGCCTTTCCACCTTTGGTTAATGAAAAGATATGTTTACATTTTCTTCTGTGTCAAGTTAGTAATTCCCAAACCCATTTACTACATAGCCTCGTGGTTTGAGTTGCTGCCCCTATTACATAACAAGGTATGACCCCGTCCCTGCTTGATTCTGAACTATTTATCTGTTCCTGCTCTACGTCAACAGCACTTTGTTTTCGATTTTTATGGGTTGCCTTTTAATGTATATGAATGGCAGAATCATACAGTGAGTGGTAGGGCACGGTGGGGAGAGACAGAGAGGTCTTCCATCTGCTGGTTCACACCCCAGATGGGTACAACAGCCAGGGCTGGGCTGGGTTAAAGCCAAGAGCCAGAAATTTTGTCCAGGTCTCCTGTGTTAGTGGTGAGAATCCATGTAAGGGTAGAATGGCCAGGACTGTGCACCCCAAGCCTGGGCCACCCCCCACCTCCCACCTCGCTGTTTTGTAAGCTGGTTTGTACTTTGAGTCATCTGTGCAGATGCTTTTGCATCTTGTAAGTAACAGCCATTTGTCTGTGCCTGCCATTCTTAGGACTTCCTGTCTTGCATTTCTTTTTCGCCATGTTTGAGATGAGCAGAGATAGTGGCCAGTTCAGAGGGAGCTCACCTTTCCATTTCTCTGCTAATTGGGAGCGCTCATCTGCTGTATTCTGGTTACTTAGACCGGAAGAAGTCAGCACCGCTTTCTTGCCTTGATTTGGCAAGGTCCAGGACTGTCAGCCCTGGCATGTTGTAGGCGTGTATATCGAAGTCCTAGAACAAGATATTTGACGTTTCACCAGACTTTTCCACAGGGATGCCTGATCCCTGCAGGCCACTCCCCTCCCCCTCAGAGTCCGAGGGCAACTTCTGCTTTGGAAAACCTAGGGGATTTATGGAGCTGGCTGGGTGAAGCAGCTGGTGGGAACCAGTTTCTCTTTGGCGTGCTTAATCTGACTGTGGAAACAGATTCGGTACAGCCATTTTGGAGAGGCAGGTCTCCAAGGGTATCTGAACCTGGGAGGAAGCGCTGCTGAAGGACTCCCACCCCACGTGTCTGCCCTTTCAGCTGGGCTCAGTGCATAATACTGTCATCGCCAGGCGCCTTCTCACGGTGGCTGCCAACCTGGGCTACGGCCATGTCTTTGGGCCAGCTCCTGGTGAGCTGTTTCAAGCAAAAGTCACAGGATAAGACAGTATCCCAGAGTTCATCTGTATGAGCATGTCGTTGGAGCCACAGCTTTCCTTTTTTTCTTTTTTTAATAAAGATTTAGTATTTATTTGAAAGGCAAAGTAACAAAGAGATGGGGACACACACCCACACACATGCCACACACACATCTATCCACTGGTTCACTCCACAAATGGCTACAACAGCCAGGGCTGGGCTGTGCTGAAGCCGGGAGCTCCATCTGGGTCTCTCACTTGGGTGGTAGGAACTCAATCACCGGTGCCATCACCTGCTGCCCCCAACATGCATTAGCAGGAAGCTGGACTGGAAGTGGAGCAGCTGGGACTCAAACTGGTCCACTCATAGGGGATACAGTTATTGAGAGTGGCGGTTGATCCCACTGACCCACAAGGTTGGCTCACTCACTTACTTCTGATCCAGCTCCCTGCTAATGCTCCTGGGAAGCCAGTGGAAGATGGCCCGAGGCCTGAGTGTTTGGGCTCCTGCCCTTGATGTGGGAGACCCAGTTCATGGCTTCCATACAAGATTCTCTCTCTCTCTCTGTTGCTCTGCCTTTCAGATAATTAAATAATTGTGGTCTCTTATATATATATATATATATATATATATATATATATATATATATATGCAAACATTAGGACTGTTAATGACATCAGAATTTTTGTGAACTAAAGCTGTCTTTTATGTGTCTTTAGAATAATATGTGTATGGTCCTGGTGCGATAGCCTAGTGGCTAAAGTACTGGCCTTGCATGTACCAGGATCCCATATGGGCACTAGTTTGTATCCCAGCTGCTGCATTTCTCACCCAGCTCCCTGCTAATGGCCTGAGAAAGCAGTAGAGAATGGCCCAAAGCCTTGGAACCATGCACCCGCATGGGAGACCCAGAGGAGGCTCCGGGCTCCTGGCTTCAGATTGGCTCAAATCTAGCTGTTGTGGCCACTTGAGTGAATCAATGGACAGAAGATCTTTCTCTCTGTCTCTCCTCTCTGTATATCTAACTTTCCAAAAAAAATAAATAGATCATTTTCTATATGTAGATATATATATATATGGCATGTATTATCCTTTTGTGGGTCTTGACTTCCAAGAGCAGATGTGAAAAGGCCGTCATTGCCTTCAGGGTGCTTCTGGGAAAAAGAAGTAGGCGAGAAATTGGCTTTTATTATTTTGTCAATTTGAAACTGACATGCCTTGGGTAAAAATGACTAACAAAAGTTGTGTTGGTGGCAATACTTTCTCCTCATTCCGAGTGCAACGTGGATACAACTGTGTTGGAAAATGGAGAGCTTTGGCTCCCGGTCGGGCACGGGTGACGTGGCTCCTTGGTAGAGGAAGTCAGGTGTGACCCAGGAGGTTCTGCTGGCCGTGTGAGAGGATCTGGCCAGGCCTGGAGCCTTGCCCTGCGGGCCCTCCCATTCTGCACACAGCTCCACGGGCTGCAGGCCAAACCTGCTCCACCTGCTCCTCCCAACCCAAGCTCCTTTTGCTGGTTTGAGTGATGGCTGCCCCTGGGACCGCGGAAGGTCATGTCAGTGTCTGTGTGCACCTGTGAGTCCCCCTCAGGGACTCCCTTGCTGCTTTCGGCTCAGTGTCCTGCACTTTCATTTATTTGAAAGATTTAGTTGAAAGGGAGAGATAAGAGAGATCTTCCATCCACTGATTCAGTCCCTACAGCCAGGGCTGGGCCAGGCTGAAGCCCGCAGCCAGAACCTTCACCTAGGTCTGCTGCGGGGTTGGACGGGGGTCCAAGCCCTGGATGCATTGCTGCTGCTGCCCTGCACATTAAGAGGGAGCTGGATTGGAAGTGCAGCAGCCGGGATTCAAACCAGCATGGCCAGTTGGGCTGCTGGTGTCACAAATGCCAGCTTGTGCTCGTAGACCATGGCGTCTGTCCCTGGTTCCTGCACTTTATGAAATACCTGTAGTGATTCTGACTGAGCTGTGGGTCAGATGCGTCTCACCTGCAGATGAGTCTAAAACTGGGGCTTGATGTGGATGTTGCAGAATGGACTTATTGCCACCTAGTCATCATTTTGAACCTAATGAAGGCTTTGGGATGCTGCAGCAGGATAGGTCAAGGTTGCAGTTTGCAAGTAACAGCTGCCCTGCCTCAATCCTTCTGTTCTACAACAGGCCCTGGGAGTTCCCCACGGCATGGCACACTGAAGTCTAGCAGTGGCCCCTGGGCATTGCCACTTCCATTCTGCAGATGGAAGAACATTGAGCTGTATAGCCAGGAGGCAGCAAGACCAGGATTCAGACCCAGGCCAGCCCTGCGGGAGCTGAGGAGTTTGCTGTCACTTTGGACTTTTGCTCTCCCCTGTGTGTGTTTTTTCCTCTCTGTCTTGCCATTTTAATCTGGACAAGCACAAGCCTCAAATCCATTGATCTGAACCAAAGCATGCCCTTTCTGTCAAAGGTTTGCCAAGAAGCCAAGCGTCCCTTCCAAACATAGCTCGCTGTAGGCATGGCATTGTTCTAGCATTTTTTTTTTTTACATTTGTGGAATGGCACATGATGGACATATCTGGGAGATGTGTAATTTTTTATTCCTGTCCCTGAATCACACTACCTTGGGTCAGTTTTTTGTTACTGTGTTGAAATTTCTGAGTCAGGCTGCTTGGGAGGAAAGGAGGTTCCTCGAACTCACAGTTTTGGAGGCTTAAACATTTGGTGTTGTGATGCAGGCTGAAGCAGAAGCTATGTGGTAGAGATGGGGATGTGGGGTGGAGAGGGAGGAGAGAGAATGAATAGAAGCCTCTGTCTTCCCCTGAAGTACCCTGACCCTCATGTCCACCATGAGCCATAATCCTGCTGTTATGTCCAGTGACACACAGCTCTTGGTGGGGTTCCCGGCACACATCAAGTCAAGAAAAGGTGACCTTTTAGCAGTGTGGATGTGGAACATGCTGAACAATTGGTGCTTCGTCCCCCACCAGGTCATTGACCAGCGGTTGGCATCTCCTTGGGCCTCTCAGGGTATCCTGCTGTAATTCTGCCTGTGCAGCCTAGCCGTTCTGGAGCCCGGACCCCATGGTGGGGTGGCAGTCACATTTCTATGCTCCTGGGCCTGGATCCCATGACAAGGTGGCTGTCACATTCCTGTGTCTCCTTCTGGGCCCAAATTCCATAACAAGGTGATGGTCACTGTGCCTTGTTGGCCTTGGTGATTCCACTGCTTGATTCCACTACTCTCTGTCCTGTTCCAGAAGTCATCATCTCTTTTATGTATGTATTAAGGCTTTATTTACTTATTTGAAAAGCAGAGTTTAGGGAGCTGGAGAGAGAGAGAGATTTCCCGCTTCCACCCAGCCTGCTAACTGCCTCAGTACCCGTGGATGGGGGACGGCCACCTGATGTCATTCCAAGGTTCCCCGGTGTGGAGCATGCTCTGAGGGTTCTGCTTAAGTGGTTTTGATAGCTCTGAAATACCATTTATTTCGTCACTCCAAGAATGAGGAAATGCTTCCAAGGTCCATTGGCTGACTTAGTCCACCTTAGAGTCTCCGTTTACCCAGGTATTTTGCTGCTAACTCTTGGCTGGGGTAGTTGATCTATTTCTTCTGTCTTCTATCCTCTGTTACGGTACCAGATGTTCTGTACAGGCTCCAGTGGACTGCGGTATCCTCCACGTGCACCTGGATATGCTGTCTACTGCCCTAAGCCACTGAGGAGGCCCAGCTCTGGACACATGTACTCCACGGTCAGACCACAGATCCTATAATTCTCTCCATGGTTGGAGTTCTGAGTCCAGTGGTTCAGTTGGAGGAATCCGCAAAGAATCCTCATCTGAGGTGATCCCAGACCTGATTCTTGTGTGTGTGCTTGCCAGTGCAGTGTCCAACAAAGTGTGTCACCTGCAACAGCCTGTGCACACACTGGTGGTTGCAGTTGCTGGGTCTGTTCTGTCTCCAGCCTCGTCTCCTACGCAAACCAGTGGGTACTGCAGCTTAGTCCAACCCTGCCTACCACACACTCGGCCTTCAAGTATACCAGTGGGAGCTGCAGCCTAGTTGGAGCAACCTCCAGTAACTTCCACCAGGCCCATCCCAGCTTTGGTTCCTGTGCTTGTCAGTATGTGCAGTGAACTGGTCCAGACTGTCCCACATCCCATTCAGTTTTTGTACACGTCAATGGGTGTTGAAGCCTAGCTCTACCCAGCCATCCCCACTATCCAGTCCACACTTGTGCAGGCAGGTGGTACCACCTGTCTAGCCAGGCCTGCCCTCAACCCTGGTTCTCATGGTCACCAGTGAGAATTGCAGTTCATCAAAGAGACACCCACAGTATCCCTTACTGGGCCCACTCCCACTCTCGGATCTTGGACTCTGCAGGTTGTTCTGCATCTAGCTTGACAGGATTTGTTTCTGATCCCAGTGCTTGCTAGCCGGCGCTGTTGCAAAGCCCATTCAGCCTGCACTCAGTCTGGTTTATGCATGCACCATTGTGTGCAGCCGGTTAGCCCAGCCTGGCTCTATCTCTAACCAAGTTCACATGCAGGCCAACAGGTATTGTAGCCTTGCCTGGCCTGATCTGCTCCCAATACTAGCTTTCATGCTTACCAGTGAGAGCAGTGGCTTAGCAGGGGAATCCCTTGCAACTCCCCTACAGGGCTTGCAACTGCCTCCCCCACCACCTCAGTCTCAATTGTACAGGTGGGTGCTGTGAACCAGTCTGGCATGGCTTACCTCACTTTGGCATTTGTTGACAGGTGCTGTAGCCTGGTCTGGCCTGGTGTGCTCCCAGTTCCAATTCATGATGATGGGTGCTACAGCCTAGCCCAGCCCAGTCAACCCCTAGTCCTGGCCCTCATGTGAACTGGCTGGTGTTGTGGCTCAACCCAGCCCATTCTGTTCACGTTCTGGTTTTCGAATCTGCCAGTGGGTGCAATGGACTGGCCCAGCTTGGTCTGCCCCAGACCTGACCCACACGTATGCTGGTGGGTGCTATAATGTAGCCTAGTCTGGGCTGCTTCCAGCCTTGGTTGCTGCACTCACCTGCAGCGACTGGGTCCTGACAGAAGAATTCCCCAAGCTCCTCCTCCATCAGGTCTCCCAGTAGAGGTCTGCTCCTAGGAGCAGGTCTCACGCACACTGGTAGATTCTTGGCCGATTATGACAGTCTGTTTCCTCTCCTGACAGAAACAGTAGCGTTGCCCAACTGGCCCATACCCATTCTGGTTCTTGCTATTGGATGTTATAGCCCAGCCACACCTGGTCCATACCCAGATGCAGCTCTCGTGTGGTTCAGTGGGTGCCAAGTCCTAGCCCAGCCCATCCTATACCCACCCTGGCTCTCATGAGTACCACTGAGTGCTGGAGTCTGGCCCAGTCTGGCGCACCCCAGGCCCAGTCCACACTCTTGCTGAGGGATACTGCAGTCATGTCTAGCCGAGATTGCTGCCCCGTTCCAGCCTTCGCACTCGCCAGTGGGAACCACATACCAGCCAGAGTGTCCCTTTTGATCACCAGCCAGGCCTGTTCCCAGCCGTAGATCTTGCGTGTGTCAGTGGTTGCTGTGACCCAGCATGGCATAGGCCATCACTCGTCTTGGCCTTTGTCGTCAGGTGCTGCAACCTGACCTGTCCCAGCCTGCTCCAATCCCAACTCTTGCTGGTGGATGCTGCAACCTGACCCTGCTCAGTCTGCTCCCATCTCTAGCTCATACAAAGCAGTAGATGTTATAACCTAGCCTGGCATGACCTGCACTCCAGCCTGGCTTCTGTACCTGCCAGTGGAGTAAGGTTGGCCTGGCCCTGCTAAATCCATCCCCCTCCAGAACCAGCCCACATCCTTATCAGTGGGTGGAGCAATCTTGCCTACCCTGGCCAACACCCCGGCCTGAACCACGTTTTCTCTAGTGGGGGCTACAGCCTACCAGGGGAGTTTCCCAAGTTCTCCCACCAGGCATGCTTCCACACCCAGATCTTACATGTGCCAGCGGGTGTTAGGCCCTTACCCAGCATAGCCTGCACCTTCTGCCTTGGCCTTTGTATGAGCTGGTGGATGTTGTAGCCTGGCCCACCCCACACCCTATTCTTGGGTGTGCTTATGGTGCTGCAGCCTGGCCCTGCGCAACCTGTTCTCAACCCCAGTACCCGTAAGTGTTGGAGGTTTCCTTGGTCCAGCCTAGCTCAACCCATCACTACCCCTAGCTCTTAAGCTAACTGGCAGAAATTGCAATTCCATAGGGGTGAGCCCTCATCTGCCCCACAGAATCTGACCCTGGACTTGATTCTCTCTCGTGTTGGTTAGTGTCATGACTCAACCTAAAGTTACCAATCCCCTGTTCTGACTCTCACTGGTGGGTACTGTGATCTAGCTTTGCCAGGTAGGCCCTCAGCCCTAGCTCTAGTGTGCACGAGTGGGTGCTGGTCAGCTGTGAGCCGTGCTAACTAGCCCAGCTGAGATCTCCCACATGGGCTGGTGTATCTGTCTGACCCATACAAGTTCTGCAACTTCTACCCTCTGAACCACTTGGTCTCAGCCCCCTCATTTACCTGCAAGTGCAGTGGCTTTGTCAATAGGAGTCCCTCAGAAGTCAGTCCTCACCTGTAACATATTCCCTCAGTGGTCCTCCCTCCCACACATCTCCTTACCTGCTACCTGATCAATCCACAGACCATGCATATGGGGAGATCCCCAGGCTCACTCAGTGTGCCTGTACCCAGGTCTCCCCAGACCCCTGCCAGCACCATCTCCCCACCCCTCACAAGCCCACACCCCCAGGCTTCCAGGAGCATGGGGCTGGGCTCTTTGCACCCCATGGGCAGTCATCCTGCATGATGGCTGTTTGCTGTGGAGTGTGGACACGGGGGTCTCCTTATTCTTAATATCTCTGGTATCGCCTATAAATGACTAGTGAGTAAATGGCATGAATTCCTTCCTCCCTCTCTTCCTCATTCCCTCCCTCCCTCGCTTCCATCCTTTCTCTCTCGCTTTCTCTCCCCCCCTTCCCTCCCTCTCTTTTTAAAATGTATTTGATAGGAGAGACAGAAACAGTGTGTGAGTTCCCCGTTTTCTGGTTTAGTTCCCCAAATGCTTTGAGCAGCTGTGCACTGGAGCTGCAGCTGGGAGCCAGGAACCCAGTTGAGATCTCCTGTGTGGGTGGTGGAAACCAGTGATTTGAGCAGGAAGCTGGAGGCATGCCCTGGAGTCAACACTTGACTGAGGCACTCCAGTACAAGAGGTAGCCTTCTCCATCGCTAGATGCATGGCGGGTGTTTGGGGCTGTGTTCCATCATGGGTTGCCTAAGTTTGAGTTCCAGCTCTTCTGTGTTTAGCTTCCTGCTAGTTAACTCTCGGGAGGCAGAGATGATGCCTCAAGTACTTGGGTCGCTGTCACTCATGTACCTGGTTGACCTGGATTGAGTTCCTGTCTGCTGGCTTCAGCCCGGCTTGGGCTGGCCCCAGGCTGGCTGTTGTAGGCGTTTGGGGAATGAGCCAACAGACAGGAGCTCTGTTTGTCTGTCTGTCTCTCCCTCTCTGTCCCTTGCACCTTCTCTGTGTTCTGAATGGAACAGCACATTTTAAACAAAAGCTTACAGAAACCAATCCTGTACATTTCGGTCGTGTGCAGCCGACAAACCCACAAAAGACCAAGTGTGAAGTTCGACTCTGAGCCAAGCTGAGTGAGTCACTGGCAGAATGTGTAGCTGATGCTGGCTTTGGAGGAAGGCCTTAAAGAGGGAATGGGAATGCTTGGGGCTGAGGAGACACTGTTTGTCAGGGGAGTTTTCCGCGTGCTCCCATCACTGCCTCGGGAGACGCTGAAGATCTGGTAGAGAACTTGTTCACTGTTCGGGCCCAGCTAAGAGGTGGACTTAGGGCCATCACGCCAGACTTCAGATCCACAGGTTGTGCCATTCTATTTAGAGACATATTGGAGGAGCCCAAAATAGATGCTAGCAGCTGGCAGGGAGTAAGCCTGACCCTGGCTGCCCTAGCATTCCTCACGAGAGGTATGCCAGGTGTTTCTGTGCTGGTGTTATGATGTCAGGGGCCGAGTCCTATTAAACCAGTGTTTGGAGCTGGGTGCTGTGTATGGCTCAGTGTGTAGGCACTGCTTGGGGTTCCCGCACTCCAGGTCAGGGTGCTGGCGTGAGTCCTGAGGACTCTGCACTTCTCAGCCAGCTCCCTGCCAATGGGAAGCCCCACGCGGTGGCTCAAGTGTTTGGGCCCCTGACACCCACATGGAGTTCTTGGCTCTTGGCTGCAGTCTGCTTCTTTGGGAAGTAAACCAGTGGATGAAAGTAAACTTTGTCTCTGTGTCACTTACCCTTTACATAAATAAATAAATCTCTTGAAAAAAGTCTAGGGTCAAGTTACAGAAATATTGATTAGCATAGTAAATAGGTATACATATGACCCAAGAGTAATAATAGTTCTTGATATTTTTGTTTCAAATTGTTATGTAGTAAAAGCCATGAAACATTACAGATAGAGGTGAAATATACTTTGTTTTCCTTCCCAACTATATTCCTTTTTTTCCTCCAGAAGTGATTGCAAACATGAATTTGTATATACCCTTTCATCATTTAGAAGATTGATTTATTTGAAAGTGACAGAGACGGACAGAAAGAGGGATGTTCTGTCTGTTGGATGCAACAGGCAGGCCTGGGCCAGACTGAGGCCAGGAGCCAGGAGTTCCATCTGGGTCTCTCACACAGATGGCTGGGCCTTGGGTTGCCACTGCATTTCCCCTGCACGTTAGCAGGGAACTGGATTGAAGTTGCAGCGGCTGAGACTCAGGCTGCAACTGTAGCCTGGGATGCCAGCATTGCAAGCGTTAATGCACTGTGCTGCAACTCCGCTCTCCTTTCTTCTAGATGTGCTTCCACTATATGTGGATATTTCCTTCATTTTTAAGGCCACAGAGTGCAGTATTCGGTAACATAAACTATATACTGCATGTTTTATTCTGCTTCTTGGATTTTTATTTTGTCTGCTTTGGTAGTGTGTAGCCACATTGAATTTTAGACCAGATGGCATTTTTGGTCCCCCTTTCCTCTCCTTGTTTATAGATGTTGTCTTTATGTACCTGGCTGCTGTTATAAACCCATCGTGGATTCCTGGGCGCTGGAGAAGAATCCTGATTTGCTTGTGCACTCTGGACTGATGAGAATGCCCAGCATAGGGTCTGCCACCACTCCACAAGCTTGTGTGGCCCAGCTCGGTACCTGCATTGCATCAGCAGTCCCAGTATCTTGGGCCGCTGCATTGCTGTCTCAGTGGGCGTGGACGAGTTGGCCAGGGGCTGGGATAGGTAGCAGGGAGTCTCCGGCTCGAACTAACATACGTGGAAGGGCTGCTGCTGGGCTGCACAGGGAACTTGGTACTATTTGGGGATGCTATGGTATTGAAAAATCTTTTTCTTTTTTGATAAGTTTTCTCTATTTGGAGTTAAGTATATAAAAATAGAATGTGTACCGCTTTTCTTAAGAGTTTTATTTTTGTTTGAAAGGCAGAGTTAGAAAAGGAGGGGTCCCATCCTTTGGGTTTGCTCCCTAAATGACTGCAGTGGCCAGAGCTGGGCTGACCCAAAGTCAGGAGCCAGGAGCGTGTTTCAGGGGTCCTTGCAGGGGTTCAAGGACTTGAGCCATTCTTTTGCTACTTTTCTAAGCCATAAAGCAAAGGTGGCACTGCAGGTGGAGCCTGAGCCTACTGCACTGTGGCCCAGCCCCCAGAATGTGCACTTAACACTAACCAGACTTCCGTCTCCTGCTGTCCAGTGGCCGTTGTCACCTGCTTCCTCCACAGCGTGCAAAGCATGCGAGGTAGAAAGCAGGCCTGCCTTAGTCGGACAGCCCCTTTCCACATCTGAGGTGAGGAACTGTGGCTTGTTTCTCTCCTAAGGCTGACAGCTCTTTAATGGTTCATTCAGACTTGTTTTCCTGTGCATTCTCCCGCCCCTGCCCTCCTGTATCTCTGGCCTGCGGTCCCCCTGCCTGCTGCTTTGCTGAGTGTGTTGCCTTCTGTCCTGGGTCCCTGTGATGAGGCTTGAAAGATCCCTCGCATGACATTGTTTTCCCAGAGGACTTCCTCCCCATCGGTGTCTGAGGGCTGAGGTCTTGCCATAGTCTCAACCCTGGTTCTGTCACCTACCAGCCAGGTGGCCTTGGGGTGATGGCCAAGTCTGGCATATGCCATCAGGTGGGAAGAATCACATTTGGGTCTGTAGTTGGAGCAGGCAGCAGGTTAGAGAATTCACTGCCAGAGCTGTGGCTGGCACAGTCAGATGGTAAGACCGCTGTTTCTAATCATATCATGTGTTAATCCCCTTATCCAGCTTTCCTTGATTTTCCCTTTTTGCCAAGTATTCAACTTTTCACTGTTAGAAACATGAACATGTTGTGTCATCAGATCTGTCTCTGGGGTCTTTTAGCTCCTTCTCTTCCAATCAAATCTGGGGAGGTAGGTCACGTGTCCCTGTATTGGACGTAGCTGTCCAGTGGCTTCCTTCTACCATTTTCCGTCTGTAGATTCTTCTCTTTTGAATACGCTATTCATTCTATAGTAATTGCTCAAGTAATGTCTTTTTTGGACACAAACATTATTGGTTTTTTTTGTGCTAGCCTGTTTGCTTCCCGCATAAATGGAAGATCGCTTCTTCATCTCAGGATTTCCATCCGGGGTGTAGGTCCTGTTTCAGCTGAGCTTTTTAACCTTCACCGTTGCTGAATATCTGTTAAGGCCTGGGAACAGCTGCAGGGCTGCTCGGTGGTGTTCATGGTGGGGTGGAAAGCATCAAACAGGAGTATTTTTAACTGAAGATTGATTGTGGAACTTGTAGGCATCTGTGTGTGTATTCAGCAGGGAATGAGAGATGACAGGCCAACTTTGTGTATTTACAAAGTGTGTCCCAGCTTTGCTTTGTTCTATTTTTTAAGTTAAAAACATTACTCTGAGTCTTTGACACATAGAGCTGTACTTACTTAGGGATACAGGTTGGTGTTTTTCCAGGTTAGGGTGAAAGTGTAAGCATCAAGCCAGGCTCGTTGGACCATCTGTCGGTCTGACTTGCACCGGCCGGCCTTCCAGGCACACGACCTTTCATCTGAAGGTCCCTCCACAGGAGCAGGATTGCTGTGTAGCTAGTGGGCGGGGATAGCTCCTCAGGGGTATGCACAGCGCTTGGGCAGCTGGCTGGCTGGCTGCAGCAGGTGCCTCAGACCAGCCTGCTGCTGGCCATGCAAACTGCTGGCCGTGCAAAGGAGAGGCAACAGGCACTCTGTGGTTGGTTGACTGTCAGAGAGGAGGGTGACATGGGACTCTGCAGGGGGCCCGGAGAGCTAAGGCCCATATCCTTTCATTGAGAGCACATTTGGGGAGGCGGTAAAAAGAATCCGGTACTTTAAGTGAAGCTGACACTTGGTTATACTTCAAAAAGGCTATAAAAGAATGGAGTGGAAAGTTAAGTTTATTTTGATACAAAGTATTTTTAAGTTTCTGATGCCTATAAGTTAGTGGGGAGTGTCTTCAAAAACTTCATGGAAACTATGTATCACGAAAAAAAAATCGCCTGGGCAGGGCTCCATAGCTTAGTAGCTAAAGTCCTTGCCTTGCGTGCTCTGGGATCCCATATGGGTGCTGCTCCCGGCTGCTGCATTTTCCTTCCAGCTCTCTGCTTGTGGCCTGGGAATGCAGTGGAGGACAGTCCAAAGCCTTGGGGCCCTGCACCTGCATGAGAGACCAGTAAGATGCTCCTGGTTTCTGGCTTCAGTTTGGCTCATTTCCAGTCATTGCAGCCACTTGGGGAGTGAACCAGCAGATGGAAGGTCTTTTTCTCTGTCTCCTTCTCTCTGTATATTGGCCTTTCCTATAAAAATAAATAAATCTTTAAAAAAAGGAAAATCAGACTGGATTTTTGAAATGTAAATGTCTCATTCCATTTTTCTATGACTTTGTTGGTCAAGTTTTCATTTGAAAGACAGAGCACTCCCAGCCCCTGGTTTGTTCCTGCAACCTGGGAACTCAAGTCTCCTGTGTGTGTCAGAAACCCAGCCACTTGAACCATGACTGTGCCCTTCCATGGTCTGCACGGGCAGGAAGTTGGAGTTAGGATGCAGAGCTGTATCCAGCCCAGGGCACACAGGCATCTTCATTGGAATCTAAGTGTCTGAGCTGAATACTATCCCTTAGCCTTTTTTTTTTTTTTTTTTTTTTTTTTAATTAAGATTTGGTTAGGAGAGGGAGGGAGAGAGAATGTTCCATCTGCTGTCCGATTCCTCAGATGCCCTCCACAGCAGGAGTTCGGCCAGGCTGAAGCCGGGAGCCAGGTACTCCATCTTGGCACCTCCTACATGAATGGCAGAAAGCCAAGAACTTGGGCCATGACCCCTGGCACTCCAGGCCCGTGTATAAGGACCTGGATTGGAAGTGCAGGATAGCCGGACTGCCAGACCTCAAAGTCCAATAAGAGAGGTGAGTATCCCAAGCAGCAGTGGTGGCTTAACCCACTGCGCCCCAACACCTGACCCCCAGGCCGTACCACCACCCGGTCAGCCCAGGCATTGACGTTCTGTTTCTCAAAGTACTTATCTCGGAGGCATTCAGGTGTGTGCAGCTGAGTGGGCTGGAGTGTGAGGCTGAGGAAAGGCCACACAGCTGAGTCACTGTTAAGGCAGCCCTCCCGTTACCTGGCAACCACACCACTGAGGAGGTCAGCTAGACCTCGCAACCTGATACCAGTGTATTCAGTGCTGGAGGCTTGCCTTTTCATGTTTTTGTACGTGGAATTCTGCTACTACACTGTAAGACACCAAAGGGACTTATGCTGGGGTGCACCAGGTAAAGCTGTTGCTTGTGTGAAACCTGCATCCCATACCTGGGTGCCTGTTTGAGTCCCGGCTGGTCTGCTTTTTTGTTTGTTTGTTTGTTTGTTTGAAGATTTATCTATTGTCATTAGAAAGGTTTACAAAGAAGGAGATATGGAGAGAAAGAGCTTCATCCGCTGGTTCACTCCTCAAGTGGCTGCCATAGCCAGTTTTGAGCTGATCCAAAGCCAGGAGTCAGGAACTTCTTCTGGATCTCCCACTCGGGTGCTGGCCCCAAAGCTTTAGACCATCCTCCACTGGCTCCCTAGGCCACAAGCAGGTGGCCAGATGGAAGTGGAGCTTCCAGAACATGAACTGACATCCTTATGGGGTCTCGGCATGTGCAAGATGTGGATTTAGCGACTGAGCCATTGCTCCAGGCCCATTGCTCTGCTTCTGCTCCAGCTTGCTCCCAGCTCCTGTGCCTGGGAAGACAGTGGAAGAGGGCCCAAGTAGGCCCAAGTGTGCCTACTCTCCTGTGAAGGCACAGGTGAGTTCCTATCTGTTGCAGCCATCTTGGGAACATCTGTCTCTACCTCTCTCTCTGTTAACTAATGTCACAGAAAAATAGTTCCTGGTAATTTGGGGGCACCTGGAATTACATGGTGTTCTTTGGGGGTACCCAGTGCTTTTGGCATTGTTTGACGGTGGTTAGCTTTATTCGTGCCGTTAAGTGATGTTTTAGGCTGTCTGACTAGACCTGTAATAAAGATTGTTAGGTTTTCTTAGGAAGTGACAACAGATGAGTAAGATTTAATAATTAGATGCATCAGATTGCAAAGAAGAAACTAGGTCAACTTCCCTACGTACCAGGTGACCCCAATATATCCTTTTCCTTTTCTGCTCTGTCCCTCTTTTTAAAATGATTTTTTTCTAATTTGTTTTATTTGAAAGGCATTTTTTAAAATTTTTTTAAAGATTATTTATTTTTATTACAAAGTCAGATACACAGAGAGGAGGAGAGACAGAGAGGAAGATCTTCCGTCTAATGATTCACTCCCCAAGTGACCGCAACGGCCGGTGCTGCGCCGATCCGAAGCCGGGAACCAGGAACCTCTTCCGGGTATCCCATTGGGTGCAGGGTTCCAAATCTTTGGGCCATCCTCGACTGCTTTCCCAGGCCACAAGCAGGGAGCTGGATGGGAAGCGGGGCTGTCGGGATTAGAACCGGCGCCCACATGGGATCCCGGGGCGTTCAAGGCGAGGACTTTTAGCTGCTAGGCCACGCCGCCAGGCCCGAAAGGCATGTTTTACAGAAAGAGAGGTCTTTCATCTGTTGATTTACTCTCCATATGTATGTAATGGCCAAGGCTGAGCTGATTCAAAGCTGGAAGCCAGGAGCTTCTTCTGGGTTTCTCACTTGGGTGCAGGGGCCCAAGGGTGAGCCATCCTCTGCTGCTTTCCTAGGCCGTAAGCAGGAAGCTGGATGGGAAGTGGAACACCTGGGACAAGAACCTGTGCCCATATGGGATGCCAGTGCTGCCAGATGAAGGATTAGCTTGATGTGCCACCATACTGGCACCTCTGCCCCTGTTTGTGAAAGTTTGTTTATGTGTGGTTGAAAGATTGTCTGTGGAATTATAATCCAAACACATCTTAGGACAGCACGGTGAAGGAAAATGTGACAGCCAGTCATTTGTCTCAGTTGCTACTAGGATGAAATAATCTTGTAGAAGAAATTGCATGCCTTTGAATGATTGTAACAAATTATCCCATGGAAAAAAAAAATAATTGTATAAAGTCTTTTCGCTTTTGGAGGGTCTTTGAATAACTTACTCTGTTCATAGTTCATAGACCTCACATGTTTATTCATACATGTACTTACTGTATGTACAGAGGTAAATAAAACTTTAAAAATTATTCAATTTTGCAGGTTTTTTTTTAATTTTTCATGTTGCATTTATTTGAAATGCATAATGACAGAGCGAGCCACACGGAAAGAGGGAGAGAAAGAGCAAGCGAACCAGCTATTCCACAGTGGCCAGGGCTGGGCCCGGAGCCAGAAACCCCATGTGGACTTCCATGGAGGAGTTAGGGCCTCAGGCGATGTGGGCTACCATTTGTTGTCTCCCAGGCACATGAGCAGGGAACTGGAGCCGAAGTGCAGGCAGGACTCAACTCTGGCACTCCAGTGTAGGATGTAGGCATACCATAACGCACATCTTGTAAACAGCTTTTAAAAACATTGGGCCTGGTGCAGTAGCCTAGCAGCCAAAGTCCTCATCTTGCACTGGGGTCCCATGTGGACACCCATTCTGATTCCAGCGACCCTGCTTCCTATCCAGCTACCTGGGAAAGCAGTCAGGGATGGCCCAAGCCTTGGGACCTTGTGCCCGTGTGGGAGACCTGGAAGAGGCTCCTGGCTCCAGGCTTTGGATTGGCACAGCTCTGGCCATTGTTGCTGCTTAGGGAGTGAATCATGGGACGGATGATCTTGTCTCTGTCTCTCCTCCTGTCTGTATGTCTGACTTTCCAGTAACAATGAATAAATCTTAAAAAAAAATTTTGAAAAAAACCTTAAAAAATAGAATGCATACAGAACAGCGCTTTAAATTTTCAGAGTAGTGAATTTTCACAGATTGGCCATACATTTGTACATGGAATGTTTGGGATTGTTACAGATAAACTTTGATGATTTGTGTAACAGACAGGCACATCCATCCAAGTCACGTGTTTATAGAGAGCATGTTTGGATCTTGTTCTTCTGATGCTTCATAGGATTAGGTGCTCATACTCAAGTTACTTGGACTATAACCAGCAGCACACACACATACATGCACACATGCACATATTTGCACACACATACATACACACACAGCTATCACTCTTCAAGTTACTTAGACTATAACTAACCACACACACTCACATACAGTCAGTCACATGTGCACACACCCACACACAGCTTTCACCCAGGAGTTTATTGCCCAAATGCCTGCAGTGGCTGGATTTGGGCCAGTCTGCACCCAGAAACCAGGAGCTTAATCCAGGCCTCCTGAGTGACTGGGTCACTGCTAAGGCAGGTCTCCTGATACCTGGTAACCACACCCCTAAGGTTACCCACGAAGTCTCGGCCTCATACCGGTGTCTTCAGTTCTGGGGACTTTCTCGTCTTTCTGGGGCACTCATCTTTTTCTACATGGAATTCTGTTACTACACTGTGAGACTCCAGAGGGACTCAGCCTTAGCATCCATCACCTGCCGCCTCCTGGCATGCATGTTAGCAGGCAGCTGGAGTTGAGAGTGGAGCTGGGAGTGGAAGCTGGGCACTCTGGTATGAGAGGCCAGTGTCCTCATGGGCAGCTCTACCGTGTGCCAGGTAGCATCCGCTCTGCACTTTGGGCCCTGGATTTTCCGAGGAGACCTGACCTTGCTCCCTTCAGCTGCCAGGTGGGCTGCCTTTCAGTGAGCAGCTTGCAAGGAAGGATCCAAGCCCAGCCTGAGGGCTCTCGTGGAGGCTGGGGCAGGGGAGCCCCAGAGCAGAGCTCCCCAGATGCGTCCTGGGGCCAGCAGACACCACCGAGTGGTTCCTTCTCATGGCCTTGAGAACAGCAGTGTTTAAAAGAGAGTGCTGGGCGGGGGAGTGTGTGCACCGTTCCAGTACGCTCCTGGATCCAGCTGGCTCAGTGAGAGTGGTACCCTGGTATCCCAGAGCGATGGTCCTCTCCCGGCTTCCGTAGCCCAGGCAGCCAGAACAGTGTGCGTGGGACTGAATGTAGCGGACCCAGCTGTGTCCAGTGCACCTGCCTTCCAAGACACAGGTGTGGGTCTTGGCTTCAGGCTCCTGAGCTCTGAGCTTGTTCCTGAAGCAGCTTGTCTTGGGGCATGGTTTGATGTGATTCCCATTAGAATGTGTGAATGGACCTAACATGAAAGGTTGTATTTTTTAAAATTATGCATATATTTATACAGATGTATTTTTAGATTATTCATATGAATGTACTTTAATAATTTATATACTTATATAAACATGAAATTACTTTTATTTTATTTGAAAGGTAGAAAAAATCCTAATGCCCCTGATAGCCAGGCTGGGGCTGGCTCAGGCCGGGGCTCCCACATGGGCCCCAGGGTCACGTGTGTTGAGGCCTCACGTGCTGCTCTGAGGAAGCTGGGTTGGAGGCAGAGGAGCCAGGGCGCAGGCGTCCAAGCGGCAGCTTCCACACGGAGCACTGTGAATTCCTGAGTCAGCCAGTGTTGCCATACAGAGCCGCGGGCTCAGGTGGTGGTCAGCCTGCTGTCCAAGAGCGGAGCAGGAGGCGGTGTAGTGGTCTGGGCTTGAAGAAAGTGATTAGGAAAGCTGCGCACAAGGCCAGCACTTGCTGAGTCTGTCTCTATATAGCATGTTACCCACGTTCTGCTGGCTTCCGTCTCTTACCTTTTAAAGAGAGGTTTATTTGAAAGACAGACAGACACACACATGCGCACACACATATATACATTGGGCGGAGGGAGAGAGTGCAAGCAATAACTTCCATTGGCTGGTCCAATGCCCAGATGGCGGCAGCACGTGAGGTTTGGCCAGTCCGAAGCTTCCTTCTGGGCTACCACGTGGATAACTGTCTTCTGCTGCCTTCCCAGGCACACTAGCAGGGAGCAGGGAACTGATCAGAAGTAGAGCAGCCACAGGCCGTCAGGGCCACCAGCAGTGGCTTCCAGCACCAAGGTTGACATCACAGTGTGAGGATCTCGTGAGCCTCGGGCCTGTGAGCCTTCGGGCAGTGGCTGTACACCTATGAGTGGCAGCAAGCTTCAGAGCCAGTGATTCTATAGCCGGCTGATTTTCTCTGGTAGTTAACCCCCCTCTTTTTTTTTTTTTTAATTGAAAAAAAACCATACAGATTGTGTCAAAATGCTGTGCCTGGGATGGGTGTTTGGCCTACATGACAGCATCTGAGTCGGTCCCCAGGTCCAGCTCCTGGCTCTGGTGGCCTGTCATTCAGCTGCTGCCTAGGACATGTATATCCCATATTTTATTCCTGCTGCCTCAGACCCTGGGAGGCAGCAGGTAAAGGCACCTACGCCAGAGACCTGATGGAGGTCTTTGGGCTCTTGGCTTTAGTTTCTCAGGGAGCGGCCCCAGGGATTTTGCACTTAGGAACTATCCCTTTGGAAAGACATTCAAAGAGAAACTGTAACTTTTGTAGACATGCAGGCACCGAAGGACAGCTTGTCATTCCCCCCAGCATCCCCTCTCCCGCAGCGTCATTTGCCATGTTTTGTTTAACGCCTCCTGTCGTGGCAGCGAAGCTGACCCTGTGCTGGGAGCCCTTGCCTGTCCTGCCCTGGCTCCTGAGTGGGTTGTGTGTACCCACCGTCTCTGTCCCCAGTATACGGGCACCATAGTCATTTTCTGTCCTAGTCTGTCCTCACCTTTCCTGTCACTCCCCCATGCTCCATTGTCTCTGCTCGGTTCTGCCCTTGACCCATGCCGTCCACTCTGATTGAAACCTGCCCAGAGGGCACCTGCTTCTGAAGCTCCCTCTCCCTTGGTAGATCCACCTTCGAGACTTCCCCAGCAGCTCCTCCACGCCGTGTTCACTGTTCAGTCTGGCATTCGAGATGGTTCTTCTCGATCATTCCTCCCACTGGCACTCCAAACATTTGCCATGCGTTTCTCCCACCTGTCATAAACAGTTTCCTCAGCATCTTCTGTGCGTCCCACTTCCATATGCCACCCAAGCTACTTCCATATGCCACCCAAGCTGTTGGGAAACAACAGAGATGAATGTTTTTCCTTGCTGCATTTCTTGGAAATTTGGAATGCCTTTTTTTTTTTTTTTGAAGGCAGAGTTATAGAGATGCAGATCCCCCCACAGAGAAGACCTTTCATCCACTGGTTCATTCCCCAAATGGCTGCAGCAGCCAGGCCCGGGCCAGGCTGAAGTCAGGAACCCAGAACTCCATCTGTGTCTCTCACGTGGGTGTCAGGTCAAGGAGCCAAGTGCTGGAGCCATCTTGTGACTGCTGCCTTCCAAGCTGAATAAGCAGCAAGCTTGAGGCAAATGTGGAGCAGCAGGGACTCCAGCTGGTGCCTAGTGGCATGCCGGTATCTCCAGAAGTGTCCTGAGGCAGGTACACCTAGAAGACAGAATTGAGAATGCTGTGGCAAGTGTATGTGTGTGGTCACCACAGTCCCATTCCTGGGGTCTGGAGGTTCGGGGTTGAGCCGGTGTCTTCCTTCTCATGGCTGGGTTTTTCCACTGTGTGCCCCACATCCCAGCTGCGAGGCTTGGCTGCTCTGTGCCCTCTGGATACACGTTTAGTAGCGCTCAGAAGAGTCCAGCCTAATCAGTCACGAGGGCAACGGAAAGAGGTGTGATCGTCCTGCCTCCCAGGACAGACAAGTTGCGGGCTTTGGGTACTGTTGTTTGAGCTGCTGTAGGTGCCAGCCAGAAAGAAAGGATGCCTCCCAGGGGTCAAAATCTCACATCTCCTAGCAACAGGCCAGCAGGGTGGTGGGCAGAGTGTCCAGTGTCCAAGATCACAGACACCGAGGAGGGCAGCATGACTTGTTACCACCTTAGGCAGCCGTCTTGTCCATCCGTGGGCAGGAGGGAGCTGCAGGAAGCCAGGAGAGCTCTTTGGGATGGCCAGAAGTTTCTGGAACAGTTGGTGCTGCTGAGGCACACAAAAGGTCTCACTGGGGTTTGGGGCAAGGCTTTGCTAAATGCCACGTAGGGAGGTGAACAAAGCTGGCTGAACTCCAACACTGGTGTGCCGCAGAAGGCCGTGGAAGATGACCGACTGCATGAACCCCTACCATCCACGTGGGAGGCATGGGAGAGCTGTGAGTTCAGCCCTTCTGGGGAGCTGGGTTGTGCCTTCTTCTCTCGGCCAGCCTTGAACTCAGGACTGACAGCCTGTGGTTCCCATCCGGTGTGCGCTGCCTGGTGACAGGCGATGCTGAGGATGATGTGGTCGGGGAAACAGGCTTCTGAAGCCAGGGCCGGCCCTCTTCTGTTCTCCTGTGCCCCTGGGCCACAGGGGCTGCAGGTCACATCCTGAAAACCTCCTCGGCACTTCTGTTATTGTCACACTTCAGGTGTCTGCACCGAGGCTCCTGACCTGATACCTTTTGTACTTCCTGTGGCCTCTGCCTTTTCTCCTCATCGCCAAGCCATACCCCAGTCCCCTTGTTTATTTGTATCCTTGTAAGTTCTCTTCGATTTTCTTGACAGGAAGGGATACAGGTTATACACCTACTTTGTTTTTCTGCAAAACTTTAGCAGTTTCAGAGTATACTGTGGGTGAGCAAAGCCAAACACCACAAAGAGGCTGGGTGTGTTGTGACTTGGGGGATGTGCTGGAAAGGTGGTGCGCTGTGGCATGGTTTTGGCCATTCTCATCTTGCTTTGGGAATGTTGAAGTGAGATTTATTGTATTTATTTTAAAGTCTCATTTAGAGTTAGAGAGAGAGAGAATGAATAAATGAACGACTCTTCCCAACTGCTGGTTCCACTGCCCAAATGGCTGCAGTGGCCAAGGCTCGGCCTGGTCCAAATCAGGAGTTTCTTCCAGGGCTCCCGTGTGGATGCTAAGGCCAAAGCACTTGAGCCATCATCTTTGCTTTCCCAGGTACATTTCAAGGGAGCTGGTCAGAGGTGGGTGGAGCAGCCAGAACTTGAACTGGCAGCCATATGGTGTACTGACATCAGCAGGTGTTACCACACCACAGCACCCAGCCCCAAGCAGATTTTTAAATAAAATGTATTCAGCTTTTGTAGCTCTTTTACCTTCATCACCACCATCATCATTTCCAGTGTTATGATGTGACTAGAGCATATGTCAGCTCTGTGTGTGACTTTTGAAGGTAGCAGTTATAGTGGCTTTTAAAAATAAATTTAAAGTTTATATCTAGAAACATGAAACTGAACCTGATTAGATCTCAATTAATTAAATTTCTTTAGATTTAAAATTCACTTTAAGTGTAAGACAAGTAATTTTCCTAGATTTCCTTGAATGAGATTTCCTAATCACATTTTTAGAATTTTAAGTGAAATGTTTTGTATCTTCCTGTTTTGCCTACTGATTAATATATTGTAAAAGATTTATGTATTTTTTATTTGGAACACAGGTTTTACAGAAAAAGAAGGAGAGAGAGAGAGAGAGAGAGAGAGAGAGAGAGAGAGAGAGAGAGAGATCTTCCATCCGCTGACTCACTCCCCAAGTGGGCACAACGACCAGAGCTGAGCTAATCTGAAGCCAGGACCCTGGAGCTTCTTCCTGCTCTCCCACGCGGATTCAGGGTCCCAAGGCTTTGGCCATCCTCCACTGCTTTCCTAGGCCACAAGCAGGGAGCTGGATGGGAAGTGAAACAGCTGGAACGTGAACTGGTGTCCATATGGGATGGTAGTGCTAGTAGGCGGGGGATTAGCTTGCTATGCCATTGACCCTTAACATTTTTTCATGGAATTATTTTAAGCTTATTAAAATGAAAGTGACTTGAAAATAATCTGAAAAAACCCTCTGCTTTGATGCTCTACATACCTGCAACCTCTTTAATGCTTCGTATTTTAAGTGATTTCAGTCAAAAGTCCTTGTTTTCTTATTGTGACTGGAAGCTTTCAAATCAAAGCTTGCCCATTTTAAGTTGATAAGATAGTCAAGAGTCAAGAGTATCTCAAGAGTTAATTACTAAAGAGTGACCTGACCCTTGAACTTGTCCGCCTCATTTTCAGGGAGTATGGTCCCTTGAAGAGGGCCAAGAACGTTGACTTAAAATGCCCATCTTAGACCTCACACAGTTTTAAAATTTGGAGCTGGTGTTGGTTTATAGTGGACTAAGCCTCCCCCTGCGATGCTGGTATTCTGTATGAGTGCCATTGGAGTCCTGGCTGCTCCACCTCTGATCCAGCTTCTTGCTAATGGGCCAGGAAAGCAGCACAAGATGGCCTAAGCTTGTGGCCCCCTGCACGCATGTGGGAGGCTCCTGTTTGGCCTGTAACCATTTGGGGACTGAGACAGCGGGTAGAGGATAGAAGATCGTGTCTTCCCCCACCACCTCCTTCTCTCACTCTTCAAATAAGTAAAATAGAACTTTTAAAATTTAAAAAAAAAATTTTAAGACTCTTTTATTTTTAGTTGACAGAATTAGAGGGAGAGAGGTATCTTGCACCCACGAGTCACTTTCTAAATATCTTCATTGGCCAAGGCTGGGCCAGGCTGAAGGCAGGATCCTGGGCCTCCATCTGGGTCTCCCATGCGGACACAGGATCCAAGCACTTGAGCCATCTCCTGCTGTTTTTTCTTAGCTGGATTCGCAGCGAGCTGGATTGGAAGTGCAGCGGCCAGGTCTCTAACTGCCAGCATCATAGGTGGACGGTAACTTCCTGTACCACAGCGCCAGCCCCAGTTAAAAAGTTAACAATCTACAAGGACAAAAGAAGCAGTGGAATTCCTGGGTGAGTTCAGTTGTCAGTGACGCTGAGTCATCCAGCTGTTTTAGGTCGTACAGCTAGCTGTGAAGTGAGTCACTGAGCCTGCTGGCCGGCCTGGAGACTCTGAACTCCGTGGTAGCCCAGTGGAGAAGTGGCAGTTTAAGCCATTCTTCTTCTCTGTCCGTGGGAATGAGGTTGACCAGGCTTCATCTCAGAGAAAGCCCCTGCAGGTGGTTACCACCATGTACTGGATAATGCTCTTCGGGCTGCTGGAATTTGTGTATTTGTAAATAATTCTGCACTTACAGATTTGCGCAGAGGATGGTCGTTGATAGTTTGCTTAGGGAAAGTGGTATGATCAGAGAGACACAATGGAACAGCCTAATAAGCTTAGCGCACACCACAGGACTGTGTACGTGTGTGTTACTTTTTCAGTGTGTTATTAATTCAAAGCAGAAGTTCAACTTGGAAAAATCCCAGTTAAAAATGGTTGCTGAGCTGAGTAGGTAAGATTTATGACAACCAATGGGACCTCTGTTAGAAGGAAGACATTAAATGACCTGAAGGAAAGGAGTCTGGGTTTCAGGCCTGACTGCATGATCACAAACTGTATGTAGTGAGAAAAGGAGAGCCTATTGAATTTTTTGATGATTATAGAAAGTATCTCAAGTTTTATTTTACCCTGTTTCCCCACAGCTCAGCTCTATCATTCTGCCTTTGAGAATTAATAGATCCAAATATCATTAGAGAATTAATCCCCTAGGGGGTGATACTGGCCACTCTGCTTCTGACGACCTCCCTACCAGTGTGACTAAGAAGGTGACAGAAGCGGCGGGCCCATGTGCTTGGCTCCTGCCACCCTCCGAGGGACACCAGCACAAAGCTCCAGGCTCCCGGCTTTGGCCTGGTCCCGTCATAGATCTCTCTTTCTGGTTGTTTCTCTGTAGCTCTGCCTTTTCAAGTCAGTAACTAAAATCTTGACACATTTTCTCACCTTAGGTGAACAGCTTTTGCTGTCGATCAGGTCCATGAGAGGTGTGAGGCACTTAGTGACCCAGGACCCAATTATACACGAGTTAGGTTCAGGCCGCAGACTTGGGTCCTCACGCAGCTCCCCGAGCAGACTGTCACCTGGACGTGTATTGGTCTGCTCCCCATCACTGCAGCGGGGCATTGGAGCTGTGTCCTTTGTGGGGGAGAAAAGAGGCGCCTTTAGCTGGCTGTTGCAGGGTTCCTGGGGGCGCAGTGCCAGACCTGCTATCCCTGTGGTGGGGTGATCCCATGGCCGGGAGGGGAAGGCATAGTGCAGGGGAGAGTGGGCAGAGTGCCCCACTGGGCCCTGCCTTTTCCTCGATCCCACTGTTTTCTTCATCCCGTGCTGAAGAACACATGCTGGAGGTGCTCAGAGCCCCTGCCAGCCTGCAGCAGCTTCAGCGTCTGAGCCCTCCCCGGGCCCTGTTTCCCCATGTTGTCACCATAGACGAGGATTTGCTGCCTGTGCCAGATGAACAGCACAGGATGGCCGAGTGAGCCTGACATGAGACCCTGACCTGTGTATGCCCCTTGTGCTGAGCTCTCACCTCCCGTGGCCTTGGTGAGGGACAGGTTTGGCCTCTGACCTGGAACCTTCTAGGGGCTTGTAGAATGCTCTGAAATTCTCAGAGCTCCTGAGAAGTCTGTGTTGGTATGAGTTGATTGTGGCCACAGTGGACTAGGAGGAAGGAGATTCCCAGTCTACAATGCTGTGATTCTGGGGCAGCTGTGGGAGGTGCTGGGGCGGGGCTCACGTGCAGAGCAGAGGAACTTGGGTGGTGCTGGGCTCAACGGGGCTTGCAGACCAGGTCCTCTGTGGAGCTTGGGGCCATGTGCTCGGCCTGTGTGCTCCTGTCTCAGAGCCTAAGCACAGCTCTGTCCTGCTGGCATAGCTCAGAGGACTGCCTTTTCTGTCTTTTTTCTTTTTTCTCTTCTCTTCTCTTTTTTTTTCTTTTTTCTTTTTTCTCTCCTCCTCTCCTCTCCTCCCCTCCCCTCTCCTCTCCTCTCCTCTCCTCTCCTCTCCTCCCCTCTCCCCTCCCCTCCCCTCCCCTCCCCTCTCCCCTCCCCTCCCCTCCCCTCCCCTCTCCTCTCCTCTCCTCTCCTCTCTCCTTTCTCCTCTCTCCTCCTCTCCTCTCCTCTCCTCCCCTCTCCCCTCCCCTCCCCTCCCCTCCCCTCCCCTCTCCTCTCCTCTCCTCTCTCCTCTCCTCTCTCCTCTCCTCTCTCCTCTCTCCTCTCTCCTCTCTCCTCTCTCCTCTCTCCTCTCTCCTCTCTCCTCTCTCCTCTCTCCTCTCCTCTCCTCTCCTCTCCTCTCCTCTCTTCTCCTCTCTCTTTTTTTCTTTTTCTTTTGTCACACACTGCAGCCAAGCATACAGGGGCCCAAGCACTTGGGCCATCCTCTCCTGCTTTCTCAGGTGCATTAACTGGGTAAGAGGTGGAGCAGCTGGGACTTGAACCAGTGTCCATACGGGATGCTAGCACTGCAGGTGGAGCCTTCACGTGCTGCTCTGCAATGCCAGCCCCAAAAGTGGATTCCCATAGAGTCATATTTTACTAGTCCTGAAACTAGTAAGATATGATTCTGTAGAACACGATCAGTGACTCCCAGAACTATTCACAGGTTGTTCCTTCCTTGAATAGGGAAGCCCCCTTAAATCCATGAAAATACTTTATCAAACTCTGTGATTAGAGTTTTCTAAGTTTGTTGAAATAGATCAGGAAGAATAGTTCAGCAATAGATCTGTAGAATTAAGAAAATAATCCTTTTTTCATAGCTTTTTCCCCCCCAAATTCCTTTGCACATTTAAGAGTGAGCACGTGGACCCAGCATGATAGCCGAGTGGCTAAATTCTGCTAGCTCGCCTATGATTCTGGCTGCTCCACTTCCCATCCAGCTCCCTGCTTGTGGCCTGGGAAAGCAGTCGAGGACGGCCCAAAGCTTTGGGACTCTGCATCCACATGGGAGACCCAGAAGAAGCTTCTGGCTCCTGACTTCGGATCGGTGCAGCTCTGGCCATTGTGGCCACATGGGGAATGAATGAGTGGGCAGAAGACCCTCCTCTTTGTGTCTCCTGCTCTCTGTGTATCTGACTTTCCAATAAAATAAGTAAACAAATATTCAGAGGAAAAGAGTGAGCACACACATATAGGTACAGACACCCCGGGGGAGCTGGGGCGGGCATTGTTGCACAGCAGCTCAAGCTGCTGCTTGGGGCATCCACATCCCATGCTGAGTACAAGGTCTGAGGTCCTGGCTCCTCCAGGTGCTTGGGTCCCAGGCACCCACAGGGGAGACCTAGATGGAGCAGCGTGGCCCAGCTCAGGGTGTTGCTGACATTTGGGGATGAATGGTCAGTGGAAGAGCTCTGTCCTTTCTATTTCTGTCTTTTCTGTCTCTGCCTTTTCAATAGGCCAGTAAATCGATGAATCTTTTAAAAATTCAGGGCCTCCAAAGGGAGAACACACTGAACAATGAGTAATTTCTAGTTTCCATTTGACAACAAGTATGTTTTTCTTATTTGATTACAACTTCCTACTCAAATGCCCTTTGTCTCCCTTCCTGAGACTCTTGTTTGCACAGCCCTGATACGGAGCAGTTCCACGGTGGCCTGGGTACCAGCTTCTGCCCTTCAGTGTGTGCAGGCTTCCCTGTTGCGTGAGTGTGGGAGTTCCCCACGAAGTCATGAGTTGGGGGTATGTGTGTGTGCATGTATTGGGGCCTGCAGCCTGGCTCCTTCCCAGTTGTGTGTGGTGTGTATGTGGTGTGTTGGGGCGCAGTCTGTCCCCTTTTGAAATGAGTGTGTGTGATGTGTGTGTGTGTGTGGTGTGTGTGTGTGTGTGTGTGTGTGCACGCACACCATGTTGGGGCTCAGCCTGGCTCTCAGCCCATTCTGAGCTTTGGTGAGTCAGGCGGCAAGTTTCGCCTTGTCTCTGCCCCCGGCCTTCCTGGTGATTTTAAGACGCACCCTCCTGTGTAGCTGGTAAGCCAAACTAAGATTGATTCTGTCCAAGCTTTTCTGTTTTTCAGCTAGATCTGGTGTCTGGTTACCTATGCCATCTGTGTTATTTACACTTGGAGTAATTCCACTAGGTAGGTTTAAGTAATTTGTCTCTTTTTGTTCATTATATAAAGAGTGAATTTTGGAATGCTTGAGAAATAAAAAACAAAAACAAAAGCAAAGATAAGATCAGGTGTTAGTTCAGGGTGACTCAGTGGTGGTTCATTAGCTGTATTTGCAATACTGTTGCAAAATTACTGCTTCCGAGCCAGAAGCCCAGGGGTTGTGGATACGCCCTTTCTGCCAAAACCTTTGTTAGTGTGGAGTCCTTCCTTAACTAGCTTTTAGTTTCTGGGGCCCTTTCTTCCCTTTTCACCACAGCAATTTGCTGCTGTGGGATTAGGGCAGAGACACACAGTTCTCCCGCTCTACAGCACCGCCCATGTAGCCAGCTCTTCCAAACTGAAACCCCTGTAATCTTAGCTGGCTTGTGAAGTTAATGTCTCCCACCATGGAGACATGGCCACACTTTCTTAAGCAAAAAGGTTGTGGGGCAGTTGAAGCGAGGGGCTTCTCTCTGCTGCTCTCCCTGGGTGATGGGGCCCTGTCCTGTGGCTGAGGGTCTGCTCTCCCGAGGGGCTTCTCTCCGCTGTTCTCCCTGGGTGATGGGCCCTGTCCTGTGGCTGAGGGTCTCCTCCTCCGAGGGGCTTCTCTCTGCTGCTCTCTGGCTGTCTCCCTGCTGCCTTTCACCCAGCGGCATCCTGCCCCTGTGAGGCGACAGCTCCTGGTTGGTACAGTCTCTTCCCCTGACTGCCTTACCCATCCACCCCTGATCATCAAGGCAAGGCAGATGAGCAGAACTGCTTTCTAGGGAACAGCACCTGCCAGCGAGTGGGCATCCTCGCCGATGCCTTCCCTTCGAAGTGGAGGCTTCAGCTGGTTGATGCGGCTCCAGTAGGTTCCATGTTTGAATAGCCTTACGAATTTCTGGCGTTTTTATTTAAGCGTTTATTTTCACTTCATTGAGAAAAAAATTTCTCCTCTAGTTGCCATCAGTGCCTCTGGATTTACAGTGGGTTTGTTTCTTGCCTTCTCTGTCCAAGACCCCTTTTCTCCCCCCTGGTGTATAGCAGACGGCCTCTGGAGTGACCCAGCTAGGTGGGAGGCCATGAGAGTACTCGTTGTCACAGCCCGCCTGGAGTTGCACAACTTTTACAAAGCTAGTTTGTTGCACTTTCAGAAAGTTCCTAACTATATTCAATTTTTATTTATGTGAAAGGCCTGAAAAGAGTGTTTTTTGCTCCTTTCCTGTTCTTCACTCCCCAAAGGCCCACAGCCGGCCAGCCAGGCCTGGGCCAGGCTGCAGTCAGGAGGCTGCAGTGCCATCTGGGTGGCCGGAGCCCCAGTACTTTGAGCTCTGCCTGCTGGCACCCAGGTGGAGCCAGGACTCCGTACGGGGTGTGGGCTTCCCTGCTGCCAGCACTTCTCATTGTTTTCACGTCAGGAAGGTACCTGGTAGTGAGGACAGTGGGATGCCTGGTGCTAGAATGCTAAGTCTGGAGCTCACAGAATCACAGACTTGCACCACGGTCCACTTTGGCCAAGTTGAGAGGTCGGACTGGTTTTCGGATAAGGACATCTGGGTATGGTTGCCGCTCAGCATTCTTCATGAAATAGCACTGTGGCGATCCTGAGGAGCTCACTCCTCCTTTGGCAGCCAGAAGCAGTGTACTGGTCACTGGTCCCTTGTCATGTCTGCGGTTGGCGGGATGCTACTGTTAGTTTGTGAAGAGACAGAACTAGAAACGGTGTAGGCTAAATCACTGCAGTTTGAATCCAGTGGTGCTGGGGTGGCAGGAGGGGCCTCAGCTGCTTGGTACCGGGGTGCTGAGACCCCAGTATGTACATGTGTCCAAGGAGGCTCAGTATCCTGGTGATGCTGTGCTGCTGCAGCGGCTCTGCCACCCACAGTCCATCCGTGACAGTGCAAACTGATGAATACGTCGTTGCTTCTGTGTTTGGTTGTTTCTCAGGGCAAATTTCTACCAGTAAAATGGGTGGTTCCCAGAGTACAGTTACATCTAGGAGCTGTGACATAGTAAGTATCAGATGGTTTCTTTTTGGAATGCAGAAGCCATCTGTTCTGATGAAGCCCGCATCAAACATTTGTTTTCATTGTCAAATGAAGTATTTATGAACACTGTGTGTGTATATATAGAGAAAGGCAGGGGAGAGGGGAGCGAGAGAGCCTTTAGATGTTTTTTCTGAAACTAGGGATTTCTTTTAAGGTGACCTGACTCTTCCTTTTGATAAATAAAATTAAAATGATGGCGCCCCCTGCTGATCTTGGAGTGAATTGCTGGACTCCAAATGACTGATCCCACCCAGAGGTCCCTGGTACCTACTGTGTGGCTGGAACCCACACTGCCCATCCCAGGTGTTCTGAGAGCATTCACGCGAAGAAACCCACCCTAGGAATCGGGCAGAGGAACCAGAGTAGACCAGCCAGGGCAGTGACAGGCACCTGTGCTCAGGGAGGGTATCGGCATGGGTCAGGCAAAGGAAGACATGAGGGGTACGGGGCTGTCCTCACACGTGTCACAGTGGGCAAGCCACTGCCGGCTGAGGAGGGTGTCATTACACGGGTCATCGTGGGGGCTGCCAAGCCACTGCCGGCTGTGTTTAGAGGGTTGTATGAATGGTCAGGCACGGGTATCGCCCATCTGAGATCCCTGCCTTGCCCAGTGAGTAAACCAGCATCCCCAGAAGATTCAGAGATCCCTGCGGCCTGAGAAACTGGGAGGGGCAAGCATCTTCTCTTTCAAACCTTTTTTTTTTTTTAATCCTAAAATGTTAAGATACACAGAAAGATAGTATCATGCATACTAATATTTTGTCCCTCTTTGTGGAAGTTTTGTTTTTGAATAGATTACAGATAAATGCATGTTCTTAAATATGTTAGGTAACGTCTCTCCGCAGTCAGGATATTGGGGCGAGGTGTGTGTGGAGATTAGGGCATGGTTCCAGTTTATCCAGCGAGAGAATCCCAAGGGCTGTACTTGGCATGCATGACTCATTAGGGGTTGTGTGATATTTTCCCTTTTGATCCTTCGAGACATTCAGGATATGGAGATAGCATGGGTGGTGTTCAGATATGTATATACACACATACACACACAAACATACACAATATGTGTATATATTTATAAATATTTGTTTATTTTTTATTTAAAAGTCACAGCTACAGAGAGAGAGAGAGAGATCTTTGATCCTCTGGTTCACTTACCAAATGGCTGCAGTGGCCAGAGTTGGGCCATCTGAAGCCAGGAGCTTCTTCCAGATCTCCCATGTGGCTGCTGGGCCTAAGCACTTGACCCCACCCTCCTCTGCTTTCCTGGGTCATAAGCAGGGAACTGGATCCGAAGTGAAGCAACTGGGGCCTGAATAGGTGCCCATATGGGATGGGCACAGTGCAGGTGGAGGCATAACTTGCTGTGCCAAGGCGCTGGTTCCTAACTCTTCAACTTTGAATCTGAGCTTTTTGGGAGGGCGGGAGCGTTTCTGCTGGCCCATGTTTGTGGTGTAGCGGGTGAAGACAGGAAGCCCAAGCAGTGGGAGAGGGAGGGTGTCCTGTGTCTGTGCCGAGACTGGTCCTCCTGCGGAAGGCTGGCTTGAGGTGGAGTCGTGTGTTGCACGGGAGCAGCGCGTGGGATCATGTGCTTTCTTCTCTCGCTGTCTGATCACGCCAAGGCACCTATCTGCGCAGGCGCGCAGCCACTGTGTGCCGCAATGACTTCAGCCCTCGAATGCTGCCCTTGATGGGAGGCTTCAGTTTGATAATGTGACGCCATGTTTTACAAACAGGATTTGACACTTGGGAAGCCTGTTTCTTTTCTTTCCTCTTTTAAAAAATGTTTATTTGACAGAGAGGACAGGAGGAAGGGGGAGAGAAATCCGTTTATCTGCTGTTCCACTCCCACTCCTGGAAGGAGCCAGGAACTTTGCCCTGTTCTTCTCTGTGGGGATAGGGGCTCATGCAGTCAGGCTGTCTACCACTGCTTTCCTTGGCATTAGCAAGGAAACTGGCGCTCAGTGGGCTGCTGACATCACATGCGGTGAGTGAGCTTGCTGCACCACAGTGCCAGCCCTGACAGCTGATGCCATAGCTCTGTTGGAGGGCCTAGGAAGCCGACAGAAGCCCACAGTCTGTGTGATTCTGTTGCGTTGTCAGTGAAAGTACGAGCCCTTGTTTGTTGGTACCCAGGTTGCTTGCAGGTGATTCCAGCAAAGGAAGACCAGTTGCGTTAGAACATACACTAAGCACCAGTACCCAGGAAGGAGCGAAAACCCCTAGCGTGGATTCCCTGTGCAACCCAAGACTCATGCACACTGGGTTTTGTTTAAATGTGAGTCGTTAAGCACCAGGCCTTCCGTCGGCAGCCACCAGCCCAGGAGATAGGAACATTTCTTGCTCACGCTGTATGCCCGTTGCATGCTGCTGGGGCCATCACCTGCCCAGACATCAGCTGGGACACATGGAGAGTTCCACACTGGCTTTTGGCTGCCTCTCCTCCACAAGCGCCGAGTGACCCCTGTCATGCCACTAGCGGGTGACCCTTAGGTGGGTGGGAATAAGCAGTTCTTCCCGAGCTGGAGGGAGAAGTCACCGAAAGATGGCTGAGAGCCAGTGTATTCATTTTGAAACCACAGGTCTGAAAATTTCCCCAAATGGCAGATAGGGCCACTTTCTTACCGTGGTGGCTTGGCGCTGCAGTGGGCTCTGTGCCTGTGGCCGGGCGAGACCCCGAGAGCTGCTGCAAGTCCTCTGGTTCTTGTTCCACGTCTTGTTTTGCTTGGCGGCGCGTTCGGTGCGTTCTCTTCGTCACTAAGCCAAGGTTTCTGTGGGTAACACTGTGGGGTTTTGTTCTTTTCCCACCTGAGTTTGCTTGGTAAGCACACAAAAAAGATAACATTTTTTTTTTTTTGAAGATTTATTTGTTTGAGAGGTAGAGTTACAGATTGAGAGACACCGTGCTTCATCCCCCACATGGCCGTAAGAGCCAGGGCTGGGCCAGGCTGAAGCTACGAGCCCGGAACTCCCTCCAGGTCTCCTGCACAGGTGGCAGGGACCTGAACACAGGGCCGTCTTCTGCTGTTTTCCCAAGTGCATCAGCAGGGAGCTGGTTGGGAAGTGAAGGGGCTGGGACTTGAACGAATGCCTATGTGGGAGGCTGGCGTCGCAGCTGGTGGCTTAGCATGCTACACCACGGGACTGGCCCCATCACTGACCATCTTTCTGCCTTTTTTTTTTTTTTAAGATTCACCCATTTTTATTGGACAGTCAGTTATACAGAGAGGAAGATCTTCCATCACATGATTCACTCCCCAAGTGACTGCAATGGCCAGAGCTGAGCCAATCCAAAGCCAGGAGCCACGAGCCACCAGCCACAAGCCTGTTCGGGGTCTCCCAAGTGGGTGCAGGGCCCCAAAGCTTTGGGCCGTCCTCCACTGCTTTCCCAGGCCACAAGCAGGGAGCTGGATGGGAAGGGGAGCCACCAGGATTAGAACCAGCATCTATATGGGATCCTGGCACGTTCAAGGAGAGGACTTTAGCCTCTAGGCTACCTAGCCAGGCCCCATCTTTCTGCTTTTTAAAAATGTGTTTATTGAAGAGATAGGTAGAGAGAGGCCCTGCCTGCTGGTTCACTCTAAAGATATCCCAGCAGCTGAGTGTGCGGTGAGCTGAAGCTCCGAGGTCAGTCCTGGCCCCCCTCCCCCTTTTGAGTGGCGGGAATCAGTCCCTCAGGCCATCCTACTGCCCCTCGGGGTGGGACCTGGTGTCCTGGCCAGCTGTCCTACTGCTAGCTGCATGCTCTGCCCTGCGCAGTGTGAAGAGGGTTACATAGGATCCGTTTTCAGATAATGAATAGATCACTTTTAAAAAATCATTTTATTTGAAATAAGTAAGAAACAGAGAGCATAGATCTTCCATGTATTAATTTACCTGCAAATGCTTCAACAGCTGGAGATGGGCCAGGCTGGGGCCAGGAGCCTGGAACTCCATCCACGTCTCTCATGTAAGGGGAGGCATTCAACTACTTGAGCTATGGTCATCCGCTGTCTCCTAGAGTGTACGTGAGCAGAGAGCTGGGTCAGGAGTGGGGTGGCAGGGACCCACACAGGCAGGGAGTTCGGTCAGGAGTGGGGTGGCAGGGACCTGCACAGGCAGATCAGGAGTGGGGTGGCAGGGACCCGCACAGACAGGGAGCTGGGTCAGGAGTGGGGTGGCAGGGACCCACACAGGCAGGGAGTTTGGTCAGGAGTGGGGTGGCAGGGCCCCGCACAGGCAGGTCAGGAGTGGGGTGGCAGGGCCCCGCACAGGCAGGTCAGGAGTTGGGGTGGCAGGGCCCCGCACAGGCAGGTCAGGAGTTGGGGTGGCAGGGACCCGCACAGGCAGGTCAGGAGTTGGGGTGTCAGGGACCCGCACAGGCAGGTCAGGAGTGGGGTGGCAGGGACCCGCACAGACAGGGAGCTGGGTCAGGAGTGGGGTGGCAGGGACCCACACAGGCAGGGAGTTTGGTCAGGAGTGGGGTGGCAGGGCCCCGCACAGGCAGGTCAGGAGTGGGGTGGCAGGGACCCGCACAGGCAGGTCAGGAGTTGGGGTGTCAGGGACCCGCACAGGCAGGTCAGGAGTGGGGTGGCAGGGACCCGCACAGGCAGGTCAGGAGTGGGGTGTCAGGGACCCGCACAGGCAGGTCAGGAGTGGGGTGGCAGGGCCCCGCACAGGCAGGTCAGGAGTGGGGTGTCAGGGACCCGCACAGGCAGGTCAGGAGTGGGGTGGCAGGGACCCGCACAGGCAGGTCAGGAGTGGGGTGACAGGGACCCACACAGACAGGGAGCTGGGTCAGGAGTGGGGTGTCAGGGACCCGCACAGGCAGGTCAGGAGTGGGGTGGCAGGGACCCGCACAGGCAGGTCAGGAGTGGGGTGGCAGGGACCCGCACAGGCAGGTCAGGAGTGGGGTGGCAGGGACCCGCACAGGCAGGTCAGGAGTGGGGTGGCAGGGACCCGCACAGACAGGGGGCTGGGTCAGGAGTGGGGTGGCAGGGACCCGCACAGACAGGGAGCTGGGTCAGGAGTAGGGTGGCAGGGTCCCGCACAGGCAGGTCAGGAGTGGGGTGGCAGGGACCCGCACAGGCAGGTCAGGAGTGGGGTGGCAGGGCCCCGCACAGGCAGGTCAGGAGTGGGGTGGCAGGCTGCAGCAGGTTCTCCAGTGTGGGATGCGACATTCCTGACTGCATCCCAGCATCTGCCCCTGTGTAGCCCTCCTTTTGTGCAGGCTGTCCCCTGGCCGTCCTTCAGGTCTGAGTTCTCATGTTCTGCTGTGGAGCTGAGGTTACTGGGGCAGTGGCACACCTTGGGGATTTCTGTGCACTCTCTTGGGATGTGTGTCTCGGGGTTGCCTTACTTGATCCCAGTCCACGTGGGTCCATGGGGCCTGCTCCTGTTCTGCTGCCTTGCATCCGCACAGGCGCAGTGTCCCAGGTGCTCTCGTCACACCCTCCCATCAAATCATCTTCCTACTGGCCCTGCCAGCCAGGTCCTTCCTTGGCATCTGGGCAGGAGCCAGGAGTTGGGGGCGTTTCCTTCCTGTGGATCCAGGTTGCCCTGCTGTGGGCGAAGGCTGGGAGCTCTCCCCTCCCCTTGCTTTCACTTGCTGGGTGCGGCAGCATCCTGGTTTGTGGGAGAGGGGTGTGGAGTGAGGGCCGGGACTTGCCGAGTCACCACAGTCAGCTTTGCAGTCTAGTGGGAGGGTGTACCAGGTGCTCTGCTGCGCCCGTGTGATGGCCACAGCCGTGGCACAGCCAGGCGCTTTATGGAGGAAGGCCTGTTTTGGTTTTTTTTGTGACTCTGTTAACATTTAGTGAGAAGTGAGGCTGATTAATATAGTGTATTTCGTGTATGCTAATTCAAATAGGAAGTAGTAAATGATTGTAATAAAATTTTGTTGGCTGATTTTTTAGTCCTGTCCTGATACTTTTTCTTCAGAGTTGGGGAGGGGATTTTCTGTCCACTGGTTCACTCCCCCAAAATGCCCATGATAACCAGGGCGGAGCTAGGTCAAAGCCAGGAGCCTGGAACTCCTTCTGGTTCCCCCATGTGGGTGACAGGAAGCCAGGACCCTGTACGTCATCCGCTGCCTCCCGGGCACAGCAGCAGGAAGGTGGGCTGGAAGCACAGACTAGCCAGGACCCCGGCCAGGTACTCTGAGACGGGGAGCCAGCCTCCCAAGCAGCAGCTTAGTGGCTCTGAAATGGCTAACCTCAAATTGTGGTTAACGCTGTGGGTCTATGGTGTCTGCCAGCTCATAAGGCCTGTGAAATCATCTGGGCTGGTGGGTTAAGGCCTGTGAAATCATGGAGGTGTACTGGGTTAAGCCACCACCTTTTGTGCCGGGTGCGGGTTCGAGTCCCAGCTGCTGCTCTTGTCCTCCAGCTCCCTGTTGCTGCACCTGGGAGAGCAGCAGAGCATGCTCAGTTACCTCTGCCCTCAGGTGGGAGACCTGGAAGAAGCTCCTGGATCCCGCTGCTGCCTGGCCCTGCCCCCACCATTGCAACCATTTGACATTGAACCTGCCTTTCAAATAAATAGATCTTTTTTTTAAAAAAAGTTAAACACTCTAAAGAATGTTGATTCTGTGGGCTATTATTGACCAACACTTAATATATTGGAGTAGAAATGGAGAGATTGAAAACTGTTTTAATTCTCTTAAAAACAACTGGTTGAAAACTTGTTATGAACTAACAAATACAATTCTTATGAAAAATACGCCCCCCATCCGCCAAATCTTGGTGGTTCCTCATTTCTTTGGTTGCTGGCTCAGTGGCGCTGCTGCCCCGTCTGCTCCCCCTGTGTCTGCTGGCTGTTGGGTGCCATGTGTTCATTGGCAGCATGCAAACATAAGCTGACCTCCCACACCTCTGTGCTTGGGACAGAGCATTGCAGTAGCTTGTGTAGCTCGGGGTAGACTTTTTTTTTTTGCTTGAAAGGTAAAGTAACACTGGAAGGATACATCCTCTGTCTAGATCAGGTGGCTTCAACAGCCGGGACTGGGACCAGGTCAGAGGCAGGCCTTCCATCCTGGCCCACATGTGGGTGGCAGGCCCGCCTGAGCACTTGGGCCAGCCTCTGCTGCTCCCCCAGCTGCGTCAACAGAGCCACACCACCGGCCAGCCCCGCTGCGGATCGCGTGTGTGTGTGTGTGTGTGTGTGTGTGTGAGAGAGAGAGAGAGAGAGGTGTGTGAGAGAGAGAGAATTAAGCCAAACATTGACACGTGGCACTTTGTCAAAGAGGAGTGGCAGCGTGCGATCTGAGAAATGACTCCTTGGCTGCACTGGCACTGTGAATGACTCTCTTGCGAGTGGAGTGCATGTCACTCCTGCATCGTGCACGGCTGAAATCCGGCCTGCTGAGCTAGCTCCTGTCCCAGCTGCCGTCACACACCGTGCGTGGTGCGGCACACAGGGCAGGAGTGAGAGGGCCGTGCTGTCAGCCTGCTGAGTTAGCCCCTGTCCCAGCTGCCGTCACACACTGTGCGTGGTGGGGCACACAGGAGCAGCCCTGATTCTCAGTCCCTCCGCCACTTTGTCGGTACCCCGCGTGTGTGGGAAGCGATGAAGCCGTGGCTGCCTGGGGCCTTGGTCCCAGGGTGCCTGTGTCTACATGCTTGCTGAGCCGAAGCGAGGGCCACCTAGCCATAGCAGGTCTTACTCCCCATTCTGATACAGTTGCTTGAAAGCTTCTGGGCTCTAGTTGGTGACCCCTTCTCTCGATCATTTCCCTTGAAGTCTCAGACTCTATTCATTTCTCAGGAAAACGTCTTCCCAATAGTCAAGACTGAATTGCCACTGAGATTTGGCTTTTGGTTTGGTTAAGATGGCACTGTGAAAAAAAAAGGCCAAAGCAACCAATTCCTAACTGTAATCACCATAGAAGTGATGAAAACAAAAATCCCAGTGCGTGATGATTTGCGCAAGTGAAGATGCGTCTGAATGTCTGCCTCCCTGTGAGTCACTGCCGCTCCTCGTTACAGCCCAGCTCCCCACCGCCCTGTCTCGGGAGGCAGCAGGTGGCAGCGCGCGAGCTTGGCTCCCTGTCACTCACAGGGGCACCGGGATGGAGTTCCAGGTGTTGGCTTTGGCCTTTGCTGTTGTGAGCGGCTAGGGAGGTGAATCAGTGGCTAGAGCTCGCAGTCACAGGAGCTGCTGTCTTCATTGCTCTGTCAGAATCCTCACGTGTAACTGTGGAGTCCTTGTCATTGCTGGGATAAGCCATGGTTGGATTCCCAAGCAAATTACCAGCTCCTGATGGTGGACATAAGGCTGTTAGTGCATTTATTAGTTTACTTATGACAACAGTTAAGAAAGTTTTCATGTTCTGGAACACTCACCAGAGTAAAGAGGCAGAAGTTTCTTTTTGGAGTTACTTGGTTTCTTTTTCATATGCATTGAGTGCACGCGCTGATGTTGAGACAGTCTGACTGGGTAGAGCTTGTATTGGAAATGCCGCGCTTTGGTGCATAAATGCCTGCAGTTCTGCAGTTGGCCACCAGGTGGCATCACTGCCCCAGGAGTTTTGCAATCGCCTCACTGGGTAGAAACTGGACGTTTCGGGGCTGCTAGATCCTCCCAGGTCTCCTTGTTTCCACATGATCAATGCCAGGAGAACCTGATACAGTGTGATATATAGAAGCAAGGTACGACTGGAATAATGAAATTTCAAAAATAAGCCCTCTTAGCGAAGGGCCGTAATGGTTCCACTGGGGCTTGTGAATGCATCAGGTGCACTGGGTACTGCTGTTGGCATTGCTGGTGTCCCAGCTCGTTCCCTCTTTTATGGGAAGACGGATTGAACTTCGATTTGAGAGTACTTGGTAATCCCTGCTAGGACATACTGTAGCAGCTGGTGTTTTGTGTTGTAGCAAATTGATTCCATACAACAGTTGGTGGGTCATAATTATGGCTGAGGTTTGACAGATTCCAAAGCCTTTTCAATAAATTAAGCCAAAGAAAATAGCATCATTGCTTCAAAAAGTTAACTTGAAAGTTCAAGCCAGCACACCACCTAGTTTTATAAAATACTAAGTATTTTGGTTAGGGTTCCAGTGAATCATTTTTTTAAAACAATATGTTCTCGTATTTGAATGGGGCAGGTGAAGATTCACATGCCCATCACAGCCTGTGGGCTGGGGTCCCACCCCGTCCCATTCCAGCTGCCTGCCACTGTGCCGCCCACAGGGGAGACCCATCACAGCCTGTGGGCTGGGGTCCCACCCCGTCCCATTCCAGCTGCCTGCCACTGTGCCGCCCACAGGGGAGACCCAGCCGGGCTCCCAGCTCCTGGCTCCATCCTGGCCCGCTACAGCTCCTGTGGGCATTTCAGGATTTCAGGGGTAGAACCTGCCCATAACAATCTCATTCATTCATTCGTTCATATTCTCCGCCCTCCCCCCGTGCCCTTCAAAGTAATAAATCGAACTCGTACACCATGAGTAGATTGTTTGTAATATTTATTCCTAGAAGATGGTCTCACCACAGAATGAGGTGTAGCTTTGGAAACATGTAACCTTGGGTGTTCCTTATGAAATAAGGAATGAGATGCTCAGGGCTTTTGGGTACGGCCAGGCCAGTACAGGAAGCTGTTTTCATCTTCAGTTTGAATGGAATGTGGATATACCCAATTGTAATTGTGTCTGCTGTCAACATAAATGAGCTTGTTATATGGCATATGTGCATATAAAGGTATAGCAACTAGATTCTTTAACCATTTTTTCATGGTATGGATTATATAGTACATCGTATAGACTATAGAGTATGCGTGTTTCCATATACGTAGGGACAGTGTGCACCACTCACACACTCACAAGGGCTGCTCTGATGACATACAGAGCTTCGGTTGCACACACACACACACACACACACACACACATGTAGCACACCCCAGCTGTGTATGTGCTTTGCCCTGTCTGTGTGTATGTACACGTGTATGTGTGAACGTGTGTATGTGCAAGTTGTACAAGTTTTTGTAAGTTTCCCTCTGTTCTTCCCTGGCAGGCATGTGTCTTACACCTCGGCTCAGTTGCATGGCTTTTCCTGTTGGCTGTTCCCATCCGCAGAGCCAGCGGCTAGCTCAGTGCGTTCTTTCAGTCACCCGGTGGTATTTCTGACTTTCCTGGGGTGTGAATGGCTTTGTCCCCCTGAATTCACCCAAGGGACAGTTGGTTAGAGTTGATGGCAGCAGCTCTGGGGAGAGCAGCAGCAGTGCCCCCTCGCCTGAGCCCACACCTCCGCCTCCACCTCTACACTGGTTTTGTGTTTTCACCCTGGGAGTTTGTATTTACGCTTGGTGTGGAACGGCCACCCTTTCGCGGGCCTGCTCTGCGGCTGGGTTTGCCTGTATGGCCTTCGGCAGGCTGCGAAAGCTGGGCCGCCACAGCGCAGTGCCTGGCCCAGGACAGGCCGTTCCCGCAGCCCCCTGGGCAGGCAGAAAGCTAACTCAGAGGGCCTCCACAGAATCTGAGTCTGCAGTGTATTTACCTATTTGTTTGTTTGTTTTTCCCCCAAGCCTGGGTTGGCCTGCTCACTTTTCTTTTTTCTGCGAAGGGAACCGGCGACTTGCAGGCTGGGGGACTGCTGCAGGCCAGCGTGCCCATGCAGGCTGCGTCTGCTGTCCTGCTAATGTGTGTTACAGGGTGCCTGCAGACGGCTGCTTTCACTGTGCTCAGATCTGGGGGCAGACCATTAGAGAGTGAACTTAAAGACTTTGTGTGGTTCTTGGGATTTTTTTTTTTTTTTTTTTTGGAAAAATGGAGTGGATTTTCCGTTATTAGGCAGCAGAAAACCAAATTTAAAACACATGGCCGCCTTCTAGGTGTTAGGCCAATGTAAATTTTCATCTTGCCCCTTTCTCTTCTGTTTTTGTTTCATAATCTCATTACCCATATTTTGAAAATCCCAGGCGTCGAACGAGGAGTTTTGGGTACTTGAAGTTTTGTTCTTGCACAGGCTATTGGTTACAAGTGTGCTCCGAGTGCAGAGAACTTGTCTGTCCGTATCCTTACATGCGCGTCTTTGGGTTGTTCAAGAAAACTTCTTTTTTAAAAATCCTGGTCCTAATAGCCAGTGGTAATTGTTTAGTTGCTGTGTGCTGCCCAATCTGCCGTATGCCTCACTTGCTGTTCTGAAGCAGTCTGAGTTCCTGGGCCCGCTGCTTGGGGGCAGGGATCTCGAGTGTTTAATGGTTGTATAACACCCTAACACTAACAGGATCAGAGCTGAGCCAGGTCCTCACTGCCTGTAGCTGATGGCTTTGAGATAAGCATTCGTCAGCATAGTAAATATATATAGTATATAGTAGTTACTATGTATTTTATATATATATATAATTTAAACTCTCTGAGACACAGCAAAGGTTTGTTTTTCTGGCAAGACTAGACTTTGGAGTATCAGCTTGCATCGTCAGGTGTCATTCGGCTGACTAGGACACGTGTGAATCTGGGATTCCATCCTGCTGCTTCTGCAGGTTCCTCCGTTAGAGACCTCTGCCAGCCCCGGAAACACGCCCAGCCCGTCCTGCGTGCTGCTGGCCGACGGCCGTCAGGGGCCTTGCTCTGCAGTGAGGAGTGTGGCTCAGCAACGGGGCGCTAATGGCAGGGAAAGGACTCCGAGACAGCACGGACTGTCCAGAAGCTCTTTCGGGTTCCCCAGCCCAGTCATCAGTCCCCAGCCTTGCAGGAGGCCTGGGTACCCTGCGCAAGGTGCGGTTAGGCTTCCTGCGAGAAGTGCACATGTCAGTAGCAGAAGCTCTTCCATTCATTGAACTCTCAGCCTGTAGCCTGTAGGAAAGAAAATAGAAAGAGAAGAGACTGTGAGGGCCCAGGTGGTGTGTTGAAATTGGAAGGGCGAATTTGTTACACAATGTCCTCTTAGCCATAACAGTTTTTAATGTAAATCTTTCTTTGCTTTCTAGCATCAGCTTCCAAGATCCGTGAGTCTTGGCAGCCGGCGTGGCTGTGGGCCGTGCATTGGACCCCGTGTGGCTCACTGAGGCTGGTGGGTGGAGCAGTGGCATCATGCCAGCCTTGGCCATGGGATCTGGCAGTGACACAGGTATGCAAGCCCCTTGACTGAAATTTCCTTCCACTGGAACGAGTGTTGTTTTGAGCACGTGTAGCCAGGGTTCCAGATTGTCTCGGTGTGGCTAATGGGAGGACTGGGAGCTCAGCTGGACCTGCCCTGTGGATACTCCCTGCCCCCCTGCACTCCCCCAGTGCTCTGGGGCACCTGCTGTCCCACCAAGCTGGGATGATGGTGTGTGTTTGAAGGGCAACACTTGAGTGTCTGCTCATGCAGAGCAGTGTGGCAGTTACTGTAACATGCACACGAGACCCCGTTCCCTGCACATGTGGCAGTTACTTGTAACACGCACACGAGCTGTATCTCCAGGCCTGAAAACTCTGCAGAAACGAATGTGGGCCATGAAGGGAGTCAGTTACAACTGAGCGACGGACTTGGAGATGCTGAGACTGAATATTTCCAGAAGGGGGTGTTGTCCCGCACTTGCACACACACGTTGAGTGTGCATGGAGTCTCCTGCTGGGGCGGGGTGGGGAGAGACAGGTTGACTGGCTGTGTGGCCGGAGTTGGGCCAGGTGGAAGCCAGAAGCTGGAAGCTTCATCTGGGTCTCCTATATGGGTTCAGGGTCCAAGTACTTGGACCACCATCCATTGACCACCTAGGTACATTAGCAGGGAGCTGGATCGGAAGTGGAGCAGCCAGGACTGCAACCCACAGCCACATGGAAGGCTGGCTCATAGCAGCGGCTTTACCCACTATGCCCAGCACCAGCCACGATTCCTTTTCTACCAAGTTCTTGAGGAAGCCTCTTCGTAAGTCCAGACTTGGTAACACATAGGGAATGGTCTTCTTTTCAGCAAGGGAGTAGCTCTTATTTTTATTCTGGTATAATGCTGTGCTGCTGGTAATCTGATAGTGGACTGATTCCCTTCCCATACAATTGCCTCTTTTTAGTTTTATAATTTCATTAGGTATGATTTTTTCAAACATCATATAATGTGAAACATAATACTTGTGCAGAAACGCCTGTAAATTTTTTGTAAGCATGGTTTTGAAAGTGGTTGTAACACCCATGTCCAGGTGGCCACCGCCTGGCCTAAGAATCAAACACCCTGAAAGCCACCCCGTTTTCCTTCTCAGTTACTACCTCTGCACCTCTTACAGGGGTAGCAAGGGCAGAAAAAGCGATTCCGGGGCCAATGCTGTGGCACAGTGGCTTAAGCCACCACCTGCAGCACAGCTATCCTGTATGGAAGGTTTGACACCCAGCTGCTGAGCTTCCAATTCAGCTCCCTGATAATGCACTTGGGATGGCTACAGAAGGTGGTCCAGCTGCTTGGGTTCTGTGGGGACCTGGGAGGAGCTCCTGGCTCTTGGCTTTAGCCTGTTCCTGCTTCAGTTATTGGGAACATCCGGGTAGTGAGCCAGCAGATGGAAGATCTCGCTCTGTCACTGTCACTCTTTTTGTCTCTCTGCCTTTAATGTAAACAACATGACCAAGCAGTGACGCTTAATTTAGTTAGCATTTTGTAAGCATTGTTTTTTTTAAGATCTGTTTATTTATTGTTTTATTGCAAAGTCAGATATATAGAAAGGAGGAGAGACAGAGAGAAGTGTCTTCCATCTGCTGATTCACTCCCCAAGCAGCTGCAACAGCCGGAGTTGAATCAGTCTGAAGCCAGGAGTCAGGAACTTCTTCTGGGTCTCCCACATGGGTGCAGGGTCCCAAGGCTTTGGGCCACCCTCCACTGCTTTCCCAGGCCACAAGCAGGGAGCTGGATGGGAGATGGGGTGGGGCCACTGGGATTAGAACCGGCGCCCACATGGGATCCTGGTGCATGCAAGGTGAGGATTTTAGCTGCTGAGCTACTGTGTTGAGCCCAGATTTTGTAAGCATTTTTAAGCAGAATACTTTAGCTTTGTTTGTTGTTGTACTTTATAAATAGAAATCCACCCATCTTTTTAATGTTTAAGTTGAATGGTTACTCTTTTTGTTTTGTTTATTTTGCACTTTTCATTTGTTTCTTTAGGAGAGAGCAAGAATGCGAAGTCTTGTGTGTGCTGGTTCAGTCTCCACATGCTCCGGGCAGTTAGGGTTGGTGTAAGCCAAAGCTGAGCACTGAGAACTCACTGAGAACTCAGTCCTGTGGTGTGGTCTAGAGTGTGTACCCACCGAAGCAGCGGTGGCATTTGACGAGGTGTGAGAGAAGAGTCCTCTGCCTGTGGAGTCATAGCTTTCAGGGAACAGTGCATGTTGGCTACCCCTTGTCTACCTGGCCCCTATGCTGGGTGCAGCCCCTGGTCAACTCCATGGGCTGCTGTAGGGCTGCTGTAGTGGACTGGAAACTTCCCAGAAGATGCCTAGCAGCAATTTAAACACACAGCACTCAGCAACTCTCTAACTCTAAGCCTCAAATCACCCGTCCTTAACTGGGCTCCCTGCTCACTGCCAGCAGCCCGTATTCTCAGCATGGTCCTATGTAACTTTCCCCGCCCACAAGTTGCTGTTCCCTGTCCCCCCAGCATCTTTTTCCTTTGGGATTAGAGAGTTGGGCGTTTTGTTCCTGAAACATTTCCTTAGCTTGTGGTCGTGAAGGTCTTCCTTTTTGCCTTTTCTGTATTCTTTTTTTTCTTTTCTTCTTAAAATATTCTCCGGTAGGTTTTGTGTGAGATGTGGGCCAGGGTTCCACATTCATGTTTTCCCATGCCAACATCTGGTTGTTCCCCGTGGCATTGGGTAATGCCAGTCAGTTCCCTGGCTTGTGCCACCCCCCTGGGGCCTGAATGCCAAGGGAGGCAGTGGGCATCCTTGGTTTGGATCTCAAAGTCATTGTTTCAGCATTTCCTTGTTGTCCTGTTTGCTCTGGTTTTCCCCATTTATCTTCTTTATGAGGAAAGGTTTCCTGGACTCCTTGTTGGCTGTTTCCTCATCTCCCACTCCCCCTTTATGCTAAGTGCTTAGTCTTTAGCCTGTAAATCTTAATCAAGTGCATGTTTCAGGTGGCCATCCCCTTGGCTTCCCATCAGCCCCCTGACCCAGTAAGCTGCACTCATGTGTGTACCTTAAGCCAGCTCACCCCGTTGGGTTGCAGTCCTGCACTGTTGTTTGTGGAGACTGCTGTGTTCTGTTGGGGATTGGCGCTGTGTTCGTCAGTGAGTTCTAGCCTGTTTCCCACCGTTTTTCGCAAAGTGCGGTGAGCCTCTTCCCCTGTGTCGGGGAGAGGTCTTTCTTCCTCCATGAGCTACCTGGGCCTGGGAGTTTTTCTTTTTGGCAAGATTTTTGGCAACCAGTTCATTTAGTTTAAATATTCTTCTAAGATCACATTCTGTTTCTTCCTGAAGTCAGTTTTGATGATGTGTATTTTTCTTTTCTTTCTTTTTTTTTTTTTTTTAAAGATTTTTATTGTTATCGGAAAGCCGGATATACAGAGAAGAGGAGAGACAGAGAGGAAGATCTTCCGTCCGATGATTCACTCCCCAAGTGAGCCGCAACGGGCCGATGCGCGCCATCCGAAACCGGGAACCTGGAACCTCTTCTGGGTCTCCCACGCGGGTGCAGGGTCCCAATGCATTGGGCCGTCCTCGACTGCTTTCCCAGGCCACAGGCAGGGAGCTGGATGGGAAGTGGAGCTGCCGGGATTAGAACCGGCGCCCACATGGGATCCCGAGGCGTTCAAGGCGAGGACTTTAGCCGCTAGGCCACGCCACCGGGCCCAGATGATGTGTATTTTTCAAAGACTCAGTTCATTTCATTCAAAATTGTAACTTTGTGGTGAAATAATTGTTCCTAGAATATGTCCGTAGTTCCCACACTGTTTCTTTTTGGTTGGGGTCAGTGTGGATGGTTTTGCCTCCTCCTCTCAATTAGTTTTGTTATGGGTTAGTCTTTGTGTGTACAACTTTTAGTTTTATCAGTTTCTCTACTGTGCATGTACTTTTATGTCATTAATTTTTTGCCGTTCTGTAATTTTTTGAAATACTGTTTTTCATAAATATGCAGTTTGTTTCCTCTTTTCTCATTTAGGTATTTCAGAATTTTGTGTTACGTCAGTTCATAATGTTTCTGATTTCGTTTAGTTTTTGCCCTATTTCATAGTTAATTAGCAATTGGATATTTGGGATGTTTTAAAATATACAAATAAGGCTTGGAAGAATTTTGTTTGTTACTGATTTGTGCTTCAGTTGCTTTCCGTTCAGAAACTGGATTAGTATGATTTTAGTTCTTTGAAATTTTTGTGGACGGATTTTTTTTGCCACGTATTCTGTATGTGTTTAATAATAGGTCTGTGAGAGTGCTTCAGGAAGTTCACAGAAAACGTAATTAAGATTATTTTGTTGCAATTTAAAAAAAATATTTATTTATTTGAAGGTGAGAGTGAGTGACGGAGCAAGAGTGGGAGTGAGAGTGAGAGCCAGGAGCCAGGCGCTCCTTCTTGGCGTCCAAGCACTTGGATTATCTTCACCGCCTTCCCAGGCACATGAGCAAGGAGCTGGATTGCAAGCAGAGCAGCCAGGACTTGAACTGGCACTCTGACAAGTGAAGATGCCTTGTGTGCATGGATTTCACCTTTTTTTTTTTTGATACCAGAATAATCTTAGCCCTTAATTTAACTTCTTCACAGTTTTGCAACTTTGTAATGTTCTTGAGTTGGTCAGTGTAATTTCTGTCTGTATGTATCTGGGCGTTTCTGTTTAATTGGATCATCTAAGAACATGTTTTTATTGTTTGTTGGCGTTGTTTCTGCCTGTTCTTTAGATTACCAAGAAGCATTAACCCTCCCCAAACAAACAAACAAACCCCAAGACAAAAAACCTTGGTAATTGTGGATTTGTCTTGTGATTTTGCCTGCTATGGGTTTTCATTTGTGATTTGCTGTGAAATTAGGTTTTTTTTTTTTTTTTTTTTTTTAATGTGTGAGCTCACCTTTTTGTGTGAGCGCCATCTGTCTCTCTGTCTTCCTATTGGGAGTTACTTGCTCCAGGGCACTGTGTGACTGAGTCTCCTCATAGGGATGGTTCTCTTTGTGCTGATGGTCTCTCTCCCTAGCCCCTCCTGTCTGTGTTGTGTGTATTTAGTGTGGTTTGCACCAGGGTTTTCCTCCCGCACATTGTCTTGGCATTACGGTAGTGGTCATCTGAGGCAAGGCCATGCAGAGTCTTCATTGAGACCCATTATTAACCATTTCCTTCTGCCCGCTCTCCTGGAACTGGAGCAGGCTTGCACCCCTCCTGCCCCCAGCCCACATGCAGCTGTGAGAGCTCTGACTCCTCTCTCTGGAAAGGCATCCTGGTACAGCTTTCTGCAGTCCGAGTGTCTGGTTCTGTACTTGTCTCCATCTTCTTTGTGCTTGTTTCTCATTCCGTTTTTGTAGGGCAGCATTTTTATCACAGTTTTTTCCCTCTGTCTTGAGTAAAAAGATCCTTTGCTATCAGACTGTCCCTGATGCTGGCTATCTGAACATGCGATCTGCTTTCCTTTCTGAACATTGCGTATAGCACGTCAGAAGCCGGAGGCAGTGTAGTTCTATATTCGCAGCTGCTTAGCGCACAAAGCTGTGTTTCCCTTGCTGCACTGGCCACCCGAGACAATGAGGTTCCATACCCAGGGCTGCGGGTTCAAAGTAAGCTGTCCTTTCTCTGGATATGTAAGTTTTGTTTTGTGTTTTTCATTTGTCTATCTATTTACTTCTGTGTTTCCACAGTTGTACTTTGATGAACTGGTGCCCGTATGGGATGCTGGTCTTGAGAAGGTGGAGGGTTAGCCAGTTGAACCATCGCACAGTCCCTTGCTGGTGACTTTCATTCAGTGTACAGTATCTGCGTTGCATTTTGACGTTCATTTTATTGTCTTTTTTTTTTCAAATGTCATGACTTCTGTTTTTGCTGTAACCAATGCAACCTTTATTGATGTTTATGTAGTTTACCTTCCAATTAAATTTTAAACATTGCGCTCGCACTCTCTCTCTCTCCCCCTCTCTCTATTTATATATATGTTATACAGTTTGCCATTTTAGCCGTTTCTAAGCATACAACTCAGGAGCATTGCTCACTCTTTTGACAGTGTCACCACTCTCTTTTCCAGAAGCTCTTGCTGTCCCAGGACAAGCATTGCATCTGTTAGGAGTCCCTCTTGCCTTGCCTGCAGCCCCTGGCAGGCACTGCTCTGAGCTGTCTGCAGACGCGGTCTGCTGCAGGCACTGGTGAAGTGCAGTCTTGTGACTCCTGTCCCTCATGTGGGCCGACTTGCACCACTTTGTGTATTTGGGAGGTTTCACCCAGGTGGTGTGCAGCCTGTGGTGTGAGGAAGTGGGTCCTGTTTCTGCTTAGAGAGTGCCCCGGGGTCTGTCCCATCCTGCTTTTAGTGTGTCCGTGCTTCTGCGACGGACATGTGGATGTTTTCCTCTTCGGGCCACTGTGGATGGCCCTACAGTGGACCTGGCTGCGTGAGTGCCCGATTGAGTCCTTGATACAGCTTGTTTGAGCCGTAAACCCGGAGCTGCAGCTGCTTAGCCATTTGGGCATTCTGGGGTTAGAATTGGCATACTCTGAAATTTAGCATTTCTACAAGCAGTGTCTTTGCATTCTCATAAACATTCTTTTATTTCCCATTTCTTTCTAATGGTGTCCATTCTAGTAGGTACAACATGGGCCTGCATTTCCTTGGTGACCAACAACAGTGCATGTCTTTTCATGTTCTTGCTGGGTGTTTGTCTTCTTTCTTTGGAGAAATGTCTGTTCGAGTCCTTTCTCCATTTTTAAAATAGAGTTGTCTTCTTGATACTGAGTTTTAGGAATTGTGTGTCTCTTATAAATATTAAAAGCCACATTTATTATTTGCTAGCATTTTCTCTCATTCTGTAGGCTTTTATTTTCTTGATGTTGTCCTTTGATGCACAAAAGCTTTTAATTTAGTGAAGCTTTGCTTGTTATTTTCATGTATTGCTTCTTATCTCATGTCTCAGGATCCATTACCAAACCCAAGGTCCTACTTAGCATTCTCTGTGTTTTCCTCTGTTTCCTGGTTCTTACTCTCAGACGTTTAGATTGTTGGTCCAGTTTGAATTCCTGTTTGTGTGCAGTGTGAGGAAGGGGTCCAGCTTTTCAACCCCTGGACATCCTGTGTTCCATTCCCCTTCTGTAGTGCTCAGCTCTGTTCAGTGACAACTTAGAGGGCATTTACTGGTGTTTTACCTGAGGCTGTTTGCAGAGCCTTCAGGATCCTTTGTTTAGAATCACCAGAAAGTTTTTGTGGGGTTATGCCACTGTTGGTCAGCGATTTTTCACTAGCAGAGCTCTGCAGATAGTGGGAAACTGGTGGTCAGGTTAAATGAAACCTTATGCTCACTGTTGTGTTTTCTGTTTTTTACTGCTTTGGTAGTCTTTCGGTTGATGAGATGTGCTTCTGTTTCTACTTTTCCCAGTACAGGTAGATCCATACTGTGTTTTAAGGCTAGGGTCTTTGGCAGGTGTTTAGGTAGTGGCTGAGACCTTGTCTTGGAGGCCAGCGCAGTGGCACAGCACGCTTATCCTCCAACCTGTCTGTGGCACTGAATCCCATATGGGCACTAAATTGCATTCCAGATGCTCTGCTTCTTTTTCTTCTTTCTTTCTTTCTCTCTCTCTTTTATAAAGATTTATTTATTTTTATCTGAAAGATTTACAGAGAGAAGGAGAGACAGAAAGATTTGCTATCTACTGGTTCCCTGCTCCACAACACCCAGAGCTGAGCTGCTCTGATCCAGCTGCCCGCTTGTGGCCTAGGAAAGCAGCGGAGGACCCTGCACCCACAAGGGGGACCCAGCAAAAGTTCCTGGCTCCTAGTCTGGGATCAGCTTAGCTCTGGCCATTTCAGCCATGTGGGAAGTGAACCAGCAGATGGAAGATATTTATATTTGTCTCTGTCTCTCCTCTCTTTGTAAAATCTGCCTTTTGCATAAAAATAGATAAATCTTTTTTGTATCCAAGCGCCTGGGCTCTCCGTATCCAGCCTAGTTCCCAGTTCTCGCTTCCTGCTAGTGTAGACTCATGGGGGCAGCAGTGATGGCTCACGTACTTGACTTCCTGCCATCCACACGGACACCAGAAGTTAGTTCCTGGCTCCTAGCTTTGGCCTGGCCCACCTCCAGCCTGGTGGTCATTTGGAGAGTGGACCAGTGGATGGAAGGTTCTCATTGCCTGCCTCCTGAGTGAATTACGAAGTTCATTACAAAAGCAGTGTCAACTTCAGTAGTTGTAATCATTTTCTCCTTTCATTGGTGCTCTCAGTTGGAGGCCCATGTTGTCTAATAAATTTGGATAACAGGAAGAGCTAAAGCACATGAAACAGGTTAGGTGGAGCCTAGAAAATGAGGGGAGAAAATGAGGGGAGAACCATCAGCACTTCATCCAGATAAAGGAAGCAAAAATGTGATTGCGTTTTTAATTTAAATGGGATAGTTTTAGGTTATGGTTTCAGAATGGTAAACTGTGTAAGCCGCTGTCATTTGTGTCCTTCCTCCTCCCTGCCTCCCTCCCTCCTGCTTGCTTTCTTTCTTGATTTATCTTTGTTGGAAAGGCAGACTTACAGAGAAAGAAGAGACAGAGGGAAAGATTTTATATCCCTTAGTTCACCCCACAAATGACCACAATGACTGGAGCTGAGCGGATCTAAAGCCAGAAGCTGGGAGATTCGTCTAGCGGTTGCAGGGTCCCAAGGCTTTGGCCCATCCTCAACTGCTTCCCCACACCACAAGCAGGAAGCTGAATGGGAAGTGAAGTAGCTGGGATACGAACCAGCACCCACATGAGATCCCGTGCTTGAAGGGGTGGGATTAGCCAGCTGGAGCCATCGCACAGGGCCCCAACATTTTCTAGTAGCACTTTGGTTGGCTTCTCTGGCAATAATTTAATTAGTCTTTTAACGAAATCATTTGGAGACCTTGGTTTCTCTAATTCTGCTAACTTTGGTATTCACAGTATTTCTCTTTCGAAGAGCAGTATGTTGTAAAGCCAGGTAGTTTTTTTCCTTGCTTAGTTAACTGGCCAAGCTCTTACATAGACTAATTTGTCATCTTTATTTTTGCTTATGTTTGGAATTTTTTAAAGATTGATTTATTTTTATTTGAAAGGCATATTTATGTAGAGAGGAGAGACAGAGAGAGAGAGAGAGAGACAGAGAGAGAGAGAGAGAGAGAGAGAGCAGTCTTCCATCTGCTGGTTCACTCCCCAGATGGCTACAATGGCCAGAGCATGACTGGTCTGAAGCCAAGAGCTGCTTTCAGAGTGGCACATGGGTCCACGCACTTGGGCCATCCTCTGCTGCTTTCCTAGGCACATTAGCAGGGAACTGGATTAGAAGTGAAGCAGCCGGGATTTGAGCCGGCACCCATATGGGATGCCAGCATTGCAAGCAAAGGCTTAACTTGTTATGTCATCATGTTGGCCACTTCAGCTTTGTGTGTGGCATCCCAGATAAGACTATGATGTTAGTGTAGTGGACCAGACTTCCATGGAACAAAATGATTGAGAGAGACCTCACATTTGAGCTGCATAGGAAGTGAAGCAGCTAGGACTTGAACTAGAGCTCCTATGGGATGCCAGAGTTGTAGATGGTGGCTTAACCCACTGTGCCACAGCACCAGCTTCTGTAGTTTTTTTTTTTTCAGTAGATTGTTCTTTGTCATTGAAAAGACATGACTATTTTTCCTTCTAGAAGAGAACTCTAGGGTCACAGCAGGAGCTGTTCCAGTGACACTGGAGATCGGGGCTCTAGAGTGATTTAGTTCAGTAGCTGTTGTTCAGCTGGCAATGATGTGGTGACAAATCAAAGTATACTTGAGAACATTCACATTAAGGATTCACGTGAATGCTCTTAAATCTGTAAGAGTTCTTAAAAATCAGTTTATGTACTTGGGTCCCAGAAGCAGAGGGGGAGAGGGAGAGACAGAGACAGAGAGAGAGAGAGAAGTAGAGAGAGAGAGGAGACAGACAGACTGACCTTTCTTCCTTTCATGTGACCCGAGTGCTAGTTTACTGCCCAGATGTCAACAGCTGGGGCTGGGGCAAACCAGAGCTAAGAGCTCTGTCCGCATGGGTGGCAGGACTGCAGCCATTGGAGCCTTCATCTTGTGCCTCCCAGCCATGTGTCTGAGCAGGAAGCCAGCTCAGAAGCAGAGCTGTGGGCTCTTCACACTCCCATATGAGATGCCAGCGCTGGCTACACTCATCATTCTTTGTATTGATTGTTGTTGCAGTCCTGGGGGAAGCTCTGTTCCCCTGTAGCGTGGTGTGCCGCCAGAAGGCTGCTGCGTGCTTCTGTGACATGGTTGCCGTTAATGTGTTACTTCCCACGTGACCCACCGTGAGCTCCAGGTTGCTCCCTGCAATGTCACAGCAGATCTAGATTCACTTTTCATCTGATCCAACTGCAAGATGTGCCAGATTTTAAACATGTAATGAAAATGGAGAAAAATGGAAATAAGTCTCAACTTACTGCTTACTGCCATAAGGCTAGTACAGTGTGTTTCTATTTGTTTGCTTTTTCTAGCCAAATATCAAGTCTAGTTAGTTCTAGAATTGATTTAATGTAGCATAAATGGAATCAGCTTTTGGGAAAGACAGCTCTAGGCCATCATTTATTTGTAAGGATTTTAGGAATAGTTTTCTCTCTGCTGTGACTTTATTTTTGGGATGAGGACTGCTGAATACTAATATTCCGTCATACATTTGATAATTGCTTTTTGCCCCTCCTCCCGAAAAAAAGCAAGCTAGACTAGTTGATTACAAATTGGAACTGATGTTTAAAACTCAGAGATGAAAATGAAAGTCACACCCAGGTATATCCACTTGCCTTCTCTTAACTCATTCTGATTTTATAGACTTTAAGGCACTTGTATAATGTGTCATTAAGCCAACTGCACTATTTATTTCAGTGATTTTGCACATTTCCCAACCCCACTTGCGAAGTGCTTTCACAAGCCGTTTGCTGTGGAGGGATGGTGTGAGACAAAGGGTGCTTCTGTCGGGAGTATAGCTGCATTTGGAAGCCAGTCGGGCTTTAAATGAGAAAAAGCAAAGCTTGCTAGGAATGGCACTGAATACTGCTGATTATTTTACCTTTGACAAAGTGGAAAATTGAAAGCTTGCTGTATCCCGTTTTATTAATATAATAAAGTTTTATAGTGTTGTTCTGGGCTTCAATATATGTTCTGTAGTGTTTATTAGCCCTAGGTTACAGTAAAGTGTTTGGGTCCTAGGGCTGTCTGCATTGTACAGAACCTGAGTAATAGTAACAAAAAATCAGAAAAACCTTCAGTAAATACCTTTTGATTTTTCAGCTTCTGGAGCCTCTTCCTCCGTCGTCTCTAAGTATTTGGTCGCTTGTGCTATCTAACGTGATTGAATGCAGACAGCGTCTTGTTTTATCATTGAGCACAGGTTTATGGCTTCCCCAGACTTGTCCTAATAACGAAGCTATGAGGGTTATGACAAGAATGGTGGTATTCAGTTTCTCTAGACTTGCGGTAAGTTTTTCCATTCTGCTGTCAGGAATGTGGGGCATCCGGGATCTGCAGGCTGAGGAGTGTGCCTGCCTGTGGGGACACAGACTTTCCCAGGAGCAGCTCCTCTCTTTCTGCACGGTACCCTGGGCTTTGGGGCTTTGTTTTTGAAGCAGTTTTCTAAAATTGGAAAACTTTCTTCGCTCTTTTTGTGCTTCTGTATCTTGTTTGTTTGTTTGTTTTAGTGCTTTTGTATATTAAGTAGGTTTGGAGGAATTAATATCATAGGCATTATTTTCATTTCCCTAGATTCGATACCAATTTCCGTTTGCCCAGATACAGTAATAAAACAGAGAAAAGTAAGCTTTCTAACCAGAAGTTTCTTGTAACCCGTGTAAGTGGATATGCGGTCTTTGCTGACCATCTTCCCCCTTGGGTTTTCGGAGGAGGTACGTGTTGATGTGTGCACAAGGATGGGTTTCTTTGGAAAGGACAGTGGGGGTAAAGAGAGGGGAGTGGGTGCCGTTCCATGCTGTCCGTTAGTTTTGGTTAAAATATTCTTGGACTTGCATACTGCCTCATGTGAGTTTAAGTATAAGCTGGCATCTGTAACTGTGCCCTTTGACGCGAGTCTAGGCACCTAACTCTGGGGCTAAGGAGGGGTTTCCAGCACCCCCATGGGCACTGCCTCATGTCCTCACTGCTTCCCTCTGGGTATGGCCGTCCCTGCCTTGGACGAACCGTCTCTGCCGTCCTCCAGAGCCCAGCAACCTGGTCACTTTCCCGGCGCCCCCGCCCCCCTCCTGCCCCACCTCGGATGCTTTTCAGAGTTCTGCCTTCGCAGTTCTGCTTGCGCTTCCTAATGCCTGTTCTGTCCCCTCCTCTCAGCACTGCCCCCCCCCCAGTCTCTCATGGTGCCCGGCACAGGGCCGGTACTGCAGGCAGAAACAAGGCTGGCTGGGAAGCATAGAGGTCAGGGGTGCCAGCTTCCTGTGTGCACAGTGTGGTGTGTTATCCGGTGTGCTCAGCCTCAGGCAGGACTTGGGACAAGTCTGTTGGTTGTCTTTGGGGTCATCCCATGGGGTCCCGAAGGAGCAGGCTGTGGCAGCTGAGGGGAAGCTGGTTGACGCCTCAGGGAATGCCTGGATGGGAAAGCTCTGAGTTGTGCTGTTGGAAAAGGGTTTATACCCAATTAGGACCCTCCCTGCCAGAGTCATGTTAAAGTGATCAAAGTATTGTTTTAAATTGTATAGAAATGTGCAGCAACATTGTGTTCTGTCGCTTTGGGCTTCTGGATAAAACATAGCTAACTCTTGGGTGTCGCACCTGCTGTGGGAGCACGTGGTTGGCACACAGTGCTGAAGCCTCCTGAGTTCCAGCTCTGCCCCTGACAGTTTCCAGCGTCCTGCCTATGGCTGCTGCGTACCTTGGGAGGCAGCAGACAGGGCGCAGGCACTCCAGTCTCTCCTCTCTTAAGTGGCTGGCCTGTGCTTTCTTCCTGGCCTGGCTCTCCTGGCACGCTCCCTCCTGATCTACTGCCTCCCTGCCTGGCACCCAGGTGAGCTGCTGTGCTTTTTGTCCCGGTTGCACCTGCTTGCACCCTCCTGCCTGCCAAGGGGCAGCTCTCCAGATCCACCCTCTGCCCCACACACTCAGAGTTGCATCCTTGTGTTTGTATACTGATTTCTTGTTGTCTTCAGGAAGTGGCTTTCCCTGGCTCCCTAGAGAAGTTTGCTTTCACACCAGAACTGCTGTGAGAGTTGGCTGTATTCTCCATCTCTCTTTGTGTCTCTTCCATGTAGTCTTCTGCACCTCTCCCTCTTCGCACGTTAAATATACCCATTGCGTTTTCTCAGGACTTGGGGTACTTGCCTCACTTACCGTGTGGCATCATTGCCGTAGACCCATCACTCTTCCCTAACACCCCTGGTATCTAGGGCATCCCTATCACCTCAAGAGGGCAGTGGTCCCTCCTCCAGTACTTAGCAGGGTCCAAAGCTAGGAGGCAGGAGCTTCATCCAGGTCTCCCACATGGGTGAAGGGACCCAAACACTTGGTCCGTTTTCCTTTGCTTTCCCAGGTGGATTAACAGAGTTGGGTTAGATGTGCTGCAGCCGGGACTTGAACTGGCACCCATATAGGATGCCAGTGCTTCAGGCAGTGGCTTAACTCATTATGCCACAGAATCAATCCCTAATCTATTCTTCAGGATGGAACTCTCAGGCCAGTTACCTTTCCACGGTCCCCACCTGCCCGCAGCGCTGTGTTAGGGTGAACTTTGGGGGTGTGCACTCCCACCCTCATACAGCCTTAAGCCATTTGCTCCAAGTTTTTCAAAGCCTTTCCCCAGCATGCTGTTCTTTGCAGCACTTCCCCCCAGCCTTGCCTGAGTGTGCTGTAGTGGCTGTTGTGCACAAGTGTGTGCTCCTGTGGACAGGCACCAGGGCTGCTGTGTCTTACTGAGTCCCGAGTTTGACTAGTACTCAGTCATCACTGTCGGTTTCACCAGCTTTAAGGACTGACAGGACAATGGGGAGCTAGGTAGATTAGGGCAAAACTCTAACAATATCCCTGGCTATCTAAACTCCCATTATTTGCATTTGGAATTTGGATTTTCTGGTCCAGTTCACTGTTGGAAATGGAGAAATGGTATTTCAAAGAGTTTGAAAGTGCACGGCCCATTTTCTTGACTGGACTGTGGGGACTTTCAGAGTCTCTCTGATCTTTGTGTTGAAGTGGCTGCCCTGGGGGTCCCTGCACTGTGGCTGTATGCCCCTCTGGCCTGATGGCTCTTGTAAACCATGTTGGTCATCACCAGTGGGCACAGTCCTCTGGCGACCTCAATCAGAGCTCCAGATGTGGCAGCTGAAGGGCAGGACCGCTACTGTCCCTAGAAGGCCGATCTGTAGTGGCTAATAAGTTAGGACTGCCTCAGAAGTTCTGCAAACTTAGGTTTATGAGTGACCAGTGGCAGGAAAATCATTTTAGAAAGTTTAAAACCTACGAGGCTGCTTTTCTGGAAAAGTCAAATTAAAAGGCTTATTTTGTTACAAAGCTCTCGAAATGCGTGCGTACTTTTTTACTTTCCCATAAGCATTCTGAAGACGCTTATGTGCAGGTTGCCCTTGCAGTAATGCTTATTCTCAGCAAGTGTAAGCAACACTTGGGGGAAGTTACCGCTTTCCGCATGTCAAGACAAGGGAGGGCAGCGTGGGTTATTTCACAGTGTGGTGTTGGATCCACCAAGATGAGGGTGGCATGGGTTACTCCGCAGTGTGGTGTTGGATCCAGTGGCGACGCATAGCTGTGCTACTGCATTGATATTGAGTCCTTGCAGTCAAGTGCTGTATTTGTTACCAAGGAAGTGGTATTAGGCAAAGGATAGCATAGCAGGACTTCTCACTGAGCTCCTGCCCAGGGTTGGCCTGGTGCTTGGCGCCATGTGGATATCCCGTCGGACTTACAGACAGCCGAATTCCTCTCAGATCCTGCTTTTACACCAGGACTTCTTCCCAGATCCCAGTGAGTCCCGCACTGTGTGCAACCCTGCACAGAGAGGAGCAGTGTTGGGCTGTGGGCTGATCCTGCACCTCCCAGCTGGTATCCCATGTGGGCGCTGGTTCTGGCTGCTCTGCTTCCCATGCAGCTCCTTGTCTGTGGCCTGGGAAAGCAACAGTTTATGGCCCAAAGCCCTGCTCCCATGTAGAAGATCTGGCTCCTGGTTTTGGTTCAGCTAAGCTTCAGCCTTTTCGGCTATTTGACAAGTGAACCAGCAAATGGGGGACCTTTCTCCAGGTTTCTCCATCTCTATAAGATCTGTCTTTCCAGTAAAACAACTAAATATTAAAAAACAATAATACAGAAAAACCTTGCGTGGCGTTTTCTGCCTCCTGTGACAGGGACTTCTCAGGTGGCTGTTATGCAGAGTCATAACTGGGGAGCTGTCAGCAGTGCCGAGCCCTGGGGTTCAAGGTGGCCTTCGGGACATTCCCCTGCTGCAGGCCCTAGCGTCGCAGCGTGTCAGCAAGTGGGATCCCGTGAATGATGACTGGCTAACAGGGCTCCCCACTGCCTGCCTCAGTGAGGTCACAGTGGTGGCACAGCGGTGGACTCTGCGGCGGCAGAGTCAGCTCTGCTTGTGCCTTCTCTTGCTGGCTTCCCTGTGCTCCTGCTCCCTGCCATGGATGGTACAGGACACGGCTCTCATCAGCTGTGCCTTTAATGTGGGGCTTCCCACCTTGGAGACCCGTGAGCCACCTAGGCTTCTATTGTTAGTAAGGGATCTGTTCTGTGATACTCTGCTGTAGCTGCTTAGCACGTACTGCGTATGGCCCTCATTCAGATTCACCAGCTTTCTGTGTACTCATTGTGTGTATGCTTGTGTGTGTGCGCTTAAAGTTCTTTCTTTAAAAAGATGTATTTTATGTATTTGAAAGTCAGAGTTAGAGAAGGATGGAGGGATGGAGTGGGGGAGAGAGAGAGAATTGAGAGATTGATTGATTAATTGAGAAATCTTCCATCTGCTAGTTTGTTAGCTGCTTATATGGCACAACAGCCACAGCCTGGCCAGACCAATGCCAGGAATTTCCTCTAGGTCTCTTAAATATGTGCCAGACTCCAAGCTCTTGGGCCATCTCCCACTGCCTTCTGAGGTGCAGGGAACTACTCAGATGCAGAGCATCCAGGGCTCAAACCTGCACCCATGTGGCATGCTGACATAGGTAAAGGCTTTACCTGCTGTGCCACAGCACTGGCCCCTATATTTAAAATTCAGTGCAGTTTTACCATAAGTGTATGTTACCATTTCTTTTTCTTAAAAAAATGTTTATTTTTATTGGAAAGTCAGATATATAGAGAGGAGAGACAGAGAGGAAGATCTTCCATCTGCTAATTCACTGTCCAAGTGGCCGCAGTGGTTGGAGTTGAGCTGATCTGAAGCCAGGAGCCAGGAGCTTCTTCCGGGTCTCCCACATCAGCGCAGGATTCCAAGGCCTTGGACCATCCTCAGTTGCTTTCCCAGGCCACAATCAGGGTGCTGGATGGGAAGTGGAGCTGCTGGAATATGAACCGGCACCTATATAGGATCCTGGTGTGTGCAGGGCAAAGACTTTAGCCACTAGACTATTGTGCCAGGCCCTACCACTTCTTTTTTAAATATGTGAGAGAGGCAAGGCTTGGATAAGTTTCATATGGTGCTCTTTGTGTAGCTCTGACCCAAGTTTTTAACTTTTTAGTAAAAACATGATTAATAGCAATACTAATTAAAAACAGCATCTGAAACTCTCCAAGTTACGTATATCAAGAACTTACCCTGTGGCTGGTACCACAATAATTTATCGATTCATTTAAGTCCACCCAATATGTGTTCCATGGACACATTATGTCGCAGTTGAATTAGTCTTTAATTAAGCTCACATATTGCCAAGAAATAAGTCATTATCGTTACAGCTCCTGGAGTCAGCTATAAAATGCTGAACCTCCAGTCTCTTTGTGCACGATTTCATGTTTTGAACATTTGACCTGTATCACTGATCTTGGCAGTTGTTGATAACTTTTGTTTATATAAAAATATAATGCATGATTATAGATGGAGTTAGGTAGAGATCACTTAAAAATAGCTTTATGAAGTTATAAATGAGAGTGGACATGGGCAGACGGCCAGGAGGACTGGAGCGTGTGATTGGGGGACATTTGCGTGTTGGTGGTTGTGGGGAGCTCAGTGCAGTGCCCAGGACTGAATCTCCCAAGCTGTGTGTCTCACTTTGATTGTGGCACCTAACATGTTTGGTGGCGACTAAGCAGCGATTAGCACAGCAGTAGAATTTACTCCTGGGGAAGATCACTGTGCAGCCAGAAGCCGGTAATTTGCCCTTCTCTGCTTGCAAAACCTCTTGTAAGGCTGTCCCTTGGGTGGACAGCAGTGTTCATTCTGGTGGGACCCTCAGCACTGCCAGAGTTCTGGTGTTTTCCTTGACAGCAGACGGAAAACAGAAGGAGTTCTGTTCTCAGTACCTCATGTGATCCTGCTGGAAAATGAAACACGTGTTCGGAGTGGATAGGACTCCCTGCAAGCCACCTGCTCTCAGAGTCTCAGGTAGCACACTGGCCCGGAGGCTGGTGGTATCGGTGGACACAGCTGGCTTAGGTGGCTGCTGCTGTGTGCCGGTGCACCCTTGTATACCCCAGGGCACCTTGGCGGAGTAGAGGAGGAGCCCTGCCAGGGCCTCATAGCTGTCCTTCGACTCTTTAGGAGTACGCTGTTCAGGCCAGTCCAGCCTCACAGTGCGTGCGTGTGTTACCACTGCATGTCGATGGCTCGCTATGTGTGTGGCTGACTTCAGCCAGCCATTCCATCGCGTGGATGTTTTTGGAGCTGCGTGTTCTGGGGAACTCTCTGGAAGCTACTCAGCCCTTTCCTGGACTACTCTATTGCATCTCTATTCTTCTGAGGAAGATTTTTCCTACTTATGACTCATTTTACTCTTTGGCTAATGCGGAGGGACATGTAATAACGATCAGGGGGAAGGAATGTCCGTGCTCCTCTTGTTTTGAAAACCTGTGCACCACTTTGTCTGTCTTGGGTTGTGTAAACTTGGACGACCGCAGCATGTTGACAACTATGAAAAGTTAAAAAAAAAATCCCGTGAATGCACAGTTCTCTGGAATTTGCAAATCGAAAAGGCTTCCTTGACGCTTCGGAGAAGGGTTTCATGTGGTGACTTCCAAGTGCGAATCCAGGAAAAACGGTGGGCTCCTGCCGTCGTGGCCACACACGTCCAGCGAGTTGAACGGGGTCCCTCTGTGATGACGCTCTGTGTTTTGTTTTCATTTTATAGGTCTGTATGAGCTGCTGGCTGCGCTGCCAGCACAGCTGCAGCCACACGTGGACAGCCAGGAAGACCTGACCTTCCTCTGGGACGTGTTTGGTGAAAAGAGCCTGCATTCACTGGTCAAGGTAAAGCCCTACCGATGTCAGATACTGTTTACACTAGCAAGCAATGTGGAAAAACACTGTGAGCGCCATCAAGTCAACCCGAGGTGGAACTGTCACTCTGCACACAGCCCAGCCTTGTTGCTCTCCCACGGGCAGGACACCATTCAGGAATCTCCCAAAAAAACCGAGAGGAGCCCACTTAGTGTGAGGCTGGGGGTCTGACTGTGCAGCAAGCCTGGATCACTTTGGTTTAGGGAAAGCCGCTGAAGGAGTCGAGCCCCTGGTAGGTCAGTGTTCATGAGCTGGGATCCAGCTTCCATAAATAAGTGCTCATGGCACAAATGAGAAGGAATATATTTTTTGAGGTCAAGAATGGCAGCAGTTCAGGAGCCACATTCATTTAAAATAATTTCCTTTAACAAAGTCAACTGAAATCCTAGCATGCTGCTCCTTTCCTTGGCACAACTCTCCTGAAATGGTGTTTTGTAGATAAATGACACCAAAGTGAAGGCTGAAGAAGAAAACCTTTTTTTTTTAGACAGTGGTGAGCGAGCCTCATGCTTGGGTATGATCAGTCACCAGGAACCAGATCTGGGAGTCATCAGGCCTGTTACAGTAAAACAAGAACCAGCAGCTCCTCTTGCTTCTGGAAATAGGACCGTGTGGCTTTTCTTTCACTCAGGCTGCTTCCTGGGGCCCCTCTCGGGCACATGCCTCAGCCTCAGGCATCTTTGGGTTTGGGCTGAATTCAGCTCAGTTTGCGGTGGCTCAGGGCCTGCCCTCGAGCTGTAGCTGTAGTGTTGGAGAGTGAGCAAGTTCCAAGTCAGCAGAATAAGGGAATTCTTTCCCTCCTTTTTTCCTTGTTGTCAGGTTTTCTGAACTTCACGTGTCATGACATTTATCTGCAAGTGAAAGCGTCAAGCACAGGGGGCTTTCCTAGTGTAACACACGGAGCGGCAGCGCGGTTGCCACCTGGCCAGTTGCTCATTTTGCCGTGATGGTGGAGTTGCCAGGGTGCTCTGTGCCTTGAGTGCTTTTAAACCATGAGTTGCTGTCTGGGGGTTGGAGTTGTCTGTAATGATGCTGGTGACCCGTGAGGTCAGCCCCGAACGCAGTCCTGGGAAGAATGTTGAGAAGGTCCACAGCCATGGACTTATTTATCATGATTTGAGGTTTTGAGAAGAGGAATGAAGTTATGTGAATGGCTGCTGTCATCCTTCAGCCACCCCCTTCCCGCCCACATAGCAGATCCATGGTTGTTTGAATTAGCTACAGCACGGCTACTGCCTCAGTTTTCTTACTTGTAAAGTGGGAAGTTGTAATACCCCTCAGCAACGTTGCTGGTGAGTTTAACAGAAAACAAGAAAAGATCTGAATTCTTTCCCCGTTACATGAGTTCAGAAAAGTTTAAGCCTCATTAAGTGTTGAAAATGGCTTGAAAATGCAGAAATGGTTGTTCTTATTCAGTGAATTCATTCCCCAGCTACACTGGCTGTTTCTCTCAGTGTGTCGGTGATATGTGGGTGGGACGTGAGCTGGAGGGTGTTGCTGTCTAGCTTCTTACAAGCTACAGAGCACATCAGTCGATGTTTCCAGGAGTTAGAGAATACACTAATATCCACCTGAATGTTTCCCTGTAGTTACCAACAAGTGTACTTGGAACGCTAGTTTATTACAGGCCACTAGTGCAGCCTTAGCTTTGATCAGAGATGCATATCAAGTGCATCTTGATTAACCCGTCTATTAGTGTCAAATACGTGGAGTCCAAATGTGTATAGGAAGCAGGATTGGATTGCAGCGTGAAATAGCTGGAACAAGCCACTTAGTAGTCCAGATGTCTCTACTTAAGGCTGAAGGATAGAAACCTTCAGGCTTCTGCGCATAAATCTCGTTGTAGAGCAGTAGGACTTTGTTGGAGAAGACTTGAGTTAGAAATGTGCTTCAGTTCTAGGCCCTCCTGCCTGTGCCAGAAGCTGGGACATAGAACTGCGTGTGCAGATGCAGCCCTGGGTTTTAGGCTAGCACACATTTTCCATAGCCATCATATGGCTTCATTTGTATTTATGAAAAAGCAAATCATGAATTAACACTCAGTCTTAAGAAGTACTCTTCACGTAACATGAGATATGCTCAAAAAAGGCATTTGTGTGTGATGGTCAGGGTAACGGAGACAGGTGCACGGAATGCTTCCACTCAGGGCAACTCTCTGTCAAGGAATTGTGTAGCATACAAGGCTGCCAGTGGAAAGCCATGAGAAATGGGATTATCCTATAGGGTATTATCTGAGGATATTTTTTTAAAAGGAAACATTTCAGGTTAAAAAATTGAAACCTTTGAGAAGATTTTGGAAGTATCAGTGCTGAGAAAAGATTTTAAAAGTACATAAGCATCAGTTGACGGAGGACAGAGCAGGTCGATCAACCACCTCAGCTATGTGTTGGCAATGTAAGAGCTGGGCAAATGGAGACTCTATGATGGACTATGTCAATCAGTGGATTCTCCAGCGACCGCATTGCGCTTGGAGTGGTGAGAGTGGCAGCAATTCAGATCCTCTGAAATGTCAAAAACACTCTACCAGCTCTACCTTCAGACCAGAGATGGTCTCCCCAAGGAACTGATGAACTTCTCTGGACAATAAGATGCTGGACTTTATGCCTGGTAGATGCTTGCAATGAAAGAATCTCAGCTGAATTTGAACTGTGGTAACGCAGCAGGGTGGAGGAGTCCACCATGGGGGAGGGGCTGGAGGGTTTGAGGAGGGGTGGGGGGAATCCCACTGCCTATTAAACTGTGTCACATAATGCAATGTAACCAATTAAAAAAAAAAGTACATACTGGCAGGGCCCGGCACAGTGGCCTTTTAAAAAAAAAAAAAGTACGTACTGGCGCATCTTTCGCGAACCTACAGGCCCATAACACATAGATTGTGTCAGTTCAGCCTCTACTTGTGCTTGTCCCTGCTGAGATTGCCTGATTTATGTTTTATTTTGCTTGGTTGTGGGATAAATCTAGTGCATGGATTTCAAAATTTTTCATAGCAAAAATAAACTTACTGTTAGTTTTATTTTTCCCGTGACTTTTTTTTAAAGATTTATTTATTTATTTGTTTGTTTATTAAGATTTATTTATTTTTATTACAAAGTCAGATGTACAGAGAGGAGGAGAGACAGAGAGGAAGATCTTCTGTTTGATGTTTCACTCCCCAAGTGAGCCGCAATGGCCGGTGCTGCACCGATCCGAAGTGGGAACCTGGAATCTCTTCCAGGTCTCCCACGTGGGTACAGGGTCCCAAAGCATTGGGCTGTCCTCGACTGCTTTCCCAGGCCACAAGCAGGGAGCTGGATGGGAAGTGGAGCTGCCGGGGTTAGAACCGGCGGCCATATGGGATCCCGGCGCGTTCGAGGTGAAGACTTTAGCCGCTGGGCCACGCCGCCGGGCCCTTCCCATGACTTTTTAAAGTGTGTTTGTGTTTCCTTTTTTGTAACCTGGTTTAAACTTGTTTTAGAATAAGATGTGGCATAATGACTTGCTTAGATAATGAAGAGATGGTTCTGTTTGTGCAAGAAGCTTTTGTTGTGAACCCGCTGTTGTGTTGGAGTTCTAGCATAAGACTATGAAGCTGTTAGTAGGTGCTAAGTAGTTGTGTCTGTTTTCTACCTTTTACATACTTTTATCTGTGTTTGAGGATAGGAAAAGAAAAATAGTAAGCTGATTTTTTTATTTTTTGAATTTTTTAAGTATCTGCACAAACAAAATTGATATTTTTGAGAGAATATTTCTCTTACGATTGAATTATTGTTTCCTTTGTGAGGTCTTCAAGCAGTAAATACTAATTGATTGGTGTAGCATCTGTTGCTGCCTGTACTGTTACTGACTGGAACCCTACAGCTAAAATGTGCAACATGGTAGGTTCAGTTCTGTGCCTTGTATGGGCTCCAGTTCCCTGGATGGAGGGAGCTGGGACATATTTAGAGCTGTTTGCGAGGGGCACGCACTGCCCCATCTGGGGCCTGTGATTCTGTTGTCTGCCTAGAACCTGACTGTGTAATGGATGGGACTGGGGGAGATACATAGGAGTGAGCACAGTGTCTTCCTGGCAAAGGCACGCAGAGTCTGGGGGCTGCTGTGTGCAGTGGGGAGGGCTACGGGCAGCAGAGTCTAGCAGGGAAGGTGAGCAAACAGCAGCCCTTCAGTGACACACAAGCTGCATTACAGGCACGGACTTAATCCTAAGAGAGAGGATGGCATTGGAGTGGAGGGCGTAGAGCAAGGGAGTGAAGAGAGCAGTTTTCCCTGTAGAAGTCAGTTGACTTGCTGTCTCCTCTAGGGGCGTGAGCTGTCCAGGTCAGAGTGTTGGGGCAGGGGAGTTGGTTTGAGCTTGAGAGAGGGGCTCCGATCTTCAACCTGGGCTCATCAGTGTGTGTGTGATGATTATGAACATGTTGAACCACCTTGTGCTGGGAGAACCGGCTGGTGGTTGTGGGAAGCTGCTGGTAGTGAAGAGGGGGCTCCACAGAGACCCCAGAAGTCCCAGGGTTCCAGCTTCCCTGTGCTGACTCTGAGCAGAGGAGAGAACGGGTGACTTTAGTTTTCCTTATGTGTGTTTGTGATCTGGAGCTTGAGTGAGTAGCCTGCTATGTAGTTGGATAAATCAGTCTTAAACTGAGTGTGATTATGTCCTAGGTTTGAGATAATGAACTCAGGAATAGGACTGCCAGGGGAAATATAGGGCATCCACTTGAATTGGAATTTCAGACACATGAGTTTTTTTAAGTGTAAGTATGAACTGCAAAATTGCTGTTATATTTTCAATATCAGATTTCAACTGTTCATTGCTGGTATATAGGGAGTCAATTGACTACTTTTTGAAAAAGATTTTATTTTTATCGGAAACTCACATATACAGAGAGGAGAGACAGAGAAAAAGAACTTCCATCCCCCCAAATGGCTGCAACGGCTGGAGCTGAGCTGATCTGAAGCCAGGAACCTGGAGCCTCTTCCAGGTCTCCTACGTGGGTGCAGGATCCCAAGGCCTTGGGCCGTCCTTGACTGCTTCCCCGTCCACAAGCAAGTAGCTGGATGGGAAGCGGGGCTACCGGGATTAGGACTGGTGCCTATATGGGATCCTGGCATGTGCAAGGTAAGGACTTCAGGCACTAGGCTACCATGCCGGACCCAACTGACTTTTTAAAACAGATTCCATTCACTCCATAGGCACAGTTCGAAAAAAATAATCCTGTTTCCCTTGCTGTCCTGCTTCTTCCCCATGGCCTCCACCCTTCTTTCTCTTCTGTATTTACACAGTCATTTTTTAAAAAGTAATTAATTGATTTATTTTATGGTATAGATCCATAACTTTAGCATTTCTCCTCCCTCATCCACAGACCCCCCTCCCCACCACTGATTTTCCCTATATTGTTGCAATAGTGTAGTTCTTCATAAACAGTCATAAACCCATCATTATGGACAATGACAGTGAGTCCAACATCCTATTTTCAAGATATATTTAACAGTTTCATTGGGAGTCCATCTTTGATTCAGAAGTAGAGATGCCTACCTCGTTGTATCTTAACATCTGGATATGATAGTCCCTATTACACAGTTACTGTACATCCTATTCAATGAAAAGTCATAAAACAATCAACAGGAAGAAAAAGAAAATTTACAACATGAAGTTAAATGACATGCTACTGTGTGACCAATGTGTCACTGAATAAGTGAAAAAAAAACACATAATGATCAAAGGATCCATTCGGCAAGAAAAGATCACCACAGTAAATGTATATACGCCAAATGCCAAGACGTATAGCTGTGTAATGGAGAAGTAAACTCCAGTACAATAATAGTGGGGACTTTAATACCCCTTTAACATCAATGGACAGATCGACAAGACAGAAACTCAGCAAAGAAACAACACAACTCACCTAGACTTAGTTGATATCTACTGAACCTTTCGTCCTGCACACAGAGAAAACACTTTTTTTTCATCAGTACATGGAATGTTCTCCAGAACTGACCATGTCTTAGGCCACAAAATAAGCCTCAGCAGTTTTTTTTTTTTAATCGTAATTATACCATGCATCTTCTCAGACCATCATGGAGTATAACTAGAGACCAAGAAGTCAAAAACACCTGGAAGACAGGTGAACACATGGAGACTGAGTAACACGTTAGTAAATGAGCAGCTTGGCTGGAGCTGGCCTCCGGCACCAATGCCAGGATCATACTAAATGGGGAAAGATTGGAAGCTTTTCCACTAAAATCTGGAACTAGACTGGATGTCCACTGTCACCATTACTCTTCAATATAGTATTGGAAGTCCTTGCCAGAGCTATTAGGCAAGAAAAAGGAATTAAAAGAATTCAAATTGGAAACGAGGAACTGAAATTGTCTGTATTTGCAGATGACTTGATTCTCTACATAGGAGAACCAAAAGACTCAGTCAAGAGACTATTGGAACTCATAAGAGACTTTGGCAGGGTAGCAGTATACAAATTAATGAACACAAATTGATGACGCTAGTGTACATAAATATTTCCATGGCTGAGAAAGAAATTTCAAGTACAGTCCCCTTTAAAATCGTGGAGAGGAATCTTAAATACCTAGGAATTATGCTAACTAAATATGTGGAAGACCCCTATTAAAAAAACTATAAAGCATTAAAAAAAGAAATAGAAGAAGATACTGAAAAATGGGAAAACTTACCATATTCCTATATTAGCAGGATCAACATCACCAGAATGTCAGTATTATCTAAAGTAATATACAGATTCAGTGCAATTCCAATCATAATCCCAACAACATTGTCAGAAATAGAAAAGAAGATAGAGAAGTTCATCTGGAAACACAAGAGACCACAAATAGCCAAAGCTGTCCTGAAGAATAAAAACCAAGCTGGAGGAATCACAATTCCAGACCTCAAGACATAGTACAAAGCAGTGAGGTTCAAAATACTCTGGTACAGAAACAGAGAACAAGTTCAGTAGGACAGAATAGAAACACCAGAAGGGAGCCCGCACATGTATAGACAAGTAATCTTTGACAAGAAAACTGAAAATGATCCAGGGAAAAAGCCCGATCTCGTCAACCAAAGCTGTTGGAACAACTGGATAGCAGCTTACAGAATGAAGAAGCAAGACCTGCACCTGTCACATTATACAAAATCAGCTCTAAATGGTTCAAGGGCCTAATCTAAACCCAGAAACCATCAAATTATTAAAGGAAAACATAGGAAGCACTCTCCAAGGAATAGGAGTGGGGAAAGCCTTCTTAGATGCCAGAAGCACAGGCAAAGACAGAATGAACAAATGAGACTGCATCAAACTAAAAAGCTTTTGTACAGCAAAGGAAACAAAGTGAAGAAGCAACCAGTGGTAACAAGGAGTGATAAAAATCACAGCAAAATAAAATGGAATTGAAAGTATAAAACTAAAACTTCTGACAAGAAACAGCCATTTTTTTAAGAAGATGAGCAAAACAAGATTTTTGCCAGACAAGCAAAGAAAAGCAAGAGGAAAAAAAAAGTAAAATTAGAAATGAAAAAAAAAAAGAACATCATAAGAAACTAGTATGGCAATCTCTTCTCGCTGAATGGATCCTTTGATATTGTGTGGTGTCCTTCATCTCTCTGAAAATTTTCCACATCAAACTGATACAAGAATGACTACAGCAACTTGTTTTTCTTTTCCATTAGCCTGGAATATTTTTCCATCATTTGACTTTCAGTTTCTGCATATCTCTTTTGGTGTGGTGTATCTCCTGTTGGTAACACATCAGTGGGTTTTGTGTTTTGATCCAGTCGGCTAATCTGTGATGCTTAATTGATGAGTTTAAACCATTTACATTCAGGGTTAATGTTGATAGGACCTATGATTTTAGCAATGGGTTGTTCATTGTTTGAATTAGTCTTTTTTTTTTTTTTAATTGAGGTGTTCGCCATGTCTGCCTTTGGTAGGTACTATTCAATTTCTCTATAAATAGAACAGTTTTTTTTTATTTTTACTTCATTAATTACATTGTATCATGTGACACAGTTACATAGGTACTTGGATTCTCCCCACCCCTCCCCAAACCCTCCCACCATGGTGGATTCCTCCACCTTGTTGCATAACCACAGCTCAAGTTCAGTTGAGATTCCCCCATTGCAAGCTTATACCAAACCTAGAGTCCAACATCTTATTGTCCAGTCAAGTTCAACGGCTTCTTAGGTATACCCTTTCTGGTCTGAAGACAGAGCCAGCAGAGTATCATCCCAGTCAATTGAAAGCTCCAACATACCATCAGCAAAAATTTACATCATTATGGAATTAATTGAGTTTTTTTTTTTTAAGTATCGTTTGTAGGGAAGGTCAGAAAGAGGCAAATTATTTGAGCTTTTATTCACTGTAATAATTTTATTTTATTTTTGAAGACAAAGGAAAGCTTTGCTGGTAATTTATTCTGGGCTGACAATATTTTTTTTCTCTTAGAATCTGGAATATATCATTCCATTTTCTTCTGGCCTGTAGAGTTTCCTGAGAGGGCTACAGTGAGTCTGTTTGCCGTTCCTCTATATGTTAATTGATTTTTTTTACATGCTTTTAAGGTTATATTCCTGTGTTCAACTGAAGAGGCTTGAGTATCATCATCTGTGTGCCTCCCATATTTTGTTTCCCGATTCTTTCTCCAAATTAGGAAAGTTTTCCTTTATTCTTTCGTTGAATACATTTTAAACCCAGCTTCTCTTTCTGTGCCTCTGGAACTCCCATAACACTTACATTTGGCCTTTTAATAGTGTCCCTTAGTTCTTGAATACTTTTCTTAGCTTGACTCAGTTCCTATACCAGCCTTTTGATTTCTCCCCCCATTGTTAAAGGAAATGTCTTCCAATTCTGAGATTCTTTGTTCTACCTTGTTCATTCTATTTTTGAATTTTTAATTGGCTCTACTTGGCTTGGTTTTGTTTCAGCGTTGCTATTTCCTGTGTGACATATTCCTGAAATTCCTTGAACTCCTGTATGTTCTTCTTATTTGTTTGTTTATTTGTTTATGATGATCTTTACATAGTTGATTAGGGTGTAAAAGATCAAGGGCTAGAGGAAAGCAGGTAAGACCATTATTTCCAGATTCTCTTTCTGGGGGAAGAGAGGAGATAAAGGGAGAAGCCACACCCAGCCTCCCAACCATCCCAGGGTTCCCAATGTGGGGCGTGCTCCAAGGGCACTGATTAAGTGGTTTTGATAGTTCAGCAGTTGTGAAATGCTGCCTGACTTGCCACTCCAAGCACAATGAAATCTCTCCAGAGTCCACTGGCTCACATGGTCTACTGTAGAGTCTCCATTTGTCCAGATACTCATTGCCAATGCTTGGCTGGGATAGTTGATCAATGTGCCCTTCCTTCATTCTCTGTTACGGTACCAGGTGTCCTCTGTAGGTTCTAATGTACTGTTGTGTCCTCATGTGCAACTGGATATGCTGTCTGTTGTTTTGTCTAAGCCACTGAGGAGGTCCAGCTCTGACAAAAAACACTCCATAGTCAGACTATGGAACCTGCAGTTTTCTCCATGGTTGGAGTTCTGAGTCCAGTAATTCAGTTGGAGGATCCCCAAAGGAACCTCATCTGAGTTGATCCCAGACCTGATTCTTGTGTGTGCTTGCCAATACAAGGTATGGCACAGTGTATCACCCGAATCAGCTTACTCACACACTGGTGATTGCAATTGCTGGGTCAGTTTCGTCTCCAGCCCTGTCCTCTATGCAAACAAATGGAAACCCAGCCAGGTTCCACCCACCACATATCTGGCCACATAAACGAGTGGGAGCTGCAGCCTAACTGGGGCTATCCCCAATGACCCCCACCAGGCCTGGCGCTGCCATGGTTCGCATGATTGCCAACATGTACAGCAGACGGGTCCAGTCTGTCATGCATCCCATGCAGCTCTTATACATGTGAATGGGCTTTGAAGCCTAGTTCAGACCAGCCAGCCCCTCTATCCAGCTCACACATGTGCCAGTGGGTGACACTGTCTATGTAACTATGCCTGTCCCAGTCCTGGTTTTCATGCTCACCAGCATGAGTGGAAACCCAAGAGGGAAGTGCCCATTGTTTCCCTATTGGATCCACTCCTACTCCCAGATCTTGCACTCTCCAGGTGGTTCTGCGGTTTAACTTGATGTAATTTGCACCCCATGCCAGCATCTGCCAGCTGGTGCGGTAGCAAAGCCCAACAAACCCTCATCCACTCTGGCTTATGCATGCACCAGAACAGTCAACCCAGCCTGGCTTTCCCCTGATCCAGTTCACATGTGGACCACCATGTGTTGTATCCCTGCCCAGACTGGCCTGCCCCCAATCCAAGCTCTTACGTTCACCGGTGGGCATAGTATTCCAGCAAGGGAGCTCCATGCAGCTATCCTGCTGTGTTCACTCCCTACCCCCTGGGTTTCATGTGTGCTGGTTGGGCGCTGTGGCCCATTCTGGCATGGCCCACCTCACCTTGACTTTTGCCAGTGTGCTATAGCCTGGCCTGACCCAACACTGCCCACAGTTCCAACTCTCTGCTGGGGGCTACAGCCTAGCCCAGCCCAGCCCAGCCCAGCCTAGCCCAGGCAGACCCCAGTCCCAGCCATAATGTAAATTGGTATTGTGGCCTAACATGTCTAACCTATATACCAGTCTGACTCTTGGATTTGTCAGCCGGTGATATGAACTGGTCTAGCCTGGCTTGCCCCAGACTTTAACCAAATGTATGATGGTGGGTACTGTATCTTGGACCTGGTCTGGGCTGTTCTGTCTTGGTTCTTGTGCTCACCTGCAGGGACTGTGTCCCAACAGAGGAGTTGCCAAGCTTCTCCATCAGAACCTTTCCCAATGCTAGATCTTGTGTACACTGCTGGGTTCATGGACCAGTCCTACTTAGTCCACCTCCTGTCCAAGAAGAGCAGTGACCTTTCCTGACCAGCCTGCACCCATTCTGGTTCTTGTTGGGTGCTACAACCTAGCTAAGCCTGATCCACACCCAGACACAGTGAATGCATGGCTCTGCAGGGGCAGAGACATAGCCCAGCCTGTGCTACACCTACCCTGGTTCTCATGAATACTAGTGGGTGCTGGAGTCTACTCCAGTCTGGCGCATTTTCAGACCCAGTCCACACCCATGCCAAGGGAGACTGCAGCATGTCCAGACCAGACTGTGGCCCCCACTCCAACCCCCCACAACCCAATGGGAACCACAATCCAGCCAGGGCATCCCCTTTGCTCCCCAACCAGGCCTGGTTCCAGCCACAAATCTTGTGCATGCCAGTGGTTGCTCTGACCCAGCTTGGCACAGGTTCCCACCTGTCTTGGCCTTTGCCTTTGGATGCTGCAGCCTGGCCTGCTCCGGCCACCTCCAGTCGCAACTCTCACTGGTGGATGCTACAGCCTGGCCCTGCTCAGTCTGTTCCCATCCCTGGTTCCTGCGAACCAGCAGGTATGGTTTCCTAACCCAAAATGATCTGCACTCCAACCTGCACTTGTCAGTGGGCTAAGGTCTGCTTGGCCTTGTCCATTCCACCCCCTTCCAACACCAGCCCACGCATTTGCCAACAGATAGAGCTTCTTTGACCAGCCTGCCCAACACCTGGGCCTGGACCATGTGCTTGCCTACGAGAGCTATGACACAGTGGGCGAGTTTCCCAAGTTCCTCCACTTGCCTCACTCCTAGGCCCAGATCTCAGGCATGCCAGCAAGTGCCAGGCTCCCACCCTGCACAGACTGCCCCCTTCGACCCAGTCTTTGTATGAGCTGGTAGATGGATACGACTTGAGTGTGCCCATGCGGGTGCTGCAGACTGAACCTGCCCAGCCTGTTCATAGCCCCAGTACCCATGAGTGTTGGCACATTCCATGGTCACGCCTAGCTCAGCCCCTCACCACCCCAATTAAGCTAATCAATGGGACTTGTATTTCCACAAGGTTAGGCTCACATATCTTCTACAGAATCTACCCCGAGACCTGGTTCTGTTGTGTGGTGGTTCGTGTTATAGCCCAGCAGATTGTGACCTGTTCACTGTTCCGACACTCACTGTCATATACTTGAATCTGGCCCTGCCAGACAGGCCCCCAGCCTTAGCATTCGTGTGGGCTGGCATGTGGTGGTCAGCAATGTTCCATGATAACAAACCCAGCTCAGAACTCCCATGTGGGCTGGAGCATTGGTTTGACCCACAAAGGTCTTCTACTCTCTCTCCTTCAAACCACCAGGTCTCAGTCTCTCACTTACCTGCAGGCACAGTAAACTTGTTGTTGGGAGTCCTTCTGGAGTCATTCCTCACCTACATTTACTGTGGCTTTTTCCAGGGATGTTCCTCAGTACTAATTCCTCACCTGAGCATAAATGCATAGGTCATCACTCTCCCTCACCTGTGCGATTCCCCAGTCTCACTGTAAATCCTCAACCCCAAGTTCCCAGAGTGTGCCACTGGGTGGCCCAAGGGTTGCACCCAAGCCATTGGCTCCCCAGGCCACCCAGCCCAGAGCCACCTCTGCTGCCACGCTGGCTGGGTGGGTGCAAAAGAACCCCTTAGCAGGGCCTCTGAGTCTGCCTGTGCTCCACAGCGCATGGGGTCCAGGTGACCCCAGGCAGGCCCAGCCCAGAGTCACCCCTGCTGCTGCCAGCTGAGTGGGCGGGCAAAAATACCCCTGTATGTTCTTCTCATTGTTAAAAAATTTTATAACAAGTTTTTAAAATTCTTTATCCCTCATTTCTTTGATTTTTTTTCATCAGTTAACTCTGAGGCTGACAAAGACTTTTGCTCCTTTGTGGTGGAGGCATCAGTAACATTCATTTTGCCTCTGTCTCTTCTTTTGCTCTTGGTCATTGTACTTCTAGGTAGCAGATTCTTCTCCTTAGGGGCAGTTTTCTCAGCTATATTGCTTGCTAGTCTACAGACTGATTTTACTGATTGTGTTCAATACCTGCTTCTTTGTTTGCATTCACTGCTGTCACTTTCTTTCATGAGTTTCAGTCCCAGGCTCTTCTTCTAGGCTTCCGTGCACAGTATCCATAGCCCCAGCTCCTAGCTCACCCTCTCCTACCCCCGTGATCCCATGCTGTGGCTGTGCCATTGCCTGCACAGCCTTTCTCCCCCTCTTGATTCAAGCAGTGCCCAGGATTAGAGAGACACTAGCTGTCCTAAATCACTGGATTGTCAGTGGTGCTGGTATTATCAGAAGCTGCTGACCATCTGGAGGCCACACGGGCCTATTTTAGATGGAACTTGTAGGATGCCAAGTCGGTACTGTTTTCCCCTGTGAGACTAGTGCAATGCATTGAGCTGAAAGTGGGTTCTCTCAGCTTAGTGCATGGGGGGGTCACTGTTGTCCCACCAGCTCCACCCCACCCTCAGTACACAAAATGGCACCTGGCATGGCACTGGTGAGGGTCTGGACCTGCTGGCTGCTAGGTCTGGGAGCCACCCAGACCTATTTTGAGTGGAACCTATAGGATGCCAAGTCAGTACTGTTTTTCCTGTGGGACCAGTGCAATGTTTTGAACTGGAAATGAGAGCTTGCTCCTGGCTGAGCGCATGTGCAGCTTACTGTTGTCCCTCCAGCTCCACAGTCTTTTCCTCAGTACACAAAAGAGCACCCAGTGTGGCACTGGTGGGGGTCTGAGCCATGAAATCCACCCTGTTCCTGCACCTGCCGGCTTGGGCTCTGCCGCTCTACTGCTCATGACTGAATCAAGCACATCAGCAGGATGGGCAGTCCTAGGCCTGGGTTCCCTCCTTCAGCTCCTGGTGAATCCCCTTCTCACCTGGCTGCTGGTAGATCTGACTGCCAGTTGCAAACCCTAGCTGGGGTTTGTGGTCACTGCAACACCACTCTGCTATCTCTGCTGCTCCCCCGTGTCCACGGATCTCCAGGTGTCCCTCGGCTGTCAGCCTGCCATCTCCTATTTCCCAGAATCACAGCCTTGCTGCGTTACCCTGGCTGATGATTCTCTGTGTAAAGGTGTTACTACCCTGTTCTGCCATCTTGTGTCTCACAGTCATCATTTTAATCCACTTGTATTCACACATGTGATTTGCCACTAATCATAATATTTTATAAATAAAAAGTAAAAAGACAGCAAGACCACATTTCCACTGGCATGTAAACAACAGCCTGGTCCCAAAGAGACCATTTCATTCCTGTCTTTTCTGTGTTTTATATTAGCTGTCACGTATCAGAGAAGATATGATATTTGTATCTTTGAGATTCACTGATTGCACTAAGCATAATGGCTTCCAGTTGCATACATTTTGTTGCAAATTATAGGATTTTGCTCTTTATTTATGTCCGAGTAGTATTCCACAGTGTTTGTATACTACGCTTTCTTTATTCAGTCAGCTGTCACCCGGCACCTGGGTTGATCCCAGTAGGTTAGCTATTGTGAGCTGTGCTAGACACGATTGTATCAAGATTGTGTGATAGACACAGTTGTACCAAGAACTCTTTCATATGCTGACATCATTTCGTTTGGGTAAATTCCCAGGAGTAGGGTAGCTGAGTCATAAGGTAGATCTGTTGTCAGCTCTCTGAGAAATATGCATGCTGTTTTCCAAAGCAGTTGTACTGGTTTACATTCCCACCAACAATGAATTAAGGTCCTTCCCCCCCATAGCCTTTCTTGCCTTTATTGTTTTCTGGTTTCTGTATGATAGCCATTCTAAGTGGATGATGTAAAACCTTATTGTGATTTTTGTTTTTAATTTCCTCTTGGCTAGAGATCTTGAGCATTTTTTTTCACGTGCTAGTTGGCCATCTTTGTTTCATCCTTTGAAAATTGCCTGTTCTTGTCCTTTGCCACATCCTTAACTAGATTGTATGTTTTGTTGTTGAGTTTCTTGAGCTCTTTATAGATCCTGGATATTGATCCTCTAGCAGTTGCGTTATGTGTAAATATAGTCTCCTGTTCTCTTGGCTGCCTCTTCACTTTATTGACTTTATTCCTTTGCAATGCAGACATTTATAGCCTGATTGAATCCATTTGTTTACTTTTCTTTCATCGCTTGTGGTTCTGGGGTCTTTGCCTATGCCTGTGTCTTGCAGAGTGTCCCTGGTGTTGTCCACTAGTAATTTGATTTAGACCCTGGATCCATTTTGAGTTGATTTTTGTATGCAGTGTACAGTAGGGGGTCCAGTTTCGTGCTTCCGTACACCTACATCCAATTTTGCCATCATCATCTGTTGAACAGAATGTCTTTTCTCCATGGATTCCTTTCAGGTAGTCTGTCAAAAGTTAGTTGACTGTGGATGTGTGAGCTAATTTCTGGGAGAGACAGAGAGATCTTCCATCTGCTGCTTATTCCCCAAATGGCTGTAGTAGCTGTTGCCGAGCTGATCCCAAGCCAGGACCTAGCGGTGTTTTGTTTTTTCTTTTTTAGATTTTTTTTTTATTGTTAAGTCAGATATACAGAGAGGAGGAGAGACATATTCCGTCCAATAATTCCACTCCCCAAGTGACCACAATGTCCGGTGCTGTGCCGATTGAAAGCCAGGAGCCAGGAATTTCCTCCAGGTCTCCCATGCGGGGTCCCAAGGCTTTGGGTTGTCAACTGCTTTCCCAGGCCACAAGCAGGGAGCTGGATGGGAAGTGGAGCCGTTGGGATTAGAACCGACGCCTATATGGGATCCCAGCGCATTCAAGGCGAGGACTCTAGCCACTAGGCCATCACACTGGGCCCTAGGGGTGTTCTTTTAAGTCTTCTTTGTGGGTACAGGAGTCATTTGCTTTTGACTGTCCTCCACTGCTTTCCCAGGCTACAAGAGCAGGGAACTGAATGGGAAGCGGGGCCGCCGGGACACAAGCTAGTACCCATATGGCTGGTAACTGCAGGTTGCCCATGTGCTACCGCTCCGATCCTGGCAGCTGATTTTTGTATACTACATTTATGTATTTTCATGATGCTGTTTCTCTTTCCTACTTTTAGTTGAAATCTTTTGATTCCATTCATCCTCCTCTCATAGCCTATCAGTTTACTTTAGCTTATCCACTGGTTCGTTTCCCAGGTGCCCAGCGTGTGTAGCCCCCAGCTTGTCTCCCATGTGAATGCCAGGATTCAGTTACATGAACCATCGCCACTGCCCCTCTGGTGTGTGTCAGCAGAACCCAGGTGTCAGCAGCAGGGTTGGGGTTCGGGCTTTGGTCCTTCAATGTGAGCCGCAGGCCTGATAGCTGGCATTTTAACTGCTAGACCAAACACCTGTCCTTCGATACACTTTTTAAGTTAAAGGTTTAAGTGTTTGTTGTATGTCAAACACATGTCCTGGGTGCCCTTTCAAACTACAGTCCACTGTTTCACAGGTAGTACAGCTATTGTTTAACAAAGTATTCTCCTATCCCTGTCATTCTTTTACTCCTCTATACTGTAGAAGCTCAGTACTTTTTTTTACTGTTGTTTTGAACAAACAGCTATTAGATCAATTAAAATAAAAACCGAAGAGTTTGTTTTATCTTCATTTATTCTTTTTTGATCTTCCATTCTATGTGTATCTAAGTGTTTGGCTTACGATCTTGTCTTCCTCTCTGGAAAAAAAAAAAAACCTCCTTTTAACATATGTTGAAAGTTAGGTCTACTGGCAGTAAATTCCTTGATTTTTATTTGTGTAAAAATGTGTTTATTGGGACTGGCATTATGGTATAGCAGGTAATGTCACACCTGCTACCTCACACTGGCTGGTGTCATTAGGTCCCGACAGCGCTACTGCCGGCCCAGCTCCTGGGAAAAGCAGCGGATGATAGTCCATGCCACCCATGAGGGAGACCTGGGGAAGCTCCTAGCTGTTGAACTGGGCCTGGTCTTGCTGTGGCTGTTGCAGCCACCTTGGAATAACCCAGTGGATGGAAGATTTAGCTCTGTTTCTATGTAACCCTTTCAAAACCCATAAATAAATGTTTCAGAAAAACATTTTCATTGCTCCTTCATTTTCAAAGTATAATTTTACTGGACAAAGAGTTTCAGGGGAGTGATTTTCTTCAACACCACAGGTATTGCAGTCATGCTGACTGTTACTTTCTGATGAGACATCTAGGGTGACTGTCACCTTTTCAGAGGTCTCCCATTGGCTTCTGTTGAGACTTTATCTTCCTGTGTTTTGTTTCTTGCAGTGTGAATATTAGGCCAAGGTGGGGCGTCGCTGGCATTTACTCTGCTTGGCGTTCTTTGAGCTTCCTGGGTCTGTGACTTGGTATTAGTTGTTAACATTGGAGCGTCCTCAGCCATTCTTAGCTGAGATATTTCTTCTGCTCTTGTCTCTCTTTCTGATGTTCCCATTCTGTATATGTCACACTTTTTGTGATTGTCCTGTAGTTCTTGGGTGCTATCTTTCCTCTTTGCATGACAGGGAAGCTTCTCTTAGCGCATCTTCAAGCACATCCCCAACAGTCTTCATTTCCGTCACAGTGTTTTTTATTTCTCATACTTCACATTGCTCCTTTCTGGGAGTTTCCATCTGTCTGTGTTACTCCTCCTTTCTACCCATTGTCTGCGTTTTCCATTAGAGCTTCCAGCATCCCAGTCCTACTTGTTTTCAACTCCCTGTTCCATGGTTTTAAAACATGTGTCCTATTGGCATCAGTTTCTAGGTTGTCTCTTCAAACTGTATTTTCCTTGCTTTTTATCACAGCTTGTGAACTCTGGTTGAAAGTTAAGGTTTTTCTCCTTTATTCACCTGCAAGAACTTGGTCACCTGGAAGAAAATGGACAGGGGCCCTTCAAGGGTGGCCCCCATCTGCTCCTTCAAATCTGTGTTCAATGCTCCTGCTTCCGCACCTGCTGAACTGTCCTTGGTCATGCCCCATCCACGCCCCCATTTCTCTGGGTTTCAGGATGTGGGTTTACCCTGTACGTGTTGTTCCCTCTCAGACTGGGAGAAGTTTTTTCAGTTTGCTTGGTCCATTTTGTTCCGAGGACCAGCATGATGACTTGAGCTGACTTCAGACGTCTGCCTGAGCCAGCTTTCCTGTTTGGTTGCTTTTCCTCTGACTGACTTGTATGCTGGACATAACGTCTTCATCAGGTGAACGATTGTCAAAGATCCCTTCCCATTGTGCTGGTTATTGTGTTTCTTTTATGATGGGTTTCTTTCTGAACTTGAAAACTCTGCTGGTTAAGCTACAAGAAACTTCATTGGCTTATTTTGATCTACTTGGCTCAAAGAGAACAAGGAGACTGCTCAGAGAGCTCCCCTCACCTTCGTAGAAGAAATCATGGTCATGCCATGATTCATCTTTCTTTCCCTTGGCTGTGGGTAAGTTCTGTCGTGTGCTTACTAGCTTACTGTAAACCACAGGACTACACGTAGCCACGTCCAGGTGACGCTTGCAGGCGGCATGATGTTGTCTTGGCACCAAGGTGAGTGCTTCTGGAGAGAGGGGAGTAACACAGATTCCTGGTTTATTTATAAGGTAAATGAAGTTCCCACTAATGAATATCAGGGAGTAATTATGTGTGTGATCCAAATAGCCAGTTCTTCTGAAGCATGCCCTGAACTTTTCTGATGTTTCTTTGTTGATTTTTGTTTATTTGAAAGACAGATTGACAGAGAAAGAGAGAGATCTCTCATCCACTGATTTGCTTCCAAACTGCCTACAAAAAATGAAGCCTGGGGCAGCTCTAGGCTAGGAGCCAAGCATGCTATCCTGGTCTCTGTTTCTTTGGAAGATCTCTTTTTCTTCCTCTTTCTCTCCTGCTGGGGAATGGTCTTTTCGGTGAAAGCTGGTCTGTGCTTTCATGAGTCCCATATCCTAAGACCATCTTTTTAATTTTTTTAAAATTTTCAAATACGTTTTATTTGTGTGGAAGAGTGAGGAGGAGGAGAGATATCTTCCATTTATTGCTGTGCTCCCTAGAAGTTTGCAGTATCAGGACCAAAAACCAGGGCCCATGAGCTTCATGCAGGTCTCCCCATGGTTAGCAGCAGCCCAGCACTTAGCTGTCGTACGTTGCTTTCCCAGAGGCATTAGCAGCAGAGCTGGATTGGAAGTGGTGCCTGTGTGGGGTGTCTGTATCAAATGCAGCCACTTCACCTGCTACATCATGACATCTTCTCCACGCTGTCTGTATGTCACTGTTAGAGGTGATGCGGTGACTGGCGCCTTTGAGCCTCCCTGGGACACCCCACACCTCACATGTAATCCAGCAGGGTTCAGTTGGAGCACTCTGATGGCTTGCCAGCCATGTCAGCACTTGAAACAGGCTGATTTTGGTTTGGGCTGGTGGGATCTGTGTGCAGTAGTGTCTCCTGGTTTCTGTTTCTGTTTTCCTCCAATATCAGAGGCTGAGCATGTGTTTTGGGTCTGGTCTCCTTTCTATACCCTTGGCCTGTTTGCCTTGCCCATTTGGGGTATCTGCCTCATTCCAGTTGATTTGTAGGAATTCCTTTCTATGTTCGGATCCCAAGTCTCTGTTTATATATCATGAATACCTGCAGGTGTGTGCTCACGCTTCCTCATTCTGATCATTTGCCGTAAGTGTGAGAATGTACATCCACACGGAAAGTCTGCTTTCTGTCTGGAGGCAGAAGGAAAGGCATGTCTGTAGCGAGACCCCGTCCAGCATGGGCTCCTTGGCTCGCTGGGCCTCCCCAAGAGCCTGTCTGAGAGGCTGAGGTATGTGTAGCCCCAAGCCAAGTCTGAGGTCTGGTTTATTTTTATATGCTGGCCCCCAGGGGCTCCTGGGGCCGGTGCCCTGTTCTAATATTCCCCTTTGGTGGGAAGTATCTATAGAACCTGCTTTTAGCACCTGGTCTGATTATGTGTGTGGTGGTTTGGAGAGTAAAGTTCTTCTGGCCAGGATGTGTTTGTGTGTGTGTATGTGAGTATAAGTGTGAGTTAGTATGAGAGAGTGTGTGGTGTTCTGGGCAGGGTGTGAGCATATGTGTTAATGTGTTCTTTGAGGCAGGGTGTGTTTGTATGAATGTGTGTATGTGTGAGTGTGTGTTCTGGGCAGGGTTTAAGTGTAACTGAGATTGTGTGTTCTGCTTGGGATGTGAATTTAAGTGTGTGAGAGTATATGTTCTGGGCATGGTATGAGTGTTTGACACTGCGTGTTCTGGGGAGAGAGAGAGAGAGTGTGTGTGTGTGTGTGTGTGTGTGTGTGTGTGTGTGTGATTTTTTCCTGCATGCTTTCATCACCTGTATGTGTGTGTGTGTGATTTGTGTGTGTGTGTGATTTCTTCTTGCATGCTCACATCGCTTCTAAACGTCCTGGTTGTTGGAGAGAGATTGCTTGATTAGCAGGAGGTGGGCATGTTTTCCACTCATGTTTTCCACTCATTTCACAAAAGCCCAAGAGGCTGCTGTGTGGCCCTCTGTTCATGCTCATACCCTGTTGGGGTTGTTTATTGAAGCATCATGGTAATGCATGGATAATGGATGGCTGTAGGCTGGTTTTTCAGCTTAGTTAGGTTCAGACATCTTTATGACATACATAGATGACAAAAAAAGTGGCCTTGTTAAAAAACCCAACTTATTTGAAGTGGAAGGTTACTGTTAGTTGATCAGTTAGTGCTGTGTCCTATAATTCACAGGCCAATGAAGGAAGGGGTGAGGGGTGTTGTGTGGTGATTATGGTTTAGAAGTGCTCACACTATGCAACAAAGGAATTGAATTACATTGGTCTTTATATTTCTTTCCATTTTCACATAATATATTTAAGAGATCTTTAACATTTTTGAAAGTTTCAAAATGTTATTTAAATATTACATTATATAAAATTTTAGTGTAACTTCTGTTAATTATGAAAAACAAAGTGAAGTTATAGGCTTTTGTGGAAATAAAAGAAGTTCCAGGTGGTCCACTGTGAATCATAAGAACCCAAATCCCTGAGCCATCCTCTGCTGCCTTCCAGGCACATTAGCTGAAGTCTGGAGCAAAGCAGAGGAGCTGGGCTCCAGCACCGGATGTGGGATGCTGGTGTCGTAATCAATGGCTTACCTCACTGTGCCACAGCACCCATTTTAAGGATAGTTGTTTTTAGGCAGTTACTGTTGGTCTGCCCCCTGCCCTGTAAAAAGTTAGCATCCATTTCCTTATTAAAACTTCCTACCTTCTTTGTTTCCTTTTTTGATGGGCATGCATCACCTACCTCGCTGCTGGTAAAGCTGAAGAAAGGGTGAAGTGTATGACAAGCTGTTGTTGTGCTGGGCTAGCAGCGACACGCTAGCACAGAGGTGTGTTGTGCTGGGTTACACCTTCTTTGGATCCTGTTCTCTCTCATTGACAGTCAAATGAAAGGGCTGGGTATTATGGCCACAGGGGTCAAACCAGTGCTGGAGAAGTCTGCATCCATAGTGGAGTGCCTGGTCCAAGTCCTGGCTGCCCTGTTTCCTGTTCAACTTCCTGCTAACGTACCTGGGAGGCAGCAGATGGTAGGCAAAAACCGTATCTGAAAGTATTCCTACTCTCCCTTGCTTTGTAACTGAATTTCACATGGTAGATTTTTAAGCCAGGGTTTTTAGAATCAAAATATTATACACACACACACTCCTGATGAAGAGTATGCCTATGCTGTCCACCCTGCCAAATGACTTTTCACTATACAAAAAAATGCTTTTGTCGTATGCAATTTATATTTTAATTATGACCTCATTTTTTTTTTGCAGTTTGGCTTAGTTTTTCTGAAAGTACTTTTCAGAATTAAGTGGTGGTAACTGCTAACTTGAAAAACTTTGCTTATGAATTTGTCCTTTTAAATTGGTATGTTTTATTTTTTTTAAATTTTTTTACATTTTATTATTATTTTATGATACAGTTCCATAGGCTCCTGGCATTTCCCTTATCCCAGCCCCAATTCCCGCCCCCCTGCTTAGTTCCTCTGTATCATTACTAAAGTATAGTTCTTCATACACAGTCATATGTCCATCATTGCAGGCATGGACAATGGCAGAGTCCAGCATCCTATTGTTAAGATAAAGTAAATAGTTTCATTGTAAGTCCATCTTTGTCTGGAAGTAGAAATGCATACTGCATTGTATCCTCACATCTGGATGTTAGCCTCTGTTTCACAACTACTGTACATCCCCTTAAATGAAAAGTCATGATACAAAATCAACAATAGAAAGAAAAATAGAAATCTACAATGCCATGAAGTTAAATAACATGTTACTAGATATGACAGTCTCTATTACAGAGCTACCATACATCCCCTTAAATGAAGAGCCACAAAATGATGCAGATGGCAAAGGTTTGAGCCTTTAGTGCAGTTGACATGTGTCTTTGGCCACCCCTTTGAGTAAGTCTGGAGCTGGTCACCCTTGGGTGCTTGATGAATTGGGGTGGTATCTCCAGTTACCTTCTAGTCTCAGGTGCTTCCACTAGGTGGTGCCCATTGCTTTAGGAAAGCCCAGATGCACCTGAAGGAGCTTGTCCGTTCTGCCCCCAGATGGGTTAAAGATGCTTGGTATATGTTTGCAAGGAAAGAATCTTGATTGAATTTGAACTGTAATGCTGCATCAAGGTGGAGGAATCCACCAGGGGGGAGGGGAGGGGTGAGGGAGTTACCAGAGCCTATGAAACTGTCACATAATGCAAAATAATTAATAAATAAATATATATATATATATATATATATATATATATGAAATGTCATGGAAAGAGAAAGGTACCACTAAGCCATCAATACTAGCAGAAGGAAGGGGAAAGGAAGTGTTTGTGTGTGTGGAGGATCCAGCTTTGCAGGTCCCAGAGCTTGCTGAGTGGACTTTCTCTGATCACCCCTTTCAGATCCAGAGCTTATGTGCAGTCTGTTCAATACAGTCACAGGTAGCAATTCTGCTGTGTGGAAGAAAGCTGATCCCTTTGCTAAAATTGGGAAAAAGACACTCGATTATATTTTTCCTTACTCATTTTAAAATTTAAGAGGTGAAGAGCTTATATATTTGTCCAAGTTATTTATCAGTTGAAGAATTAAGCAAAACCTATACATTGAAACCCAGTTCCTACCTGTCTTAACATTTTGGCATTCTGATGGAAAGACGGTGTGAAACTTGAAGATGTCTGAGGGCCAAGAGGAAAAAAAAAAACACTACATGTAATATTTATGAAAATCCACGAAGAAATAAAATATTCCTGGCTTGATTAAAAAAAAAAAAGGACAAAACTCAAGCCACAGCAGTATGAAAAGCACTTGTGAAATCTTATGTCCCATAAAGAACTTTGCCGGAAAAGTATTTATGATTAATAATTTATTCTACTTCCAGGGGATCACAGATATTATTATGGGACCCATCCATGTAGAATACATTAAATACACATTATATTGTTATCTTGGATGGTGGGCCTACAGCAGTGAAAGTATGCATATGGTTGACATTGTGACATTGTGATGCATTGAGTTAATGCCTGTCACACTTGCATTACATGTGGGCACCTGCTCAGTCCCTGCTGCTCCCTTCAAACCCCACCCAGCTCCCTGCAAATGGCTTGGGAAAGCAGTGGATGATAGTTCAAGTGCTTAGGCTCTTGTACCCACATGGGAAACCAAGCTGGAGTTCCAGGCTTCTGGCTTTGGCCTGGCTCAACTGCAGCTATTGTAGCCCTTGGGAAGTGAACCAACAGATGGAAGATTCTTTCTCTCTTTCTCTCTTTCTCTCTAAGGCTGCCTTGCAAATAAATAACAACAACCAAAAAACTCGCATGGTATTCTCTCACTATTGGTCCTCAAATCATTGGTTGCAGAAGTGTAAAATTATAACTGAGATTCATACAGGTAGGTGTTTGTTGCTGGAACAGGTGGTGGCCTTTGCTCAGATCTGGGTGACATGCCATCTCAAGGCTGCTTGAGCCTTCACCCATGGTGCTAGTAACTACCCATGGAAGTGATGGAGTGCTTTGGGGCTCCTGCTCTGCATCCCAGCCCTTGTAACCATTGGGTCCCAGCGTCCTTGAGCCCCTCCTGTCTTAGTGTCTCCTCTACTCTCCCCTGCTGCTGTGGACACCGTCTGAGTCACATCTTCTGTCTTTGTGCAACAGGAGTCTGCTTTTTCATCTTTTCCTTTTGCCTGCTGACAGCTCCCTTAGCTGTCACTTCTCAGCTGTTGGTTTAGTGCTTAAAAACTTACTGTCAAAATGTGAATTCTCATCAGTCTGGGTGGGATGCCTCTGTTCTTTTTTCATAACACTCTGCTAGTGTCCTGCAGAAGCTTTCTGAGAACAATTCAGATGAGCCCCTTGAGTACTGATGGATCTCTTGGTCCCAGCACCTTTCAGAGTTCCAAATGCCTTGTTGAGTGCTGCCAGCAACTCTCAGAGATAGGCACCTATTTTTTCTTTTTATTTCTTTCTGTAATTGTTTGAATGTGTGTGTGTGTGTGTGTGTGTGTGTGTGTGTGTGTGTAGAGAGAGAGAGAGAGAGAGAGAGAAATGAGAGGATCTTCCATCTATTGGTTTGCTCCCCAAATGACTAACAGCTGCGATTGGACCAGCCTGTAGGAGATTGCCCCTGGATTTCTGCCTGCTTAGCCTTGTGAGAGTCCATAGGGACAGGGCACACCACGTCCCCTAGGGGAACCCCTGACAGGAGTCTCCACTGAGACCCCCACCTGGCCGTTCACTGGGTATGGAGCAAGAGCAGTGGGCTGCACCCCAGTCTCTCTTCTCTGTCACGTGAAAGGAGCTATGATAAGACTTCCTTGGTAAACAACTCTCGGAAGTCAAGTGTTGCACTCAACCTGTTTTTCAGCTATATGTAATGAGTTTGCCTTGAGGCACAGCTCCTGTATTGCATGCAAAAACATGATCTTTAACTCCATTGGAGGGTCTAGAGATACACACGTGCTTACTAGTCAGTCACAACTCAGTTGTTAGGTGGGAGTATTGTCAGTCCGTCCTTCTGCCTGCCATCTTTTCCTACTCTGTGTGAGCTTGTAACTTCCCTTCAAAAACAGACATCCCTCACCAGTATTGTCTTCTGGGATTCTGCTGCCGAGGAATGTGTTGCCTTACCCCTTAGTGGTCTCGGGGCCTGCTGGACAGAAGACCCCCCAGACAAGGCAGGAGTCAAGAGCTCCATTTAGTTTCCCTACATGATTGGCAAGGACCCAAACACCTGGATCATTTTCTGCTGCTTTTCCTAGGTGCATCAGCAGGGAGCTGACTCAGAAGTATGATAACCAGGACTTAAACTCAGGCCCATATAGGATGCCAGCATTGTAGACAGCAGCTTATCTCATCGTACCACAACATCAGCCCCAACATACTTTGCTTTATTGCTACTGTAAAGCTAGAGGCATGCTTTGGCTGAATAAGTAATCAACTCGTTTGTGGGCGCTTTCTGCAAATGTCTTCTTATTCTTGGTCCTCTGGATTGAATCAAATGATGGAAAGACAGAGTTACAGGAAGAAACACCGAGGGAGGTATTCCATCTACGGGTTCACTGGTCGCAGTGCTTGAAACTGAGATTATTCAAAGCCAGGAGATAGAACCTTCTTCCAGGTCTCCCATGTGGGTGCAGGGTCCCAAGTCTTTAGTCCTTAGCTGGGAGCTGGATGGGAAGTGGAGTAGCCAGGACTAGAACCCGTGCCTGTGTGGGATGCCAATGTCACATGTGGCAGCTTCACTTGCTATTGCATAGTGCTGGCCTCATTCTATTGGTTTTCATTTGTGGTGTGAGGCAGGGCAAGGATCAGAGTGCCTTTTTTTGTATGTGAGTTTTCAGTTTCCCCAGCACCATTTGAGGCAAGGTCATCTTTACCCACACCTGGAAGTATACACATTCTCACCTGCCTCATATTCTGCTTGCCTGTGTGTTGTCATTTTGACCTTATGGCTCAGTCTGGAATCTCTAGTGCAAGTGTGGGGTGCCGTTATGATGGCGGGTTCTCTTTGTCTCTTTTGCTATGATTTCTTTTGGTCTTGTCATTATCCCTCACTTCTAGGCCTAGAGCCTCCTCTCTCCAAGGAGTCCAGAGCTGTGGCCTCAGAGTGGTCTCTTTCCATCTGGTGGCTCCTCTTGACATCCCTTTGCTTCTGTTTTAGTTATTTACTCTTTTTTTTAAAAGATTTATTTTATTTTTATTACAAAGTCAGATATACTGAGAGGAGGAGAGAGAGAGAGAGGAAGTGGAGCTGCCGGGATTAGAACCAGCGGCCATATGGGATCAAGGCGAGGACCTTAGCCACTAGGCCACACTGCCGAGCCGAGCCCAGTTATTTACTCTTAAAAACACATTGAAACATTTTATTGTGGGGCTGCCACTGTGGCGTAGCAGGTACCTGTAGTGCTAGATTCCATATGTGTAGCAGTTGGAGTCCCAACTGCTGCACTTCTGATCCAGGCACCCACACGGGAGACCCAGAAGAAGCTCCTGGCTCCTGGCATTGGCCTGGTTCAGTTGCTGCAGTTGCAGCCATATGGAGAGTGAGCCAGCAGATGGAAGATTCTCCCTCCTCTTTCTGTCTGTAACCCTGCTTCTTAAATATATAAATAAAATGTTTTTAAAAATCAAAAAGAAACCATTTATTTATTTCATTTCAACGAAACCTGTGATGAGAGGGTGTCCAGTGGTGTGGAAATCATTGTACTCACAGAGTTACTGAGAAGGTGACAGGGATTGACATAGTATGGGACACACAGTCAATAGTTGCTAATTTCATAATTACTAGTAACTGGAAAGTTCCATGTTCATTCCACTCAACAACAGAAGTCATTATCTGAATAAAGTGTTAAAATTGGCAGTGGTTAAAAGGAGAACATGGCAAACAAGTTAATTTATCACCGTTGACTCAGGATTTGGCACACACAAGTAATTAGATACCTGAGAAGCAGTCAGCAGCATAGCTGGCGTGATTTCTATAGCTCGGAAAGCCTTATTTTTAAAAAATTAAGTTCTGTGTTTCATTATATTTGTTTTTCTCCTTTGGAGCTTGATGTAAAGTATTATTTCGTCTTCGTTAGGAACTGGGGTTTCTGCCACTGCTTCTTGACAAGTCTCTGCCAGGCCCGCGGAGTCTTGGTTCAGATGGTAGAGTCGGAGTTCTCTGTTGAAATTGCCACGCAGGAGGAGAGACCCGGGACATGGGTATACCAGGCTGAGCAGGTGTGCGTGTGAGCTGAGGCTCTGTGCCTGTGCTCCCTGGTGTCCCGGGCTGAGCAGGTGTGCGTGTGAGCTGAGGCTCTGTGCATGTGCTCCCTGGTGTCCCGGGCTGAGGAGGTGTTCCTGTGAGCTGAGGCTCTGTGCCTGTGCTCCCTGGTGTCCCGGGCTGAGCAGGTGTGTGTGAGCTGAGGCTCTGTGCCTGTGCTCCCTGGTGTCCCGGGCTGAGCAGGTGTGCGTGTGAGCTGAGGCTCTGTGCATGTGCTCCCTGGTGCCCCGGGCTGAGGAGGTGTTCCTGTGAGCTGAGGCTCTGTGCATGTGCTCCCTGGTGTCCCAGGCTGAGCAGGTGTTCCTGTGAGCTGAGGCTCTGTGCCTGTGCTCCCTGCAGCTGCTTAGTCTCCACAGAAGCAAACAGTGAAGAAGCCTGAATAACCTTCAGTGCTGTCTACCTTCTTTCCAGGTTGCTTGTTTATTTTGTGATTCCAACGGTGCCTATTTCTAAATCACACATTACAGCCTTAATGTATTGATTTCTGCCGTATTTGAAAAATCTATAGTATGTCAGATCCGTGGTTGACTTTGATGAAAGTCCTGAAACTCCGCAGGGCAGTTTGACTTGGCCTCTTGCAACTTCATGCCAGTGCAGTGGCAGAACCTGTGACATCATTGTTTTCTGCAGGCCATTGTATTGTCTGGAATCTGGCGGTGTGTGAAGCTGCCAGGCCCTCCACCCCCGCTCTGATGCAGCTGGCGCAGAGGGGTGGAGGAACCAACTGCGTCCAGCGGTGTGCTGAGCCTCGGGGTACACAGAGCCACCGCTCTAGAGCTGTCTGGTGTGGGGGTCATTGCAGGCACTCACGGAACAGACACCCTCTCCATCCTCCTTTTACCCAAGATCCACTGTCCTACACAGGCAGAAAGACGAAACATAGCAAAGCGTTAGAGTCTGCCGGGTAGAAAGTGTGAATAAAGCCATGGGTGCAGCCCGCTCAAGCATTTGACGTCCTCATTCAGGTTTACATGGAGATGTGCCTGGCACACTTATAATTTGTTTATCCCTTGACCCCACACAATTCTAAGTTCACTCCGCATTTAAAATCTGGTATGCTAAGGCTGGCATTGTGGTCCATTGGGTTAAGCCACTGTCTGCAATGCCCATACCCGTGTGGGGGCTGGTTGAAGTCCTAGCTGCCCCACTTCTGATCCAGCCGCCTGATAATGCACCTGGGAAAGCAGTAGAGGTAGCTCAAGGGCTTGAGGCCCTGCCTCCACATGACAGACTCAGAGGAGGGTCTTGACTCCTGACTTTGGCCTGGCCCGGCCCCAGCTGTTCTGGCCGGAATCACAGATGGAAGGCATACTCTACCTCTCTCGCTGTGTCTTTCAAGTAAATGATAATGAATGAAATAAAATATAGTATGCTTTAAAAGTTTGCTCCCACTCGTAACTTTTAACAGCATATGTGTTACAAGTGTCAGTGCGTGTATGAGAAGACCTAGCTCAATTATATTGCCCTATTGGTGTGACAGTGCATTTTTTTATGTATGTTGTATTCCATTAAAAGGGTTTTTTTTTTAAAGATTTATTTATTTTATTACAAAGTCAGATATACAGAGAGGAGGAGAGACAGATCCTCCGTCCGACGATTCACTCCCCAAGTGAGCCACAACAGCCGGTGCGCGCTGATCCGAAGCCGGGAACCAGGAACCTCTTCCGGGTCTCCCACGCGGGTGCAGGGTCCCAAAGCTTTGGGCCGTCCTCGACTGCTTTCTCAGGCCACAAGCAGGGAGCTGGATGGGAAGTGGAGCTGCCGGGATTAGAACCGGCGCTCATATGGGATCCCGGGGCGTTCAAGGCGAGGACTTTAGCTGCTAGGCCATGCCGCCGGGCCCGACAGTGCATTTTTACTCTTTAAAATCTCTGCTCATGTGTAGTACACACAGTACCACAGGCTGGCCTCATTCGCCTATTAATGCTAGATTCGCGGCTGTCCAAAATGTTAGATTCGCCGGCCACCAGGGAAAGAATAACTCAGCCGAATATATGAAAAGAATTTAGATGGCCTTTATTTCAGGGAGCCAGGGTCACGGGCTTCCCTTCCCCGTGCAGCAGAAAGGACAGACGTGAAGGAGTGGCCTGCAGGGGAAGAAGAACGTGGAAGAGACAGGGAAGGGGCTTTTTAAACTCTCCTGGACACGGAAGCCAAGACGAGGATCACTTCAGCCCTTATTGGTCGGGGGATATGGGTTTGTGCCCCTCATTGGTGCAGCGGTGGTCTCACCCTGAGGGGCCCCCCAGAATCCCACCATCCATTCCGGGTTTGGTTGGAGCTCCACCCTCCCCTGGCCACTGTGGTAGCCATCAATTACCACCAAGCATAACTAGCGGTTTTTTTTCTTCAGCCACTAAGATATGAAATTGTAGGAAAAATAGGACCCAGTGCAGTAGCCTGGTGGCTAAAGTCCTCGCCTTGCACACACCAGGATCCCTTATGGGTGCCGGTTCTAATCCCATTGGCCCTGCTTTGCATCCAGCTCCCTGCTTGTGGCCTGGGAAGGCAGGAGAGGACAGCCCAAAGCCTTGGGACGCTGAACCCATGTGGGAGACCTGGAAAAATGTTTCTGGCTCCTGGTTTCTGCTCCGTGCAGCTCTGGCCATTGTGTCCACCTGGGGAATGAAATAGCAGATGGAGGATCCTCCCCTATGTCTCTCCTCCTCTCTGTATATCTGACTTTCCAACAAAAATAAATAAATCTTAAAAAAATTGTATGGAAAATAGACTTTTTCTGCAGCACAGAATTTTAAGGTTAAAAATATACACAAAAATTTTCTGTTTTTCCTCTGCTTTGCTTTTTCTTTTCTCAGACTTCCATTTCTTGCCTTTTCCTTTCTTTCTTTGTTTCTTTGTTTCTTTCTTTCTTTCTTTCTGAGAAAAATCAGTTAAAAAGCAAGGCAGAAGGCCACCTAGGGCACTAGAATTCCACACCCCCATGTCAGAGTGCTTGGATTTCAATCCCAGCTCCACTCCTAATTCCAGCTTCCTGCTGATGAACGCCGTTGGGGGACAGCACCCTGTCACTCAGTTGGGAGAGTGCACTGTCTGCTCCTGGCCCCACCCTAGCCGTCGTAGACACTTGGGGAGTAAACCAGCAGATGGGAGAGCCCCTCGACCCCCCATTCCTCCCTCTCTGTGTCTCTCTCCGCACTCTCTCTCTCTTTAAAATAAAGTTTTAAAGTAATATTTTAAAAAGCAAGTTAAAACAATGGTAAGTAGTTACTAAATGAAAATCTCCTCCCCCTATACCCTAAGAACTTTGGGAGAATAGGGCAGTTTGTCTTACGTCCTTTGTGGCTGATGCTGACAGTGCATGTTTTTAGCACCTACGTAGTTATTTGTATTTATCTATCTAACATTTCCAGGAGTTCTGTAATTTGATGTACTTTTTGGAGGCACATGGATCGCTGGGAGTATGTAAATGTAATGTTCGCTAACTCAGTATGTGATGCACCTGTTACCAAGGGAGGTGAGAGGACCCTCCCCACCCCCAGTCATCTAAATCTTGCTCTAAAAGGGAGGAAATGAATAAGTATATTAATGACATAGCCTTGAGCCGAGGACCAGAGCTGGTTGGGAATGAATGGGCAGACACAGAAATGGAACTTTTAAAGACATGCTCATTGAAATAGAGAGCTCAGTTAACCAGTCAGATATCACTGAAGGGAATTCATGAACATGAAATTTTGTCAGTGTGTCCGAAGGAGACAGCCCGGGAGAAGGCATCTGTATATTACAGTTGCAGAATGGTGGAAGTTGATCAGGAGAGGAATGGTGAGCTGACACGTGAAAGGGTCAGGGTGAGGACGCCTGACATAGGCAGCTGGACACCCAGAAAACAGAGAGAGAGAGAGAGAGAGAGAGAGAGATGGGACATGTGAGGCAGAGTCACAACAAGCTCCTAGAACTGCAGAGAAACCAGTGCCATGGAGTCAGGAAGCTCAACACACCCCCAGTGGATTTAACATACACATGTGTACACACAGGCAGCAGCACAGCATGCCACAGAACTAACACAGATGCACACGCAGGCATGAGGTACAACACAGCTGACACAGTTGTGCACATTGCATGCAAACAAAGCACAGAGACACATGGCACAGCACACCCCCAGAATAAACACACACACTCACAGAAAGCACAGATGTCACCAACAGAATCAACGTGTTATGCACGAGCACACCAAGAGATATAGAAAGTTTGTAAAAATGGAATTAAAGTGTGACGTATGTTTTATATGAGCATTTTGAAGATCCCTGTGATGTGTATGTTAGAGTGTGAGCATCATATTTGGACATAGAAGTGAGTGGAGATGGAAGATGTTGTGAAAGCCATGTGATATTTGGGAAGAGGGGAGGGGAAGGAAACATTTAATTCCAGAACTCAAGTTACATAGGCATGGAAAAGCTCAAGGTAGTCATTCTTTGTCCCTTGAGTGTGTTAGTCTTAGTCCACTGGGAGATGAGACAGAGAAAAAGAAACAAAATAATTAATCAGTAGCACTTCCAGTGAGATAGTCCATACAAAGACAGCAGGGAAAATAAAGATTGCAGTAGATGTAAAATGACATAACTCTCAAGTTAGGAAGCACCACAGATTGCTAAAATGAAGACCAAATTTAGTTAGGAGAAAAGATAAACATAACAAGCCAAGCTTTCAGTTCAAGTATGCGAGCCACCGTTTGGAGGGTCAGTAGCTGTCACCTGAGGTGCTGTGCTCCACGTCGGAGTGCCTGGGTCAAGGCCGGCGCCATCCTGACTCCAGCTTCCCACTGGTTCACATGCTAGTGCCTACGGTAGCAGAAGTCCTGAGTCAGCCTAGGTGTGTGTGGCACACAGAGTAGCCTGGGCTTGTGCTGCAGCTGTGGAGACTTGGGGCCCCCACAAGTGCAGAGCGAGTGATGCTCCCTGAAGCTGAGTCGGGGTACAGCAGCTCTTGTCAAAGTGCGGCCCTGTGGAACCCTGAGGCTGTATACCAGGTCACAGCTGTTTCCATGGTAAGCTGCGATGACACTGTTTGCAGTTTCGCTGGGTTAGTGGGTTACAGCTGTTGACACCACCACCGTGTAGATCCACACCAGGGCACCAGCACTGCTTGTTCAGGAGTCTTTCAAGTTCTTCACCACCATGCTGTCAAAGTGTATTCATACACACACACACACACATCCCCGTGTTGTAATGTGCTTTTTTTTTTTTTTTGAAGCAGGAAAAGTCATTCATTTCCTGAAATCTTAACCATTGAGGATATATCTGTACTTTTGGCAAAGCAAATTCTGATTACCAAAGGGAAATCATGATCCTGGCCTTGATTTGTGAACTCAGCTGTCTGCATTTTTCCTTGGACACCTATAGGAGTCATGTTGATTTAGGTTGAAACTGTCAAGTGATTGAAATGAGCCTATCATTTCAAGGACAACTACAAATAATGTTTTTCAGTGATAAAACTCGGGATTCCAAACAGATGCTAGAATTTTGCAAAATGTATGTCTGCGACCTTGAGGTTGCCAGCTTCCCAATCCTTACTTTTTTTTCCCATAATTTAGTTGAGAGGCAGAGAAAACACTCCCATGTGCTGATTCAGTCTCCTGATGCCCACCGTGCTGGAGCCTCCAGGCCAGGAGTGTGCCCGCATGTCCCCGGTCACGGGGCCCAGGGTCTGCACTGCCTTGACAGGAAGCTGGAGTCAAACCCAGGCTGAATGCACTGCAGGCATCTCTCACTGCTGGCCAAAGCGCTTGTTCCCTGCAGGCTTAGCTGCTTTGTTGGTGAGGTCAGCAGATGTGACTGCTGTGGTTATACTGTGAGAAGTATAAGTGATTGGGGGACCCGCATGCACCAGTTTCCAAATGACCCATGCGCAGTAGTACAAAAGTCTACTGGGGCAGAAGCGCTGAAGTTCAGGGAGAGTGGATGACTGGTGGGTGGCCAGTGGATGACTCATGGGTGTGACTGTAATGTTCATGTGGCATCTCAGCTTTGAGAAACTGCCATGTGTAAATGCTTGGTTTTGGTATCAAGGGATTGCTACAGTGACCTGAGAAGTCTTCGCACTTTACTTCTTCTGAATGCAAGCCTGCATGAGGCCGATCCGCTCCCTGTGCTTTAGCCAGAGTCGGCACATTGACAGATTGAAGGCAGAAGCAAAGGGGGTACCAGCTGTTTTCTTTAAAGCAGGAATGAGAGACATTGCAAATTTATAAGCTAGTTACAGTTTTCTAAAATGTTTATCTTGAAGACTTAATTTCCAGGATGTTGGTTTTTTTTAAAAAAACATACCTGTTATCTTAAATAAATACATGTAGTTATTTAAATACATTTAAATTATCTGAATAAATTTGTTGTTTTTAATGAATCATTTTAAACAAGTCAACTTTTTAATTCCTGCTTTTATTTTCAGTACTGTATATATCAATACTGGTTACCCATCCCTGACCCAAAATGCTTAGAGCCAGAATTGTTTTAAGATTTCAGAGTGGGGCCCTGTAGGATAGTAGCTAACATCCTCGCCTTATATACGTCAGGATCTTATATGGGCACTGGTCTGTGTCCCAGCTGCTCCACTTCCCATGCAGTTCCCTGCTTGTGGCCTGGGAAAGCAGTCAAGGACAGCCCAAAGCATTGGGACTCTTCACCCATGTGGGAGACCTGGAAGAAGCTCCTGGTTCCTGGCTTTGGATCGGCTCATTTCCAGCCATTGTGACCACTTGGGGAGTGATTCAGTGGACGGAAGATCTTTTTCTCTGTATCTTTTTCTCTTTATATGTCTCCCTTTCCAATGAAAAATAAATAGTTTTTTTAAAGACTTCAGAGTGGTTTTTAGGTTTGGGTGCTCAACCTTTAGATGAAAGCCACTTAAGGGCTCTTTGGGACAGTCTTCTAGCCAGTGAACTGAACGACTCAGTTCAGCTAAGAGGCTGTCTCACTTTTCCCCAGTTATAGGCACCAAAATGCGTTTGCCCAAAGCTGACTTTCCTGTCATTTCTAGCCCTTTCTCTCTCTCCCCGCAAACCTTTTGGCTGTTAGAAGATGAGTTCAGACTCTGGTTGGCACATCTGACTTAGAGCTCCCTTTCTCATCCCTCATGCCAGCTGGGGCAGTAGAGGAGTGGACATGCAGGACGTCTCTTCTGGCTTGCTGTCTGCAACTCCCGTTCCCTGAGACAGGCCTCGAGACTCGTCGCCCCTCTCTTCTGTTCTAATTTCTTATTTTGCTAAGTCTGTTTTCTTTTAGAGGTGTCTTTAGAACATTTGTGTAAATGGTGTTGTGTAAAAACTTTGTAAGGATTTAGAAAAAAAATCGTAGCTAAATAAATTTTGTCTAGGAACCCTTGGAAGTCACGAAACATGTATACACACAGGGTAACTGCAGTTGAGAGAATGGGCATGGTTGGTGATTAGGCTGCAGAGAGGTGTGTGTTTTCAGTTATTAGATGTCTCCCTTAGAGTGTGGCACTTTTTTTCCTCAAGGCTGGGCACTTCTCATCATTTGGAGAGGCAAAGGAGAAAACATCCCACACATGTCCTGTCACACTGTGATCTCAAGGCCTTGCACACTGATTCACTCATTCAGTAACAGTTGTAACTTTGGAGCCTCTGTTTTATGGAGGTGTTAGGGTGTAAGCTCTTGGGAGATGGTGGTGAACTCGAGGGACATTGTCCCTAATTAGGAAGTTTCATCACCTGTGGGAGCAGGTGTAAGCAAATGCAGAGTAGACCTACAGATGCCAAATTTGAGGTGGAAATGAACCAAAAGTACTGGGGCCTGCCATGCCCGATACTGGAGGAACATTGATTTGGTTGAGCCTGTGTGCCTCAAGCACCCCAAGTAAGGCGAGTCCTCCAAGCCAGGGCCACTGACAGAAGATTCTGGTGTTGGGGACTTGGGGTAGTGATTTGAGATAGAAGCCAGCAGGTGCTGGGTTAGGCTGGGCACCAGAGCAAGCTTGGATTTCTAAGTCATCCATACGTACACCTTTACTCTTCAGTACTACAGTAGGGAGCTATGGGAGGGCTGGTGTGAGGCAGTGAAGGCTGATTTAGGTTTGCTAGGTGTTTCCGTGCTCAGTCCTATTTTGCTGTCTTTTATGTTGGGGCACACATTGTGCTGTGTACCCAGATCTCAGCTCACCTGAAAACCAGACCAGTTTCTCAGCAGTGTCATGTAGTTAGAGCTGGTGGGCACAGGATCTCTAAATCCCCTTCTGGAGCAGAGAGTGGGCCATGAGAGCTGTCACTGATGTTCTCTCTGAACCAATTCTGGCAGTTGTTTTTCTCCAAGATTCCTTCTGTGTAGCTGTAAATGTGTTTCCCTGGGTGACAATTCTGTCTTTGTTCTCAGCAAGGAGCGTTCCCCCTCAGGAACCTGGCAGTGAGAGCTGTGTGTGTGCACCGTGTGTGTGCACTGTGATTTCATCCCAAGAGCAAGTGACAGGCAGAGCCAGGCCATGTCCCTGCAGTGATGCTCTTTTAACACCGTGACAATGGTGTCAGAGCCACAGGTATTTCTCCTGTCCTTGTCCGTGTCGCCTCTTGTGGATAGCATCAGAATCCCCTGAAACATAGTGGGGCCCTGAGTGCTCACCTGCGGCCACCAAAGAAAGCAAGAACTGGAAGGGCAACCTCTGCCTGCATGGAGTCAGCCCTCAGGAATGGCCCTGGAAAACGGGGGAGTAGGAAGGGGAAGGAAGAGAGCCTTCAGCTCTCATGGGCACACCACAGTGAAAAACCCTTTAGGAATTTCTTGCCCCAAAGCCATCTCCCCTTATTTGACTTTCTGTTTCCAGCCCCCATGTGGGCAAGCGAGCACACCCTGGGCCATGTCCCTTCTCTTCCAAAGCCTGTTATTTTTCTCCTGCATACAGTCCAAGCCTTTTAGCATGAGTCACCCACCTGTGTTTTGAGTTATTTTCTTAGAAAAATACACGTAAACATTTCTGGCATGCAAGGACCAGCTGAGAGGCACCCCTGAATTCTCCCAGCCCCACGTGGACCCTGGATACGTGACTTGTCATGTTGTAAGACTGTTGGTTTTGTCTTTTATGGCTTTGTAGTTTTATTTGAAAACTGCAGTTAACAGGGCATGTTTGTTGAAGTGTAAAATGTGAACTTGTGTGTGATAGACTCCATGGCTGTGGACACATGGGTGCTATAGCCTGTGGTTGTGGACATGTTATATCACACGTGTCCATTACACATGTCCTCAGCCACAGTGCCCCTCCTCATAACTCCTGTTGAGTATTTTGTTTTTTATACTCAACATTGCTCTAGTATTACCCCCAGGCTTTCTGTGTAGAAGGTGAGTGGTCAGTGTGTGTGTGTGTGTGTGTGTGTGTGTGCATGTGAATTTTAGATTGGGTGCCGTTATTACCAAACAAGCAATTTAAGCAACTGAGCCATTATGGGCAGGACATTTTTACCCTTGGAAGCCAGGGCTCGTGTTGTAGCCTTAGTTTCTTTCATGTGGTTTGGACAGCTGTGGCAGAGCTGTCCAGTCTCATACCTCTCTGTCCTCTAGGCTTGGAAGCAAATGCATGCCCTGGGACTGGTTCCTCTGAAAAGCTAGCTCATCCTCTGGTGAATGAAGCTCCATTCTGCAAAGTCCTACCATTCTTGTAGGTGTCCGAGTCCAGTGTAGGCGCCACTGCCCTCCATGAAATACAGCATTTATTTTCGGGAAGTAACGCTAGTTTGCTGTTAAGAACCAGTTGTAAATAGAAATGATTTCTATTTTAGCTGACTTTTTTTCATTACATGTATTAGGAATATTTAATAGCACAACCTGTGCGTAGAGATTGAGGTGCGCTTTGTTTCATGGTGAGTTGTAACTGTTCCAGCATGTTCTATGAGTAGGCACTTACTTTTGAGTGACTATAGTCTTTCTGTCATATGAAATGAACTTAGCAGGGTCTCTTCTCCTCAGCACACATCTGTATCCTTGACTCTGCTTTTCCTTCAGCTGCCTGCTCCTTCCTCCTTGGGTTGCTAATGGGATGGCTGAATCTACAAAGGGAAATATTTAATTGAAATAAATGAGCTTTTGAAGGTTTGGCTATGTTTTTTGTCTAATCTGAGTCACTGGTTAATTATTGATATTTCAACCACATCATTGGTTTTGTTTTTATCTCCTGGCTCTGAAAATATTCCCACACTGAGACATGTGCCAGAGTGCATCACAGTGGATTTTTCTGCAGTAGGTAAATTCTAGAATTTAATATAAAACTAAGTCATATTTTGTAACATGAAAGTGACTAGCCACATGTGGACATCCAGTCTAATCTGACTGAGGTTAAATGAAATAAATGCAGGGTGACAGCTAACAGTTCCTGTGCCCAGTGTTCACATGTAGCTAGTGGCTACCATACTGGCTAGCAGCTGTAGAACGTGGTGGACTTCACTGAAAATTCTCTTGGGCAGTCTTGGGGTCATGTCCATCCGTGTTCCTGTTAATTAGGTTTTTAAAAACATTTTCTCTAGGTATGATGGGTGCTACTGCAAAACAGAGCTCCCCGTGTTTCTGGAAATAGTAAACAACTCCAAATGAAGAGTGTTTTTACTTTCCTACCTCTGTTCGCTTTTGTGGTGAAGTGGAACATGTAGCAGCATAGGGTTGCCAGCACTTTGAAATCTTCAGAGGAAGTTATAAAACCTGTTGAACGCAGTGCAAAGTCCAGGGTGGTCACTGTAGTGTGGGCCAGTGCGCCCACCTCCTGGGTGATGAGGAATGAGGTGCAGTGGAAGCCGGCTCTGGGAACTGGGCCCCACTCACAGGCGCTGTATGTTGGTAGGACAGTGAGGAAACCAGGGCGCTGTCTGCTGAGCAGGCTGAGTGGGACCTGAGGGGGCTGTGGCACCAGCTGGAGGCTCCAGGGAGAGTGTGACCCCAGTTGTGCCACTGCCTGTGTGGGTGTCTCCCAGGGGACTCAGTCCCTGTGTGGCAGAGCAAGATGCTCGCCCATTCACCTGTTCCTGGGGGCTTGCTCAGGAGTGAGAGTACTAAGCTCATAAGGATTCCATCCCCAGTGTTCCTAACAGCTGTTTTGCAGGTGATAGATACGCATGTGTGTTCAGTAGGTGCTGGCCCGTGTGTGTGTTACAGTGACGAGGCAAGTTGTGTAGTCAAGTCAGACGAGGTTGCGAGAGGCTAAGTTTTGTGAGTGCATGTGGAGAATGCCCTCATTCTGGATGGTTATTTAAACAAAGATAATGTAGCTTAGTAGTATTGGTTTTTAAAATTCTGTTTCTCTAGTTTCTCAAATGAAACCTTAATTCTTTCTCCCTTTTTAAAAAGTTTGTTTCCTTGATATGAGAAGGGTTTACAGATTCAAAGATACGAAGTAAAAAGGTTGGCCTCATTCTTCTGGTAATGTCTTAAGTGTCTAGATCCTTCCCCTGATGCTAGACGTTAAATCCCTGGTTGCCTAGAAGGTAATAGAATCCTCTTTGAGCCATCACATCTGGCTCATCAGAGTAAAATCTATCTTCCAGACCTTTACAGGGGAATTTGGTTAACTTTGAGTATAATTGAGGAGTATACTACTTGGTACCTATTAAGAAAAGGAAATTGCGACGTGCAACTGTTTTTCACATATGCTGGGGAACGCTTTCCTTCATCTCTTCGGAAACTGGAGTTTGCAAGTATCAGATGTTAAGGACACCTGTGTTAGAGCTGAAACAGGTGAAACTTACAGGCTGACAGGTATGCTTCCTCCGCAGCGTCTCCTGGGGCTTCATGGGACAATGGCATGTGGCTTAAGGAACTTGGTTTTTCTCATATTGCATTAAAATAGGTGCTTGCTCTTGTGTTTCTCAAGGCATAGAGATGGTGTGTGATTTTAACAGAATTGTTTTTACAGCAGGAGAAAGGATATTATTTAAGCTAAACAGTTGTAAGTGTTCCTTTTGTTTAAAATTTCAACTTGGAGGAAAATGGACAATTTGAAGAAAACACTTAGGCAGGAGGGGGAGGAGGAGTGGTAAGTTTGTTGAGTGCTGGTGGACTTGGTACCAGTGTGTGCCCCTCCTGGCAGCTCTCCTGTGCCAGTCTGTCACAATGTGACTGCCAATTTATGTTGCACTCTAATCATAATTTAATTCTGGAGCAGAAATATAAGCTACAGCTGTCACTTGAGGGAATGAAGCAGTGGATCTTAAAAATTTCACGTTAGGAAATGGACATGTTTTCCCAGCGGGGAGAGCAAAGGTTTATGTTCTTATGTGAGTTGTATACAGTGACTCCGTGTTGGACACACTGGGCCAGGGTAACAAATGAGTTTTGTGCACACATACGCACATATGTGGCACGCGCACACACAGGTGTACGTGTGTGTGTCGTCCTCAGGTTCACGGAAGTGCATTGCCTTCATTAAGAATGTTCTGGGGAGTTGAGTTGAACATGGGATCTTGACAGTATTTTAATATCTGCAGTCACTTACCACAGGTAAACTGACAGTCCTTTACTTCTCTTCCAGATTCACGAGAAGCTCCACTACTACGAAAAGCAGAGTCCCACGCCCATTCTGCACAGCGCTGCAGCCTTGGCCGGTGACGTAAGTGACTGCAGACCAGGAACCACCAGTGTGCCCGAAGCTTGCTTATCCCTCAGCTTGCTGCCCCCCTACTGGTTCCCATTCACTTTCCCGTTCTGAAGATTCTTGCACCTGGTAACATTCCTTGTCCTGCCATGGTAACCACGTCATAGAAAGTGCCTGGCTTCACGCTCGGCTGGGGACAAGCTCGCAACCCCTGCTGTGCCAGGAGGAAAGTCACAGCCAAGTGGAATGCTGTGGAAAATACACAAATGAGATTTCTGCGTGGCTGACAGGTGCTGGGATAGGAGTGAGGCGCACCAAAGACACAAAAAAGACAGGACTGTTTTTAAATGGATTATAAAGCACCATAGTGATTTATGGATATTAGACCTTTCCAAATTACCTTCCTAACCAAAAATTAAAAATAAATTTTAGAGGCAGTTGGCATTGATGGAGTAGTTAATTTCCTGTAGCTATAATTTTAAAGTCTGGTTGTGGGTGGGGGAGGGGGTTAGAGGGTTTCTAACGTGCTGATCCTTGCTGTTCGCTGTGCGACTCGGATGAATTGTGAGCACACCTGGGTAAACTGAAAGGCCACGAGGCTGGCTGAGAAGGATGCTGAGTGTGAAGGCGGGTTTTAGGGAGACCACGCAGCTGATTTGCAGCATTTCCGTGTTGTCTTTCATTAGGGATAAACCAAAAGTTAATCAACTTAGTAAAACACGAGGGTGGTCATACGATTTTTGAAAGGATCACCTTCAGGAAGCTGATTTTCTTTGATGTATTTTATATTCTGTAGAACATAAAACACAGCCTAATCGACCATCCATGTGGTGCACCCTATGCTTAGCCCACAAACATTTTTCTTCCATTTCTTTTTTTCTAGAGATGATGCGTCTGTTCAGCCTGTGTAGCACCAGCTTTCCCACTGGGCAGGTGTTTCAGCCGCATCATCTTTGTTCCCAGGTTGCTGCGTGTACTACACTTACTGCTAAGGGTTTTTAAAAAGTTGTGTAAAAAATATCTGTGAGGGCCCGGCGGCATGGCCTAGTGGCTAAAGTCCTCACCTTGAACGCCCCGGGATCCCATATGGCCGCTGGTTCTAATCCCGGCAGCTCCACTTCCCATCCAGCTCCCTGCTTGTGGCCTGGGAAAGCAGTCGAGGACGGCCCAATGCTTTGGGACCCTGCACCCATGTGGGAGACCCGGAAGAGGTTCCTGGTTCCCGGCATCGGATCGGTGCGCACCGGCCCTTTGTGGCTCACTTGGGGAGTGAAACATCGGATGGAAGATCTTCCTCTCTGTCTCTCCTCCTCTCTGTATGTCCGGCTTTCCAATAATAATAAATCTTAAAAAAAAAAAAATATCTGTGAGATGGACACCCAATCAGATTACAGCAACATTACTGTTAGAAAATTTAGAACCCACCATATAATACGCTGTAGAATTTTATAATTCATCTAAGGACTAAGGACTACACTGAAATGTTAAACTGTATTATGATGCATTATGTGGCAGGAGAGCATTTTCTGTAAGCTAAAAATTCCCGGCACATAGTCCCTTGAAATGGGGAAAGCAGTCTTTGAAATGTAGTGAGTTACTTATCACTACTGTATTAAGTTTGGTGCAGAATTTGTTATGACCTGCTTTTAGAAGAGAAGTTTGTTCTCAGAGATAACAAGAACTGTTTGCAGCCTGCCAGGAGTAGCAGAGGCAAGTGGACGTTTCGTGCAGCATTTTGAGAAATTTATTTTTCAAAACGGGAATGTATTTCTGTATTTTCAGTCATGTCTTCCACAGTAAAATTTAAGCACTCTCTTCTTAGAACCTGGCATTTTTACTTTAAAAACTGTGTGATGCTTCCTGTAGCCTAAAATCGGGTAGAAAGCCTTTTTGGATGGAAGCATGGGGTAGGTTCTAAATTCCAGGCCTTTCTTTAGATAGACCCAGCAAGTGGGAAATCTAGCCGTCGCGGTCAAGTGCAGTCAGTGTTTTTTGGTACCTGGGTAGCTGTCAGTCTCTTACAGGTCACTCTGGTTAGTTCATTAACATTGAACAGACTGCTCCAGGTGTGTAGGTAAACATAATAAAAGTTTCAGACCATTTGCTCCATTAGCATCCCTCTGGTTCTTTTCTACCCGGTTGTAAACACCGTGGCTCCCATGGGGTTTGGAAGCCCTGCGGATTTCACCAGCTCATTCAGAAGCCCCTTTCCTTGTATGTGTGTGTGCAGCGTCAAAGCTTGATCCAGTTTTTTTGCACAAGGGTTCTTTGTCTGTGGGCAGAAGACCATCTGTATAGATGGAGCTCAGGGTTTGCCCCGTTGTGATAAATCAGAAGGTGATGTGGCTGGTATGATGACTCGAGCTGAGCCTCAGCAGAGAGCCTGACCCCAGAAGAGGAGCAGCAATGGATGGGTCTGTTGTGTCCTCCCCGACTCCTGACACAGCAGTGAGCCTGGGCCTTGAGCACAATGGGACCTCATGGCGATCACTTGAGGGGAACTGACCTATGTAATCTCCCTTGCAGCTGGCTGAGGAGCTCCAGGGCAAGCCATGCAGCCATGATGTCAGAGAGCTGTTGAAACTGCTGTCCAAACCCAGCGTGAAGGTGAGGACACGTCCTGCCCGGGATGAATAGCCCTGACCAGGGTCGCCTTCTGAGGCTGCAGAGCAATTTTGTTTCAGGCGTCAGTCTTCAAGCCAGTGTGTTTTCAAATAGCGCACAGTATTTTAATAGCCTAGATCCCATTGAGGTAAGAGTGGTGCTTTTGACTATGTTGTGAGAAACTCAAGAAAATACGCTCAGTGGGAAGCTCAGGATCGTATTTGGCAAACAGCATGTCACTCCAAGGTCATTTTCTTTTAAGAAAAGGCTAGAGTATAGAATGCAGAACCCTCTCGTCATTTTGTTGAGGTTTGTTTTCCTGTACCCCTTAATGTATTCCAACATGTTTGACACATTGGTCTGTTTGTACATCTGAGTATTCCTCTTCTTCCTCATCCTACCCCCACCTCATCTCTGGTCCTCCTGCTAACTGATGAGCAGGCTAAGGGAGCAGTGTGAGCAGGTATGTGTGCTGTAGTGGAGATGCCACATGAGGCTCCTGCGTCCTGGAGCGGAGTGCCTGGGCAGAGTCCTGTCTTAGCTTGTCATGCCCACTTCCTGGTACTGTGTGCCTGGGAAGCATCTGGCGATGGCCCATGTGCTTGGGCTCCTGCCACCCACACTTATGGTTTGGGCCAGGCCTTGCTCTAACTGTTGCAAACACTGAAGTTCAAGTAAGCCAGTGGCTGAAATCTCTTTCTGCCTGTCTAGCTCTGTTTCTGCTTTCAAATATAGATAGATAGATAGATAGATAGATAGATAGATAGACAGACAGACAGATAGATATAATATACAATATATAAAGTTAATATATAATATATATGTAAGTACCAATACATATATTTATATGTACATACCAGTTAGTGTTAGTGGGCATGGCTTCTGTTCTTTATCCGTTTCCTCCAAAATGTATTACTTATTTTTCTTCCAAATGTAGTTAGTCCAGAGACAGCATTTGAAGATGTTCTCTCTTTTATTCTCACGTCATGAGTGCCTTGATTCCTTTAAAAATATACATTTTGTATTTCAATATAAAAAGTATGCATTGTTTTAGGATGCTAAATTTGCATCTGAGATAATCATACAATTAAAGTGATATTTGATTATACTAATCCATAGTGGGAATGATTATAACAATCAAAAAGTAATTGAAATTAGGTCATTTAAATTATGCCTGTGGTAAGCATTCAGGAGGTATTGAGTGAAACTTCATGACTAACTGGAAAGGCTGATTTTATTCTTTGAGAAGTATCCTTTGAAATATGTTAAAATTGGTCTGGAATTAATGTCTTGAAAATAAGATGGTGTCAAATGAAAAGCACACATAAATTACAGTGTCTAATCCCCTTGTGTAAGCAGAAGGTAGTATGGGGAATGTGTTCCTGTGAGAAATGAAGGGGTGGTTAACCGTGAAGTAACTAGAATGATCAGTTCAGAAGTTGATCGAATCTGTTCTGAAGGAGCAGGATCAGGTGAGAGTAGAAAGTTGCAGGAGAGTCAACAGGCGTGTGTGCAGGTGCTGGGAGTCTCGGGCCCAGAGCACTCAGAGAGCACTGCCTTGGGTCTTCAACTTTATGTGGGAAGATTTCACGTGACAGCATTTACTGTCCGCCAGAGCGTGGTATGTGTGATAACTTTGGTTTGAGAACATTGGAAATTAAAGAGATGTTTCAAGAAAAAGCAGAATTGATATTAATATCGTGTTCACTTGTGTTTGAAATCAAAGTGGCTAATAATAGATTATAACTGGATTAAAATAGGTATTTAGCTCCTGAATGAGGTGTGACTAAATGGTTCAAGAAGATGGAGTAGATAAAATTGTATCATACTTGAATAATTGCATTATGTGGGAAATGTATTAGATGGATAATTTGGTTATATGGCAGTGTGAGCCGTGGCGTGAAGTTTGTGTGTGTGTGAACTCTGGTAGATAGTGGTTGAGAATACACACACACACACCCCGCTGTAGCTGGCCATGGTAGTTCATAGCGAGCTAGGCTCAGATGAATGTGTCTGTCTTCTCTTTTTGATATCACAGGTAACATTGCTCTGCTTGGAAAGGATTTATACAAACTGTTAATACCTTGAATCTTCTGTGGAAGTTCAGTTCAACATGCATTCTAGACTGTTTGACAAGATAATCCCCTTTTTTTTGTCCTAGAAAGGGGGTTAAGTGTTTGCTGCTTTCATGATGCTAACTTCAAACAGAAATGTGGTTTGGCAGAATACAACATCTACCTATTGGGCTGATCATTAAAATATGAAAAGTGCAATATTGGTGTGTTTATATGAATATGGTTCATTTTTAAGGGATAATGGAATTATTTATAAAGATTGCTACTTTAAATTTTCAATTCACCTTACTAGAAACATTCAGTGTACAAGAAACCAAAGGTGAATCTTCAATGTAACAACACTTTTTAAAAATACATGCAGATAAATGAGGGATATTCACAAAGTTTGCAGATAACGGATATTGTGGAACAATGGTAAATTAAAAAAAATTTACCAAAGTGAGCTTACCTTCTATTTCCATTATTCCATGAACTTTTTGCAATCTTCTTGTGAACAGAGTACATCCACTGTAGGGAAGTAACTAGTGTGAATTCGACACACTTGCTACCAAGTCTGGATTTTTAAAACATGCATTCATTCTTTTGTTTATAAGGCACAGTGGCTAAGAGGAAACGTCTATGACTGACTTGGGTGATCTGTAACTGTCCTTCGAAGCAGACCTTCTTCTGTTCTTAGATACTTATTCCATGCCTACTGCATGCCAGGTTGTCTGGATACAACATTCAAAGAGAAAACCTTGTTGATTAATGCAGTCAAAAGGAGACATAATTGGACAAAGAAGGGCATATGAGGCGGACTGGTGTGGAATAGTTAGCCTACTACCTGCCACACCAGTATTCCATATGTGCTCTGGTTCATGTCCTGGCTGCTTCACTTCCCATGAGCTCCCTGTTAATGACCTGGAAAAGTAGCAGAAAATTGCCAAGTATTTGGGGGTGTTCTACAACATGGGAGATACAGAAGATGCTCCTGGCACTTGGCTTTGGCCTTGCCCTGCACTGGCCTTTCTGGCCATCTGGGACATAAACTAGTGAAGCTCTCTTCCACACCACCACCCCCCGCCCGCCCCAGCTCTCCCTGCCTGCCTCCCTCCCTTCCTCTGTAAGCATTTCAGAATAAGTAAATACACCTTTGAAGAAAATAAAAGGCAGGGGTAGAATACCTGGAAATACTGAGGAACACACAGGAAGCGTCAACCTGAGAGCTGCAGGCTGTGCAATGGAGCAGATGGCATACCAACATGGAGCAAGCTGGAGGTGGCCAGAGGGAGCAGGGGACTGTGTCAGCATCAGCAGTAGGCAGAATCCCACCTGGCAAGAGAAGGGGTTAAGTCTGAGGCCAGAAAGTGGTCCTCGTGTGAGGGAAAGGAGCTCCCCTGCCAAGCAGGGCCAGCTCCAGGACTCTGCACTGTACTTCTGGTACCGGTGTACCTCTCTGTGCCAGTCTTTTCCTGTTTCTGTGATAAACCACATGCTTCCCCACCCCCAGCTGTGGTGAACATATCTAAGCACAGGGCAAAGCAATTGAAGGGGCCTAGGTAGGGAAGTGGTAACCCCACTCCACATTACCCACACAGGAGATTCTGAGGTAGAGGTGCTTGCAACAGGAGGAGTCTCCTGAATGCAGGAATGCCAGCAAGAAGGAAGCTTCTAGAAAGAACTCAGGTGAACCATGATCTGACCCTAATGGAGGAAAATGGAATGTGGGTGGGTTTGTGTGTTAACTGGCTAATCATTTGGGGAAAAAGTAACGAAGTTTCTGCTAGAATGAAATCTAATAAGATTTTGCGATAAAGTATAAATATATTGAACTGTGGGGTGTCAGCAAGAAAATTTGATATGTATGAGATAATGGATTAGAGGAAAAATATTCACACTAGAGATTAAAGACATAGACACGGCCATTTAAGAAAAGCTAAAAAAAAATACAACTAAATGAAGCAGGAAGCAATTTATTTATAGAAATGATCTATGATTTGTCTTTAATAAGATGTGACCATTTGTCATTTTCATCTACATTTTTTCTCTACATGATGACATGATAAAGACCTAAATCAAAATAACACTTTTTGATAATAGATGATTGTGTTTAAAGATCTGTTCATCTGTTTGTCTGAAACACAGAGCAAACAGAAGGAATGGAGAGAGGTCTTTCCTTTGTCAGTTTACTCCACAACAGCCAGGGCTGGGCCAGACTGGAACCAGGAACCCATAACTCCAGCCGGGTCTCCCTCCACCTGGGTGACCGCGACCCAAGCACTACCATTGTCTGCTGCCTCCAAGACACGCGAGAATCAAGGCTGGTTCCATCCCAAGCACCTTGACATGCCAGTGTCCCAAGCAGTGGCTTAACCCGCCGTGTCACAATGCCTGCCCCCATAATTTTATTTCTGAAGATTGATTGATTCTTTTAAAAAGAAGAGTGACAGAGAAAAGGAGGGAAGGAGAGACAAAGAGAAATCTTGTATCTGATATTTGGCTATTCTATGCCTGACTTGTCTCCCTCTATATAATGATCTCTAGGAATCCAGAAGTCAGGAACTGCATCTGGGTTTTCCACAGGGGTGACAGATACTTGGCCATCATTTGCTGCTTCCTGGGCACAGTAGCAGGAAGCTGGATGGGAAGGATTTGAACCAGGCGCTCTGAAATAAGATGCAGGCGTCCCAAGAACCAGCTTAATCCACTGCATTGCATCACCTGGCTCGTGTATTTCTTTCTTGATGAGTGGGGCAACCATATTTGTCTCTATACTGTAGCTGTGTGCTTGTAACATTATGCATCCAGTACATTGAGTTCAGTGTAAACTATCAAATTTTGGAACATTTTCCCCGCTTTAGTCTTTCGTATCTTGGCGGCCTCTTCAGTCGTATTCTCTGACTCCCAGGCATATGAAGTAGAGATCCTATTTCACCTCTGCTAGCAGCCTCTTGCTGCTGAGGAGTTCTGAGATTTTCCCTGTGCCACTTGTGGCCTCCAGGTCTTTAACAGTTAGGAAATAGGTTGTCATTCTGGAATAAGTCTCCCCTGAGAACTGTCAAAGTCATAAAACTTTTGTCCAGATTGAACGAATTTGTCCATTGCCATGTTAAAAAATTAAATTTTCTCAAGTCAGTAATGTCTATGCAATCTAACCTTACTATTTAAATCTGTTTTTGAAAGATTTATTTATTTCAAGGTCAGAGCTACACAGAGAAAGGGAGGAACAGAAAAAGATCATCCATCTTCCGATAATCCATTGCCTAGAGGGCTGCAGTAACCATGACTTGGCCAGACCAAAGCCAGAAGCCAGGAGCTTCTTCCATGTATCCCATGTGGGTGCGGGGCCAAGCACTCTAACCATCTTGCACTGCTTTCCCGGGCCATTGCCAGGGAGCAGGATGGGAAGCAGAGCAGCTGGGACAAAGCAGTGCCTACGTGGATGCTTGCATCACAGGTGACAGCCTACCTGCCCTGCCATGATCTTAAAGTCTAGAAAAGCAATGAAGGATAAAAGAAACAAGAGACAGTGAGCATCCAGAGGCCCAGGCATGTGGAAGAGCATGTGCCCGCTTCTTCTGGTGTGGACATGAACAGCAGCATGGGTGCTGTCCAGGGGCCTTGATTGAGGATGTGGGCTTGAATCGAGACTGTTCCTGGGAGAAGGAAGCAAGGTAGATTTGACCTGTCTGCATCATCATCCCTGGGCTTCCAGAACATGATGTGTTAGGACATCAGGAGTGATTTGTAGATTTCCAGAAAGATAATGAAATGAAAGAGATGTGTTGTGCTTTTTCATCTTCCTTTCCCAGCAGTTATTGCAGGAGCCTTCAGAGTGAACAAGGCTGCATTAAGCCTAAAGACCAGCATTAGGCATCCTGGAGGGATAAGTCAGGGTCATTTGTGCTTGGAGTTCTGTGGCCCTTTCAGATGCCCAGAGCTTGGAGTTAAACAGGGGGTCCCAGGTAGGGGGCTGAGCCTGATGATTTCAAAGCCTAGTTTTACTGAAGAGCAACATGTAAATGCATCAGTTATGATTGGTACTTATGGCATATAGAAACACTTTTTTTTTAATCTCAGTACAACGCTTTGAAATGAAAGTGTTATGTTGAAGAATAAGGTCGTTGCATGTAGAACAGGAAGATGGAATAGAAAATGACTTGTAGCTGTCCCAAACATAAACATGTTGCTTGCTAGAAATATTTATAAGGCAAAGCTAATAACACCAATCATCTTGATACGTGTAAACTTGTTTGAAAATCTAGACATGGAACTGGCTCCAGTGCCAAGAAGGAGAAGACGTGTGGCTGCTGTTTGTGAACCTGCAGCCATAATAATTGCATTATTTAAAGTACATATATTTACCTTTTATCTCTGTTGTTTGTACTGTGTGCATGACAGATAGTGGGTGTGTCTTTGCTTTACATTGCTCTATGAAGACCCATGTTCCCGTATGCTGTCATTTTCCTGTTGTGTAGAAGACTTCAATATTTCCTACAGTACGTGTGTTGCTAGTGATGTATTTCCCTCCACCTTTGTAAACCTTCAGACATTTCTCAATGTTCCTTCATTTCTAAAAGAAACTTTTCTAGTTATAGAATTCTAGATGGACACTACTTACAATTTGAAAAATTTTGAAAAGACATTTTATTCGAAAGACAGTGACAAGAAAGAAGAGAGATGTTCCATCTATGGTTGACTCCCCAGTTGGCTGTAGCAGCTGGGGCTAGGCAGGCTGAAGCCGAGTCCGGAGCTCCATTGAAGTCTCCACAGTGGGTGACGGGCCATCTCCTGCTGCCTTGCAGGTGGGTGAGCAGGGAGTTGGACGCCCCAGTGGGTGACGGACTATCTCTGCAGGGAGTTGGACGCCCCAGTGGGTGACGGGCTATCTCTGCAGGGAGTTGGACCCCCCAGTGGGTGACGGGCCATCTCCTGCTGCCTTGCAGGTGTGTGAGCAGGGAGTTGGACGCCCCAGTGGGTGACGGGCTATCTCTGCAGGGAGTTGGACGCCCCAGTGGGTGACGGGCTATCTCTGCAGGGAGTTGGATGCCCCAGTGGGTGATGGGCCATCTCCTGCTGCCTTGCAGGTGTGTGAGCAGGGAGTTGGATGTGAACAGTGCTCTGATGAAGGATGCTGGTGTCACAGGAGGCAGCGTTACTTGCTTCTCCGCAGCACCGGCCCCAGGACTTATTTTTGTCTTAGAGTGTTTTAAAAATACTCTTCTATTGTCTTGTGGCTCGGGTGTTTTTTGTTTGTTTGTTTTGTTTTGTTTTGTTTTGTTTTGTTTTGTTTTGTTTTGTTTTTTGATGAAAATGGTGCCGTCCTAAGTAATATGTTGTTTTCCTACAGGTGATTTCAGCAGTTTCTAATTTCCGGCAATTTGCTCTTATTATGTTTTTTTATGCTTCTGTACTTTGAAATTTTGGAATCTAAAGGCTTATTTAGATGTATTTTTAAACCAGTCATGGAGTATTTTCACATTTTCTTTTTCTTCTGCTTTATCTAAGTTGTGTTAATCTCATTCAGGGTGTGGTTTCATTTCTTACATTGTGGTTTTTTTTTTTTTTCCATTCTAGAACATTGATTTAAATTATTTTCTGCTTTTCTTATTTCATGTTCCTCTAGCCATTTTTTTCAAGCTTTTAAATCTAGTTATAAAAATCACTTTTAGGTTTTCTGTCTACCTTCTGTGTAATATCAGGGTTTTGTTTTCATTGCTTTTTTCTTTATTGTGAGTAATATTCTCTGCTTTGTTTGCAGGTTGTGTTTGCAGTTATGAATTTTAGCTTGTTTGAGGCGGGAAGAATTTGTGTTTCTATCAATAATATTGTTGAAATTTTTTCAGTTACATAGTTAAGTTACTTGAAAACATTTTCACCCTTCTTTGTTTTTTGAAGATTTATTTATTTATTCAAAATTCAGAGTTAAAGAGCAAAAGGGAGAGACAGGGAGAAGGATCCTTCCTCTTGTTCAAACCCGATGACTGTGATGGCCAACACAAAGCCAAAAGCTTCTTCCTGGTCTCCCACGTGGGGCAGAGTCCCAAGGACTTGAGCCATCCTCTGCTGTTTTCCCATACACATTAGTAGGGAGCTGGATTGGAAGTGGAGCACCTGGGACTTGAACCAGTGCCCATGTGGGATACTGGCATTGCAGATGGCAGCTTATTCTGAAATGCCATACTGCTGATCCTGATAGATTTATTGATAAATTTTTTACTTGATTGCTATTAAACTTTATTTGGTAAGACTGATAAATTTACTCTTGGGCTGATATTTTTCCCTTTATTGAGGCCCCACCAGCTCAGTTACTCTCCACCATCCCATGGGAGTGCTAAGGCTTCCCCTCTCGCAGGTGAGAATGGGGCCAATTTCTGCACCTTGGGAGCCTCAGGGGTTGTTCTCCTGCAGGATTTCTCAGTCCGGAGACTGATGCTGTTTGGGGATTGAGTTCTTGGGTGGAAACAAGGACCATCCTGTGTTCAGGCACATGCTTGGCCTCCATGTACCATGTCGGAATAGCACCATCTCCCCCCACCACCCTACCAATCATGACAGCCAAAGTTGGTTGCAGATGCGGCCAGATGAGATGACTTTTGGGTGCCACCTATCCCTGCTCTGGACCTGGCTGGTCATGCCCATCTGCATGCCATGACTTCACAGCGCCTTGCACAGATTGCCATAGCTCAGCAGGGTCAGGAAGGTGGTGTTTCACTTGGGCTCATCCCATTATCTTCCCTGAGCACTCTGCCCCTCTAATTCTCGGATTTCCTGCTTGGTTCCTCCCTCAGGGAGCCCACTGAGTCACACCTGGGTCCCCTCTGCAGCCCGAGCACTTAGCTTTGTGGGGACCAACATGGGCTGCCATCTTTTTGCTTCTCTCGGGAAGCTCAGTGTCCTTTATCTCCTAGTCCCTCTTTGCTGTTTTGTTTGTTTGTTTGTTTGTTTCTGGGGGAGGGTCCCTGTTGATTTCATCCTGGCCTTCATTCTCATTCTTATTGTTATTAGTATTTATTTGTTTATTTGAACAGTAGAGTTAGAGAGGAGAAACAGAGCAAGTTTCTGTCTACTGGTTCACTCCCCAAATAGCCACATTGGTCAGGGCTGGGCCAGGCCAAAGCCAGGAGCCTAGAGTTCCATCCAGATCTCCCAAGCACTTGGGCTATCTCCTCTCTGTGTTTTCTTCTCGTGGGGAAAAATTTAGGAAAGAAAATATCTATAGAATTCTCATGTTCCTACTGCCAGTTCTCGTTGGCAGTACACGCATAGCCCCGTCTCTCTCTTCGCCAACCCTGTCCCCACCTGCTGCGGCTGCAGTCTGCCGGCCCTTCCTCCAACTCCTCCCGTCAGTCATCTTGGCAGGTACTGCCTTACGGCCACTGTCAGGTCACAATGGGGACACTGTTTGGGGTCTGGAATTTCCTCTTCTTGACCAGCCTGTGACTTCCGCAGGCCTTGCTGTCTGTACATGACACTGTGGCTCAGAAGAGTTATGACCCTGTGTTGCCGCCCATGCCGGACGACCTTGAGGAGGAGGAGGACTCCGTAAAAATCATCCGCCTGGTCAAAAACCGAGAACCGCTGGTGAGTGTGTGTGTGTGTGGTGGGGGGGACTCCATTTCCAGCTGGGCTCTGAGAAGACAGCCTGACCAAGCCAGATCTGACAGCTGCATGTGTCATGCAACCTCCCTTTAAAATAGTGACTTCAAACTCTGTCACAAGGGGGTCATTCACCCTCACAGAATATGAGGTCGAGAAATGAAAGCCAAGCCCCATAAAATGGCAGACGTCCTCCTGGTTATAAGTAGCAATCATTTTGATGATGTCCCCAGCAGTCAGACAGGAACGAAAGTTCCATATGCAGCAAAGGTGGCTGATTGGAGCTGAAGCAGCACGGCTAACAAAAAAGATTACCATGGGCTCTTCTGGCAAGCTGACTTATTCTCAGGCACTGGAGAGAGATGGATTAGGTATCTGATGTTACAGACTGTAAACAGAACTAGCTACTTGTGCAGCGGAATTTATCCCATATTGAAAAGGAGTCTCTGGTCCATTGGACCGTGCCAGTCTCCCCCCAACAGGAGTCTGTGAATTATATTCCTGGTCTTCAAAGGGAAAGGCCCTCGTGGGTCGGTTGGCCCAATGTAATTGACACTATTCTTATGGAAGTGGAAGGGAAGCAGAGGGGGCAGGAAGTGAAGGGTGAGAGGGCGATGACACCCAGAGTGCACAGGTCTCTGGAGGGCGGGCATGGCCCGGGCAGTTTTCCTTGGAAGCAGCAGTCGTGTGTTTCATGAGACACCAAGGCCCAATAATGCCGGCCTGTGCTGCCTCCTGGGCCCCCTGATGCAGTAGACAGTGAACAAGACTCAGTGAAAAATGAGCCAATTATTGGTAGTACAATAGTTGTCCGTACCATGTTCATATGTTACACACATGACATTTAGTCCTTCTGCTGGGTCTCATTTCTCTGTATTTGTAGACTATGGATAGCTGAGGTTCAAAGAGGCAAGGCAGCTCACCCCCAGTATCCCCATTAATGGGTGAGCAGAGTAGCACACCAAACCCTTGAGCTTTCACTGCCAGTTTTTCTTCCTTCCTGTGTCTTTGTGCTTTGTCCCTTTTGATTGTTTTGATTTACTTGTGTGTGGTACATTGATAAGTGCACTCGTAGTCCTGCTCAGGATAGCAAGAAGGTGACTTTGTCTATCTGATGAAGGGGTCAACTGAACCTCTGATGTCCACTCGTGGGCATTATAAGGCTCCTCATATTCCAGGTTAGGATGGATTCCTCTTAGATTATAAGGCTTGTGCTCTCCCTCCATGTTTGTGGCACTCAGAAGAGTAACCGAAATACTTGTGTGTTTTCATTATGGAGGTGGCAGGGCACGTGGGCTGCAGAGAAAGCTGTCTCCAGGGTTCAGCCGTCATGAGTGGCTCATACTTGGTGGATTCTGCACATGTTTTAGTAAGAAATAGTTCACCTAGTTAGGAAGGTAATTGAAAGACTGGCTATATTGAAGAGTTAGATAATGCATTAGTAATACGTTCTATTTTTTAATGAAAGATTTATCACATTTATTTGAAAGGCAGAGTAACAGGGAGAGACAGAGAAAGCAAGGGAGAATGGTTTACTCCCCAAATGGCCACAGTGACCAGGCCTGGGCCAGACTGAAGCCAGAAGCTCCATCCAGGTCGCACATGGCTGCAGGGGCCCATGTACTTGGGGTTGTCTGCAGCTGCTTTTCCAAGGGCATCGACAGGGAGCTGGATGGGAAATGGAGCTGTCAAGGCTCACACCGTGGTGTTTGGTACAGTGGTGAAGATGCCACTTGGGGAGCCTGCTTTCTACATTGCAGTGCCCGGGTTCAGTCCAGGCTCTGCTCTGACTCTAGCTTCTTGCATAAGGTGCATCCTTGACACCCATGTGGGAAACTGGGATGGAGTTACTCCTTCCTGGCTCATGCGAGTGAACCAGCTGATGGGAATCCACTTTCTTTCTATCTGTCTGTCTTTCTGTCCCTCTCTCCCTCCATGTCCTTCAAATAAATAAGATCTTAAAAGAAGTTCCTGCAGTTCTCGTTATAAGACCCAGGAATAAAGTGGTGACATGAACTCACAGCTGGAACTGGTGATCTCTGTAGGAATGAGGAAGATTAGTTACTTGTTTGCTCCCTGTTCTGCAGTTGCTTGCTGCTGAGCCGTAGGTTCATAACAGCAAACCAGAAGAGACCTCCTCAAGTGCATTCTGGACTTGAGCTTGATGCAGCAAATTTGAATGTCATTAGGAGTTCTGTAGCATTCTCTGGATGTTGCCAAGAACAGGACAAACTGAGGCCAGGTTCCTAATGATGTTAACAATGCATAAATTACAAAATGCTAGATTCAATCCTCATTCAAAATATGCTGTGGGATGTCAGTTTTTTTCTTTTAAAATATATATATGTATTTGGAAGCAGAGTAACAGGGCAGTAGAGAAAAAGAGGGAAATAGATCAGGTCTAGGCCAAGCCACAGCTAGAAAGTCTGGAACTCCATGTGGGTCTCCCATGTGGGTGGCAGTGCCTCAAGCACTTGGCCACCATCCCCTGCTCTCCCCAGTGCATTATCAGTGAGCTGGGTCAACAGCAGATGCGCCAAACCTCAAACCAGAAGTCCTATATGGGATGCTGGCATCCCAGGCACACCTTTATGTGCTGTGCCACAGTGCTGACCCCAGGTAACTTTACACAGATCACCTGTAACATGCCTGTGTTATTGAGTGTTAATGTTATTATCACACACTATGTTATGCTAACCATCCATCAGGGAATGGTGATAATGGAGGTTTGGAAAGCATCAAGGAAATAGTCTTCTCGAATGCAGGGGACACAGTGAGGAGTGTGTTAAGAGGCAGGATCTTGGAGGCAGTAGGGCTGTTTCTCAGTCTACCTTTACCCTCTAGGGCAGCAGAATCAACTGATGAAGCACCAGCACAGCCCTTGCAGTCGGAGTGCTCCTCACCATCCAAACCTTCTGGAAGTGTTTTCATCCTTTGTGGCTTACAAAAAAAAAAGTCTGTGTGCCAGCAACTTCTGGGACTGTTCCTTTTCCAGCCCTTCCTTCTGATCTTTAAATTTGTGTATCCATCTGTCTGCTTGATTTTTACATTTGGATGACTAATAGATATTTCAGTGTTCATATATCCAGAAATAAACTGTTGATCTTTGTCCCCAAGTTTGTTCCATCCAGTGTCTTTCTGCCTTTCAGTTGATGGCAATTCCACCTTGCGGTTGCTCAGCCAAAACACATCCAGTTCATCTTTGTTTCTTCTCTTTTGTATCCCGTGGCCACCCCATTGGGAAATCCTTTTGGCTCTGCTAGTAGCTCTTGTATTTCCAGACCACTTTTCATCACCTGTACTCTTGCAAGTCAACTCCAAACCCCACCATCTTTCCCCTGGATTAGCATAACAGTCTCTGACGTGTTTCATTGCTTTCATCCTTGCCTTTTGCATTAGTCGGAATATTCGTTGGCCTTCAAACCATGCAGACATGTCAGCCCCACAGTCTTAAATTCATGGTACTAAGAGAGTGGAAATTAGGAGACAGTCTAGGAGGTAGACCTGGTGGGACAGCCTTATGTCCTTGAGGCATGCCCACAGGAAGGAGTTCTTGCAAGGAAGTTGTAAAAGCATGAGGTGAGCCCAGCTGCTGGCTCTGCATCCTGGCTCACCAGGTGATCCTCCGCACACACTCCCCCCATGCTTCTGTCAGCTACCCTTGCTGGGTGCCAAGCAGTGGGGCTGCGCCGTGATGGACTTGAGCCTCCCAAACTATGTTCTAAGTGAAGCCTTCTCCTTGTAGAGTTAGTTGCAAAGCCAAGTTAACACTGCTTCCCTCAGTGTGGATACAGCTGATGGACTCATCCTTCTGGAATCCACCTTCTGCTTTTAATCCACAAGATTTCCTTCAGAGGAAAACTGAATTAACTCACAGTGACCTCCTGAGCCTTCATAATCTGCACTTTGACCTCCACATCTATTGGGCTTTCTCTGTCCAACCTGGCTGCCCTTCACCTCCTTCCAGTTTTTCCTTCTTCAGATGTCGTCATCACATTTTCATGCCTCCTGGCCTGCCAATCCTCCTTACCTTGCCTTACCCCTTTCCATGCTGTCTGTTGTGAGGGCACATCATAAAGCTCATGGGAAAATTATTTTTGAAGTCCATGGATAGTTTATATTGGAAGAATTTTCCATGAGATGTTTGCAGTTCCTTCATGTGCATAGATTTTTTTTGTTTTTTTGGAAAGTCAGATATACAGAGAAGAGGAGAGGTAGAGAGGAAGATCTTCCGTCCTCCGATTCACCCCCAAAGTGGCCGCAATGGCCAGAGCTGAGCCAATCCATAGCCAGGAGCCAGGAACTTCCTCCGCGTCTCCCACACAAGTACAGGGTCCCAAGCCTTTGGGCCATCTTCAACTGCTTTCCCAGGCCACAAGCAGGGAGCTGGATGGGAAGCGGGGCTGCTGGGATTAGAACCGGCCCATATGGGATCACGGCACGTTCAAAGCGAGGACTTTAACCGCTCCGCTATCGTGCCGGACCCAAGCGTGGATTTTAAAACTATTTTGCACCAAAACAAACTTGTAAATTCTACTTGCTACAAACTTTTTGAAGTACCCATGTGCATTGCATTGCACCAAGGATAGTGGAAGTTCATTAAGAACCTGGAGGAACACATCTGGCTTCTGGTCATTTACCTTTTCCTTTGCTAACAAGATCGCCTGAGGGCTGGGTTTTATTTGGTTTTCTCTGTTCACACACCCATCACTCTCCCACCTTCTTCATGGGGTATGGTCAAGGTGAAAGGTGACAACAAGAAACATTCAGCTGTAAGGCGTGCGTCCAAAGGAAAAAAGATATGGGGCTCAGCTCAGTAACTCAGTGGTTAATCTCCTTGCAAGTGCTGGGATCCCATATGGATACTGGTTGTCTCCCGGCTGATCCACTTCCTAACCAGCTGCCTACTTGTGGCCTGGACAGTCAGTGGTGGATGGTCCAAAGCCTTGGGACGCTGCACCCTTATGGGAGACCCAGAAGAGATTCCTGGCTGTGGATTTGGATTGGCTCGGCTCCAGCTGTGTGGCCATTTGATGAATGAACCAGCAGGTGGAAAATGTTTCTCTCTGTCTCTCCTTCTCTCTATAAATCTACCTTTCCAGTAAAAATAAATAAAATAAAAAAGATATGGACATTTTTTATTTTCTATACTTTTGAAAAAGTTAAAGATTTGAAACTCTTTCAGTTATGCTGAGGCCTTCACATGATCCATGGAGTGGACTCCTTTGTCTCCCTGGTCGATTTGGTGAGGCAGAGGGCGTGTTTTTTGGCCCTCCTGTCTCATGCCTTCAAATTCTTTGAGTGTACTTTTTCTCAATGGATGTTCTTGTTTCCAGCTCCCTGTTCATTCTACCCGGGACTCAACTTCATCCACAAAGCTTTTTTTTTTTTTTCTTTTCCAGGGGGCTACCATCAAGAAGGATGAGCAGACTGGCGCCATTGTGGTGGCTCGGATCATGAGAGGAGGTGCTGCAGATCGCAGTGGTAGGAATCTAAGTGATGAGAGCCACAGGCGAGTGGCGGGTATGCTTCAGGAGTAGGTGCTACATGGTGGGGTGCAGAGCATCCCAGTGCTCTGGGAGAACACAGTGATGCAAGTGCTGGGAACTTAACTCAAAAGAATGGTGAGAAATTCTCACTCCTGGCTTCTGGTGTTGCTGATAGGAACTGTGCGCCTTAGAACATGCAGCTTATTTTGTAAGACACTGGGCACCTGCATTACCGGGCCAAGACTGGGGCACTAGAGTTGCTTGGCCAGCACCATCCCCTGGTGACTGGCCCGGGCCTCAGAAGAATAAGGGCCTGCTTTCTGCTCCTTCCCTGGAAGATGGGAGCCCAGCCTTGCGTGCATGGTGGACACAGGTACAGATGACACCTTTTCATGTCCCAAATTGTCTGCATCACAGGGCTGATTCACGTTGGTGATGAGCTCCGAGAAGTGAACGGGATCCCAGTGGAAGACAAAAGGCCTCAGGAAATCATACAGATCCTGGTAAGCTGCACATTTGTTTTAAAGTTAAAAAGATTAAATCCCTGCAGTTCAGATGCTGCAATTCTGCTTGTAGGAACAGGGAAAATGCCAGAAGTGTCAGACTTCTATAATGTGCATTTGATGTTTTTTTCCAAAGTGTGTCCTTTTCCTTTTAGCTTTCCTCTGTTGCCCCATGTTCTCTGTCTTCCCTAAAAGCATTAAATGGTAATCACTACTTGTGTGGATCAATTATTCCCCTGTGTTGGACATCATGCCTTTATGATTCACAGATTACCATCTGCCCTTTTTCACAGCCAGATTTTACACCACTCAGCTTAGAAGAGACCCAAGAAAATCAGCTGGGAGAGGGAATCTGGGGGCAAGGGGCAAGGGAAAAATACAATAGAAATGGAAAAAAAAATCAAGAAGAGACCCAAGAAATCAGAGCAAACAGTAGTGAAATTCACATGAATGAATGTCACGGGCTCAGGGACTATTAAGACTTAATTCAGTGACATTTAAGTATCAGCAGGCATAAAACTTCTGTTTATCAATGCTATTACTAGCACAGTAATAGAAATCTATGGTGATAAAGCAACTCAGGAATACAATCATTACGTATAACCAAGTGTATTTTATTTTATTTTGTTTATTTTTAAATTTCACTTCTTTTTATTATTATCATTATATGATACAGTTCTATAGACCCTGGGGTTTTAAATGTAAATACCACATATTTTCTGGTTGGAGTCAAGGAAATGTCCACACTTGCTGTCCGGAATTCTGTTCTCAGAGAAGGAGGTCAGAGACAGTCACAAAGAAGATGCCTCGTATTATGACATCAATTTGGTTTTTTGTGTGTGTTTGTTTTTTCAAGACTGACTTGTTTTACCGAGGCACAGAGGGAAAGACACAGAGCTCTTCCACCTGCTTGCTCACTCCCTAGATGGCTGCAACAGCTAGCACTGGCCCAGGCTGAAGCCAGGAGCTGAGAACTATAACTGGGTGGTGCACTGGGTGGCAGGGTCCCAAACATTCAGACCACCTTTTTCTGCGTTCCCAGGAACAGTAGCAGGCAGCTGGACCAGAAGTGAGCAGCTGGGACTCAAACTGGTGGCCGTATGGGTTGCTGGCATCACTGTACCATTGCCCAGGTTCCTATCAAGTCCGCTTTTAAAACAACAGATTCTAGGCCTGGCACTGTAGCTTAACGGCTAAAGTCCTGGCCTTGCACATACTGGGATTCCATACGGGCGCCGGTTCAAGTCCCGGAAGTCCCACTTCCTATTCAGCTCCCTGCTTGTGACCTGGGAAAGCAGTGGAGGACGGCTCAAAGCCTTGGAACCCTGCACCTGCATGGGAGACCCAGAGGAGCCTCCTGGCTCCTGGCTTTGGATCGGCTAAGCTCTGACCGTTGCGGCAACTTGGGGGTGAATTGGTGGATGGAAGATCTTCCTCTCTGTCTCTCCTCCTCTCACCTCCTCCTATCTGACCTTGCAATTAAAAAAATCTTAAAAAAAAAAAAAAACAAAGAAAACAAAACAAAAAAACAGATTCTTTGGGAAACAGCACTTCAGTTGGACTTGCCTTTTATTGTGTGGAATCTCTAGCCTGCATTTTCAGCTGATTTTGGAATCCCAGCCCTTGTGTACTTAGAAAATGCTAAAATCTGTTTATGCCTCCTCATTTTTTAAATGACGAAATGAGAAGAGACGAATACCTTGCAGTAATATTTTGAGGATAGCATGAGATAGAGTATGTAAAAAGTCAAGCAGTAGGAACAGCCTGTTCCAAAATAGGTACTCAGTCAGTGGCATCTGCTAGTGACACCCCTGTCAGCACCCTCTCTCATCGGCCTGGCTGTGTTGCAAGCTGGAAATCCTAGGCATGCTAAATAGTGAAGCTACTTCAGGTGTCTTAGGAAATTTGAAACTTGCATGGAGTTACTGTAGGCCTGGACGATAATAATTTTTAAGTTCATTTACAAGGATACAATGAACAGTCTTCATTTTATATCTGCAAATAGACTGTAAACCTTACAGCAACAAGGGACTCCCTTAGCTCTCTTAAATATGTGCCAGGTATTCAGTGTTTTAGTGGAGATTGCAAGTTAGCAGGGAGTAACAGGCAATCAGAAATAATTTCAAATGCTAAAACAAGAAATATACATAGAAATTTGTTTAATAGTATGTTTAAGGCTACACTCATCCTGTGTGAGATAGCAAAGATTTGTGGCTGATGCTGTTTGTTTTAATCAGCATAGACGGTTTACGTTACCCAGAATCCAATAGTTAGGACTGTCTTTGTTTTTAAGGTCTATTCAAATATTTTGAGTTAGAGGTACAAAGAAATTTGGTGGGGAGAGAGAGAGGATCTGTACCCAGGAGCTTCCTCCAGGTATCCTAAGTAGACAGCAAGCACCCAAACACTTGGGCTGTCCTCCACTGCTTTTCACAGGCCATTGGCAGGGAGCAAAATTGAAAGTGGAGCCTCTGGGACCCAGTCAGCATCCCTGCTACACCCTGATGCTGGCCTCAATAGGGCTGTTGTTTCTAGTTTTCTCTGCTAGGCACTGCCACTGACAGAATCCTGAGTTTCTTGCTGGCCATTCACTTGTTCTGTTTCACAAGACATAAATGTAGACACTTAGGCCTTGTTTCAGTAAAGTCACACTTTGATTACTTGAGACCCTGTGTTTTCCTCCTGGTCCTGTGTTGATGTAGTGTGGCCAAGAGTGTAATGTGCTCATTGACATTATTCAGTCCACTGGAAGCAAATGTAGACTGTGAGTGGTTCACTTTTTCTTAATGTCCTTGAAGAGCTTTAGTGCTGTCTTATGCTCCAGGAATTGCTGTCCATGATTTGCTGCGTTTGGACTGTCTGACTCAGGCTAGGAACCCTGAGGTTGCGTGTTCCTGGTGTGGTCTCCACTGTCTTCATTCCTAACTTAGAGTGATCTGTGTTGGTCTGTCTTCAGGCACAGTCTCAGGGAGCCATCACATTTAAGATTATACCCAGCATCAAAGAGGAGACCCCCTCCAAAGAAGGCAAGGTAATCAGTGCGTGAAAGCCTTATGGGGTGGGGGAGGAGTAGTGCTTTCCCATTTCGTGTGTGTGTCCCTCAAACCCACCCAAGCATTGCCTAACTCGGAAGTGTGCAGTCTGCGTCACCTCGATTTTCTGTGCTGTCTCTTCTCCTTCAACAATGCTTCCTCCCAGGTGTTCCTCAAGGCCCTGTTTGACTATGAGCCCAGTGAGGACAAGGCGATCCCGTGTAAGGAGGCCGGGCTTGCATTCCGGAAGGGTGACATCCTTCAGGTCATGAGCCAGGACGATCCCACATGGTGGCAGGCAAGGCACGAGGGCGACACCAATCCCCGGGCAGGCCTGATTCCCTCCAAGCATTTCCAGGAGAGGTGAGCCATAGGTGCATAACAGTGGCCTTTCTTCAGCTGACCTTCTGTTTTTCATCACTCACAAGAGAATGATATATGTCAATCCTTGCCTGAGAAGGGTTCCCCCCTCAGGTTTGGATCTGCTTCATCCAAGTTAGCATGAATGATGTCCAAATATAATAGGGCAGCCCCAGGTCACCCCATGTTTCCTGCTGCTACAGTGAGTAAAGAACAGTACATTGCCTTCTGCAGCCAGAAGGCTGGGAAGGTTGCAGATAGAAAGGCTGATTTGACAGTAGAAGATTTGGTTCTGAACTTGAATGGGCTGAATTGTGTTTATTTTCACTGCCCCCCTGAAATTTTCAGCAGCGTTTTGGTGCTGTATGTACCTGTGCCCTGGGCTGGAAACTGATTAGCATCATGACCTCTTTCTTGCAGGAGATTGGCCCTGAGACGAACAGAGGTATTAGTTCAGCCCTTGAAAGTTTCCAGCAGGAAATCATGTAAGTAATGTTCCTAAGAATGCAGAGGAAGTTGATTGTTTTTTGACTATTAGAGCAGGTGCGGAGGGGGGAAGGGAAGGAAGGGAGGTGCTGGAGACTAAGGGGTCCTGTTTCCTTGCAGTAGCTTTCGCTGAGTATTGCTTAGGAGCCCAGCCAATGAGAAAGTCCTACGAGGACCGTTAACATCAGTTCGCAGCTTCCAAGAGGTGACCAGGGTCGCCATATATAACTCACTCTAAGAAAGTCACAAGTAACCGCGGCTCTCTTTGACTCCCATACTTGGGTAGTTGCGTAAAGACTCCCAAGACCTCAAGGACTAGTCTTATTTCTCCAAAGCCAAGAGGCTTGGGCAAGATATTCCTTCCTTATCCACAAATCAAAACTCTGACCTTTTGCCCATCTGTTTGGAGTTACTGCTACACTAGATTGAAAGAGACTGAGTAAGAGAAAAGGTAGTGTCAGACTCCCAAAAAAACACGGCCAGAATAGCGATGAGTTCTTCCCTGTGGACACCCTCTCAGCCTTTCCTACTTCCCACCTCCTACCCTGTCAAGTCTCTCCCAAATGTCTCACTGTCCTAGGCATTTTAAGAGGGGTTTGTGTGTATATGTGTTCAAGGCCTCGTGTTTTCAGCATGGAAATTGTACCTTCAAAAGTGAAATGAGCCAATAAGCGGTCCTGGAATTTTACACCCACATCTGTTTTTGGTATCACTGCATTTTTCACATCTCCTGTTATATTCCTGTCAGTCGGTAGGCACTTATAGCCCAGGAATCGCATCTGAAGAGAGCCAAACTGCAGCCGAGAATAAATCTCACAGCAAGCAGGCACTTATGACATTAACGCTGATGCAAAAGCCTGCTGGTCCTCTGGTGTCCCGTCTCGGCAGAAGGGAAAAACACTTGTTGCGAGCCCTATGTGGGAGTTGCAGGGACATGAGCAGCCTGTGCCGTGAGCCCTGCCTGGTCTGCCAGGGCTTGACTGCACTGCAGCCCCTGCAGCTGGACAGAGCCTCGAGCTGTTCACCTGCCTACCGCTTTGAGCCTCCATTACACTGGGGGAGAGGGTGTTAGGGGACTGGTGTGTTCATCCCAGCATGCTGGATACACCTGGCCTCCAACTTGCAAAACTCAGAAAGTAGAGTGAATGTGATTGTCTTTGAACCTGCCACTGAGGTGAAGTGGTACAAGGTTGAATTGTCATTTATTTCAAGTTTTGGACCAATGCGAATGTGTTCCCTGAAAGAATTCAAGTAGATGTGTGTGAATGTGAGTGTGTGTGTGTGTGTGTGTGATATATGTGTAGAAGCAGTGGTTGTGAAGGATCTGGTATCTGCTTATTTGCATATTCTCTTTGTTGTGTCAACATCTCAGTGTTTGCACCAAAGTGTGCTCATTGCACTAGCTTCTTTGTTTCTGGCTCTTCAGTACCACTCAGTAGTAATACTCGTCCCCCTCCCTCTTCCTGTCTCCTTCCCTTCTTTTCCATTTCGCTGTCTTGTCTTGATGATATTTAAACTCACCAAGAGGCATGTTATTTGTCTCCTACATAGATCTTATTTATTGTCAAATAAATCTGATCGGGTTTATCCCAGTGAACCCTGAGCACATAGTAAATTTGGCTTCCCTCAGAGAGATTGGAGTTGTGTAAAAGTTACAGACAACCGGTGTCTTTCACTTTCAGAGAGCTGAAATTCCACTTTAAATTTCTCTGCCTCAGAAACATCAGATACACAAAAGTCAGTGGAATTAATTTCAAATATATCAGTGGCATTCAAAGCACCTTAGCCTGTGTTTTGACAGTGATTCTTTGTATATAACCAAGACTTTTAATACACTGCCTGCTGTACAGCTCTCTGGATTTCAAATTTGGCCCGTGGAAGCTTGGAATAGGAGGTTCACATTATCGTGTGCTTTGCTACAGAATAATGCTCTAAAACAAAATAGGAAATTGGTATACAGTCATTTACTTTTTTGTGAATAAATATGAATCCACAGCATGCAGTTTAAGAAAAGTTCTAGACATGATGTAAAGTTTCTCAAAATACTATCGTAACTGAAAATATGTAGTCAGAATTTTTGCAAGTTTATACTTATGAAGATACAGTACAGGTGGGATTCAGAAGCAAGAATTTAGCATATTGCAAGTAAGTTATAGTGTAATAGAGCTAACTGTAATATGTATCAAGCCAAGTATTTTCTGCACAAAGTGATTGTATTATTACTGTGAGTTGACTGTTGACTTTATGATGTGTTATCATAAGTGGAGTTTGCACAGAGAGAACAATTCCATGGAACGTGATTTCGGAACTCTAGGATTTGGTTTTGTGTCTGTGCATGGGTTCTTGTTCCTGGCCCCTGAGGTCAGCTCAGAAGCCGCGGTGAGCAGTGGCCCCTTCAGGCTGCAAAGTGAGCACTGTGGCACTCCAGGAATGGGTGGGACTACTGCTGATGCCAACTTCTTTCATCCCACAGAATCTGAGTGCGTTTACTGTATGCCCAGAAAAGAGACTTTTTGAACCAAATGGTCTGCTGTGTAAAAGTCCAACTTAACACTAAAACGCAAACTCTCAAAGTGGAAATTCTCTGACGTGTATGCGGCTTCGTCTTCCTCATATTCATTGGAACTGCTGTTTAGCCAGCAGTGGGATGTGCAGGACAGTGCTGTTCTGCCTCTCTCCCCCTTTCATCCTGTGACAGGTTCCCATGGGGCAAATCGGTAGGAGGAGGCAGGCAGAAGAACAGGCCCATGTCTCTGAGGTTTTCTTCAGGACAATCAGCTTTCAGAGAATTGTGGGAAGGATGGCAGGTGATGTGTCCTGGAAACGAGAGGAGGCAGATGCCTGATCTCAGGCCACACGTACAAGGAGTTTCTCTTGGCAGTTTATGCTTTTATACTCGAAAAATATTTAAATGTTTGTTTTGTTTTGTTTTGTTTTTACCGTTTAAAAGCATATATAAGAGCAATTTAATACTACCTTGACTTTAGGAAGCGTGAATTTTTTATTTGAAATCTTGTAGGGTCACTTTTTATTGAAATCTGAATGTACAGGTTAAAGTTTATCTAATTTTATAAACATTAACTTTTAGGAATCATGGATATTTAAATTCAGTATTTCTAACTTTAGAGAGGATAAAGAGAAGGCTGTTGTATATGTAGCATATTTTACAGTATGGTTTTTATTGATAGTGCTTAATTGCCTTTAAACTCAAAAGATTTATACTTTGAAATTTTCTAGTAGGTTAGGTGATATTAATTGAAAACTTTTATAAAATATCTCCTATAAAATTCTTGTCATAAAAGAAAAACACAAAGTTTGTACAAACTGTTTTACTGTTGAGTTTGCTTTAACCAGTCCTGGTTGCCATCATGTGGATAAAAGGGAGACTGTTTAACCATAGCCAAAGGTATCATTTCAGATCACCACATTCATTCAAAGACAGGCACTGTGGACCCAAGGCCTCAGTCTGCCCATCAGTTTAAACACTGGCTAGGGAATGGATTCACTGTGCACAGTCCCACTACTGTAGAAGGTGAAAACTTGAGGAGAGACAACCTCACACAGTGAGTGCTGCAGGTTGTTGCCAGGAAGCTTTCAAGTTGAGCACCCTGCTTCCTTCTGACACCTCAAGCACTGTTGTCATGCCCCACACTAATTCTGGCACAAACAGATGTATATTGTGAAATCAGTGTAGAAAATTGGCTGCAGCGTCATAGTAGTGGAAAAGCTCTGTGTGCACAGGAACACATGGGCTCTGGCAAAACACCTCTAGCACTTGCTGACCCTGCTGATGATGCCAGGGCTCCGAGTTTCCGCACAGAGGTGCAGAGGAACCCAGTTGTCAGCCTCCCATCCCTGCAGCTATGGGTAGTTATGGGGAAGACCCTTCTGGCTGTTGGCACTGACCATTGCTCTCAGTGAAGTGGGTTCTCTCTGCTTCTCTTGGGGTGGGGGACTGCTCCCATGTCACCCCAGTGAGGGCTCTGCCACATACTGTCCCTTGAGTTTTGTCCTGGCACCCAAAGCCATACATGCAAGAACAAATTGATTGTTAGTGCTAAGGTCTGTGGGACAGATTTGTGTAGCCTTTTGGGGGGGGCTCTCAGTGGGACAGTGGGGGTCATTTACCTCATGGTGGACAGGGGGTCTCCAGTGGCAGAACATCCGCTGCATCTGGCTGAGTGCTTTTGAGAAGCATGCTTCCAGTCCATTGTCTGGAGTGGCCAACTATGTCTCTATGTTCCTGCAATTTTTCTTTTTGTACTTTTCGATACACATGGACAGTGGACTCCTGCAGGCCTTGTGGGAGGAGCTGTGTGAGGGTCATATTGGGAGGCTGAGGCTGCGGACAGTGGAGGAGGAGGAGGTGGGTGGTGAAGGGAAGTAGGCAGGAAGCAACTTGGAAGAAAGTTTAATGCCCTCAGCCTCCACCCAAAGCTTCAGTCATCACCAAGTGAGGGATTGCAATGTGCCTTGTCCCTGACCACCAGGACTTCAGAGCCGGATTGCACAGAGCCAGATACTGGACCTAAGTGGATCTGCCATTTAATGAGTACTTTCCTATCTGTAAAATGGGGTGTTTCCCCCATTGTGGGAATCCAATGAGCTTCTGCAGTTTAGATCGGAGTCCTTCCTATTCAAGGATTATGTAACCTTCACAGTTCTTCTCTGAGGCAATCTCTTAGAGTGTTTCCTCTTTTTTTTTTTTTAACTGTGGTGAGAATCTGTTCTTTTGCTTTTCCTACACAATCTCTGTTAAGCTTGATCCTTGCTATTGACTATAAGCATGCAAGTTTATCATGTAAAAAACAAACAAAAGTCTACTTCCTATCTAAAAATTGTTGCTTGGAGCAGTATTATCTCTCGCTGAAATTCAGACAACATATTCATGACCTCTTATTAGAATATGAACTATGCTATGTGTAATATAAATTAAGAAATGTTTATTTTTAAGTGACTGCTGGAGTTTTGATAGTTTTTTTTTTCATGACAGTTTTTTCGTCATCTGGTTTCCATACCACTGAGTTACGGAGGTTTAGTCCTGTCTTGTTCTTATCAGCCACCAGACAGGCACTATATGCAGCAGTCTGCCCCCTCTCTGGGCACCTGCTGCTAGTGTTGTCACTCAGGTACCTGGGCTGGCTCACCCAGTGTCACTGAGTAGCTATCTTCGTTTATAGTCATTTGTTTTAGGTGCTCATGACCTTAAGATTATCAAGAAACATGTGCATAAATGAACTTAAAGCACGGTTGGCTCAGAGCATGAGCCTGGTGGATAGTGATGATTCGTCATAGCTGCTCACCAACTATGGTTGTGTGGAACTGGCCCAGCTGGAGGACCCATGAGCATGTGGCAAGTGAACACACAAGTAGAATCCACTTTTCGCTGCAGAACCTGTGCTGCAATTTCTTGCCCAAAGAGTGAGGCAGCAAAGGAACCCTTAGTCTCTCCTGCCCATGCTGCAGGCCTGTATTAAAACCGGTTCTGCCTTGGCTTATGGACATATTTTTCTCCTTAAATTGCCAGGATTTTATCCGCCCTTCCTGAAAGAGAGGCACTTAAGTCAAATGGAAATTTTAAATCGCTGAATTGCTTATCTTCTTAGTAATGTAAGAAGTGCATAGGATTACTTGTTCAAATTCTTTTCCTCTTGGGGCTCTGCCTGACTCCTTGGCCATGCATACTCAATTGGTAATCATCAGGATGCTGTGACTTTTCAGGAAGCTTTGGGTTTTTTTTTTTAATGTTTTATTTTTTTTTAGTGGACAGTCAGATATATAAAGAGGACGAAAGACAGAGAGGAAGATCTTCCATCCAATGATTCACTCCCCAAGTGGCCGCAATAGCCGGTGCTGTGCTGATCTGAAGCCAGGAGCCAGGAACTTCTTCCAGGTCTCCCACACGGGTGCAGGGGCCCAAAGCTTTGGGCCGTCCTCGAGTGCTTTCCCAGGCCACAAGCAGGAAGCTGGAAGGGAAGTGGAGCCACCGGGATTAGAACAGGCACCCATATGGGATCCCAGCGTGTTCAAGGCGAGGACTTTAGCCGCTCCACTATCATGCTTGGCCTGAAGCTTCAGGGTTTTTAATAATAACCGTTGCTGCATCTAAAATCCTTCCTTCTTTTTTTTATATCATAAGCTTCTTCAAAGTCTTGAACAGAATAATTTAAAAATGAAATTGTCCCATGAAAATAAGTGTCTTTATTGAAGGTAAAATACTCAAGGTTTTGTTGTTGTTGTTTTATTTGGTCTGTTTTCCCTAGTTGTTTAAGGTCTTTGAATATTTTGTATCTTTACAAAACCATTTGCCTTCTTTTTAGACCAAGTCTGCAGGGAGGTTTACCATGTAGTTCACAAATCATTATTAACTAATAATTTTGAAATTCATTTGGTTTCTTATTTCCTCTCCTCTTTGGCTTTTCTAAGATGAGGAAACTGTTGAGTATGGTAGGTGGATTTTTCTTTTCTTTGCCCCCTTGGTTATAGCATCTTTTTACTTTAATTGTATTTTCCGTACATTTAATCATTTCTTTTCTTGTTTTCTTTGTGCATCTCAGAGGAAATCAAAGGTACATGTATAAAAATTTCTCTGCATAGTCTAGTAATTTTGCTTAGTGCACATACATGTAGGATTAGGTTGAAGCTAGTAAGCAGTTTGCAAACCAAAACAAAACATCCAACTTCCATCTTGCTATTTCGGCACCGGAGATTGTGGTTGGATTTCGTCTGGGAAAAAATGCACGCTTCCCTTTTAGGCTTCATGCAGCAGAAGTAGAGAATATAATCTGAACTAGCACACCGTTTGATCTCTCTCAGTAGTTTTAAATAAAGGTGAGTGAACAAAGCAGTGGCATTCAGATACACCGACCCACTGATTAGTGCAGTAAAGGTACAGGAAGTGGATTTTGTGTCCCCCCCCCCCCCCGACTATTTAATTTCTGCTCCATCTGCATTTTTTAGCAGAAGTGTACATGGATAAGAAGACTATTCCCTGAAGTCTGTAAGCTGTGACTAGCCTGAAAGTCGTTTAATGCTCAGAGGCCATAGCATGGTTTCTCCTTTTAGCATGGCTTTTATCTGCTGTTTTTAAATGTGATTCAAACAGAAACCTCCGGCCCCATTCCCTGCCCAGCACAGGTAACCTGCAGCCCACAAGAAGGATACCTGTGTCTGTCCCTTTGGGCTAGAGTAGTGCAGCGTTTTCCAAGTCACGAGGTAGCCTGATGTCCAGCAGTCCAGTTACCTTGGGGCCCCAAGGCACTGTCAGTGCTGTTAAATGCCAAAGCAGAAACATCTCAGATGAACCTGCTGCAATGTTGGCACCACATCATGGACACTGAAAGCAAAGCAGCCTTGCGTGATGCCTCCGCGTCTGCAGACTAAGTGGGAAACGGGAAGTCTTACATTTCAGAAGGATGCTGTGGCCGGCTGTGAGTGGCGCGGTTGTGTGTGTGGTCGGTTCTGAGTGGTGTAGTTGTTGTGGGTGAGGTGTGTGATGTTACCACCCAGGTGTGGGCTCCTAACTTTCCTGTGTTTTATTTCTTGGCTTCCGTTGTGTGGTTGACACCCCCTCTGGAAGATGCCGCGTTCGCTGGGCACAGCGGCGGAACCTACCTAGGTGAGCACTTGGCCTTGGGGAGGATTGCTTTCTTCCGATGGCCTTCTTCAAAGCCGTGGTGTGATTGTGTCTTTAGTGAGCATGTTTTGGCACAAACATGCTTTGTGGTAAGCTCCCTGCACCCGTGTGGGAGACCTGCAAGAGACTCCAGGCTCCTGGCTTCAGACTGGCTCAGCCAGCCGTTACGACCACTTGGGGAGGGAATCATTGGATGGAAGATCTTCCTGTCTGTCTCTCCTCCTCTATATATCTGACTGTCCAATAAAAATAAATTAAAAAAAAAATGGAGATGACAGTAAAAAGTCTTTGTCCTTACCATGAACGTTCGTTAAACAGGGTTCATGAATGCATTGATTGTTCTAGAAACTGCCCGGATGCTTCATCTTTGCCATCCAAAATGTAATATATAAATGTATACATATATTTATGTAATATTTATGTATGTGTGTGCGCTTTGGTAGAGTGGGAAAAATACCCCATTGGTGCTTAATAATTGTGCGTGGGCAATGTCTGGCCTTCCCTAAATCACCTGATAGCAGCAGAACAGGCCCTCAAGAGAAGAAGTAATTGTCCGTGGCAGAGAAGACCAGGTGGATGGGATGAGAACTGCAGGTAAAGCAGGCACACTGCATCCAGCAGCCTCCTCTTTGACTGTTCAAGGCAGAGAGCCTTCTGCTGTCAGCCAGGGAGTGAAGGTGAGACTCAGGGCCTCTATTTTGGATGACAGAGCTCTTCAAGGACTGACTGTTGTGCAAATGTGTAAGGGTGCTTCCCAGAGTTCACGGGAAAATGGAATCATTGATAGGTAAGTTTGAGGGCCAGCATGGTGGCTTGATGTATTAAGCCACCACTTGCAGAGCCAGTGTCTCATATCGGAGTGCCAATTTGATGCCCAGCTACTCCACTCCTCTTCCTGTAATGCCCCTGAAAGGTGGTAGAAAGTGGCCCAGGTACTTGCATCTCTGACAACTGTGTGGGAAACATGCTTGGCGTTTTAGGCTCCTGGCTTCTTCCTGGTCCAGTCCTGGCCATGGCAGGCATTTTGGGGGAGTGAACAAATAGATGGGAGATTTATCTCTCTTACTCTCATTGTTTATTTTGGTGTTAAAAAAAAAAAAAAAAAAGCAAATCCTTGTATAGTTTGCGATTAGCCATTTTCCACGAACTTTTTGGGGATTCTTGATCTTACTGTTCAAACTTTGGAATTTTCCCAGCTGTCTAAATCTGATATATAGGCTTGTGAATTAGCAGGGCCTGCTTTCAGAGTGTGGCCATTCTGCCTGTCCAGGCCCGGGTCCAGGTCAGGCTCTCCTGTACGGTGGTATCCCTTCCATACATTCCGGTGGCCCTGTGGCAAAGGCAGCAGTGCGGCATACCACTGTTTCTTCCCAACCTGAACACTGGCTTAACCTGGGCACGTCATTTCCTGTGGAGGCCACTAGAGGAAGGGAACCCAGACAGGTACTGTTACAAGTGGAGATGACAGGGCCTGACGCAATAGCCTGGCAGTTAAAGTCCTCACCTTGAATGCACCGGGATCCCATATGGGCACCGGTTCTAATTCCGGGAGTCCCGCTTCCCATCCAGCTTCCTGCTTGTGGCCTGGGAAAGCAGTTGAGCACGGCCCAAAGCTTTGGGCTCCTGTACCCATGTGAGAGACTTGCAAGAGACTCCTGGCTCCTGGCTTCAGATTGGCTCAACCAACCGTTACGGCCACTTGAGGAGGGAATTATTGGATTGAAGATCTTCCTCTCTGTCTCTCCTCCTCTGTATATCTGACTGCCTAATAAAAATAAATTAAACAAAAAAAGAACAACAGCAACAACAAAAAAAAACAAGTGGAGATGACAGTAGAAAGTCTCTGTCTTTACAAAGTACCATTCTGTGTTACATACATGAGTACTACTTCTGATTCAAGTGTCTTCTGAAAAAATGCTTCCACCAACAACCAGAGATTAGAAGTGGGTTCTTTTGTAAATTGAATTTGATCATAAAACATTAAAACACTTGGGCCTGGCATGGTAGCCTAGAGGCTAAAGTTCTTGCCTTACACACCCCAGGATCCCATATGGGTGACAGTTTGTGTCCCAGCGGCCCTGCTTTCCATCCGTCTCCCTGCTTGTGGCCTGGGAAAAGGATCCTCCACCCACATGAGAGATACAGAAGAGGCTTCAGGCTCCTGGCTTCGGATTGGCTCAGCTCTAGTCATTGCGGCCACTTGGGGAGTGAATCAGTAGACAAAAGATCTTCCTCTCTGTCTCTCATCCTCCCTGTATACCTGACTTTCCAATAAAAATAAATGAATCTTTAAAAAAAAGACACATTAAAACACTTAAAATAGTTAAAGAATTGCTTCATTATACATAGATTGCACAGACTCCTCCCTACTCCCCACCCTCCCCCAAAAAAATCTTGAAAATGCCTACACATCTTAGCAAATATTAAAAGTCTCATAGATACAACATAACTGGTGAAATTGTTTCTATGATAAATGAGTATATTCATCAAGTATCTTAAAATAGAGTGGGCTTCAAAAGATTTGTAGTGAAAATATATTTTGGCTCGGAGTGTGCCCCACATCAGGGACCTGGGGTAGGTGGGAGACTAGGTGGGGCTTCTCCCTTGATATCCCCCTTTACCTCAGATACATGAAAGAAGCAATATGGAAATGGTAGTCTTACCCACTTTCCTGTAAAAGATATATATATATATATATCTCAAAGATATGTATATATTTTTATATTTTGGAACAATTACATGATTTCCATTTTTTTTTTCACCAAACCCAAATAACTGTATTTGTCCATGAACATTTTTTAAGGTTTATTTATTTTTATTGGAAAGTCAGATTTACAGAGAGAAAGAAAGACTGAGAGGAAGATCTTCTGTCCATTGATTCACCCCCCACAAGTGACTGCAGTGGCCAGAGCTGAGCCGATCCAAAGCCAGGAACCCGGAGCCTCTTTTGGATCTCCCACGCGGGTGCAGGGTCCCAAGACTTTAGGCTGTCCTCGACTGCTTTCCCAGGCCACAAGCAGGGAGCTGGATGGGAAGTGGAGCAGCCAAGATTCGAACTGGCAACCATATGGGATCCTGGCGCATGCAAGGCGAGGACTTTAGCCAGTAGGCTACCACGCCAGACCTTCCATGAACTTTTTGAAAAGATATTTATTTGAGTGACAGGCCTAAGTGTCCCCAGCAGCCAGGGCTGGGCCATGCTGATACCAAAAGCCAGGAACTCCATCTGGCTTCCCACGCATCAGTAGCAGGTACCCCAGCCATTTTACAGGTGCAAGTAGCAGGGAGATGGGTTGGAAACAGAATAGCTGGGGCTCAGACTGGCATTACAAGAGGGTGTGGGGATGCTGACTTTACCCACACGTCTTAACCTGCTGCAGCACGATGCCAGGTCCCTTCACGTACTTTTTTGAAGTATCCTCATATTTTGTGAATTGGAACATTCTGTGAAGGTTTAGCAAATCAACTGAAAATCTTCAGGTAAACATGCCATGTGTAACGAACATCCAGTCAACAGCTGATCGTGTGTGTGAGTGAGAAAGAGAGAGAGAGATGGAGACGCTGAACCCCACAGGACTTCCTTGTAGTGATGTGTAACCATCTCAGCTTGTTTGAGGGTGCTGTCCCATCAGGGCTCAGGGACAGAATCTCTGAGTGACACCTTGTCAAAACTAGCGCTTGTCCTGATCTAGCCCAATGTGGCTCCCCAAGGCAGGAGTCCTCTTCCCTCAGGAGACATCTAGAGTGGTAGAGTAGCCCTGGGTGGACAGTCTTCACTGGTGTTCACGTGTGCGCACACAGACTCACACACATGTATGTTCACTAAGTGCCTGTAGCATGCATTTAACGACCAAAAGCAACATCCTTCTTTCCAAGCATTTTTTTTCCCAAGCATTTTTTTTATTATTTTTAATTCATTAATTACATTGTATTATGTGACACAGTTTCATAGGTACTTGGATTCTCCCCAACCCTCCCCAAACCCTCCCACCATGGTGGATTCCTCCACCTGTTGCATAACCACAGTTCAAGTTCAGTTGAGATTCCCCCATTGCAAGCATATACCAAACATAGAGTCCAGCATCTTATTGTCCAGTCAAGTTCAACGGCTTCTTAGGTATACCCTCTCTGGTCTGAAGCTAGAGCCAGCAGAGTATCATCCCGATCAATTAAAAGCTCCAACATACCATCAGCAAAAATTTACATCATTGTGGAATTAATTGACATAGTAATGAGTAACCAATATGTTAAAAGTAAATGCGAGTTCTTAACCACCTTCTGTGACCACCTCATTGACATTTCAATTTTAGTTTATACACAACATGTAACATACATAACATAACATGTTATACATAACATCATATCATCTTAAATTAAGGCAAACATGTGACTGGCTATTGAAAAGTCATATTTATAGAAAGCAGGGGAGACAGAAAAAGATCATCCATCCCCTGGTTCACTCCCAAAATGGCCACAGCACTGGGGCAGGGGCCCAAGGACTTGAGCCACCAACCCCCGCTGCCTTGCCCAGTCATAAGCAGAGAGCTGGATGGGAAGTGTAGCAGTCCAGACTAGAAACAGGTGCCCTGTGGGGTGCCTGTACGGTAGATGAAGGGTCAGCCAGCTAGACCGCCACTCTGGCCCCTTTCCTGGCATCTGTGTTGAGAGGGATGAGTATGGGTAAGTAAGTGTGTTGCCTACGCCTCTGGCAGTGGTAATGTAAGAGCAAAAGTGAGGCAGGAGCGGAGTGATGAGGGAGTGGGGAGCAGGCATCCTGATTTCAGAAGGCTCTTGAGCGAAGGCTTCCCTGAGACCATGAGTGAATCAAGTCCTCAAGGGAGCTGGCTGGGTGCTGAGCATTCCGGGCTATGGGAGAAGCACACACAGGTGCCCTGAGAAAGGTTTGCAGGGGAGAACCAGTGGGAACCTGGGCGGTGAGCAACAGTGGGAGTGAGAGCAAACCTGGTGTCCGGGTCGCAGGGTGGTTCTGGTGGGAAGGGTGGGACTGACCAACTGTGTGTGAGAATGGAGCTCACCGACACATCGGGGCCCCAGCCTGGCCTGTTTTGACTCGTCTGTTGAAGGTGGAGTGTAAGGGAGTAAGGGCAGCTGCAACAGCTCCTATAGCCCCTCGGTGTCTCCAGTGAAGGTCCAGAGAAGGACTCAGTTGCCCACTGTGTTTTGAAGGTAGCACCAGCAGGATTTTCAGGCAGATTGGAGGATTGGGGCAGTATACACAGTGTTTAGGCTGTAGTTACCACAGACCTGGAGTTCCTGCTTACTGAGCTAGCACAGACTGTGGCTTGGGGTTGGAGGATGCTCAAACCTCCCACTCCAGACACTTACTGGAGAAACTAAGCAGGGATGTTGGCTAGGCAGCTCTGGAGTTGAGGCAGTCTGTGTGGGGACTGCCCACACTGGAGTGTCTTCAAAGCCCGGAGGCTGCATGCGCCCAGCAGGGGGAGTGAGCGTCCCAAGTCGATGGGGAGGAAAACCTCCCTGACGTGTGGGATCGTCCTGGGAGCCAAGCCCATGGGAAGCGTCAAGGAGGAAGGCGTGATTAGCTGTGACAGATGAGATGGGGAGGAAGAAGTGGCTGCACATGTGGCAATGCGGGAGTTACTGGAGAGCCAAGCAGCAGTTGACATAGCTTGGTTGGGTTGAGCAGCTTTGGGTAAAACTCCAGCCCCCTTTCCTGGGTAGAAACAGAGTGGAAGGGGCCTCAACAGAATTGCTTGGTGGCCAGGGGAGATCCACTGTGTTTAGGTCCTTTCGTGATCAGATGGGGCGCATCAGAGAGGAAGCTCTGCCTTCCCTGGAGTCTGCCAGTCTTCATACTGTTTTCATGTAAAACATAGAAACATCTAGAATAACCTTTGACCAAATGCCTGGCCACCACAGTCAGACTGCCACTTTGTCCTCTCATAGACATGTGGTAGTGCATTGAGGACAAATCCACCTTTACCCCCGGACATTCTGTGGGTCTTCTGCATGATGTTTTTCCCGTGAAAAGAATTCATCTCAGTGGAACAAATGCGGAATGGATTAGAACATTCCAGTCTCTGCATGTCATAGAAAGGGTCACAGGAGTCAGAGGCCCAGCAGGAACTGAGATGGAAAGGCACCTTCCCAGATACGACACAGCACCACCCAGTGTTGGTTTCAAGGAATCCTCATGGAGCCAGGATTGGTCCTTCTGTCCCTGGCTCACAGTGTGTGCTTCTGGTTCTAGGACGGCTCTGGAAAACAGTCAAAGGAGTTCCCAGAAATTGGACTTTCATGACAGTCTTCCCTGGAGTGACCTACAAAAATCTCTGAGATCCTGGCTTATTTTAGGGCCTTGCCTTTTGAATAAGAAGATTTATTTATTTTTATTGGAAAGTCAGATTTAGAGAGGAGAGACAGGAAGATCTTTTGTCCACTGATTCACTTCTCAAGTGACCGCAATGGCTGGAACTGAGCTCAGAGCTGCTTCTGGGTCTCTTACGTGGATACAAGGGTCTAAGGCTTTGAGCCATCCTTGACTACTTTCCCAGGTCACAAGCAGGGAGCTGGATGGGAAGTGGAGCATCTGGGACATGAACTAGCACCCACCTGGGATCCTGGGGCATGCAAGGTGAGAACTTTAGTCACTAGGCTACCACGCCAGCCATGAACTTTTTACAAAGATTTATCTGTTTAGTTTGTTAGTTGCTTGGCAGAGGGTGGGAGCCAACATTGTGACATAGTGGGTTGGGCTGTCACCTGTTGTGCTGGTATCCCATTGGCTTCCAATTTGAGTACCGATGGCTCGACTTGCCATCTAACTCCCTGCTGATGTGCCAGGAAGGCAGTAGAGAATGACCTAGGAGCCCTGGCATCCACGTGGGAGAGCAAAACAAAGCTGTTGTCTCCTGGCTTCAGCCTGGCTCAGCCACAGCATATACGGCAACCTGAGGAGGGGATTGAACCAGCGGGTAGGAAATCTCTCTCCCTTGTCTCTCCTTCTCTCTTTAGCTAAGATTTTCAAATAAATAAACAAATGCTTGCAGAGAAAGACTATAAATAGCCCTTAACACAATGGCAGAATACATTTTTAAAAATTTTATTCTGCCCCAAGATAATCTTAAGTGGAGACTCTGAAAGAACAATCATATGACAGTCCAAGATGTGGTTGTCAGTGTTTGTAAAGTGAAACTGTGAGGTGGAATTTGGCCATCCATCTCTTAACAGCAACGCTGCAACTTGGAGTGGTCACCCTGGCTGGGACATAGCCCAGCAGGGAGGGCAGCATGCTACCAGTGAACACAAGATCCAGCCGTTACCCCTGGGCAAGAGGAAGATGCCTCGGTGACCGGGCCGTTTCTGTACTGCGGAGCTTGCATGAAGTATTATAATAACAACATGAGAGTAAACTGATACCCTCCCATAAATATGCATTACGGAAAATTATATCTTTACAGTTGAATCCATATGACTCAAGGGCTGTCTGTATAAAATGGTTATAAAACCATTTATTTTGCACACACACATAATTAGGAATAATTTATTTCCTCCTGTAGGCTCGTGGAAATGGCATTTCATGGTGGTGGGTGGTGTAGTGGGCAGTGTGTTTTTGGTCCTTTCTCTACCGTTGCTTCTGAGGCAGAACAGGCAGCTTTAAAGATGTGCCTTAACGCCTGCAGCAGTGCGGAATCGTCCCTGTGAAAAATGTTTTGTTTTTTTTTTTTCTGACATGGCTAGAAATTACGGAGTATTTTCTTCTGGGAAATTCATTATTGCACATTTGCTCTAATCAGTTCACCAAGCATTGCTTATCTAACCTACTTTCTCCTTGCAAATGGTTTCCTGAAAAATCCATTTTTCTCCCTCACTGGAGTGCTTCAGGCATTCTTTTAAAACAACATCAGTTTGGGGACTTCATGAAAGTTAAGACTGTTTTTTCTATCTAACGCAACAAGTGTTTATCATAAAATTCAATACAAAATTGCCCATTTGCTGTTGTTTCTTTTAAATGTTGAAACATAGCCATCTTGTGCTACCCTGTGGTTTGATTTTTTTCTCTTAATCCTGTACCTTATTTCTCTGCATTTTCCTTCTTATAAGAACTATTTGACCCTCAGCATGCTTCACTGCCTATTTTACAAATCTGCTAAAACCTTGCCATTTGTCCCGATATTTGGTCATGTCATGCACGAATGATGGGTATATAAGTACAGTCAGGTGTACAATTTTTTTCTGTAGTATTTGTCAAAAAACTTCAGACAGAGAACTTTGAGAAGCATTCTTTCGAAGAGGTTCGGGTTCCTTGTGGAGCACGGAGGAACTGCGTAATCTCAACATGTCTGGAATACTACTTGGAAATATTTTTTCTGACAGAAGAAAAAAAAATTCCTGCTTTGGAGAATTGTAGGTTGCACGGATGGCCTCAGCTTAAAAAAATAGATTAAAAATTCAAATCCAATTTTCCCTTCGTTTCAGTGCCGTGTTTTTATATGCGATTTTATGTGTGCATGCTGTGTTTTCTCATAATTTTGGAAGTGTAAAGTAAGAATTCATTTCTTTATTAACTGCCTGGCAGAAAATTGGATTCTAATATGGTTTCTTTTTCTCTTTCTTAATAGCAGTGCTATGTTTGTATTTTTAAAAAATCTTTTTGAGTGGTAGCAGGAAAACTCTGACGGCCTAATAATTGTTTACATTGGAAATTGCAGGTTATGTCCCCCCTGGTGTCATTAACCACTCAGTTTTCTTTCTTCCTTTTTCTTTTTGCTTGAGATGAACTGAAAGTTTTTAGCGGGTTGATGGCATTGCACATTTCTTTGTGTCTTACTGAGAGCAGCGCTTCCACTCCAGAGGTGACTTTTCTGTTGATTTGCTCGGAAGCCGTCTCGTCTTGTATGTCATGTTAATGTGATCCAAGGTGATGCCCACACTTCTTGCTTGTTTGTGTTTGCTTTCCCTGCGTTGCTTTCTAGGATGGTTCTGGTCAGTGGAGTAAGGGACTTAAGCTCTCAGGGACGTTCAAAATGCTACATGTCCTTCTCAGCGTGACCCTCCTCCCAAGCATTTTTGCTTGTTTGTCACTTGACCATGTCCTTAGTTGTCCTCTTGTGGACTCAGGGGTCATTTGATGACCTGGGCATCACTGGTGTATCGTGTTCAGTAATGATAATTTTACATTACAAGCATGTGGCAAGGTGGTTTTAATCGGTCACAATTTGTGCTGTTGTAACAACACCGGCGTTCTATACGAAAGGCTTCTTTGAATGCGAGTTTTTGCTGTCTTGTTGCAGGAACCTAACATTGTCTAATAATTTCCAGCTGCTTCGTTTTTATTAATGTCTGCGTGGGGGTTTTTTAATGTTCTTTGAGAAGTTACTTTATAGTTAAAATTCTTTGTAACAAGTAAGGAGCCTGTTGATCTGGTTAAGTATTTGCTTGGTCAAATTGTTCCATGTTTTTAGAAGCAAAAAAATAATTTACATGCAGTGTTCTTGGCAGTTTTTCCAGCCCCAACAAAATGAAATCCATATTCTGGCATATTTAAAGTGAGAAGAAAGGAGCTTAAGTATTTGTTGTTAACTGCTTTTAAGAAAAAAGCAGTCATCTTGACTCTTTACATCAAATTAGTGGATTTCATTTAAAAGCAGGGAATTTGAATGAACATCTGTGACCAACGCAACTATGTTACAATTCAAGGGATTTTACCACACCATCCTGTGCCGTGTGCTCGTCAGTTAAGCGTAGTGAACATGTATTTAAGCATAAGAAATGCATAATTCCTGACATCATAGCTCCAGTTGATCTGAAAGAAATGTAATCAAGAATGGAAACTGCGTGATTAGGAAACTTGCATTTTGTATTGCCATACTAGTCTCTGTCGCTAAGTGAACAGGAGGCCAGCCTGTCCTCTGCCGACGACGTGGCCGGTTGTGGGGCTTTTAGCGTGGGTGAGTTAGCTGGGCTCCCTGAGGGTCTCCTGTGAATGGCTGTGTGTGTGAGCTAATGATCAATGGCTTTTACAAAAATGCCTTCTTTATGGTCAGAATTTTACGGAAACGTGAGAACATTAAACATGTATGTTGAAATTGAAATTAAAATTATTCATGACAGCTAAAGCGGTTGGCAGTCTGAGATTTTCCAAAAGATTTCGCATCAGTAGTGTTAGTTTGCTTATCAGATTTCCTTACTCTGATGACGTGTTTTTTTTTAAGCCTCCCTTCTTTGGTGGAAATCCTGGATCTGTCTGCCTTGCCCTTGATCTGTGTCATTCTCATCCTGTAATCTCTCTCCCTCTCTTTAAATCTTTTTCCGTGGTTTTGCTCCCATGGCTTTCTTCATATCTGAATTCATCAAAGTGTGTACAAACTTGCTGGTTGCCTCATTGCTTCAGGATTGTTACAAATGTAGACCTTGTTGCTGAGATGTAGCCTGTTTCCTGGTGCCTGTCACTGTAACCTCACTGCCACGCTTGCCTGTGCTGGGCATGCTCGCATAGCTCATTGATTGTGGACTTCAAGTTTGTCAGTTTATAAAGTAATGGAGAGGTACAGGAAGTGTGAGAAAGTACACAATAATTGTCCTCAGCCCTGCCTAATAGAGCCATTGTGTATTTTTAAATATACTTCTGTATTTTTGTATTCATACCAATTTTCACATTAGGAAAAACATAAAATCCATAATACAAGCATGCTTGCTGTATTCCATCTAGCTTTTTCCATTATTATATCCAGTGCATTTCTTTGCTGATGCTTTATAGTTCAAAAAGATTTTTTTTTAAATTTTCATTTATTTGTCAGATCTGTTAGAGAGAGAAAGGGAGATTTTTTTTTATCTGTTAGTTCACTCCCCAAACATCTTTGGCGCACTACTGGGCCAGGCCAAAGCCTGAAGCTCCATCTGGGTCTTGCCATGGGTTACAGGAACCCAAGCACCCGTGTCTTCTTCCTGTGCTTTTCCAGGTGCATTTGCAGGACGGGATGTGAAGTGAAGCAGCCTGGATTCAACCAGTCTCCCTGCAGATTGCAGCCTTACAGGCATCGGCAAAACCTAGCCTACTATACCACAGGATATGTATCATTTTTGAAAACATAAGTCTAATACCAGGGGCAAATGCATTTATCTTAAGCCTCTAAACTGAGCTCTATTGCTCTTTTTTGATCATTTTTCTTGTTATATTATTCCGTGAAGTACTGGCGGTTGCGTCTTTCTCCCAGCTATATGTGGGGTAGCCTTGTGAGGTCTGTTCTTGACTTTGTTTCATCATTTACTACTCGGCCCAAGCAAAACATCATCAGCCATTTCTTTATGGAACCAAAAAAGGCTCCTTGATGAACACAGACTGTGGTTTCCCACTCATAGGATGGCTGTGAACACTAAGTTGTCTGTATGAAGCACCTCAAGGGGAGCCTGTCACCTCTCATCAGATCATAACAAGCATTCTGATACTGAGTGCATGTGTGTAGCCCACACAAAGTAGTAAAAGGAACTGTTCTTGGAGTATTCCTGGGACCCTGGGTTCATTATTTAGAATAAAAGCAGGTTCCAGCCACGCTTAACAAACTGGGACTCATGATGGCATGTGAGTAATTCCAGATGGGGTAAAAAAAGGAGTGCAAAGCCATGCAACCCCGTTCCAAAAAAATTAAGAACTAATGTAGGTGAACACTTAGCACAGATCGGGCTGGGAAGACCAAGTGGTGGGAGGATCGCAAAGGAACACAATTTACAAATTCAAACATTCAACATTTCATGGCAAGAAGTAACAGGAAAATTGAAAGCTTACAAGACAAAGGCCTCATGGTGATCATATTAAAAGCTGGCGGTGTGTGTGTGTCTATAAAGACCCTATTGCAGAAGTGATCAAAATGTTAACAATTTGCAAAAGAAATATGAAATAAATGAGTAACCAGCATTGGAAAAATAAAATGTTTAACCTCACTAACATTGAAAAATAACATTGTATTGTACAACTTCACTCAATTTTGTGCTTGTCAAATCAATAACGTCTTTGAAGAAGTGTTGAGAAGTCCTTTTATGAGACAGTTGTGAGACGAGCAATTGCACCTGCCCTGGGTGAAAGCGGACATTATTATTAGCCAATCGGAAAAGCAATTGGACAATCAGCTTGTCTAGTGAAGAAAACCATAGCCTCAAGATACCTACAGGGATGTTTATCGAAGCCTGATTGAAATGAGCAAAATAACAAACATCTTACACTTCCCTCTTTATACTTAAAACACGCTTCTCTTCAAAGCATCCAATTCAGTGATGCCTTCAGAAGAATGCCCTCACCTGTGTCTGCTGGCAGGTGTCGGCTAGGTGGGTCCCTGGTCATTGAGACCAGCCTTCAGCTCCAGGCCCGACTCTGCAGGGACTTTGCTATTGCCGTAAAGGGAATGGGATATTCCTTTCAAAAACACAAATCTCTAGCTGCTGTGGGTAAGCTCCCTGGAAAAAACTCTGCCTGCAAGATAAAAACAAGGTTGAGCCAATTATCAGTTACAAAAAGGTGAAATATCAGGAAGAAGTGTGTTTGGTGTAAAACCCAAGCCCCTGCATACGTTGCTTTTCTTCCCTGTGGACTTTTGTACCACGATGACATAGGGCCTCGAGTATTTACTCGCATTCATCCAGAAGAATACTCCTTTACTTTCAGTTTGGGATCGTCTTTTTTTTCCTCTCCCCTCTAACAGCAGAACCAAGTGTTACAATCTGAAGGCAGCAAGCTGTTAGCCCACATTTTTCTAGACGTAGGACTTAGTGTTGAAGTTCACCCCTAGCCAAGGCGCCCAGATGCACCCCCCATCGTTTGACTGAGGTGTAGGTGTTGCAGTCTATGCCCTGCCTGGAAGGACAGGCCAAGGGCTGTCGCCTTTGAGTATTCAGGGAGGCCAGAGCCTTGTGAAATATCAAGAGAAAGAATCCCTGCAGCCCTCAGCTTTTCCTGCCTTTTGGTATAACCTTTGTTCCGGCTGTTTTCTTACTTGTTCCAGCCTGGGATTGTCCCTCTCTCCCTGCTCCACTCCTCCTTCCCTGCCTCTTCCTCTTTCTGTGCGTGTGTGATGCATGTGGGTATACGTATATTTATAATATGTATACTTGTATATATGCAACTGAGTGTCTGTAAGGTGTATATATGTAAATACAGAACATTCATGGGGTAGAGGACTAAGTGACAGAAGAAGAGCTGCTTTGGGGTCTGCCATGTTGGGTCAGGCCCACGCATGTGGGCCATCCTCCACTGCTTTCTCAGGTACATTAGTGGGGAGCTGGATCAGAAGTCGAATAGCCAGTCCTGGAGCCAGCACCCATATGGGGTGCAGTGTTGCAGGAGTGGCAACTTTACTTGCTATGCTATAGCACCAGCTCACTGCTCTGTGTGTGTGTGTGTGTGTGTGTGTGTGTGTGTGTGTGTATCTTTAATTCCATACTACTTAATGATTGTTAAGGCATTTCGTATGTGTGTAGCATTTATTAAGTTAGGCTTTAATCTTAGTACCTTGCTGTTTTATAATACTGATCAACTGAAGTTTTTATCTGCCACTTTGTTGCTAGACTTGGTGCTGTGGGTGGGTGGGGGGAAACAGGAGAGACTGGGAGCCTGCCATCAGGGTGCTTTGGGTTGGTTGGAGTGTAATCAGGCACTGGCCAGTTGCCAGGTGGTGTGTTTGTGCCGGGGCAGAGCTGAGTGCTTCGTGTGAGTTATTCACCCTATGAAGCTGATAGCAGCAGTTTGATGCCCTACACCACAACACTGGCCCCATGTTTCAGAATATTGACAGGTAATCTTTTCCCTCGAATACTTTGTGTCCCCTCCTAGAGTACCTCTTGGAAGGCTGCAGAACTGTGGGATCAGAGGAGGCTGGTTGCTCCATCCTTAACATCTTGACTGATTTAATTTTATATCTGCAAAGACAGTTAACTCTGTGTTTAGTCACTGATAGTCATTTAAAACATACTTGCCTTTAAGTCCTATTAAATTCTCAAATCAATAGTAATAATCACTGCCTTTGTTTTCCCAAAAAATCATACGTTTTAGTTCTGGTGGTTTCTTTTTCTTTTTTCTTTCTTTTTTTTTTTTTTTTTTTTTTTTTTCATTTACTATGAAGTATCTCAAGTTTGTCTTTTTTTTTTTTTTTTTTTTTTAATGTGTCTTACTTGATAGACAAAGTAACAGGCAGAAGGAAGGAGATCTTCATTTGCTGGTTCACTCCCCAGGCCAGGATCCTGGAGTTCCATCAGACTCTGCCATGTGGGTACAGGGACCTAGGCACGTGGACCATCGTCTGCCTTTTCCCAGGAGCGTTAGCAGGGAGCTGGACTGGAAGTAGAACAGCCGGGACTTGAACCAGCACTCCTGTATGGGACACTAGTGTTGCAGGTGGCTGCCAAGACCAGCCCAGAATACTTGACTTTTTTTTTTTTAAAGAAAGGAAAGCTTTATACCTATCAAATATCTACACTTTGAAACAAGAATGTATACTTCTGTAACGTGTGCTTAGGCTACTATATATTGTGTTTCAATAAACAGACTGCTTTCAAAGGCTGGATTTATGAGAGTGTGAGGGTTAGGTGGAGAACTGATGGATGTCTTCCTGAATTCTTGGTTGGCAGGTGTGATGATCTCCACTCTTCTAGAAAGGAAATGAAACCAGAACAAGATATCAGCAGTGGGTAGGAGATTCTTCAGACAGACAGAAAATGAATTTAAGGCTTTAACCATTGCTTTTGTAAAGTGTGATATAATCAGACAGGCACCCAGGGGAGACTGTGAAGCTGAGTTCTTCATTTGCAAATGCTTCCACAATGAAAACAGAATCTGAATTGAATGATGTCAGGATTACTCACTGAACTTGGCTCACTCGACCTGGGCTATGCATGGGCATACTTAACACCAGTGCCCCTCATTTACTTTTCTTTTCATTAACAATAGTTGGTGCCTGTGCCACTGGGATGGTACTTAGAATACTTATGGATGGGTATTTTTACTGTTTTTTTTAAGCAAGTGTGTTTATTTATTCATAGTGAATTACATTCATGACTTATGATTCTGCTATAAGTTCCTTTATAATTTTTGAAAAGAACTCTTGATTTAGAATGCAGTAAATATGTCTACTATTCCAGCTGCAGAAATTGAGCGTTAGGTGCTTACAAATGTGTATTTTTTTTTCTCGTGCTTGATGCAGTTGTTTCAGTGTTATGGTGAATAAAATCCCAGTCCAACTCAAACTGTCTTTATTTTTGTTTTTTGGAATTTTGGGGGGTGGGGTGGTTATGACTCAAAAGAGTGTATTTTCTGTATCCGCAGCTGGCTTTAGAAGAAGTTTCCGGCTAAGTAGAAAAGATAAGAAAACAAATAAATCCATGTATGAATGCAAGAAGAGTGACCAGTATGATACAGCTGACGTACCCACCTACGAGGAGGTGATGCCATATCGGCGACAGACACATGAAAAGTACAGGCTGGTCGTCTTGGTTGGTGAGTGTTGGCTCTTGCGAGTCCTTCTGAGGAAACCAGGGAAGGAGTCAGCAGTGGCTTCCAGGTGCAGTGTGCTCGGAGCTGGTGAGCCAGAGGGCCCACATCTGGAAGGCCGCTGTCCGCCTTGTGTATGATGCCATCTTCTGCTCTGCTTTGTGCCTGTCATGCAGAGCCTTCTGAGCCACCCAGGAGGTACAGATGCTGGTGGTGTGTTCTTGGAAGCTGTGTGGAGAGGAGACATGGCCAGATCTGTGGTTCTCATGCCCCTTAGTGAAGTACGTCATAGATGAGCTTTCCTGAGCACAGCACATGTTCCTGTGCACTCGCTTCCAGGCAGCGGCATGGTGCAGGGTGAACCGACCTAAGCCAGAAACCCAAAGCATTCAAAATCTGGAACTCTAGAACTCTGCTAGAACCCAAATGGGAAATTCTACCCGACCCCTGTGACGGCACATTCAGCAAAACCTCCTTGGAATACTGTTTTATGTTTCCTCCTGGCTGTGTATAAATGCATATGGGAAAAATAAATGGAGTCCGTGCTGGGATGTGGTCTCCTTCTCAAGGCATCTGATTATATATATACAGATCATTAAGGAAACCGAAGTCCTAAGTGTCTCTGGCCCTGAGCAGCCTAGACAAGAGAGACTGCACCTATCCCAGCTCCTGGTGGCATCCAGGCCATCAGCACAGTGGACTGTCAGGGTTGAGTCTAAGTTATTTCAGGCTAGGGAGTCACTTTATGGAAGCAGATGCAAGTAGGGCTAGGCACTGTCCCACTGGGTAGCACAGTATGTGCCCATTAGCAACCTCAGCTTGGCTCCAGCTTCCTGCTGATGCAGATCTCAGGAGGTTGTGGTGATTGACAGCTCAGGCGATTGGGTTTCTGCCATCTGTCTGCATGAGAGACCTGGCTTCTGCTCAGGACCAGGTGGCTGCAGGTGTTTGTGGAGTGCTCCAGCAGAAAGGGAAGCAAAACTGCTGCTTCTCTCTGTCTCAGACCAACTCATAAAGGGTGGCAGTTGATTGAATATGTGTTAACGTCCCAGCAGCTTCGGCCTGGTCCTGCCTTTACACAGGTGGCCAAGACAGGCTTTCTTGTGACTCCATCCTGCCCCTGGTGCTCCTATAAAAGTATGGGGAGAATGGAATTCCCAGGATCAAGGCTAGTGCTTGGAAATGAAGGCCCATGATGTCTCTGGTCTACTCTTGCTTTGACACGGTGAGCAAGATCTGGCCTGAGGGCTATGAAAGGCCCCCAAAATCCCTGGGCCTGGGCCTGGGCCAAGGTAGCTGACTCGAAGTTGACTAAAGGAAGCAGCTGGCTCACAAAGTTGAAAAGTTTGTAGAAGCCATGAATGACATTAGGAATAACTGAAGAATAGTGCCCCAACTTTATAAACTCAAGATGAGAGTTCCAAGAATGGAGTCTTTGGAACGGCCCCACCCCGTGGTTCTCATTCAAGTGGACGGTTGGGAGTCCTCCGTCTGACAGCGCTGGAAGTGATGGCTAGCACCTGCTGCTGCTGGCATCGCTCAAGTACAGTCCCACATCTGTCAAGGGAATTCAGCATTTGCTGCCACAGCAGTGTCACAGTCTCCTAGACCTCACTTGCTGAGTCTATCCTTATAGGCCAGTAGAGCTGCCTAGGGCTTGCAGGGTCCAGCTAGTCCATGTAGAGTGGCACTGATGGTCCTCCCAACCCCCAAACAGGTTCTCACACACCCCAGATAAATGCCCTGGTCTGCAATGGGGCTGCTTGAGACCTCCTTCCCTTTGGGCACCCACTGTCCCTGCCATACCTCGTCTGTCACCAGTGCCCATGTTGGCTGCATCTCTTCTTGCCTGTTGTGTCTTCTCACCCTTGGCAGGAGAGACGAAGCTAAAGTAGTAGAGGCAGTGTGCCTGGCTGTTTTCCCTCCTACCAGGCTGGCTGTGTCACTAATCATGACTCCACCACTGGGCTGTTAGTAGGATATCTAAGCAAGAGGGTGGAGGGACAGTCTTTGGTTTCTTCTTTCCTTTCCCAAGGATGAGGCTGACCATGTCTGAGCAGTGACTGAGGGAAGGAGTGAAAGAAGCAATGACAGATAGTTCCCGGGGTGGGCATTGTGGCGCAGCCTGGGATGCCCTCATCTTGCATGGGAGTGCCTGGCGTCAGGTCCCACCTCTGCCTCCGACACAGCTTCCTGCTCGTGTGCATCTGGGACACCTGGACCAAGTGTTGTGCTGCTGCCAGTCACATGGGAGACCTTGAGAGAGCTTCTGTGCAACCCCAGCTGCTGCAAATGGAATAAACTAATGTCTATGTTTCTCTCCTTCTCTGTCATCTTTGTCACTCTGCCTTTCAAATAAATAATTAAAAAATACAAAAACAAAAAACAGAAAAACATTCTGCAGAAAGTGTGTCCAGGTTGGTGCTGCCTCGTGCATCTTGAGCATGACCCTGGAGCTGTGAATGGGCCTGACTGCTAAGACACTGTGCCCAGGTTTAAGATCCAGCTCTGACTCGGGACTCCAGCCTCCTTCTCATTCCCAGCCTGGAGGCAGCAGATGATGGCTCAGGCCATTGGCTCCCTGCCACCCTCTGGCTGTAGACTTCAGCTTCCACTCACCCCCAACTGCCCTCCAGTGTCTGTGTCACTGCCTATCCAATGAGAATGGTATCTCATCTTGGGGTTGGGGTGCCATCTACAGGTGCCCATTGGCTCTGCCTGCAATTCCCTGAAGGTACGTGGGAGGGAGGATAGGATGCCCAGGTAGAAGAGGGCAGTAGCCCAGGCTGTTGTGGAGAGCTGGTCCCTGAGAGGACTCTGTGTGAGATAGGGCCTGAGATCCCCATCCCAGAGTGGGCTGGGCCCTCTAACTGTGTGCTTTCCAGGACCGCATACATCCTCTGTCACTGGCAATTAGCAAATGTCTTAGGCTTTGAAAGCATTTGGGAAGCCCCTGAGGCTTTGAATTTTGGTTTTTTAGTAGCATTTTTCTCACTTTTAAAGATTTACTTTTATTGAAAAGTCAGATTTACAGAGAGAAGGAGAGACAGAAACGTTTTCCATCTGCGGGTTCACTCCCCAAGTGGCTGCAATGGCCACAGCTGAGCCGATCCAAAGCCAGGAGCCTCTTCCAGGTCTCCCGCGCAGGTGCCAGGGCCCAAGGCTTTGGGCCATTCTTGACTGCTTTCCCAGGCCACAGGCAGGGAGATGGATGGGAAGTGGGGCTGCCGGGGTTAGAATTAGTGCCCATATGGGATCCTGGTGCATGCAACACAAGGACCTTAGCCATCAGTCTATTGCGCCAGGCCCCATTTTCCTCATTTTTAAAAGATTTGTTTTTATTAGAATGACAGATTGGACACAGAGCAGGAGAGTAAGAAAGATCTTCCATCTTCCCTAAATGGCTTCAATGCCCAGATCTGAGCTGATCTGAAGCCAGGATCCAGGAGCTTCATTCAGGTCTCTCACCTGAATGCCGAGACCCAAAGGCTTGGACCATCCTCTACTGCTTTTCCAGGCTTTAAGCAGAGAGCTTAGTGAAGTGGAGCAGCCAGGACAGAAAGCAACCCCCTTTTGGGATGCTGGTGCCACAGCGTGGAAGATTAGTTTGTTGTACCACCACAACAGCCCCAAGTTTTCCCTGTTTTTCAAATTAGATCATGTCTATTAATTTAGTTTCAAGATTCCCTAACTCCTCTTGTATTGTTTGGCTGTTTAGCTAGTCCTGTGAGTTAATTTTTTCCCTTTATATTTTTTGTTGCTGATTATGTAGATATCCCCTCATTCCTTTTATCGTGATTTCTGTTAATCAGTCAGGAGGGTTATGTTTCTGTGAGTTTCCTCAGGTGTTTCTCTTGTGGAGGCCAGCTGTTGAAGCAGCCGGCTGTGGGAGAGGCTCTGTGTTTGGGATTTGTCCACCACACTTATCTTGGGGCTGACAGGTGTCTGTTGATTTCTGAGCATGAATCCAGTTCTGCTCCTTCCGCTTTTGGGTGCTATTGGGAGCACATGCTTGCTAATGCTGTTCTTGGTCCCATGGGAGAAGGCAGACCCATAAGAGGTGAGCACAGATGATGCAGCCATAGGCATAAACTGGCCAAAGGGGACAGGACCTGCAGAAGAGGAAGGGTGGGGTGGGCTCCAGAGAGCCAATGGTTTCGAGTGAAGTCACTGTAAATGTGGAGGCGGTGCATGGTGGTGGCCTTTTTGAAGGGCTACATTCTGAGCTAGGTCGGCCAGAAGGATACTGCTGAGGCCGGTGCTCCTTAGCCAAGGTGGACTCCAGGGCAGATTCCCTTTCTGATCAGATTGCACACTCTGCTTGTAGCTGTGAGACAGAGGTGAGACGGGTATGTAACCAGACAGTGTAATAATGGCCATGGGGAAAAAAAAATCCTGCTTTCAATAAGCCTCTCACTCCATTTTTTTGTTTGTTTGTTTGTTTGTTTCCTTCCTTTCCACCTTAGCATAACTGGTGCTTCGTTAGTAAGACTGTTCTGTTATCATGAAAGCAGCCAGGGGCAGTGTTGGCACAGGAAGTTGAAACTGCTCCCTACCACACTGGAGTCCCACATTGGAGCAATGGTTTCAGTCCTGACTGCTCTAACTGTGGTCTGGCTCCCTGCTACCATTCCTGGAAGGCAAGAGATGACGTCCACATGCTCAGGTGCTCGTCACCCCCAGAGGAAACCATGTGGAGCTCCAGGCTGCTGGCTTCCACCTGGCTCCACCCTGGCCACTGTGGCCACTTGGAGAGTGAACCAGCAGATGGAAAATCTCTTTGTCTCTATCTCTGTTACTCTACTGTTCAAATAAAATGGAATAAATCATCAAAGAGAGACACAACAAAGAACAGTTAAGCTTTGCTGGGACCTGCTATGAGTCACGTAGTTACTGTACCTTTTGTATAGCTTGGTTGCAAGAGAATGTCGCATTTAGTTTTATAAACTCATTAATCATTCTCAAACCTAAAGCCCCAGCTGTCTGCTAATATGATTGTGGGTCCAACTGGCTCACATTTGTGTGAGTGTGTACCCCCTAGGGCCACAAAATAGCTCTTCAATATGATCAGTAGACTTTTTATAGCAGATGTCTGATCCCAGGCATATGCAGGGAGCTTCCTGGATTCATTGTTTGCAGTAAATCAGATGAATGAGGGTTTTTTTTTTTTTTTCAGGTACCAGAGGCAGTTTGGATGTGTATTGCAGACACCAGGAATTGTGATAGTTTTTCCTCTGAGTAGTGAAAGTAACTAGTCTGGCCAATGCCATTAAAAAGGTCTGCAGGGAAATGCGGAAGCATTTTCATGTTAAGCAGAACAGGTACAGTTGGAGGTGGACGCAGGGGAAAAAGCCACATCCGTGGCAGGAACTGTCCACATCATTTGCATGTTTGACCCAAAAGTACTGAGGTCAGTTGCAGGGTCTCTGCCACAGAAACCTCTCCCGTGTGCAGTGTGGCATTGGCTATACATCCAAATAAGAACAGCTTTTATCACTAATGCGTTGCAGCTGCTGCCTGCATTTGTAGTGTGATAAACCTGAACGGGCTCTCCAGCTGCCTGCAGCTGTCCTTGTGTGGGGTATCTTTGTGATCATCCTCTCCTGGGCAAGGCCCCACCGTCCTTATTTAAATAGTGAAATGAAATCTGACCCTCATCACCCTAAACAACAGCCAGGCCTGCCGCTTGTACTAGATGCGTTAAAATGAAAGTTGCTGGAAGCTGGTTCTTTGTACACGTCGTGAATGTCATTTAGAAACACATGCCGCTTTTCAGGGCTGGCACTGTGGTTTGGCGTGGTCAGCTGCCACTTACAATGCCAGCATTCTGCAGCGGAGTGCTGATTTGAGTCCCAGCTGCTCAGCTTCTGCTCCAACTCCCTGCCGATGCACCTGGGAAAGCAGCAAATGAAAGCCCAAGTAACTGGCTACAGTAACTGGCTCCTGATTCTTTCCTGGGCCACTTCCCAACCATTACAGGAATCTGGAGACTGAACCAGCAGGTAGAAGATTCTCTTTTTGTTTCCACCTTTCAAATACATAAGCAAACAGATCTTTAAATTTATATACTATACACAGCACCTTCCATTGATTCCACTACAATTATTTCACAAAAGGCATAGTTGTTTTTCTCCTGGGCATGTATGCGTTCAGCCCTGCACTAACTGTGACTCAGTAGCTGGTTGAAGCTGCAGTCTAGTGTGCTGCCGTGTGCTGCAGCAGAGCCGCACCCCTGTGTTTGGTACGACAGCATCATACTGGTCTTTAAGGCAGTCGCTCCGTGCAACAAGCTGCACCCCTGTGTCACACTGGTCTTTAAGGCAGGCCCTCCGTGCACTTGGTCTGGAATGACTGCTCGGAGCCCTGGCTTTTGTCACTTCAATCTTTTGCCCACCTTTACTGCACTTTCTGTTTTTCAGTTATGTAGATGTCTGTTGCAGATTCAGAAAGTTCAGTCCTCTCTTTACAGGATGAGAGAAAAAAAAAAGCTTTTTGGGGGGCATCCTCTTTCAATTAATTTTAAAAGCAAACTGGACTCGTGTTCTAGCTAATCATATTTTTAATTTTTCATGCATAAGCATTTATTATAAATCACAAATGCTTACATATATCTGTGGCATAGAAAAGAAGATCTGAAACAGAATGAAAACACTCCAGTTCATGCCATAACATGCATTAGGAAGCAGTGATGTCACCCAGCTGAGAGGTCGCTTGGGGAAAAGGTGTCATACTCCTGTCTGCCTAAATTCTGTGTGAATATGAGAAGGAAATTTGCATATTTATACATTTCCCTTTTAGGATACAAAGAAAATCTTTGTGTGTACCTAGCAGTGACTTTTCTGAAATATAAAATTCTACACGGAAACTCTACTGACATATGGGATTTTAGTTTTTAAATTTATTTTACTTATTTGAGAGTCAGAGATCTCCCATGGCAAAGTCAGCCCCAAACTGGAAACTGGGAAATCAGTGCAGGTCTGCCATGTGGGTGGCAGGGACGCTGCTCCCTGGGCCATCCCCTGTTCCTCACAGGGTGTGCCTTAGCAGGGAGCTGGGATTGGCAGTAGAGCCAGACTGCAACCCCGGGGGCTCTAGTAGGGTGGGGGGTGCCCTATGTAGCCTCAACCTCTAAACCAAACTTCTGCCCACATCACACTACTAACACCTTCACTGGGCTGTGTTTCTTTGGTTAAAATGAATGAACCTTTTTGTAAAATCACACACAACATATTTGCCTACTTTCAGTAAAGCATTACTTATTAATACATAAAACAACTTAAAACAGCATGCCTTTTTAAATTCCTTTAATTAGCCAATTGACAAGTTTTTCCAAAGAGCATCAACTCATGGAGTTGCTAATGCACATGGGTTCTTCCTTTCTAATTCTGGTTTGTAAAATCTTCTTATAGTTTTATTTTTGTTTGTTTTCTTTTATTTTTAAGATTAATTTATGGATTTGAAAGACAGAGTTAGAGAAAGGAGGGGTGAGAGATCTTCTGTTGACTGTGCCTGTAGGGGGCAAGGATGAGGGACCTGCCTTGCCAACACCAACGCACGCCCCTGGTTCACAGTCCTCATCCACAGTCACCGCTGAGTACCATCACAGTTTAAGAGAATCATGCTGGTGGTCACTTGCTTTTTCCTACTAATTCAAAAACAAGCAAATTTTCTCCAGTGTGAAAGTAAATTGTCTTTTTTTTTAATGTGGGTAGTACATGAAATGTAAAAGAAGGAAGGAAGAGGGGAGGGGAGGGGAGAGGAGAAGGGAGGGAGAGGAGGGACAGGGGAGGAACTGCAGGACCTCTGACTTGGCAGAGTAGCCCCCACTCCAGGAAGCCTCATAGAGGCTCCACCTCGCTTCCCCGACCCTGGGCGTCACGAGGGGGAGGCAGGCCGGCATCTTCTCCTCACTTCACTTGGTGGGTTGTTCTCTGGTGCCCCTGGAGGAGAGGGAGATTTGCTGCTGCTGTGCCAGACGGTAACTGCATTGTGATGATCTTGGGTTGATTTTATTTAAGATTTATGTTTTGTAAATTGTATACATTTTTTGTTTTCCACGATAGTTTTGTAGACATAAAAATTCAACCCTTCCCTTCCGTTTCTGCTTTCCCATTCTCCCCTCCTGCCATTTTCTCCCATATTACCTCAGTAATAGAGTTCCTTAGTGCAAGTTACAAGTTTAACTTTCTGGTATTTAAATGACATGGTAAGTACAGGCAAAGGCAGAAAACCTAGTTTCATTATGTAGAGGTATATTGATAAGCCTCATTGGCAGCCTTACTTTGATTCAGAAGTAGTGACATACACAGCATAGTACCTTTACTTTCTGGTATGCTAGAATCCCTTGCGTGTACATGGATGTGTGTGTGTGTAGTGAAGAACTACATACATATATGTGTGTGACATATATGTGTATATGTGTTTCCTTTGCCATCCAGAAGCTTCTTAGTTTAATGTAGTCCCATTTGTTTATTTTGACTTTAACTGCTTGTGCTTTTGGTGTCTTTCCTAGGAAGTCTTTGCCTACACCTATTTATGTTACTTATTTTAAAGGCAAAGTTATCAGGGGGTTGGAGGAGGGAGAACAAGTCTGAAGAAATCTCCTATCTGTTTGTTCACTCTCCAAATGGCTGCAACAGCCAGGGACCGGCCAGGACAAAGCCAGAAGCCAGAAGCGTTCTCCAGGTCCCCGACGTGGGTGCAGGGACCCAAGTACTTGGGCCAATATCCATTGCTTTCCCAGGCACATTAGCAGGGAGCTGGATGAGAAGTGGAGCAGCCAGGACTCCAACATGTCCCCATATGAGATGCCATCATTGTGAACACAGTTTCACCTGCTGTGCCACAATGCTAGGTCCCATTTTCTGTTTATGTTAAAAAGCAAGTTCTGGGCCCGGCGGCGTGGCCTAGTGGCTAAAGTCCTCGCCTTGAACGCCCAGGATCCCATATGGGCGCCGGTTCTAATCCCGGCAGCTCCACTTCCCATCCAGCTCCCTGCTTGTGGCCTGGGAAAGCAGTCGAGGACGGCCCAATGTCTTGGGACCCCGCACCCACGTGGGAGACCCAGAGGAAATCCCTGGTTCCTGGCTTCGGATCAGCGCAGCACTGCCATAGCGGTCACGTGGGAGAGAATCATCAGATGCAAGACCTTCCTCTCTGTCTCTCCTCTTCTCTGTATATCTGACTTTGCAATAAAAATAAATAACTCCTTAAAAAAAAGAAGAAATTACATCCAAAATAAAGTGAGGATCAAAGGTATTCTTTCACTAAAATTAAAAATTTTTTAAACGTAGGTTTTTTTCTGTTTAGGCTGCACAAGCCAGGTTTTTGCTTGCTTGTTTGTTTGTTTTACAATTTATTTATTTCTGTTGAAAAGCCAAATCAAATTTGCAGAGAGAAATATCTTCCATCTGCTAGTTCACTCCCCAGATGGCCACAGTGGCCAGAGCTGAGCTGATTCAAAGCCAGGAGCCTGGAGCTTCTTCCAGGTTTCCCGCATGTGTGTAGGACCCCCAGGCTTTAAGCCATCTTCCACTCCCAGGCCATAAACAGGAAGCTGGATGGGGAGTGGAGCAACTGGGACATGAACCAGTGTCCATATGGGATACAGGCACTTGCAAGGTGAGGATTTGCCATTGATCCAGGTTCCAGCCAGTTTTTCTTTACAGCTTTTGCTGGTATCATTACTTGGTAGTAAACTCAAATGCTCTTAACTATGTTTTGTTTAAAACAGTAACCTTTCTTTTCAGTTTTCATTCTAATTGTTCATGCTTATGGGCAGGGTGATGATTCCATACATGTATACAATATAAAACAATCAGATCTGTTTAGTTAGCATTTCCTTCTCCTTAAACGTTTTTCTTTAATTTGGGGAGCCTAATACTTAATAATTGTGCAGACTTACAAAGCAAAAATGTTTCCAGCTTTTGGGGGGAAATAGGGACTTCAATGTAAAAGTAAACAAGAAACAAAGGAATTGTGAGAGGTAAACGCTTGGTGTGGCAGTGAAGACCCCCTTGAGATGCTCATGTCCCGCAGGGGAGTGTCTGGCTGGAGTTCTGGCTGCTCTGGTCCCAGGCAGCATCCTGCCCATGTGTACCCATGTGGCAGCAGGTGATGGCTGCAGCACCTGGCTCCCTGCCACCCACAACAGAGGCTCTGATTGAGTTCCAAAAAGGCTCTCGGGTTTTGCCTGACCCAGCCCTGGCCATGGCAGGCGCTCAGGGAGTGAATCAGTAGACAGAAGATGAGCTCTGTCTCTCTGTCTCACAGACGGTTTAAAAACAACACCACCAGCAAGGGTCCTCACTGTCATGTGCAAGTGGAGATGACCGCTCTACTTGGACGGCAAGGATGGATAGCCATTTGTGGGCAGTCCTACCAGTACAGGTCAGTTGTAGGAATGTGTCTGTGCTGTTCTGTTCCATGACGGATGTCTCTGGTTCTGTCTTCCAGGCCCCGTGGGAGTTGGGCTTAATGAACTGAAGCGGAAACTGCTCATCAGTGACACCCAGCACTACGGTGTGACCGTCCCCCGTGAGTTGCGTCCTCCTTAGCCTGCTGCTCTCTGCCTTGGCTAAGGATGGGTGCTGAGTGCTCACAGAGCCTGCGGGGCCCCAGCCCCGGGCAGCATGCCTGAGGAGGGCCCTGCTGCACAGAGAGGCGACAGGGCTTGCTGCAGACCACAGAGGTGGTGAGCAGCACAACTGCTCTCAGTTCCCCGCTTCCCCCGTGTGTGGTGTGTCCTAACACACGGAGGACTTCAAGTTGTTGACATATTCTCTTGGTACTATAAGTCATGTTACCCTATTTCCTATCCATGCTGGTGTTTTCCAGGGTTTTTCACCAGCCCCAGGATCCGAGCAACTAGACCACTGAGAGCTGAAGGAGACTTCTTGTAGTAGACACATTTTCTCAGTGACTTGGTGTAGCTTCCAGCCGGCAGAGTGCTCAGCGGCCCTCTACTTCAAATACGGCCGGCTGCTTTGCAAGACACAGTTAAATCTGCATGAAAGCGGTTTTTCCTTAGGCATTCTTACAGATTTAATGTGATGCTGGAAGCATTTTGATCTCCAGAAATAAATGCCATTTGACTACTTAATATGTTGATGTTAGGAAAGCTGTCTGACAGGCTAAATTGAAATGTTGGCTTTTATCAAGTGGTTTTAGTAGTTTTTTTTTCTTAAATCATTTGTATATTGCCCTTAGGAATGTTCTCTCATTTGGGAAGAGTTCAACTTTATTTTAAAATTACAGTTTTCTATTACCTCCAGTTACTTCTTGTTACTACATTTTTCAAAATTGTTATTTATAATCATTTTCAGCCACAAGTTATACAACTGCTGGTTTCCACCAGTAGAGATGAAAGTCTAGGAAAATGTGGAATTAGATAGTTTCCTTCCCTCCTTTAATTATTCATGTCTCTTACAAAAACTGTGCTTAGTAATTAGAACGTTTTACAAACCAGTTGTTACACTTACAGGTGAATTAGTTAGAAGAAACTTAGCAGATGCAAAAACAGGTTACAAAGGAAAAAAGAAATTTGTTCTTTCCAGCTGGGTACTGACTCCTCTGCTTGGGTTGTCTTCGCTTCTGCAGCTGTGCCACAGAGGTGGCCATGGGGCTGCCTGGCGCCGGGCAGAGAAAGGCTTCTTGGGCACCGCAGGGCTCCACAGGTGCCCCCTGTGCTTGGAGTGAAGCCGGTCTCAGGGAAGCCCGTCTCAGGCTCTTCCTCCTGCCTGCACCGGCAGCCCTTGCAAGGGACAGGCCATCTTTTGGGTCCCTTGATTAGGAATAAAAGCTCGTTTCTTTGGAAGATGGTAAATACCAAAAAGGCCAAAATGCAGCTGTGACCTGCCAGGATAGCCTTGCTGTTCCTGAAATATGCTGGCCTCAATTTCTCCAGCTGCTGAAAGGGTACTTGCCTTGTTAGTTATTCTGAAAGGTGGCAGATTCCAGAAAGAATGTGGGGTTGGGATTTTCCAAGAAACCCACAGGGTTAATTCTTTTCCACTCTGATTGCAGTTTGTCATGTGTTTGTTTGTTTGTTTGTACAATTACTTTGAAGGACAGAGTGATATGACAGAGGGAAATAGAGAGGTGGAGGGAAGGGATATTCCATCTGCTGGTTCACTCCCCAAATGCCTTCCGCAGCCAAGGCTGGACCAGCGGAAGTTAGAAGCACTGTTTGGGTCTCCCACAGGGGAAGCATGGACCCCAGTACTTGGGTTACCTTCTAGTACTTTCCCAGGCACATCAGCAAGGAGCTAGATCCAAAACAAAGCAACCAGAACCTGGATGGGCCTTCTGAAATAAGATTTCAGCATCACAGGCAGTGGCCTAACCTACCATGCACTCCACTTTTCCATTCTCTTAGTTGTGTCTTTTAAAGTCAAAATTTCTTAATTGTAATGACATTTTCATCCATCCTTTTCGTGTTTGTGGTTGTACTTTTTATGTTCTCTGTAGAACTCCTTGGCTAGCTCAAGGCCAGGAAAACACTCTCTGTTTGCCTTCAGAAGCTGCATAATTTCAGCTTTTACATTTATGCTGTGACCCATTTGAAGCTGCTTATTTTCTTATTAGCAGACGAGCCTTGCCCCTTGCCTCAGGGGATACATTCTGATGATTTACTGTTCATGCAGAGGTTAGAGTGGGTGACCTGTAGAGAGCCAGACTCCATTGGCCATCCATCTGCCTTCCACTGTGCTCCTGGGGGCAGCAGTGATCTCTCAGGACTTGGGAAACCAGCTGGAAGCCCAGGCTCTTGGCCTCCCCCCACTGTGGCAGGCCTCTGAAAAAAGAGCTAACAGGTGGAGGATCTAGTTGAGTCTCTCCAAGAAAATTAAAATAAAACAATAAAAAGTGTTTTTTTTTTAAATAGATAAGTTTGTTTGGGTGCCAAAAATATTTGAAGCCCAAGCATAGTTGGGTTTTTTCTTCATCATACCCACTTTCCAGGAATGTTTGAAGACCCCTGTTGTGACTTGTGAAGTCCTCTCAGAATGTTCTGTAGAATGCTGGCATTTTTCTCAGCAGGTCACCGACGGCTGATGCTGCACCATCAGTTCTGTGTCTGGTACCTCTGCTGTGTTGCTTGGGACCCACCTGGTCAACTCTGAGCCTTGCGGGCATGATTCAAACCTCTGCTCTGGTCTAAGGCTCGCCCTTTCTTCCTTCCTGCATTCCTTGCATCCATCCTTTACTGCCTCCCAGGCCACAAGCAGTGAGCTAGAATGGGAACAGGAGCAGCAGGACAGAAATAGGCACCCTTGTGGATCCTGGTGCTTGCAAAGGAAGGATTAGCCAGTTGAGCCGTAGCGCCAGACCCAGCTCAGTTCACATCTAACAGTCTCTGGGATGCTGAATGCCATCTGAATCTCCCCAGTAGCAGGTAGGGTTGATTCGTTGGTGATGGCAGAAAACATACAGCACTTCCTTCCCCAGTCTCCTCCCTGCCACACTGGGGCAGTGCCTTCCCGTGCAGCTGGCTGCCCACCACAGTCCCGCAGTCCACCTGCTTAGAGGTTGACTGTAACAGATACGTTGTGTAGGCCCACTCAACAGGAAAGGGCGGCTGCCAACTGTCGTCAGTACAGACACTCCTGAGCTGGTTTTCAGCTTGGTTTCTGTTCTGCTCCAGTCTTCTTCGCTGAGAGATAATCAGCCCAACTGCAGAAAGATTTGCAAATCCACAGGGGTCTAGGAAGATGCTGCTAGCACCTTTGCAAAGGAGGAGTGGACATCACATGTGTACACATGTGTCTCTCAAGAGAAAGGGCAGCAGATCTAGAGCTGACCTTCAGCCTGCAGGTTCTGGTCCTGGCTGCCCTGCTTCCAATCCAGCTGCCTGCCCGTGTGCCTGGACAAGCAGCGGAAGTGGCCCGAGTGCTTAGCCTCTGCTGCTCACATAGAAGACCTGGATGGAGTTCCAGGCCCCTGACTTAAGCCTGCCCTAACCCAGGGAACTGTGGCCATTTGGGGGACTATCCAAGGATAGAAGGGTGTGTGTGTGTGTGTGTGTGTGTGTGTGTGTGTGTGTGTGTCTGTCTGTCTTTCCCTCTTTCTCTGTAATTCTGCCTTTCAAAATGATAGCCTACAAAGCTAATGGAATTGTTAATCCATTTTCACATCCATGTCATTTTAGTATGACTTACAACAGCATACTATATTTTCTTTGTGAATTTGCTTTTTTAAAGGTTTAAAAATCCCGCTTAAAAAACTAAGTACCTATAATGTTTAGTTTTTCAGTATTTCCCTTAAGGACTTTCTAAACTCCTTCCTGATCAACCGCAGATACTACAAGAGCAAAAAGAAGCCAGGAGAGTGATGGCGTTGAGTACATTTTCATTTCCAAGCATTTGTTTGAGACAGACGTACAGAATAACAAGTATGTGGAATCTTCTAAAACTCCTGAACTTATTTGTAAATGCATGCCTGTATACCCAGTTTTAGCCAACCGCAGGTTCCCCTTCATTTGAAATGTATTTTCACTCTCACAGTATTCAAGAGTTACTTAAGAAATAAGGGTGAGTCCACGAGCGATCGTGACCCACCTTCACTTGTGCTTTTTTTAATACCCTCGAGCTGCCATGTTGGAAGTGTCAGGATTCTCTCCCAACAGGAAGGCATGCTAGCATCTGACAGTGACCTCTTTTCCAGGCCACTAATTGAGTCCTACTGTGTAATTTAGACAGATTTCTATTTTAAAAGCCAACACAGTATTAAGTGCCTGTGCCTGTGCCTGGTGCCACTGGCCCCACCGCCCGCCCTCTCACACTGGCTCTTCCAAACTGGGAGGCACGGTTCCATTCTCATTACTCACCTACGCCGCTGCCTCTAGCTAGCTCTTAAGCACCCTCCCCCCCGCCCCGGCCCCCATTTGAGTTTTCCATTTGCTGAAGCATGAATATTTTTGGGTATCAGACGCAAATGTGTGTTTTAGTGCACGATTATGGGATTTTATTGAGACATCGAAATGCTTTTCTCGCCCCTGGCACAGTGGTTGTGTTTTTATAGCACATAATCGGCTGCCCTGGTTCCATTAGCCACCCCCAGCTCCCGCCATGCACTCCGGGGCCAGCGTGGCTCCTGGGCAGTGTGCAGTGAAACTTCAGGAGCCTCTATTGTGTGCCCAGTTCCCTGTTTTACTGAAGCAGGGGTGATGGAAAACATTAGAATGCCTGAGACGAAAGTGCTTTTTTTCCTGTGTTAAGAGTAATCCAAGCAAGTGTTACTGATTTGGAAATATGAAATTGAAGATTTTTTTTTTAATAGACATTCTGGAGTACTTGGCTCTTTTGTTGTTGCTGTTGTTAAACAGTAAAAAAAATTTACATGGTCAGCAAAAATGTGTTTAACCTATGAATGATGTCTTGCCATCTGCCTTGTTATTTAAATTCACAAATGACTGCAAGGCATCTCTTGTTTTCTGCAGGTTCATTGAATACGGTGAATACAAAAACAACTACTATGGCACGAGTATAGATTCGGTGAGGTCTGTGCTTGCCAAGAACAAAGTTTGTTTGCTGGACGTTCAGCCTCATGTAAGTGGCCCCTGGCCTCATGCCTCGCCCTGACCTACATGCCCTGTGTGCCACAGGCGCTTGCTCTATATGTGCTCTGGCCTGTCTGTGGTTTTGCCAGATCACAGAAGCCTGGAAATGTAGCTGGAAACACCTTTGATGGCCAGAAACCCTATAATGTCACTAGAAAAGAAGAGTGAAGAGACCTAAGACCTGTGTTTATAACTCTTGTTTGCATTCAGCTTTTATCAAGGGTGATGACTGTGATATTTCTGCGTGTTAATCTTATTTATTTTGAAAGGTGTAATGACAGAGGGAGAGAATGAGAAAGGGGAGCCCCCATCGCCACTGGGGAAGTGGGGTTCACTGCCCTTGATGGGAGAAGCAGTCTGGGCTGACCCAGGTGGAAGCCAGCAATCAGAAGCTCCAGCCCAGTCTCCCACAGAGGGGACAGGGACCCAACCCAGACGTCACATCAGCCGGAAGCTGGATCAGAAGTGAGGCAGCCTGGACTCCCAAGGGGGAGGCCTCTGTGGCACTCAACGTCCCAGCTTGCCGAGCTACAGTGTGGGCCCCACCAGGATATTTCCAAATCCAAGTTCAGTTTTCCAGCCCTTTTCTCCTGAGGAGGTTTTTGTTAAATGTAATTATCAAGGACCATCTGGGTAATGATAATATCAAAGCCCTGGCTGAGCTTACCTAGAGAAGGAGTTTAAGGAATTCCCTGCTGAGAGCAGATGGACAGAAGGAAGCACTTGAAGTCTAGGTAGAGTTCATGGTCACCTAGGAATGTAGGTGATGAATACCTGGAAGAGGGAGACCTGAGGACTCCAAACAGGAGGGAGTGGATAGGACCATGTGCGGATTAGTGCATCGTGTGCATTTCCTGAAATGTCCTACTGCGCCCTGTATGACTAGGGTAATGAAAAGGTAAGTTCATTTTTAGTTTTCTGACTGCTACTACAAAATTTTGCTTAATGTTGAAGGAAGCAGAAATGCTGATGACAGAGGACACCGGTCACCTCCAGTTGTCTGTCATCCTATTCCCCATCCTCATCTCTGCAGTAAGCTTTCAGGCTATTAGGGCCCAGTTTCCCAACTCTGCAAATGTGTCAGCAGCGTAATCCTCCTTCCTAAGTTAGTGTTCTCTCTTGCTCAGTGCCGGACTTTGTCACATAATGAGTAAAGGAATTTTCTGCTTAGCAAGGAAAACCAGTAAGGCCTGACGTTCTAAGAAAAAGTACATTGTTCCTTCCTTGCAGACGGTGAAGCATTTAAGGACACTCGAATTCAAACCGTATGTGATCTTTATAAAGCCCCCGTCTATAGAGCGACTGAGAGTGACGAGGAAAAATGCCAAGATCATTTCTAGCAGGGATGACCAAGCAGCTGCGAAGCCCTTCACGGTGAGGAGGGTCACGCCTTGTGGTCAGTGACTAGCTAGAGGAGAGGGGACCGAAGGCTCCGAATGCCCCTGGCTGCTGTGGGAGGCAGTCCAGTGCTGCTGGGGGGCGGCCAGAGGTGATGCTGTGGTCTGAACCTCTGTGCAGGATACAGTGTACTCTAACTGGGTCTGCCACATCAGTGACAGGGATCCCAAATGCTTGAACCATTACCTGGTGCTTCCCAGGTTGGAGTCAGAAGTAGAGCTGGGGTCTGGCACCATGGCATGGCAGGCCAAGCCTCTGCCTGCAGCACAAGCATCACATACAGGCACCGGTTGAGGTCCTGGCTCTGATCCAGCTCCCTGCTAATGGCCTGGGAAGACAGCAGAGGAAGGTCCAAATCTTTGGGGCCCTGCAGCCATGTGGGAGACAAAGAAGCTCCTGTCTCCCACCTTTAGCCTGGCTCAGATCCAGCCATCATAACCATCCGGGAAGTGAACTAGCAGGTGAAGGTCTCTTTGTCTCTCCTCTTTCTGCCTTTTGAAGAAAAATAACTCTTTTAAAAAAGAAGTGGCACTGGGACTGAAACCCGGGCTCTGAGGTGTGGGATGAGGATGGACACAGCCCAGGCAGTGTCTCAGGCGGCTGCGCCTACCACCCACCCTGAGCTCTTCACAGTCAGTTGGCTCAACCATACATACGGATTAGATTTTCATAAGCCCAACATTTATGTGGAAGTCAAGCTAATTATTTTCAGACCAGACTTATTTTTTAATGCTAAAAATAACAAATTCAGTTACTTTTAACTCACTTAAAATCTAAATGAAAATTGTCATCACTTGTCTTATTGTTTAATAACTTGTGTCAATAATCCTATTTGGCACCATAACAGAAAGGGCACCATTTGGGGTATAGGATGAATTAACTAATACTGCTAGTCCACAGTGACAGTTGCATTTCCTGGGAGTGTTCCTGGGAACAGAGACTGTGGTGTGTTAGTGACCAGCAGGGCTTCCAGCACAGGCAGGACTCCTACTATGCCCTGAGGAGGTGGAGGACATGCGCCAGCCACCCCCGTGATGGCATCTAACTGGGGAAAGTGGCTGATGTTACCAATTCGCTCCTGTGAATAGGCATTAGTGATGTGGCCGGGAGCTGCCTCACCAGCCACGGTTCTCCCCTTGGTAGCTATTTTAAAACTGACAGATCCCTGTAATGTGTAACGAATTAGCAACTGCTACTCTTAAGTTACCAAGGGAGTTTTGACTTGGGAGCATTTGGGTTGCAAGCCCATCAGAGAGAGGAGTTGTGGTTGCAGAGAGCAGTGTCTGCCTCTGGCTGAGATCACACACTGGGCACTGACCACAGCTGCAGTGGGCAAACCAGTTAGAGAGGGTCTGTGGAGGCCAAGTGATGTCAGGACCTGGGTAACCAATTTCTTTTTCCCCTAATACTTCTTTTTGTAGGAAGAAGACTTTCAAGAAATGATTAAATCAGCGCAGATAATGGAAAGTCAATATGGCCATCTTTTTGACAAAATTATAGTAAATGATGATCTCACCACAGCATTTAATGAGCTGAAAACAACTTTTGACAAGTTAGAGACAGATACCCATTGGGTCCCAGTGAGCTGGCTGCATTCATAACTAGGGGGAAACTCCAGCATCATCTTTTCTTTTTCATTGAGTGCATGATTAAATTAGTTGCCATTTTGGTGGTGGGGTTTTTTTTCCATCGGTGTCACTGTCACAGCTGGTTTTTTTGTGTGTGTCTCTTAGAGCCTTATTTGAAACACAATGAGTGAATTTAAGATCAAGAATCAAAATTTGCACGGTACTGTTTTTCACGCACATTGTTGAGCCTCCTTTTTATCTTTAGTAGAACTCTGTCTCCAGTGTGAGGCTGAATTTTTTTTTTTCCTAAAGAACTGCAGCTGGAGACTTGGGGTACGCTGGTGTCCGCCACTTCTTCCCATCCCCAAAGTGGGCCTGACCATCCAAGCCTGCCTGTTAGCCACAGACGCCTTAACGAGTGGCCTTGGCACTGCTCCACCCAGCCGGGAGCACTCGGCTGCTTCCCACGTGGCACAAAATAAATGGGCAGAGCTGACTGTGAGGCAGATGGCACACCTGGCCCTGGCTGGCACGGTGCGTTCACAGGGCATAGGTTTTCAGATCCTTCTTGAAGGAGGGACTGAACATTGACCTTAAGTAACTGCCAAGTGACAGCTTGAGAAGTCCTTAGGAGCACATAGCTGCAGAAATTTAATAAGGGAAAATGCGTTTTTTTTTAAATCATGAGATGTGCAACTAACAACCCTCCCTTCAGGCATTGTAAGAAGAACAATGATATGTTGGGGCAATAGATGATGACAATTCTTATCTGTAACTCCTCACGGGACTCCTTCTGGGGCCACCCAAACAGTTAGTTGTGTTTGAAGTGGCTTTAGACTTTGTGAATCCGACAGCCTGATTCCCACCCCGAAGCCCATGATGTGACTCAAGAGGATACCATCATTTTGTAGGTCTGTGCAATGAGTGATGCCCCGAACATGTCAATTTCATTAGGATGTGCTTTAGAAAATTGTTGATGTATGTTGACTTTTTTTGTCAGCAAAACAGTTGTTCGTGCCAGCCAGATGCCAGCCTGACACTGGCTATTGTTTGTTAGAGGTCCAGGGGAGATGCTTAATGAGCTGAACATTGAGTGGGGTCGTTCCTTTCCCTTCAGTACTGCTGAGCTGCAAGTGAATGGTACCGTTCAGCCTATTGGAAATCCACACATTCTTGGGGAACACTCAAGCTGCCGATGGAAGATTGTTGCATCTGTGACTTTCATACAGAAAGAAATTATTTTTTGTTGATCTATAAAGAGAGTTTAAATGTCATGTTTAAAGAAAAATAGAATGTAGCTAAATTTTATATATTTATGAACTGTTTGAAAGACATATTTTTTTAATGAGCAGATGAGGCTATTCATGAAATAAATTAATTATATGTAAAGATGTCATAATTTAAAATAGTAGTTTTCTAATTTGAGGTCAACATTCCATGTAAATACTGACACAGCCTCAAGTGCACTCTGTTTGGTCGAATCACCCACGGGGCATCTTCAGGGATAAGAAGCGCATCTGGAGACCCGAGATGCAGTCACGAGTCACTCAGTGTCACTTCACATCAGCCGCGTTGTGAGTTCTGAGTTTCTCAGTAGCCAGATCTGATTTTGAAACCCTGACATCGTGTGGCTGGTCTACGAAGAGTACCAGCCTTGGTTCGGGTAGAGCGTTGGATTTTTGAAACACTAACGAGAAGGTCCTCTGGAAGGAGACCTCTGCTACAAAGAATGAAAGCAATGTCAGCAGTCCCCTGAGTCACGCAGGCGCAGGTGGGCTGACTCTGTCCTCTGCAGCTTCAGTGAGGTTCTTCTGCGGGTTTCCGTGTGCAGGACACTGCCCTGGCTCTTTGTTTCAGACCAGTGTCAGACTCGAAGCTCTGCCCTTCTCGAGGTAGCCGGGTAGAGATGGTGACGGCAATGAGGAAGTGGCAATGGGGTGTTATACAAATGTAACTGTCCACAACTTTCTCCCTTTTTAGACTAGATCTAAAGTGGTATTTTCTTAAATAATGAAAAGAAAGCTCTTTGGCATTTGGAGGAATCAGGTAGTATAATAGACACTGCTTCGTAAATGATTTCCTGTGGCCATCTTCCCGGCTGCACAGATTTCATTGCAGTCTAATGGACAGGGCTAGCTCAGAGGGCGAGCCAGGAACCACTCACGCACAGAGGCCTCTGATTCTGTGCCTTCTTCCTCCACAAATACTGAGATTAGCAGTGTCCCCTTGTCCTGGCTGCCTCGCCAGCCACCGTCGGAGGAAAGAGGCATGTTGACTTGTGCAAGCCATGCATTGAACATTCAAATCAAGAAGGAAATTCTGTGCTCCCATGAGCACAGGCAAAGGTGAAGTTGGCATTTTGTTTTTTAACCCGGATTTGCCTGACCACGATGGCAGTTCTCCCTGAGAGTTTCTGAGGCCGAGGTTCCAGGGACCAGATGACGACAGAGTGTCTAAAAGCGGAAGTGTTCACAATGTAACTTGGAGTTACAGGCCTGCCATCCAAGTCTTCCCAAAGACATTAGTATTTCCTTTCTTTTTTGAGAAGCAAGGATGTATAATTAAATGTAATGGAAAACCTCAGATCTTAATAAAGTTGTGTCTTCAAAGGATATGCATACTTAGTCGGTGTTGCGCTTGTCACCGCGTTCCCTCATGCTGTGAATTTGTGCCACCACACCATTCTCCCCCGAGAGTCAAGTCACTGCTGTTCCGCTCTGAGACAAAGTGATCTGTCAAAGTCACCACGATGAACACTGAATTTGCTTTCTTATTTGTGGTTGCTAGAGAGACGTGGAGCTTCTACTCTCCCCACCACAGTGCAGAAATGGGGCATGCGGAAAACACATTGGGATGCATGCTCCAGGACCAGCTCCTGAGGGGGACACCCCTCTACCTTCTGTCCCTGCAGGGGTCACTGCCTTGTTCAGCAGGTGATGGCACAAGTCCTTGGGTCCCTGCCTTGCACATGGGAGACACAGATGACGTCCCTGACTCCTGGCTCAGATTTAGACCTGCTCCAGCTACTCTGGGCATTTGATGAGTGAACCCATGGGTGGAATATCTGTGTCTGTGTCTGGCTCTGTTTTCAGATATAAACCCTGGGATAGGAGTTGGCCCTTGTGAACCCCTGTGTTATGACTATCACAACCATTATATCACACCATGTAAAGCTAGCTGTGTACATATTCTTCAGCACCCTTCATAAACAGTTGCCCTGCTAGTAAGTTTATGGGAGATTTCCTAGTAAAAAGTTTTCTTTTCTAAAAAACAAAAACAAATCCTAGGGCCAGTGCTCTGGCATAGCAGATAAAGCTGCCACCTCAACACCAGTATCCCGTATGGGCACTGGTTTGATACCTGGCTGCTCCATTTCCAGCCTGTCTACCTACTAAAGTACCTGGGAAAGCAATGGGAGATAATCTAAGTGCTTGCACCCTACACCCACATGGGAGGCTTGGAAGAAGCTCCTGAGCCCTGGCTTCAGCCAGGCCCAACCTGGGTCATTACAACCATTTGAGGAGTGAACGTGTGAATGGAAGATTCTCCCTCTCCCTCCCTCTTGCACCCTCCATTCCCCATCTCCTCTTCCTCTCTTCTCCCTTCCTCTTCTCTTCTCTCCCCGTATCTCTTCTGTGTGTCACTGAACCTTTCAGATAGTTGAGATTAAATACACATTTATTTTATTTTATTTTTCTTTTGCTATAAGAGAAGGGGCAGCTGGGCCGACCTGGGGCGCATAGGGCTGGACTCCCTGCGAGGGGCCTTCTGGGGCAAACTAGCAGGTCAGGGATCTATCCCTTATTCTGCCTTTCAAAGAGAGAAGCCAAACTCAGGGCACACTACTACTGCATGTTACGCAGCACAATGAAGATGTGGCTCTGCTACAGAGCCCACGGGTACACCTCACTCAGTCTTCCTGCGCCTTTGGAGGCTTGCACAGGTGACGTTTGGGGATGCACCCTGGCAGGTCTATGAGGCACCTGTTTGTGGTGACATGCATCCACTCGAACAGGACAGTCCCAAGCCAGTCCTGCTTCTCTTGCTCACAAAAGGCCAAAAGACTGGCAGGGACTACAAGGAGAGGACCAAGCCCCAGCAAGCACTTAAATATACATTTAAAGGGAGAAAGTCCGCAAGATGGGAAGGCCAGATCTGTCTCCTACAAACCTAGATAGTATACATTCATGCATTAAGAAATTTCAGGGGTCCGGCACTGTGGCCTAGCAGCTAAAGTCCTCGCCTTGGACATGTCACGATCCCATATGGGTGCCGGTTCTACTCCCGGCAACCCCGATTCTTGTCCAGCTCCCTGCTGTGGCCTGGGGAAGTAGTCGAGAACGGCCCAAAGCCTTGGGACCCTGCACCCACGTGGCAGACCTAGAGGAAATTCCTGGCTCCTGGCTTCAAGTCGGCGCAGCACCAGCCTCGCAATCATTTGAGGAGTAAATCATCGGACGGAAGATCTTCCTCTCTGTCTATCCTCCTCTTTCTCTATATATATATTTCTGACTTTGCAATAAAAATAAATAAATCTTAAAAAGAGAGATTTCAAAAACATCAAAAATTAAACCAATAGCTTCCAAGAACCAAATGTTTCAATAATAAGACTGGTAACAAAATACGAGGCAGATTCATTCCAGCAAACAGAAAGCAGAGGGCATACTAGTAACTGCAGAAGGAATTTAGTGTCCATTAATTGGGCCAGAGAGTCACTGTTTTTGCAATCAGTAGTGTGATCCACGAAAGAAAGAGCACCAAAGACAGAAAGGAAAAATGGGTGACCATAATCAGCAAAGCCACATTATTTGGTAAGCTGTAAAACTCCTAGACTGTGAAGAAAATGGATGCAAAGGGTCTGAAAAACACAGTTCCTCGGGATGATGACCTTACGATTTGAGAAGAATCATTTGTCGTGAAAGCTCAAATTATACTCTACTGAGCATTTCGATTTTTAAATTCTCATTCCCACGCATTTGAAAAGCAGAGAGCTTCTAGCCATTAATTCACTACCCCCAATGCTTGCAACAGCCAGGGCTGGGTCAAGGTGAAACCAGAGAATGGAACTCCGCTTGGTTCTACCACACATGTGACAAGAACCCGAGTACCTGCTGCCTCCCGAGGGGTGCAAGAGCAGGAAGCTGGAGTCTGGAGCAGAGCGTGGACTCAAAGCCAGGCACTCTGATACGGGATGTGGCTGATCCAAACTCCTGGCCCCAGGGAGCATTTCAGGCACAGCCCTAAAGTAGGATACAGCCAGAACCTCATAAAATTCCAAAACATTTAAATACTTCATACTTGATAGCCACAGTCTAAGGACTAGAAAGGATAACAAATAACCCCCCCCAATTAAAACCTAAAATTTTTGATGTTAAAACAGCCTGATGATTGAAGAGATTAAGATGAAATTGCAAACTAACCAGAAATAACAATGACATTATTGGAATCTTCAGAGCAGGAATAAAACTGAGCCCAGGAATAATTGTCTCTTTGAGTTTTTTTTTTTTTCCTGAGAAATCAATAAATAAAAAACATTGCTCCAGCAGCTTGGGAGGAAAAATAACCTGAGTGGTACTTTGGCAAGACTAACCTATACACTGAATTTTGCAGAAATGCATTAACATGTAAATCAAAGGAAAACTGCACTTCATTTTTTTTTTTTCAGAACTTCACCAAGAAGCCCTTACCATTTTGAAACTACAGATGTTGCACAGGCCTTCAGGCAGGCTACGGAGGGAACCTCGGGTGAGGTGGGCAGGGTCCTGTTCCTCTCTCGCTTTGCTGCGCACTCCTGCAGCACTCAGCCTGCTGCAACATTGGATTCTGCTGTGATTCATACGTTGTAATTGCACGCTTACAGAAACGATTGCTGTGAACAGACGAAGTAACTTTAGACACGTTTTTAAAGGAAAATAATAGGGCTAAATAATTAGCATTAATATAGAGCTGAATTAAATTTTTTCTAAGATGTATTTATTTTTATTGGAAAGTCAGATTGACAGAGAGAAGGATCTTCCATCTATTGATTCACTCCCCAAGTTGCCACAGCGGCTGGAGCTGAGCTGATATGAAGCCAGGAGCTTCTTCCTGCTCTCCCACACGGGTTCAGGGGCACAACGCTTTGCACCGTCCTCTTCTGCTTTCCCAGGCCCCAGACAGGGAGCTGGGAGAGAAGTGGAGCAGCTGAGATATGAAGCAGCACTCCTAAGGGATCCTGGCACATGCAAGACAAGGGGTTTAGCCACCAGGCCCCAATATAGATCTGAATTATGTGAAAAGCTGCAGCTGGGGCAGAAGTTTGGGCCCACGCTGGATTGCCTTAGGTTTGATGTCTGGGTGTGGCTTCTGTCCCACTTTCCTGCTAAGGCATTCCCTTGGACATGGCAGTGATGGCTCAGGTGATCGTGTCTGTGCTCCACAGGCAGGCCTGGATTGAGTTTCCAATTCCTGGCCTAGTCCCAGTCCAGTCCCAATCACTGCAGACACTGGGGGCAGGGTGAACCAACACACAGGGCATTTCTCTGCCTCTGCTTCTGTCTGCAATCTGAATAATTTGTGGAAAGATGATTTTCTTAACTAGATCAGGGTATAGCCCTGCCAAAGTAACTGCAGGAGGATGTGGAATTCAATAAACCTGTAACAGGCTAATTTATTTTTTTAAAAAGATTTATGTGTTTTTATTGGAAAGGCAGATATACAGAGAGGAGGAGAGGCAGAGAGGAAGATCTTCCGTCTGATGGTTCACTCCCGAAGCAGCCGCAATGGCTGGAGTTGAGCCAGTCTGAAGCCAGGAGCTTCCTCTTCCAGGTCTCCCACACGAGTGCAGGGTCCCAAGGCTTTGGGCGGTCCTCAACTGCTTTCTCAGGCCACATGAGCAGGAAACTGGATGGGAAGTGGAGCTGCCGGTATTAGAACCGGCGCCCATATGGGATCCCGGTGCATTCAAGGCGAGGACTTTAACCTCAGTCTCCCGCCGGGCCCAACAGGCTAGTTTCTGTATTGATAATTTGGTATGACCTGTCAGTGATGTCAATATCCATATGTCCCTTGGCTGAAAAAAAAAAATAAAAGATAAAATGGTTCTGCCCCCTGAGGATAATGCAAGCCTGTTTGTGTTGTGGTGTGGTGGGTAGAGCTATTGCCCGTGATGCCAACATCCCGTGGTGGGACCAGTTCAAGTCCCACTTGTTCCACTCTTGAGTCAGCTCCCTACTAATGCACTTAGGAAAGCAACTGAAGGCGGCCCAGTGCTTGGGCCTTTGTGCCACACAGTGGAGACACATATGGAATTCCATGCTCCTGACTGTAGCTTGATGCATCCCTGGCCATTGCAGCCATTTGAGAAATTAACCAGCAGATGGAAAGATGGAAGACTCATATTAGTTCTCTCTCTGCGTGTATGGGTACCTACCTTCCTCTCTCTCTCTTTAACTCTGCCTTTAAAATAAATAATCTAAAAAAAGAAGAGCTTGGTGCCAGGGTCTGTTAAGGATCAGAGAAGGGGCCGGTGTTGTGGTGCAGTACCACTGCCTGAAATACCTATTGGAGTAATTTGCAATCCAGCTTCCTGCCAATGCACCTGGGAAAGGAGCAGGTGATGGCTGAGATTTGTCCCCTTCCACCCACGTCGGAGACTCAAGTCACATCAGTCTGATTTAGCTGCAGCTGTTGATGGCATCTGGAGCGAGATGTGAGAAAAGGGAGGTTCGTTGGCACTGTGGCGGGGTAAGCCCCACACTCAGTGGAGGAGGGAGGAAGAGTGTTGAGAAGCGTGTTCAAGTGGCCTTCATTTTCTCCATAGGTTAGGAATAATGAGTTCTGAGTTGTCTAATTTTTACACAGTGACTTTTTTTTAGTGTCTCATATTCCCTAACTGGCATAGAATGGCATTTGCATATTGCATTGCCTGGAATTCCTTGAACCTTTAAAGACAAGACACACACACACACACACACACACACACACACACACACACACACACTTCTTGAGTTTATCTGAGGGGCAGAGAGATCTTCATATGCTGGTTAGTCCCCATATGCCAGGAATGACCTAGGGTGGGGCCAGGCTAAAGCCAGGAGCTGGGAACTCAATCAAGGTCTCCCGTGTCATTGGTAGGGACCAACATACTTGCACCAGCCACTACTCCCACCCATGGTATGCATTGCTAGGAAGCTGGGATCAGGAGCAGGGTTAGGATTCAGACCCAGGCACTCGGACATAATGTGTTAACTTAGCTGTAACATCACACACCCAGTCCTCCTTCAGTCTTCAGTGTCAACTCAAGATGCTCAAGCCAAACTGGCCTCAGTCAAAAGGCAATTTGCTTTTGTATGTGGGTAGCACAGAGCAGCCCTGGCCGGAGATGGTGTTTGGTGTCGGGACTCCAACAATATTCTTGAGATTTGGCTCTGTGTGTCGGGACTCCAACAATATTCTTGAGATTTGGCACGGGTCTTGGACTGGCTCCCTGGGCTCCCTTCCATGGGCTAACTTCACTCTGAGACAGGGTCTCCATTTGGGGTATAAGTTAGCTATACTAGGAACTCAGTGCAAGACAGATAACCAAAGCAACTCGTCACAAACTCCTGACATCGATTCCAGTTGCTGGTTGGATGTGTGTAGTCCTGTGTTCCCTCCCTGGGCCCAGGCACTTGAGTAATTCTCCAGGGCAGTAAACAGGCATTTCTGAGAAATCTTGTTAAAACCTTTACTCTGGGTCCACCTCAGAGTGTCTGCATTATGGGACGAGGCCTTGCTTGCTAGCCACGTTCCTACGAGGGCTGGGGCCATGCACCAAGGGGCACAGCCTCCAAGGAATGCCACTCACTGCTCTCCAGGTCCAGTCTCAGAGACAACCATTGACTCACCTGGCAATATGACGCTGGACCAACGTGAAGTTCCCCACACCAAGTGGCACCCTATCCAGGTAGGTAGAAGTAAGCCAAGTGACAAGTATGGACACACAGAGCACGGAAGTCAGGACTCGGGACGTGACACGGTGGTTCCCATTACAGTTTCAGCTTTGGAAGGATGCTGGCAGCACAGGGAGGAGAGCTTTAAGAGCAAGTTTCTGCTCTCCTGTCTGGATATTAAATTTGGACATTCCTATCAACGATCTTCCATGTTGTCATCGTATTTTGCCTTTACACTCATCAAGTTAATGTACCTGCCTGAACTAAAACAGACTAGTTAGAACAGTTTCTGGAAGTTCTCACAACTTTCTGCACACACACATAGCCCTCTGCTTGGTTAACACTACATTTATCCAAGATCTTTTAAAGTTATTTTTGGACAGATTTTATTCCATCTTCTCAATAATTTTCCTATCTCATCTATTAGTAGCCAAGCTGACATTATCTCTAGAGAGCAACACCAGCTGATGCTGCCTTGTCCATGGGTAGTCAGCATCATGTTCACAGGGTTGAGGTTGGTGGCTGCTCAAGTTATGTTGTCCAGTTGGGCATGTTGGGAACACTGGGTCTCTTGTGGGAGGCGAGAGCTGGGACTAAGGGGGTCATCATTTCAGGTGCAAGACTTAAGAGACTTCACTGTTGGATCTGGTGGTAGGGACAAATCTGGGCATGGACTCCTTGGTTTATTAGCTGCATTTGAGAGAAACTTCCATCTATTGGTGTACTCCCCAAATGTATACCCCCTGAAGGGTCAGGCCCTGGGGTCTCACAGTCTGATTCTCCCACATGGGAAGCAGGGATACAACTGCCTTCTGCTTTCCATCAGGTGCAAGGGAGGTCTTGAACCGAGGCACTCTGATACGGGTAGAGGTGTCCCAGTGGTATATTAAGTGCTGCACTGAGAGCCTGCCCCTGATCTTGATATGAACATGGAGGCCCAGATCCTCGTGAGCACCTGCAAAGTTTCCTTGCCTCAAGCTTTCATATTCAAAGTCAAGGACATAGAACTTTGTGATACCAATCAGTTCTCTGAGTGTTTTCCCCAGACCCGTGGTCTGGGGCTCTGACTGTCACGATCATGAGTCTGAAGCCTCTGATCCGTGTTCTGAGAAAAGGGACCCAGCTCTACCTGAACTGATGTTGATACCACATGATCTGAAGGCTCAGGGTCTGGACTTCTTCCTTTGGCTTTGTCCTAACTAACTCCCATTATGTTTTCAGTTCCACATAACAAACCACTTCACCACAGTTCAAATCTGTTGCATAGAGCCCCTTTTGGAATAGACCGGCACCTGATTAGGGTACGGAGCATTGAGGAAGGCTTCCTAGGAAGGCAAGTAAGCAAAGCCCTGAGAATCTGTGGGGTTGTGGGGTTAGAAGACAAGAAGGCTTGGGGTATGCGAAGATAGAAGAAGACTGGCAAAACCCCGGGTGTTGAAGGGTGGAGCACAAGACGAAGCTGATGAGATAAAAACAGGAATCTGGTCACACTTGGGCTTCCTAAAGACTACAAACGGGAGAGAGAAATCATGCTGATGAAGAGATAGTGGCCATGGGGATTAGACTTACTAAACAACAGTGGTTTGCTCATGTGCCTCTGTGGCTACCAAACATTGCCTTTGCTCTCAAACTTATCCATGTCAGTTATTGTCAGGAGCCGTGTGCTATAGCCACACGGAAGCCATTTTGAATATAGAACTACAGGCCAGTGGAAAACCCCCAGTTGGCTAGATGCTTGGGAAAGAGGTTATGAAACTGATCACACACCTGGTTTCAATTATTTCTAGCAACTGTTTCAGAATGTGATTTATGCTGCACCTGCCGACATATTGTTACTTGTTACCTATACTATTGTTGATATGGTGTCTGCTCAAGAACAATCGGTCTTGAGACCATGGCCTGCGTCCCAGTTTCTCCTTCCCTCCCAGAGCCTTAGTTACTGAAGAATATAAAAACCCTCAGTTGAAATCAATAAACTGACAGCTTGATCAGACCTACTGTCTTGCTGACCATTCTTTGTGTCTCTTGTCCCTTCATTCTCTCCTAGGTTGGCTGCGACCCCCGTTGACTGTCCTGCTGGACGGGACGGGACAAGTTATGTCTATTATAATTGCATAGTTTAATCAAACATAGTATAATTACTGAAACCAAGGAAGTACAATGATAAAAATGGAATATTTGGGGGTGGATGTTGTGGTGCAGTAGGTTAAGTCACCGCTTGGGATGGCCATTTCCCACATCTCTCTGCTTCTGAAGCAGCTTCTTGCTAACATGCACCCTGGGATATAGCAAGGATGGCTCAAGCACTTGGGTCCCTGCTACCCAGTATGTGGGAGACTGAAGTTCTGGAATCCTGGCTTCAGCCTGGCACAGCCTCAGCTATTGAAGCCATTTGGAAGTGTACCAGTGGATGGAGGATTTCTCTCTCTATCTCTATCTCTCTCTATCTCTGTTTTTCTGTCACTCTGACCATCAAATAACTAAGTAAATCTTTTAAAAAGTAGTTCTCAAGCTATAAAAATTGTTGTGAATTACAAGAATTTAAGTGGATTCTTACAGTCTTCACAGGAGCTTTGAATTCTTGCTCCATCTTTTAAAAGCTTATAAAAGAAAGGAAATGGATATCTTAGAGGAGTAGAGGCACTACAGCTGAAGTTTATGTGAAAAAGAAAAATAAAAAAAGAGAGAGAAAGACCCATGCAGATTAAGTGATTTCCTCAGCAGACCTTTGAGGAAAGCAGGACTTTCAAATGTCATGCATCTTTTTTGATAATTAATCTTTCCATGGACATTGTGACACTCTCTTGCAGTTGTCCTGTGCAACATCTGACTCTAAGAGTTGAGTGCCCCACGGGGCTGCACTCTGATTGCCTCAACAGGCTGGGACGGGGCATCCTGGGGCGGTAGCCTCAGAGCTCCCTCCCTCCGTCCACATCCGTCCACTTTTCACTTCTCTCCCCAGGGTGACCTGCTGGTTGCCTTGGGCCCTTCTACTTCTCTTGCCTGCGTGAAACCTGAGGGGTGCTGCATGGCTTCAGCAGCTAGTGTCCAAGAGACGGGCGCGAACCCCACCTCCAGGGCACAGGGTTTGTCAGCGCTTTCTCCTCGCTGCTTCCTGCCAGCCTGGGCTGCTGCTCTTGTGGTTCCCCCTCACGGTCCTGATGGTGATTCTATTTACAACTTGAAGCCCCACTTCAACTTCTAAATGCACTTTCTTGTTTTCTAGTTATTGCATTTTGGCATAATATTTTCCAAACACTGTTTTATTATGTTCCATGCTTGAAAAGCCACCTGGCTGTTCTCCCTTTCTAGTCTTCTCTGTTAAACTATCTTTAAGCCCCCTTGCGTGTTTTTGTAATGTGTAACACAGACTCTGTTACGACAGAACCATTTCAAAAGACTTGTGCAGCTGGGAACTTTTTGATGATTTCATTTTATAAGTCCTTTGGAATGAATGTGGGCATTACGAGACACAATGACTACAACATCGCTTTAACAAGATCTGAGTGGCCTGATTTTTACAGAGAAGCTAACATTTCTAGACACGACAATTTCACCAGTGGCTGGCTCTGTAAGGTTTTAAAAAATGGAGTTTAGCAGATGCGTAAAGTGGAGAAAAACGAGAAAAGGTGTCATAAATCTTGTGGACTAAAGTATTTTTTGATTGCTTCAGAAAGAAACACGACAAGAAGGACCAGGTGCTGTTTGTTAAGGCACAGGGGTTGATGTTGCAACATCTCAAAGGGATCCAGTTAAAGAAACCCAAGAGCAGGGGTCACTTGTTGGGCGGGGACTCCTGAGACAAAGGAGGCCCATCTGGCCTCCCAGCAGGACACGGGAAGGTAGCAGGCGCTACAGGCTACAGGGTACTGGAAACCAGACTGCGTGGCAGGAGCAACCAGAGCCTCCCTCTGGGGCAGGTGCCAGTTGGCTTCTGTGCTAGCTTCGTGGCCTCCTGGGATTGCCACAGGGTGATGGGGAGGTCTCCTGGCTTTGCTGTGCCAGTCACATCACTAGTGCCCACTGCAGTGCTGCGAATCCTGAGGGCAATGCCAGGGACCCAGTCCTCCCTGGAGGGCAGCGGAATCAGCTCTGAGCCACCCCTCCGAGCCAGCTGCACTTTGCCCTGGACACCTGGAGGGTCTTTGTCTTAGCAGGTAGTGAGCAAGTCACCCTCTGAGAAAGACTTGAAAGGCTATTGAATATCTTGACTTCTCAAAAATATGCATATTCTGGAAAGTTCCCATATTTTTACTGTGTTGTTTCTCTATTTTTAAATTGTTAGAAACAATTTAACAAATTGTTTAGCAAAATTTAGTAAAAAGTTTTACTAAATAATTTTTTGTTTCTGAAAGAGCAGAGAAACAGAGAAAGGCATCTTCCATTCACTGAATAATTTCTCAAATGCTTGCAATAGCTTGGGGCTGGGCCAGGCCAAAGCCAAGAGCCCAGAACCCCATTCAGGCATGCATGGGGTAGTGGGAACCCAACCACTTGAGCCATCACCTGCTGACATCCAGGGTCAATGTTAGCAGGAAGCTGACTCCGAGCAAGGAGCCAGGATTCACATCCAGGCAATCTGCTTTGAGATGCAATGTCCCAAGAGGCAGTTTAACTGCTGTGTCATCATGTCTACCATTTGTCTCAACATTTTTTTTAAAAAGTTTGTTTATTTTTATTGGAAAGTCATAAACAGAGAGGTGGAGAGAAAGAGAGGAAGATCCTCCGCCTGCTGATTCACTCCCTAAGTGGCTGGAGCTGAGCTGATCCGAAGGCAGGAGCCAGGAGCCTGTAGCTTCTTCTAGATTTACAGAATGCCCTTGTTTTGTGTCTGTGTGGGCAGGGATGGGTTTGGCAAGCCAGTCTAGAAGCAGAGGCTAAAGAACAAGTAAGTTTTCCTGAATCATTTCTAGAGAGAGAGAGCTGAGAGTCAGGGTGTGGCATTTCAGAGACAAGAGTATAAGTCCAGTGGCTTTGGTGGGATGGGATTGGGAAGGAGAGGAACACGCATAACCACATTATATGTCGTCTTCCTCGTATGTGTTTTTCATCAATATGTGTTCACAATCTTGCAGCTTGTGTTACGAATTTGTATTAACATTATATTTGCCTACTTATAGACAAAATCACAACATGAAGAAACAAGCCTGTCGTTACCTTCTGATTTTTCACTTCTGTTTGCAAATGCCCAGGAGCAGTCATTGACAAACGGTTGCAGTAAGTGTGTAAGGTTCCATTCTTAAAGTGGCAAGTTCCATGTACTTGTCACACAGGTGAGTTTTGAAACAAAAGTATTTGACAAAAAATAAGTTGTTGAGGGTGGTTGATGTCATGTTTTAGTTCTAAGTATAGAAAGTGATATTGAATGAGAAACATCAATGCCTTCCGACTTGTGCAGATAGAAGCACTGTGTTAACTTTTGATTATTGATCAGATTGAATTAATTTTTTTTAAAGATTTTTATTATTATTGGAAAGCCGGATATACAGAGAGGAGAAGACAGAGAGGAAGATCTTCCATCCGATGTTTCCCCAAGTGAGCCGCAACGGGCCGGTGCGCGCCAATCCGAAGCCGGGAACCAGGAACCTCTTCCGGGTCTCCCACGTGGGTGCAGGGTCCCAAAGCCTTGGGCCGTCCTCGACTGCTTTCCCAGGCCACAAGCAGGGAGCTGGATGGGAAGTGGAGCTGCCGGGATTAGAACCGGCGCCCATTTGGGATCCCGGGGCTTTCAAGGCGAGGACTTTAGCCGCTAGGCCATGCCGCCGGGCCCTTGAATTAATTTTTAATGGGTAATTGAAAGCTAGAAATTCGATCTCATTATATATGACAGTTTGGAAAAGAAAGATGACAGCATTTACTCTCTGCAAGGCATTTCTTTTTGAGAATGCGCTTTTGCTAATTGAATGTGATGCTTTATTGAATTTTGCACTTATTTAAGTTATGTTAAATACCTGACCAGACACTTCACTTACATACTGCCGAGTAACGCACGTATCGTGTTTAATGTTCGGATTGCAAATAGTCATCGAAGTTGATTCTAATAAATGTTTAGCATAGATGATAAAAATTTTAGCAAGCCACATATTATGAGAAATTACTGTATGTCTCACACACATGTGACTTAACCACTTCTTAGTAGGCAACGTCAGGTCTGTTATGGAGTTCAACTTTCCGGTTATATCGACATAGGTTTTAGGGTGTGTCCGGGAGGCTGAAATCGGCCCGGCTGGAGCAGGCCATGAAGGAATTCTATCTTGTGTCTTTCTTTCTGAGCTTGGGGTCACCCTGGTGTTTTAGTGTCCTGAGGTGAACCTGTAACCCACACTGTACCTCCTCCCACTAAGGTTGGTGTTCTGATTCGGGGACCAAGTTCCTACCACTGTGCAGCTGCTCGGGGACGCATTCTCCACTTGCCATGCTGCCTGCCCTGTTGATGCCCATCTCTGGTCCTACCTGGCGCATACCCCACCCCCAGATCCAGCAGCTTTTAGAGTTTGCAGGACAGCTAAGGTAGGTAATGCTAATTCTCTCACAGCACATTCCAAATTATCTAATTATCACAATTGAATAGGGAGGAGTAATATTTCTCCTGAACTCTAGTTAAACAGAATTCTACTTCCTGATGTCTGAGCTTTTAGCTTGCTTGTCAGGAAAAAAACCACTATGTCTGGCCATTTAGTCCTTTGGTGATGTTTGAATTGAATAGGATTGTGTTACTTCCTCTGTTTGGCTTTGTTCATTTTGAATGATCAGGTAGATCTGAGTTTTAAAAATTACAATTGATTGTTGTAAATTAATGATACATTAAAGATATTTAAAGGAATAAGTAAGAGAGACTACTTGATACTTAGGTGTCAAACAGTGTTTAAAATGGCTAATTCAGATTTTTAGTAAAATATGAAGCCAAGAGTATGTGATTTTGCTTTAACTTCTGGATCCACTATGAGCTGGATGGTGTATACATTTGTTAGTATGTTTATCAGTAGTTTGGAAAATTTCTAAATCCCAATGATCCTTTTAAAAAATACATATTTTATTTGAGAGTCTGAGAGAGAGAGGGCGGATTTTCTACCCATTGGTTCATTCTCAAAGTGTCTTCCACTCCAGGGCTGGATCCAACCACTCCAGGGGGCCCTGAGAATTCAGCCTGGGTCTTCCCTGTGGGGGCAGAGATGCTCCTGCTGGAGCCGCCACCTGCTGTGGTGTGTATCAGCAGGAAGAGGCAAGAGTGAGAGCGGAGCCGCCCCCGACACGAGGGGAACTCTCCCAAGTTTGTCTTCACTGCTATGCCAGCCCACCACTGATTCTTCATTCTTTGTGTTAGAATATGCATTTGATTTTTAAGACAGTTCCACATTCCTCCTCTAAGAGCTGATCCGTCTGGAACTTGTGAAGGACTGGATGTTCCCAGGTTAAATGAAGTATGGCAGTTCTGCGAGATCAAAGCAGTTTTGAAAATCATCCTTACTGTTGTGTTATTTTGTATGTTTTCTACTAAGAAAAGTGTTCCTATGTGATAAAAAAAATGTTCCTGTTGCATTTTAATGTGACAAGTCAACTCAATCCCCTCATGTGTAAAGGTCTGTAAAACCATTACCAATCACAGGTGATGTTTTATCATTTCATATATCTAACCCAGGATCATGCTCTCATACCCCAGAAGAATTATTTGAGGAAGCCAAGTATGATTTTAATAAGAAACAGATATCTAAATATTCATTTGAATTTTTAAAATTTCCTAAATAGTATAAAGTAATGCTGGAGTCTAACATTGATAAAATATCCCTCCAAAAATAATTTTTATATGTAAATACAACTGCTGTACAAAATGAAGAAATTGAATCTGTTTGTGGAAAACTGGTTATAGTCTAAGCACTTGGATTCAGTTTAGAAGAAGATATTTGAAAATATGTATCCCTCTAGTAAAGCTGACTCAATGCACCTCCCTAATATGTATCCCTCTAGTAAAGCTGACTCAATGCACCTCCCTAATATGATTATTACTTGTAAAAAATGACTGAGGAATGGAAATGGCATGGTGGCATAGTGAGTTAAGCCACCATCTGCCATACTGGCATCCTAATGGGTGTCAGTTGCTGTCCCAACTGCTCTACTTCTCATCCAGCTTCCTAATGGGGTCCCTAGAAAAGCAAAGGGGTGGTGCCTGACCCACAGGGGAGACCCAGATGAAACTCCTAGGGGGTGGCTTTGGTTCGGGTCATTCCTGGGCTGTTGTGGCCATTTGGAGAGTCAACTAGTGGATGAAACATATCTTTCTCACAGTCTCAGTAACTCTGTCTTTCAAATAACTAAGTAAATATTAAAAAAAATGAGGAAACAGCTAGAATTAATTTTCACAATAAAATATATTATTATAAATCAGCATGAAATCTATTGTATATTTTATAACAATGCAGGATTACTAATAACCTATAGGTGCTTTGGCCTCAACTACAATACCTGCATATTTTGAGTAAAGCACCCAGTTTATTAAAAATTAATACTAATTTATTCTGGCTAATATTTATATTTGAAAAGTTATTCCTGATAGCCTAAAGAAAGACATTAAAATTCTTAAATACAAAAAGCATCTGCGATTAATAATAAAATGGCTTAAGAAAAATTGGAAAATGGGCAAAGTGAATTCACAATCATCTCACAAAAAGTAAAAGTAACAGTCACTAGAGGGAAGCCAATGTAGGAGGACACTTGCAGATTAAAGCAAAAATACTCAGCAAAAATAAGTTTTGATAACATTCAGGACTTTCTATATATATATATATATATATTATTGCATTTCATTGTATAACATCGTTTCATAGGCTCTGATGTTCCCCCATCTCCTCCCCGTGCCCTCCCCCCGTGGTGGATTGCTCCACCTTATTGCAGTATTACAGTTCAAATCCAGTCTTGTTTCTTTCATTGCAAGCATGTGCCATGCATCGAGTCCAGCATCTTATTGTCCAGCTCAATTCAACAGTTTCTTGGGGCGACCAACTCTGGTCTGAAGGCATAGCTGGCAGAATATCATTCCGAACCATTAAAAGTCATAACATAACATCAACAACAGTTTCCAACATTATGGGGTTAATTATCATTGTATTGAGTGACTGATATGTTAGAAAATGCGGGTTCTTAACCACATCCTGTGGCTACTTCATTAACATTTCAATTATAGTTTGTATACAATTGGCTTCTATCTACCTTAAAATGGCTATAGGATACTATTCAGCTGTCCCATGTCTATTTTCATTTTAGTATTTAGCAGTTTATTGTGTTGAAGCATAGTTTTTACTGAACTTGGCAGATTTTAGGATAGTCTAAACTGGCTTATAGCTTTAACAAGGCATATGACACCAGTTGACGCATAGAACACTGTTGGGAGGGGTGTGCAGAGAAATCCTCCATACCCTAGTTAGGAGTAATTTATTTTCGTGTCCTACCTAATAAGGTATGTGTGAGTCCCCACTGATCATTTCCTGTCTAGTTCTAAGCTTTCCTTGTTGTCCTCTGTCTATTCTAATTTTTTTTGTTGTTTGTTTTGTTTTGTTTTGGGGGGGGGGCTCTGGGGCGATCCTGATGGTCATTGCAAGAGAGGGTGGAGATCCAGTGTTGAAACTAAGTAAGGACCAGAGAAAGCTCCTCTCCCTAGTTTATTGTTTATTGTTCTTCTGTTTCTGTAGATCGCTCAGGGCTCCTGGCTGTTGTTCCAGTAACATTGGGCTCTGCAAGGAGGGATTTGAACTTCTTCTATCCCATGTGGGAAATTCAAATGGGAGTGGATGACCTCAGAGTACTTAGCCCCCGAAGGCACTCCAATTCCCCGTGGTCTCCTTGGCAGTTGGGATGTAGTCCTTGGTGCCCATACTGATAGTCCTTGGTGAGGATCCGGGAGTCTCCAGGGTTGGGATACAAGTCTCTTCTTGTCCTCCTGTTCCACTCTGGGATCCCCCCTGCTCTGTGCATATGATCTCCTGTTAAGAGGTTGTCAGGATTGCTCCCGATACCCCCTATCTAATCAGCATTCGAGTCTGTTGTCTATAAGTTACCTGTTATGTTCTTGGTAGGTTATGCTTTATGTCTGCCTCACACATTCTAGCGAGATGGAAGATTTCTCTGCTCTCCCTCCCCATTTCCGAGAAGCACAGGGTCTTAAAAGTGCATTAGGTTTTATAGTTCTTTGATGTAGATCATGAGCAGTCTGCCTCACATTGATTATTGGTTCATTGATTACATCACAATATGTTGTTGCATGAGATACAGGTTGTTAGAGGTTGAAATAATATTACATTTTACAGGTACCATTTTTCAGATTGACAGCATTTCAACTTAAATTAAGACAAACATGTGGTATCTAACCTTTTGGGATTGGCTCATTTCCCTTAGCATTATGGTTTCAAGTTGGGCCCATTTGGCCACAAAGAACTGCATTTCATTTTTTTTTTAATAGCTGAGTAGTATTCCATGGAGTAAATAAACTATAGCTTTCTTATCCAGTCTTCTGTTGATGGGCATTTCAGTTGCTTCCAAGTTTTTGCGATTGTAGATTGTGCTGCTATTAACATCGGGATGCATGTAGGTTTCTCATGTAGCAGGTGTTTTGGATATATTCCTAGGAGTGCTATTGCTGGATCATATGGTATGCAGATTTTGAGTTGTCTGAGTGTTTTCCATACTGATTTCCATAGAGGCTGCACCAACCTGCAGCCCCACCAGCAGTGGAGTAGGGTTCCCTTTTCCCTACATCCTCGCCAGCAAGTGTTGTTGGTGGTTTTTGTATATGAGCCATTCTTACTGGCGTTAGGTGGTACATCATTGATGTCTTCATTTGGATTTCCCTTATTGCCAGGGAACTTGAGCATTTTTTCATATGTTTGTTTGCCATTTGGGTTTGTTCCTTTGTGAAATGTCTGCCCATTTCCCGTGCCCATTTTTTGAGTGCTTTGTTTGTTTTGGTGTTTTGGTTTCTCTGGAGATCCTTGTATTTTCTGGATATTAGCCCCCATCACCTATCTAGCTTGCAAAGATCTTCTCCCATTCTGTGTGTTGCTTTTTTTACTTTGTTGATTGTTTCCCTTGCTGTACAGAAGCTTCATAGTTTGATATAGTCCCATTTGTTTATTTTGGTCTTGATTGCTATTGCTCTTGGTGTTCTATTTAGAAAGTCAAGGCCTACACCTAGCTCTTGCAGTGTGTTTCCTACATTTTCTTCCAAAAGTTTGAAGGTTTCTGGATGTAGGTTTAGGTCTTTTATCCATTTAGATTTGATCTTAGTGTATGGTGACAGAGGTGGATCTATCTTCTGGTTTCTGCAGGCTATTAGCCAGTTGTCCCAACAGCATTTATTGAAGAGACCTTCTCATTTGTATGGGTTGTTGTCTGTTTTTTTGTCAAAGATTATTTGGTAGTATCTGTGTGGGATCCCATCTGTTGTTTCTATTCTGCTCCATTGATCCTCCTCTATATCTCTGTGCCAGTACCAGGCTGTTTTGATAACCACTGCCCTATAGTATGTTCAGAGGTCCGGAACTGTGATTCCCCCCGTTAACTTCCTATTCTTCAGGATGGTTCTAGCTATTCATGGTATTTTGTGTTTCCAGATGAACCTTTGTATCATTTTTTCGAGTTCCATGAAGAATGTTTTGGGTACTTCGATTGGGATTGTGTTGAATGTGTATATTACTTTTGGTAGTATGGACAGCTTGACGATATTGATTTTACCTATCCAGGAGCATGGCATGTTTCTCCATCTTTTGAAGTCTTCCTCAATTTCTTTTTGAAGCTTACTGTAGTTTTCTTCAAAGAGGTCTCCTATGTTTTTGGTGAGGTTTATTCCTAGATACTTCATACTCTTCTCTGTTATTTTGAATGGTGTTCTGCTGGTTAGATCTTTTTCCATCTTGGGGCTGTTTGCATGCACTATGGCTGTTGCTTTTTGTTCATTTATTTTGTACCTGGCCACTCTACCAAACTCTCACATATGTTCTAGCAGTCTCTGTATTGAGTCTCTTGGTTCTTCTATGTAAAGAATCATGTCATCTGAGAATAGTGAAAGCTTGACTTCTTCATTTCCCATTTGAATTCCTTTAATCTCTTTGTCTTGTCTTATGACCTCTGTGAGTACCTCTAGAACTATGTTGAATAGCAGTAGTGATAGTGGACATTCCTGTCTTGTTCCAGATCTCAGTGGGAAGGGTTCCAGTTTTTCTCCGTTCAGAATAATGCTGGCGTTGGGTTTTTCGTATATTGCTTTGATTGTGTTGTGGGTTGTTCCTTTTATACCTACGCTGGTTAGGGTTTTTAGCATGAAGTGGCGTTGGATTTTGTCAAAAGCTTTTTCTGCGTCAATTGATACTATTATATGATTTTTGTTCTTCAGTTTTTAGATGTAGTGTATTACATTTATGGATTTCCGAATGTTGAACCATCCCTGCATGCCAGGGATGAATCCTACTTGGTCCGGATGAATGATCTGTCTGATTTTTTTTGAATTCTATTGGCTAGGATTTTGTTGAGAATCTTAGCATCAATGTTCATCAGGGAGATCGGTCTGTAGTTTTCCTTCTCTGTTAGTTATCTATCCGGTTATGGGATTAAGGTTATGTTGGCTTCATAGATGGAGTTTGGAAGAATTGCTTCCTTTTCTGTTGTATTGAAGAGTTCGTAGAGGATTGGGGTTAGTTCTGTTCAGAATGTTTTGTAGAATTCTGGAGTGAAACCATCTGGACCTGGACTTTTCTTCGTTGGGAGATCTTTAATCACTGACTCGATCTCTGCCTCAGTTATAGGTTTGTTCAGGTCTTCTGTTGCCTCTGGGCTAAGTTTTGGTAAGTGGTGGGAGTCTAAGAACCTTTCCATTTCTTGGTGATCTTCTGATTTGTTGGAGTACAGTTGTTTGTAGTAGTTTCTGATTATTTTCTTAATGGTTGCAGTGTCTGTTGTTATGTTGCCTTTTTCGTCCTTTATGCTAGTTTTCTTGTTTTCTCTTGTTTTTTTTTTTTTTTCTTTGTCAAACGGGCCAGTGGGCTGTCTATTTTGTTTATCTTCTTTAAGAACCAGCTTTTTGATCCATTGATTTTGTGTATAGTTTTTTTTATTTCAATTTGGTTTATCTCCTCCTTGTTTTGATGATTTCTTGTTTCCTTTTGTTTATAGGGTCATTTTGTTGCTGTTTCTCCAATTTCTGGAGGTGTGTGTTTAATTCTTATAATTGATATCTTTCTTGGGCTTTGACATAAGCGCTGATTGCTATGAACTTACCACACAACACTGCTTTGTCGGTGTCCCACAAGTTTTGGAATGTTGTATTTGAGTTTTCGTTGGTTTCCATAAATTTTTTGATCTTGTCCTTTGTTTCTTCTCTGACCCATTGTTCATTTAGTAGCATATTGTTCAGCCTTCAAGTGTTTACGTATTTTCTGGGGCATTTTGATTTACTGATTTCCAGTTTCACTCCTTTGTGATCTGAAAAGGTGCATAGTATGATTCCGATTTTTTTGAAGTTAATGAGGTTTGCTTTGTGCCCTATCATATGGCCAATTCTGGAGAAGCTGCTATGCACTGCTGAAAAAAGTGTATATTCTGTGTCTGTGGGGTGGTGGGTTCTGTAAATGTCTACCAAGTCCATTAGTTCTATGGTCTGTGTGAGTTCTACTGTTTCTCTGTTTAGTTTCTGTTTTGTTGATCTGACTGTTGCTGTTAACAGGGTGCTGAGATCAACCACGATTATTTTATGTGCATCTATGTCCCCTCTTAAGTCCATCAGCAATAGCTTCACATTGTTGGGTGCACCTGTGTTTGGTGCGTAGATGTTTAAAATGGTAATCTTTTCCTGCTGGAAGGTTCCGTTCAGCAATATGAAGTGTCCATCTCTGTCTCTTTTGATGTTTGTCACATTGAAGTCTAAGTCATCTGAGATTAGAACAGCTACTCCAGCCTTTTTTTCTCATCTATTGGCATGAAATATCTTTTTCCATCCCTTCACTTTTAGTTTCTTAGCATCTTTTTTGGTTAGCTGTGTCTCTTGTAGGCAACATATGGTTGGGTTCTGTTTGTTGATCCATTCTGTTAATCTGGGTCTTTTGATTGATAAATTTAGGCCATTAGTGTTTAGGGATAATATGGAGAGGTTGTGATTTTGAGCTGCCATGAGCGTGTGTAAGCATGCAATTATGTATTTGCGTCTATTAGTATCTCTGATTGACTTTCCTCGTATGGATTTTAGTGGGGAGGTCTTCCCATTTGCCATCTTTGATTTTGGTTTTCATTTTTTCTTTCTGGGTTTAGCACCTTCCTAAGGAGATTTTCTAGAGGTGGTTTCGTGCTGGCGTATTCTTCGAATTTCTCTTTACTGTGGAAGAATTTAATTTCATTCTCAAATATAAATGAAGGCTTCACTGGGTACATTAATCTTGGTTGCCAGTTGTTTTGTTTCAGGATTTGAAAGATTTTTCCCATTCTCTGCTTGCTGGAGTGTTTCTTCTGAGAGATCGGCCGTAATTCTGATTTGCCTTCCTCTGAAAGTAATCTTGTCCTTTCTTCTTACTTGTCTTAGAATAATTTCCTTGTATTTGTTGAGGGGAGCTTGAGGACCACATGTCTGGTGAGGATCTCTTTGGGTCGAATCTGTTGGGGGTTCTCTGTCCATCCTGGATTTGAGATGGATTTATATTTCCAGTGTTCTGGAAGTTCTGTATTATCTCATTGAGCACCTGTTGCAAGCCTATCTCTTTTTCCACTCCTTCAGGAAGGCCTATTATTCTAATATTTGACTTTTTGAGGTTGTCTTTCATTTCCTGTATGGACCTGTTGGCTTTGTTCAGGTTTGCCTCCAACTGTTTGATGAGTTGCTGACTTTCATTCCGATTGTCTTCCATTTCTGATATTCTATCCTCTGCTGTGTTCATTCTGTTGGTTACACTCTCAACTTTGTGCTCTAAATAGAGGATTCCTTTTTTTACTTGATTTATTTCTGCAATGACATGGTTTTTTAATTCCTTGAACTCTTCCCAATGCTTCTCGCTGTCTCTAATGGATTTTATCATTATTTTCTTAAATTCCTTATCTGGTAATTCTTCCATGTCTTCATCTTGCATCTCAGAGATTGAGATTAGTTTTTGGTTGTTTTGGGTGGAAGTGCTTGATCTTTCTTCTGAGTCATTACTTTTCTGTTACTTCTCCTAATTGTGTTGTTATTTCTTGTCATTTTGGGATTTTAGCCTCTGACTTGCTTGTCCACAGCCGCTGCCCTCAGTGCTATAGCCCAGAGCAGGTATGATCCAGCTACAGCTGCATGGAATATAGGCAGAAGCGTAATTCTTCTTGCTGTGTTGGGGACAGCAGGTGACAGCGGGGTGGGTGTTGGATTGTTTTGTTTGCCCCTGGGTTTATATCTCTGCAACCTGGTTCCATTGAAGCTTGTTGGTTAGGTGTTGTCTTGCGTGTGCTCATGGGGATAGAGTGTAGATGAGAGATTTTGTAACCTTGGGGCTTCTTGTCTTTGCTCTGGGTAGATGTAGAGAGTGCAGTTCCACTCCCTACTACACTCTCACAAATGTGCTCCCCTGTTGGGAAGTGGACTGCTGTGGACCCACTTGCCTGCACCTCTTCCTGGGTCAGCAGACTCTGTTGAGTGGCGCCACTGCCTCTGGGCTTGAGCTGAGCACAGCAGGGAATTCCACCAGAGTCTCCAGCCACTTACTGCTCAGAGTCCGTAGTCCCAAGCTGGGTTGGGGAGTTCTGTGGCCAGGCCCCAGAGTACAGCTCCAGTCCCCACTGTGCATTCTCAATGGCGCTGTCCTTTTGGGAGGCACGCTGCTGGTACATCCCCCCCCCACTTGTCCTCTACCTCTGCACAGGTTGATGGCCCCTATGTTCAATCCTGCAGCCACATCTAGGGTCTCCAGCACTCTAGTTGTCTGTGGCCCCCACTGGTATGGTACTTGTAAAAGGTTTTTCTAGCTGCCTTTCTTTTCTCTGGATTGGCTGAGACTCCCACCGGCCTTCTCCCTGCCTGGGATCGCAACTCACCAAGTTTCGCGTGGCGTGCTGCCTTTCTTTTCTTTCTTTTTCTTGTTGTTCCTCCAAACTGTGTGGATCTTCTCACTTCAGTGATGTCCAGTGATCCTTCCGGTCCTTTCCTGAAATTCTGTGACTCCTGGTTTGTTCCTCTGCTGGATTGGTCCCTCTCTCTCTGTACTCCACCTTATACCAGATCTCCACGGTTGGCCATCTTCAATTTCTCCAACATTCAGGACTTTCAAGGACATGGGTTTATATTGGGAGGTTATAAAAGATGAAATCTGGGGGCTGGCATCATAGTTCAGTTTGTTAAGCTGCTGTGTGACAGTGCCTATTTCTGTTTCGGCTATTACACTTCCCATTCAGTGCCCTACTAATGTCCTGAGAAAAGCAGTGAAGATGGTTCAAGTGCTGGAGACCCTGCCACTCATGAGAGAGACCTGGAAGAAGCTTCAGCCTAGTTCAGCCTTGGCTACTGCAGCTATTTGGGGCATGAACCAGCTGACTGAGTATTTCTTTCTGTCTCTCTCCTTTTTCTCTATTTGACTTTTAAAATTAAATATAATTCTAAAAAGAAAATATCTTGTGGGAAGTCATTTGTATTGTTATAAAATTGTTTAAATGATAATTGTTTAAATGATTATTCTTTAGATTATTTATTTATTTATTTATTTGGAAGGCAGAGTAAAAGGCAGGGGGATCTGCTGGTTTACTCCCCCAAATACTCACAGAGTCCAGGGTGGGATTAAGCCCGGAGCCTCCCATGTGGGTGTCAGAGACTTGAGTCACCACCTGCTGCCTTGCAAAGGACTCATCAGCAGGAAGCTGGAGTTGGGAGAACCACCAGGATGCTGATGCAGGTATTCTAGTCAGGGTCACTGGTGCCCTGACTTACAGCTAAACCACTGCACCAAGAAGTTGTCCTTAAACACTCAGGCTAGTCTCTCCCATACTCTCTTGTTTTTTGCCACAGTAGTCCTACTTTTAACAGGCACATCAGTTCTGTTTGGCGGAAAAGCTGAGTCTTCACAGAGAATGTCCAACAGAATTTCCTTGAAAAACAAATTTCCAAAGTAAATGAGCAACTCAAGGCTGAAAATCCTTCAACACAAAGTGAAATATTATAATGACAGCAGAGCAAAAATAAAGATATCATAAACAATCATAAAAGTGTTTCGGGTGAGACATAAAAATAATGTTTTAATGGAAGGTTTTAAAGTTTGTATTATATTATAGCAAACTATATGGAATGGTCAATCACATTCAAGCAGGAGACAGAGCATGAGAACTTAAAATAACTGAAATGAACAACAACAACAACAAGAAAAAAGTCAATGGCTGGGCTTAACAGATTAGACAAAGCTGAAGAGAGAATTAGTGAACTCAAAGATCAACTGACCTGAAGAAATTACTCAAGATGTTATCCTGAAATGAGATGCAAAACATAAGACCAGGAGATGATGAAAAACAGTGGCTACAGTGGAAATGTGCCTTGTAGTTGTTCCAAAGGGAAAGATAAAACAGGGACAGAAATATGAAGAATAAACTGGTTGAGATTGTTCTAGAACTAATGCAAAAACATTTTGGTCCAGATTCAAGAGCACAGTGAGAATCAGGCAGGACACACACAAAGAAAAATAACATGTAGATAAATCAGTGAAACTGGAAAGTGTCAGGAACAGGCAAGACCTTGAAAGAAGACACACTGCCTTCCAAGGAACTCACTTCTTGACAGTGTGAAAGGAGCCAGGAGATTGTGGGATGCACGGCACATCGGAAAAATTCTTTTCAACTTGAAGTCCTGCTGTTAGAAAAAGGATCTTTTCTGCACAAAGCGAAAAAGATGACATTCTCAAGCCATCTCAAAGTAAGGTGACTTTGCCAAAAGACATTCTAAAGAGTGTGCTAGAGATAGAAGGATGACTTCACATTAGATGTAAACAGGGGTGGGGACAGACCTGCACTGGCAGCCAAGGCAAAGGAACAGCCTTTGAATTTATGTTCTGGGACAAGCAGGGAGGATTACAAAAGCAGAAGACACTATGTTCATTCTCCCAATGGTAGCAATTGTTCCACATATGTCAAAACTCTTCACATGGTACAACTTAGTATGTGCAGTTTATGGTACGTCATTCACCACTCAAGAATCTATTTTAAGAGAAACTGGCAAATAGATACATAAAACTAATACAGTGACTTTGAGATATTAATAATCATGTTTTTAGGAATTAAAACAGGCTTCTAAATGCATGATCATACTGGCACATTATCCCAAAAGAGGAATACAAGTTTGATGAGGATGGGAGGATGGTTTAGGAGACGGATACCAATGCTAACTTGAGATTTTAGTAAACAACATATCCCTTGTAGGGAGGGAGTGAACCCTGGAGGAATAGTATCAGAGTAGGCAACTTCCAAATAGTGGACACAACATCATCAGAAGAAAATGCTCTAAACAGAAGGCAACAGAACAGAGAAAAGCCGTCACAGAAATGATGGGATGAGGAGTGGGTATTGTGGGCAGCAAACCAGCCAGGATATGAGCTTTTGATCCCAGAATGCTGATTAGAGACCAGGATATCAGTCTCTGGTCCCCAGTGCCCATCTGGTCCAGGATACTCTGCTTCTGATTTAGCTTCCTGCTAACCTTCCCCCAAGCAGCAGCCATGGTTTCTCAGATCCTTCAGCTCTGGGCGCCTATGTAAGTTCAGTAAATTATGACCTGCACTCCTGGTTTCTCCACCAGACTTGCCCTAGCTGTTGTATGTATTGGGGAGTGAAACAGTGGACTGTGCTTCTTAAATAAATAAATCTCTTTTTAAAAAGAAAGCATGAGAAAAATAACATGATGACATGTAAAGCAAATTAATTAAATGCTTTTGCTCAGCAGAAAGATTGCCAGCCTATTAAAAAAAATTAGGCAGTGTTACAATCTACATCTTTTTCTAGAATAGCTTAAAGCAGAAGTTGGGGAAAGGATATAGGATACTGAAAAAGGAAGCTGGTGTACCTCTAACAGAAGCAGACAATATACTTTCAGGCAGAAATTATTGTTAGGGAAAAATGAAACAAACACAAAATGGGATTTTTTATAATGACCATAAGATACTAAGGAAGTATAATAAGATTCAGTTTTTATGCATCGATTAAATTAGCTTTAAACTCTGTAAAGCACAAATGTTTCTATATGATTGATGCTGTCCAGTAGCATGTAAGTGACTTCTCCTTAAAACAAGTCATTTTGTGAGCCCTGTCCCCTCTCTCTGTCTTCCTCCTTCTGGTTGGTTGACCCGCAGTCTTGATGGCTTCGGAGGGAACCAAACCCAGACCTGCCGGGGCCCTCTGGGTTCTGCAGAGTGGGGTCTGCTGGAGACCCTCACTCTGCTCTCTAGATGGTTCTGAAGCATCAGTTTCTGCTTGTGGTAGCCACTGTGCCTGGAGTCTCTGCTTCTCACACCAGATCGCAGTCATAATGACACAGAACGAATTTACAGGGGCCAAGGAAACAGACAAAGGAAGTGAAAAATCGTCCTTGCCTTCCTGATCTCCAAGGGTGTCTAAAATGTTATTTGTAACACTTAGGAAATCAACAGGACAGAAGAAAAAGTCGTTTCCTCAAATGACAACTGGCAATATATTGCATAGGCTTTATTAATTTGTGCTTCTGCCTCTTACTTTGAGCTAATCTGTCGGTTAGGAAGGAAATAGAAGATGAGAAGATTAGTTTGGTTCATTTAGACTTACTATTCCCTCCTTTTCCCCCCTACTTCAAGCACTTAACATCCAGGGAAATTGCCAAATAGCCCATTTGTACTTAATATCCTTTATAGGAAAATTAGTTGATTAAAAGGCATATCCCCCAAAGAATATACACACTCTCATTTCTGTTCTATAATATCTGATTATGAGGTGTTTGTGTTCCTTAGAAACTAGTTTTGTTGCTGCAGCTCCTGCTGTTTTTCAGCTTAGTAACAAGACCCAGAGAAGAACAGCTCAGGGGAAGCTCCTGCCAGGCTCTTCGGAATGAGGAAGTCTGTCAGAGTCACAAGAAAAGTTCAAGGTGGAAAGCTAAACGTCGGTGAGCTCACTAGATGCTCTGTGAGGCCCACGCGGAGAGCAAGGAGGCTGTGGCACACTCGGATGAGTGCACACCCAAGGTGGAAGACCTTGAAGGGCACAGGAGTAGAGGTGCTTTGAGGATGGACCTAGTAAGTGATCTCTAAACTGGGTGCTCACAAACTCTTTCTCAAGTGTACACCAATTTACAACCCCTAGATTCTTGTGAAAACTTTCAAAGAACGTACCTATGCACAAGGTGTCACCCCAATTTCTTGTCCCACCTCCTCTTGCACAATCGTAGTCCGACTGCAAGACTCTGAGCCATGTTCCAGTCCATGAAATAAACAAATCGTCTCACCATAAGCCCTAGCTTATTTATTTTCTTTCAAATAGGTCACCTTGAGTGGTAAAACTAATTTTTACTGCAAAGAGCTCATCCGTCATTTCATGATTTGAAAAGGCTAATGTGTTTGGCTTTTACCTCTTGAAGCGCAAAAGCACACTAGTCACTCAAAGAATGATCTCTTCTCAAAAGAAGAAATATCCTACGCTGCCAGGGTCTCATTTGGTACGGACACATGATTTACTAGGCATCTGGAAGCCATTCTTCTAAGATGTCTCCAAGTGTTTCCTTTCGTGTTATTGGGAGATATCACCCGGATATTATTAATCCTCCGTTTGTTTTTCCAAAATATCAAGTCTCATATTAAATCCTTTATTCTCCATGAGGATTTCTGGGGTAATCGTTTCTTGGCTAGACTACACATTTTCTATATCAAATAACTTTCCCTACATTCCAGGGTATTTTGCTCTAAGTTTTCTACTTTGTAAAGATTCAGAACAAGTGCCACTTGACATAAAACGGATTTAAACACTTTTCATGCAGCGTGCTTTTTTTCTTATTTAGATAAAAGAATTTCAATTAGATGGACTCTAAATATGACAACTTGGGAAAAAAATTAAATAGTAGTACAAAAAAAGAAGCCAATTGGAACACCTAAACCATTCATTTTGCTGGTCATCATGAATATTCTTGCTTGAGACGGAACATGATTACATATGGGTGTGATGACTAAGCCTAGAATCCATGTGATGAATGGTGAACACTGTGATGAAAGGTGCTCTATCAATAATTTCTTTACTCACTTTTGATGTCATGTATTTATTTATACCTTTGCCATTATTTATACCTTTGCCTCAGGGTGGATAATGAACAGTTTCGCACCCTGACTTTGGGCTTAGTCAAATGACTGCTTTGTCAATGCCAGGTAACTGGACCCAATACAATCTGAAGCTTGGGAGTGCTCCATTGTCATAAGGATATGCCGTAGGCAATCCTCTGGATCTTTGGTTCCAGAATGAACCTCAGAATGAACCTCAGCAGCCTGAAATCAAGACCAGAAGACACAGTTTTGAGCGGAGTCATTCAGTCAGATCCAGCCTACCCAGCCTAACAGCAATTAAAAATGAAAACAACCAGATGATCAAGAGTGAGTATCAATGCATGCATGCCACTGAGTTAGGGGGCAGTGTGTCATACAGCATCATTGCAGCAGTAGTTGACTGTCTCCTAAGACGCTCCACTTCTTCGGATGGTTTGTGTTCATCTGGAGTGGATTGGGTTAGCCTATGTGAGGACTGGCCAGGCCTGGCTAATGGATAACAAGCCTTCTAAAAAGTAGCTGGCTGTGGGTTTTTTGGGATCAGTCTATTTTCCCCTCACTACTGTTCCTTAGAGGCCACAATGATGAGCAGCAATTCCCACCGTTCTTTTCAGTGTTGTTTCAACATTTCCATTTTTCTGGATCCAGGCTTCAGTTGCGCCTGCTTTTCCTTTTTTAGAGATTACTATTGAGTTTTTATTCTGGAAGTGGAGGGAGCGTGTAATTCTGTTCCGATTGCTCCTTCCCACTCCACACAGATGCTCTCCCCTTCCTGTACCACCTGTCTATGTGATCAGAAGGACCCCAAAGCATAATCAGCACCTACAGGTCTTTGTTCTCAGGCTGCCAAGCCTTGGATCTTCTTCTTGAGAGTGTAAGCCAGGTTGCCCGAGTGAGAAAGAACTGCCCAGGAGACAGAACTGCTGGCCTCCCAGCCTTTGACGTGTTCCTGTTTTCAATATAGTGTTCTCAGCTGCACCTCATGTTTGAGTTATAATGCTCTCCTTTGGGGAAAATGATATGGGGTCTAGTTACCCCTTAAATAAGACCTTTAGGCTGTCTTCCTTTCTGATCCCACCTGCATCCTGGTCTTCAGAGACATCTCCAAGGTCTAAGTCTTTTCTGTGGTTTGCAATTGCTTTATTTTTGTTGGCTTTAACTGCTTCTGGCTATTGGGTTTCAGCCTTCTCTTTGCTAAGCCAGTTCACGCTGGTGCTTTCTGTTCTCCACTTTTTGTCTTCAGCTATCTCTGCCCCTCTCCTGTTGTCTTGCCTCTGTCATTGGAGTGGGCTTTTGGGATGTGCAGAATGCCCACACTTGAATGAATTTGAGTGATGCAGCGTGTAGGCTGAAAATACACTAAATTCTGTACTTTGTTAGAGGTGCTGACCAAACTGTGAATTTAGAATACAGTTTTCCAGGATTTGTATTTCCTTCTGTGAAATTGTGAATGTCAGGGCACACTTCCATGTCCCATAAAAATTTCAATTTGAGATTCCAATGTTGAACATTTTCATGCACAGGCTTCCAATCCAACAGTCAACAAGCATGTAAATTACATGTAAATTACATGTCAGCCAGTATCACAGAAATCACTGTGTCTTTGTGAACTTGTGTTAAGCCAAGATGTTTAAGGTAATTTCATAGTTGTAGTTTAGAATTCAAAGTTTTATTTAGTACATATAAACAATCTATTATACTTTGGTATTTGGTACATAATCTAATTAAATTGTATATCACAATCTAGATTTACTTACATGTCCTATGTGTATGGTTTTTATTCTCTTTTTGCAATAGCAAAACAGTCTTATTGTTAACTGTCAAGAATAAGGAGGAATGTATCAATTTGCTGTGTGACCATTTATAATCGGGAAATATACCTAAAAAAACAATGTGTAAGAATTGGGTCCAGCATTGCAGCTTGTGACCAAGGCATCTCGTATTGGAGCACAAGTTGGTCTTGACCAATCTGCTTATGATCCACCTTCCTGCCACTGTGCCCAAGAAAGCAGAGGAGAATGGCACTCTCCACCCATGTGGGAGACCAGGAGGCCAGGATGTAGTTCCTAGCTCCTGGCTTCATCCTGGCCCTGCTTCTGCTGTTGTGGCCACTAGCGAACGAACTAGTAGATGGAGCTCCCTCCTCTCTCTCTTTCTGATTTCTCTGTCACTCTTTCAAACAAATAAAATAACAAGAAAAACCAGATGTGACAATTATTTTATTAGCTCAAGGTGCAATAGAAAATTCATCCTAGAGTGAGGTCAGAGACTGAGGTCTAACACTTTAAAATCAGGGTGAGCATTTAGCACACAGGTTAAGAGATCAGTTAAGATATCCATGTTGTGCACCAGAGGGCATGGGTTTGGCACCTGGACCTGACTCTTGTCCCCAATTTTGTTGCTAATGTATGACCCTGAAAAACAGGAATGATGACTCAAGCCATGGGGCTCTTGTCACCTACATGGGAGTCTTGGACTGAGCTCCAACTTCCAGTCCCAGCCGTTGTGGACATTTCGGGAGTGAACCAGTGGAGGGTAGTGCACCCTCTCTCTCTCTCAAATAAATTAATGACAATGCAATATGCTGACTGAAGAGTCAATTATGTGGCTCTCCCATGTTGAGGTTAGTGAAAGGAAACTGAATTTCCAGAGCCATACCAGTCATCTCCTCTGTCCTTACCCCTACCCTCAACCTTCCTATAGACTGAAGGGGAGGACAGTGCCTCCTGAGGGAGATCACCGGATGACAGCTGCCCAAGTCCTCCCCGAGGAGGACTGGACAGCACTCTCAGAGGGTGCGGGGTAAGTACACTCTGAACTGCTTCCTGTGGGTACGCAGGGGGGGTGGGGGAGAACACCCAACTGGCAGGAAGTGGAGGGGGGAGGGGAGATGCAGCTGAGCAGGTGCTGTGAAACTCCACATGGCAAAGGTGAAGGCCAAACTGAGGAAGCTGGTTCTGAGATAGGGTGGGGGGAGGGTAAGCCAGAGGAACTGTGACCAGTGAGGCAAGGATTCCAAATAGCTATAAGCAGCAGCCCTGACAGAGTCAGCAAAGCCAGCAACAGGGCTGGTGAAGCAACTAGGTTACCTGGCCTCCTCACTCTTCTCCTTCCCCAAACCTTCCACCTGAAGGTTCAATGGAAAGCACACGAGAGGAAAAGCAAAGAGAGGCTAGAAAGCATGGCTGCTGGCACATTCTGGGCGTCCCCAGACTCTTGATGAATCCTTGGCTGCCCTGGATGCCTGCCAGTGGGAAGACCCACACCGCGCCTCGTCAAGCTCTGAGCCCTGAGTCTCCTCACCCTGGCCAGGCTGTGATTCACACATCCCAGTTATTGCAAAGCACGGAGATTCTAAGAGCGCCCATCAATCTCCTGGGCCCCTGGGTTCTAACTGCCTGAATCTCTTCTCTGACCCAAGGTGCCCGTTCCTGCTCTGTCTATCCTGGCACCTCTGGGTTTGCTTCTACACTACAGACTTTCTTACAACACAGATCACAACCTGAAGTCTTACTTACTCTTGAGATAAAATTTCCATCGTTACTGTGGCTTAAGTGCCCGTTATCACACAGTACTACGCATCCACACGTGCTTTTCTCCACTCTCTCTTGCTTTGTGTACTCCATGTTCTGTCTTTTCTGTTAAGATTTATTTATGCTTAATTGAAAGGCAGATTTACACGCACACACACATGGGAGGTGGGGGGGGGGGGTGAGATCCTTCATAAGCTGGTTCACTCTCCAAACGGCTGCAAGGGCTGGAGCTGAGCTGATTGGAAGCCAGAAGCTTCTATATCTCCCATGTGCATACAGGGTCCAAGGACTGGAGCCATTCTCAGCTGCTTTCCAAAGCATTAAGCAGGGGACTAGATCAGAAGTGGGGCAGCCAGGACATGAACCAGCACCTGTATAGGATGCCAGTGTTGCAGGTGGAGGATTAGCCTGTTGAGCCATTGTGCCAGCCCCTCCATGTCCCCCTTCTTTATGTTTCCAGAATTCCAAGTAGAATTTACTGGATGGATGCCTTTTTGTTGTGGAGGGGGCTCAGGACTCAAATTGAATAGGGCAGTTCCGCTAACAGAGTGTCTGATATGTACTGTAGCCAAAAGGCTTTTGGTAAAAGATTATTGAAAGGCACAGGAGGGCGAGAGAGAATCTTCCATCAGCTTGTTCACTCCCCAAATGGCTGCGACTGGCAGGGCTGGGAGAGGCTGAACGCTACTCAGTTCTCCTATGTGGACAGAGGGGTCCAAGAACGTGTGTCACCTGCTACTGCTTTCCCAAGGACATGAGCAGAGCTGGGTACAAAGTGGATGACTTGAACTGCTCCTCACAAGGGATGCAGGTGTCACAGGCAGCTTAACTGGCTGTTCCACAACCCAACCCCCAAAAGGCATTTACTGAGTAAAATCAAGGTCTGGTTGGGAGAGGCTACGGAGAAGCAGTCAGTGGGTTTGCAGACCATGGCCTTGGTCCACAGTGTATCATTGAGAAGTAGCTTCAGGCACAGGGAGATAGCTGAGGTTGCACTTGTTGACTTGCTGTGTAGAGTGTGAGGGAAGCTGGAACTTGGTGAATTGGTCTCTAGGATGTCCTGAGACTTCATGAACCTCTCTCTCACCAAAACACTTGCTGAAATTCTCTGAGAACTTCCATTGAGAGGTGACGCTGCCCTGCACTGAGACCGGCCCTCACTGTTGTTAGTCTAAGCAGGTGTGCTTCCTGGGAAGCCCCGTGAAGTTCACCTTGGTCCCTTCCTGCTGGAGCTCTCGGGCACTTGAACCAGCCTTGCCTGTCACTCTCTTTCCCTGGCTATGTCCTGTAGAAGTTTCCATTGGCTGCCTTGCTGACCGGCCCTTGAGAGGAGTGAGCCCTTGAAGCTACAGACTCAGGTGTGTACAGAAGGCTCTGTGTTGAACTGTGTTCCAGTCAGCATTCCTATCTTTAAGTACTAACCCCCAATGCCTCGGCATGTGACCTTCCTAGAGACAGGATGTCACAAAGTACTTGAGTTTGGAGTTCACTTGGGTCAGCCCTCCCTCAAGAAGGTGAAATAGGCATCCCGGTGCACACGGAGGATATCATGTGGCTGTGAAAACAGATACTGGAAACCAAGGAGAAAAGCTGGAAGAGATTCCTCCCCCACAGGAGGAAAGACCCAACCCTCTAATTTTGAACTTCAGGCTCCAAGACTGTGGTGCAATCCACTTTCATTGTTTATGTATCAGCCTGTGGTCTCTTGGTACGGTAGCCCTTGTGACTTGCTGTCTGGTGCCTGAGCCCTGCTGTGTACCAGCTGGTCTGCCTAAGCCAGGACAGGACGCACGGTTTCACAGGCTGCATATTTAGCTGACACTAAGTTATGGAGCTGGACTGAAAACTTGAAAAGTGTTTGGCAGGAGCTCCTGCAAATCTTCTTTTCCTTTTTTTTTTTAAAGATTTATTTATATTTATAGCAAAGTCAATACACAGAGAGGAAGATCTTTTGTCCAATGATTCATTCCACAAGTGACCACAATGGCTGGGGCTGCACTGATCCGAAGCCAGGAGCCACGAACTTATTCTGGGTCTCCATCGTGGATGCAGGATCCCAAGGCTTTGGGCCATCCTTGATGCCTTCCCAGGCCACAAGCAGGGAGCTGGATGGGAAGCAGGGCTTCTGGGTTTAGAACCCATACCCATATGGGATCGCAGTGTGTTCAAGGTGAGGACTTTAGCCGCTAGGCCACTGTGCTGGGCCCAGGAATTTTCTCTGAAGTTCCGCTGGACAGAACTAGGCCATGTGCCCAGGCTCTAGGGACCAGCAGTGCTAAAAGAGTCCACTGTCAAACTTCCGGGCACATTCTCCATGTTAAAAGTCCCTTTCCAGGAACACAGCCATCTGCTTTCTCCAGCTGGATCTACTCTAAGAAGGAGGAGCAGGGAGCATCTTTTGCTGCGTAATTTGTCCATTTTCTTCTGTCACATGCCGGGGTGCAGACACAAGGGAGACAGAATGGTGTCTGTCACCATGGAGCTGATCTTGGAGTGAGGCACAAGGCAGACCCGCCATGGAGAGTCCTTCAGGGGAACACAGGGAAGCTGCCCTGGCTGGGCAGTTGGGGAAGGCCTCCTGACGATAGTCATTTACGCTGAGAATGGAAGATGGGCCAGTTTAGTTTCTGTTTGCACATGGCAAGGAAAAATGGACAAAGAGAACTGGGAACTCTTCAAACGTAAGTCTGTGCTTTCTGCTTAGAGAATTTCAGGTAAGGGGCTGGCGTTGTGGTACAATGGGTCAGGCTGTCTGTGCTGCCGGAGTCCTGTATGAGCTCTGGTTCAAGTTCTGGCTGCTCCACTTCCCATCCAGCTCCCTGCTAATGCACCCAGGCAAGTAGCAGAAGATGGTCAGGGTCTCTCACATGGGAGTCAGGAATGGAGCTCGTGGCTCTGGCTTCTGCTTGACACAGCCCCCAGGCATTGTAGCCATGCAGGCAGTGTACTGTTGGATGAAAGTTCTAAAAGATCTTTTAAGTAAGATCTTTTAAGTAAGTAAATAAGTTTTTTTTTTGTTGTTTTTTAATTTCAGGCAAAGCTAAATGCACCCTCTGGCGTGTGATGATGCAGTGGTAAACTGGCCCTTGGACTGAGTTTGTCAAACACAGACATGGCTCCTCAGTCTTTGCTGCATCAGGACTTTCTCAAGCCTTCTATGTGGAAGCTGTCCATATAGTTTCCAAGAGTTCTCCTTTGTGTCTCAGAGATGATTAACATGTGCAAGTAAAACAATCATATAACGATGCTCCCAGGGATGTTCTAGAATCTTCTGAGGTAGGGACTCTGCTCCTAAGTGGCGACCCAAACGGGTTCCTAGAGAGGAAGGGGCTGTTTCTCAGATTGCAATGCCTCCACCTCTTGGAGGCCCCCCTAAATTGGCCAAGGACCCCTTCTATCCTCCCCTCCTCACGACGTCTGCAAGTTTCAAAAACAAACAAAAGGAACCCAAACAAAATAGAGCAAAGATATCACTCCTTTTTCTGTCATCCACTGGTGACAGAAAAGCTCTGCTTCTGTGCGATATGGAAGAAGGGGTTTAGTTCCCAACCCCTGTCCCAGCTTCAGCCACTCAGGGCTGGTCCTCAGTAATCTGTGGCCCTTAGCACCCCATCGTGGCGTTCCCCTGTCTCCCCACTTCCCTCCCTGGGCAGCTGCCCTGGATCCCTGCTGATGGAGCATCTAGCTCACCTTCAAGGAAGGACAGAGAAAGGCGTTTACAGAGACGAGGGAAATTTTTCTTGATCCTTCGTGAATTTTTTCGCCTCAGAGTCCTGGAGCTCCCAGGCGAGCGCCCCCGAGAGGTTCCCCGGGCCGTTTCCGGGGCGCAGGCGGCCTGGCTGGGCGATGTGCGGGCCGCGGTCGGGCGGGACTGCGGGGGCGGCGCTTCCGCACCTTCCACCCGCTTTCCGCCGTGGTTGGCGGGAAGAAGATTCCACCTCCGGGTCTTGGCTGGCGCGGGGCGGCGAGTGCGGGCCCGGCCGGGCGTCTGCGCGGAGGTGACACAGGGTGGCCTCTCCTCACGGCCTCTGGCCGCCTCACTCCGCCCGGAACCCGCCTCGGCCGCTCCGTCTCCACCCGTGGGACCCGCCGCTCCGTCTCCACCCGCGGGACCCGCCTCGGCCGCTCCATCTCCATCCAGGTCCAGCCTTTTCCCGCTCAGGTTTTGCGTGCGGCCGTCTGGCGGCCCTTCCCAGGGTCGGTCAGGAGGCCCTTGGTCGGGCGACCTTGACCTTCCGTCCCAGTGGCCCTCGGTCAGGCCAGCGGTGTCCAGTGTCCAGCGCGGCTTCTGCCAGGGGCCTGGAGACTTAACTGGGGAGTGCGCCTCCTTTGGGGTCTGTCTGTGGCGAACAAGGGATGGGACAAAAGGTTTGGGCTTCGCAGTGGATGTCAGACACTGAGGTTGGAAATGCCCGGTTTCCATCTTTAAGCGGATTTTTCTTGAAAATCTCAGTCTTGCTGGAAGTTGTTTACTTTGAGTGTAGGTTGACGAAAGGTGACAAGAAGAAACCAGGCGGCAGCTCGCGTTAGTTTACGTATTTTTACCCGAGTTATTTTTGCTTATTTTTGAACACTTTTATTTAAACTCCCCTGATAATATTACTGTCAGCTCCATAGGCTGTCTTAGGCCTTCTAGAAAAAAAGCGTGTCTGCTGTAACTTCAGGGTCCCTGACTCAACCGAACACTTAGAGCCGACACAAATGTGAGGGAACTCTAGAGATTTATAGACCAATCTGCCATGACAAAGCAAGACCGTTTTGCATTTTTTCTAAGTGGCGGCCCTCTTAGCAGTTGACTGCTGTGTGATAGGGAGTGTGTGTCATTTTGGTTTTTATTTAGAACGATGCAAGCCCAAAATGATGCAGACACTGTATAGGGTCAGGAAAACACATGTTATATTCAAGATTACACACCAGACTTCCTGCTGAGCCTTGTTTCCCCAGGAGCAAAGCACTCTCTTAGATCACCCTGCTGACACTGGGAAGCCCAAGCGTGTCACCTACACACACATCAGTGCCTGTCTGCATGGTTGAACCTAAAGCACTTGTCAACAGTTAGCCATAAGCGCTGGTGGAACCTGAAGGAAAGGCACAGGAGGGTTGGTCCACTGTCTACATTATATTTTCAGTGTCACCCACATACCCCTAGATCAGCTGTTCTCAGTGCTACCTGGACCCATGTTTTGCAGGGCTAATTGTTTTGGAATCAGGGTCCTAGCTAATAGCAGCACACAGGCAGGACTGTGGTCTGACTATAGAGTAAAGGAGAGTCAAAAGGAGAATAATTGTCATAAAGTGTGACATGAGCAGGTACATGCTGGTCACTCTGGCATACAGCTCCCTGAAGGAGTGCAGTGAGTCCAGGTGCAGGCTCCTGGGCTTTGCTTAGATTGCTTCAGTAGCAATTCCATCAATGGTGTGGCCTTCCAAAATGCTGAGCTCTTGTAAAGTTTCATGTAAAACAAAGTGCCTTTCTGTCGTTTCTATGATAGATAAAACCTGGAAAATTCGGTGAATGTGAAACCTGTGGGGGAAAAAATTAGGTTGTGATTTTTTTTAAAAATTTTTTTTGCAGAGTCTGTTGGCTCTGGTATGAGTTTCTAACTTACCTGATGCCTGGTGGCTAGCGGGGAATTAGTCCTTGACAAGGCGTCTCACCGCTCTGGTGCTCATCACCCCAGTGCCAGCAGTGCCCCTTCCTATTAGCCTTGGGGACTAGACATCACCTGGGCAGCAAACACTGCCTTACCTCCAGCCTGGATACAGGCAGCTGTAAAAACCTTCTGCTGCCGAGCCCTTGTGATAATGCAGGAGAGAAAAGGTGCATTGTCAATGTTATTACAGATTAGAAAACAAGTTTGAACTTTTTTTTTGCGTAGGCTGGGGGCAGGGGAATAACCTTATATTGTTAGTTCTAAATTGATGTCAGAATTTGTTAGTAAACTTGGCCTCTGTTTATGTTACAGATAATAGCTTTTAACAGATCTTTTGGAGACTAATTCTTATTTTGCCAGACTGAAATTTATTTTATTTGAATTTAAGTGTTATTCTAGGCTAAGTTTTGATCATCAATTTGGATAAACAGGCTAAAAAAGTCTCTTTCAACTTATTCTTACATCTTCTCACATTTGCTCTTCAGAAATCTGAATTACAGAAGAGTGTTACTGTCATGGACAGGATATATTGGCAGGAAATACAGTTGGGTCACTTAAATGTTTTGGCAATACGGATAATGTAGAACCCTTGATTAGTATTGATATGTCCTGTACTAATGAAAAACGTCAATTTCACAGCAGCATTCTTGGCCTGTTTCTCATTAATCCGGAAGGCGCGTGGAGAGTTCTGGCATTTAGCAATCATCACCGCACTGCTAGGCTGCCGTGGCTGTTAGGAAGTGGGAAGGCCGCCTCAGCTTTGCAGGGGACGTCTAGATGCTCTGTGGCCCCGCTCGCAGGAGTGTCACTTAATCCTCACCCCGGCAGAGTCAGGAGCCAGAGCTGCCCACCTCTGCCATGCCTTCCCTTCACCCCGCAAGTTTTCTGCCCAGCTGTTTGAATTCTGTGTCTCCCACCCAGCAGAATAGGAAGGGAGGAATTTCAGGATAGGCCCTTTCTAGAACGGGCTTTGACAGCTTAGAGACCGGAAGTTACTGGAGCAACACGGAAGAATAGGCTCGCCCGTTCTCTGTCATCTCTGACAGAGCTAGGGAGTTTGAGCCCTGTCTGCTCCGGTGGGCTGTTTTCCTGGCAGCTCACTCTGCTGTCTTGTGTGTGTGTGTGTGTGTGTGTGTGTGTGTGTGTGTGTGTGTGGGCATAGTTAGCTGCTACGCGCACGCCGGGCTGAGCAGCAGCAGAAGCGCCCTCTTCCCAGGAATGCCCCCTCCCAGCTCAGCTCATAGCTACCTGGGCCTTGATTTTCTGGTCAGTGCTGTGAAGGCCTCATCTTGTGATCTCTGGGGTGACACCCAACCTTGAAATGTGTGTGTGGATGAGACAGCTGTGTTCTGGTGAAGCTTCCAGGCCGTGGGAGTCAGAGCAGTGGTGTTAGGTTTTACAGCTGAGCTCTTGGTCATCCTTGGAACTTGCTCAATCTTTTCTCAACTGTGGGCTTTCATGCTGTGTTGCTGTCGAGGCACTTGTTGTTCCAGATCCTGTACTAGACACTGGGGGTTGAGGGAAAAGACGCCTGCCCACACTCTCACTTGACTGAATCAGAGTATTTCTAACCTCTGCAGGCCCCAGGGTCTTGGCATCAAAATCCTGACCTCCTCCATGCAGCTGCCAAGGTTTCCCTCCCAAGAGGTGGCCAGATGTGGGCCCCAGGTTTTCACCAGGATTGTCATATTTTCTTGAAATTGAGCAGGCTGATGTGGTGGATGCAGGCTGACAGTGTGAGCCAACCCTGGACACAGCCCCCTCACCATCCACCGAGCAGGAGTGC